>NC_054826.1:102245108-103445108 GCF_018345385.1 Vulpes lagopus | reverse complement strand
AAGCGCACGGGTGTGGCGGTCTTCCCTCCAGAAGCAGAACGCAATTTACCAGGACGCGCTGGGCCGTATGCGCTCCGTTACACAGCCCCGGGGACAGTCCCCTCGGACAAGCCCACATCCGGGGCAGGTGCCCGATGTGAGCCCTCCCCCAGGGGGTCTCCTACTCCAGGCCCAAAGGAAGAAACTAAGGAGGCAACTTCCTTCAGCGGAATCAGCCTTCCGTGTTACGATGATAGCTTCTGGAGGACTTAGAAGAGAGCATTTTTTTTCCAGTTTTATTTTTATTTTTTTATTTATGATAGTCACAGAGAGAGAGAGAGAGAGAGAGAGAGAGAGGCAGAGACATAGGCAGAGGGAGAAGCAGGCTTCGTGCCAGGAGCCCGATGTGGGATTCGATCCCGGGCCTCCAGGATCGCGCCCTGGGCCAAAGGCAGGCGCCAAACCACTGCGCCACCCAGGGATCCCAGAAGAGAGCATTTTTAAGGGCGACAGAGGCATTCCACACATTCTAGCACAGAGGAGGGTGAGTTTTCCTCTGGAACATCAGGGTGCGCTGGGTGTGCAGCCTGCCTTCTGCCCTGGGGACATCCAGGTGGGAGAGGTGGCACCCCAGTCTCTGCCACTCCGCCCCCTCTGACACCAGCCTGGGTGTGGGGATAGCCATCTCTGCAGACAGTGAACCCACCTGACCCACCTGATTTGGGACTGCTCCTCCCCCATAACCCTGTCTCTCACCAACCCCCCGCTGCCTCCCACTCGGGGGCTCTGCGGGTGAAGGAGAGCCTATGAAGACTCCAGCAGGATCTGCCTGCCTGCCACCGTGTCCATGCACCGGAGGCCAGTTGGTGGTGGCCAGGTGGCAGCCCGGGCCGCTCTGGGCCACTCTGAGGCACACGGTGGTGGTACAAGGTAAAAAGAAACTGGAAAATGCTCCCCGACCAGGGGTCTCGGTTTGGCTGGGCATCAAGTCACGGCAAGGCAGATGCCCCAGCCAATGTTCTGTCCCCAAGGCATGACAACTGTCCTGGGGAGACACTGAGACATGAGTGCTTACCCCAATGGCACAGATGTGAAAGGGAAAGTACCCCTAGAGAATATAATAAGGATGAACTAAGTATAAGGTATGAAAAAGCAAGTCTGAATGGAAATACCCCCAGTGAGCCTGAAGTCAGGGTCACCCCAGCTGTGCTCTGAACACCACCATCCTTTCACTCCTTCAAAGCTACAAGGTTTATCTAAGACTCTCTGCCACTCCACACGACCGGTGGCCTGCGTGCTCTCTGAGCAGGGGGCGGTGGACGAGGAGGGTATGGTACCCAGTTTCATGCCAGGCCTGCCTCTTCTTCTGGGCGCTCTCAGGTCCATGTGAGGGCTGCTTTGGAGCTGTCCATCCACAGAGCTCTCCATCATGGGGAGAAAGGGGAGGAGGGAAGAGAATCAGCGTGTTCAAACCAGCAAGGAGTCGCTGAGCTCCATGCTCTGTGGCTCCACCAGGCTGAGTGGGAACCACAGTCTGGACACTGGTTTAACCGCCAGGGACTGAAGTGTGCACCATCGGATTCCACACACAGCCTAGGGAACAATCATTTGCATGGGCTTCAAGGTTCCCAGAGCACCCACTCATTAAAACATCCATTCTGATAGATTTCCAACACTAGGGGGATGGAGTCATGTCTTTGGAGAGATGGCAAGGGGCCGGAGCTGATGTGCCACCGTGGAATTAACCACTTGGCACCTGCTACAGACAGACTGTGCTCCCACCCTCCCATCACGTGCTGAAACCCAGCCCCCAGTGCCATGGCATTGGGCAGTGGGGCCCCGTGAATGGGGTCAGTGCCCTTGTAAAAGAGACCTGGAGCACTGGCTCCTGCCGCTTGTCTCATGAGGACACAGTGAGAAGACACTGTTCGTGAACCAGGAGCCGGACTGAATCTGTGGGCACCCTGACCTCCGGCTTTCCAACTTCCAGAACATTTCTCACAACCGCAGGCTAGGTATGTCTGTCAGCAGCCTAAATGGATCAAGATGGCACCTTTACAAAAAGAGTCTCATGTGTGACAGAACAGTCCCAGGGTCCTCTTGACGCCACTGCAGTCATGTGGTCTGATGAGAAAGAGTACACGAGAAATGGGCATTTTATAACACTCCTTGATCTGAAAATCTAAGTCACTTTTATTTTTATTTTTTTTTTTAAAGATTTTATCGATCTATTCATGAGACACACACAGAGAGAGGCAGAAACATAGGCAGAGGGAGAAGCAGGCTCCACGCACGGAGCCCGATGCGGGACTTGATCCTGGGTCTCTAGGATCAGGCCCTGGGCCAGAGGCAGATGCTCAACCACTGAGCCACCCAGGTGTCCCTAAGTCACTTTAATAACACCAATGGATTCACGGAGTAGACAAGGCACAGATCTGCAAAGTTGTGCTCAGAGGCCACCAGGCACATGCTTGACATCACACTGTCTCTCTGACCCAACTCCTAGCAAGATATGCATTTTTATTACCAGCAGCTGGACGTGTCTGGGGGGGGGTGCTGGTGATGGAGAAGGGGGGGCGGGCAGTTTCAAGCAGCAGTGGGTCTTTTTGGAGTACTTGCAGCTGTGTCACAGAGTGGCAAATGTGGCTGGAAGACATCACACCCACAGAGAATGAGGCTCATGGCAAGTGAACTCTATTCCTCACAACATCTTCCCTGGGAGCACCCATTACCCACCCCTGCCTCGGATGAATCACACGTAGTGGGCTTGCTGCTGCTTTGAAATTTCCGTCACCAAATCACCAGACATACCCCACCCCGTCCCTGCATCACGAACCAGCCCCGTTGGTGGACATGGGCTGACCATGTGCTCCTCATTCAGCTAATTCAAGACCGCCACAGAACAGACTGGGTTCTTTCAACAGTGCACAAGACCAAGCAGTCAAGATCAATGCTGCAGGTGGACTGGTCACACCTGCCTCCCTGCCAGCGGTGTGCCCCCATTCTCCTGCATCCTTGTTCAGTTGCTGGTATGTCCTGCCAGTGGCTCAGGTGGACGGGTGTTAGTGAGGTGAGTGCATGAGAAGCACCTGCTGGGTAAGAACCACTGACAAAGCTGGTGTGCAGGTGGGGTCGGAGGCCATCAAGGGACGGTGGCTCCAAGGATCTCCACCTGGGGCTGTGCTTTTCAGTTTGAAATCCTATCTGCGTGCACAGGAGCATTCTTATAGTTCCTGGACCTAGGGACACTGATTTTTATAATTTAAAATCTTAAAAATCTTAAAATCTTAAAAAAGATTTTAAATTTATTTATTCATGAGAGACACACACATACACACAGAGAGAGAGAAAGAGAGAGAGAGGCAGAAACACAGGCAGAGGGAGAAGCAGGCTCCATACAGGGAGCCTGACGTGGGACTCGATCCCAGGTCTCCAGGATTACACCCTGAGCTGAAAGCAGAAGCTTAACTACTGAGCCACCCAGGCGTCCCTGATTTTTATATTTTAAAATGCCGTCAGTTGTGCTGGGATGGAGACACAGGGGCTGGTCAATGGTGAGCTAGAGGACTTGGAAGTTTACTCGTTTAAACATAACAAATTACAAATACAAATTTTAAGGGGATCCCTGGGTGGCGCAGTGGTTTGGCGCCTGCCTTTGGCCCAGGGCACGATCCTGGAGACCCGGGATCGAATCCCACATCAGGCTCCCGGTGCATGGAGCCTGCTTCTCCCTCTGCCTATGTCTCTGCCTCTCTCTCTCTCTCTGTGACTATCATAAATAAATAAAAATTAAAAAAAAAAACAAATACAAATTTTAAAACTGCTATATATAAAAAACGACAACAAAGTATTCCAAAGGTCAAATTTTCATTTTCATTACTTACTATCAAATTTAGGACTTAACTTCAGCTTAATGGAGATGATAACCAAACAACATGTTTGAATAGAGAACTACCAATACTTAAAAAAAAAAAAGATCTAATCCCCAAGAGGAGAAACCCTCATTGTGAATTCAGGCTTTGCCAATACCTAGGACATTTCACTGGGGTTTTGGGAGAATAAATGATATCAAAGCTCTGAGAGTGTTCTGGAAAAAGATAAAGCACCATATTAATACACATCATAGAAACAGAGATCCTCAAATTTTAATCTGGTGCCTATAAATCTTCTGTTGCTAATTTATAACCCTAAAATATCAGGGACAAGGTTCAGTGTAGCACCTCTACCATATCAAAAGCCCCAAATGGGGACACCTGGGTGGCTCAGTGGTTTACCATCTGTCTTTGGCCCAGGGTATGATCCTGGGGTCCCGGGATCAAGTCCCACATTGAACTTCTGCAGGGAGCCCACTTCTCCCTCTGCCTGTGTCTGCCTTTCTCTCCCTGTGTCTTTCATGGATAAGTAAATAAAATCTTAAAAAAAAAAAAAAAGCCCCAGATGAACCCAACTGTCCACAGACAGAAGGAAGGCTGGATGGACCAAGCCCGTTATCTTCACGCAGCTGTGTCACATGCAGCTGTGGGGAGTGCATGGCTGACACATGGCCATGTGAGAAAAGGCAGGTGCAAAATAGGAAGGCTCCTTGTGTGTAATTGGAATGGTGGGGAAATGAAGACAGTTACTATTTGCTTATATTTAAGAAAGGAGACAGAAAGATAAATCAGCAAGATAGAAATGATGCAGGATAGGGGAAGGGAAAACAGGGCAGGAGGCACAAGGGCAGAAGCTAGATGTCTCTGAATGGATTTTGACTTTGGAACCATGTAGGTATCTTGCATAATTAAAAACAAAATTTAGGGATCCCTCGGTGGCGCAGCGGTTTGGCGCCTGCCTTTGGCCCAGGGCGCGATCCTGGAGAACCGGGATCGAATCCCACGTCGGGCTCCCGGTGCATGGAGCCTGCTTCTCCCTCTGCCTGTGTCTCTGCCTCTCTCACTGTGTGCCTATCATAAATAAATAAAAAATTAAAAAAAAAAAAACAAAAAAAACACACAAAATTTATTTAAAATATCAACCCCTCAAAATGGAAACCAAACTACAACCAATGAACCTGCCAGTGTGTCAAGGGTGGGTAGAGCTTTGGGACTTCTGCCCCAGAATATGCAAGTGCGGAGGAAGCTGGCCCAAGCCTTGCTCACAAGGACCGCCTTGCTATACAGGTGTACCCATGCTTGTGAAATCCCCATATCCCACCTCTGAGTCCCTCACCCCAGTTCCCAGGGACAGCTGCCTCTTCCCATCCATGACTAAGACCTCAGGGAGGGCAGCCTCGGTGGCTCAGCAGTTCAGTGCCACCTTCAGCCCGGGTCATGATCCTGGAGACCTGGGATCGAGTCCTGCATTGGGCTCCCTGCATGGAGCTTGCTTCTCCCTCTGCCTGTGTCTCTGCCTCTCTCTCTCATGAATAAATAAAATCTTATAAAAAAAAAAAAAGAAAAAAGACCTCAGGGAAAGGTCCAGAGTGGGCACTCTAGAGTGCCAAGTCCCCTCTCATCTAGAATTTTTCTTTTTCTTCAACGGAGGTAAAATTCACATAACAAAAAAATTAACCATTTTAAAGTATATATAGGGGTGTCTGGCTAGCTCAGTCAGCAGAGTATGAGACCCTTGATCTTGGGGTTGTGGTTCGAGCCCCCAATGGGTGTAGAGATTAAATCAATAAAATATAAAAAAAATAAAATCTTAAAGTATATAACACAGTGGCATGTAGTGTATTACAGGGATGTGCAACCATCAGCTTTACCTTGTTTGAAAACTGTTCACCCTGCTGTCACCCCCAAAGGCAATTATGCGCCCACAGCTTTCCGGTTCCCTGGGTTTGCCTGTATCTTGCATATTTCATATAAATGGTCTGGCTTAGTCCACTTGGCATCATGCTGTCAAGGTTCACCCATGTCGTGGCAGATGTGAGGGCTCTATTTCTTTCTATAGCTGAGTAATATCCCAATGCATGGACGCACCATACAGTGTTTATTCATTTGTCAGTGGATGGGCTTCTGGACTGCCTCCAGCATTGGGCTACTGTTAGGAATATTCATGCAAAAGTTTTCATTTGAACACCTGTTTTCAATCCTTTTGGGCATATAATACACCTAGTAGTGGAATTTCTGGGTCATATGGCAATTCTATATTTAATTTTCTGAGAAACCACCACATTGTGTTCCATGGTAACTACACCCATGTGCATCTACATCAGCAGAGATGAGAAGGTTTCCCGTCCCACTGGCACTTGTAAACCCCTATGTGTTTAACTGTAGCCACACTAGTGGGTGTGAAGTGGCATCTCACTGGCATCTTGTCTGGGTTTTAAGGTGCTGCTGTCTGTACATCATGAACTTGTGGGTATAGGAATAGCCGTTAGGCTCATTCCTGAGACACTTCTGCAAGTTTAGTGGTACAAATTCCAATTTCAGCCCTTAATAATCACAGATTAAGATTCTTCAATTGTATCACAGAGACTACCACAGAAAAATGAGCTAGAAAGAAATTCCAGAGCATGATTTTAGACATTTTTCTCCTCCAGATAATCAAGCACCTACATCATAGGGGGAGGGGAGCATGGGTGGGGTGGGTAGGGAGAGGGCTCAGCCAGTTCCTAAAGGTATCCACCACAGGATCCCCCCTTCCTGGTCCCACACGTAAAGAACTTAAAAGTTGTCACTCCAGTCCTCACAAGACAAAAGCTGAAGAAGTTGAAAACCAACAACCCTTCTTAGATCCATCTTTGATTTGATGTTACAGGGCCAACCACTGCCCCCACCTGGGAGAAGCAGGTGAATACAGTGACTTACAGTTTACTGGGGACAGAAGACGTGGCTGGAGCCAGCAATGGATGCATTATGCCGGACATTCACCAGAAAATGACAATGCCCACAAAAAGGCAAAAATCATAGCCTGAAGAGATGAAGCAAGCATCAGAGCCAGACTCAGATATGGCAGAGGTTTTGGAATTAACAGATTGGTAATTTAAAATAATATGATTCATATGCTAAGGGTTCTAGTGCAGAAAGTGCACAACACGCAAGAACAGATGGGAAATGTAAGCAAGGAGAGGGAAACTCCATGTGTCACATGGAAATAATACTAGAAACCAAGAAAAAAAAATCACAAAGTACGTCAGAAAATATTTGGGAGGCTCCTGGGTGGCTCAGTCAGTTAAATGTCTACTTGGATTCAGGTCATGATCTCAGAATCCTGGGATTGAGCCCCGAATCCAGCTCTGTGCTCAGTGGGGAGTCTGCTTGATTCTCTCTCCTTCTACCTCAGCCCCTCCCCCAGCCCCTGTCCGCTCTCTCTCTCTCAAATAAATAAATAAAATCTTAAAAAAATTTTTTTTCAGATGTGTTAATTAGGGAGAAATCTGTACTTCTAAATGTTTATATTAGTGATGTATGGAAGTGCTGAATCACAACACTGTACATCTGAAACTAAATAACACTGTATGTTAACTATACTGCAATTAAAATTTAAAAATAAATGTTTATATTAGAAAAGAAAAATAATCCAAAATCATTGACTTAAGTTTCTTTCTCAAAGAGCTTAAAAAGAAAGAGCAAAGAAAACCCAAGGTGAGTAGAAGGAAGGAAATAATAAAGACCACATATCACTGAAATAGGAAATGGACACATAATGAAAAAAATTAATGAGGCCAAACGTTAGTTCTTCAAAAAGGCCAACGAAATGTATAATGTCTTAGCCCCGTCAGTAAGAACAAGGGGAATCACGAGCATCAGCAATGAAACAGGAGTTACACTATAGACCCTAAAGACATTACAGAGATATTAAGAGAACATTATGAACAACTTCATGCTAACAAACTGGACTTCTTAGATGAAATGGACAAAATGCCTTAAAAATTTTTATTTGCTAACAGTGAAAATCTGACTAGAACTATATTTACTTTAAAAAACCCTGAATTTGTTAAAAAACAAAGCTGAATTTGTTATAAAAAATGTTCCCCAAAAGAAAAACCTAAGCCCAATGGTTTCATTGGTGAATTCTATCAAACACTCAAAAAAAGAAGTAACACTAATCTTATATAAACTTTTAAAGAAAACCAAAGAGGAAGAACACTTACTCATGCCTTTTATGAGGCCAGCAAAAACCTTTTTTTTTTTTTTAAGACTTTATTTATTCATGAGACACACAGAGAGAGGCAGAGACATAGGCAGAGGCAGAAGCAGGCTTCTCACAGGGAGCCCGATGAGGGACTTGATCTCAGGACCCCGGGATCACGCCCTGAGCCAAAGGCAGACACTCAACCACTGAGCCACCCAGGTGCCCCCCACCAGGCACAACCCTTGATACCAGAACTGACAAGCATTACCAAAAAAGCAAAACTACAGACCAAAGTCTTCTTGTATAGACACAGTATTCTTCACAAAACATCAGCAAGTTGTGGTATTGTGATTTATGATAAGAAATGTATATTTGGTCTTCGTCTCCTGGCAGGCAGGGCTCCTAAAAGCCATGGGATTTTCCTAAGTGATAAAGAGATAAAAGTATCTTTTGTAATTCATAACAAGCTTCTTTCAACCTCACCTGAGTTTATATTAATGAGGTGATTTTTGGAAAGCTCCTACAGTTAGGGGCTGGTCCCCAGAGGAACAAACCATGATTAGAAGGTTGGAACTTTCAGCTTCACCCCTGACCACCAGGGAAATGGCAGGGGCTGGAGGTTGAATCAATTGCCAAATAGCCAATGATTAATCAATCATGCCTATGTAACGAAGCCTCCTATAAACATCCCCAAACTACAGGGTTTAGAGAGCTTCTAGATTGTTCAACAAAAATGTATCCCTTTTTGGGAGGGCAGTGTACCCCAATTCCAGAGACAAAAGCCTCTGTGCTTGGGACCCTTCAGGAATGGCACTACCCTATGCATCTCTTATAATTATTTTTTTGATTTTTTAAATTTATTTTTAAAAGATTTTATTTATCTATTGATGAGAGACACACAGAGAGAGGCAGAGATATAGGCAGAGGGAGAAACAGGCTCCCTGCAAGGAGCCCGATGTGAGATTTGATCCCAGATCCCGGGATCACACCCTGAGCCAAAAGCAGATGCTCAACTGCTGAACCACCCAGGTGTCCCGCCCTATGTATCTCTTTGGCTATTCGTTTAGATCTTTTTTTTTTTTAATATCTTATTTATTTATTTGACAGAGAGAGAGAGAGTGTGTGTGTGAATGCACAAAAACAGAGGGAGAATAAGCAGGCTCCCTGGTGAGCAGGAAGCCCAATGTGGGGCTCAATCCCAGGACCCTGAGACCACAATCTGAGCTGAAGGCAGAAGCTTAACCAACTGAGCCACCCAGGCACCCCCATTTGTATTCTTTAGTAGCCTTTGTAATAAACCGGTAATCTAGTAAGTAAACTGTCTTCTTGAGTTCTGTGAACCACTCGAACAAATTAATTAAACCCGAGGAGGGAGTTGTAGAAACCTCTGATTTATAGTTCATGTTAGGAGGCCTAGCCAGTACAAGAAAAGCAAAAAATCTAGTAAACAAATGAAGGCGTAAGATCAGAAAGCAAGAACTAAAACTGCAGATTGCATAACTGGTTGCATATAAAATCCTAAGGAATCTATAAAAAAAGTAACAATAGAACCAATAAGTGAGTCTAGCAAATTTACAAGATACAAGGTCAATATACCAAAATCAAGTGTATTTTTAAATATTTGCAATAAACAATTGGAATATAAAATCTGAAGAAAGCAATTCTACTTAACACTAAGAAACATGATATATTTAGGAATAATTTGTTTTGCTACATAGTTTGTATTTTGACATAATTTTGGATACACAGAAAATTGCAAAAATAGTAGAGATCTGTGTACCTATCACCCCATCTCCCTCAAGGATTACATGTTATAGTACAATATCAAAACCAGGGAACTGACATTGGTACAGTGTGTGTGTTCAGTTCTATGCACTTTATCACATCCCTAAATTTGTGTCATTAGTGTCCCCTCCACAACAGGGGGAGAAGTGATCTGTGAACACAAAGATCTGCCCCCAGACATCCCTATAAGTCACCTACCCTCTTTCCTGACATCGCTAATTCCCGGCAGCTGCTAACCTCCCTGCCACTCTATAGTCACAGACGCGTTTTCCATCACATAGTTTCATTTCAGAATGTACCCTGAATGGAATCATACACCAAGTGACCTTTTGAAGTTGTTTTTTTCAGTCAGCAGAATGTCTTGAGGTCCAACCAGTTGTGTGTTATCAATAGTTTGTTCCTTTTTATTGCTGAGTAGTCTCCAATGAAAGAGATGCACCGTGGCTTCTTTGGCAACATTCACCCATCTGGAGACATCCTGGCTGTGGCCATATTTTGGCTAGTACAGATAAAGCTCCCGTCAACATTTGTGTATGGGTTCTGGGTGGACACAGTTTCCACTTCTCTGGGTAAGTGCACGGGAGTGGGCTGGCTGATCACATGGTTCAGTACATATTTAGGATTTTGAAGAAACTCAGAGGCTATATAATCCAGGACGGTTGTGCCATTTTACATTCCTGCTAGCAATGTGGGAGAGACTGGATTTCTCTGCATCCTTCCCACCTTTGGTATGGCTCCCAGTTTTGCTTTTCTAACTTCTAATATGTATCTCAGCATGGTTTTGCATTTCCCCTAATTTGCATTGCCCCAGTGGCTAGTGATGTTGAGCATCATTCCACGTACTTACATGCCACATGCACATCCCTCTTGGGTGAGATCTCTTCATATCTTTTGCTTATTTTCTAGCTGGACTGTTTATTACTTTTGAGTCTCAAGAATTCTTTACGTATCCTAGAGAGGAGTCCTTGGTTAGATCTGGGGTTGGCAAATCTGTCTGTAGCCTTTTAATGGGGTCTTTTTGCAGAGCAAAAGTTTTAATTTTGAGGAAATCAAAATTGACCTTTTTTTCAAAAATGATTTTTTTTCTTTTATGGGTTTTGTATATATTTGGGGTCATATCTAAGAATACTTCATCCAGCCTTAGGTCCCAGAGTTGCTACGATGTTCTCAAAACTTCGTATCTTATGTTTAAATCACTGCTCCAGTTTATGTTGTGCCTAAGGTCATGAGATTTAGTCACAGTTCTTTTCCTTTCTCTTTTGGTCTATGGATATCCAACTGCTCCAGCACCACACTTGAGAGGCTAGCCCTCCTTTATTGGACTGCTTTTGCAACTCTGCCAAAATTGGTTGGGCATACTTGTGTGGTGCTACCTTTGGTTGGTTCCCCTGACCCATGAGCCCCTCTCTCCGCCAAAACCACTGTGGTGATTGCTGCAGCTGCACACAAGGTCTCGACATGAGACACTGATTGTTTGTCGTTAGTCCTTTTTTTAAAAAAATTTTTATTTAAGAGAAAGAGACAGAGATAGAGAGAGAGTAGGAGTGGGGAGGAGAGGGATAAACAGGAGCCCAACATGGGGCTCAATCCCAGGACCCCAGGATCATGACCTGAGCTGAAGGCAGACAAGACATATCACCCACTGAGCCACCCAGGAGCCCCTCATACTCTATTCTTCACTTTCAGAATGGTTTTGGTTATGCTCAAGCCTCTCTGTATAAATTTTGGAATAATAATATTTATATTTATAGAAGGTCTGGGTGAGGTTTTAGTAGGAACAGAAATCTGTATATAAATGTGGGGAGAATGGACACTGTTCCTTTGGTAAGTCCCCTAATCCAGGAGTGTGATTGGTCCTCTCCATCCGTTCAGATCTTCTGACTTCTTTAAGGAATGTCCTGTCACTTTTATTCCTACAAGTCATGTATGCATTTAGCTAAATTTACATAAAAGTATTTTCCCCTTTTGAGCATTTGTTGATGGTATTGGTTATTTTAAACTTCTGTTTCCATGTGCTCATTGCTGGTACACAGAAATAAAGTTCATTTTTTAAATATGTGGAGCTTGTCTCCTGTAACCTTGCTGAACTGACTTAGCTAGTTGACATTTTTTTGGGGGGGGGGATTCCTTGGCACTTTCTGTCACTTGCCAATAGGAACTTTTTGGATTTGTGTGCTTCAGGCTTCCAGGTCTCCTTTCTTACATTTCCTGCCTTACTTTTGGTAAAAGCTACTTTTGGTAGCTAAAAACAGATTTTTTAAAAAAGGGTAAAAACCTCTTCTTTAGAAAGTGTAGAACACAGGCATAAAAAATTTAAGACCTAAGTAACTGGAGAGATGTGCTGTGTTCCTGGATTCCAGAAGCCTGAATATTGTTGAGATGCCAATTCTCCCCAAATTGATCTAAGATTTGGTACAATGCCAGGCAAAATCCCAGCAGGCTTTTTTCTTTTTTTTTTTTTTTTTGGGCAGAAAATGACAAGCTCATTTTAAAAACATATTTTTAAAAAGTGATCTACAATAACTTAATTTTACCAAAGAAAAACGTCTTTACAATGTCTGCTTTCGAGACATCCTATGAAATGGGAGTAAGAGTGGGATTGGTGAAAGAAAAGGCTTACGGACAACTGAGCAAAATGAGAGACTGGTAATAGGACGTCCCAGAGACGCAAGTGGGTTTTGCCAGTTGTCAAGGAACTCAAGTGGGGGAGAGGGACATTTTTCAAAAATATGGTGCTGGAAAAACTGGTGATCTGTATGGGGGGCGGGAGGGAAGGAACACAGACCTTTATCCATATCATTCAGGAGAATTAGCTCAAAATGTGTCACAGACCTAAATGTAAAAACCAAAACTAAAACTGCAGACTTGAAAAAAACACATGACGATCTTTGTGCTCCTGGGTTAGGAAAAGATGTCTATGCTGGCAGACTTTTAAGATGAGCCTCAAGGACTGTGTCCGTGTACAGTCTCCTTCCCTCGAGCCGGGGCAGAGCTCCTGGACTCTTTGAGCAGTACTCTTCGAGTAGCTCCTTGGCTACTTTGAGTAGATCCAGGGAGGAGATCCGAGGTGGGTCTGATCTAATCAGATGAACCTTTCCCAAGAAGCATCAAGCTGTGATAGGAGGAGCCCCATGACAGGGAACCCAGGGTAGCCCCTGGGACTCAGAGTGGTGGCGGTTGACAGCCAGTAGGAAGATGAAATCTCTGCCACACAACTGCAAGGAGATGAGCTCTGCCGATGACAGGGGAGCTAGCTGCAAAGGCCATTAAGGTGAGGCCACAGCCAAAAGGACCCCTTGATCTCAGCCTGGAGAGACCCTGAGAGTGTACCCAGTGAACTCCAGGCACCAGGACTCCTGACCTGCACACACTGAGGGACAGCTCACTGTGTGGTGGCTTCACCTGGCTACACTGCAACACGGCCAGCAGAGACACACGACCCAGAAAGGAAGGGTTAGCTTCACCTGCCAGCCCTCAGCTTCAACAGTGTCTTGGCACTTAGGTACTGAATGCTTGTCAGTGAGTGAAGACACCGCTTTTTTTTTTTTTTAAGATTTTATTTATTTATTCATGAGAGACACACAGAGAGAGAGAGAGAGAGAGAGAGAGAGAGAGAGAGAGAGAGAGGGAGAAGCAGGCTCCATGCAGGGAGCCCTACGTGGGACTTGATCCTGGGTCTCCAGGATCAGGCCCTGGGCCAAATGCAGGCGCTAAACCGCTGAGCCACCCAGGGATCCCGACACAGTTTTTTTCAAAGCAGACTCTCCTAGTGTTGGCTTAGACATTATTTTCTTAGATAACCTGGTGGATTCCTCACTTGTGTTTGCAGTCTAGGCCTTTTCTAGAGAAACTTGCCCCCACACTGGAATGGCAACAAGGAATGACTCCTCCTCCTTATGGAGCTGCCTGATTTACATAAAACAGAAGCTCTCAGATCTAGTGAGTGTCTGAAAGATCTCTTACTTTGCATTAGTCATTAGTTAACTCAGAACAAAAGGGATTAGTCAGAGTCTTGTTTCTTCAGGTTCTTTTTGGAAAGCCCCTGTACTTTTACTGACTTATTCAAGTTAAACAAAGGAAACCCTTCTACCAAACTATCACTATTTACTGTATTAGAAATTAGAACCCGACAGAGTTTAAAAATACAGGAACAGACAAACATGAGTCCTGTTAGCCATCAGAGTGATGACATCATCACATGATGTCATGTGGCTTCTGGAAAAATCCACCATCTACTCTCAAATGAATGACGGTGAAAAAGACACATGATATCTCAGTATTATTCTGAAAGTTGTGTTGATCTTGAGGGGCCCCTGATAGAGTCTCAGGACCCCCAGACCACACTCAGAACCACTGCACTCAGAACGCTCCCAGTGGCAGGATCATCAAAGCCAAAGCTGGAAAAACCCAAAGGGTACCCCAAGTCCAGTAGATAACTAACTGGCAGCATTCTCTAGAGGAGCCCATGAGAATGAGCAAGAGGGAACTATCAGCATATGCATCAACACGATGAATCTCAAAATATTATGGTGAATGAGAAAAAAAAGTCACAGTGAAATACTGGCAGTATTCTTGATTCACATGATGCTTAAAAACTGGGAAAGCTAAACACAATAGTTATAGTAGCTAAATACACATATGATGTTTACTTTGTAAGTGCTGGTGCTGATCTAAGTGCTTTACACTTATTAACTCAATTAACCCTCAAAACTATGCTTGTGGTACGAATTTCTGTTTCCATTTTACAGACGATTAAACTGAGGCACAGAGTGGTTAGAACCAAGCATGTTATAAGGGTTCCTTGTACTGCTTAGAGATACTTTGGTGGTAAAAATACAAATAAGAGGAATGATGGACCCAGATCAGAAGAGCAGTTATGATGCGGCAGTGGCATACTGAACAGTCAGAGCATGCACGGTGGTGGGTGGTAAATTACCACAAGTTTCTTCTTCTGAGCAGCAGGTACAGATATGGGAATTGTTATATTTAAATTGTATATATGTTTTCAGATCCTCTTCTATACTCATGCAGGATATGAGAAATATGTTTTACAATTTTAAAAAAGAAGAGAGGGATGCTTGGGTGGCTCAGCGGTTGAGTGTCTACCTTCAGCTCCGGGCGTGATCCCGGGATCCAGGATCGAGTCCCACATCAGGCTCCTTGCAAAGAACCTGTTTCTCCCTCTGCCTATGTCTCTGCCTCTCTCTCTGTGTCTTTCATGAATAGACACGTAAAATATTTAAAAAAAAGAAGAAGAAAGAAGAAGAAAGAAGAAGGAAGAAGGAAGAAGAAAGAAGAAGGAAGAAGGAAGAAGAAAGAAGAAGAAAGAAGAAAGAAGAAAGAAGAAGAAGAAGAAGAAGAAGAAGAAGAAGAAGAAGAAGAAGAAGAAAGACAGAGAGACAGAAATGTAGTGAGGGCATCACAAAATCACCCCCCAGCCACCCCGCCCCAGCTGGCAACTCCCCTCTAGCCTTCTCTCAGGCAAGTGCACTGGTCTCACTGAAGACCCTTGGCCAGCACTTTCCCTAGATCCCTGGTGGAGGCTGCTTGCTTTCTATCTGCCCCCTCTCCTGCCACCAGGCTGCTTGGGCTGCGGCCACCAGTGGCTTTGTCACAGGACCATGAACACAGGAAAACAACATAATTTAAAAAGTACTACACAAAAAAGGCAGATGCCTGGCATCGCAGACTGAGGACCTTGAAGTTGAGCAGAAAGGCCTCTGGTGGCCATATGTGAAACAGGTGCTTGGGCAAGCAAGGAAACTAGTGCTGGGTGAGGCAGGGTGCATGCTCCTGACCAGCCATCCCCTCTGTCCTGTGCCTTGGGGACGAAGTAAAATGTTGACAGAGGACTAAAGAGGTAGTCATTAGGATTTACTCAGGATTTCTAAGTGGAGGAGAGATCACTTTTACCAAACCAATTACCCAGGCTAGCTCCTAGGCAGCCCTGCCTTTGAAAGAAACTGAGGCATGGACTCACAAACATTGTACCAGTCCTGGAACATGGAGTCGGCTCATCACTGGTCACAGGCCAATCCAAGTCCCAGACAGGGGGCAAGCAGACACCAGAGCCTGAAGTGCCCTTCTAGCCGTGCAGACAACACTGAGGTTCTCCTCATCTCTGGGCATGGGGTGTGCTTCATCCCAAACCCCAGGACTCAGGCCCCCCCCAGGATGCAGCCCCCACCCCTTAGGACACAGGATCCACTGAGCTCCCAGGATGCCTCCCCAGAGCCTGTGCAGGTCTACCCAGGTACACTTCACACCCTGTGAGTCCCACCAGAACCACCTCTAAAAGCCTGTGGCTGTCCCTTTAAGCTTCTGCACCCCGCCCCCACATCCCCCTTCCCTTCCTTCTGCAGCAGCTCATCCAGGGAGCTAAGTTTAGCTCCTACCACTTCCAGTCTTCCCTCTAGGGACATCCTCTGCTGGTGGGGCCGCCCCAGCAGCACAGCTTTCCAAAGGCCCCAGACGCTTGCTTCACTGAAAACACTGAGAGCCTGATGGAGAACAGCCCTCGGGTCCCTGGGAGGACAGAGGACCCCCCCGCCCCACAACAGTTCTGGGGGGCTGGAGTGGCATTCTTCTGCCTGGACTCTTCATCACTCCAAGGCCTCCTGTCCTCCACAGTGGGGACAAGGGCAGCCTGGTCAATCCTCATAGTCTGTGACTCATTTGGGGCCAGCTTGTTTTGGGCCTGAAACAAGAAAATCTAAATGGAGCCACAATGTGACATGCACCTCACAAACCCCAACCCGTTTCCTCTGCCACTTGGACCTTGGCTGTGGGAGTCCTTTCCTACTCAGGCTCATGGAAGAAAACCTGGTCTGTGCAGGAGTTCACGGGAGGTTCATGTTCCAGTCTGCTGCACCCTGTCCCCTCCACTCAGAACCAGAACCCTGACCCAGAGCTGTGTCCAGACCAGGACACAGGCACATGGGCTGGGGCTCCAATGGGAGCTGCCAGTTCTTAGACACCAGGCCTCTGACACACATATGGTTCCAAGGATGGCTGATTTGCAGACAGATTTTGAGAAACTATAGAGGGAAAATAAAAGTAAGGAAAAGCCAGGAAACATATTTTTTTTAAAGATTTTATTTTTAAGCAATCTCTACACCCTAACATAGGGCTTGAACTCACAACCCCAAGACCAAGGACTGCATGCTCCATGTCCTGAGTCTGCTGGGCGGCCCCCAAGAAAGAGGAGATTGAAAGAGCTCTTCTGTAGCCACTGGAATGGACTGTATCATCCTCCAGAACCACTGCTAGCTAATCTGTTTAATCTCTAAGGACAGAAAAAAAATCCCTACTTCACAGTGTACGTGTTTCCAAAACCAGCCTCTCAATCCTAAACTCAAACATATTTTCACTTGATGTACAATTTGGCAACTACTGGTCCTTATTTCATATATGCTTGAATTTGCAAACAAAACAAAACAACCTCATGAATAGTTGCCAGAATAGGCTACTGAGAAACAAAAGACTTCGGCCGGCCGTGTTGCACTAAAAAAGAACTAAAAAAGATCGGCAACTACGAAGATTGTGTTGATACTTTCGGTTGTGGTTAGCGCCACACAGCTTTTTAGATCACTACTTCGAATTCGGCTCCCAGCCACGCTGTCTCATCGGTCAGACCAACAAACATCAGAGCCTAACAACAACTCAGGCTGTCCAGCTGCCCAGCAGATGAGCCATGACCAGAGCCTGCCCATGACCCTTTCATACATATCACGAACACCACAGCTTCATCCTCCTTCTTCCACAACTGCCGCCTCTCCTTTCAGTCCCCTAACACAAAATCTGACAGCAGAGAAATCTGTGAGACAAAATATGTCAAAAACCTTGACTCAAAACACCAAAAGCTCTGACTCTAGGGTTGAGGAGGGTGACACAGGTTTCATTGCTAGGAGGAGTTATAAGGGTCTAGCAAGTGCCCAGCTGGGAGATGCTGCACATACTCGATGTATGAAAGATTGCAGGTGGGGTATGTGGTTGGGTCACAACATCACTCACTTAGCTCTGCGGTGTCAGGCACGGTGCCATGCACTTGATGTGCATTATCCCATTTAATCCAGACACAGTCTAGTTATTCCCATTTTCCTATTTGAAGAAACCAAAGCTTAGAGGTTCACTGGCCCCAGGTTGAAACAGCTGCTCAGCCCCAAAGGCCAAGCTCTTAAGCAGCCCATGTGCAGAGCTGGGTGTAACGTGCAAGCAGTGTAACTGACCACCAAGAACCACACGCTAAGCTCTCTATATAAGAGTTAAGTCCAAATGTGCTTCCGAAAAATTAAATTAAAAAATCGGAATGAGGACAGTCATCTTATTTGTCATATGACCTGTCAGGGAAACAGAACTCAGAGAGGCAAGACAATGAGAGAATAAATCATCTGGACTGGGCAGAGCTTTGAAGCCAACTGCTTCCCCCTCGATGGTGGAGGAGAGCCAAAGCCAAGGGGTCAGGGTGCTCTTCAGTGGGATGTTTACCCAGCCTTATCCTCCCCCCACCTCGGGCTGAACAAAAGGGAAAGAGAAGTACTCAAAGCAGCCTTCTCTCTGCCAAAAACTGACTCATCCGCAATGCTTCAGCTTGGCTCTCTGGAGCAAAAGGCCAGCTCTGCTCGTGGAAGCAACCAGAGCTGTGGCTGGCTGGGAGGAGAGGGCCAGGGGCAGGAAGCCAAAGGCAGGGATGCCCCAGACGCTGTGGCTGGTGAGCCAGGGCTCTGCTCCTCATAAAGAGCCCTTGTGCTTTATGCCCTCGCCACCAGGGCTTGTAGGCTAAGGGTTCCGGTGCTCTTGGACCACAGGACCACTGACTCAGCACCCACCCCTCCACAAATACTCTGAAGAGACTGACCACTGCCTCTGGAGTCCTCTCTCCTTCCAGAATCACTGAAAACTTCTCTGCTAACAACGTTTGCAGGATTTCATGAGACCCCACCCCCCACCACAAAAGCCTAAGGAAGCACAGAATGGTACAAAAGCCAAAGGTAACTCCCAGGAGAAAATGATGCCCCACAGCATGTGAGGTGAGTTCAGAGAGATCCAGACAGAATGACTTTATTGCAGTACGGATGTCAGCATGCACTTGGCACAGTTTATGTGCTTCATCTGGCAGAGAATGCTCAGAGCTCCAGCACAGGTAGCCTATAAAGGATTTCTTCCTTTGGCCTTGCCAGCTGTCTGAGTAAATACTTGGTCTGAAAAAGCTCCCTGAACTCCCTCACCCCGGCAACAGTGTAGTTCTGTTGAGTGGGATGAGGCTCTGATACGTGTGCATGGACTCCTTTTTTGACTACATGGTCCTATGATCTAAAGCTAGCTGAAAACAAAAAAGAACTATCTCAAGGTCTAAAATAGCTGGAGAGAACCATGCAAAGATTTACACTTTCCAGATAAGCATCGCAAAGAAGAGTCTGGAAGTAGGCACCTACTGGTTACTGTGTTGTATCTACTACTGGATTGTGCCACCATACTTAAACATATGGAACCTTCACTAACTGCTCTCAATTAGCCTAAAAAAAAATCACATTAGTGAACTTCTACCTTAAAAAAAGATTACCTTACAAAACAAAATGAGCAAATGATCTTTATTTAGGTTCTGCTTTGTCACCAAGAGGAGCCTGTCCAAAACCACCTGTAAAAGCAACATTCAGGTTAGGGCAAAAGATGAAAGTTTATGTAATAACTTTTGTGAAACCGATTTGCTAAGCAATTTGGAGATCAGACCTCAGTGAGTAGCTAAAAGTCCTGATCAATTCCCTGTCTTTTTTTCCTTCTCTGCAGTAGAAAATGAGATGTGAAATAAACACCCAGTCCCCTTTCTGCCGTCAAGAATCAGCGCCAGACAGAGCCAACTTAGAACTTGGACCTCAGGAGCAAAGTGCCACCTACAGGAGTGTGCTCTTCGTGGAACGCCCACGAATGTGCATAAACCCCAATTCAGGCTACTTTTGGGGTACCTCCTTAGAACAACATCAGGGATTTGTCCAGGAACAGAGCCAAAGGAAAGGTAAGCCACCCACAGCCTGAGCAGCAGCAACCTTCTGGACAAAGGGGACATTTGAAAGGTGTCAATAAATTGCTTCTCAAAGCAACATGTTTTCCACCTCAAACGGAGAATTTTGCTTGATTTTTCCGAAAAATGTTTTTAAACTCAGTCAATAAAGGAGTGAATTGTAGGGTTATTTCACAAAATCTTGCTTCTTAATGCTCAGAGAAGACACATATTTTATCATATTCTGCACTGAAACTGGTAGACGAAATTCCTTTTAAGAACAGAACATTCATTGAGAAGACAAAGCACTAGATTTATTAACGGTGCCTCCCCCTGCCCCTCAGCCCAGCCAGAAACACGGTTCCTGGTGACCAGCTCGGCTGAGGCTGAAATGAGCACTAATGACGGGGTAAGGTCTGGTCCTGACCCCCACGCTCCACTGAGTTTACCTGGGAAGGCTAATTCACTCCTTTCTTTCACAAAAAGGATCAAACTCACCCTTCTTCAGAGATCCGGAATTCGTACTGTAAAAATCACCTCCAAAGAGCAAAGCTTCAGCTCTCTTGGGAGGCACCTTTAAATCAAGCCGTGTCCCTAGCCAGAGAATGGACAGCAGTTCACATGTCTATCGCACACAGCTGAATAGATCAAACGTGGCTTATCCACACAATGGAATACTAGTCAGGGATGAAAAGGAATAAAGCACTGACCCATGCTGCAGCAGGCACCAACCTCAGACACATCATTCGGAAGGCAGGCAGGCAGACACTAAAGGCCAAATACTGCATGACTCCATTCACATAAACCATCTGGAAAACCAACAGAGCAGAGAAGGGATGAGGGGCTGCCTGGGGTTATGTGTACATGGGCATGAGGGGCCTACGTTTATTGAGCCGTTTATGAGGACGGTTCAATTCACTCAGAGTCACCAAATGGTACACTTAGAAAAAGCTGCTGAAAGAGAAAAAAAAGTTTCCATAAAACCAAGTTATTTACTCAAGAATGCTCCTGTTTTGCTCACACTGAGAATTAATCATCTCCATTTAATAACTTCTAAGTAGTTCGGGTTGGAGAACTATTTCAGAGGCTCAGAATTTTTGTGGCAGGTAAAGTTCCAATTATAAAGTTGGTTATGGGGCTGTTTTCATCTTTATTAAGTCACTGGTATTTAACAAAACAGCAGCAGGAAGTTACACAGACCCTGAATATCAATGAAAAGGACCTCAAGTTGATAACTGTGCAGGGAGCACCAGCCTCCTGCATGGTCCCCTCAAAGGGCCACGCCTGGCCCCGTATGTGGGGTGCAGAGACAGCAGGTGACAGGGGCCCTGCTACACTTTGCCAAGTCTCCCTACACTGATACAGAGCTTTGGCCTCTTAGAAGCCCCTAAAAAAGAAAGGCAGGAGCCAGTGCTTTCGTTTGGTCTAGCTGCCAGTCTGTGGAGTCACTCCCAGGGTGTATCTTCTCTGACAGCACTCACACTGGGGGTCTGGGTAGAAGCAACCACAGGTCCTCCACCCACAGGACAGGCGCTGACACATGCGGCCCAAGAAGCCTGTCAGGCTGCATTTTACATATTCTCCTCACATTTATCGACTGCCAAACTCCTTTTCCATGTGAGGCTAAAAAGTCTACTCTCTTTTAAATATCAGGGGGGAGGGGGAACCTTCTTTACAATGTATGTTTATGGGGGATCCCTGGGTGGTTCAGCAGTTTAGTGCCTGCCTTCGGCCCAGGGCATGACCCTGGAGTCCTGGGATCGAGTCCTGCATCGGGCTCCCTGCATGGAGCCTGCTTCTCTCTCTGCCTCTCTCTCTGTGTCTCTCATGAATAAATAAATATAATCTTAAAAAAAAAAACAATAATGTGTCTTTATGAAAAAAGGAAGGCAAAATCATTACCTTAATAATTTAACTAAAAAGATTTTGGTACCTGATTGGAACTATGTCAGGTAGAGACATAGCAAGGATTAAAAAAAAGCATTCAGAAAAAAATTGTAAGATAAAGACTGAAACAGAAGGTGGGGGGAGAGAGGGGGCAAGGAGGGAGGAAGGGAGCTGTCCGCAAGCCAATGAGGCACACAGCGGTTCTCAGAATGCCTCTTGCGACTTCTAGAAGTTCGACATGATCTCAAAAAAAAAAAAAAAAAAAAAAAAAAAAAAAAAAAAGGCTAAAAAATTATAACCAGAGGCTTTTTGTCTTTGTGAGAACAAGAGCAACAATGCTATTGGAGGAAAATGGTTAACAATACTTGAAAAAGCCAGCCAAGTAAATTCCTACTCAAAGTTTAAGAAATTCTTTCATAGAGATAAAGGATGGGATGGTGCCCTGTCTGCAGAAGGGCCGCCTCAGGGACTCACAGGTGAAACAGATCGTCTGATACAAAGACACTGCAGGAAAAGGAGTCCTTGTAAAGGTTGCTGTGCCTTTTCTAGAAGTCTCCCAAGGCTGTTGCCCAGGACTCTTCACCGGTTTATTATTCACTGAGATGTGCATCTTATGTTCCTGGGGTTTTGTTGACCAGATTACAGTTGAGATTCTGTATCAAATTAATTTGTTCAATTATCTGAATTCTCCAAACCATGGTGGAGCTCCACTTTTAGACTTCAGGCTTCTCTCTGCTGCGTCTGGGTATCAGGTTTTACTTTGTTTCTACATATCAATTATTTTCTCTACCACAGTTTAGGGATCCAGAATCATGCTTTTACTTGACTTAATGCTAAAGAATTTTCTCTCATTCAAATATTTTGCTAAAATCATAACTTTAAAAAAAGATTCACAAATCCTGTAGGACTTTGGTTCTAATACTCTTAGTTGAGGGAAAGAAACCAAAAACATTTCTAACCCAGAACCTATCAGCTAATTTAATCAAAACCAAGGTCTGTCCTCTGAGCTGTAGCTACAAATGAATGTGTCTGCATTTCTTGGCTTGTCTGCAAGCCTGAGGGGAGCTGAATACCACCCGTCCCCAGCAGTTTTAACCCCAGCTGGGTACTAGGCAGCATCTGAAGTACCTCTCATTTCTCACAGCACGTGCCAATGAATCCTGACCGGAATGCAGAGATTAATTACAGCTGGACTTGCTCTGCCCAATCCGTTTAGTGAATGGAGGCCCCAGAGATTTAAGGAAGCCTTAATTTTTTAAAATGCTTCTGTTGAGGCTGAGTGTAGGACTGTTGAGGTAGGTCTACTTACTGCATTTTGCATGGTGACAAAGTAACAACCTGTACTGAAGAAAATGGGGATCCTTTCTAAAGGGAAAAGAAGCACAATCCCTGGAATCCCTATTAAGTTTTCCTAAAATTTTCGCCCTTGAGGTTTATAATCATTTTTGTTGAAATTAAGGGGAAAGTAACATTAATCTTGCCAGGCTGATGGCAAAAGTCAAAGCAAGCAGATTTTGTCCAATGAATGAATGGGCAGGGAATAGTGGGGACTCTTTAAACTCCAGAACTCCCTTCTGGATTTTGTGACTCATATATTCACCACTAACAAGCAGGGAGATTTGCATCTGGTGTTTATCACTAGCAGCATATCTTGTAGTATGTTGCCCATTATCACACAGACATCTACTTTTCTTAGAATTGTGGTGAAGACACATAAAATATACCATCTAAATCATTTTTAAATGTACAGTTCAGGAGTGCTAAGTATATTCACATAGTCATAAAACAGATCTCTAGAATTCCTTCATCTTGAAAAACCTGAAATTCTTTTAACTATTAAACAACATCTCCATCCCTTGCAGCTCCCCAGACCTCTAGGGACCACTCTGCACTTTCTGGTTTTATGAATCTACCTTAGATACCTCATGTTAGTGTAATCATACAGTATTTATTTTTTGTGTGTCTAGCTGATTTATTTCACTTAATAAGATATTGTTAAGGTTCATCCATGCTGTAGCACATGGCAGGACTTCCTTCTTTTTTAAGGCTGAATCATATTCTACTGTATGGATAGAGCACATTTTATTTATCCATCCATTTGTGACGGACACGGGTTCCTTCCCCTTCTTGGCTGCTGTGAATCATGTTGCTACCAACATGAGGGTGCAAGCATCTGTTTTTTTTTTTTTTTAGATTTTATTTATTTATTCATGAGAGACACAGAGAGAGAGAGAGAGAGAAAGAGAGAGAGAGGCAGAGACACAGGCAGAGGGAGAAGCAGGCTCCATGCAGGGACTCAATCCCAGGATCACGCCCTGGGCCAAAGGCAGGCGCTAAACCGCTGGGCCACCCAAGCGTCCCGCACCTGTTCTTTTGTATGTTAAGTGGGATTGCTGGATCATGTGGTAGTTCTACTTTAAATTTTTTGATGAACCTTGATGCTTTTTTTTTGATGCTCTTTTTAAATAGCAGTCATACTGTTTTACAATCTCACCGACTGCATACAAGGGTTCTAATTTCTCCACATCCTCCCCAACACTGGTGTTGTGGGTATTTCCCAGTTTTTTGACAGGAGCCATTCTGATGGGTGTGAGGTGATATCTCAGTATAGTTTTGATTTATTATTTCTTTGTTGATTGCTGATGTTGAGCACCTTTTGTACAGTGTTGGCCATTTTTGTATATCATCTTTGGAGAAAGATCTATTCAAATCCTTTGTCCATTTTTTAAAAAAGATTTTATTTATTCATGAGAAACACAGAGACAGAGGGGAGAAGCAGGCTTCTCACAGGGAGTCTGATGTAGGACTCGATCCCTGGATCTGGAATCATGCCCTGAGCTGAAGGCAGACACGCAACTGCTGAGCACCCAGGTGTCCCTATTTTTTGTTGTTGAGTTGTAGTTTTTTAAAAATATATTCTGGATATTAACTCCTCATGAGATATGTGACTTTCCCACTCCATAGGCTGCCTTTTTGTTCCGTTGATTGTGTCCTCCAATGCACAAAGTTTTTAAAGTTTGAGGTCGCTCTCTTGGTCTATTCTTGTTTTGGCTGCATGTGCAGGTATACTATTCAAGAAATCACTGCCAGTGTCATAAGGTTTCCCCCTAATTTTCTTCTAAGAGTTTTATAGTCCTAATCTTAGGGTTAGGTCTGTAATCCATTTGGAGCTAATTTTTGTATGTGGTTTAAGGGCCCATATTTTTAAAAATATAGCATTCAACTGAATAGATGTAATAAAAATTTGTTTGACCTTATCAATAGCCATTTGGCATATTTCCAGTGTTTTGCTATTGTGAACAGTGATGACACAAATATCTTTTACATAAGCCCCTCATATGAGAGCAAATATCTCCTCGTTTTTTAGGAATTAAAATTAACTTTTGGCCGGGTTGTTTCAAATTTCACGTTTTACTGATTCATGTGTATTGCAATCCCTTACCTTGAAACCCTCTAGACTAGGTAGGTATATTTTGGAATTCAGAAATTTTCAGATTTGGGGAAGTAATATGGTTCATATGCTATACATTACAAAATGTCCCTAGTTGGGACCTAGGGTAGTACCTTATAACCTATGCTAATACTTGTGTAGTAATATACATGTATATGTCACACACACACACACACACACACACACACACACACACACAGGAGTATTTATAATCAGTAGGGAGGTAGACTATAAATGCCCAAAGGTAAGTGAGGTTAGGCTTTGCTAACAAGCAAGTGCAGGTCAGGTCAGATTAAGTCTTGCTGCCAAATAAGCAAGTTTCCATCACCAAAATCCATACACAAAATTCACAGAAGTGTAAGGGCTGAGGAACTGCTGATTTGAATCTGTATCTTTCAGCTTCACCATTACCGAGTTTAACCTAATGAAGGTGAGGAACCTTCCGATCTAGGTCCTGCCCTACCACACCAACGCTTCCCCACTCTTTCTCTGGTGTAGGAAACTCAGTGAAACACTAGCTATGTTGAGGACTGCTCAGAATGGAAATATCCAAGAGTCCTCTGAGATCTGCCCTTAAAAAATCAAGGACAGAAGGCACAGGGAAAAAAAGATTAGAATGAAGCCAAATGCTAATAGTGACCATTTCTCTTCCAAAATTGTTTTAATGCAACTATAGACATAAAAAAATCATTCATTTATAAAGCTAGGTAACCAATGAATACATACAAGTAAAAAAAGTTTAAAACCGAGATAAAAGCATTCGTACTCCCCCCACAACAGTTAGCCACTACTATCAATTTGGTACCCATTCTTCCAGACCTGTCTCTAAATTCCATGCACAGACGTAGCTGTAGAAATTACTAGTTTTAGTATTTGTTTGGCCTTATATAAATGGGATCACATGCTGCATATCATTTTTCAACTTAGATTTTACCATGTCTTAGAGTTATGTGAATCTTCATTCCTTCTAACCACCATCCAGGATCCTGAAGGGTGATGCATGCGATGTACTTATGTAGGATTACTGGTGGGCATTTCTACAGTTACAATTTCTGCTACCACCATCGATGCCATAGTAACTGTCCTCATACATACATGCCACTCCTGGGACATGCACGTCCGTAAGCTATGTTCCTACAAACAGAACTGCTGGCCCAAAGATTGTCCACATTTACATTTGTAATCACTCTGGCAAATTGCCTCGCCAAAAGGTTCTACCAATTATATCCCAAAGAACAAAGGTTGAAGGATATATTTTCCCTTGGCCTCACCACAGGGCCGGATATTAGCAATCTAATCCTCTTCCCCCTGCCATTTGATAAGTGAAAAGTGGTCTTTCATTACTTTTTAAGTCTAGCCTCTTTCGGGGCAGCCCGGGTGGCTCAGCAGTTTAGCGCCACCTTCAGCCCAGGGTGTGACCCTGGAGTCCTGGGATCGAGTCCTCTGTTGGGCTCCCTGCATGGAGCCTGCTTCTCCCTCTGCCTGTGTCTCTGCCTCTCTCTCTCTCTCTCTGGATCTCTGATGAATAAATAAATAAAATCTAAAAAAAAAAAAGTCTAGGCTCTTTCCTGACCACTGGAGGAGGGAGGATTAGGCACTTTTTCGTACTTATAAAAAGCAAAAACTTTATAATAATGATATAAATAGATGACAGTAACATGTAAAGGTAAGATTCAGTTCCAACTATAGATGGGCTTAGCATTATGAGGAAAATAGACTCTGTGCTCAACATTGTTAGGATGCACAGATAGCCATGCATACATCTAAAATGCATGACTTTACTCAAGTTCACTGCCATTTATGAAGAGGATAACCATATGCCTCAGTTTGCTTTGGGCACCCTATTTCAAACTTATGGTCCTGGTGAAATTATCAGCAAGTCCCCCCCCCCCCCCTAACAACATGCCCTGATTCGTGTTATCAAATTACATGCTCACACCGATTTTACATGTAGATACATGGTGGCTCAGTAGCCACTAAAACTCCAGCAGGTCAGAGAGTTCAGGGATGACATCAGCAGCAAGGCTAGTGATAGGGCAATGTGGCTCCCCTGGAACTGGCATCTCTTTTTAGTTTAAGACCTCACAGTTTCTGAAAGCTAATAGGAAGTTTGCCTCTGACTTTGTTTCCCCATGCAGGATCGTTACAGACCTGAATTACAGCACCCATTTGTTCCTTGGCTGTTCCCTGCTTAAATGCCAAGCTGTTCTGTTGCATTCTGGCAGTGTTTTAAGATCGTATGAACATGGATCTTGTGAGCATTAGGCTCTGATGACTTCCTGGTGCAGCAATCACAGGAAGAATACAATTAGCGAATGAAATTATTACAATCAAAGAAAAGAGCCTAATGCATACAGAGTTCAGGAACCTCAACATGCACAGTGTTTCATTCAGCTTTCCAAAGAAAAAACAACATCCCATGTGTCTAGAGTTGCAAAACAATAACCAAACTTATTATGTATGGACAATGGATAAACTCAACTGCACAAGGTAGGGATACTGCTTTAAATCTACTGTTTCTGTCCCTCCCTTATCCTGTCATCTCTCCTAATAAAATATTTCTGTCTTCCATGTTTGGAAGACATAGTTTGTCTTTCTTTTCCATAAAAGGAGAAAAAAAAAGTCCAGATAATTAAATTTTTCTAATGGGTGCCAATAGTTTCAACTTCCGCACCACACTTCCCACTGGAAGGACACAAGTCCTGTGGCAGTTATTACGATGCTACATCAGTCCAGGAGAAGAAGCGTTAAGGCAGCTTGCCTGGTAGACACATCTGGCAAACTCCGCTCATTGGCATGTTTCATTTGACAGATGCAAACTCGGAAAGTACTAAGTAAATCCCGGTCTTCAAACAATTACACTTAAATATTTTATGTGAATCACAGTACAATGTAGCCACCTTCGGGGACCCACAGAGGAGAGCCCTCAGATGACTCTGACCCTGCAGTGAAGGGAAGGTAGCAACTTCTGGCCTGACAGCAGAGACCAAAGGAAGACTGCCTCGTCTTGGGAGCTCTGTAAGAAAGGCGGTCCTTTCCTTCCCCTCCCATCAAAGCAGAGAGATCCCAGGCCTTGCTGAGCTGACTATGTAAACAAAGACAGTGATGTTCAAAGAAGGCTCTGCTCAATGAGTTACTTTCGAAGGCACAGGAAAAGAATCCACTTAAAACCTGACCCGATGAACAAAGAGCATTATCTTTATTTTTTTTAAAAGATTTTATGTATTTATTCATGAGAGACACACAGAGAGGCAGAGACACAGGCAGAGGGAGAAGCAGGCTCGATGTGGGACTTGATCCTGGACCCCGGGATCATGACCTGAGCCAAAGGCAGATGCTCAACCATTGAGCCACCTAGGTGCCCCTTAACTTTTTTTAAAAAGATTTTATTTATTTATTTGATACAGTGAGAGTGAGAGAGAGAGAGGGAGCGTGCGCACAGCAGAGGGAGAAGCAGCATACCTTGCTAAGCAGGGATCCAGACACGGGACTAGATCCCAGGACCCTGAGATCATAACCTGAGCCGAAGGCAGATGTTTAACAGACCAAGCCACCCATGGTCCCCTATGTTTAACTTTTAATAAACACACTTTTTTTTTTTTTACACACTTTTCCAAAGCAGCAGCTCCATTTTACACTCCTGCTAGCAGCCTGAGAGCGCCAATCCCTCCACATCACCACTTGTGTGGTCAGCTCTTCTAAGAGGGTGCAGGGGAACCTCATGTGGTTTCCACTTGCATTTGTGCACAGACAAGATACTGACTCAATCTTCTCACGTGTTTAAATTTACCATTTTAATCACCATTCAAATCTTTGGTCCATTAAAAGAATTCTGGGTAATTTGTTTTCTTATTATGGAGTTTTAAGGAGTTCTTTATATATTCTAGATACGAATCCTTTATCAGATATCTAACTGCAAATAATTTTCATTCTTTTAAAAGTGTCTTTCAAATGCAGATTTTAATTTTTGGACCTTGATTTGATTTTATACATGTTATGGTAAAAATTAAACAAAATCAAAATTTTGAATTCTCTATCTCATTCCATGGATCTATTTGCCTATCACGATGCTAATCATACGCTGTAGATTTACAGTAAGTCTTGGAATCAAGTAGTGTGATATTCTTTGTTATTCTTTTTCAGAGTTGTCGTGGCTACTCTAGGTTCCTTGCATTTCCATATAAATGTCAGAATCAAATTGTTAATTTCTACAAAAAGCCCAGAGAATTTTGTTGAACCTATAGGTAGATATATTGAGTCTTCAGACTCCTATACATGGTATATCAGTCTACATGTTTAGATCTTCTAATTATTATTTACCTGTACATCCATTTACTTAGGTCTCAGATATATGTTTTTGTAATTCTTTAGAATATTCCAAGATTTTGTACATCTTTTATTAAATTTAATGCAAAGTACGTTGTATTTTTTAATGCTACTATAAAAGCTACTTTAAGCTACTTTTTATTCATTGCTAATACATAAAAATATAATTATTTTTTAATAGACTGAAATTGAGAATAAAGTACAGAGATTTCCCATAAACCTCCTGCCCGCCCCCACAACCTTCCTGATAAACAGCACTCATTGACCAGACCTTTTTTTTTTAAACCAAAAATGAACCTGCACTGATACATCATCATCACCTGAAGTCCATAGTTTACCTTGGGGTTCACTGCTAGTGTGTACATCATATGGGTTTGGACACAGGCATAATAAGATGTTCCTAGTGTTTTAAAAAACCCTCAGGCCTGTGTATTCATCATCTCCTGCCCTGTGCCAGCCACAACCACTGATCTCTGTCTCCTAGTTTTGCCTTTTTCAGAATGTCATATACATGGAATCCTACAGTTGGGAACCTTTTCAGATTGGCTTTTTTCACTTAGTAGTATGCATTTAAGGTTCCTCCATGTCTTTTCATGGCTTCATTGCTCATTTCTTTTTATTTCTTTTATTACTATTTTTAAATATTTTGCACCAGCTGTGGGCATGGGGAATGCCATGCTCTCCTTGGACACTGAGTATTTTCTCCCCCTTTCCTTCTTCCCTCTCTCCTGGAAGGCTGGGTAGCTCATTTCTTTTTCTTTTTTAAAGATTTATCCACTTATTCATGAGAGACACAGACTGAGAGAGAGAGAGAGAGAGGCAGAGACACAGGCAGAGGGAGAAGCAGGCCCCTCGTAGGGAGCCTGATGTGGGACTCGATCCTGGACACCGGGATCATGACCCGAGCCGAAGGTAGGCGCCCAACCGCTGAGCCACCCATGTGTCCCTGCTCATTTCTTTTTAGAGCTGCATAACATTCCACCATCTGGATGGACTAGAGTGAGTTTGTTTGTTTGTTTATTTATTTATAAAGATTTATTTTTTTATTTATGATAGAGAGAGAGAGAGAGAGAGAGAGAGGGAGGGAGGCAGAGACACAGGCAGAGGGAGAAGCAGGTTCCATGCTGGGAGCCCCATGCGGGACTAGATCCCGGACTCCAGGATCGTGCCCTAGGCCAAAGGCAGGCGCCAAACCGCTGAGCCACCCAGAGATCCCCTAGACTAGAGTTTATGAATAAGTTCACCTACTGAAGGACATCTTGGTTGTTTGCAAGTTGTGGCACTTACCAAACAAAGCTGCCACAAATAGTCACATGCAGGTTTTTGTGTTGATGTGCATTTTAAATTCCTTTGGGTAAATGCCTCAGAGCATGACTGCTGAATCACAGGTAAGAGTATGTTTAATTTTGTAAGAAATCACCAAGGTGTCTTCCAAAATAGCTGTACCATTTTGTATTCCCAATAGCAATGTTTAAGAATTTCTGCTGCTCCACATTTTTTTTTAAGGATTTTATTTATTTATTCTTGAGACAGATTGAGAGAGAGGCAGAGGCAGAGGGAGAAGCAGGCTCCATGCGGGGAGCCCGACATGGGACTCGATCCCGAGTCTCCAGGATCACGCCCTGGACTGAAGGTGGCGCCAAACCGCTGAGCCATCAGGGCTGCCCTATTCCCTCTGCTTCTATTCTCTGAAAGGAATTGTGGAGAACTGGTAAATTTTTTCCTTGAATGTTTGGTAGAATTCACCAGTGAGCCATCTGGGCCTGTGCTTTTTATTTGGAAAAGTTATTAATTACTGATTCAATTTCTTTAATAGATGTAAGCCAATGCAGATCACCCATTTCTTTATGTGTGAGTTTTGGCAGATTGTGTCTTTCAAGGAATTGGTTCATCTCATCTAGGTTATCAAACCTGTGGAAATAGATTGTAGAATTCCTTTATTATCCATTCAATTTCCATGGGATCTGTTGATCCTTGCTTCCATTTCTGGCATTAGTAACTGGTGTCCACTCTCTCTTTTTCTTAGATGGCCTGATTAAAGGATTATCAATTTTACTGATCTTTTCAAAGAGACAGTTTTTAGTTTTGTTGATTTTATCTATCGATTTCCTATTTTGATTTCATTAATGTCTGCTGTAATTCTCTTCTGATTACTCTGGACTTAGTTTTTCTAGTTTCTTTTTTTGTTTTTTTTAAAAGATTTATTTATTTATTTATTCATGAGAATACACAGGAGAGAGAGAGAGAGAGAGAGAGAGAGAGAGAGGCAGAGACACAGGCAGAGGGAGAAAGGCTCCATGCAGACTCCATCCGGGTCTCCAGGATCACGCCCTGGGCTGTAGGCGCCATTAAACCGCTGAGCCACCAGGGCTGCCCTTTTTCTAGTTTCTTAAGGTAGAAACTTAGACTACTGATTTTAGATCTTTTTTCTTTTCTAATATATGCATTCAATGCTATGAATTTCCCTATAAGCACTGCTTTTGCTGCTGCATCTCACAAATTTTGGTAAGTTGTGTTTTCATTTAGTTCAAAATTTAAAAAACATTTCTCTTGAAATTTCTTCTTTGACTCATTTGTTATTTAGAAATGTGTTGTTTAATCTCCAAATATTTTGGAATTTCTTTTTTTGTTTTAAGATTTTATTTATTCAGAGAGACACATATACACACACACAGAGAAAGAAAGAGAGAGAGAGAGAGAGAGAGACAGGCAGAGGGAGAAGTAGGCTCCTGCTGCGGAACTCAATCCCAGGACCCTGGGATCATGACCTGAGCTAGGCACTCAACCACTGAGCCACCCAGGCATCCCTATTTTGGGATTTCTTAACAATTTTTCTGTTTTTGACTTCTAGTTTAATTTCATTGTGCTCCGAGAGCAGACACTGTATGATTTCTATTAAGTTTGCAATGGTGGCTTTATGGTCCAGAATGCAGTCTATCTTGGTTAATGTTCCAGGAGAGCTTGAGAAGAATGTGAATTCTGCTGGTGTTGGATAAGGTAGTCTTTGATGTCAATAATATCCAGCTGACAGTGTTAAGTTCAACTGTGTCCTTACTGATTTTATGCCAGCTGGATTTGTCCATTTTTGAGAGGGAGTATTGAAGTTTCCAACTATGATAATGGACTCATCTATTCTCCTTGCAGTTTTATCAGTTTTTTAAAAAAAGATTTTTATTTATTTATTCATGAGAGAGAGAGAGAGAGAGAGAGAGAGAGAGAGGCAGAGACACAGGCAGAGGGAGCAGGCTCCAACCTCATTCTTTTACATGTGGGTTTCCAGTTTTTCCAGCACCATTCATTGAAAAGACTGTCCTTTCCCCAGTAAGTGTCACTGGTACCCTTGTCAAAAATCATTTGAACATAGCACAAGGACTTACCTCTGAGTTTTCTACTGTCTTCCAGTGATTGATAAGTCTGTCTTTATGCAAGTAGTACACGATTTTGATTACTAGAACTTTGTAGCAAGTTTTTTTCTTTTTATAAGATTTTTAATTATTTATTTATGAGATACACAGAGAGAGAGGCAGAGACATAGGCAGATGGAGAAGCAGGCTCCTTGTGGGGAGCCCAATATGGGACTTGATCTCAGGACCCTAGGATCAGGCCCTGAGCTAAAGGCAGACACTCAACCACTGAGCCACCTAGGCATCCCTATTGTAAGTTTTGAAATCAGGACGTCTGAGTATTGTACTTTGTTCTTTTTTTAAGATTATTTTAGCTATTTTGGGTCCCTTGAGATCTCATGTGAATTTCACAAGGAGTATTTATTATTATTATTATTTAAGTCCCTGCCTAACATGAGGTGGGCTTGAACTCATAACCCCAAGACTGAGTCCCATGCTCTACTAACTGAGCCAGCTAGGTGTTCCCTGTCTTATATTATTAATGGAAAAACATCATTAAGGTTTTGAAAGGGATTGTACTAATACTGTAGATCACTGTGGATAATATTAACATCTTCATTTTTTAAAGATTGTATTGGTTTGAGAGAGAGAGAGAGAGAGAGAGAAGAGAAAGAGAAAGAGAAAGAGAAAGAGAAAGAGAAAGAGAAAGAGAAAGAGAAAGAGAAAGAGAAAGAAAAAGCATGGGGGGGAAGGGCAAAGGAAGAAAGAGAAGCAGACTCCTTCCTGAGCAGGGAGCTCACCGTGGGACTCCATCCCAGGACCTCCAGATCATGACCTGAGCCAAAGGCAGATGCTTAACCGACTGAGCCACCCAGGAACCCTGAATTGATATTTTAAAATATTAAATTTTCCAATCCATGAACATGTTTTCATTTATTTATGTCTCCTTTAATTTCTTTCAGCATTATGTGTAATTTTCATTCACAAGTCTTTTACTTTCTTGGTTAATTCTAAGTATTCTTTTTAATGCTACTGTAAATAGAATTGTTTTCATAACTTCCTTTTCAGATTGTTCACTGTTAATGTATAAAAATGCAAATGATATTTGCATGTTCACTTTTTATCTTGCTACCTTGCTCAATTCATTAATTAGCTCCAACAGGATTTTTGTGGAATCTTTGGGCTTTCTACATTGTAATTATGTCATCTATGAACAGAACAGAGGTAATTTTACTACTTCTTTTCCAATTTGGTTGCCTTTTCTTTTTCTTACCTACTGCTCTGGCTAGAACTTCTGGTACTTTGTTGAACAGAAGTGGTGAAAGTAGGCAGGCTTGTCTTGTTCCTGATCTTAGAGGAGAGGTTTTCAAGTCTCTCACCACTTAGTGTGATGTTAGCAGTGGGTTTTTCATATGGCTTTTATTTTGTGGAAGTAATTTCCGTTCATTAATAATTTGTTGATTGTGTTTATCAAAGGGTATTGAATTTTGTCAAAAGTTTTTTTCTGCACTGAGAATACCATGTGTTCTTTCATCCTTCATTCTGTTAACATGGGGTATTAAAATGATTGATTTTCATATGTTGAACCACCCTTGCATTCCCAGAATAAATTGCACTTGGTCATTGTATACGATCCTCTTAATATGCCACAGAATTTAGTTTGCTAGTGTTTTGTTGAGGATTTCTGCATTTATGGATATAAGGGATACGGTCTGTAGTTTTCTCACAGTCTTTGGCTTTATTATCAGGATAATGATTGCTTCACAGAATGAATTAGGAAGTGTTCCCTTCTCTCTCTCTCTCTCTCTTTTTTTTTTTTTGGAAAAGCCTGAGAAAGATTGGTATTAGTTCTTTTTAAAATGTTTGTTAAAATTCCCCAGTGAAGGCATTGGTTCCAGAGCTTTTCTCTGTTGGGAGATTTCTGATTACTGATTCAATATCCTTACCACTCACAGGTCCATTCAGCTTTTCTATTTCTACCTAATTTAGTCTTAGGTTCTGTGTTTCTAGGAATTTGCCGACAAATTTGACAACCTACAGCTGTTCACAGTTCTGTCTTACAATCCTTTCTATTTCTATACAATCAGTAGTTAGTTCTCATTTTCATTTCTGATTTTAGAACCTGAATCTTTTTCGCTTAGTTTATGTAGCTAAACATTTGTTGACTGTATTGCTCTTTTTGAAGAACCAACTTTTGCTTTTACTGATTTTCTTTATTGTTTTCTGTTCTCTATTTCATTTGTCTCTGCTCTCATCTTTTATTTCTCCCCTTCTGCTAGCTTCAGGTTTATTTGTTCTTTTTCTAGTTCCTTTCATTGTAGAATTAGCTTGATTTGAGATATTTCTTGTTTTTATAATGTCAGCATTTATGGTCATAAATTCCCCTTTAGCCCTGCTTTTACTCCACCCTGTAAGTCTTGGTATGCTGTGACTTTGTTATTAATCCATTTCTAAGTATTTTCTTGTCTCCCATGTGATTTCTTCTTTGGGTTAAGAGGATGCTGTTTAATTTCCACAGATTTGTGAATTTGTGAATTTGTGAATTTTCCAGTTTCCAGAACCAACAGGAGAGTGCATATTAAATAGTGTTATGTTCATATAATATTATCCTGCAAACCAATGAGAATGAAGGATTTACAACCCATGCCACAATGTGGATGAATCTCAGGAAACATGCCAATGGAAAGAAACTAATAACAAAAGAGTAAAATATGTATGATGCCATGTATATTAAGTACAAAAACAGGCAAAACTCCTCTATGCTGTTAAAGGTCAGGATTATTTCTGGAGAGTGGGAGAGTCATTCAAGAAAAGGGGTCTGGAGATGCTGGATGCTGGTGATTTCATATCCTGATTTGGGTGCTGGTTAAATGGATGTGTTCAGTTTGTGAAAAGAGAGTTAATATAGGCATACTTCTTTTTATATGTAATGTATATACATAGATGCGTGTATATGCACATGCATATATATATATATATGTATAACAAATTCTCCAACAAAAGTATTTTAAGAATGAAACGGAAAAGTAACAGGCAGCAGTGGGTGGGGTTGTGATGTGAATCAAGAAGGCCAGGGCAAACTTTACTAAGAAGGTAATATTTGAATCAACTTTTCTAAGATGTAGAAGAAAGAGTATGCCAGGCAGAGAGAACAGCAAGTGCAAAGGCCCTGAGGCCAGAGACTGTGGTCAGAATGTTGAAGGGATCGCAAGAAGGCCTGTATGCTTGGAGCAGAATGAATGAGAGGAAGAGCAGATAGTGGGAGTGTCAGGAAACAGGACACATCATTAATTCATCAAACATCTTAATTATATAAGGTGCAGCTAAAGCACAAAGTTTAAGAACATAAATCTACACCCGTTACTGAATACTCCTTTCAGACTTAGATTTATCTCCCTTTTTATACAAACCACTTTCAAAGATGAATAAAACCAAACAACTATAAGAACAAAAATATGAATAAAGCCTTATCTATTAGTTGGTTCCTTAACAACAATAAAAAGACAATGTTGCACATATTTATGAAGCAAAATCTGTGTTTGAAGAGCCACTTTCTTACTTGGGGTTTGGTTTATGGTTCATGCATAGTGGCCGCACAGTTAAGCACCCAATATATGCAAATCACTATTAATATCACAATCAATAATATTCTAAGAAGTGTGAATTGTATAATTCAGTTTACTGACATCTTTCTTTCAAGTTTGCTGGTAACAAACTTTCCTCATAGAACTTGAGCTTTTCACTACATTATGAATTACTTAACATTTTAAAATTAAAGCTTCTGAATAGATAACACACACATATAATACAAAATTCACAAAGTTTAAAAAAGACGGTGGTGGGGGGGAGCCCTAGAGAAGTAAGTCTCCCAGCTTCTAAGGTCTTAGGCTTAACCAAGTTATCCCTCTTCTGGAGTTGGTACACTACTTTTTCTTGATTTTACAACCTGTTTTGGGTTAAATACCATGATATAAGTTGGCTGGAATGAGCTATCAGCCAGCCAGAATGGTCTTGGGAGACGAGGATTTAAGTAAAAAGTTCTGGATGAAAAAGAGCAGGTCAAGAATAGCGAAAGAAGAAAAGATAACCAGGAAAGGGAGCCTGATTCCCACTCCCCTCATCGTAGTCAGCAGAATTCAGGAGGACTGCTATGCCCCATGTCTCAGAAAGAGCTGCAAGCTACAGCTCTCCACCAGTGCCATTAATAAATGCAGCAGAAAAGCAAAACAACCTTGAGTAATGAACACCTGTCTCTAATCAAACAGCCTGCTCTCAAGTGGTAGGGATCTTAGCAAAGGACTCCAACCATCAAATCCTGCTTGTGAATCACACAGAATGTACCAGGCTTTCAAATCACACCAGGAGGGGAAGGGGCCTCAGGTAAGGCGGCACTGACTGTGTGTCAAAATACGTAAAGGAGCTTCCCACACAAAGAAGGCCTGGCCCCAGCGGTCCTGTTAGTGAAGCCTGATGGCTGCTCACTTTTCTGGGACAATACAACACCTGTAGGTCACTGATTCACACACCTTCCCTGCGATTCTTATTAGTGATAGCTCTCTTAAAGAAACTGAGTAAATATCGTAACACCCCCAAATCGCTTACGTGGCTTCAAAACTCCAAAACAGCAGAGAAAAAGCAGGCGTATGCACAAACACACACAGATTATAAAACCCACACATTCCTGCTCTATGCTTACATTATCTTGATTGTGGGCACGGTCTTGTGGTGTATACATACTTACTTACCAAATCACACAATTTCCATATGTGTAGTTTATTATGTCAATTACACCTCAACAAAGCTGTTAAAATTCTTTTTAAAAATGAACATTCTACATTTAAAGGACAGGGAAGTATGGGATAAATTTTGAAAAAGTTCCTTCAAGAGGGGCATGAATAAGTGATTTTGGTGCTAAAATGCAGAAAATTCACTTAAGAAGAATCATGCCAATCGCTGGCAGCGCTGCTTAAATGCAGCAGCATCTTGGCAACAGCTCCATATGCCTTTCCTTTATGTGGGCCTTCTGCTTTCAGGCGTGTCCACAGACATGGTCTCCTGACACAGCACACCTACAAGACAGGTAGTATAAACCCTCCTAGATGGATGAGGAACAAGGGCTCTGCGGGGCAGTCTGCAAGTGGCTAAAGTTAGTGGCAGAGAAGCCCAGGCCTCTGGCTTTGCTGCCCCCTGCCCACCTTCCCCCTGCCCCAGACAACACGTGTGGCAGTGCTGGCGACCTGTCAGCCTTTCTCTGGCTACAGAATCATTCTGCAATTCTGTAGTGACCATGACACCAGCAAAGGGAAGGGATAGGTCACCCATGGACTAAAGGGGGGTGCATAAGGCTATCCTGCAAGGGGAAATGCAGAAGGAGATACTTGAAATCTGAGAATCAGCATGAAAGGAGAGAGGAGAGAAAGGCTGCTGGCGATGAGCAAGTTGACAACAGAGCCTGGGTCAGACACCAGTACCCAACACTCACATCAGGAGCACAACCAGGTGGGAGAAGGGAGACCGTGGGGTTGTTGGCCCTTCAGGAACATAGGCTACTGTGGAGTCACCGACCTCCTGCACTCAGGCAAAACCATGACTCCCACCAGAACTCCAAGGATGGTCACATCTGGTGTGAGACATGACTTGTCCCTTCATACTGCCTGGGAGATACAAACGCAGAAATGGGCTCTGGAGAATGTGCTAAAATGCTCCAGAATGATGCAAAACAGCTATGCAGTAGGTATTTTCCTTTCTCTCCCGTAATTCTGCTTTTCTCAAAATTCAGGGGGCTGGGGTCTCCTTTAAAATAAATATTTTAATGCAATTTAACACTCTGGGTTCAAAATTCTTGGAAAGGGAGGAGGACAATCCTATTTTAATTAGAAAGGCATCCTTTTTCCAGTGCGTAAAAATAACAACACAGATCTGGCTATGCAGCCAAACACATAAAACGTGTCTTCTTCAAGAAATGGAGAAACACAAAGGACTGAAGTGAGCCGAGTACGAGGTTGGTTAATTGCCTTTGGGAAAGGCAGGAGGGAAGAGAGAGTGAGGGCAGGGTCACTGCCGTGGGCTGAATGTCTGTGTGTCCCCCAGCCTGCCCCATTTCTTACATTGAGGCCCCAGCCCCAACGTGAGGGGCTGGGAGGTGGGGCTTTGGGGAGGTAAATGGATTTACAGGAGGCCTTGAGGGAGAAAGCCCCATGGTGGAATTAGTACTCTCCCTCCCAAGAGAAAAGAGTCCAGAGCTTGCTCTCTCCCACATGCCAAGATGAGGCCATGAGAGCCCAGAGAGAAGGCAGCTGCTGGCAAGCCAGGAAGGGGGCTGCCTCCAAGAGCCAAATCTGCAGGCACCCTAATTTTGGACCACCAGACTGCAGACCTGTGAGAAGAGATGCCTGCTACTTGTGCTGCCCCATCTATGTTCTGTTACAGCAGCTCGATCGAGCTCAGAGGGCTGTGGAACCTGCCTGCACAGTTCTGGAAGGCACACAGACAAAGCCTTGCGTTTATTTCTAAGCTTTGAACTTACGAGGTGCTCCTGTGATCCCAGCAAAGGTGTTTTCCAGTATGAGAAGATGAGGGTCCCAACCAGTCTCCTGACCTATTTATTAGGTGGTCAGCTGTCCATACCCACAAGGAATCCCTGAGGAAATGCTTGCACACAAACTTTCCCAAGACTCACTGGGATACACTTGCTCAGTTGCTAATACTGACCTGCTAGAAAGGCTTAGCGACTCAACAAAGAAAAGGCATGTTTTACCACAATTAAGAAAAAAGGCATAACAAGTTCATAAATCCACCATTTCATCTAGTTCTAATGCAAAATTCTCAGAAAAGTTCCCCTAAGGACAGCCTGAATAGGGCAACCCTTGCTTTTCTAGATGCCTCTTTCACTAGATATGACCCATTTTTCAGTCTGATGACCACTTATCAATCTTATCAACCTAGCAGTGGCCTCCATTCTCCTGTGTCCCATGTCCTTGAATGATGACTTTCATGAGAAGCCCATCTTGGTGAAGGGCTGTCTTCGTGACCGAGTCAGGCTTATGTGGACTTCTCCGCACACTGGCAGGTGCAGGTGCCTGCTGCCGGCACCTGAACCCTGGTGCACAGAGGAAGGAAGAAAAGCCTGGGTCCGCAGCCCATGGCCCAATGCTGAGTACAGGAGAAATTCTAAATCAGCACACTGGTTTCCTGGGCAGACATGCCAGCATGATGCTGGGTGTTTTCACTGCTCTGAGTCGATCTGAAAGGAGGTGTGCTGCCCTTGGACAGCTGAGGATAGAGGCTCCCATGACAAGCAGCAAAAAGGGCTCTGAGAGTCAAGGCTCTCTCAGCACTTGCTGGAGTGGACTGCATTCTTGAAATATGGTCAAAGGAGGGGAGGTGATACAGCCATCCTTTGAAACTTTCAGATTAACAGCACATTTAACTTAATTAGAGACTTTCAGCCTTCTTTCAGGAACAATGCAAAAGATTTATTTATTTATTTATTTATTTATTTATTTACTTACTTATTGCAAAAGATTTATGAAATTGTTTTCTGCAGATGTTTTTACACATCATACTAAAATGTTTTCATGGCTTTTTCTGATTATAAAAATAATTTATTCTACCATGATTAAAAATAATTTTTAAAAAAGATTTGAGAGAGAGAGAGAGAGAGAGAGAGAGCGCGTGCACACAAGCAGGGGGAGGAGCAGAGGATGAGGGAGAAGACGACTCCCTGCTGAACAGGGAGCCTGACCTGGGGCTCGATCCCAGGACTGTGGGATCATGACCTGAGCTGAAGGCAGACACTTCACTGACTGATCCACCCAGGTGCCCCCAAAATAATCTTTAAAATACTCATATTTGCAATTTAGACATATATAAAATAAAAAGTAATTGGAGTAGTCCAGTGGACATATTCACTCCAGGTTTTAATTCTCTATGTTAGTATATATGCATATATAGTAATAAGTATGTACATATATGTGTGTGTGTGTATTTTTCATATATACGTACTGCTGCTTGATCAGTTTTCACTTGATATGTCAGGGACTTCTTTCTACGTCAGTGTACATGGCTCCCTTTTAGCTTTTCTAATAGCTATACAGCATCTGATCCACGGTCAGTAACATAATTTGTGGTCTGCCAATCCCTACCGGAGAGTATTCGGGGTATCTCCTCTTTGTTTTAGCTTTTATGAGCAATACAATCGATATTTTTTACAAATAACCTTTGCATATTCATCCAAGTGTATTTTCCCTTTCAAATATCTATCATTATTACTGTAAGTTATAGCTTGACATAAGGCAAGCACATAAGAGATAAATGTACAGCTGAACTGTAGAAACAGCAACCACCAAGGTCAACAAGTGGACCACGCAGATCACTTGAGAAGTGCCCTCATATACCGCCCACCCTGACTTGTAAAATTAACCACTGTCCCTGATGCTCGTGGTAACATTTCCTAACTTTTTTTTAAAACAGATTTTACTTATTTATTCATGAGACACACACAAAGAGAGAGAGAGAGAGAGAGAGAGAGAGAGAGAGAGAGAGAGAGAGAGACACGTGCAGAGACACAGGCAGAGGGAGAAGCAGGCTCCATGCAGGAAGCCCTATGTGGGACTCGATCCCAAGACTCCAGGATCACGCCTTGGGCTGAAGGCCGGTGCCAAACCGCTGAGCTACCCAGGGATCCCCCATTTCCTAACTCTTTCCTGTAGTTTAATCACCTTTGCAAGTACTCAGCAACATTGTTGCATTTTAATGTAATTGTGTGTACATCTGCTTTCATGTCTGCCTTTGGTTCAACATCAGGATACTTGTTGACAGGAGCTGTCCTTTGTCCATTTTCTATGAAGGACTCAGGAATAAAAAACACTTTACTTATCCATTTGCTGAGAAACATGTTAGTTTTTCCAATTATAAATATTGCTGCCCTGCACATTTACACACACACTTTTCTATATACCCAGGACTGGAACCACTGAGCCACAGGGAATGCAGATCTTAAACTTGAGCAAATAATACCAATTTGTTTTCTACACGAGGTGTACAATTTATACACTCACCAGCACCAGGGCTTCTGAGTTCCCATTACTCTTATTATCCTTGCCAATTCTCAGAATTGTCAAATGTTTTAATTTTGCAAACCTGGTGAGCATATACTATCATTTCATTGTTTTAAAAATGTCTGCTAAGACTTTAACCCATTTTTCTATTGAATTGCCTATTTCTTGTGGATTTCTGGAAGTTCTTAAAACATTCTGGACACCTCTCCTTTGTCAGTTATAGATGATGAACATGTTTTCCATTCCCACAGCTGGTGGGGTCTCTGGATAAACAGAAGTTCTTAATTTGATGGCAGTCAGATTAATCTTTTCTTTTGCATTTATTTGTATTTCTTTTCCTTCCTTCCTTCCTTCCTTCCTTCCTTCCTTCCTTCCTTCCTTCCTTCCTCCTCCCTCCCTCCCTCCCTCCCTCCCTCCCTCCCTCCCTTTGAAAGAGCATGGGTGTGAGCAGTGGGGTGAAGGGACAGAGGGAGAGGGAGAGAGAGAATCTTAAGCAGGCTCCATGTTCATTCAGCAGAGAGCCTGACGTGGGGCTCAATCTCATGACCCTGATATCATAACCTGAGCCGAAATCAAGTCAGACACGTGGGCAGCCCCAGTTGTGCAGCGGTTTGGGGCCGCCTGCAGCCTGGGGTGTGATCCTGGAGACCCGGGATCGAGTCCCACATCAGGCTCCCTGCATGGAGCCTGCTTCTCCCTCTGCCTGTGTCTCTGCCTCTCTCTCTGGGTCTATGAATAAATAAAAAAAAAAAAAAAAAAAAAGAGTCAGACACTTAACCAACTGAACCACCCAGGCGCCCCTGCATTTGCACTTTTAGTCACTTAAATTCTTCCCTATATCAAGATCATATAGATTGTCCTATACTACCTCCTAAAAATGATGTAGTTTTGCTTTTCATATTTAGGCTGCTTATGCATTTGAAATTGAGTGTATATTATGGGGTGAATTTCATTGTTCTCCTCATGGTTCCACCAATTACTTACCTTCTTCTGCTGCACCCATTCCCCAGTGTATTGGTTATTAAAGTTTTTTGGTTTTGTTTTTTAAACAAATCTTAGTGTCAGATTTATTAGAGAAGGGGTTAGCAAACTTCTTTCCTGTAAAGGTCCAGATGGTAAATATTTGAGGCTTTGTGAACCACATATAGTCATCTTTTTTGCATATTCTTCTTTTTTGTGCTTTTAAAAATGTAAAAAACATTCTTAGCTGGGGGTCCAAACAAACACAAGCCACATGAAAGTTAGCCTGCAGGCCATAGTTTGCTGACCTTTATGAAGGACAAGTCCCTCCTACTTTTGTTTTTCTTCAAAAGTAGCTTGACATAATTAGTCCTCAGGGGAATGCAAATCAAAACCACAATGAGAAAAATAAAAGAAAGCTGGAAGAAGTACACTTCCTAATTTCAAAACTTACTACAAAGCCATGGTAATCAAAATAGTGTGTTACAGGCATAGGATAAACATATAGACCAACAGAATAGTAAATAAACCCAACACATATGACCAACTGACTTTCATCCAGGGAGCCAAGACCACTAAATGGGGAAAGGACAGATGTTCAACAAATGATGTCAGAACAACTAGATGTCCAGGCAAAAGAATGAAGTTGGACCCCTATCTCACTCCATATATAAAAATTAACTCAAAAATGGATCAACAATCAAAATGTAAGAGAACCACCTAAATATAAAAAGAAAACACAGGGGTAAATCTTCCTAATCTTGGATTTGGTAATGACTTCTTAGATTTGACACTAAAAGCATGTCCAACAAAAGAAAAAAAATAATAGATAAATTAATCTTTAATCCTTCTTGTTTCAAACCCTCCATCTGGAATCACTTGCATTTTTGCTTGAAGTGGAGTCTTTGGTATTGTAGATAATAAGCTCTTTCTGTGTCTCAAAGGTCTCTGTTCTGCCCTTCATTTTATAGAATTCTAGATTAGTGGTTATACTCTCTCATAGACACCACCACCTCAAAGCATCATTCACTCTTTATGGTTTCTGTTGTAGCTTTTGGGAAGAAAACTGCCAAATTGTCCCTCCTTGAAAGTTCATCTCTATCATATTCTGAAGCTGCTTTTAAGATTTTTCAGTCTTTGGCTTCTGCAGTTTTATTGTGACAGGTCTAGTTATAGATGTCTTTTTTTTTTTTTTTTTTAAATTAATCTTGCTTGGAACTCTTTGGGATTCTTGACCATGACCTAATGTTTTACCATTTACCACTATCTCTTCTGACAGTACCTCTGCTCCAGGCTTCGTTCTGTAACTCTTGCTTAAATGTACATTACACCTTCTCCCACCAAGCTCTGCACCTCTCAGCTTTCTTATTTTCACTGTTTCTTTCTGTTCCACATTCTTGAAATTGAGTCTTGCATTTCTTCAACTTTACTAATATTCTCTTTTATTGGGCTCAAACTAACACATCCACTGAGTTTTAGTTTTGGTTTTTGTATTTTTTAATTCTAGAAGTTCTAGTTTATTCTTTGAAGATATGTTAAGTCATTTTAAATAGTTTCCACATTTTTTCCCCTGAAGATATTTTCTAACTTTCATTTTCTTAAACATCTTAAGTATAGTTGTTTTACTTAATTTTTTTTTTTTAAGTAGTCTCCACACCCTGCATGGAGACCAACATGGGGCTTGAACCACTGACCCTGAGATCAAGACCTGAGCTGAGATCAAAAGCCAGATGCTTCATGGACTGAACCAGTCAGGTGACCCAAACATAGTTATTTTCAAGTCTGAGTCTGGTAAGTCCAGTATCTAAACACCATGGGTCAGATTTTGCTTTCCTTTCTTCTGGTTCAAGACATTGTGCCCTGTTTCCCTGTGATTCTGGCTATCTTTACAATGCTTCCCTGAAACCCATCTTTAAAAACATTTCTGGGGAATCTCCAAGGTTTAAATTTGAAATGTCTTTCCCAGAGAGGTTTCCATTTGCTTCTACCAGGTACTTGGGCACACTACCTGTTTGGTGTCACTTTAAACTAAATGCACAGCACTGCGTTTTCTTTGACTATTCTTATGAGGCCCAGCACTGAGTCCTCCAGGGAGCCTACCTCCATGTGGGTTTCCTTTTGCCTCTTCCCCCTCCCTGCCCTGGCTCTGCAGTCAGGCAATGCTCTCCACTCTCCCCACTTTGTGGGTTTACTTTTGGTTCATCCCCACACCCCCATGAGGTCCCTGCTCTTCACAGGACTTTCCTATCAGAGTCCTCAACATTGGCCTCTTATAGATCCTGAAAGGTCTATGAAACTCTGTAGTTCAGGATTGTGGTTTACATGACTGCACATCTCTGGGGAACAGCTGCCAGGGCATTGTGTACCTCTGCAGGTCTCACGCTCTCAGGGGTTGCCCTGGTGAGTCTTTACCATCTTTTCTCGGCACTTAGATACTTTCATGAAGTTGTTTTCAACATTCTATCTAGCATTTTAGTTATCTTCAGCAAAAGTCTCTGGATTACTAGGCTGCTGTAATTAGAAGCCAGAAATCTTACAGTTACTCCTTCAGAGTAAATTCCTTGGAAGATGAATTACTGCCAGAGGATGTAACACTTTGTGTTTTGACACACACCGAGAAACTACATCACTTTACTCTCCTGCCACCTATGGATGACAGTACCAGGTTCCCAGGACCTCAATCAACCCAAGCTGTTCTTTATAATCATGACCAATCTAACCAACAAAAAGTTACTGCCTGAGTGGCTCCATCAGTTGAGCGTCCAATGTTGGCTTTGGCTCAGGTCATGATCTCAGGGTCATGGGATCCAGCCCCCCTCTGGGCTCCATGTTCAGCAGGGAGTCTGCTTGAGGTTTTCTCTCCCTCTTCCTCTACCCCTCCCCCTGCACGCACTCTCTCTCTCTAAAATAAATAATCTGAAAAAAGTCACTCATTTCTTTAATTTGCACTTCCACGGATAATAGTGAGGATGGTAATTTTACTTCTTTCACAGGGTCTTGTTCATAAGAGCTCTTCATGTTGCAGCTGTTTTATACATTCTCTCTCTCTCTCTCTCTCTCTATATATATATATATATATATATATAAAGCTTTGTTATATGTTGCAATTTTTTCCTATTTGTCATTTCTCTTTTAACTTTATTTATGCTGATGTTTGCCATACAAGAGTTAAAAATGTTTACTCAGTCAAATCTGTTATTCTTTCTCTTGAGGTTTCTGGTCTTGTTATCATGTAACATATTCCATTATTAATTCCACCACAGTCACGCGTCAGAGACATTGCAGGTTGGGTTCTGGACCACTGTGATAAAGTGAACATTAGATAAAGCCAGTCAAATGAATTTTCTGGTTTCCCACTACACATAGAAACTATGTTTAAACTATATTGTAGTCTATTGAGTGTGCAGTAGCATTATGTCTAGGAAAACAAGGTACGTGCCTTAAGTATAAAAAATGCTTTTGGCAAAGAAATGCTAACCATCCCCTGAGCTTTCGAGGAGTCGTACTCTATTTGCTGGTGGAGGGTCTTGCACCTTGATGTTGATGGGTGCTGATCGATCAGGGTAGTGGTTGAAGGCTAGGGTGGCCATGCCAAGTTATTAAAATAAGAACATGAAGTTTGCTATACTGATGGACTCTTCCTTTCACGAAAGGTTTCTCTGTAGCATTTGATGCTGCTTGATAGCATTTTACCAGAGAACTTTCAAAATTCAACTCTCCAACCCAGCTGCTGCTTTATCAACTAAGTTTATGCAATATTCTAAATCCTTTTTTTGTCACTTCAACAATCCTTACAGCATCTTCACCAAGTATGGATCCCATCTCGAGAAACTACCATCTTTGCACATCCATAAGGAGCAACTCCTCATCCATTCAAGTTTGCTGCAATTCAGTCCCACATTCAGGCTCCATTTCTGGGGCTCTCAATATTTCCACAATCCTTTAATGTGGGAAGAAGAATGATATCTGTGAAGCACAGAGAAATGAGGTATGCCTGCATATATAACATTTCTACCTGAATCATCATGTCACCAGCTTACAAGACCTCCGGAGGCAGAGCCTGAAATAACGTTATTCACAGGGATCTATGTTTAAATGCTTAACACTTCATATTTTTCCCCCTACAGGAGTAGATTTTAGAAGTCTGTAAGTATATAATCCTATTCATGATTAATGAAATGAAGGGGAAAGGGCAACATCATGAGCAGGAACACATAAGTTTCTCACCGGCCCCCGATCCAAGAATAGCACAGCTCTGCTTCCTGCTTCTGTGTCCTGAAGCAAGAGCCACCCAGCGGAGAGCTCAGCATGCCTCCCCAGCCAGAGGACAGCTCAGCATGCTCCCCACCCCCCACCCAGGCGAGCCTTCAAAGGCTTGGCCCACTCGGGGTTCCCTGAATCGTAATCCTGGCCAGACCGTTCATTAGCTGTGTCGTGGCAGGCAAATTTCTTCAACTTCTAGGCCAGGCCTCAAACCATCTTGGTATCAAACAGGAAGATTTAGTTAGAGAATTTCAAGTCCCTCTGATATGAACAGTTAGTTTTAAGAAGGCTGAGTTTTCCCCTACAAATCACATTGTGAAAGTTAACTTCGCTTGAAAGGTTAAACACACACACACACACACACACACACACACACACACGGTATCAAACTGAAACTAAAAAAAGTAATCTCTAGCCTTGTAGTCCTGAAATAGAACTCTATTTTCTCTAGAAATTATTCACTAATTCCTAACATTTCCGAGCTATTCTTTTAAGGTAAAAAAACTTGATGCCTTTTTTCGTATATATGTATATACATCTGTATCGTATCTGCATATTTAGCTACCTATGTAGTGAGACAGACAAACCATGGCACCTCCATACCAGGGAGTACTACTTAGACAGAAACAGGCAAGCTATTGATACATGGAGACAAATGTCAGCCTCAGAAGGTCACACATTATATGATTCCATTCATTCAATCTGATAAATTTTAGGGATGGAGAACAAATCAGTGGTTGCCAGGAGCAAAGGGTGGGAGGAACGGTGGTGTGAGACTATGAAGGATCAGCACTGGTAGGTCTGGGGTGATGGAGTCCTGACTCCAGGGATGTTCACATGTGACCTGGAACCATACACACACATGCACACACTGATCCCAATTTCTCGGTTTTCTTATTATATTGGAGTCATGTGAGATTGACCTATGAGGGGAAATGGCTAAAGGATGCAGGGACCTCTCTGGGCTATCTTTGCAATTTCCTGTGAATTTATGATTATTTCAAAATACAAAGGTTAAAAAAAAAAAGTGTTAGGAACAGTGAGCACCTGGTAATAGATTAGCATGTCAACAGAAACTTGTTCCTGAAAAGAAAAAAAAAAAAAAAAAAAGGAAGTAAAGGGTATCACTGGCAACTCACAAAAGAAGAACTATAAATGGCTAATAAACTTAAGGAAAGAACTAATAATCATGGAACTTTTCCACTTATCAGCTGGTAAAACATAAGGAAGAATAAAGTCAGTGTGGCTGGAGAATAAAAACAGGACAGCCGAGGGGATGGGAGGCCTGAGAAGGTGCACATGGTTGAGTATGAGGAGGAACTGCCTGTGGACCTCAAGGCTCACTGATTAAAGCCCAGGTCACTAACCAACATCTGGGAACCCCCTCTGCTCCCTGGCAGCACGGGGGGCGGGGGGGGGGGGTTGGAGGGGAGGGGCTGACGCTTTACCTGGGTGTGTGTGGGTGTCTGAGCTGCTCAACACCCTCCTGGCACGGTTTGTCTTGAAACCTGAAGCAAATGAAGGGTGACTGTCCTTCACAGAGAGGGGACATGAGGTTTGACATGGTGACCCTGGCAGAGCACAGATGGCGGGACACCGACATCATGACCACGGGGTTTACTTCCATTGGTTCCAGGGGCTGCTCCAGGGGTAGGAGGCCTGGGAGTCATTTGCAAAGAGAAACGGACTCTGCAACAGTGTTCTCAATTTATTTTTTTTATTTTTATTTTTTTTTCAATTTAGAATATAAAATAAAATACTGGGCTCAGTATCAGCCACAGGGCTGACGTGGAGGGGTCCCTAAGCTGGGTGGGCAGTGAGACCAGAGGACCTCCAAATTCCTCTCCAGTTCTAAGACATACAGACCTAACCACTTCTCATCACCTCCACCATGATCGTGCTGATCTGAGCCACCATCCTGTCACCTAGATTATTATAAAAGTCTTCAAACAGGCCTCCCTGCTTCTATTATCAAAACAGTTGCCAAAACAACCCTGTTAAAATGTAAATCACACCACACCACACCACATCTCTGCCCAAAGCCCATGCCCTTCCAATAACCCCTCAAAGCCCCCCAGAAGTCCCTCTGCTCTGGGAACTCATCCCCTCTTACCCTACCTGCTCACTGGGCTCTGAACACCAAGCTTGACCCCAACCCACACAACCCATAGCCTTTGCACTGGTCACTCTACCAGCTAGGACACTTCCCTCTTCCCCTTGACACCTATGAGGCCTGCTCTCCCACCCTCAGGGCTTTCTCAAATGTCACTCAGGGAAGCTACAGGAGTTTGGGCTCCCAGAGAGCCCCAGGACAGATACAGAGGCTGCAACAATATGGCCCAGGTGCCTGTGCCATGCTCTGTATCTCACTTCCACTTGTGGGTTTGTGCTGACGGCCCAGGTTCTCAACACAGGTCAGGATTAGCCTATGTGGAGCAGGATGGGCTGGGGCAGATATGTCCAGTAATTTTAAGAGCAAGACTCAGAACAGAGTTCCAAGGCTACACTCTAGATTACCATAGCAGAAGGAGACACAAATGTCAGGAGAACTGAAGCTATGCTAAAGAACCCCCACCCTGTGATGCCCTATTTACCCAAGTAGGCCCCTCTCTCCACACACGACCTCAGTTCCCTCGGGTTTTCCTCTAATAGACACCATACGTGCACTTGGGCACACACACACACGTGCCTACAAATTTATTGACTGTCTCCTCTTATCAGACAGTCAGCTCCATATGCTGTTTGTTTGCTGCTATTTCCCCAGGATGCAGGGAGGCTGTGCCACAAATATCTGCTGAAGGAATGAACTCCATAGAATGTAAAGGACACAGAAGACAGAAAGCACAGTCTCGAGGCATCCCTACTGGCCCAGAAATGGTACTTCAGGGTATTACATTATGTGCTATTATGACTGTCTTGGTCCTCAACACAGGAGAGTTAATATCACTCGGAGACCTCACACTAAGCACTAACCCTGCCCCCAATCACCTTAGAGGCAAAAAGAACTCTGGCAGAGGCTGCTGGCTGCCACCCTGGGCCACACTGGGCCTCTGCCTCAGCCACACCAGTCAGCAGGGCCCACAGGCAGCAGCCTCCTCCATAGGCGTGGTGACGAGACTCAGGCTCCAAGGATGTGGGACTTGCAGGAAGTGGCCCTGAAAGGAAGAGGGTGGGACACTCCTCTGCACCCTCCTCCTGCTGTCTGGTGAGGGCACGAGTATAGGAAAGGGGTCCACAGAAGGACACTGGGAAGGACCTGGACGGAGGCCCACCCTCCCATTACTGGACTGGCTGTCCCAGAAAAATATGGTCCCTCCCATTTCGGTTTTTCTGCCACGTGCAACCAAATATTGCAGCAGTAGCAGACACGTAGAACACTTACCAGCTGCTACAAACAGCAGGAGACCAGTACCGTTGGAAAGCAGAAAGATTCTCTGAAATGCCCCAAACTGCACTACAAGAAACTGCACTCACTGTACCTGCTGGGGTTTCCTGTCTTCCTCTAGCTTAAAACCTCTGATTATAGCATTTAAACAAGTCATGACAGTAGGGTATCTTGATAGCAGAGAGAAGGGGAGAGAGTTAAGAAATCCAGTGAATGGAAGGTGCCTGGCTAGAATTCAGGCAGGCAGAAACTTGGTGAGACCAGCCACAGGGCCTTCAAGACACAGTGGAAATGCCTATGTTCTCCCCACACAGCACGTGGACATAACCTGCCACCTGTCAGGCATGCTGCTACCTCCCGTCTCATTTCTAATCCACCAGCTACCAGGGGACTGTTCCTATGTGGCTGAAAGCAACAGCCAAGCCATCATGGAATACACTTGTTCCTAGAAGGATGGGGCTGGGTGTGTCAGTCCCTTTGTTTCACATACCCTCAGAGAAAGCTACAAAAAGATACTGTAGCTACAAATTGCCTCATCTTCAGCTTAGCATTGCTCTCTAACATCTCAAAGGTTTACTAAGTGAGCCCAGGTCCACGAACCTGTAGCATCCAGCTTTTTTGAAAAGGGACTGGTTCATTCTATACTAAAATGATGGAACTATCACCCGGCCCAACCAATGTCTGTTTCAGGAATGCTAAGGGGAATTTGGGGCACTACTTTATCCTGGAGTTTTATAAAGAGGCATTCCAAGGGGATCCCTGGGTGGCTCAGCGGTTTGGCGCCTGCCTTCAGCCCAGGGCATGATCCTGGAGACCCAGGATCAAGTCCCACGTCGGGCTCCTTGCTTGGAGCCTGCTTCACCCTCTGCCTGTGTCCCTGCCCCTCTCTCTCTCATGAATAAATGAATAAAATCTTAAAGAGAAAGAGAGAGAGAGAGGGGGGGGGGGCATTCCAAGCCTGAGAACTTGTAAACCATGATCTTACAGCCCTTAAAAAGCACATCCACTGGCGTCGGGGGGCAGGAGGAGTAGGCGACCAAGCAAAGCCAACACAGACCCTGCCTAGCAGAGCTATGCAATCAGCCCAGAGTAACTCTGAAGCCCCAGGCGCCACAAAATCTGAATCTGACACATGTGGATTTTATGTCAGGCGCTAGGCTGGCAATTCCAGCGACTCTTTTTATAGTCAGCACGCTACTCCCTAAGCCATAGGATAATTTCCCTCTGAAAACGTCACACCCAGTGAATTCTAAGGAGGAAGCATCCACATACATAATCGTGATGAACGACCTTCCTCTGCATCTAGAATTCAGCCTGAACACCCAGCCTCTTTCCCAGCAACCTCTGGTAATGTTACAGGGACTTGATTCCTTCAAATGGGACAGAAAACAAAAATCATTCTGTGTAATAAGCAGAATCGTTTGATTTCCAGAAATCAAGAAATCCTGTGCAGTCAACATAAATGTGCTCCTCTGAACTGAGCCTTTGGTCCCATCTTCCACAGCAAGAGAAGACATCCTCAAGAAAGCACAATGCCCTGCCACTTGGAAATAAGAACAGAAAGGATGTAAAAAGTGATTCACAATCCAGGATAACTGTCCTGTGTGTGCAGTGCATCTGCACAAATGCTGGGCCACAGTCAGACAGTGGGAAGTCATGTGAGGAGTCCAACAGGAGGCACCAAACCCCCAGGATTGTTGTCCAGTCCTCCCAGCAGGAAAAAGGTTCACCTGGCCTAGAGTAGCACCAAGTCATCAATGTAGCTGACCAGCCACAATCTCAAAAGCATGTGGTGAAAAGCAAAAACAGTCTAATTTATCCAGAGAGTTCAGCATCCAGTGATTTTTCTCACGGCTCACCCTGCGTGTCTGGGGGGCTGGGGAAGTCCAACGATGAAGATGAAAATTAACGATATAACAAGCAAAGAGTTGTGCAAAAGGACACCCTCCCCCTCCCCTGCGTAGCGCTAAATTGGAAGCGGTGAGTCTGTGTATCACCCACTCTGTGCTGGTTCAAGTTCTCACTCTCTCACCATGCAAACAGATTGGTCATCTGCTTTGAACACCTCAATGGCTCTGCTGCCTACAGGTGACTCTGCGCTGCTCCACGTGGCCTGTGTGGCCACAGTGAAGGTGCTGTAGCTGTGATCCTCACTGCTGTGAGGCCTGCCCCTTGTCCACAATGAGGAACAGGGTCGAGTGAACCCAGGCTGAACCAATCCCTGTGTGGTTCTTCCCTGGCCACCATGCCCAGTCTCCTCCTGGCTCCTGTAGTGGCCACGCTGGTGAGACCTCATTCTGCTGCCACCACCTCACAAGCCCAGGGGAAGCCAGAGCCGCACAGGCTGAGCACAGAGATGGGGGCAGAGCCAGGGAAGGTACAGGGCAGTCCCTGGAGCCCCTGAGGCACCGCACCACTTCTGCTATGTTCCCTCTGCTGCCTCGCTCCCGACTGTCCCCAACGGTTCATTTTACCTAATCTTTACAAAACTCCTCCAAAACGTCTCCTCCGGCCCCTACCTGCCTAGGCGGAATGGCCTACTTTCTCCCTTTATGCCTTATGTAGCCTGTCTATTCCCCAGTTATATTTCTTGGCATATTTTCCTGCTATTACTTGTTTGCAAAAGTGTGTCTTACCAGTTTTCAGAATAAATGGGACTTGACTTCTGCATAGTGCCTGGCATGCAGAAGGCACTGAAAGTCCACTTGCCCACGCCCAGCGAGGAGGGCTCTGATGTGCAAACCCACAGTCCCTTTCAGGGTAGGAGTACCCTTCTGATGAACAAGACCGTAAATTCAAAAGTATAACAGAAAGCAAATTGTGGAAATATTATCCATATTCTGTATTACAAGCACATTAACTAGTTCTTAATTTGCCAGGAACATTTAAAACTCCAAAATTCTCTTTTATTAGAAAAAGGCTATAAAAGTAGATAATATTTGTGTTTGTTACACCTATGAGAAAAACCTCTAGGCTTAGTGTCTTGCTAGGTCTTACGTAAATGCATTTTGAAAGATAAGGCCTAAAATACTACGGTTATCTTTTTCCTGAGCTGCAGAGGATGTATCAAACTCTGTGTATGAAATGGCAGTTGACATCAGTGCACACATAAGGGCAAGACCCCCTCTGGAGCAGGAGAATTCCCTCCCCACACACCCATTCACCTCTCCACCAAGGAAAAAGGGCCCTCACAAGGCAGTCACCAGACTCGGCCTTTCTTCTTCTCCTTTTTGTTTCTGTCTCTGCCTGGAATGGCAAGTAAAACCCAGAGGGCAGAGGGAACAGGAAAAAATCCAACACCTGGCTGACAGCAATTCTCAGAGCTGCTGGATCTCTCAGCTTGTCACCCAGGGAGGAGAGAAAAAGCTAAAAACAAGTTGGTGAAGCATCACCCTGGAAAGGTTTTGACACGAAGAAAAAGATCCACAGAGAAGAGAGACCAGGGTTGAGCTGCAGACGGGGTAGGGGAGGGCTGATCATGCTGCATGACGATGCTCACACTCCTCACGGGCTGGACCGTACACCTCGGCAGTGAAGACTGTGAAGGCCTATTGTCTGCCTATTTTACGAAAATGCTCTAATTTTTAAAAATAAAAGCAAACACATAGAAAAGTACAAAGTATGGCAATAAGCACCCATATACCTACTACTCGATGAACCAAACCCACTGTCAACGCTGCCCATTAGGATAGTCCTGAAAAACACTTAGCTTCCTGGAACGGTATACCCCCCCAGGCACCGTGTCCTCAGAGATCCCAGCTGGTGGAGGGCACAAGACGGAAACAGGCCAATACTCATATTATGGCAGCCTCTTAGCTGAACCCCATGCGAAGTGAGGTCTAGATTAAAGGCTCTTGAGGACAGGCACATGGCTGGTCTCATCACTGCTGTATCCTCAGCATATTACATAGTATCCAGCATACAGGAGGTGCTCCATTAAATGCTGTGTGAGTGAATGAATGGAGAAACAAGCAGAATGACTTCTGAGGCCCAAGTACCTCATGGTGATCACTCAGAAGACATAGCCTTGACTTACTCAGCAGGGAGGCCCCTTCTGCTTGAGGATGCTGCACACAACATAACACGGTAGACAGAAGTCTGGCAAAACCGCCCTACCACACGTCCCCCAGACGGAGCGCTTATTCAACAGGAGTTGTAAATAATCCGTTCTGGATGTTTATACTTGCTCCTTCAGTAAACTCTCAAATGGTTGTAGCGATTTCTGCCTTCTTTCCCAAAACATATCAGTTTATAGGGAAAAAGACCTGAATCCCAAATTCACACTTAAGAGGTTGTTTTCCCTGGTTGTTTCTGATATTCCTGTCCCTTAGAAGATTAAGATTTCCTTCCCATGACAACAACACCCTCCAGTTCTTTTGACTCTTCTACCTGCATTTTTAAAGTTAACTTGAAAAAGAAAGTGAAAATGAGAAAGGGTTATGAAATGTCACCTGTAAGATCCACCAATGGACATTAATAGGAATGGGCCAAAGCTTGAGGGGAAACAGGGTAACTGCATTGTCTCAAAGTATCCCCCCAAATATTTAATAGTAACAAGAAGGAGAGTAACTTTACAGCAGAGAAACCTGGCAAGCACAGCCTTCCCTGAGTGCTGCAGGCTCATGTCACCAGGAACTGAACCTCTGAAATGAAGCACACCATCACTTCTGTGTTTTTCTTGCCAAAAAAATGCATCATCTTATTCTAATGATGAGGAAATACCAGACAAACCCAAATAGTGACACTCCACAAAATATGTGACCAGTGCTCTTTAAGTGTTGAGGTCACAAAAACCAGGAAAAGACGCGGGACTGTCAGTGACCAGAGAATAAGGAGCATGACCACTAACGCAGCATGGGGACCGGAGCCAGAGCCTGGCACATAGCTAAGTCCCCTGTGGGAGGATGGTGGAATTAGAGTAAGGTCTGTAGCTCCATTTACAGTACAGCACAGCACCTATCTCCCAGCATTGACAGCCTCAGGGGAGACAGGGTCAAGAGCATATGGAAACTGTATGGAAAAAATGACCACGCAGACTGCCTGCACGACCTCTCCAGAAAGTGAGAGAAATACAAATCACTCGTTAGAAAAAACTGGCAAAAGCATGAATAGGCATGGCCCAGAAAACACATGTAGCCAAAAAACATTATCAGGGAAATTTCAATTAAACCGAAGGAGATACTATTACAATTTCTAAAGTTGGATAAATAATACTCAATATCAGCAAGGATGAGAGAGCAACAGAGAATCTCTTCGGCTGCTGGGAGAGGCAAGACTGCTATGGCCACTCTGGAAAATGATCGGACATAACTTGTCTATTTGGAGGTCAACGTGCCCAATGACCAGGCAATCCTGCTCATATGGGACATGTCCCAAAGAAACCCCTGCACACGTGTCTCAGGACATACACATAACAAAGGCCACCGCACACCTAGGAGAGAATGGATGGATCCTGATTTATTCCAACGGTAGAAAGGAGGGCTGCAGTGGAAATGAATCAACCACAGCCATGCCAGCAACACAGAACTGTGGGTTGCAGAAGCATATATACAGTATGAAACCATTTATATAACGTTTGAGAATAGAGAAAACTTTTAAAGTACATATTATGGCAAAACTCTCAAGAAAGGAGAGGGCTGATGGCTCCAAACTCGGGGTCCCAGCTCCCAGGGGCAGAGGGTGTGAGAGTCCCAGGTGCTTGGAGCCCTGGGGTGTGGGCAGGGATGGGTGTGGGGGTTGTGGATGGGCAGGGACAGGCACAGCTGTGCCAGTGATAGGGCAAACAGATACTTACTTGGTCTACAGAGAATGAAGGATAGCTAGGAAAAAAACAAAATGCAAAGAGGCATATCTTCTATGAAACTAAATGACAGAGACAACCAGGCATTTCAAAACTGTCAGACTTTAAAATGGAAGGAAAGAATCTGAAAAGAACAACTGGGAAGGTTGAGATTAGCTCCCAAGGAGCCACACAGTACAAGCTGGAAAGTGGTTCTAAGGAGAACCAGGCTATAAACAAGCCTTAAACACTTTGAGCTTCGTAAGCTACACCACATTTTAGTATTTTAAGAGTCTTCTGTACTCCTTGAACAAAACATTGACTCAGCCAGCCTGAATTCATGCTGCCCCTCTTGAACCATTTAAAGATAGCTTGATTTGCCTCCCTTACATGTTTTTTGTTGAACATTAGGATTTACAGCAAACTGCAGCTTGCCTGTGCTCGGACAGTCTTCAAGGAACTTCTACTAAAGGTTAACATCAGCCACATAGAACACACTCGTGCCGCCCAGGCATGGCTCACTCACCAGCTGGAACTCACTCCTCCGGCTGAAAGCCTCCCTGATGCCGGAGTCCCTCCAGAGAGCGCTCAGAGCGGGGACGTAGAGCTGGAAGGTGGCAGGTTCCACCGGCAGCCCCGCTTTGTTCTCAAAGGCCAGGAGGAACATGCCGTGCTTCTCATTTTCTGAATACTGCCATGGAATGCCAAGCTTGTCTCGGGCATCGACAAGAACCCTTGAACCCTATGAGATAAAAGAGACAGAAAGGGCTTAATTGTGCTTCCAAGACGACCTCACAACAGAGAATCTCAGCACGGGCATCGACTGTCATCAAGCAGGAAACTCCCAGCTTGGGAACCAGAACCTGTCTTTTGGTTCGTTTCATCAAGGTGCCCAGGTCTTCACTCGCTGACACCTGGCAGCTCCTTGACATCAGGAGGACACAACTGCCTGTTCCAGCTAAAAGCAAGTGGAGAGACACAGATAGGTGACCAGCAATATGGAGATGGGACAAAACAAAAATGAACCACCAGCTGAGCAGCCTCCCCTCACATCCCCAAAACAGCTTTGGGGTTGGGGGGGGTACATCCTAGATTTAATACCACCACTGCTAGTGATGATGCAAAACCGTTTTCATTATTTTGCTTACTTGCTCACTGTTAATGTATTTCTGGCCCTTCCTTTATCTCACAGATGGGCCAAAGGGATGGAGAAACTGCCTCAAATATAGGAGCTGAGGTGTCCAGGCCGCAGGAGATATGGTCTTGGGGACAACAGCCCCATCGGGAAGCAGGTCCAGTTCATCATTCTTAGGGTAGTGTTTCCCAATTAGCAATACTGTATCCAAGCAGTTTCTGAGTTCTGAGAGGACCCAGTGAACACTGTACCCAGCAAAGAATGGCAGGGGGCCTGGCCTGTGCATTAAAGCCTTCTTGGACTCAGGGTTGTGTGGCAGGCCCAGCACAATTGGAGCAGTAACTCAGACCCTGGTGCAGAGAACACAGGATCTAACTGCCCACCTGGCACTTGCTTTGAAAAAATAAAAATAACTGCTTTATTGGATATAAGTCACATAACACAATTCCCCCATTTAAAGTGTACACCTCAGTGGTTTGTAGTTGGCAGTTACCCTAAAAAGTTTCACTTCCAACACTCGAGTCAGGGCAGATTCATCAGTTCTGCCTTCCTTGTATCTCTGCTGTAGCGGTGGTTTGGTGCCTACACCTCCCATTTCTGCCTTGAACCACTGTGCTGAATGGTAATGGGGACCAGGGAGAGTAGCTGCCATCTTTCCTTTTCCATCTTTCCCAGCAGACCAGGACTGCTGGTGAGAGGCGTTCCTGTGAGTTCCCTCCTTATAGCCCACACTCGTGTGCCATCAGGATCCAGACCCATTTCTACTGACCCACATGTTTGAGGCTTACTCAGGGTAAAGCACCTAGCTAGGCATGGCGGATAACAACACGTTTATGAAGCAGAGTCTGATCTCCAGAAACCTGGAATCCAGCTGGAGAGAAAGACCTATGAATTAAGAAAATTAACACCCATTCATGATAAGAAGGCTCAAGAACTAAGAATGCAGGAGAAACTTCCTTAACTTCACGAACACTGACAAAACCTACAGCTACTGCTGTAACTGATGGTGAAGGTGTGATTCCCTTCCTCTAAAATTGGAACAAGACAAGGATGCCCACGTTTAGCAGTGCCAATCAGTATGTACTGGTAGTGCTAGCCAGTATGGTAAGGAAAAGAAATAGAAGGTATAAAGATGAGAGAGAAAGAGAGAAAAAAAACCTGAGCCTATTTTCATTTTTTTAAAGATTTTATTTCAGAGAGAAGACAGAGCAGGAGCAGGGGGAGAGGGAGAAGTAGGCTTGGACATGGGGCTGGATCCCAGGACCCTGGGATCATGACCTGAGCCCAAGGCAGATGCTTCACCAACTGAACCACCCATGCAATCCCCACACCCCTGTTACACACTATAAAACAGCTAACACAAACAAAATGAATGATGACACCAGATGGTGGTGAGGATACAGAGATTGCTGGTGGGGGTGTGAGATGGCACTGCCACTCTGGAAAAGCATTTTCCAGTTTTTCCTTTTTTTTTTTTTAAGATTTTATTTATTTATTCACAAGAGATACAGAGAGAGAGGCAGAGGCACAGGCAGAGGGAGAAGCAAGCTCGCTGCGAGGAGCCTGATGCGGGACTTGATCCTGGACCCCAGGATCACGCTCTCAGCTGAAGGCAGGCGCTCAACTGCTGAGCCACCCAGGCATCCCCATTTTCCAGTTTCTTAAAAAATTAAACATATACTTATCATACTCCAGCCACCTCACTCCTGGGAAATGAACCCAGAGAAATGGAAATGTATGCCCTCACAAAAACCTGTGCAAGAATGTCCAGAGTAGCTTTATTCCTAACAGCCCAGAACTAGAAACAACCCTAAAGTCCTTTTTTTTAAATTTATTTTTTATTTTTTTTTTATTGGAGAACACTAAAGTCCTTAAAAAGAGAAATGGTCACATACCGTGAGAGCCTCTGCACCACGGAATGGGACTTGGCAGTAAGAGGAAACGAACACTTGATTCATGCAACAACCTGGATGGATCACAAGAAAATTATGCAGAGCCCTTTCACGAAGATGGCGCCGAAGGTGAAGAAGGAAGCCCCTGCCCCTCCCAAAGCCAAAGCCAAAGCAAAGGCTTTGAAAGCTAAGAAAGCGGTGTGGAAAGGCATGCACAGTCACAAAAAAAAAGAAGATCCACACGTCACCTACATTCCGACGACCCAAGACCCTGCGTCTCCGAAGGCAGCCCAAATATCCTCGAAAGAGCGCCCCCAGGAGAAACAAGCTTGATCACTATGCCATCATCAAGTTCCCCTTAACTACTGAGTCAGCCATGAAGAAAATAGAAGACAACAACACACTTGTGTTCATTGTGGATGTCAAGGCCAATAAGCACCAGATCAAACAGACTGTGAAGAAGCTTTATGACATTGATGTGGCCAAGGTCAACACCTTGATCAGGCCTGATGGAGAGAAGAAAGCCTACGTTCGACTGGCTCCTGACTATGATGCTTTGGATGTTGCCAACAAAATTAGGATCATCTAAACTGAGTCCAGCCGGCTATAAATCTAAATATAAATTTTTTCACCATAAAAAAAAAAGAAAATTATGCAGAGTAAGAAAAGGCAATCTCAAAAGGTCACTTATTACGTGATTCCATTTATAGAGTATTCTTGAAGTGACAAAGTTATAAAGACAGAACACAAATGAGCAGCTGCTAGGGACTGGGGATGGTAGAGGAAGCAGGAGGGCGGGTGACTTGTGCCAGGGTAGCTGGAGGACCCTGGAGGTGAGGGAGCTGAGATGGGCTGGTTACACAGACCCTCACAGGAGAAAGCATGTCACAGAATCTCTCTCTCTCTCTCTCTCTCTCTCTCTCACACACACACACACACACACACACAGACAGACACCAGTGTGTCAATTTTCTGGTGGTACACTTGCACTGCAGTTCTATAAGATGTAACCACTGGGGGAAACTGTGTGATACCCCTCCCTGTTATCTTTGCAAGTTCCTGAGAACCTATAATCATTTCAAAATAAAAAGTTAAAAAAAAAAAAAAGTTAACCAGCAGCCATGACAATAAATGTTCCGATTTCATGGGTCTCAAAGTGAGCTTTTGAAGAGCAGGTTCACGTCAACAAGTGGCAACAGTGGATTAGAACCCACCCAGTGGGGAAAGAGGACTTGAATAAATCCTCAGCTCTCCTCCCTCTGGGTCCCAACCACCCCAATCCTGTCTCTGGGTCCTTCCCATCTCCTTACTTTTTCTGACAACGTCACACCAAACTCCCATCTGCCCAAAAGGACAATACTGAAAAGCTTCAAGAACCCAAGAAAACAAAGATGTTTCATATTCTCCACATTCCGCACAACAGAAAAATGTCTGCATCCAGAGAAGGTAGAAGAGATCTCTCCAGTAAGACTCTTGTCTTACAGGTCACAGCACCTTCATGTAAATCAGACAAAGCTCCCCACCATCCTGGCACATGAGGCCCCCCTCGACTGGCAAAAGTGCTGGGCCGGAACCTCGGCCCACCCCCACCCCCAGCCCCAGCCCCAAGTCTGGTAACCAACCCACCTACATTCCTGATGGTCCAACGCGCACAAATCACACACAGCAAATTCGGTCTGACACACCAGGTATCACTTCAGTGCTCTTTTTACACATTAAAACAGTTCAGCTTCACAAGTAGCACATCTTCACTCAGAAGGGAAACGGAACCTCTGCTCCCTGGGGAGTTTCATTTTTATATGCCTGAGATGAAGGCCGGGAATCAAAATGGACTTAGAAGCCTGAGTGATCGTTTCCAAGACTGCTTTCAAAACGGCACAAACCAGGCCTTCCCTAATTATTGGGGTGAACACAGGTTTGGCTTAGAAAACCCTGGTCCATCCAAAAGCAGCCTGTGTTCCCACTGTACACTGCCACCCAGGCAAGCCTGGAACTGGTCCAAATTAACTTCACACAAACACCAAGAAAAGGCTCCTTATTTCTCTTTTTAAAAACCCAGGGAAATGACAAAACTGCTGATGAACTTTATGCCAGTTAGCTACGGTCTGTTTTCTATATCTTAGTCTCTTCATTTAGAGGGGAAAAAGCAACAAGAAAAAAGAGGTCCCTCTTGCCTTTTAAAATTTATCCTAGTGAAAAACTACTCTCTGCCAACTTTGTTCTGAATACCCAAAACTGAGATAAAGGAGAGGTTTCTACTTTGGGACATTTGCCTAAAATTGGAGCCTTCTTTTTCTTCCTTTTTCAAGAGAGCATAAAATCTTTGGAGAATTTCTATTTATTGTACTTTAGCAGAACTGATGGCTCTCATTATCATTATATAGAGCTGCTTATGTCACCATCATTATATAGAGCTGCTAATGTCTTGAAAGAAAGATACTACTGTACAGCGGATGTACTACAATAATAAAACACCTTGCCTCTTTCTTTTGTAAGAAAAGACCTATTTCCTGAAATGTAAAGCCCAGAAAATCCATATACACTCAGAAGAAAAAGAAGAAAAGAATTAAGGCAGAAGACAACTTGCTTGTCTCACTGATAGCTTTAAGGAGAGCTGTTCTTTCAGTAACAATGTTATGGAAGTATTAATTTTTTGAGAACCATACATTTTATTCAGTTATCCAAAGGTGAACAGATAAGTCTTAAGCAGTTTGGTGACCTCATCTTGATACTATGTAACACTTGAAACTGTTCAAAGAGTACATTTTTAAGACAACTTATAAATCCAGCATTTTAAACTTTTTGTCAAAGAATAGATTCCCTGTCTGCTGGGGATGTAGATTTGGGGGGTTTTCAGTTTCACTGGACGGAGACCAAAACTTGCAAATCCTGTTATCTCATTTCAAAATAAATGTTGTTAGTTTAGCGCCTAATCAAACCAAATCTTCTCAGTCATTCCTTACTAAAATCTTCCCACAGTAAATACTAACGCCAAGATAGATCTAAAATGCTAGTGGATCAAATTAGCTTTTTCTACAGAATGAAACAGTGACATGAAGAACATGTGAAGGTCTAGAATGTTCACCCAATCAGATAATAGCATATCTACTTGGAAAGTTCTTTTTAAAAATATATTATTATTATTTTTTTAAACCCACTAGGGCCAAGTTGTTTGCCTTTGGCCACCGTCCAAATAAAAGAAATGCTGCCAGAAATGTAAACAGGATACATTTCTTTAAGTTAATGAGTCCAGCAAGCAAAGGCAGATGGCTCCTCTTCGTTTGTCTCTGAAGCTCAAGTGGATGAGAGCTTCTAATTGAGAGGGCAGAGAAAAAGTGAGAAAAGGAAACAGCAAGCAGACCGTCTGATCCTCAGAGTGCCACTACAGGACAGAGGCAGCAGCCCTCTGGCCGGGTCCCCTGCCCTCTCCTGTCCCCCCTCCCCCTGCCCCCAGCTTTTGGGAACAAAGACACTGACAGGACAGGCTACTGCTCTGCTCTGGAATTGTACATGGAGACGTCCCTCATGCAAGGACAAGTGCCAGGGAAGATGGAGGTCGGGGGCAAAAAGATGGTAAACACGTCGCCTGCCCTGAGAGCTTCCAGGACACAGCAGCAGCACAGAGCACTGGATGCGCAGGCCAGAGAGGAACGCCACAATTAGAGGCAGGAGAAAGGTGGTGGGATGGTTGGGAACAGCACCATCGGTGGGAGGAGCAGGCCAAAGCCAGGGGGCAGAGAAGTGGGGAGTTTACTCTGCAGGAGCAGCGAATAATCAATGATCGATCACAGGGTCTGGGAAGGAACAGCTGCCTGCACAATCAGCAGTGGGAGGGAGCCATGCAGGTGTGGCAGGGAACAGGCAGCAGGCCTCCCCACAGGAGATGTGAGCTGACAGCAAGAGAAAGAAGTCATCAGGGGTGGGAGGTGAGGGGGCAGTGGAGAGAGTACACGACCATCAGCCAGCTCTCCCGAAATGAGTGAGGTGGGTCCACAGGACGGTCTGGCTCCGGAGGGGTGAGATTTGGATAAGTTTAAGACAAATTAAATTTCATGGGACAGCAGCCACACTTCCAGGAAACAGAACTGTAAGGAAAAACTCTGGGTTTAGGAAGTGTGTGGGAGAAGCAAACTGTTGTCATGAGCTTTTTCTGGGGACCCTGGAAAGACTGGTGCTCCTAAAAGCTAAAAAATAAATAAATAAACAAGGAATTCCACATGAGTTCAGAATTCCTCAGATCTCCCCAAATGGAATGTGAAAATCCATGCTGAATGTCAAAACTCAAGAGCCAGCAGACTGCAGACTTCTAGAGTCACCTCTCGGAGCCTCGCAGAGAGCAACTTTTCCTATTCCCTTTCAAGTGGCAGGCTCTAAGCCCCGGAATCTCCTTGGACTAAACATCCATTAAAGGTTATAAAGACAAATACTGGTACAAGGCGGAATGAAGCCTTCCTGCCAAAGTACAGTAAATAATAAAGAAATTTGAGAATAAATACTATCATTCCCAGGGGGGAAATCCCATAAACACTACAAATAGGTAACACAGCTTTATTTTTTTTTTTTTTTTTTTTTTTTTTTTTTTTTTTTTTTGTTTTTTTTTTGTTTTTTTTTTTTTTTTTTTTTTTTTTAGTTGTAGATGTTTGCAGATGTTCTTTTTTTTTTTTTTTAATTAACTTTTATTGGTGTTTAATTTACCAACATACAGAAAAACACCCAGTGCTCATCCCGTCGGTGTCCACCTCAGTGCCCGCCACCCATTCCCCTCCAACACCCGCCCTCCTCCCCTTCCACCACCCCTAGTTCGTTTCCCCGAGTTAGGAGTCTTTATGTTCTGTCTCCCTTCCTGATATTTCCCAACATTTCTTTTCCCTTCCTTTATATTCCCTTTCACTATTATTCATATTCCCCAAATGAATGAGAACATACACTGTTTGTCCTTCTCCGATTGACTTATTTCACTCAGCATAATACCCTCCAGTTCCATCCACGTTGAAGCAAATGGTGGGTATTTGTCGTTTCTAATTGCTGAGTAATATTCCATTGTATACATAAACCACAACTTCTTTATCCATTCATCTTTCGATGGACACCGAGGCTCCTTCCACAGTTTGGCTATTGTGGCCATTGCTGATAGAAACATCGGGGTGCAGGTGTCCCGACGTTTCATTGCATCTGAATCTTTGGGGTAAATCCCCAACAGTGCAATTGCTGGGTTGTAGGGCAGGTCTATTTTTAACTCTTTGAGGAACCTCCACACAGTTTTCCAGAGTGGCTGCACCAGTTCACATTCCCACCAACAGTGTAAGAGGGTTCCCTTTTCTCCGCATCCTCTCCAACATTTGTTGTTTCCTGCCTTGTTAATTTTCCCCATTCTCACTGGTGTGAGGTGGTATCTCATTGTGGTTTTGATTTGTATTTCCCTGATGGCAAGTGATGCAGAGCATTTTCTCATGTGCATGTTGGCCATGTCCATGTCTTCCTCTGTGAGATTTCTCTTCATGTCTTTTGCCCATTTCATGATTGGATTGTTTGTTTCTTTGGTGTTGAGTTTAATAAGTTCTTTATAGATTTTGGAAACTAGCCCTTTATCTGATATGTCATTTGCAAATATCTTCTCCCATTCTGTAGGTTGTCTTTTAGCTTTGTTGACTGTATCCTTTGCTGTGCAAAAGCTTCTTATCTTGATGAAGTCCCAATAGTTCATTTTTGCTTTTGTTTCTTTTGCCTTCGTGGATGTATCTTGCAAGAAGTTACTGTGGCCAAGTTCAAAAAGGGTGTTGCCTGTGTTCTCCTCTAGGATTTTGATGGAATCTTGTCTCACATTTAGATCTCTCATCCATTTTGAGTTTATCTTTGTGTATGGTGAAAGAGAGTGGTCCAGTTTCATTCTTCTGCATGTGGATGTCCAATTTTCCCAGCACCATTTATTGAAGAGACTGTCTTTCTTCCAATGGATAGTCTTTCCTCCTTTATCGAATATTAGATGGCCGTACATTTCAGGGTCCACTTCTGGGTTCTCTATTCTGTTCCATTGATCTATGTGTCTGTTTTTGTGCCAGTACCACACTGTCTTGATGACCACAGCTTTGTAATACAACCTGAAATCTGGCATTGTGATGCCCCCAGCTAAGGTTTTCTTTTTTAAAATTCCCCTGGCTATTCGGGGTCTTTTCTGATTCCACACAAATCTTAAAATAATTTGTTCTAACTCTCTGAAGAAAGTCCATGGTATTTTGATAGGGATTGCATTAAACGTATAAATTGCCCTGGGTAACATTGACATTTTTACAATATTAATTCTGCCAATCCATGAGCATGGAATATTTTTCCATCTCTTTGTGTCTTCCTCAATTTCTTTCAGAAGTGTTCTATAGTTTTTAGGGTATAGATCTTTTACCTCTTTGGTTAGGTTTATTCCTAGGTATCTTATGCTTTTGGGTGCAATTGTAAATGGGATTGACTCCTTAATTTCTCTTTCTTCAGTCTCATTGTTAGTGTATAGAAATGCCATTGATTTCTGGGCATTGATTTTGTATCCTGCCACGCTACCAAATTGCTGTATGAGTTCTAGCAATCTGGGGGTGGAGGCTTTTGGGTTTTCTATGTAGAGTATCATGTCATCGGCGAAGAGGGAGAGTTTGACTTCTTCTTTGCCAATTTGAATGCCTTTAATGTCTTTTTGTTGTCTGATTGCTGAGGCGAGGACTTCCAGAACTATGTTGAACAGCAGTGGTGAGAGTGGACATCCCTGTCTTGTTCCTGATCTTAGGGGAAAGGCTCCCAGTGCTTCCCCATTGAGAATGATATTTGCTGTGGGCTTTTCGTAGATGGCTTTTAAGATGTCGAGGAAAGTTCCCTCTATCCCAACACTCTGAAGGGTTTTGATCAGGAATGGATGCTGTATTTTGTCAAATGCTTTCTCTGCATCTAATGAGAGTATCATATGGTTCTTGGTTTTTCTCTTGCTGATATGATGAATCACATTGATGGTTTTACGAGTGTTGAACCAGCCTTGTGTCCCAGGGATAAATCCTACTTGGTCATGGTGAATAATTTTCTTAATGTGTTGTTGGATCCTATTGGCTAGTATCTTGTTGAGAATTTTTGCATCCATGTTCATCAGGGATATTGGTCTGTAATTCTCCTTTTTGGTGGGGTCTTTGTCTGGTTTCGGAATTAAGGTGATGCTGGCCTCATAGAACGAATTTGGAAGTACTCCATCTCTTTCTATCTTTCCAAACAGCTTTAGTAGAATAGGTATGATTTCTTCTTTAAACGTTTGATAGAACTCCCCTGGGAAGCCATCTGGCCCTGGACTCTTGTGTCTTGGGAGGTTTTTGATGACTGCTTCAATTTCCTCCCTGGTTATTGGCCTGTTCAGGTTTTCTATTTCTTCCTGCTCCAGTTTTGGTAGTTTGTGGCTTTCCAGGAATGCGTCCATTTCTTCTAGATTTCCTAATTTATTGGCATACAGCTGTTCATAATATGTTTTTAAAATCGTTTGTATTTCCTTGGTGTTGGTAGTGATGTCCCCTTTCTCATTCATGATTTTATTAATTTGAGTCTTCTCTCTCTTCTTTTTAATAAGGTTGGCTAATGGTTTATCTATCTTATTAATTCTTTCAAAGAACCAACTCCTGGTTCTGTTGATCTGTTCCACAGTTCTTTTGGTCTCGATATCATTGAGTTCTGCTCGAATTTTAATTAACTCTCTTCTTCTGCTGGGGGTGGGGTCTATTTGTTGCTTTTTCTCTAGTTCCTTTATGTGTAAGGTGAGCTTTTGAATTTGAGATCTTTCCAGTTTTTGAATGTATGCTTGTATTGCGATGTATTTCCCCCTCAGGACTGCTTTTGCTGCATCCCAAAGATTTTGAACGGTTGTATCTTCATTTTCATTAGTTTCCATGAATCTTTTTAATTCTTCCTTAATTTCCTGGTTGACCTTTTCATCTTTTAGCAGGATGGTCCTTAACCTCCACGTGTTTGTGGTCCTTCCATATTTCTTGTTGTGATTAAGTTCTAATTTCAAGGCATTATGGTCTGAGAATATACAGGGGACTATCCCGATCTTTTGGTATCGGTTCAGACCCGATTTGTGACCCAGTATGTGGTCTATTCTGGAGAAAGTTCCATGTGCACTTGAGAAGAATGTGTATTCAGTTGAGTTTGGATGTAAAGTTCTGTAGATATCTGTGAAATCCATCTGGTCCAGTGTATCATTTAAAGCTCTCGTTTCTTTGGAGATATTGTGCTTAGAAGACCTATCCAGGGTAGAAAGAGCTAGATTGAAGTCACCAAGTATAAGTGTATTATTATCAAGGTATTTCTTGAGTTTGGTTATTAATTGGTTTAAATATTTGGCAGCTCTCACATTCGGGGCATATATATTGAGGATTGTTAAGTCCTCTTGTTGGATAGATCCTTTGAGTATGAGATAGTGTCCCTCTTCATCTCTCACTATAGTCTTCGGGGTAAATTTTAATTTATCTGATATAAGGATGGCAACCCCTGCTTTCTTTTGAGGACCATTTGAATGGTAAATGGTTCTCCAACCTTTTATTTTCAGGTTGTAGGTGTCCTTCTGTCTAAAATGAGTCTCTTGTATACAGCAAATAGATGGGTCCTGCTTTTTTATCCAGTCTGAAACCCTGCGCCTTTTGATGGGGTCATTAAGCCCGTTCACGTTCAGAGTTACTATTGACAGATATGAGTTTAGTGTCATCATATCTATTCAGTCCTTGTTTTTGTGGATTGTTCCACTAAACTTCTTCTTAAAGGGGAATTTTAAGAGTCCCCCTTAAAATTTCTTGCAGAGCTGGTTTGGAGGTTACATATTCTTTCAGTTCCTGCCTGTCTTGGAAGCTCTTTATCTCTCCTTCCATTTTGAATGAAAGCCTTGCGGGGTAAAGTATTCTTGGTTGCATGTTCTTTTCATTTAGGACCCTGAATATATCCTGCCAGCCCTTTCTGGCCTGCCAGGTCTCTGTGGAGAGGTCTGCTGTTACCCTAATATTCCTCCCCATAAAAGTCAGGGACTTTTTTTCTCTTGCTGCTTTAAGGATCTTCCCCTTATCTTTGGAATTTGCAAGCTTCACTATTAAATGTCGAGGTGTTGAACGGTTTTTGTTGATTTTAGGGGGGGATCTCTCTATTTCCTGGATCTGAATGCCTGTTTCCCTTCCCAGATTCGGAAAGTTTTCAGCTAGGATTTGTTCAAATACATATTCTGGCCCTCTGTCCCTTTCCGCGCCCTCGGGAACCCCAATTAAACGTAGGTTTTTCTTCCTCAGGCTATCATTTATTTCCCTTAATCTATCCTCATGGTCTTTTAATTGCCTGTCTCTTTTTTCCTCAGTTTCCCTCTTTGCCATCAACTTGTCTTCTATGTCACTCACTCGTTCTTCCACCTCGTCAAGCCTCGTCGTTAGGACTTCTAGCTTGGATTGCATCTCATTTAATTGATTTTTAATTTCTGCCTGATTAGATCTAAATTCTGCAGTCATGAAGTCTCTTGAGTCCTTTATGGTTTTTTCTAGAGCCACCAGTAGCTGTAAAATAGTGCTTCTGAATTGGCTTTCTGACATTGAATTGTAATCCATATTTTGTAACTCTGTGGGAGAGTGGGCTGTTTCTGATTCTTTTTTTTGAGGGGTTTTCCTTCTAGTCATTTTGCTCAGTGCAGAGTGGCCAAAAACAAGTTGTATTGAGAAAAGGAGAAAAAGAGAGAGAAGGAAAGAAAAGAGAAAAAGAAAAAAGAGAAAGAAGAAAAAAATAGGGGAAAAAGAGAAGAAAAAGAAAGAAAAAGAAAGAAAGGAGAAAAAAGAAAAAAGGGGGGGTGGGGGAAGCAATCAGAAATCAAGAAGAAAGAGAGAAAAAAAAGCACAAAACAAAACAAAAAAAAAACAACAAAAAAAAAACAAAAACAAAAACAAAAAAACAAAAAACAAAAAAAACCACGGGGGAGTATCTTCCGATTCTGTGTAGTTTAAGTCCCTTGACTTCCCTTGGAACTGGTCCGTCTCGCTGGTCTTCTGGGGGAGGGGCCTGCTGTGCTGATTCTCAGGTGTTGGCACTTGGGGGAGCTGCTCTGCCCCTGCCTGGTGCAGGGCTCGGTGGGGGTTGTTGACCCCGTGAGGCCCCGGGAGGAAGCCACAGTGGCGGGGGCAGCTCTGGGACCCTGGATCCAGCCCCCGCAGTAGCTCCGGGGCTCTCCTTCTGCAGGGCCTGGGGGCTCCGGGGCGGGGCCGCTGATCTGCTCAGTTCCAGGCAGGAGCGTCCTTGCTGTCCTGGGCCCTCCCGGCCTCTGCCTGTACCGGGGGAGGCCGGATCCTGGGCTGTGTCCCGGCGCCCTGTGCTCCGGGGCCTGCGCTGTTGGATTCGCGCTCCCGGCGGTGCAGCCCCCTCCGCGGAGCCGCCGCCCGAGCCCCTCCGAGCTGTTCCCGGAGCCGCGCAGCCCCCTCCGCGCGGAGCTTCTTCCTCTGCGCGAGCCGCCGCCGCTGAGCTGTTCCCGGAGCCGCGCAGCCCCCTCCGCGGAGCCGCCGCCCGAGCCCCTCCGAGCTGTTCCCGGAGCCCCGCAGCCCCCTCCGCGGAGCCGCCGCCGCCGAGCTGTTCCCGGAGCCGCGCAGCCCCCTCCGCGGAGCCGCCGCCCGAGCCTCTCCGAGCTGTTCCCGGAGCCCCGCAGCCCCCTCCGCGGAGCCGCCGCCCGAGCCCCTCCGAGCTGCTCCGGGTCCCGCCGAGCGCTGCAGCCCTTAGGGAGCTCGGCGCACTCTCCGGGGCGCAGTTCCTCTGTTACTGTCCCAGGGAGCCCGAGGGCGTCCCCGCCTTTCTGGGGATCCTGCTCCAATTCCCGGGGAGCCCCTTTCCCCCCGGGAAGGTTGGTGCAGCTCCTGCTCCTCCGGGACGGGGCTCTCCTGTCCTGGGGACACTCGCCCCGGCCTCAGCCCGGCTCCTCGCGGGGCCCCTCCCCCTTGGAGGCCTTTTGTTCCTTTATTTCTTTTTCCCCGTCTTCCTACCTTGATAGAAGCGTGAACTCTTCTCACTGTAGCGTTCCAGCTGGTCTCTCTTTAAATCTCAGGCCGAATTCGTAGGTTTTCAGGATGATTGGATGGTTTTCTAGGTAATTTGCTGCGGACAGGTGACCTGGAGACCCTACTCCTCCGCCATCTTGCCCCTCCCCGTAACACAGCTTTAATACACTCATTCAGTGTTTTCAAGATTCAAGTCAGGATCCACACAGTGAAATAATGTTTTGAGTTTTTAAAAAATGAAACAGAACGTAATGGTAAATATTTGAGTGACTTGTAAATAGTTACCACAAGTGTTTCATAGAAATTCTGTTTTGGGGCACTTGGGTGGCTCAGTGGGTTGAGCACCCGACTCTCAGCTCAAGTCTCGATCTCATGGTCATAAGTTCAGGCATGGGGCTCCATTTTGGGTGTGGAGCCTACTTAAAAAAAAAATCTGTTTTAAAGCAAGATCTGTATACACAGGGAGAGATATATACACAGATGGATGTGTCTGTATATGTCCAGGCATCCACACCCACACCCACACTGGGTAAAGTGCATTTTCTACCGAGCACTGTAGTCAGAGAGCCACTGGACAGACTCTCTCAGGGTCTGCTCTGGGGTGGGTCCTCTCTTGTGTCTCTAGCACTTCAAATCTAGGGAACTGAGCTGATCTCAGAACTCCCAACAGTAATGAGCTGGGTTTGGGGAAGGACGGATAACAGAGTGGAAAGAGGTTGAGGGAGGTGGTGTGAGAAAATCGTGACATCCCTGTCCTTTGGGAATAGTGCCACCAGACTGCATTTGAGGGAACACAATCCTGGCCAATCTGTCAGGGACATCTTGGACAGCAAGGTAAGGTCTGGTAATACATCTCATGATATTTTCTACCCTGTAGACACTAATCAGGACAAGCAGTTAACATGCACTTTGGAAAGACCACTTTTTGACTTGTCCAAAGGTCAGATGTGTGACATGCACATCAGAAGCCAGTCCCTGAATAACTGCCACTGCTTCCAGCCTGATCCAGCTTGGGGCCTTGGCTTATTGTGGGAAACAACTGCACAGAGGTCACAAAAATGCTATCTTTCCACAAAGCCTTCAAATTCTGATCAGGGTGTCCAACGAGCAGATGCAGACATGTACAAAATCCATGCTCTTTCAGCAATCCAAAGGCTGTGTCAGGGATGCTACAGTAACACATTACCATTGCTCACACAACAGTACTTGCCACGTGAACAGTACTGTGGTAAGTGCTTAACATCCATTAGCTCATTTCTGCTTTATAATACTGCAAGGTGAGCAGCACTGTGTCCATTTTACAGATGAGACAAACTGAAGCTCAATCACATAGCCAGTTAAGTGCAATTCTGTGATTCTAAAGCTGGTGTTTTTATTTATATTCTCCACCTCTGTGGATTTATCAGGCAAGTGAAGGTACAAAGAAAGGGGAGAAGTGGTCTGTCCGCCATCTGTCTTTCAACTGCTGACAGCAGGCCTGAGACTACAGCCAGATCTGAGTTAACCTTTGAGGACCTCACATTTCTGGTATTCTCTAGAAGATTTTTTTTTTAAAATAGCAATTAAAATCTACAAGTATGGGATATGCTTATGCCTGGCTAAATTAGAGAAAATTTAGTGAGTTCAGATCATACTTTAATCTCCAAACAAAGAGTAAAAAGGATCCTGACTTTTGAAAACACTGAATTAGCACATTAAGCTTTGTTACCTGTTTGTAGCGTTTATGGGATTTTTTTCCCCTTTGGAATGATATTTAGTATTTATCCTCAAACTTCTTTATTATTTATTCATGTAAACTACCTTAGCTGCACAGAATTAGAACATTCGATGGCTGCTCTGTCCAACTGAGAGGTCCTTAGCCACGCATGGCTACTGGGCAATGGAAGAGTAGCCAGTCTGAATTGAGATGTGTTATAAATACATACTAGATCTCAAAAACTTAGTATGAAAAATAAAAACAAGTATCCTTTAGTTTTTAATACTGATCACAGGTTGAAATGATAATGCTTTGATATTTTGGGTTATCAAAATATATTAATTTTCTTTGTTACCTTTCTTAGTGTGGTTAAAGTATGTGTGTGGCTTACATTACATTTTCTGTTGGACTGAATCACTCTATGGGAACATTTCTTAAGTTGGAATTTGTTTCCTGATTGCAAAAATATTTTGAGCGTAGAAAACAGAGGAAACATAGAAATGAATTAAGAAGAAAATTAAGTCCTCATGAATATTACTACTTAGAAATGACTTGTTAATGCAGAATGTTATTGGTCTTGTTCTTTACAGAATTCTTTGTGTATGCATAAACATCTTCTAAATCTTCAAAAACATTTCTAGCAATAGATCATAAACATTTCCCCATGTCGTTAACTATTTCAAAACTTCAGGATTTGTAACTGCTGCATAGTAATCCCACATATGGGGCGGGCTATAATTAAACTGATCCCCTGCTGCTGAATGTCTGAGTTGTTTCCAAAGCATGGAAAGTATGGATAACAAGGCCAGGAGCTCCCTGGATGGGCTTATCTGCTGCACATATCTGACTACTCTCCCTGTGAGAGATTCCTTAAAGTTGCATGATGGAATTGTTGGGTCAAAAAGTATGCACACATTTTTGAGGCTTTTGATAAGTATTCTGAAATGCTCTCCAGACACACTGTACCCATGTACACATTTATAGCTGGTAACTTTTCATTTTCCTAAAATTGTTTTTTTATTTGGTTTGGCTTTGCTAAAATTGTCCTACAATAATATTTAACCAGTCACATCCTCAAACCATAGCTCCAACAGAAATCCCAATCATTACCAACTGAAGATGAAGCAAATTGATGGGGGTGCCTGAGTGGCTCAGTCGGTTAAGGATCTGGCTCTTGATTTTGGCTCAGGTTGTGATCTCGGGGTAGTGAGATCAAGCCCCATGTTGGGCTCTGTGCTGGGCACAGAGTCTGCTTGGGATTCTCTCTCTCCTTTTCCCTCTCCCTCTCCCTCTCCCCCCACTCATGTCCTCTAACATAAATCTTAAAGAAAAAGGAAAAAATGAAGCAAATTTAGAGTGTGTACACATACACACACACATATATTGACAACCCAAAGTAAGGGAAAAATAGAAAATCAATAGGCATTTGGCTTCTCTACTTCAAATAAGCTTTTATAGAAGCATTTTCCCCCTCTAAGTCCTATTAATAATAAACCAAATAAATAAAAGTGAGTTAATTAAAAATAGATCAAATCATGAAGTAACTGTTAATAAAAATGCTTGAATATCTAAAGTCTCTCGCTTCCAATTAGAGAATGAAGCTCAGCCACCAGCACTTCCAGTGAAGCATCTCACTTGAAGGCAGAAAGAAGATGTAAAACCTTTAGCCTGAGTTCTTAGATGTTTCCCAGTCAGGAGAGCCTTGAATCTGATGGGAGAGTTAATGCCAATTCTTATCTATACAGACAGAAATCCTTGAAATAGTGAGGCATTAAGATAAAGTGTAAGAGGCAGAAAAATTGCCCGGACAACACACCAGCCTGACAGCTCTCATTCCTCTCTCTGAAGCTATCCTTTAGGAAGTCTGAGGCTGACTACAGGACTAACTGGAGAAAAGTGAAAAGACAGTAAAGTTACTATGGCAGAACATAAATAGCACCAATGTTGCACGTGGCCATGTCAATACATCCACCATCAGTGTGAGGCAGACTCCACTTAACTGCTAAGATTCTTTTGGATTAAGTCTTGGGGTACTCACACCTGGGCAGAGGAGCAACAGGAGAGGCAGCTACTCATGCATCCAAGGGAGCTCCTGGAACATTGCAGACTGGCTTCCTGGCTCCATTGAGGAGCTGCATAGGTCAAAGCACCTACCAGCCCCAGTATTAGCTGGGCCCTTTTCTGCATTCTGGAGCTCCAAACTGCTACAAGGAGGCCCTGCTCTTGGGGTAGCTGGCTTTGCAGACCTGACCAGTAACAGTTTCAATGTTTGAGAATGAAAATCTCCATCTATGCTTAATTAGCACTTATAAAAGAGCAGAGAGCCTCCAGGATTTTCACTATGTGTTTCATGAATCTGTGCATGTGTTTCCTTGTGACTCATACACCATCACTTCCTTCTTTAAATACAGAAGCAGACCTAATATGCAGTGATTTCTAATACCGCACACAGAGCGGCACAGCTTAGCTGCAGGTTTGGCAGTTTTCTGCCACTGTTATGCCTACAGGAATGTTCCTCTCGAGGTCATGTCTGCATGCGTCCCCTCCAGTCCATCTTCAAAATTCAGTTCACGGCACTCCTTGCTCAATCTCTTTAAGAGTCCCTGTCTCATCAGAGTAAGAGCCCAGGTCCTTGAAAAGGCCCAGAAGGTCCCACATGACCTGACCTTGTTGTTTCTCTGACTTCATTTCCCCCTCATGTCTCCTGTAGGCTGCTCCACTATAGTCACATGGCCTCCCTGCTACTGCCTCAGGGCCTTTGTACTTCCAGTTCCTGAGGTTTGAGACGCTTTGGCTCCAGATATCCCTAGGTTGCTTTAGATAACACATTCCCTCAGCTCCTTTGATTCTTTATTCAAAGATCAGCAAGGCCTTCCTTGGCCACCTTATCCATGACTGAGACCTTCTGCCACTCCAAGCCCACTTGTCCTACCTCTTCTCCACTTAATATCTCTCTTTAGCACTTACCACAAGCTGGCTAATGGATCTATGGTTTACTCATGCATCTTGTGTATTATCTTTCTCCTTCTACCAGACTGGTTGGCCCCTGGTGGAGTTTTGGGGGGGGGGGTGTCCTTGGTCTGTTTTGTTCACTCCCATATTCCTGGGGCCTGGCACACAGTAGGTGGTCTACTCACTGAGAGGATAAATGCCTGGATTTCAGGTTCCTTATCTGCTAATCAAGGATAACCACCCTTTCTACTGCTGAGGCTATAGTGAGGAACACTGCAAGTAACATATTTATATACTAACTACTAAATCTTATACCCAAACTGATCAAACGGCATACAAACGAATGTCATCAATCATTTCAATTTGCTTCTCACTGGAAACCTTATCCCACATGAGGAATCATTATTGAGATTAATAAATTAATATTGGCTCATATATCATTTTATAGTAATTTAGTTGTATAATGGGTCTGGAAACTCCTCTAAAAACTATCTCCTTCCTATACGTCCAAGATAAAAAGCCAGTTTACAGGCAAAGTTCAACCAAAGAGATAGCTTAATTTACTGTACCAAGTAAATTAAAACTGTAGCATGACAAAGTTTAAATCAAAGAAATGCCCCACATCTGTATATTGCTTCTTTCCAAAATATACAAATGCTTTTATGATTAATAAGATACAAATAATTATTTAAAAGCATACTATGCTTGGAGCAGTCTTCTAATGTTAGACCTACTCCCAACCTGCAGACCCGGCCCAGCAGGCCCTGGGAAGGTGATAAGAGCAAACAGGGAAGTAGGGCTGCAGGGAAGATACTGAGACCAGAGCTCGGCCCTTTCAGACAAGACACACAGAGGACCAGAAGCAATGAAGACTTTCCCATAATTAGGTGAGGAGACTTCCTCTTCCAACAGCAAGAAGAGTTCAGAATGTGGGCAAGAACACAGAGCTAGTGGAAGCCCCAGCCTGACATTCCCAAGCAGGGCATGTGGCAGGCTGGGGGCCAGGCAGTGATATCAGACATAGAAAGGAAGTCTCCATTCCTATTCCTATTTGTCACAGCTGCTGACCTGGCTCTGCACCCAGCAGAGCAGTGCTCTCCATCACAGCAGCCCCATGGCACCGTGACTATGCTCGGAGGCGCAGCTGCAGGTGTCAGGCCTGCTCACGTGTTAGACAAACATCAACAAAGCCACCAGAAATCTGGTCAATCCACAGTGGCCCAGGGAGCCCCAAGACAGAAGAAAACATCAGCATCTTTGAAAGGGACTGGAGAATACACATGCTGCTTATTACTCAGATCGATTTTATTAATGACCAGTAGAGTAATTCAGAGAAGAAACCTCAAAGTAAAATCAATGTACGTGGAAGTACACTGCCTATACTCACAAGATGGAAAGCAGTAAAGAAGGGCTGTAAAACGAGAATTATTTCTACTGAACAGTGAGTCCCCATGAGCAACACTTGATGTGATTCCATCAGGCAGCCCTAATGGAGGGCCTGCTGGGCCAGCACTGACGTTGTGCTGGTTTCAGATGTCCCTGCAGGACACACGGGAAGGAGCAGCTCCCTACAAACAGGTTCTGCAGATGATGTCAACACAGCAAGCATCCATGTCTCTCCTTAAGAAGCACCTTCCAGGGGTGCCTGGGGGGGCTCAGTTGGTTGAATGTCTGACTCAGTCGTGATCTCAGGGTCATGGGATTGAGCCCCATCCCTGCATCAGGTTCCGTACTCAGAGGGTCTGTTTCCCTCTCCCTCTGCTCCCACTCCCCGGTTGCACTCTTTCTCTTTCTCTCAAATAAATAAATAAATAAATCTTAAAAAACAAAACAAAACACTCCAGAAAGAATCGGGTAAAAAGTCACATATTTCTTCCATATAAAACCAAAGGAAATCTGACATTTAGCCCAGAAAGTGTTAGTTACCTAGAGGTTGTAGGGAACCCCCCAAAAAGTCTCCCTAGTAATGCCACACTACCACTACAGAAGAGGTAGTCCAAAGGCTTTCAAGTGTTAAACACAACCAACATTTCAGACTGTTCTTCACCAGAAACCTGCAGACTAAGTTAATCCTCGTGTTTCTAATTCCATGAAAAAAACCTATTTTTAGTTTTCAAGTAAGTAAGAATATCTCCTTAAGGACACACATCTGCTTTTCCTCAAAATTATGATAAATCATTTGGGCAGTGTTTTCCTTAGCTTTCTTTTTCTTTTAAAGCTGCTAAGACACCAGCACAGTCTTCAGACCTCTGTAATTTACTAAAACCGGGTGAGTTCAGGCTCCTGCTCAGACTCACTGAATTTCCTTGACTGCACTGCTAAAGCTGCTGAACGCACAGACACTCCTGGTGAACTTCCAAGTCCATGTGGGTACCATGCAGGGGGTTGGGTGGGGTGGGTAAGTACAGGAAAAGACATGCACCCACCACAAAACCTATACCTTTAAGTAAAGATAAAGCTGGTGAACAATGACAGTTACTCAGCATTTGTAGGTAGATTGCAGGATGCACACAGTTGGCTCCCATACAAAGCAAGGGTTAGGGGTGCCGCCTCCGTCCCTCTGCGCAGTTGAAAATTCATGTATCAACTTTTGACTCCCCCAAAACTTGACTACTAACAACCTACTGTCTGACCAGAAGCCTTCGGGAGAACACCAATAGTCAGTTAACACATACTTGGCATGGTCTACGTACTCCATACTGTTTCTTACAACACTGCGAGCTGTAAAAGAGAAAATATTAAGAAAATCATAAAGAAGGGAAAATTATGTGCTGTATTTATAAAGACAAAACCCACAAAACCATGTGTAAGCGGACCAGTGTAGTCTAAACTTGTGTTTTTCAAGGGCCAACTGCACATACACAAAATCAGACGAACTGACATTTAAAATGTAATTACTACATCTCCAATCAGAAGAGGTTACAGTTTATGTTTTTTTAGCTCGAAGATGAAACAGTTTCAAAACTGTAAATATTTATCAGCTTTGATGAAACTGAAGGCTCCTTCTCAGCAGGACCATGTTTTTGACTTTAAATTATTTAACAAGTAGATGAGGACAGACACAGTACAAAGTCCATCAGGTAGCCCCTACCCTCTCTGCCCCCCAGAGGGGACAGAGTGGCCGGTGGGTGACATTAGCTGCAGGGGTTACAGACACTAAGGACACTTGCTATCCCTGCAGGGAAAGCTCACCTTGTGCCGAGAGAGGAAGATGCCAGGGACAAAATGACAGTCATCCAGGGAGAACACTCAGATGGGAAAAATTAACCAGGCCTAAAAGGTGGGGCAGAGGAGTGTGTGAGGGGAAAAAACAGACGGAAACGCAAGTAATTGACCAGTGCGAAGTGTAAGAGCAGAACTGGAAAATCGGGAGGCCCTGGGATTAGTCACAAGGCTGGGATCTGAGGCTGTGGCTGTGTCTGCCGGCCTGCAGGCTCATGGGCAAGACGGGGGCTGCTCAGGAGGCAGTGCGGTGCCCCAGACTGCAGCCCTAGGCTGCAGTGGCACTCAGCGGGCAGGCTGGGCCCAGGGTGGATGGCGGCTTTCCCTCTGCTGACCTGCTCCATGCAGGTCAGCATCTGGCTCTGCGAATCCCATAACCTGAATGAAGGACAAGGAAAGATGCCAGAATAAAGACCCTCTCAACTCTGGCTCACAAAGCAAGTCAGAGTCCCAAACTGAGACTCTCGGGAAGTTCTTCTGCCAACAGAATCTTTAGTTGAGAGTAACCTCATAGAGGCCCTACCTTGCTGTCCCATTTAAAACTATAACCTCCACCACAAACTCCTGATTTCCTTTTCCTGCTTTTTTCATGGCACAGAATTTTACAGAATTTTAAAGTTAGAAGAATCTCAAATCAAATCACCCTCTAGATAGGAATTCAGGAATTCCTTATATCATCTTTCTATCCATTAATGGTCGTTAAGCCAATGTTTGACAGAAAAAGGGTTCCCGAGTTATACTGCCAACCCCATAAGCACCTTCCTGTACTGTGCCCTTGTCCCCCCTCCACGGAGCCCTCAGCTCACCCTTCCCTTACCACAGTGCCCTGAAATGATTTGTGTGTCCCCATGAGGCCACATGCTCGTGCAGCTCAGTGCCTGTGATGCAGCCACCATTCTCTCTACTGCCGAACACACAGTAGGCACCCGACAGACCATGCAGGGGATAAGGATTATGTTTCTAGCCCATTGTGGGCAGTCCCTTCTGTCCAGTCCAGGTCATCGTCAAACCCAGCAGGTGCCAACATTGCACAGCAGAGACAAGACAGATGGGCCACTCCTGAAGCTTATGCAGACTAAAGGGAAGAGGGATATCACGAGTCACAGACAGAAGAAATCACCGCAGCCCAGCCCCTGGACAGGACCTGTGCTCTGGAGGCAGTAATGGATCTGTAGGTCACTGTCAGCAGGGTTGTCAGGGAAGGTTGCTAAGGTGATAAGCTGACCTTGAGGAGGAGAAGGAGCCTGCCATGTGGTAAGCAGCAGGCTGAGCTTTCCCAGTGGAAGGGAAGCAAGGCACTGAGCTTAGCAGTTTTGAAAAACTGAAACCAAACACCTGAAGGGCTGGAGTGTGGCCAGTGAGGAGTGGGTGAGAGATGATAGTGGAGCCTGCTAGGTGCAGGCTCTGCAGGCAGCCGAGGTACAGTGAATGCCTCAGGAGCTTTCCTGGACTATGGTTTGAAAATATTACATGGGATGCCTCGGTCGCTTAGTGGTTGAGCATCTGCCTTTGGCTCAGGGCATGATCCCGGGGTCCGGGATCGAGTCCCACATGGGGCTCCCTGTAGGGAGCCTGCTTCTCCCAATGCCTGTGTCTGCCTCTCTCTGTGTGTCTCTCATGAATAAATAAATAAAATCTTAAAAAAATATATTACAAACTAACTTAAGGCTAGGAGAAACGTAATGTTAGTATCATTTCACCAAACAATCTTAAAAGTTTGCCAATATGGATTTGGAAATAACCCATTTGGGAGCCTGGCTCTTTGGGTTATCAGTTTATCTACATGCACAGAGGTGCTTTAATATTTCCCCACAATCTGTCAAGACAACAGAACAGAGGGTTCTACTTATAAATGCCCTCATCACATGGCAGTGGATCAGGGTAGAGCAGAGACTTTTCACATATGTGTTGGCAAACAGAAAGCACCAGCACCACGTTTACTCTGCGGACCCATATTGTCTAGAGCTGAGCTTTGATAAGCAGCCTGTAGTTCAGTCTGAATCTGAGGGAGAAAAATACAAACCTCTAGATTTTATAGATGTAGACACCATGAATGGTCTATATTGTACTACCATGATACCAAAGAATGTTCTTCCCTACGCCACCCTGGTCTGAGCACCACCCAGAGCAGAGGGAACGCTGTCCTGCCTGCAAAGCAGAAATAGGGAGTGGCAGGGACTCCCAGTCCTAATTCAGAATGACACTCTCAGCCCACTCATGTCGGGTGGGGCGGGTCTGCAGACCGAGGCTTGCAGGCCAAATCCAGTCTGTCTTCTGATTTTGTCTGGCCTGTGAGCTAACAATGGTTCATTGGAATAAATATTTGCATTTGATTTGGTGGTAGTAACACTAAGTTTGAACCCCAATTAAATTCAATGTCATTCCCCCCAGAAAAGAATTCTATTCTCAAGAGTATACCTGTATTACATAAAATTGTACTCTACATAACAATTCTCATTGTTACATTTTGAATTTCATCATAAAGTGTGTGAAAATTAATTTTCTTTCTTATTATGTGGATATCTACATAATAGACATGATATGGACTCCTGGTCCATGAAGCCTAAAATATTTATTCTCTTTACTAAGAACATTTGCTGACTCCTATGATTTTTCCTTCTTGCCTGCAAGTCAAGTGTATCTGACATTACGACCCCACGAAAGGGTTATCAGGGTCCTCTCTCTGCAGACCACTACTTCTCATGCCCTGGCTGCTGCGAGAGTCACTGGGGAGTTTTAAGCATCCTGATGTCCAGGCTGCACTCCAGACCCATGGAATCAGAGTTCCCTGAGGGTGGAGCCTGAGCTGGGCACTTCCAGAAGGGCCTCAAGTGACCCTACCACTGTGATCACTGCAGACTGGAGGGAAACAGGCTTGCGGGGGGGGGGGGGGGTTTAAAAAAAAAAGAGTGATTTCATGTCTCTGGGCATTCCTACTCTAGGTTGCAACTATCTTTGAATTATTTCTCCTTGTATTCATGTTCTCTATTTTCTGTGTTTATGATGCTCTAACATCTCTGCAGCCTTGTAATCCTGGAGGGACTGCCCCTTCCCCGGCTAGCTAACTCCCTTTCACTGGCAAACCACCTAATGCAGAGCCCAGGAAGCAGGACCCCTCTGCCCTAATTACCCAGGGCCAGCTGGGACATCCCCATAGACAGGAGCCCACCCAACTATCCACGCCACCACCACCTGTCAGCTGCTCACTCCGCTCAGCCCACTCTTTCCCATGAAAGTACCACAAAGGCCCCTGGCCATGCTTTTACTTTTCCCTCTGTCTCCTGACTGGCCCTGGTGCTTCCCGAGTGGCCCTGGGTAGTGGGCCACACCCCTTTGCTGAAAATCTGTCGGTATAAACTTCTTCATGACTGCCATCTCCGTGTCTGTATGCCTAACTACTCCTGATTAGAACAAATCCTGGGTGGGGACACCTGGGTGGCTCAGTGGTTGAGCACCTGTCTTTGGCTCAGGGCATGATCCCAGTTCTGGGATCAAGTCCCACATCAGGCTCCCTGCATGGAGCCTGCTTCTTCCTCTGCCTAGGCTTCTGCCTCTCTCTCTCTGTCTCTCATGAATAAATATATAAAATCTTAAAAAAGGAACAAATCCTGGGTGTATTTTCTGTGGCTCCTCTAGCTCATGTACTTGACACGTCCCAACACTCTGTGTACTCAAACACATACACAGGAAATTTTTCACTTATCTGATATAAGGAATATGATTTTCCAGTTCATTTAACAGCTTCACTAAGACTTTCCATGAGAAGCGGTATTTGACAACACTCCGTGCAAAGCTGGAGGGCACAGAACTTACCTTGCAAGTCCATGTCTAAGTACCTGCTCTGAAGAGACCAGCCACAGTGCACTGCACACATGAAGAGGATACAGTGCCGCCTTGTTGGTTGCAGGGAAAACAGAAAACTATCTTGCTATGTGTTAGTAGGGAACAGATTACAAATTATGTAATTATGCTAATTATATAATACATACATACATATTGATCTGTATGTACCAATGCAGACACACTGCAGACATATTGTTGAGCAAACCAGTTTTTAAAATAATATATTCAAAATACAATTTATGTAAATTCTTTTAATATTTAAGTATGGTGTGCAAATACACCCACGTGTGCACGTGGTAGGGGAAGGGCAGAGGCCAAGAGAGAGGATTCAAGTGGACTCTCTGCTGAGCACAGAGCCCAACATTGGGCTTGATCCCAGGACCCTGAGATTGTAACCTGAGCCAAAATCAAGAATCCCTTAATTGAATGATCCACCTAGGTGTCCCTTAAATTCTTAAAAACACATGAAATATGTATACTGATTATGGATACTCACACAGGTACTAAAAGTATCAAAACACAGACTGAATACAATCAAATTCATGCTTGTGGCTGCCCCTGAGTAGAAGGTGGTAAGAGCAGGCAATCGCAATGCTAAGAATGAAGCCAGCATTAGCTGAACCCTATGTCCAGGGAGCCAGGCTGGCAGGCATTAACTCACTTGACTCTTAGGGCAACCAGGAGACAGCTACAATTATCATCCCCATTTCATAGGTGGGGAGTCAAAGCTTGCAAGATAACAAAAAACCCACATCCCCTGCTCCCCACCTAACTGAACTACTACCAGTGTAACGCGCAGGGACTCCTCAGGTTCTCCAAGTGATGTCCCTGCCTGTACTCTGGCCCGCACTCCCATTTCCCACTTGGTACACATAGTGATCCTTTTATATATAAACACCAAGTCGGATCGTTTCAGTTCTCCACTGAAAACTTTCCAGTGGCTTCCCACCACACTTGGTTTTAAATGCATGCCTACAAGCCGGTGTGTGATCTTCCCCATCCCTGCCATTGCTGACCACACTGCACCCACACTGACCTTTCTCTGTCTCTCCAATCCTCGGGCACACCCAGCCTCCGGGCTTCTGCAGGCACTGTTCCCCCTCCCTGCAGCACTCTCCCTGCCGCTGTCAGTGGGGCTGGCTTCCCCTGTGAGTATTTGCCAGCTGTGTGACTCCCAGACCTGCTCCCACAAATCAGTTATACTCGCCTGGCTACCTGACTACCATGTAAAGTTTCAACCTTACAACTTTATAAAGATGCAACTGCAGCCACATCTTAATTAACAAAGACAAAACTCCATGGAAATCACACATTGTACAAAGATTTAAGTGAAAGATACAAATCAATGATTTTCTGATTAATGTTCTGCTTATTGTAGGCTTAAAAGTTATTCTGAAGATTTTTAGATTATTGACGTTCTACAAAGACAGGCTGAGAAATAAAAGCAGTCGGTCACTCTGGTTTTATTTAGGGAGACTCTCTTCAACAGGGGTCAGGTGCCCAAAGGCTTTCCCCTCCCCCTACACCGCCCTCCTGCAGAAAGATCACGTGAATGAACTAACCCACCAGCATTCCTTTCAATAGTAAATACAACTGTGAGAAAATGGATGTCAGACCCCAACTGAGGGCAGAGACACTAGACCCAAGTGTTTCCAGTTTTATAGAAAAATGAATAATCACCTTTACTGGCTACTCATGAAACTCCCAATCAGTATGCATGACTCTATATAAGGAAACAAGGCTGTAACTCCCTGCTAACTCACTGGGTGGACAAAGCAACTCAGGCTGGAACATTCCCCAGCAGGTAACGGTGGCTCCTCTGGCCATCCTACCCTCTGCACCCTGTGTTCCACTTCCACCTGGCCTTAGAAAGAAACCTCCCTACACAAGACCAGGAGGTGATTTTTCTTCCCTTGGCAAATCTACCAGCACAGGGCTGGTTGCCAGGAAATACATGGATGGTCCTAACCTTCATGTTATTACAACACGAAAAATATTTTATGAGATCATCAAAATTAAAATTTGATTTTCAAGTTCTTTCAGACTTCTTTCCTCTAAAAATATTTATTTGCACATCCAGCAAATACATAAATGCCTACACACCCATACCGTGCCAGGCCTTAGGGATACGAGGTGTGTTAGGTCAGGTCCCTGCATGGCCCCCCAGGACTGGCATTCTAGGATGCACTGACTGAGAACCATGCAAAAATGTAATATAGGCACACAAACTGCCAAGATTCAGATTGACACGACAATTTCTTAAATCTAGCTTTAAAACATTAGAATGTTATCTACTCAGCTTTCCTATGTTCTGTTTTTATAACTTTTTACCTAAATTTGCAAATCCTGAAGCTGCTGCTGGACTCTTACTTTTTTCTTTGAGATGTTCTACTTTGCAGGTTTATTTCTTTCTTCACCTACCACATGCCACTGGGACAATATCCTCATAATTCAAAGACAATCTTCCCATCTGAACCAACATTTGTGATATGTCCAATAACTAGGAATGGTTAATTGTGAATAATAGAGACCTCAGATCTGGGGAGTCTTAACTTCCCAAACCTAAGATCTATCTTAAGGGAGTCCCTTTGTTGAGCTCTAAAGACAGTGACTTGCAAAGAAGCTGAACAAAATTAACATCCTCAACACCCTTCTAACCCCCACCAAGATGCTCTGCTAAAACCACTCCTAAAAGCACTGGATTTATCATCAGAGTTCCTCATGCCCGTTCCCTGACCTCACACTTACCAGAATTCAATATGGTTTAAGAGATTAGCAACAATAAACCTTTCAGGAACACTACAGTTACTAACCACTACTACGCCTCCAAATAAGTAATTTTAATTCTTCGTGACTACTCTTACATTATTTGGAACCATAAAAAGTCAGGTCTCAGGCATCTGTGGCGGGCTTTGCTGGATGGTCTCTTCCACACTTGCTGGACTATATACAATCCAGAGCCAGTCCCCGAGCACGGATGGGTCCTCCTCCCCACCACATACACCACGCCCACTGTGAAACCCAAGGGGCCTGTATTTCCGTGCAGGGACAAGGCTATTTATAGAACAGGCTACTGATGTAACTGAAGAATTGATAGCAGGAAGGGCAAACTGTATCCCCAGGAAGGTAACAGGAATGGAGAATGTGATGAGGAGATGAGAGCCAGAAAGAATTAGACATTCTTGGTCTTTCAATCACACTGATAACAAACTTCTGCAGATTTAGAAAAAGAAAATCATTTTGGAAAGGGCCCAGTCCTTCCTCAAAAGAACTGGAACAGTTCATCCAATAAGCACTTTGAAGAATCTGCTACAAGGTGGAGTACAGAGAAAACCAAAACGACATCCTGAACCTCAAATGATCTTGAATTCTAGTTGGACAGACATACAAAGTTAACAACAACAACAAAAAGTTAAAAATCATGTTGGCACAATAAAGTGCAAAATACAGTTAATATCTAGAAAGTGCAATGTAAATGAACAATCTTGATAGAATAAAGGGCTTGCAGTAAAACTATACAGAAAGTTATTTAGAGTTTTTGTTTTTGATAAAAGTAATACCTATGCTTACATAAGTAAGCAAAATAAGAATAAATCCCCTTTAATTAGAGATAACTACTCATAACATTTTGGTGAATATAATCATGCCCCCCCCCCCCGAGAATTTATTTATTTACACTCAAACTTTGGACCTTAAAGAATAATAGCTCATTCCCTTTCTAGTTAAACATATCACGACCACATTTCCACATCTCAAATATATTACTTTCAATATTAGTGCCTTCAAAACATTCCCAGAACCTGGTCATCTCTCACCATCTCTCCTCCTTGCACCCAGGCCTCTCCCTCTGGAATGACAGCAACCACTAACCCATGAACGTCCAACTACCATCAGTGGGGTCACTCCTCTGGGGAAAACCATCACATGGAGCCTGTGTCCCTGAGACATAAAGCCAGAGTACATGGCCCCACTGGACCTGCACCCGTTCTTGGCTCCCTTCCCCTTTCGCAGGGGGGGGGGGGTTCCTCCTGGTTCCAAGCCACTACCCAGTCTCCAGGCTCCAGCCTCTTGGCATCTTCTCTGTGAGAAGCACTTTCCCCATGTCCCCCCTGCTAGCTTCCAGCCTCCTCCCCCTGTTCAAAGGTCACCTCTGACAGCAGGCTCTCATCTACTCCCCTCCTCCTCCCTCCCTCTGCTCTTCTTTTTCCCATGGCACCTCATGCCTTCCATCACTCTAGAAAAGTTAACATTGATTATGCTGGCCACTTATTTCCCTGCACTAGAGTATAAGCTCTAGAGGACAGGTACTTTTTCCTCCCACTGATTCATCCTAAGCACCTAACACATAGGGGCATTCAATAAATCTTAGTTACATGACTTCTCAATGGCTGTGTAGTACCCATTATACACTATAATCTAACCAAGTACCCCATACTGCTGGCAGTCAGGTGTTGTGGGTTGTTAGCATTATGAATTACACTGCAGTGCAGACCCTTGCTATTCAAAGTGGTGAGGACCAGCAGCAGCCCAGACCTCACCTGGGAGCTTACCAGAAATGCCAAGTCCCAGGTCCACTCTCTCCCAGGCCTGAATGGGACTCTGCATTCTCACAAGACTGCCAGGTGGTTGTATATACATGGAAAGACCCAGAGTATACCCCTGAGGGAGCCTCCTCGCAGGTCACAGAGAGTGACAGCCTGGCCCTGGGTGGCACACAAGCCCTGGTGACCATCTTAATCATGCGCTTGCCCTCAAAAGAGAGGTGATACAGTGTAATGCCCTAAATCAGTCCGGGTTACCCATGGGAAACAAACAGCACACTCATACTAGGGATGAATTACAAGGTGAGAGCTGAGCTGAAAGGGTAGACTCCCCGACCTGCAGTTCAGGAGGAAGACTTTCCCTCCTCCCAGAATGGCTGTGTCCTCATTCTAGATGGTAATACACAGAAGCCACATAGTAAGGAAAGTGTCAAGTAAAAAAGAAGGCCCTGGAAGGGAGGGAGCCATCCTAGCAAAGACAGGGAGCACACCTGTGCCCACATACAGCTACCGCAATCAGTTCTGGTTCAGAAGTTATGGGATCTATGTGGAGATTAAGGACTACCATAATTTCTGAAGCAGAAACACAGCCTTCTGCAAACTGCATGAGAAGGCTCATGCTAACAGTCGAGTGAAGGATACAAAGCAGACAAACCAGCAAAACGGCTATTGGAGAAATGCAGGCACACAGCAATCAAGACAGTGGAGAAGAACATGCCTTTGACATACTTTCCTTTGACGTATTTTCATCCCAGTTTTACATTCTCAACATTCTCTTTAAAATAATTTTTAAAAAACTCTTTAAAATCTCTTCGTATTTCTAATTATTTGGCATCTGGTTGGTAAAAATGGTCAGTAGTTCTCAAATATATATACGATGATCATTATAAAAATATGATGAGTCCTTACACAGGTTTGGTTAAATAGGAGGTGAAAGTCAAGAAGTTAAAGAGTCTTAAAAGCAGAGCAAAACAAATAGACGTATGAAAAGATCCTCAGTGCCACTGAGAAATGCAAATCAATATCACACATGCTATCATAAAAAAGGCAGCCAACAGCAAGTGTTAGCGAGGAGGTGGAGAAACGAACCCCCTGTGCACTGCTGGAGGGAATGTAAAATGGTGCAGCCAATTGGCAAACACTCTGGCAGTTCCTCAAACAACTAAACGTAGGTGTTCCAGCAATTCCACTCCTAGGTATACAACTCAAGAGAAATAAAAATTTGTCCACACAAGGCATAGGCCCACACATGAATGTTCACACAGCATTATTCACGAGAGTCAAAAGGAGGAAATGATCCAAATGTCCACCCACGGAGGACTGGATAAGCAGATCATAGTCCATTCACACAGTAGAATGCTACCCAGCCATAAAAAGGAAGGCAGTGCCAGGGCATGCTACGGTGTAGATGGGCCCTGCAACATTATGCTGACAGGAATGAGAAAATGAGTCACAGACTGGGAGAAAATCATCACAATGCACATCTGATAATGGACTGGTATTCAAAATATACAACAAACTCTTAAAATTCCAGAATAAGGACAACCCAAAAAATGGGCAAAGGGTCTGAGCTTCACCAAATAGATTGTAAATAAGCACATGACAAATATTCCCCATCCTATGTCATTAGGGAATTGTAAATTAAAACACGATGCCACTTGGCACCTACTAGAATGGCTAAAATCCAGAACACTGACAACACCAAATGCTGGTAAGGGCATGGAGCAAGAGGAACTTTCAATCAAAGCTGCTGGGAATATATAATGGTGCAGTCCCTGTAGAAGACAGTTGGGTGAGTTTTTACAAAATTAAACTTAGACCAGCAATTACATACCTTGGCATTTATGCAAATGAACTGAAAGTTTTTACCTAAACACAAGTGTTTTTATAGGAGCTTTCTTCAGGATTTCCAAACTTGGGAGCAGCTAAGATATCCTTTCAAACAGGTAAATGGGTAAATAAACTGTGGTCTACCCAGACAGTGGAGTATTATTCAGCACTAAGAAGAAATGAACTATTAAGCCATGAAAAGACATGGAGGAAGGTTAAATGTATATTGCTAAATGGTAGAAGCCAACCTGAAAAGACTTCATATGGGATGCCTTGATGGCTCCTGGTTGAGCATCCGCCTTTGGCTCAGGGCATGATTCCGGAGCTCTAAGATCGAGTCCCACATCAGGCTCCCTGCATGGAGCCTGCTCCTCCCTCTGCCTGTGTCTCTGCCTCTCTCTCTGTCTCTCATGAATAAATAAATAAATAAATAAATAAATAAATAAATAAATAAATAAATAAATAAATAAATAAATTTAAAATGAAAAGGCTTCATACTATATGACATTCTAGAAAAGGCAAAACTATGGTGAAAGATCAGTGGTCACCAGGGGTTAGGGGGAAAGGAGGGCAGCATGAATAGGTAGAAGGCAGGGGGGTTTTAGGGTAGCCAAACTATCCTGTGTGATGCTGCAATGATGGATACACTAGTCAAAATACAAAACTGTAGCCACCAGGAGTGAGCCGAATATAACTATGGACTTTAGTTAATAATAATGTGTCAGTGGTGGTTCATCAATAATAACAATGTACCATATTGATGTAAGATGTTAACAGTAGGGATACTCTGAGGAGGGGAGGGGTGGGGTGGGTGGGAAGTCTGTACCTTCCACTCAATTTTTTGTAAACCTGAAACTATTCTTAAAAAACAAGGCTCATTAACTTAAAGAAAAGCTAGACATAAAAGGCTACATATTTATATGAAATACCCAGAACAGGTAAATGTATAGATCAGCACAGATCAGCAGGTGCTGGGGTAGGGGGTAACTGGGAGCCAATGCTTAAGGAGTCCAGGCTTCCCTTTGGGGTGGTGAAAGTGTCTGGAAGTAGACAGAGGGGATGGTTGCACAGCACAGTGAATGTATTAAATGTCACTGTTCACTTTAAAATGGCTAATTTTGTTATGTGACCTCGATTATGAACAAAGCAGAGCAAAAATAAGAAGGTCATATCAAAGCAACTTTGCTGGTCAAGTTTTTGATGTCTGATCAAAATTCAAACACTGTTGTCCTGATTTTAAACACCTAAACTGAGAGAAGAGCCAGCAGACAGACTCCATCAGAGGCCACCTGGGGAGAGACTGCAGGACCAGACAGAGGACAGCAGGATGCAAGGTCAGGAGTTAGGACTGCACATCACATTTGAGACGCCCGTGGGACCCTCAGGTGGAGGCGACAAGGAGACAGTGGTATAAGAGTCCCAAAGGGACAGGGCTAGATGTGTAAGTTTGGTGGGACGCCCGGGTGGCTCAGTGATTGAGCATCTGCCTTGGGCTCAGGGCATGATCCCAGGATTCAGGATCGAGTCCCACATCGGGCCTCCTGCATGGAGCCTACTTCTCCCTCTGCCTGTGTCTCTGCCTCTCTCTGTGTGTCTGTCATGAATAAATAAATCTTTAAAAAAATAAATGGGTAAATTTGGAAATTACCAGTAGATGGAAGAATATCAGAGGACTGAGGACATAAGTTTTTATCATATCTTGTAAATACTACTTCCCAGTTTGCTCAACTCTATGCTCTCTTTCGCCAAGCAGAATTTCAGAAACTGTTATGGAGTCAAAAAGATCCCATATCTCTTTTATCCTGTCTTTGGTGTCACAATCTGAAAAGGCCTGAGATCTCAGAAGTATCCATCCACATTTTATTCTAGTATTTTAATATTTTTGCCCTTAATCCTATAGAATTAGAGTCTTAGAAGGGGATCTTTGTTTTCCTAAATGATTAGCCATTTTCACAGCACCATTTATTCAACCATCACTTGCTCCCCACTGTTCTGAAATATGATATTCATGATATTCTAAAGGCCCTGGTACAGGTGGGTCAGTCTGGGATTCGCATCTACTTCACAGTCCATGCCTATTCCTGAGTACAACTCTGCTTTAATCATGGTGGCTTTACCACACTTCAACATTTCTCATGATGACTGCTCCAAATACACTGCATTTCCCCCCAGAATTTTATTAGTTAAGACCACACATTTATCCATCATGCAAACCTCAGAATCATTCTGTCAAATTCTAAGTAAAATAAACTGGGATTTGACTGGTATTGGGTTCCATTCATAAACTGGCGTCATTACAGTATCAAGAATTTCCATTCACAAAAAATAATTTTTCCTAGACCTTTTATGTTCTTCAGTGAAGTTTTATGGCTCTAATCTTATAGGTTTTACTCACTTCTTGCTTATCCCTATAATTTTATCCTAGGTTGCTGTTATGAACATAATATATTTTTAAATTTTTATTTAAATTCAATTAATATATATGTATTATTAGTTTCAGAGGTAGAGTTCAGTGATTCATCAGTTGCATACAATACCCAGTGCTCATTACATAACATGCCCTCTTTCATGCCCATCACCCAGTTACCTCATCCCCCACCCTCTTTCCCTCCCGTAACCCTCAGTTTGTTTCCTATAGTATGGTTTGTCTCCCTCTCTGATTTCATCTTATTTTATTTTTCCCTCCCTACCCCAGGATACTTTTCTATTATAGGAAAGTGCATGCACTCACATGTTCAAACACAAACATTTATTTTGTATCCAGAAACTTCTGGAACCCTGTTTAATCCCAACAATATTCGGGGTGATATTTACCACTTACAATGCTAATTTTGTTTCTTCCTTTCTAGTAGATAGGTGTAATTTCTTTTTTCTTTTATTTAACTGACCAGAAACTCAACCACATCACTGAATTAGATGAGCACCTGGCATCCCTGACTTGTTCCAGCCTGAAATAAGAATGTTTTATGCAGGGAGAACCTTTCCTCCAGACAACACCCCTACAGCCTAATTGTAACATATCTGTGATTCTATCTACTGAGTACTTCATGGTCTCCTCTTGGATCATGTTGTTTACATAAAATAGGTTAGATGAGGAGATCAATGTCAAAACTATTTGGGGAAAAAGTCATAATTGACGAAACAATCATTTGAGTATTAATTAATTATAAAAACAATACAAAAGAAACTATTCACAGATATCACCAATTACCTATAAAACTGGTGGACTTAAGAAGGCTTAAGACTTGTCTTTTAATCTACTTCAAAAACACCTACATTTAAAACTCATACTCAATCCTTTAAGAATGTTAGTGATTTTAAAAATTAACAAGAGACTAGAAAAAGGCATTTACATTGTCAGAAGAGTTTTATTGTATACCAGATATAGGAAAGAGAGCTCAGGCAACGTGGTGGCTCTTTTCCTGAAGTTACTGAGAATTAGGAAACAAGACAAGTTTCCAATTAGAAAAAAAATGTTGAAAAAAATGCTAAAGATGCTGTGGTCTCCTTGGTAAATATTTACACATTCTGAAAATATTCAAGATTACAAAAATTCTAAAGGAAGATTCAAACCACAAATTAAGTTAAACACCTACGATTAAAAATGAAAATATCCTTGTAGCTGTAGAGAGTTAACATAGGGGGGGAAAGGCTGTAGGTAATCACTACTGGACTGTTTTACTATATCAGTTATATTTATTATAGTTATATTAATTATGTGAATAATATAGAACATATCCCTGAAGATTCACACTATAAAATTATTACTATCAAGACACTCTTTAAAATAATGCTTACTGTAGAAAACACATTTTAAAAAATAAATTCATGGGATCCCTGGGTGGCGCAGTGGTTTGGCGCCTGCCTTTGGCCCAGGGCGCGATCCTGTAGACCCAGGATCGAATCCCACATCAGGCTCCCGGTGCATGGAGCCTGCTTCTCCCTCTGCCTATGTCTCTGCCTCTCTCTCTCTCTCTCTGTGACTATCATAATTTAAAAATAAATAAATAAATTCATAATTGCTTCACAGAAATAAACATGTGGTATTTTGTTACTCTTCTAGTATTTTTTCCTAGCATGGTTACATATATTTTTAAAATAGATCATAGAGCATGAACTGCTGTGGCAGGCGTGTGTTTCAGAGTTTTGTGCAGTGCCCTAGGTGAGATTGGGTGGTGCTTGGGCTCACCTGAGACAGCTGTCACACTGTGCTAGAGTTTCCAGACCTATTGCTGCTGTTGTAGCACAGGAAACCATACACCACTGCTGGGAAGGTTAGCACTACTCAAGCAATACATTCATTTTTTAAAAAGAGGAGCCTAAGTAAGTCAACATCATCCCTCTTGTTAATGCCTCTGTGTGTTACAGAGCACTGATCGTCAGTCTCTCACCTGAAATGGAGCTCCCAACCTGCTCTTCACCTGATTAGGAAGCTGCCACAGTTAACAAACAGGATAATTACATGAGAGATCTGAAAACCGTAGAGCCACACACATGCAGAAGTAGTCAGCACTGTTACATGGCACCAGGGAAGGCAGCAGGAAGGCCAGAGCTGTTACCACATGTTGTAGGTGCCTGCCCCTGGGTCCTCCTGCCCCCACCCCCAGACCCTCCTGCCTCGGATCCCACTTGCTTTTGTTAAGCATACAGTGGGTTAAATGCCAGGAAAGTAAAACCCACGTGGCTGTTCCTGCTCTTGAGGCCCTCAGCTCAGCAGGTGCCCAAAGAAGTACGTTTCCCTCTGCTCAGACAGATCCTTCTTTAATGACCAGTGCCACAGCGGGACACAGAGATGGGTAAGACCACAAGAGTTGGCTTGCAGGCCTCACGCAGGGAAGAGAAAAGGAAGGCTTCCCTGGCCCAGGGAAGGGGGGTTGGTCTAGGTGTGCATCTCGCATCTCATCTTGTATCTCGGCGTAGACGCCTGCAGCCTGCAGCGCTGGGCCCAGCGCCCCACTTCCCCAACTGTGGGAGATGGGTGGCAGGCAGAACCAGACCCATCCCCACACCCTGACAAAGTTTCCATGCACCGCCCGCCCCCGGCCCCCCCACCACTGTGTCTGACTTTCAAGACACATAACCGTGTGTGTGGCCTTTCCGTGTCTCGTTAACCCTACATGTGTCCTTTCTTCTTGTTACTGCTGTATCGGACTCCCGGACTCTGGTCTTATATATAACACATGCTTTCACAGCCAACCGTCTTTTCCAGACTCGGGTTTTCATCTCCCTCTCGTGTGCCACCCCCACGCTCCTCTGGATCCAGGGCAGAGGGTAGGCAGGCTGCCTCTCTCCACCAACCTGTTGTTGGCAGGAGGGCTCTGGGGCAGCTTCCTTGATGGCATCTCTAGCAGTCTTTCCAGGCCAGAGCTGAAGTCTGACAGATGGATGTTGCTTTCGATCGGCGTCTGAGGGTGGGGCAGGGGAAGGAAAGTGGACCCTGTCTGGGGCACAGTGGGCTTTCTTCTGAAATCCTACAAAATGTCCAGCACTTCAAACTCACTTCCCGTCTCATGAGCTTTGGCTCAGTGCAGATTCTGCTTTTGCCAAGGTTCCTTTGCTTTTGAGCGCTTTCCGTAACTTTTCCCAGGGCTCCATTCCAGACGCAGGTCTGCTTCTGGAGAAGTAGAAGACTAGTGAGAGCATTCAGGGTGCACGGACCTGCCTTCGTTCTTCAACGTTACTGTTGGGGGTGGGGCAGAGACCAAGAGATGTGCCTCACGGCCCCAGAATCGCCTTTCTGCTTTGGGTTGCAGTGGTTTCGAAATATTACATTGGACCATATGAAACTGCCATCACAGGTTCTGTAAACCTGCCCCATGCTAACACACTGCCCTGGATGGAGCATTTAAAAAGTGAATCAAGGCAATCCTCCACTCAAAATTCTGCATTCGCTGCCCACTGTCACCAGTTACCTTGGCCAAGGTGGCCCTGCCAGGTCCTGACCAGGTTCTCTCTACCACCTTGCCATCCAGCATTTCCACAGAACGTTCTTTCAATTCCTTAAAAGCCTGCTTCTTTCCTGCCTACTGCTTCAGGGCATCTGCTCCTGTGCTCTTTCTTAATTCCTCTGCCTGAATTCTTTTCTTCCAGCTCACCCCAGACCTGGTGCCTCCCCAGGATTCCTGTGCTTTCAGCCTCAAGTCACAGAATACCCAACTCAAAGTCTGTGGATTATGAGGACACAGTGTGGGGCTAATGGCAGCTCTACCCATAGAGGGAAGGAAAACTTGGTTTTGTTCCTTGTTATAGCTGCAGTATGTAGGGAATCTGTTGAATAAATAAAAGAAGTCGAAAGCTATCACACAGAAGGAGGGTTTGTATCTTGTGCCGCTCCACAGAACATGATGTCAAATGGATTCGAGTGTTTCAGGGCCACCTGAAACAACTCAGTGTCCAGAAGCAGGTCCAGACAGGTGAGTGATGGCCCCGGTGAGGAACGCTGTGGGGAGGGCAGAAACTCAGGGACTCTGAGGTTCGGTCAAGCCCCTAATGTTTCTGCAAACCAGCGAGCAGTTAGCATTCTCTGGCATGGCTGGACAGACACAGGTGGGACCGCCCTACAGTGAAGCTGTAAACACTGCCTCCCGGTGGGCAGGGTGGGGTGGCTCCAGAGGAGGGAGCCTCGAAGGTGACAGACCAGAGTGTACATCCTTCTCCAAAACTCACTGGTCCGGCAGCTCACTCCTCCTCCCATTAGCACAGGGGGAAGGGGAGGAAGGCAAGAAAGTACTGGGGCTGTAATCTCCCCTTCATCAGAGTAAAGCCCCCAATCTGACTTTACGGGGTTACTAAGGACCAAAGGAGGTAACAGAGAAGGGGCCTCAAACACAAAAACCAAAGCTCCTGATACAAGAAAAGGTATTCTTCCTTCTGGGCAGGCACGTCCTCCTGGCTTCTGCAGCATCTCGCACACAAACACACACTTCATCAGTATATGTTGGCGTGGCTTCCCAAGATGATTACTTTTAATGAGACATCTGCTTTAAGCAGGATGTTCTAGGAGTGCTGGCATGTTTGTTTAAAAACCCAATCACAGGGATCCCTGGGTGGCGCAGTGGTTTAGCGCCTGCCTTTGGCCCAGGGCGCGATCCTGGAGACCCGGGATCGAGTCCCACGTCGGGCTCCCGGTGCATGGAGCCTGCTTCTCCCTCTGCCTATGTCTCTGCCTCTCTCTCTCTCTCACTGTGTGCCTATCATAAAAAACAAAAAAAACAAAAAAAAACCCAATGGCAAACAAAACAAAACACACACACACACACAAAAAAACCCAATCGCATCAATATGTACTGATAAGAAGGTGAAGGCCAGTCTTCCATCTCTCAATCCTGACCAGCTAACCTCTCAGGGAGGGTTCTCCTTTCCCACATTGCTCCACACTTGGACTTTTCAACCTACAGGTTTCTGATCAAGTCATCAGAGTCCAGGGGAAAATCTTTCCCTTCCCATCCTAAAACAAGACTTACAGAGCTTCATTTTCTTGAGAAAACATGTACATGGCCACAAATACACAGTTTGGGGTCATCCTAGGTGTGCCAACAATATCAGATATAGAACTGGTATCAGGGGAAGACACAGATTAAACATCCCAGGTTTGTAAAAATTACAAAAACAAACTTCTGAAGCAGCTACTCCCTTTCACCTATATTGGAAACCAGCAGCAAAGGGAGAATTTAAATAATCAATCCCTTTCCCAACTTGCTAAATGTCAAGTCTTTCACCCAGCATGCTGTATAACTTGTCCTCAAAGAGGAGCACCATTTTACCCTGAAAAAGCCAGCACCCTGCCACCCATGGTGCTCAGTCAGCCGCTGTGGTGCACTGAACCCCCTGCTACGGCTTATCTCAGCAGTTGGGTCACTGACTTGTCCCAGACATGAATCTCATCATACAGCCTGCAGACAGACAATTGTGATAGCCTCCTTCAGCAAGGCTGGGGCTCCCACCCAGCCAGTGACTTGACCAGTGATGTCTCCTCTCCTGCACGCCCTGCTATGTGTTTCCTGTCCCCACACAAGCCAGCTAGGTAGGTATGCAGTGCCAAAGGACTCGCTGCCGTACACGCAGCACAGCAAAAGGCCTGGCTCTGAAGGTCGGGAGCAGGTCTAGCTGTGGCCCCAACATCGATCCTGGCCTTTTCTTGGGCCAGCAGGGAACCTCCCTTTGACTGTCCCAGACAGGCACTCAAGGATAGAACCAACACCACGCACAATCATCAGAACATTCAAAGCAATGACAATTTTAACCCTGCACAGGACATGGGTTCTGAATCTGAGTGTTCTGGTGGCTTAGTTTCCACTCAACTCAGTTTCAGAATCTGACTCCCTCAGGCCTGGGTTCACTGGCTAACACCAGTCAATATTCATTAAGATCAGTCTTCACTCCTGAGTCTTGATGTATGTAACAGAGCCATCAAAGTTGGTGCCATGGTTTTAGGCAGTAAAACAGGTGCCCAAGTTGAGAGAGTCTACTTGGCTTCTGCTTAAGAAAGCAGGGACGGAGAACATTTTCTTGTCATCCAGGACAATGGCAGGGCTGCTCTCCAGCTCCTTTCTATCCACTTGCAAATACTCCTGAGCTTTACAACTGTTCCTTTTCTGTTCTACAGATGTGGCACTTCCAGAGCTCACGTTCCAGATGGACGCAGACCACCGAACCAATGAAGTGTCAGCTTCCCGACCCACTACTGCAGAATGCAGTTTTCCTTTCCATACACCAATGTGCTTGGGCCTACCTGAACATGCACCCTAATAGGACCCAGACAAACTTCTTAATGCACAAAAGAATCATTCAAAATATCTAACCATGTGGCCAGCAGCTATTCTTCATATTCTGCTCACTCAAAGGGCAATCAGGTGAAACCGAGCAGCTGCTTTGTCCGGCCCATTGGACAGAAGAGGCAAAGAGGACCATGGCTTTTGCTGCAATACAAACTACAGCAGTTAGAACAGGAAGTAAAGCAGTGTGTCTGGAGGGAGGACACTGTTTGCTGTGACGCAAGTGAAGCGCCAGGTCCAGCACACATTAGCTTCTTTGGTTTGAAGATCACCCTGTAATTACATCTCTAGATAAGCCTTAAGTATAGATTTTCAGTTCCATTTACAACCGATAGGATCCATGGCCTCACTCTTAACTCTGTAATAACAGAAAATAATCATGAGCTATGAACGGAACACTATCTAACATCAAGCACAGCTATGTTCCAAATCTCATGTGACAGATGACTGGAAGGTCAAAACTGCTCCCTTAAAATTGGTTTGGTTAAAATAACCAACATGTCAGTCTGAAAGCTGGAGGGGAAGACCAGTTGTCCATGTGCTAAGAATCCCCAACAAGGACCAGACAGGCCTCTGGATTTTTTTGACCAATAGAAAAAAGACATTTTTGTTTCTTGGCATTATCAAAGGACCAACCATGTGTGTCCAGGTGTAAAAGTAAATTTGCTTACTTAAAGGCAATTAGCCAACAAGGTAGTAAAACCCCAGCTGTTTTTCCAGACCCTGGAAGTGCTTCTGCTCTCACACAAACCCACCATAGCAGCAGGTGCAAAGTGATTCTGAACCCAAGAAACAAAGACTCTGCAGGCCAGGAATTTCAAAGTGCTTAAAAATACAGAACAGCGGTGGAAGCTTCTTCGAAGTCCTATTCACCTTCTCAAAAAATAATGACACAGGAAATAATCCTACAAAAGATCTCAATTTACATAAATTTAACATAATCTCAGATATTTTACCACAAAATTGCTTAACCTGCAGTCCACACAGCATAAGTAGGCCCACTTTGAGGCTTAGGATGGCAAGGGACCCCTTTAAACTATGTGCATGTGTTGAACAGGACACATGCAGGACACTTTCTAGTGCCACAACTTTCAGATAGAGAGCATCCTGACCAAGGTCTCTAGCCAGCCACTGCATTATGACTAGTCCTCTGCACTAGAAAGTTCTCTCTAGCTCCTGCACTCCTTAATGATCCATACTATTAGAATTCTCTGTCCTAACTGGTAGAAATGCATGGCATGGAGATGGTCTCTCTCTCTCTCTTTTTTTTTTAAAGATTCCACTTACTTATTTATGAAAGATGGAGAGATGGAGAGATAGAGAGATAGAGAGAGAGAGAGAGGCAGAGACACAGGCAGAGGGAGAATCAGGCTCCATGCAGGGAGCCCAACATGGGACTCGATCCCATGACTCCAGGACCACGCCCTGAGCCGAAGGCAGGCGCCAAACCGCTGAGCCACCCAGGGATCCCAGATGGTTTCATTTGGATGTTTCTCTCCACCTGTTAAAACTCCATGGAGCCTTCAGAGGCCAGCTTAAATCATACTTCCTTCACAGGCTTTTCCAGGTAGCTCAGCCAGAATTAATCTTCCCCATTCTCACTGAACCACCAGTCTCCTTTTACAATGACATTAACATGCCATACATTCAGACTCTATGTTAAAGAGTGAAACCATCTCCCCAGCTAGTCACAGCACTTGAAGGGTCGATGCTGGGCAGGGTGCACCATTAACTAACCCCTACCCCACAGTGGCGAGCACATCACCTTGGGTATATAATCACAAAGTATTTGTTGGTTTCTGTTTCAGTGTCAACAAGAGACCACTAACTCTAATAATCTCATTCTTCACAAGGTTTCTATATCACCCACATAAGCATACACTAGGAGGTCCCATCTCTGGGTGGTTAAATGATACACTCACACAACTCTGTGTAAGGTAGTGAGATTTTCTGTCCATCAAAAAAATGCTAACCTTTCAAATGGCTTATCTTGTATCTAATTCCAGCTGGATGTGGGATTTGTTCCTCACAAATGGATCCTGAAAGTACAGGTGAGGAAGGTGGAGGCCCTGGGAAATAAAGCCAAGCCGGTCTGAAGCCTGCCCACAAATGCCGAGGTACCTGCCATCACCAGAGTATTACCAAGCAAGTTCATACACACAAACTTTAGGGATAGCCCACACAGGGAGGGAAAGACCAGCATCTTCAAGATTATAAAAAGGAAAAGAATGAATAAGAAGTCTTACTGGGAATATTTGTGGGTGGTCAAAGCAATGAGTAGAGTTAAATAATCCCTGCAGATGGTAGTGTGAGGTCATAAAGTTAAAAATGATAGCCTGAAGGAGTCCTGGACTTAGAATAAGAAGACCAGGATGATGGAAACTTCTGGTTCTGGCAAGATGGAGTAGCCCCATGCCTCCTGAGTCCTCTCCCTTACCACCAGAGATGCTCTGGACAGAACACAGCAAGCAAGCATAGGAAAGATGGTGGAGACAAGAAGGCAGTCTGCTGGGACTTCAGGACCTGAGGAACCATGTGGTGGGGAGTTCCCAGGTAGCCTTACTGCCTACCTGTCCAGGACAAGGCGCTGCATAGTCTCTGAGCTAGAACAGCCCAAAGGCACAGAGGGAAAGAGCTAGAGAAAAGCTTGTTCTCCCTAGCAGGACTGGGGAAAAGGTGGTCTTACAACAGAAGACCACTTTGGCAACACCTATCCTATTCTAGCCAAATATTAACAGAGAAGTTGCATACATCAGCCACTGAGGTTTTGGCAGGGTGCAAAGAAAAGCTCATCTTCCACTTCCCCTTCCTGCCCTGAAGAACCAGGAAGCATCCTCTAAGTGGCCCAGGTAATGTTGGCAGGGCCAAGCCAGGATCTCCTCTCTTAACTCAAGTCTGGAAGTGCAGGAAGTGCTCCAATTCCCCAACCAGGTTGGTGTTAGTGGGAAGCAGGGCCTCCACCCTGATCCAGTCCCAGAGGGCAGGAGAAGGGGGTGGGAGGCTGGGCTGGTTGCCATTCTGCTGTTCCTAATACTCCCTGGGATCAACCAGGCCGGGAAGAGTTGATGTCACATCCCACTCAACAGGACTCAAGGACTCAAGGACTCAAGGACTGGGAGGTCAGTAAGAAGAGCCACTGACCCTCCTATCACCAGAGTCTCAGAGGGAGGGGACAAAGAGTGGGACTGAAAAAAATATTTGAAGAAATAATGGCCCGAAACTTCCCAGGTTTGACAAAAGGCACAAATGTACATTTTCGAGAAGCTGAACAAACCCTAAACATAATAAACTGAAAGAAACCTATGTCCAGACAAATCATAGTTAAACTCTGAATTAAAGGACCAATGTGCAATTTTAAAAGCAACTAGAGAGACAGGACACATTTACTTACATAGAAAGACCAATTCAAATGACAGTGAATTTCTCATCTGAAATGAAGGCAAGAATAAGGCACATTTTACAAGTACTAAAAGGATGTGTCAACTGTGAATTCTATAACTGGCAAAGAGATCTCAAGGATGAAGGGGCTACATCCTTGTATATAGAAAAGCTGAATTTGTTGTGGCAAGGCCACCCTTAAGAATGGTTAAATGAAGTTCTCCAAACAGAAAAGAAAAGGTAACAGAAGGCTCAGAGCCTTAGGAGGAAAGACCATCAGAGCAGGTAAAAACACGGGCAGATATAACTATCTTACTTCTCACAGATTTCTTTTTTCTTTTTTTAAGATTTTTTAATTTATTCATTTTATGATAGATAGAGAGAGAGGCAGAGACACAGGAGGAGGGAGAAGCAGGCTCCATGCCAGGAGCCCGACGTGGGACTCGATCCTGGGACTCCAACATCGCGCCCTGGGCCAAAGGCTGGCGCGGAACTGCTGAGCCACCCAGGGATCCCCTCTCACAGATTTCTTAAATCATATTTGATGACTGACATAAAACCATCTGATGTGGTACTCAATGTATAATAACAAATACTTAAAAACATATATACATTTAAGAAGTGGGGAGGGTAAAGGGATCTAAATGGAAGTTCCCACGTTTCACTCATAGTTGTAAAACACTAATGCCAGTGCACTGGGAAAAGCTATGCATGTATACTGTAAACCTAGAGCAACCAAGAAAAGTAAACAAAGCTTTAATTGACATACTAAAAAAATCAATCACCAACTGATGAAGATGGAATCCTTTTTTTTTTTTTTTAATATTTTATTTATTTATGAGAGACAGAAGGGGAGAGAGAGAGAGAAAGAGGCAGAGGGAGAAGCAGGCTCCATTCAGGGAGCCCGACATGGGACTCGATCCCAGGTCTCCAGGATCAGGCCCTGGGCTAAAGACAGCGCTAAACCGCTGCGCCACCAGGGCTGCCCTGAAGATGGAATCCTAAAATATGTTTAACTCACAGGAAAGTAAAAACAAAACAAAACAAACAGAAAAATAACAAAATGGGAAACTTATGCCCAGCATATTAATTACCTTACCTTAAATGTAAATGGCCTAAATACACACATTAATTAACAAAGACTGACAGAACTTAAAAAAATACGACATAGGGATCCCTGGGTGGCGCAGCAATTTGGCGCCTGCCTTTGGCCCAGGGCGCGATCCTGGAGACCTGGGATCGAATCCCACATCGGGCTCCCGGTGCATGGAGCCTGCTTCTCCCTCTGCCTGTGTCTCTGCCTCTCTCTCTCTCTCTCTCTCTCTGTGTGACTGTCATAAATAAAAAATAAAAATAAAAAAAATATGACACAACAATGTGCTATCTGTAAGAAGCTCATCTCAAAGCAACAATGTGGATAGGTTTAAGGGATGGGGAAATACACAACATGAAAACATCATTTTTAAAAAGTGGCTATATTAAAATATCTGGGGCAGCCCCGGTGGTGCAGCGGTTTAGCACTGCCTGCAGCTCAGGGCATGATCTTGGAGACCCTGGATCGAGTCCCACGTCAGGCTCTCTGTATGGTGCCTGCTTTTCCCTCTGCCTGTGTCTCTGCCTCTCTCTCTCTCTGTCTCTATGAATAAATAAATAAAATCTTAAATAAAATAAAATATCTGATAAAGTAGGCTTCAGAGCAAAGAAATTACTAGAGGCAAAAAAGGATATTATACAATGACAAAAGGATCAATCCACCTGAAAGTCATAATAATCCTAAATGTTTATATACCACACAACAGAGTCTCAAAATGCACAATGCAAAAAGAGAAATAGACAAATCCACAATTATAGCTGGGAGACTTCTACATCTTATTCTTAGCTAATGACTAAACAAAAAAAATCAGCAAGGATACAAAACTCAACACCAATATCAACAGTAATACCTGACATGTGTAGAAAACTCCATCAAACAACAAATACATGTTTTGTTCAAGTGCCCATGAATATTCACCAACAAAGGCCCACAGAATATATACCATGATGGACCATATTCTGGGCCAAAAGACAAACCTAAGTATTTAAAAGAACTGAAATCATCCAAGGTATGTTCTCTGACCTTAATTAAGTCATAGACATCAATAACAGAAGGATAAGAGGAAAGTCTCTAAATTCTTGGAAACTAAAACACACCTCAAAATAATCCAAGGGTCGGGGATCCCTGGGTGGCTCAGTGGTTTAGCGCCTGCCTTTGGCCTAGGGCGCGATCCTGGAGTCCCAGGATCGAGTCCCGCGTCAGGCTCCTGGCATGGAGCCTGCTTCTCCCTTCTCCTGTGTCTCTGCATCTCTCTCTCTCTATGCCTATCATAAATAATAAATAAATAAATATTAAAAAAAATAATCCATGGGTCAAAGGAAATATCTGAAAAGAAATAAGAATGCACATGACACTGAATAAAAGCTAAAGTACAACATATCAGAATATGTTGGACACAGCTAAAACAGTGCCATGTGGGAAATTTATAGCACTTAAAATGCTTAAATTAGAAAAGAGGAAAGATCTCAAATAAATAATCCAAATCTTTACCTCAAGAAACTAGGGGGAAAAGGGCAAAATAAACCCAAAGGAAGTAGAAGGAAATAAGAACAGAAATACATGATATTGAAAAGAAGAAAGCCATAAAGTTATTGAAACAAAAGCTGGTTCTTCATGGGCAAAATAAATAAATAAATAAAAGTGATAAACCTCTAAGAAGACTGTAAAAATAAAAGATACAAATCATCAACTCCAGGAAAGAAACAGAAAATATGCCTCTCACCATTCTCATACAACATAATACCAGAAGTTCTAGCCATTGCATTAAGGAAAGAAAAAGAAATAAAAACCATGTGTATTGGGAAAGAAGAAGTAAAACTGTCCCTATTTGCAGAGAACATGATAATCTGTGTAGAAAATCCCAAGGAATCTATAGGAAAGCCCTTAGAACCATTAAGTTTATTCGGCAAGTTTACAGGACACAAAATCAAGACCAAAATATCAATTGCATCACTGTATATGAACAAGGTGCATGTGGAAACTGAGAATAAGAGCATAGTATCATTTACAACTGCTCTAAGGAAAGTAAGATACTTAGTATACACTTGAAACACATACCGAGTCTGAGAATTGCAAAATGCTGATAAAGAAATCAAAGAAGACAGAAATAAAGACATACCATGTTCATGGACTGGAAGACTCGACAAAGTAGAGAGGTCGTTTCTCCCCCAAAATGATCTATAGGTTTAATGCAATTGCTATAAAAATTCCAGGAAGATTTTTTAAAGATTTTATTTATTCATGAGAGACACACAGAGAAAGGCAGAGACATAGGCAGAGGAAGAAGCAGGCTGCCCGCAAGGAGTCCGATGCAGGACTCTATCCTGGACCCTGGGATCATGCCCTGAGCTGAAGGCAGATGCTCAACAACTAAGTCACCCAGGTGACCCAGATTTTTTTATAGACACAGACAAGCTTATTCTAAGATATACAGGGAAAGACACGGGTCCTAGAATAGCTAAGCCCATCTTGAAAAAGGAAAATGAAGTGGGAGAAAGCACTCTATCTAATATTAAGGCCTACTGAATAGCTACCATCAATGGAATGTGATAATGGCAGGAGAGATACACAGATTAGTGGAACCCAGAAATAGGCACATACAAATATGCCAAGTGATTTTTGACAAAGGTGCAAAAGCAATTCAATGGAAGCAGCACAGGCTTTTCACCACATGGTGTTGGAACAACTGAAAATTCAAGGCAAAAACAAAACAAAAGCAAAAACTATAAACTTCCAAGTAAACCTCACACATTTTCATGGGATAATTAATTCAAAATGGATTAGGAACTTAAATGTATAATGTAAAACTAAGCTTTTATTTTTATTTTTTAAAAAGATTTTATTTATTTATTCATGAGAAACACAGAGAAAGGCAGAGACACAGGCAAAGGGGGAAGCGGGCTCCCTGAGGGACCCCAGGATCACAACCTGAGCCAAAGGCAGACACTCAACCCTGAGCCACTCAGGTGCCCCAAACTACCAAACTTTTAGGAGAAAAAAATAAATATTGGGACCTAGGGATAGGCAAAGAGTTCCTAGTCTTGATATTGAAAGCATTGTCTATAAAGAAAAAAAGCTGATAAACTGTCTTCATCAAAAAAGGTTTTGCTCTGGATGAAAAGGAAAGCTACAAACTGGGAGAAAATACTTGTAAAACATAATATGTGACAAAAGACCAGAATCTAAAATGTATAAATAAAACCGTCTCAAAACATTCACCAACAATAAAACACAATGAACAACAAGCGATAAAAACCAAGGAACCTAGGTAGAAAATAGATAAAAAAAAAAAAAAACATGAAGAGTCATTGCACCAAAGAGGATATATGGATGGCAAATCAGCACAAGAAAAGATACTTTCCATCATTAGCTGTTAGGGAAATGAAAATTAAAACAGTGATGAGCTAACTCTTGCACACCTATTAGAATGGCTGAAATAAAAAAGGGACATCAAAATGCTGGCGAGGATGTGGGGGAACTGGATCACTCAGACGTTGCTGGTGGGAATGTAAAACTGCACAGGCACTCTAAAAAGTTTGGCAGTTTCTTGTAACATTAACCATGTAAGTGTCATACAACTGAGCAACTGCACTCCCGGGCACTTATTCCAGATAGAGGAAAATGTGTGTATGTGCAAATACATGTACGTGAATGTTCATAGCAAATTTATTCATAACAGGTAGAGAACTGGGACAACCCAGAAGCCTTTTAATGGGTGAATGGTTACATGGTGGGCTGTGGTAAATCCTTACCATGGATGCCACTCAGCAAACATAAGGCACAAATTACTGATTTTCAATACACACACAATAATGTGTGATTCTCCAGGGAATTTTGCAGAATGATAAAAGAGGTCACATTCTGCATGGCTTCATTTACATAATAATCTGGAATGAATAAAAATTATAGAATTGGAGAACTGATCAGTTATCACCAGAGTCAGGGAAGGGCAGAAAGGAGTGGCGATAAAAGGCAACATAAGGGATCCTTAATGGTGATGGGAATATTCTGTATCTTGATTCTCATTGTCAATATTGTGGTTGTGATACTGTATCACCGTTTTGCAAGGTATTACCATGGAAGGTAACTGGGTAAAGGGTACATGGGCTCTCTGTGTTATTTCTTACAGCTGGATGGAACTCCACAATTATCCCACAATTAAACTAAAAAAAAAAAAATTTTTAAGACTAGGTTTTGTTCCCCGCTCTGCCACCTACTAAATTAGGTAGCTGACCTTGAGTAGATTTTAAACTATCTTCAATTCTCTCATCGGCTAAATGGGACAATACCATCTAAAGCATGATAAAAACTAAATGTCACTCACGAAGGACAGGGCAACAACGGGCATGACACATAGTACTTCAAAAACAGCCTGTTAACACCAAATCTATGTGAAGACATAGATAACACGCTAAACAGTATCATTCAAATGTCCATTACTAAAGCCATTACAAAGCAATTAATTTAAAAGGTCTATTCCCAAATCGATTGGCCTAAAAATGGTGTGGCAAAAAGAATTTTTGGTTTTAAAAATTGGAAGAATAAAAAAATTGGAAGATGAATTTCCAACTAGTTATTGAAATAGTCACAACAGGTAAAGTGAATTTAAAATAGAACTACAGTTAGCAAAAGGTTGGAAAGGAAAATAGGATGCTAACAAATTTTATTTCTTTTGATTGGGAAGGCAGTACAAGTTAATGTTTCTGCGCAACGGGAAAAGGTTAAGACTGAGTTTTCTAAAATGCACTCAACACAACGACTTAGATTTGAGAGTCTATGTTTCTAAACATTTTCTCCACCTCCAGAGTTAAAAGAAAGTGGGAAGGAGTCAGCCAAATACTCATATTTTTATACCTGCTTGGTTTGGAGGTTCAGAAAAGCAGCAAAAATACAATCTGGCTCTGTGATAGAGAAAGACAATGACATGCACTTTACCCCAGAAGATGAGGGGAATTTTAAGCACACAGTGGATCCCTTGAATCACACTGGGCTCCTAGCCTTAAAGTTGATGAAGTACTGGCCAGAGCTGACTCACAGAGAGGCTTTTCAAAGAGGTGAAAAGGAAAGGAGGGTTTTATCATTCAAATGATTCTCTTCCTTTCATTCCCCGCAAGATTCTAAAAGAGCTATTTCTATTAAAATAAATTATTTTAATAACAAATACAGAAAGTGGGAATGCCAGTGCAAGCCTGGAAGGAGGAAGGCCTGGGAGTTCAGACCCAGGGTTCCAGTGCTCAGATCCCAACGAGGAGCCACTTTCCTGCGAGGCCTGGAGCGTCTTTCTCATGGGTGAAGTGAAAGAAATGTACTAGATGGGTTTCTACAGCCCTCTGCTAAATTTAAAGTCCCTTGGGGCACCATAAAATGTACTCTCCAGACAGCTGTCTGGTATGACAAACTCTCCTCTACCTCTGCTTTGAGACATACCTGTAATTTGCTTTCCCCAAAATGGGCCTGGGAAAAGAGTAGGTGAGAGGGCAGGGCGAGTAGGGAGTAGGGAGAAACTAAAAAACACAACCAGAAAACCCCCGAAATGACCTTAGGTGCAGGAGAGAATTTACTTTCTGCTGCTCGTGATCAATTTTCTCCAGATTTCCTTTCTTGGGGGCCCCTTGGCACAGACTCACAGTAGAAAGAGACTAGAACCCAGACTTTGTCAACTCTACAGGTTTTGTGCCCCTCCCCACTTTCCCCCTCCAAGAATAAGAGGAACAAGGAATAAGAGAGCCAGACGATCGATTACACACCACTTACGAGATACACTCAAAGTTGCAAAGCAAGGAGTTAATTTGTATCCTGATGCAGACCAACAAAACAATTACAGGGCCGCGGAGGAAATGTGAACCCTGGCTGGGTATCTGAGGATATTTAAGTAAGGAGTAACTAATTCTTAGGTCTGGTAAGGGTACCGTGGCAGTTTTTAAAATGAGGCCTTATCTGCTGGCGGCATACGCTTAAAATACTTTCTAACGAAGTTATAGGAGGTCTGCGATTTGCTTCAAGCCACGGGGCAGGGGTCCAGGTGAAGCAGCGTTCAGGAGCAGACCAGCGCGGAGTTGGGGGAGGGGGCGTGGGTACGCTCGGCTTGTTCTAGTCGCTACTTTGTGTCGCTCTGAAGTTCTCCTAACAGGCAGTTCCACACAGGAGAGACTTGCGGCGGGTCTGCCCTCCTGTCTACACGGCTCGTGGGAGGGCAAGGAAAAGAAAGGCTCCCGGACCCCAGGGGGCGGGCAGTGTGGGAAGCGCGCAGAAGCCATCCTGCCAGGGCGCGTCCCCGACGGTGTCCAGGACCCGGCCCTCCCAATCCGCCCAAGCCGGCCGGCTTTTCCGCCTCTGCGTGCCCCCAGCCCTCGAGAAGGGACAGGCGGATGCCAGGGTCCGCCTGCCGCGGAGACGGGGTGAGCACCCACCCCCACCCCCCGCCCCCAGGTCAGGGCCTCCCCAGGCCAGCACCCCCCCAGGGCAGTGCTTCCCCAGGCCAACCCCCACCAAGCCAAGCCAGGTCACCCCCAAGACAGCGCCCCCAGGTCAGCGCCGCCCCCAGGCCAGCGCGCTCCCTCCAGGTCAGGGCCTCCCCAGGCCAGCACCAAGCCCCCAGGCCAGCAGCCCCCCAGGTCAGCACCCCCACCCCAGGGCAGTGCCTCTCCAGGCCAGTGCTCCCCCCAGGGCAGTGCCTCCCCAGGCCAGGGCCCCCCCAGGCCAGTGCCCCCCCCAGGGCAGTGCTCCCCCAGGTCAGCGCCCCCCCCAGGCAGTGCCTCTCCAGGCCAGTGCTCCCCCCAGGGCAGTGCCTCCCCAGGCCAGTGCCCCCCCCAGGTCAGAGCCCCCCCAGGCCAGTGCTCCCCCAGGTCAGCGCCCCCCCCCGCAGTGCTCCCCCAGGTCAGAGCGTCCCCAGGCCAACCCCCACCAAGCCAAGCCAGGTCCCCCCCAGGTCAGCGCGCCCCCCCAGGCCCCCCCTCACCCCCACCCCAAAGCCGGGGACACTCGGCCGCCGGGAGCTGCGGCCAGACCCGGGCCCGCACCTGCGCGCACCTGGGCACACCTGGGCACACCTGGCCGCAGGTGCGCGGGCGGGGCCGCGGAGGCGCGCGCACCTTGAGGATGTTGTCGAAGATGGTGTCGCGGAACTCGAGCAGCGCCTTCTGGTCGAACTCGCGGCCGTGGATGATGCGCATCTGCTTGAGGAAGGTGGACTTGCCGCTCTCGCCCGCGCCCAGCAGCAGGATCTTGACCAGGCGCCGCACGGCGCGCCGCTCGCGGGCCAGCCCCGCGTCGATGTCCCGGCTGCGCCGCCGCGCCTCGCGCTCCGCGTCGCGGGCCCCGCCGCCGCCCGCCCTGCGCTCGCGGGCCCCGCCGGCCTCGGCCGGCAGCAGGCAGCGGCTGAGGGTCCGCACCACGCCGGACATGGCCGCTCAGGCCATGGACCCCGCCGCGGGCGAGGCGAGCCCCGCGCGGCAGCCGGCCGCTCCCTCAGGCCGCGTCCGTCCGCCCGTCCGCCGCCGCCGCCGCCCCGAGGCCCGCTCTCGCCCGCCGCTCGGCCCCGGCGGAGGGGCGGGGCGCGCGCCGCCGGAGCCCGCCGATTGGGCCGGCTGCCGTCCATCCGGGGGAACGCGCCCTCCGATTGGGCCGCGCCGCGCCGGGAGGCGGGCGTCCCCCCGCCCTCGGGGCGGGATCGGCGCCGAAAGAGGCGGGACCTGTGGGGTGGGGGCGCTTCTCATTGGGCGCCGGGGATGAGGTTCTTTCTTTCAGAATGAAAGGGAGGCGGGGCCGCTGGGGAGGCGGAGCGGCCGTCCGCCATGACCGGTTATAATTGCTCCGGGCTCACGTCAATCACGGCGAACGGGCTTGGGATTGGGGGCTTGGCGAAACGGGGAGGGACCAGAAGTGCCAGGTGTACAGAAAGATGCTCCCTGGGCTCCCAGATTGGGTCAACCTGCGAGAGCAGGAGGCTAGCCCAGTGAACTTTGTGTAGCCCGAAGATGCCAATAGGAGGTGCAGCTGCTCGCCTTAGGTTTACAGAGAATGCTGTTCCTAAACCATTTTCCTTCCAGAAACGCGGGGGAAGGGGACACACATTTTCAGACACATACACCCTTTGAGAGTGGCATGGCCTTTGGGCTTCTGTCTTCTCTAAAAGCTGGCTAAGCATCCAAATCACCAGAAACTAACTACCCCCTGCCCCCCCACCCCCCTCCCGCCAAAAAAAAATCTTATGTGGCACAGTGATAGGGGTCTGCAGTTGCTGGGTCTGAGCTGAAATCTCCTTTCAATCCCTTAGTGGTTGCAGAAGTTTATAAGCAACTCCCACCCATCCTCCTAACATCCCCTGTTTTTAGCTTTAATCTCTGCAAAATGAGGGTGATGATAGCATCTGCCTCCTATGGTTATGAAGGCATAAACCGAAAACATGAACTCATAAAACACTTGGCACACTGCTGAGACCCAAGAAAGTTCTTGCTAGGAGTTAGCTGACCTTATTACAGATTCATACGGGGAATATAAAAAATAGTGAAGGGGATTAAAGGGAAGAGGAGAATTATTACAGATTCATACCTGTCCCAGATGAAGTGTGAGTCAGAACTTCCTGGAAGGAGCTCAGGTTATCTCTTCACCAGGTGACTAGCCAGATTTGGGAACCATGGTCCATTAAAAGATAAACTGAGGCATATTAAAAATTGTAAGAGTTTGCAGTATTTGAGCAAAAATGGATTCAAATTGGGAAGTGTCAAACCAGAAGTGGTTAAGAATGCTCCTCGGAGTGGGCCAAGGAAAAGACCTATATAGAGAAAGTGCCCCAAGCAAAGAAAAGAAATTGATTGGCTATAGCTTATATAGGCTAGCTGGCTGTTTGTGATTGGCTGTCTTTTTAGCATTCTGATTTTGTAACCTTGAAGCATTTACAGGCTTCTATTTTGGTTTGCTTTCCTAAGTCACTTCAGTCTTAATGGCCTCCTTGTTGGATTATTTTAGCAAGTCTTAAAGATGATCCTGTCCCCAAACTGTCCTCACCAGGTGGAAAAAGTAAAAATCAGCTTGCAAACGACTGACTCAAGTAGTGAGGTTCCACACAGGGCCGACTGGAGCCCTGCTCTCTCTTTCGCTGGATCTCTGTCTCTGATTAGAGAGGGGTGAGTGATAGAAACAGTGATTGGTTTGGCTATTGTGGACATTGCTGCTATAAACATTGGGGTGTAGGTGTCTCAGCTTTTCCCTGCATCTGTATCTTTGGGGTAAATCCCCACCAGTGCAAATGCTGGGTTGTAGGGTAGCTCCATTTTTAACTCTTTGAGGAACCTCCACACAGTTTTCCAGAGTGGCTGCACCATTTCACATTCCCACCAACTGTGCAAGTGGGTTTCCCCTTCTCCACATCCTCTCCAACATTTGTTGTTTCCTGTCTTTTGAATTTTTACCGTTTTCACTGGTGTGCGGTGGTATCTAATTGTGGTTTTGAATTGTATTTCCCTGATGGCAAGCGATGCAGAGCATTTTCTCATGTGCTTGTTGGCCATGTGTAGGTCTTCTTTGGTGAAGTTTCTGTTCATGTGTTTTGCCCATTTCATGATTGGATTGTTTGTTTCTTTCCTGTTGAGTTTAATAAGTTCTTTATAGATCTTGGATACTAGCCCTTTATCTGAATGTTTATAGCAGTAATGTCCACAATAGCCAAACTGTGGAAGGAGCCCCGGTGTCCATCAAAAGATGAATGGATAAAGAAGATGTGGTGTATATATACAATGGAATATTCCTCAGCCATTAGAAACGATGAACACCCACCATGTGCCTCAACATGGATGGAACTGGAGGGTATTATGCTGAGTGAGGTAAGTCGATCGGAGAAAGACAAACATTATAAGGTTTCATTCATACCGGGAATATAAAAAATAGTGAAGGGGATTAAAGGGAAGAGGAGAGAAAATGAGTGGGAAATATCAGAGAGGGTGACAGGACATGAGAGACTCCTAACTCTGGGAAACGAACAAGGGGTAGTGGAAGGGGAGGTGGGCGGGGGGACGGGGTGACTGGGTGACGGGCACTGAGTGGGGCACTTGATGGGATGAGCACTGGGTGTTATGCTATATGTTGACAAATCGAACTCCAATTAAAAAAGTATACAAAAAAAAAAAAAGAAATAGTGATCTGTGATGTTATGTCCTCCCGTTCTGCAAATAACCTCTGCATACTCATGAAAATGCCAGATACCCGGGACTTTGGAAGAGGAAGCCAAAGGTGGAAAAGATGCATTCTTTGTGTCAAGAAACTTCCACATTAGGGAAGTTAGGGAGCCAGGATGCTCAAGTCACCAAGCACAGTGGAGACTTTCAGAATCCCTAGTTTCTGCCCCAGAACCAGGGTATGCAAGGACCTCAACTCCCTGAGGTCCCTGAGTGCTAATGATATGCAGCATGTCATTTACAGAGGCATGAATCTTATCACCTGTGAGTCAACATATTACTTAGTATTCCGTCATCCTGCAATAGTTGATGAAAAAAACGTCTTCTTTATGAAAATGCCTTTTTCTGCACGAAGACAAAACACAAATTTTATGACAGAAGTGAAAAGGATTTGCAGAGGCTTCAGAAAGCCGCGTTTCTTAAACAGGAAATAGGAATTTTTCTGTTTAAGGAACAAATAAAGAGGAAAATGTAGAATTCAGCAGTGAACCAGAATTAGCTCTTCATTCAGTCAAAAGAAATTATGAAAAGGTGATTCACAAAATCCTCTGAACAAGTAAGTGCTCTGGACGACATTTACAAATAGCTATGTATCTTTATAAATAACTTTGTGTCTGTGTTTATGCAATTATTATGCCGAGTCCAATTTGGGGATTTGATAAGGTCTCTGGACATACTTTATATTTGTCAAAGGGCTCAGGTGCTTGAGGTAAACAAGTTTATCTGTGTACTTAATAATCTCTTAATTATCCCTTACATTTGTATGACACCTTATAGTTTTTGAAGTGCTTCCACATACATGAACTCATTTGTCCTCTGAAACCTCCTGGGAGGGAGGCACGGCAGAGATTATTGTAATAGAAGATTCTGGGTCCCAGGAAGTTAATGTCACATGTCAGGGGAAGTACAGTGAGTAAATTGCAGAAGCTGGATTGGAAACCTGACCCAGTGTATTCCACATGTGCAGTATGAAATGGATGAAAGCATGAGAACTTTGAAACTTGGCTCTATCTCCTACTAGCTATGTGACCTTGAACAACTCACTTAACCCCTCTGAGACTTAGTTTCCTTATATGTAAAATCAGGGGGGGTGCCTGGGTGGCTCAGTCAGTTAAGCATCTGCCTAAAGCTCAGGTCATGGGGGATCCCTGGGTGGTGCAGTGGTTTAGCGCCTGCTTTTGGCCCAGGGCGCGATCCTGGAGGCCCGGGATCGAGTCCCACGTCGGGCTCCCGGTGCATGGAGCCTGCTTCTCCCTCTGCCTGTGTCTCTGCCTCTCTCTCTCTCTCACTGTGTGCCTATCATAAATAAATAAATAAAAAAAAAAAAAAAAAAAAAAAGCTCAGGTCATGATCCCAGAGTCCTGGGATCAAGCCCCGGGTCAGGCTCCCTGCTCAGCCAGGAGTCTGCTTCTCCCTCTGCTCCTCTCCTGCCCCCACCTGTGCTCTGTCTCTTGTTTTCTCTCTCTCAAATAAATAAACCTTAAAAAAATAAAATAAAATAGAATCATGAAAAAAATAGGGCTGTGATAAATGTTGAATAAGCTAACACATATAAGGAAAGCCCTAACATATCATAGACATTCAATAATTTCTAACATTATTATCATTATCATGGAACTTTGGGGACCCATTGCTAGAAGTTTAGAATAATAACACTGGCATGATGATGAAGAATTCATAAGGACAATACACTGTATAACAATCTAAAACCCGGGAAAAGGTCAGGTTAAATAAATTAAGGTACAGCCATATAGATGAAATAACATATAGTTCCTAAAAATAAGCAAGATCAAAATTTGTAAACAGATGGCCACCATGTGTTTAAAAATTGGTAGAGGGGTGGGAGGGGTGGCCTGAATGCTCCTCCCAACTTGTGTTCAATTCCACCTCCTGAGCTAAGGGGCAGCCAGGAGGGAGGGTCCAATGGCAGGGCCTGGAATGCATATGTGGAATAGTGAGCTTCTCTGGAATCTCTAGAAAAGAGAACAGCCACAGGACTCTCACTCTCCAGCTGGGTGGGAGTGAGGGGGTCAGCAGCTCCAAGGCCTGGGATAAGGCCCAGGACTCTGCAGTTCCCAAAAAGAATAAATCCCCTTGCATCCTATGAATGTAGGTCCATGTGAGGTCTTCTTTGGCCTGGGGAGAATGTGGGAGAGCTGCATGGGCAAAGGTACTGAAAGATTTCTCGTCTCTGAGAACGAGAGCTTGGCAACAGCTACAACTGCTAAAACATGGAGCTTCCTTTATGTGCTCATCAGAGGAGCAACATCTTGCCTGTTGCATCATATTTTCTCACTAAAAAGAGACCCTAAGAGTTTTCCCTGAAAGCCAAAGAGCTCTGAGTAGGAAAAAGAAAGTCTGAATAGGCTTAAGGGGACCCAGGTGCCAGAGAGAAGAAATAGAACATCTCAACTAATGGTAAATAGATGAATGCTTTACATCATTATCTTCATCACCATCATCACCATCACCACCATCATCACCATCATTATTATCATCATCCCATCACCATTATTGTCACTCCATCTTTGAAGAGTTGCTCATGGTATAAAATGGCATTGTACAGGCAAGTGGGTGGCACAGTTAGTTGGTTGAGCATCTGACTCTTGGTTTTAGTTCAGGTCATGATCCTAGTGTCATGAGATCAAGCCTTGCATCAGGCTCTGTGCTCAATGCAGAGTCTCTCTCTCTCTCTCTACCCCTCTCCCCCTTCCAAATAAATAAATCTTTTTTTAAAAAATAAAATAAATAAAATGGCATTGTGCAACAACAATAAATGATGATGGTAACTATTGAGAAATATCGAAACAAGATGAGAGAATGGAAAGATAAAATGGAAGAAGTATCTCAAAACCTAAAGGACAACTATAAAGAGATGGAAATCATGAGAGGAAGGGTGGGAGAGTTACATGGGAATGCTAAGAGTTCTAGAAGGATGGGGGGAAAGATATGGAAAAGAGAAGTAATAAAGAGACTTCTTTTTCTGACAGGATTGTAGACCAAATACTCAGACCAACCCTTCTGCAACAATTAAAAATGCCTTGTAAACTATTCAAAACTTCTTTAAAGAGTCACTGAGCTGAGTAAGGAAGGCTCAAGGGCCAAAGTCAAAGCGGAAACAAAAATTCAGAGTTAAGTGGATTAGTGGTAAAGCCACCAGCTGCCCTGACAACATCTGCTGAACCCCTGAAGATCAGACTTTCTATTTTCCTGGCTGCGGGAGATAAAGCCTAAAAATCATTAAAGGTAGAGAGTCTGATAGAAGATACCTGTGTAAATCCAGGCCCAAAAAGGACTACAAGCTCAGTGAAAGAGCTGGTAAAATCAACTTACGGACGTCAATCATTTATCAACAGATTAAGTTCCAAGGGAAGTGAGCGTACATTTCTCTAACAACCAGTGAACACAGAATAAAATAAGGCATCATGAATGAAAGCCAGTCCAAACTACAGACAACAAAATCACACTCAAAAATGTGGGATACTAGACTTGTCAAATACAGATGATAGAATCAATATGCTTAATATCTCTAAAGAAATAAGAGAAGGAGAGGTGCGTGGGTGGCTGAGCTTTGGATTCTTGGTTTCAGCTCAGGTCATGAGCTCAGTGTCTTGGGATCAAGCCCCATGTCGGATTCCATGCTCAGCCAAGAGTCTGCTTAGGATTCGTTTGTCTCTCCCTCTTTCTCTGCCCCTCTCTGTCACTCCTGCATGCACGTGTGTGTATGCATGCTCTCTCTAAAATAAATAAATAAATCTTAAAAAAGAGAAATAAATGAGGGTATTTAAAGTATGAATAAGGGATAAGAGAATATTAAAAAAAAGTCTGGGAAGATGTGAACAAGAACCAAATAATACATCTAAAAATGAAAACTGGGCAGCCCAATCGGCTCTCGCTTTCCGTTGTTGCTTCTGGGTTACAAAAGCTAATCCATGCAAAGGCTTAGAACAGTTCCTGGCCCCTAGTGACTATCATATAAACACTAGCTATACTTGCTTTCTCTCGGGCTGCTTTTAAGGTCTTCTCTTTGTCTTTAATGTCCTTCAAAGTCACAATAGTATATCTCCATCTAGATTCCATTTATCAAGCTGAGCATTCATCAACTTAAAAGTCTAAGCTATGATTTCTTCAGATATTGCCTCTTCTTCTCTCTAGCCCCTCTGGAACCCTGGTTAGCTAATATGTTCAATAGATCTTTCCTGTCTCTTATTCTCTGTATTTTTGTGTTGGATTCAAGGTAATATTTTCAGGTCTGTATTCCTGTCTACTCTCTTCATCTGTGTCTTAGTCTGCAACTTAACATACTATTATGTTTCTATTTCAATTATAATTTTCATTTGTATTTTTTGACATATATATATATATATTTAATTTATTCATGAGAGGCAGAGAGAGAGAGATAGAGAGAGACAGAGACACAGGCAGAGGGAGAAGCAGGCTCCATGCAGGGAGCCCGACGTGGGATTTGATCCTGCGTCTCCAGGATCACACCCTGGGCTGAAGGCAGCGCTAAACCACTGAGCCACCTGGGCTGCCCAAGATGGCCAGTTATAAGCCAAGGAGAGAAGCCATAGAAGAAACCAAACCTGCCAAAACCTTGATTTTGGACTTCTAGCCTCCACAAATGTGAGAAATTCAATTTCTGTTGCAAATCCACCTAGTCTATAGTATTTTTGCTATGGCAGCTTTGGCAATCTACTATGATGTGTGTTAAGAAGATGAAAAATAATCTCAGAAGGAAGCTCTGTCCTACAGAAAGAAAGAGAGGACAGTTTGTGAATATATAGGTAATTCTTATCACTGACTATATATTAAATAATAAATTTAACTTGTGGAGTTAAGGAAAAATAGAACTTGAACACTGGACACCAAAGGTATATATATATATATATATATATATATATATGGGGGATGATCATAAAGTACCCTAAGATCTTTGAATTATTTGAGAGGAGAATAAACATGTTGATTAATGTTAAACTTTGTCGAGTTAAATATTCATGCTGAAATGTTTAGGGTAAACACAAAATGAAGAGAAATAGAGTGTGCAAATTCCACATCAGCAGACGGGAAAAATGGAATGAGGAAGCAAAAGTCAACCAAGACAGAAGAATGTGAGGAACGAAGGAGCTAGAAACACAGGAATAAAAAGCAGGATGAATGGGGCAGAATGAGGTGTAAATACATCCAAATATATGGCTCATCAAAATAAGTGTGAACAGACTAAAATAGCTCAAAGGTAACAAGAGTCAGACTGGATAAAATAAAAACAAGGTCCAGCCAGCTACCTGCTCATACCTGATGACACAGAAAAGATCAAAGTAAAAGAATGAAGGAAGATTTGCCAGGCAAATACTCAACGAAAGAAGTCGGCATATCTATATTAATAGGAGACAAAATAGATGTTAAGTCTGAAAGCATTGCTAGTGGTGAAGAGTCATTTTATACAATAAAAAAGTTTATGGCACTGGTAATATATAACAATTCTAAACTTGTACGCACTTAAAAACAGCCTCAAACATTGAAAGGAAAGAATGGACACAATCTCAAGGAGAATCAGAGGAATCCACCATCACTGCTGGGGTGTGGGTGTGGATTAAACACACCTCTTTTTTTGTTTGTTTTTTATTTTTCATTTATTTTTATGATTTTTAAACACACCTCTGCTAATAATTAATAGTTCAAGAAATCAAAAAATATGAATGTGTGACTCTTTTACCTCGGTGGCCCCCCAAAGAACCACTTCTCCTGGCATGAATCTGGATTGGATGTGTCAATCTGGATTGACAAATAGAGTGTGGCCGAGGTGATACCCTGCCAGTTTAAGTTTTGAGCCTTAAGGAAGCCTGATAACTTCTGTTTTCCGTGCTCTCAGAGCCCTGTGCTGCCTTGACAGGTTCAGCTGTTGCGCTGGAGAGACTGTGGGAAAAGGTGATGACCCTGGAACTACCTGCAAAGGGAGATTGCTCCAGCTGCCCTGCAGGGTCCCAGCTGAGCCATGCCCTTAAGCAACCCATAGCCAAACCACACCAAGGGAAGGACCAGCAACAGCTGCCTGGCTGAGTCCAGGTTGCAGAATCACGACCACATGACATGTGCTAAGTCACTAAGATTTTGGACTGACTTGCTATGCACCAGTAGGTAACTCAAGCAACAATGAACAAGTTTGACCTACTACAGATAGGTTTAACAGTGAGGCCAATTATTACAGAACACAGATTCTGTTCAAATACAAGGAACAGGGCAGCCCGGGTGGCTCAGTGGTTTAGCGCTGCCTTCAGCTGGGGTGTGATCCTGGAGACCCGGGATCGAGTCCCATGTCGGGCTCCCTGCATGGAGCCTGCTTCTCCCTCTGCCTGTGTCTCTGTATCTCTCTCTGTGTCTCTATGAATAAATAAATAAATAAATAAATAAATAAATAAATAAATAAATCTTAAAAAAACAAAACCAAAAACAAATACAAGGAACATTTCCAAAATTGACCACAAAGGATGTTAGAAGACAAGTTTCAACACATTTTCAAGGATTGGTATCATCCAGATCTCATTCTCTGACCATGTTGCAATTAAATTTGATATTGTTATCATAATTATTTTAAAAATGCATCAAGTTAAATTTGATGCTATTAACATTAATATGTCTTCTGAAAACTCTAAAGTTCTAGAAATTAGAAATAGACCATCCAAGCAAACAGCCCAGCTTATTTTTTTTTTTTTAAGATTTTTATTCATTTATCCATGAGAGACACACAGAGAGAGGTAGAGACAGAAGCAGGCTCCATGCAGGGAGCCCGACATGGGACCCGATCCCAGGTCTCCAGGATCCCAGGTCTCCAGGATCATGCCCTGGGCCGAAGGCAGGCGCTAAACCACTGAGCCACCCAGGGATCCCCGAGTCCAGCTTGTTAAACTTGTTTGTTATGGTATCAGAGGAAAAAAAATCATTGGGGTTGTTATTGCCTGCTAACCTGGCGTATCCTTACTGCTGCAACCGCCTTGTGGTGATGTGGTCTAATAAATAGTCCATTCTGATCCTGGTTCCACCCTCTACTCGTTGTATGGCATTAAGCAAATTGCTTAATCTCACTGTGCCCCGCTTCTCATCTGCAAAGTGCAAACAATAATGCTATGATAGTACCACAGCAGAACTGAAATTATTGAAGGTTAAATGAGATCTGTAAAGTCTTAAGAAGAAAGATGTGCAAAAAGTAGGGTCTCTGTAAATGTTAATTATTACTATTACTACCTTCATATTCTATACAATGACACTAACACTTGGCAATGTAAAGTCTCTTGCCCAAAATTGCATACCAAGGAAGCGGCAAAGCCAAAATTTCACCCCTGTGTTTCTGCCTCCATTGGCACCCTATTCTCCCTTTATGGCATTATGTGTCTCCCCCTCTGTGGGACCAGGAATAGAGTCACTATTCTTTCCTCCCCTTGCCCCCCACAAGCTAAATTCTGGAGAATTTAGCATCTCTTGCTCATATTCTGGAGAAAGATTGTTCCTGCCTCAGGACATAGGTACTCCCTCAGCTCCCATAACTGTCCTGCTCTCAATTGTCTCCCAGCCCTTTTGGGCTAAGCTCAAACCATACTTTTTTGGGAAGCCTTTTCTAACCCCAAACTTCCCCCTACACCCTACCAAAGTAGGCCCAGTTCTCATTATCTATTCTCCTAGTACCCCACGCTTTCCATTTCAAACATTTATCACACTTAAAACTATTTGTGTCGTTATATGTTGAATATCTCCCCAACTGCATCAGTGAGGCAGTCTATCTATGTACAGCTGGAGCCCTGCAGCTGCACATAGTAGGAACTCAGTCACTGCTTGATGAGTAGATAGGTGGAAGGAAAGAAGGAGGGAACAAAGGATGGATGGATGGATGGATGGATGGATGGATGGGCAGAAGGATGAGTGGATGGGTATTTGGATGGTTGAATGGCAGGCATAGTCTCCAAGAGCCTTGAGGGCATCATGGAGGACCCTCTTTTTAGGACAAGCCTTGTCATTTCTCTTGGAAGTGGACAAGGGAATTCTTCAGGAGGCTGCCTGCCATGGTTTGTAAGAGAGTTGTCTTGCTAGCTGATTATTTCACCCAGAGTCAGCATGTTTTTAAGGAAGAATTAGTCGTGGGACCCAGGACTCAAGGCTGAGGCACTTCCCTATTTGAACCTAGGTCCTACTTAATTTGACCCCAAGTGCCAGAAGAACATTTATGGGAGCTAAGAGTCAGCAATTTTAAGAGCCAAGTCAACAGTCTGAACAGTAGGGTGACTTTTTGTCTCAGGTGCTTGTCAAGGTTCAAACATTACAGGTTGGTATGGGTTATCATTTCATCCTTGGTAGCAACACACATGGAGACTTTCACATCACCTCTGAGGAGCAGGCTAGGATCTGGCTAGGATTTGGGGATGTTTTGGGGAAATGCTCAAGAAACAGCGAGCCAGCTCACAACGGCTGCACAAATGCAAGGTCAAGCAGAAGGACACATGTTCTTTAGACTTAGGGTAGCCTCATGAAATTCCCCTAAATCTAAGACTTATCATTTCTGGCTGCCACTTCCATAAAGGTTGGGTGGGGGGCTCCCTTTGAGATTTTATTTGTTTATTTTATTTGAAAGCGAGAGAGAGAGATGGGGCAGAGGGGGAGAGAGAATCCCAAGCAGACTCTGCACTGAGTGTGGAGCCCAAAGCAGGGCTCGATTTCAGTACCCTGAGATCATGACCAGAGCTGAAATCAAGAGTTGGATGCTCAACCAACTGAGCATCCCAGGTGCCCCTGAGATCTCCTTTATGTCAATTCATTCCAGGACCCAGGCTGGCCCGGCAGCTACCATCTTGAAGACTGCTTGTCACCCAGCAGAGGGAAAGAAAGAACTCTGGAGGGTTTTGCACCAACAATGAAATGCACAACCCAAAAGTGACAATGTTGCTTCTGCACACAGCAGATTGGCCAGAACTTGGGATGGTGAGTTTTAGGTATCAGTTTGGGGAGGTCATTGTGCCCAGTGATTTAATCAAATACTACTCCTGGACATTGCAGTGACAGTGTTCTGTAGGCGTGGTTGACATCTACAATCAATTGGCTTTAAGTAAGGAGATTACCCCCAATAATGTGAGTGGGCCTCATTCAATCAGTTGAAAGCATTAAGAATAAAAACAGGTTTCCCAAAGCTGAGGAATTCTGCTTCAAGACTGAAGTAACAAATCCTGGGTCTCCAGTCTGCTTACCTACCCTACAGAGTTCAGATCTGTCAACCTTATATCCTGTGAGCCAATTTTTAAAAGCAAATCTCTTGATGTATATAAATATAAGCCTCTTGATATATGTGTATGCTACATTATACACACATCTATTATATCTAATATATGTAACATATTATATATATCATTGTGAGTGTGCATATATTATATATATTATATACATAACATTATGTGTATATAGTACCCTGTTGGTTCTAGTTCTCTGGGGAAACCCCAAACTTATCCACAGCTACTTGTGTCTTCCTCAACGGAGGGACCAGGAAGTACCATCTTAACCACATACCAAAATCTTCGGATAGTAGTAGTAATAGTTCCTATGGAATTATTGCAAAGGTTAGAGATAATATATGGAAAAACTCTTAGGGCACAAAATATATCCTGCGTATACTAGGCTATGGCATTTGCTAGCTGTGCTGACTCTTGGACCAGTTACTCACCTCCCTGTGTCTCAGTTTACTATTCTGTAAAATAGACAGGAACTAGTTGAACCTGAATGGTTGGAAAGATGAAGTGGATCAACAGCCAGGAGGAATTTAGTCTGGCACGTGGGAAGTTACTTTATTCCTGTTATTGCCCCACCTCCTTCCTTGCACTTGGCCTTCTCATCCCGTTGCAGCTGTCTGGAAATGCTGCCTAACTTCCTGAAGGCTTCTGCACCCTATAGGCCTGGGAGCACTGTCCTCTCCATCCACCATCCTGCCCTGCAAATACTAGGCAAGAGCAGAGTCCCATGGTGGTCTTCACTGGCTCCCTGGGCCCCCCTTCTGGTAGTCTGCACAGACCAAGGCTCCCAGAGCACAGAGGTGTAATGGGTGGTGGGCTCAGAGCCTGCTTCCCAGGGAAGGAGAAGAACAGGGGGGCTGCCCAGGCTCAGAGACCCCTCAGAAGGTGCCTATGGGGAGCAGTATGCACAGGAGCCCTGGAGCCTGAGGAGCTTCCTTGGGAAGCAAGGAGCTGTCCTACGACGGACTATATAGTTTACAGGGCCTGATACAAAATGAACATGTGGGGTTCCCTGTTCAAAAGGTGTTGGCCATTTCATGGCAGAAGAGCATCGAACCAGGTGTGAGGCTCTGAGTCCACTGAGAGCATGGGCCCAGGGGTGGGGGAGTGGGGGCAGGGGTGTAGGAGGGGGAGGCATCTAGGGTGAAGATCCTCACAGGGAGCACATCTGTGGCACGGAACTCCTGGGTGGGGAGCATAACCCGTCCTCCTGCGATGTTGGGTTGGACAGCAGCTCGCACCGGGCTCTGGGGCGGAGCGGAGCTGTTTATGGCCTATGTCGGGAATGCACAGGAAATGGTTTGGTTTTCCCCACTAGTGATTCACTCCCTCAGCCTTGCTCTCTCGTTCTCTGCTTCCTGTCCCTTTGCGAGGGCTTGGACAGATGCTGTCATTTCCCGGGCACTTTTGGGTAATAAAAAGGCCTGTTTGGTTGAATCTAAAACTTCCATCTCAAATCCAATTTCACGCTCATCTTGTCCCCTCCTGCAGAGCAGCCAGGCCTTGACCTGAGAGCCCCAGGAGGGAGGCAGGGAGGAGGAACCGACTGCCTCTCCTTCCTCTTCCTCCCTCTCTGCTTAGCCTGAGCTGTGGCAGGGAGGGAGAGGAGGGAAAACAAATCTAGGGTCTCTTTCTTAACTTGACAGTGACACCCCCCCCAGGACCCCCGATTTCTCCCCCATCCTCCTCAGCTGCTGTCTGCTTGTGTGGCTGGCATGAAGGGATGGGGAGACGGGGAGCTAGCATTTGGGCCACTTCAGCCCTGAGAAGACATCTTACCTGTGTCACTGCTGCCTGGGGGCACCTGATAGTTCTCTCCCTCCAGCTTGGAGGCCAGATCACAGCTCTGGGACAACGGGAAAGGGCCCTCTTCATAAGGCAAGACACAGAGACACTCAGAGCTCTTCAGGGAAAGCCAGACAACAAACAGCTGCTTGTCTGGCCTTGGCACAATAATATCATACGATTGCAGCTTGTATTTACCTAACATGTTTTCTATGCGCCAGGAGATGTGCTGAGCACTTTCCCGACATTAAAGCATTAAATTTTCTCAACTAGGTGGTATGTGCTATTTTAAATCCCATTTTCCGTTGATGAGAAAATTCAGGCTAGGAAAGGTTAGGAATCGTGCCCATGGCCTCAGAACCCTGCAGTGGCCAAGTCAGGGCTGGATGCAAGCTCTCCCTAGCTCCATACCCTGTGGTCAGAGTGACTCTACTCTCTGACCTTGTGGAAGGCACCACATAAGGTGCATGAATACTATGGTGGTGATGGTGGGGGGGGGGGTGCTGATTCTGCCTGTGGAGAATCAGGGAAGACTTCATGGAAGAGGTGACCTTTGGGTTTAGTTGTAAAGGGCAAGTGACATTTGCCAGGGGTGGGGCAGGCAGGGCACAGCAGCTGGAGGGAATGACACGTGCAAGGGCTCTGAGGCCTGGACCGCACAGCAGATAAGGACTTGCAGGGAGCTCTGGGAGGATGGGGCCCAGGGCCTGTGTCAAGGTAAGTGCTGGGGGATGAGGCTGAGGTGAGCCCCACGGAAACCTTGAGAAGCATTCTGGACTCTATTCCTGGACTTTGAGAATTCTCACAACACTGAACCCATTATAAAATTACCGGGGATCCCTGGGTGGCTCAGCGGTTTAGTGCTTGCCTTTGGTCCAGGGCGTGATCCTGGAGTCCCGGGATCGAGTCCTGCATCAGGCTCCCTGCATGGAGCCTGCTTCTCCCTCTGTCTGTGTCTCTGCCACCCCCCCATGTCTATCATGAATAAGTAAATAAAATCTTAAAAAAAAAGATTCAAGATTACATCATTACTTACACGCTCATTCTCCACCTCCCCCATTAGGGTGGACACTCCGTGATCTGTAGATCCCCAACAGCAGGCATGAAGTGGGCTCTCAATACATGTTTGGGGGAATGAATGCATGAAGTCCAGGTGGGCTGGGAGGTGTGGGGTCCCCGCAGCTATACCTTGCTGCCACTGTCTTGAGGTCCTCAGGTTCCTGCTGAGCCGCAGCTAGGCTCTGTGGTAGTTCCATCCTGGCCCCAGAGATCCTCCGGCTGGGGGTGTCCCTAGCATCCTGAAGATCCTGACTTGAAATTCCCATCTGCCACCACCAGGTGGTGCTCATGCCACACAAGGAAACGCAGAGTGGGTTCTGCTGGGTTGTGGGAGCAGGGGGAGGGCAGGTGCGTGGGGGGAAGCTCATCTGGGAGCCACAAATGAGTTTTCCAGGCTGCCATTTGTTTTCATTAGTGCCTGGATTTCCTTCCCCGGGACCAGACTGGGGTGACCAGCGTCGTGGGCCCAGGGCCTGTGTCCCCCTTCCCAGCTACAGGCCGCTGTAGTTGAGAAAGCAGGATGGCATGGGGAGAGGGTCGCTGGTGTCCAGACCTGGGATGCCTGTGACTGTCACTCTCGTCCAGCCAGTAGCCCTACCACTGCCTGCTATGCCTGCCCACCAGCCTTGGGCTTGGCCGCTGGGATAAGTGAGGCCATTCTCAGCCCACAGCTCCCCTTCCTAGGCTGCTGGCCCCTATCCGATGCTCAGCAGACCCAGGGCAGCAAGGTCAGCCTCCTGACATGGCTCCAAGGGAATATGCCCTGGTCCCTTGGCCAGGGTCTTAGCTCTAGGTGGGTGCTTCCAGCCCTGGGGGTCTAGCCACACCTGCCTTCAGCCACACAGCTGAGTTCTGGAAGCTTCTGAGACCACCCTGGGAAGGGAGTGGTGCTGAGGATGCATTTCTCACTCCAGGCACTCAGGTGAATCAAACACCAGGACTGTGTTTTCCTGTCTTGAGCCCCTATTTTGACCCATGGCAGAAAAAGCCATCTTGGCCAGTTCTGAGTAAACTTGGTCATTTAAACTCAGGCCTCAGAGAGTTTCCTCCTTGGTAGCCTGCTCGCTGCCCCTACTGACTTCCATGCTGCTTGTGCTCCCTGCCACTGCCCCGAGTGCCCTCCACTTACCAGATTTCCCTGGGTTCTGTGTGTCCCCAGATGTCCAGGCTCTGGGGGCTTCCCATTCCTCTCCCCAGAGTGGGAGGCTGCAGGACCCCCTCTCGGATCCCCTGTAATGTCTGACCCCCGTGGTCCCCCTCTATCTCTCCTCTTTCCTTCCCTGGCTGGAAGGGGCTCCATCTAGTTTAGGAATGGGGACAATCTATTCTCCAGATCTTATTTTCTTCCCAGAGAAAATAAGCCACATTTTGTGTTCTAATGGTCAAGATTTGGCATTCTAAGCACTCTCCCCCGAGGGGACAGCTGCCCGCCCACCAGGGAGGGACGTGGGGTTGAAAGGAGTGTGTTTATGTGCACCCCCTGCGTGTTTCAGGGAAGGTAATGCCCCCAGGATTACCACTGGTCTCTCTAAAACAAACACACCTGTTCCACGTGGTAGGGGCGTGCCATCGTTCCTAGGATCCACGGAGAATGCTCTGGCCTGCGGAGGCTGCCTGCCGTGAGCTGGGGCAGGTGTGTGCAGGTGTGTGCCGGGCGGTGAGCAGGTGCTAATGGCGTCCTGGGCTTCTCCTCCCACAGTCAGAGCAGAGCCGCTGACCTTGCAAATAGCATGCAGGCTGCAAACACAAGCCGTGTAGGTACCTGGAATTATCTAGTAGTCTCATTATAAAAGGAAGAAGAAACAACTAGAATACATTTGAAGAACATGTTTTACCGGGCACCTTGGTAACTCAGTGGGGGAAGCGTCTGCCTTTGGCTCAGGTCATGATCCCAGGGTCCTGCTCCGTGGGCAGCCTGCTTCTCCCCCTCCTCCCTGCTCGTGCTCTCTCATTATTTCTGTCTCTCTCTCAACTAGATAAATCTTTTTTTTAAAAAACCCACACTTTACTTAATATGTGCAAAATATCAACGGTAATCAATATAAAAGTTATTGATGATGTAGATTCAGTGTCCAAAGTCCGGTATGTGTTTTACCCATGGAACACATCTCAACCCTGATGCTACATTTTAATGAGAAATACTTGACTTGCATTTAGATTTCACAAAACCTACAACTGGAAAAGAGATTCGCCTACCCCAGGTGTACCAAACGTACTTAAAAGTTTCCCAATGATTGAATTCAGTGTCAGTTTTCAAATTAAAATAAAAAATTTGATTCCTCAGTCTCACGAGCCACATTTAAAATGTTCTGTAGCCACATGTGGCCAGTGGCTACTCTACTGGACAGAGCAGTCTAGAATGTTCTCTCCTCTTCCTCTCAACACACATTCTCTGCCTTTATCTGGCTAGCCCCTCTTGGCCCGTCAGCTCCTGCTCTCCCCCAGCCTTCCAGGATGGCCTGGCACCTGGTCTCTGAGTGGGTCCTGCTACAGATTTGTCTTACAAATAAATGGCTGACCTTGAGATGCACAGAGATCCACCCTTGGGGTTGGGCCTTGGTGTTAAAATGAGGCTGCAATAAAGCCCATATCTGACAAAGGACCCATATCCAGAATATATAAAGAGCTCGCAAGACTCAAGAGCAAAAAGGGGCACCTGGAGAGCTCAGTGGTTGAGCATCTGCCTTTGCCTGAGGTCATGATCCAGGAGTCCTGGAATCAAGTCTTGTACCAAGCTCCCCACAGGGAGCCTGCTTCTCCCTCTGCCTGTGTCTCTGCCTCTCTCTCTGTGTCTCTCATGAATAAAGAAAGAAAATCTTAAAAAAAAAAAAAAAGAAAAAAAAAAGAAGAGCAAAGAAACAACCCAACAAAAAATGCACAAAAGGTTTGAATGGACACTTCACCAAAGTAGTATTTGGTTGGCAGACCAGCACGTGAGAAGACTCAGCTTGAGACTACGATGCAGGTCCGATGCACAGAAGGAAGGAGGGTGTGTAGGGAGAGCCTTGAATAGCAGGGCAACTCCCAACAATCTCAGCCAGGCCAGCAGGGGCTCACTGGAAGTAGTCGGTAGGGCAGGAACGGGCTGCCTCCACCTGGGCCGGGCAGCTCAGTGGGCTCCCTTGGCTGCCCCGGGGCTGTAGCATTACTGCCATGAGGCTGCCAGCCAGGCTGATGTGTTAGGGTCCTGACCCAGGGGGTATGTCAACCAGGGGCCAGTGGTGTCAGAGAACAAGGGACCAGAACATCGCCAAGGGATGGACTACAAACAGCATCGTGGGAGCACATAGGGGTAGGAATTGTATCCGACACGAGGCTGTGAAGGTGGCAAGGGCCAGTCTTGCAGGGACTGTGGGTGACATGTAGGATTTCAATCCTGGCTACCAACTCCCTTTGATTCTAATGGCCAGTCCAGCTCAGACCAAATCTCCCGGCTGGTCTGGCCTGGGGCCCACCAACCGGTGTCAGATTGCTGCCAAGTCCCTCTGGCATTCTGGGCACTCCGGCCTGATATGTGGCCTGATGCTCTCAGGCAAATTAGAGAACCAGCTTTTTGGCCTGGGGGTGGGGATGGGTGGTAGAGTTGGGCTCCAGAGAGGCTCAAAGTGGGCCACGTGGTCCAGCAGCAGCAGCATCGCCTGAGAGCTCATGAGGAATGCTGATTCTCAGGCACTACCCAGAGCTGATTCTCAGACCCCCAGCCCGGAGATGGCATCCGGGAATCGGCCTTCCGTAAGCTTAGCTGAGGATCTTCTGTGCATTCCGGCTGGGGGATGCCCGGGGCTAGGGCCAGCTCCACGCTATACATGTGGGTGGACTACGTCCCGAGCCTTGCTCTAGGTGCTGCAGCTAGGCCGAGGCCACGTGGGGCCAGACAGCACACCAGCCCCGTAGGCTGTGAAGAACATAGTTGATGCCGTCAGTAAAAAATGCCTCAGGGACCCAACTTGTGATTTGGGGAGAAATGCCTGGGTGGTTGGCATGAAATAGAATTCACAGGCTCATTCTTCTGGAAAAGAAATCCGTTCATCAGCATTCAGAGGATGGGGTTGGTGCCATGCCGGGCACAGTTTTGGGAGCCATGGGACGGCTCTGGCCAAGACCCACCTGCTCTGCAGACAGTTTCTGAAACAGCCAAACAAACAAAGTGCCAGGAAAGTTGCCCAGGCTTCAGGCTGTGTTCCTTGCTCCGCCCACTTGTCCTTGGGCACCTGCCCTGGAGTCCCCTCCTTCCTGCTTATGCTTGTGTGGAACATTCCTTGGCCCTGCGCCCTTGAGGGTGAGGGGCTGGGGTTTGAGTCCACCCCTTCCCACCCAGGGTGTGCAGAGGCAGCTGGGACCAGTGGGGAAGACCCAGGGTACCCTGTCTTTCCCTAACTTTGCTTCCAGCGGCGGTGGCAGCAGCAGCATGTGGCTGGTTGATGTGAGCCGTGGATGACACAGAACCGGTGAACGTTACCCATCGGGGCTCGCTTTCCCTTCCAGTCACCAGCTCACCATATACTGCTCCTGCCCCTCTGTGGTTGGGGTGGCTCCTGGCATGCTAAGTTCTGACAGCCTGGTCTGCCTTGCAAGTGGGCAGAGCATGCTCCCCTGGCCAAAGGTCCCCCCGGGGAGTAGGCATGCGTGGGAACTGCCCAAAGGGGACCTCTGGGCTTGACGGAGTGCGCAGAGCACTGGCCACAGGAGGCCGGGCTGGGGGACACCTGGGTCCGGGTTCTGGCTTGCCAGGTTTGCCAACGGGAGTGAGCAACTAACTGCTGCTTGGCACAGTCCGAGCCATGCTGACAGGTGAGGCCAAAGGGCAGAGGGTGTTATTATAGAGGAGAGACTGTGATTTACAGCAGCAGTGGTCCGGGACAGCCGGGCTCGCGGACAGCAGGGAGATGGAAGAGGGCTGGCAGGATACTAACAGGATGAGGGATGTGCATTTCATTGAGACGGTGTGCTGGAGTCCACGCAGCAAAGATTAAATAGCCCGTCCCCTGCATGCAGAAAGGCAGAGATAAATCAGGCTTTACTGCAAGCAGGGTGGCAGGGAGTTAATTAGGAACAGGAAAAAAAAATACATTTCAACTCACAAAGAAGCCGAGTGAGCAGCAAAGACCAGCTCGGCCCCATAAGGGGTTGTTGCTCTTGGGGATACGTTGCTGTCCACCCTTCCCACTGAAGGACACATGGGGCTCCGGGAAGTGCTAGCACCCAGGTGGGAGAGGGTGGGACTGCTGGCAGCCCTAGTTGCTGCGCCCACCCTGTGCAGCTGGTATGGCTGGTGCCCTGCCTGTGGGATTCGTGGAGTCTTGACTTCTAGGCTGAGGACCAGGTTTCTGGGCTGGGGCCCCATCTTCCTGGTGAAGGATGCTCAGTAATACTTATGGAGGCAGTTTGCCCTGAATCCCCCCGCACTGCCGTTGCTGCTGCCCCACCAGCCAGTGCCTGCCCCCCGCCCCCACCTTCTTCCAGCATCTCCTCCATTGGGCTGTTTCTGCTTCTATGCCATGGCTTATGCAGTACTCCCCCACCTGGGACGTGCCCCATTCAAAGCCCAGCTGATTTCCAATTGGGCATTAGCTCATCAGTCATGTACTGGACCCCTCCTCTGTGCTGGGTGTCCTGAAGTAGGATCTAGGATCCTTGGAGCCGTGTCGCTGCAGCATACAGAGCCTTGGGCAGGCAGTGCCGATATAGTGTTTGGAGGTGTACTGGGGGCAACTCAGGGGCTGTGGGCACCAGAAGAAGGGCAGGAGAGGAGGAATTGGTGATCAGGGAATTCTAGAGGGAAGCTTGGCTTGATGTATGTGACAGTCAGTTTGGGCTGTAGATACAGCACTGTAACAAATATCCCCAACCTTGTCACTTAGAATGATAAGGCTTCCTGTATTGGTCATGTGCTGTTGTCTGTGAGTCCATGCATCTCGCGCACAGGCAGCTGTCCTCTGGTAGTGACCAGGCAGCTTTGACCTTTGGCATCCCCCTTCCCTGAGCCCCCAACGTGTGCTGGTCTGTGAAGGGAAAGGATCAGGAGAGTTTCCCATGGTTAATTCAGTGCTCTAAGGAACAACACAGCTCACTGGCCATGACTGGTCATGTGGTGTGGCCCGATCTGAGGGGGTGGGAAGTAGAAATTAGCCATAGATCCTGAAGGTGGGGGAACACAGTGATAGTGTAGGTGCAACGGAGCCTCTCCGCCCCCTGCTGAGTCCTAAGAGTAGGAAGTAGCCAGAAAGGGGAGGGACAGCAACGGGAGAGAAGGGGGAGAGCATAGGGTTCTTCACGGCTGGAGTGTGAGTTGTGTGCATGGGTGGGTGTGAGGGTGTATGCATGAGTGTCTGTCTGTGAATACGTACACACATGTTCACCTGTAAGTATATGTGTGCATGCATGTGTGACTGTGTGCATGTGTGGTTGAGGGTGCACATGTGTGGGTATATATGCACACACGCACAGAAATAGCTTCTCTGTGTGTACACGTATGTGCAAGTGTGTGCATGTGTGCACATGTTGTCAGTGGGGGTGTGTATATATGTGTACCTGTATACATGACTATATGTTCCTATGTGCATGAGTGTATGTTGTTTGTGTCCTTGTGTGCATGTGTGGGTGTGAGTGTGTATGCACATATGTGTGTGTGTAAGGGGTAAGGTGATAGAGTCGGGACAGGAAGCAGAGACCAGATAGTGCAGGCTTTGGAAACTAGACAGGAGGGCAGATTCTGTCCCAAGGGCAATGGGGAGCCCTGGAGGGCCTTGAGCTGTAGGGACCAGGCTGTCTTTGCATCTAGAAAGATTTCTCTGGAAGCAGAGGGTCAAACAGGCAGAGGGAGCGTGAGTGGTTGTGGGAGACCCTTCCTGTGTCCAGTGGGAGGTGAGGTAGCTTGCACTTGGGTTAGGGCTGATGATGGAGCGAGGGACTGGGCATGGCACCTCTCCCTGAGCATGCCTGTCCTGCAGGCTCTCGTGCTGGACCACTGTCCAGGCTGACTTCATGCACGTTGCTTCGAAGCCTGTGAGTCCATGGAGGGCACAGATCGTGTCTGGAAATTGTAGCCCTTGGGGATGTAAAATAGGATTTAATAAATATTGGTTCTCAAAAAAGAAAAATGTGAAATGGGGAGGGGCCCACCTTTCTCGTCCCCCACATTGGGGCAACATTGCTCCATGATCCTGGGAATTCCCTAACACGGCAGGAATTATCAGAGCAGAAAACTGACTCAGACCCACAGCATCTTTGAAAGAGGTCAGGAGACATCACCTTAGGGCTGCACTCTGGGCAAGGCCCCTGCTTTTCTGGGCCTCATCCTCTTTCTTCCCTACCTTCTGCTTCCAGCTCTGGCCATCCCCCATGTCCTGCAGCTCTGCAGCCCCTGAGTCATCATACCCCTTTCCAGGGCCACCCCAAAAGGTCAGAGATGCCCCAGTCCTTGCAAGAGGTGCCCAGAGTTCCAGCAAGGTGGGTGCAGGAAACAGCGGGGGTGGGGGGCGGGGGGGGGCACAGATGGCTGAACTCTGGGCACCGGTGTGAACATCTGACGTCCAGATGGGGATATGGAAACTTCTAGATGCAGCCAGATGCTCTGCGGGGGAGCATATGGGTCTTGAAAAAAGCTTTATGGTTTTTATCATTACAGAAGTATTATGTGCTCATTGTAACATTCAGATCTTTACAAGGTGGGAAGCAGACCCTCCCCTCCTCCCTCCAATTCTGCAGCCCAGAGGTGAGCTGTGCTGACATTTCACATTCACAAGCCTGCATGTGTATACACATTTTTATGTATACATGTGCTTCATGCACGTATTGCATATAAGGTTTAGTTTTCTTCTTCTACGGGCCGGTACATCTTGGACTTCTTTGGATGTCAGGACACCCAGAACAGCCTCGCTCTTCCTAGAATTCCGTGGGTCCATAATTTAGGTGCTCTGTGAACTACCAAATACTTTCTTTTGCTCTGATTTGGGTCTATTACAAGCAATGCTGCAGTGGGCATGGACACAATCGGTGGGCACTTGGAGGAATATTTCAGCAGTGAACTCTGCTCTTAGTTGGCCTGGGCTGAGGCCTGGCTTGCCCGAGCAAACTCTGCCTCAGTTTGTCGATCTGTGAAATGGGATTCCAGCACGCCCTCCTCCTGGGTGGATGTTCAGCCCAGCATTAGCGCCACGGGGGGTCGAGCTCTCTGATTGTGGGTCTCCGCCTGGGATTGGATGGCTTGGGGCCCAGGGCCCAGGATCCCAGGCTCCAGGGGAGCCTGGCTGGCAGTAGAACAATGCCCAGCTCTGGGAGAACAACAGGCCCTTCCCCGCCTGTCAGGGCGTGAGGATTACATACAGAATAATGCAGTCCCTGATCAAACCTGCAGCTGTAACTCAGGCCCCAGACGCTGCCAGCGCCATAAATTTGGGCGGGAAGTGCTGCTCTAGCAGTTTGTGAACAAGAGCGGGGGAGGCCGGTGAATTACAGCTACGGAGGAAGCGGCCCCCTGCCCGGCATTGTTAGCTGGAGCCAGGGATTGATTGCTCACTGGCTTAATGAAATTGAATTTTAATTTATATCTCAGCCCACAATGGGGTGGGGGGGTGCATGTCTCCGCAGAGGTGGGCTCAGCCTCAGGGGGCTTCTTCTGTGGGGCGGGGGCCACAGCGCTGCAGCCAAATCCTACAGGAGAGAGCAACGGGCTCCCCAGGGTGGCACATGCTCCCCAAAGCTCCAAGCTTCTGCTGGTCAGGGGGGCTTTGGGAAAGTCATGTCATCTGCTGGAGCCTCATCCCTCATCTGAGCAAACCTGCCTGGCTCAGGTATAAACCCACAACAAGCTGGATGAAGGGAGGGTCCCTGTCCCCTCCCTGCATGGGGGCTGGGAGCCCTGCCAGGTGCTAGGACCAGAAGTGGAGATGTCCCAGGGAGGTTAATGATTCTTGGGGCTCTGTGGGAGTCCCCCACTCACCCCTCCCGGCTGTCCAAAAATGACACGTTAAAGCCTGCTGCTGCTCAGTGCCAAGTTAAAGTAATTTCGAGGGCCTGCTAGTTGTGGGGCGCTATCCCTGTGAGCACGTTCGTCCATGTCACCACATGCTCTGGGTGGGTGAGGAGGGCTCATCACAGAGTCAATATTTCAGGGTGACACTGGCCTGAATTTCAGCTACATGTTTCCTGGCCTCAATACACCACTTGCCCTCTCTGGGCCTGTTTCCCCTCCTAAGCTAGAGATGGTGGGAGCACCTACCTCCTGGGTGTTTTGAGGCTTCAAGAGTGGTGTGTCTGGCCCACCGAGGAGGGGAGATTGGCAGGAGCCACAATTCCCAATGAGCTTCCCCAGGCGTGGCCCAGATGTCATGGGCAGTGTGGGTGGGGACTGCAGGGGCAAACATCACCAGGACTCAGCCCTGTGGCCAAGGGAGAATGAGGGTCTCCTTTAGGCCCAGGGGGAGGGGGCTTCACAGAGGGCTGGGGATGTGCAGGTGTCCCGGGAGCAGGGGTCCTGCTGTGAGAGTCAGACCTGCCTGGGGGGAGCCCAAAGGGCTGGAAGCAGGGGCAGGAGAGGCTAAGCCTGACCTGCTTGAAAGGCTGGGAGCAGCACCAGACTTCCCTGCCTTTCCCATGCAGTGGTCCCCATCAGGGCACCTGGACATCCATCTGGGCCCTGCTCGGGGCTTCCTGTGTGACGCTGGGCAGGATACCTCAGGTGCAACCTTCCCGCTAGTGAGGCAGGGGGATGGCCTAGCTCCTGGGTGTCTGGACCCCTCCCCAGCTCAGGCCCTGCCCGTCTCCCACTAAGGTACCTGTAAGGCCTCTGGGCCAGTCCTGGTTCCAGTCTACAAACACCAGCAGGTTGGTGAGGGACCCAGCAGGCAGTGCTGCCTCCATCAGTAAGCTAGGACCTGCCAATGAGGCAGCAGCTGATGGGTGAAGCCACCAGTTTGGATACAGGCTGCGTGTGTGACAGAGGAGTCGGGTGGAGAGGGAACCCCAGACTGTCTGTGCTGAGGGCGCCTTGATTCTACATATGGAGACACTTAGGCCCAGAGAGGACAGACACTTGCCTGAGGCAGCCCAGCAGGTGAGCAGGTGAGCAGGAGAGTTGGGACCACCTTGGGTCACCCTGGCATGGGCCCAGGCGAGATGTCATTAGGCCTACACCCCTGCCCCCTCGAATGAGCGGGTGCAAAGGTGTGGGTTGTTCCTGGGTCCTCAGATAGAAAGGAAGCCAAGTGTGGTACCATCCCATTGTCTTTCAGACAAACTAGTTAATCCTTATAATTTTTTGGTGAGTGGATGGTCCCTTTGTATAGTAAAAAAAAAAGCTGCCCATCCTATGGTAAGCAGGAGGAGGCAGGACTTGTGCCCCACTCAGACCCCCACCTCACTGCAGACATGCCCACCTCAGCGTCTGTAGACGAAGTCACTTGTTCTTCAGCATAAACTGAACTTTCTTCTATAAAGAATGTTTATGAGAAGCCAGCATTGCTCTCTGAAACCACAACACAAAAATAAAAAATGTCTCCAATGTGTCCTGTATGCTCATATTATACTGTATATTATATGATATATGTATTTTAATATATTACATATATATTATTTATGTATATCACATACACATCATTATATATTATTTTTTAAAAGTCTGTATAGTTCCCAATGTCACTTGCATATTGCATACTGGGACAAGCTCCCTAATCCTGAGCCTGTCACTCTGTTCTTTCAGGTTGAGGTCTGTTGCTAAACTGCGTACCCCGCAAGCCAAAGCAAACCCGCTCCCAAGGAGGACCTGATCGGCTGGCTCTCCCAGGGCTGGGAAGGGACAGAGGACCACTGAGGGGGACAGTCTGGCCCCAGGTCAGGACTGGTGGGTGCTGGGCAGCAGGTGGCAGGCACGATGCACACGGGGTGAGCACATGGCTCTGGCCTCCTAGCAGTCCCCTGAGGGAATGTTGATGTTCCTCCTTCATTTTACTATCTGCTCATGACATAATTCAAACAGAGAGAAAACTAGAGAGTAGCAGAATGGACCTGCCCTGTACCTGCCTTCCAGCTCCCCTGAATTCTATTACTTGCCCTGCAGGTGCTTTTTTGGATTTCGTGCAAGAAATAGACCATGACAGCTGTGACTGAGGTCCCTCTCCCCCTCCCTGCCCCAAAGCCTTTTCCTTTTTCTCCCATCTGGGAAAGAGCCACGTTTGCAGGCGACTATTCATCATTCCATTAAAGGAATTTATACTATGATTGGGCATGGATGTCCGTGTAAACAGTCCGCGCGGCACTGTCTTCCAATTTTATACAAGGCGTCACGCCCATTTTACAGCTGGAAACACTTGTGCAAGTTCATATAGGTGTGAGTGGCATGGCCAGGTTCACACACCCCTCACTGAGCTTCAGGAATCACCGAGAGAAGTTTCTCCTTGGCATAGGTCTCCCGGGGCCAGCGTGAGGATGCTGGATTTATTGATATGACTTTTGGGGTCAGGGGACCTCTGGGGGAGCGCCGGGCGTCACAGGGTCCAGGTTACTGGGGGAAATGGCAGAAGCCAAGAAGAGCCTGCCCTTTTGGCACCATATTATTTTACAGAGGAGAAGTCAATAGCCCTTTGCTCCGGCAGGCTGGTGTGGGAAAAGCCTGTGGCCCTGGAGGTGACACAGGAAGCCAAGTCTTTGCAGAACCAGGGAAGGCTTAATCCTGGGAGATTTATGTCACCAAGGATTGCAGAACTGTTGGTCAGGGGAATGGGGGTCCCAGTGGGACCAGTGGCCTGTCCCTGTCTCTCTGACTGAAAAGTGGGTCAGTGGGCCCAAAGATGAGGATCTATGGGGGACAGGGTTTGATAAGGTGGCCATAGCCTGCCTGGGGGAATTTGAAGAGGAGGGGGGTACACTGGAGGGCAGACAGCAGCCGCCAGGTTCCCTGGTTCCCTCCAGGCTGCCAGTGGGGCTGGCGGTGATGGAGGGAAGTGGTGGCAGGGGTGCTCCATGAATGTGTGTGTGCCCCCCCGCCATGGACCTAATACCCCACACTACAGTAGACACAGGTTTGCACACCCAGCTCAAACACAGATGCATGCATGTGCACACCCAAACACACACACAGGCACAGCACAGTGAAGCCTTTCCTGCCACTAGAGGGTACTCGAAGTCTTCCCAGCCTATAAGTGCACTTGCTGAAACAGGTGTGCATGCTCATGTGCTTTTGTGGACACACACACACACACACAAACACACACACAAGGTGTGTCAAAAAGAAGAAAAAGAAGAAAGAAAGAAAGAAAGAAAGAAAGAAAGAAAGAAAGAAAGAAAGAAAGAAAGAAAGAAAAGAAAAATCCCTAAAAAAAAAAAAAAAACCAAAAACAAACCCACAACAGCTGATGGTAATCCAAGCAGACGAGGTCTTAGATCCTTGAGGCTGCTAACTATAATCGAGCATGAAAGGAACAGTGCTAGATTAACAGAGATATTTAATGCTTTCCCTCCCAGAGCAATAGGCTGCATGGAGATTTTTCCCAGACGTGTACACCCTGCCGAGTTAGCCCCTGCTCCAGGTTTTGGGCATCTGGTACTTTTCCTTCCCAACATCCGCTTCTAACCAGTAAGAGCCGAGTAGGGGGTGTGGGGGCAAGAAATCGCATTTCCCATGGCAACATGCCTGAGTCTTAGCAGCCCTCCTGTCCCCTCATCTCAACCTGGAACGCAGCAGGAACCTGGTCTTGCAAGTGTTGCTGAGTGCCCGGCCCTCACCCTTCCTGCTGGGCCCAGAGCCCTGTCAGAGGGCAGCCTGTTGCCCCCCCGGGCTTCCTACCTTCCTACGCAGCCCCAGGAGGGGCCCCTCACCCTTGGGCACAGAGAAGCAGGACTAGCCCTGGCTGTTCCCCTGTGTCCTCATCGGGATGTTCCTCCCTTTTATCTGGTGCAAAGTCTGGCTGTGAGTGTGCAGGGTAGCTGTTCCTCGGTGAAGGCCCTAGGTGAGTTCTGGGCCAGGCCTCCCCAGCTCCAGCTTTAGTTGAAGATTTGCCTCCTTATGCTGAGGGGTCCCTGACCGCACACCCCAGCCATGCTCAAGGTCAGACACACGCTCGGCTGTTGGCGGGCCCCCGAGCCCAAAGCAAGCACGCGGCGGGCGCCGGTTCCACCCTCGGGACTTGGGACCCCAGGCCCCCTGGTCTGTCTGTCCTGTACCGCGGAGGCCGGGCTGGGCTCCCTGGCCCTGTCTCAGTGCCGCTTCCTGCCGGCTCCAGGCTTTGCTAGGTTTGGGAATAGAAGGGTGAACAAGACCCAACTTGTGCTCCGGACAGGTCCCTCTGTCAGGGCTTCTTCATTTGGGGCTGTGAGCAGACTCCAGGGGGTCTGTGTGCGAGTTCCGACCGGACAAAATCACAGCCTCATTTTGTCTAACTCTGGATTGATGTTTGTGTTTCCTTCCAGTACAGACGGGGCAATGAACCATGGGGGGTGGACGTGTCCCTGGGGCTTGCTCGCCAACAGAAACACGGTGTCTGGGCATGTCGCTGATGCTCCCGCAGGCGACTGGACACAGTCTCCTGCTCATCAGGACAGAAACAGTGACGCTGGCATCCTCAGCCCTAGATTTTGCTGTCGAATCTTGTTATCGTAATGCATTCGCGAGAAAGCGCATCAGTGACCAGTCTAAGAGTTTACTCTTAAATACTTTGATAATTGTATTTCAACAAAGATGTTTTCTTTTACAATCCTATGAGCTTTATGTTATGCATGAGAAAATGCTACCTTGAGAGGCGGGGGTCTCTGAGGGGTTTCAGATGCCTGAGGGATTCCTGGTGCACAAAGCGGTGAGAACTGCTGCTGGCCGGGGGGATGCCAGGGGAGTGGGGGCCGGATGACCGGTGGTGGGGAGGTCTGAGAGTCGGGGGAGAGGATGTGAAGGGCACAGCCCGTTAGTCTGGGAACTCAGGTTGAATGTTGGGCCTCTTGTTTGACGGCTGGTGGGCGTGCCACGTATGGAGGGGATGAGGAATCTGTTTTGGGGGCAAATGGCACACTTGTTTGGTCTTGAACATTTGGGCAAATTTGACCTTAGAAGCCCAGGGGCCCTGGCCTTACTAGAGTGGCCCATTTGGGGGCTCCACTGTGTGGGCCTCACAGCTACTCCATGTGGCTCATCACCCAGGTTTTATGGCCTCACTCTACAGCGGGTGACTTTCAAGGAGTTACAGAAAGCTATCTTAGAAATTCCAATGTCCCCTTTCCATGTCCCCTGGGATCATGCATCTGCCAGCCCACAGATGCCTTGAGGACCCCTCATGGTGCAGGCATGCTGTCACCGAGGCACCTGCTGTCCACCCTTGGGCTGGGGACAGGAAGGGTAAGGAGCAGTTTGTACTGGAGGAACTAATGGCCTTTGAACCTTGGTCTGGGTCTCTCTGTCTCTGCCTCTGTCTCTATCTCTCTCACACACACACACATACACACACACACAGCCTCAGACCGACATTGGTGTCCAGTCAGACAAGCTGGGGGAGACTCGCTGCATCGGTCAAAACAAGGTCAGAGCCAAACATGACACGTGATAGGAAAGAAGGAGATTCCTGTATTAGACACTCATTTCCAGTCAGCCATACCGGCTCGGAAACTTTCGATACAATTTTTAGACGAGCACCTGGGGTTTCGAAGCAGCCAGCGCTAAGAGAAGAGTGTGAGCCCGCGGCCCCTCACTCACAGGCGGCTAATTTTAGCATCCAAACAAACCAGCGAGCCAAACATCATCTCCTGGTGCACGTCCCCTCCTCACCCGCCCCCTTCCTGTGAACCCCACACTTCCTGTCGCTGGCGAGCCATGCTGCTGTGGCCCTGCCAAGGACCCAGGGACTTGGGGACCCAGGGATGCAGGGACCTGGGGACACAGACACTGAGGAACTCGAGGACCTGGGGACCAAGGGACCCAGGGACCCAGGCCTGCACTCCTGTGGGCAGAGGGCTTTGTTGGCACCACAAAGTGCAAAGGGCAGTGCAGACAGGGAGGGATGGAGGCAAGCCCCACCTGCCCCTCAGCACCCTCCATGGGGGGGCCTGTCCCTGTCCCTCCTGAAGACCTGGGCACTCCAGTATGACTTCCACCTCCGCCCATATAGTGGAGCCTGATGAGCGGTCCAGGTGAGCTCTGCCAAGGATGCCCCAGCCAGCTGTGAGGAGCACCCCCCGGTCCCCCCCTCAAATCTCTGTCCATTCTCAGCAACTGAAACTCAGTTCTCCCATCTGTTAAATGGGATGATGTTTGCCACGGGGACAGATCGGTGCCAGGCTTGGAAATGACATGCAGAGTGCCTGGCACACAGCAGTGGCATCATCTGCTGGAGAGGGCCTCACTCGTCAGCTGGCGTGAGGGTCTTCTTCAAAGTCAGAGGTCCAGGAGCCTCGAAGCAAAGGGTGCAGGCCATCCCTCCCTAGCTCACCTGAGGTGATGCTCAGAGGCCCAGGTGGTGAGCAGATGAGCAACACAAATGGTAGAAAAGTCATGTGGGTGAGGAAGGGCTGCCCACACCGGGGATGCCCTCAGCCCCATGGATGCAGCTCAGTTCATCCACAGAGGTCTGATGACAAGAGGCCAGGGTGCTAGGCGGGAAGGGCAGCCACCCAGCGGAGGGCTGGCCGCGTGGAGGGGCCACGGTGTCCCTAACCCAGGCTGGTGTGGAGGGGGCGCTTGGACCCTGCAGGAGGAGCACGGCTGGCCCAGCCCCAGAGACCCCAGAGACCCCTGTAAGCAAAGGTGACCTGTACCTTCGGTTTATGACTTTTTCTCAAATGAATAAAAATTCAATTAAACAACTGGATCGGGAGAAATTAGGTATGAGCCAGGGAAAGGTCACGGAGGGAGGAGTGACTGTGTGCTGCTCTCGGGGACTGCCAACATGCAAAACCACCTCTGGTGTCCCTCTTGGCCTTTCTCTTCTCTGACATCGCGAGCCAGAATCAAACGGCCTTTGAGGCTTGCGGGAGTGCGTGTACCTGGGTTGCCTCTCCTGTGCCCACAGCTGCTCACGCCAGGGGAGACACCTGACATGGGCCGGTCCAAACACATCCCTCGGCAGGAACGTGCGGCAGCTGGCTCAGGGGACATCTGTAGGACACCAGCCCTGCAGATGTGAGGCCAAGTGTAAGACGAGTGACTCAGAGAAAGCAGGCAGGGGTGAGGGGAGCCACCTGCCTCCTGTCAGGAGCGAGGGTAGGCAGAGGAGTGCTGTTAGATGGCACGACCTCTCCCCAGACAGAGAGGGGCTGCTGACTCGGAGCTTCCCCCAATCCCTTGGTGTCAACACTGCCACCACGCTGAGGCTCTCCTTGTTTCTGTCTGGCTCCGCCACCCCCAGTGCCACCGTGGTTGCTGGCCACTTCCTACCCTCGAGGGGCCTGGCTGTTCTGGAACTTTCTGGTTGCAGATATTCTCAGCTGCTCTGGTGATGTGACCCAAGGGTGGCCTCTCAAACATGGCCGAAGCCAAGAAACACAGTCTAGCAACCAAAAAAGGAATCCTGAGACTTGAGTTCCTTAAATGTTGCGGATCAAACATGGTCATGCTAACCCTGTAGAATGTGCTCTCTCTCCTCCTGTTGACTTCTCTCCCTGCAGCCACCTCCTCCTCTCTTGGAGGATTTCCCCCAAGTTGTTGCCCAAATGCCTCTCTCTCCCCACTCCTGATATCAAAGCTCCAAGTGTGGGAGTTGTAGAGCCCTTCCGTGGGGAGGGAGGGAAAGACGCTGAACTGGCAGAGTCAGAACTCTAGCAGTGGAGAGGACAGTGTATCCCATCACACAAGAACCCATCTTTCTTTTTCACTTGAGTTAGCCTGGGCAGGCTTCGGTGTCTGCCCCAGGACCTTTGCACCTGCTGTGCTCACTGCTTGAATGCTCTTGCCCCATATTTTTGTTTTCACGGCTTGTTGCCATTCCCTTCAGGCTCCTGCTCAAATGTCACCTCTTCAAGGAGGCCATACCATCTAAACAAGCTCTCCTGTGACAAATGCTATTGTTTCTTTCCATAAAGACCAGTCTTGTTTTCTGTGTTTGAGTGTCAATGTGCACAGCCCCAAAATGGGAATACAATTCAATACTGGCTAAATGAGGCATCAGGGAAGGGCTACTGGGGGTTTCTGAGAAAGATGTTCCTCCACAACAAAGGAGAGATCCTCCCTTCATGTTTTGGGCACCAGAGGTGAGGATGTGATGTCTGGAACTGTGGCAGCCATCTCGTAATGATGAGGTGATTAGCCTGAAGAGGAAAGCCAAGTGTTCTCTTGAATAATGAGAAGGTCTGGTAAGACAGGGTTTGCTTCCTACATGACACCAAGAGATTCAGCTGAGTCCCAGCTACTTCGTTCAGATGGATTATATGCTGGCCAATTTCCCATGGTCCCCACAGGTCCCTATGGCCTTACTATGGCCCACATTACTCACTCACATCCTTGCTGGACCCTGGGCAGAGCCAAAGGCAATGCGATGACTTGCACTTAATTGTATGTCCATCCCAGCAGCTGCTAGCACCCAGTTACTGGATCCAAGGGGTCAGACAGACCTGCTGTCCACCCTGTGAAGCTCACAGTCAAGAGAGTCACTCCAGGGCAGCCCAGGTAGCTCAGTGGTTTAGCGCCACTGTCAGCCCAGGGTGTGATCCTGGAGACCCTGGATCGAGTCCCGTGTCGGGCTCCCTGCATGGAGCCTGCTTCTCCCTCTGCCTGTGTCTCTGCTTCTCTCTCTCTGTCTCTCAAGAATAAATAAATAAAATCTTAAAAAAAAAAAAAAAAAGAGAGAGAGTCACTCCAACATGGGCTGATGAGAATTGTGATGGGTGTGCACCTCAGGTCAGGTCAGGTCAGGCTGTCCTCCCCCAGAGTTGACAATGCAGCTGACGCCTGATGCATGAGTAGCAGTTAGGCAGAGTGAAGGGAGCAGCATATCAGAGAAGAGGAACAGCCTATGTGGGAGCCCTAGAAGCCAGAGGAAAAGCAAGAGGGCTAATGTGGTTGGGTGTGATATGTGTGGTTTGGGGGTGTCCCAGCCGTCAGTGAGAGGCAAGGTCAGCCTGGACCAGTGTGACAGGTGTGGGATGGGGAGAGGGTGTATGTGTGAGAGACAGAGACACAGAGAAAGATACAAAAGGAGACTCAGTGAGAGAAAGCTGGTGTCACCCAGCTTTTTGGCTGAGTGATGGAGTCAGGGGTGGGTGGCGTGGGGCAGGTTTGGGATATAAGGGGGTGAGTTTGGCTTTAGGCCCTGGATGGACTAGTATCCCTTACCGGATGGGAAAGGGGGAGTGGGGTCTCAGCACAAGCTTCTCTCCTTTCAAAAACCATGCTCACGGCTTTGCAGCAGAGAGCAGCCCCAGGGGCTGGGGTCTCAGAACTTCAAAGTTTAACCAAGGCCAGAGGGTGTGGCAATTGGCTGTCCATACACTGACTGACGGCCCCTATGGGTCAGATAGGCCCATGAGAAAAGTCCCAGACCAGAATGCCAGGCCCGCTGTGGTCATCCACCATGGAATCCCTGGCCATGAATGGGTGCCACCCGGTCGGGGGGTGCTGGGGTCTGTGCCATGTATGGGGTTACCCATGCAGGACTCCTGTTAGGGGCAGACTTCGTGGATGTTGTTAGAAGCCCTGCAGAACATTCTGGGTAATATAGGGGCTGGAGCAGGTGCTTGGAACCATGTTTCCCCATCAGGCAGCCATAATATCCTGGTTGACCTTGGCAGGACGGCCAAAGACAAATCCAGGAGAGGCAGGGTAGTGGGGCTGGAAGTGGGGCATCAACCTAGATAGCAGCGGGTTTTGAGGGCAGCATGATGCCAGGGCTCAAAGACATCCCCTCCTGCACTCCCCTCCCCACCCCCAAAGTGTGGCCTGGTTAGGTAGAAACCCAAGCAGGCTGCCTCGGTCAGAGAGGAAATCCACATCCTCCCCCATCTGATCATCCTGAGACCTGCCCCCAAGCCAGCCACTGCCCCGGGCACCGCGCTGACCACTTCCCCAGTCACTGGGAGAGCAGAGAGCCACGGCAGCTGCCACCAGGGCTCTGCCTCTGAATTGCAAGGTCCAGCGGAGAGGCTGCAGTTGGCAAGTCAGCTTACCAGCTGTGTGACCTTGGTCTAGCTACTTAGCCTCTCTGGGCCTGTTTATTCCTGTAGAAAATGGAGAAAAGTTTTCGGATCAGTAAGTAAAAGAACACTTACAAAGTGCTTGTTGGCACAGAGTAGGAACTCAAAAGACAGTTGCTAATGTTTGAGATGTCTCAAACCTGAGAGCATCAGCCATTAATCTTCTAGGGATTGTAGGGCCCCTGGGGAATCTGAGAAAGCCTGCAGTGTCTCCCCAGAAAAGTGTAGATCTACACATACAACGCGATTTCCGGGGCTCCGAGCTGTGTGGCTGGTGTCCTTGGAGGTAGCCCAAGCATTCATCACTAGTGTTATCAGCCTGGCACAGGCTCCCTTCCAGAGCCTGGGCCCCGGGCTCCAGGTGCGGGCAGCCAGCCCCAGTGTGCATCTCGGGCACCTCCCCGAGCCCTGGGCCGGCTCCACAGGGAAATCACGGCTTGCAGACTCTGGTGCGATCGCTCGAGCCGCAGCCGGGCTTTGCAGACAGCTCTGGCACTCTCTGCGGTCGCCCAGCCCCAGGCAGGCCCCGCTTTCCTTCCCAGGCAGCCTCGGAGCTGCCCACAGCTGGGCTGCTGGCGGCTGACAAATCAGAGCCCGGAGCTCCGGCAGATGATGTCAGGGGGCTTCTTTGAAAGCTCTCTGCTCACGTGGACCGATTCCCCGGGGTGCCAAACCCCAGCCTCCTGCTGACTTCATGGTTCCATCCGGGGACTGACCCAGAACACAGAAACTCAATCCTGACCTTCTTTCCTCCAGCCCCATCTTATTAGCATACGCACGGCCCCACAGCCCTGCATTCTGGAGCCTGGTGAGAATGACTTGGGGTGGGAGGAGGGCAGGACTGGGGGTGGGGGGAAAGAACCCACAGGAAATTTTTTTCAGGTCTCTCTCCCCCCGTGTGGTTTCTTGTCTCCTCCCATCCCTCAAGTTACATGCAATTCACGAGTTTGGTTATTCTGCACAAGCCTGAGAATCTGAAGTTAGATAAATATAAATAAATCAGCAGACCTTTCACTCTGGAGCCCTCTTGCAATCACATCTGCCCCCTTGGCTCTAAGTACTTTACGAGGAAGCACACGGGGTCTGAGTGGTGAGCCACGATTGCCTCGGCTTGGGGAAGATTTACTGTTCAATGTAAAGCTCAACCAAGATGGAAGCAGAAGGCCTTCCAGCTCCCACAGCGCCTCTCAAGGTGGGTGGCTTATCCGGCCCTAAATAACCATAGCTGGGCTTCCCGAAGCATGGCCCCTCCAGACCTAGCACATTCAGCTTGATTCTGGGGGCTGTTTCAGAAAATAAAAAGCATCACTAACTGGCTCTTGGGAGAATGCCTTTTGTTTTTAAGGCACCGCTCTCCCTGGCAAACTGGGATCTCAGTGTTGTAGGGACGATTTGTCATCACAGAGGGATGAGGGGACCAGGACCCCCACCGCGGACCCCCCGCCCCTGACCTCCCTGAGCTTTGTGGTGCTCATTTGACTTCTCAGGGTCAAAATGCTGCAGGATCCACAGCGTTTGTTTTTTAGACTGAGATATTTATCAAAAGCTTGTGTACTCGTTATTCGTATCTTGAATATGTGGCAAAAACCTGGCAGATCAACTCATGCCCACGGTATTTAAGACCAAGGGCTGTTCCTGCATCTGTTAGGAATTGCTTCAAGCTATAACCAAAGACTGAAATAACAGCCATTGAACACAAGATAAAAATTTATTTCTGTCTTATGCAAACAAAACCCGAGTGTAGTCCTGGGCTCCAACACACCATCTGTAACTCGGACTCCTTTTCTCTTTCTGCTCCACCATCTTCTGTGCAGTTTCCATTCTCAAGGTCACCTCAAGATCCAGTATGACTGCTACAGCTCCAGCCATCACATCTGTATTCCAGGCAGGACACTAGAGGAAGGGCTGTTTGTCTGCTTTGTCTTTCCTCCAAACCTTGTCACCTTACATTTTCTTGATTACCCTAGGTGCAAGGGAGGCTGGGATATGTGGTCTTTTAGCCGTACATAGTTTCCCAGAATAAAACAGGATTCTGTTGGTAAGGAAGGGAGTGTGGGTATTGGGTTGTCAACAAGCAATTGCTCTTATAGTTCCCATGAACCCACAGACCTGGAATTGAAGCCCAGCCTGCCACCTACCCGGTTATGAATATTCAGTATGGTGGCCTGCTTTGGCCACACCCTGTTGGGTCCATACTTGGAAAATCTGCATTAAGGGGTCGAGGAGGAGAGTAGCTCTAGAACCCATAGGGCCTTTGCTATCTGTTGGGGAGGGAAGCACAGCTCTCCTGCACATACCCACACCCCTCCAGCTCCTGGGCAGTGGGAGCACACCCCACAAAGACCCCTACCCGCTGAAACGGAAGATGAAGTAAGGCTGCATGTATGAACGTAATGTGCAGAGATGCAGAGAGGCTGTGCAGGGGGAGCTGACTAAGGGGCCCTGGCCTCAGAGCTGGAGTTGGAGAGGTAGGGGCTCCCAAGTAGCCTGTGGAAGGACAGGCCCTTCCCAGAGTGGCTTGATAGCTTGTCACCCAAATCAGGACATATCTTAGCCAAAGAGGGGGCTGCCAGGAATTGCACCCAAAACCCCGGTACAAATCAGGTCTGTCCTGGGTAAGCAGGGATGTACGGCCTCCCTGCCTGCACCCCTATGCACAATTCAGGGCCTGACTTAAGCTTTCCAGAAGTGGTTTGCAGGTTACAGTGGCGGCAAGAGTGGAATGCCTCTGCAAATGATGAAATAATATGAATTTTTTAAAAAAGGCTGAAAACAAGGAAATGTCTTCATTTTAATGCAAGAAAAATAATAGCATGGCACGTTTCCCCTTCCGCCCCAACTGGGGAACGTGTATTTGGAGCGTCCCAAGGGCTGGTGGGTGCCCTGGCGTTCAGGTCCCTGCCCCACGGGTAGCACCCCTGTTCCATGCGTTACATTCATCCGCTGCTCAGGCTTCCGCGGGGCCGCTGGCCTCGGGCCTGGCATCGTGTCCATCATGGGGCCCGGCCTCCCTGCTGACTCCATAGGGCAGGACCACTCGGCCAGGTCAGCCCTGGGGTGGGGGGGCCCTAAACCTGTCCCGCTCCCACCTGAGTGTCCACCCGCTCAGCTGCGTCTGCCCCGGGGCTCCCTGGCGGGGGAGCCCCCTGACCGGGTGGACAGAGGCCTCTCCTCGCCCCCACGGCACTGGCCGCTGGGGTCCGGACACCCCCCGGGGCTGCGCTCAGACTCGGGGCCCGCCTCACAGCTGGTCCTCGTCCACCCAGACGGTCTTGCGCTGTTCCTCACTGATCTTGTCTTTGAGGACCCGGAGCAGCTCCTCCACGCTGCCCCACATGTCGGCCTCCACCGTGGCGTACAGGCAGGGCAGGGCCTCCAGCTCCTTCTCCTTCAGCCGGCACAGCCGCAGGAATTCCTCCTCCGTCTCCGGCCGGGGCAGCATCTTCCTGTGGACAGGGGTGGGGGGACACGGGGGCTGTGGGAGCCGCGTGGGAGCCCAGGCGCGGGGAGACTTGGGGTGGGGGCTGGGAGGGCGCTGTGCCACCTGACCCCTGCCCGCCCCACGGCTGTCACCTGCCACGCCGGGTCTCCATGGTGCCCACCGCCTTCCAGCACAGGGCTGTGCGGCGGGCGGGGCGGGGGGGAACCCTGCTACTCTGGTCACTTGTGGAAATCCAAAGAGGTGGGACTTAAAAAAAATCTTTTATTTGGTTTACTTTTTTTTTTTTTAATTCTTCCATTTTCAGGGCTAGCTGATGGGGCAGGGGAGCTATTACCCTCCTTGGTCTTAATTGTGGTACAATGCATGTAAAAGTCCCCATCCTGACAGTCTTTAAGAGTACAGTTCAGTCATGGTAAGTTTATTCACCTCGTTGGGCCACTAACCTCTGGTACCTCTTCATCCTGTAAAACTGAAACCCATGCCGACAAACACGCTCATTCCCCATCCGCCATCCCTGGTCCCTAGCGCCACCATCTACTCTCTGTGAATCCATCTCCTCCAGGGGCCTCACGGATGCTGAATCATATGGTATTCGTCCTTCTGTGTCTGGCTGATTTCGCCGAGCCTCATCTCTTCAAGCTTCATCCAGGTGGCAGCAGGTGCCAGCATGTTCTTCCTTTCCAAGGCTGAGTCATAGTCCAGTGCATGGATGGACCACCTTCTGTTTGTCTGTCCATCCATTGATGGACACTTGGGCAGCTTCCGCCTTTGGACATTTGGGAATAAGGCTGCCTTGACTGTGGGTGAGCAGTTATCTTTTTGAGACGATGCTTTGGATTCTTCTGGGCAGATGTCCTGGGGTGGAACCGCTGGATCACACGGCCATTCTGTGCGGACCCTCTGTCTTCCACAGCGGCTGCGTGGTTTCACATTCCCGCCTGCGGTGCGCTAGGCTTCTCCCCATCCTCACCACCACATGGGCGTTTATGGGTTTTGGACAGCAGCCATCAGAATGCGTGTGCAGTGGTGGGGTGGGGAGTTTTGTCGTTTGCTCATTCATGGGTTTCCTGGTGCCAAGCACTTAAACAGGTGCCCAGTAAAGATCTGGTGAAAGAGGCAAGTGGCCTAACCTCTCTTCCTCTCCCTTGTAGCTGTCTATAGGAGAGGTGAGGTCAGGGATAGTGCCACGTAGTGGCCAGGCCCCAAACCCCACAGCCAACCTTGCAACAAACACCACAGGCTTGACCTTGAACACAGATTCAGACCTTTCCTTGCCACCTGCCAGATAGGATCTGGGTCTTGGCTCTTGCTCAGGGGTGGTCCCAACCACACAGCAGCTGGAGGGAGCCTTCTATGTCCTGTTGGATCATGTCCCTTGGTGTGGTCTGGACCCCTCAGCTGCAAGGTCACTGACCTCACACTGCCCACCACACCGCCTCTTGGAGCTGTCCCCACCCCAAAGTCTGGGTCCTTCTCTGCCATCACCTGCTTGGCCTGCCCTCACTGTTCTGGGGCTGCTCCCACATCAGCTTCCCTCCCCAGCCACCTGGGTCCTGCAGCTATCCCTCCCAGCACTTGTCCCCCCCCACCCCCCCGACATGTTCTGTGTGTGTTACTGTCTCCGTTGCTAGAGGTTGGAGGTCGTGGCTGCCTTGGACTGCAGTCAGGTCCTCAATGAGGACCCCCTAATGGGGTGAGCAGGGGGACCCCGCAGCCAGTGGTTCTCAGTGGGGACCCCAGAGGTGTGGCAGGGAGAGGAGAGGTCTCAGAGCCCTACCTAAACCTCTTGATGTTCTTCTCTGACACCCGAATGAAGAGCACGATGGGGTAAATCCTGGACTTGATCAAGTCTCTAGTGCAGCTGATCCCGGCCTCCAGAAGACAGTGTTTGTCCTGCAAGCACAGCAGTCAGTGGTCAGTAGCTCCTCCAGCCCCTCTGGGGAGCTGGGGCAGGGCCTGAGATGCAGGGCCAGGCTCTGCAGGTCAGGGACAGGGACGAGAGCCCCGAGTACCCCCAGCTGCACTGGGGAGAGACCCAAGGGGAAGCCCGACCTCTGTAGGACAAGCCCCTGATCGCGTGGACACCTGGTTCCACAGTGCTGCACACAGCGGTGGGCAGCGGCAGAGCCGAGGCTCCTAGCCTGAGGGGAGGCGGGCGGCATGAAGGGGTTTTAATCAAAATCAAAATCGGCTTCCAGAACACCTGCTGCTCCCCTCAGCTTACAAAGGCGTTCTTGGTACTGTCAAGGGTGGAAAACCCTCGAAAGGGGAGGTGGGACTGGACAGTCCTGGGAGCATCTGCAAGGGTTCTCGGGCACCCATGAGCTCATCCCTTCTGAAGCAGGACAATCTCTGTTTTGCTGGAAGTGTCACTTCAAAAACAAACCCCCCAAAGCCCAAATGCTCTGCATTGAAAGAGAAGGTCAATACAGGGAAGTGTGTGTGTTCCTAAGTGTGCAGCTCAGTGAATTTCCACACCCGGAACATGCCCTCGTCCCTGTGCTCCTTCTGGTCACCGCGCTCGCTGGCTCCCTGCTGGCGTGGCCACTGCCCAGACTCCTCACAGCACAGATCCACTGGGTGGCTTCCCCTCTCCAGGGACAACCATCTCAGCTCGGACCCCGCCCACTGTTGCCCTGTCCACTCCAATATCAGAATTCCCTATAGCTGCTGTGGCCCAGACTTGAAAACCAAACTAACTGCTCCAGGCTGGCTAACAGCTCTGCCCATGTGTTCATCTGTGTGAGTGACAATGTGGGGTGGCGGATGGGGGGTGTTGGGTGGCAGATGAGGAGCTCCAGTGGGCACCTGCTCTGCCTACCCACCCCAAGGTCACCCAGGAGAGCTGACCCCCCCAGGGGCTGGCCTGATAGCTTTGTTTTGGAAAGGTCCCAGAAGGAGAAAGAACTCATTGCTTGCGGCTCACAAGGATCCCGTTGTCTGGCTCCAGAAGACTCTCCTCCGTTGCGGCCGATAACCCTTCTGCCGCTCCATTTCCCCCATGACTCCTGTTGCCCATTCGCTCTCCCTGTCTCTCACCCTGATATATGTTCCCCCTGCCTCTGGCCCTTGTTCTTGCAACTAGGCACATGTACAGCCCTGAACGATGTGAATCAGAACACTAGTGCCAGGGAACCATCAGAAACAGAAGGTGGTTTCAAAATATAAATGTGCATGTTGGAGCCCAGAGAATGAGGGTATGTGGAGAGGTAACACGGAGCAGAAGGCAAAAGGAAAAGAAGGAGGCTTGCCCACAGGGAGGCGAGAGCAACTCTGCACCCCACCCTTGTCTATGGCTGAGGTGGCCCCACAAAGACAACCGGTGGTGTCACCTGATCCAGCCCCCTGCCTCCCACCTCACCTTGGCAGCCACAGCTTCGATGTTGGCAGGAACAATACATTCAAAAGTGTTGGGGTTCTTCTCTCGGGAGTAGATGATGGTCTCTGTCTTTTGCTTTCTGAGGAACTCGTCTCTGGTGACAACATCTGAGGACAGAAGGTCAGTCCTGAGGGCAGCACAAAACTCCCCTTTCTGGGCTCAACAAAACTCCATGTTGATCCCCTCCTGGCCATGTTTAAACAAACCGTAGCTCCTCTACTAGACTGTGAGGCTTCTCAAGGGTAGGGTCAAGGTCGCAGTTCTTTACACTTTCCACAGCAGCCCACAGAAGAGCTGGTTGGTAAATTCTCAGCATTAAGTTTCACTGGACAAAGTAGCTCAGGCACTTAGGTGCAGTACTGGTGATGAAGGGTTTCCTGCTTTACTCATCAATCCATCTATCTACCTCATCACCCATTCATCCATCCACCCATCCATTCATGCAACCATCCATCCATCCACCCATCTATCCTTCCCCATCCACACACACACCCATGCATCCAACCATTCATCTATCCATCCATCCATGCAACCATCTACCCATCCATCTAACCATTCATCCATCCACCCATCCATCTACCCATTCACCCCAACCATACATCCATCCCTCCATCCATCCATCTACTCATCTATCCATCCATTCACCCACCCATCTATCCCTCCACCCATCCACCCAGTCATCTACCCATCCACCATTCATCTGCCTATCTACCCATCCACCTACCCATCCATTCATCCATCCCCCCACTCCATCCCTCCATCCATCAAGCTAATTTTTATTGAAATTTAACATTTATTGAAAATCTACTAAGGGCCAGCCAGAATAAAAACACAGCTGTTCTTGTACTTGAGAACCTATGACCTAGCTGGGGAGAAAAATGTGGGATACAGAAGACAATGAAACAATTTAGTAGGTGCAGTGATGGGCTATTTATTGTGGCAGGAGTGAGGAAATGTGGAGGGAATAGGGGACAGGCAGGCTTCCTGGAGGAGGTATGTACTGGAGGCCCCACTCACTTGCTGGGTGACCCTGAACACATCTTTAATCTCTCTCTTTTTTTTAAGATTTTATTTATTCATGAGACACACACACACACACACACACACACACACAGAGAGAGAGAGAGAGAGAGAGAGGCAGAGACATAGGCAGAGGGAGAAGCAGGCTCCGTGCAGGAAGCCCGATGTGGGACTCGATCCCGAGTCTCCAGGGTCACACCCTGGGCCAAAGGCAGGCACTAAACTGCTAAGCCACCCAGGGATCCCAACATATCTTTAATCTCTTGACCTCAGGTTCTCCATTTATGAAAGGAGGAGGGTGGATTCAGCCTAGGCTAGCCGGGGAAGCCCACACTAGTCCTCAGTGTGCACTGGAAGTGAGTGGGAAGGGATCCGGGGAAGAGCCAGGAGGAAAGGAGCTGCAGTTGATTTCAGGGGAGGGAGGGAGCCTAGAGCGTCCACCCCACAAGGCCTACAGGCCCCCAAGGGGAAGACAGATCATGTTTGCAGAGTTTAGAGCAGCTGAGTGGGATTTCCTTTTTTTTTTTTTTAAGATTTTATTTATTTATTCATGAGACAGAGAGAATGAGAGAGAGAGAGAGAGAGAGAGGCAGAGACACAGGCAGAGGGAGAAGCAGGCATGTCCATGCAGGGAGCCCGACACGGAACCCAATCCCAGGTCTCCAGGATCATACCCTGGGCCGAAGGTGGCACTAAACCGCTGAGCCATCTGGGCTGCCCTGAGTGAGATTTCCTAATCAGGCTTTCTACCTAACCTCATATTGTCAGGGAGCCAGGTCAAAAATCCTTGGAACCCTAGGCAGGAGTAAAATCCTTTGCCCAGAGCCTCCCTGCAGGATGTGTGAGGCTCCCAGGGAGCCAAGCAGAGGAAGGGCATGAGGGTGCACATGCCTGAAAGGTTCCTGCACCTGAAGCTGGGCTATGGAGGGCTTTGGAAGTACTTGGACCCCGTGGAGAAGGGAGGTGGTTGCTGCAGTGGCTGCAGGAGCTGGCATTCAGCAAGCTGTGGAACTCATGTCTGTGCCCTGCCCACTCCACATGGGGGCTGAGAACCTGGAACCCATGGTACACTTGGTCCCAGGGTGGGCTCTGCCCATCTGTGAGCTTCAAACCTGTACAAGAAGGGGCCACCATTATCCTGGTTTTATAGGCAAGGAAACAGGTTGATAACTTACCCCAAATAAACAGCTAGGGGGTGGGCAGGGGTAGACCAGAGCTGGAAGCCACTTGTCTCAAAGTACACGATCTTTCCCACCAACCATACTATTTGCTGAGGGCCTCCTAGGGGCCAGGGGCTGTAGAGGAGTAACACAGGGGGTGCGGCCTCTCACTACCCACGGAGCCGGGCATTCCGGGAGACCTCAGGTGCGTCGGTGCCAACATGCAGCAGAAGGCTGTGTGGGGAGCCATCTCTCAGGACTCAGCAGGTGAGTCTGCTTCTGCTCAGGTGTCATCCCACCCTGATGTTAGAGCTTACTGATAAACACAGGAGTGAACACATACAAAATGTGCATCCTGGCCAGGGGCTATTTGGAAAGCTCCATACTATGGGTTCCCAGCCCTGGCCCCTCACCAGAACCTTCAGGGGAGCTCTGCATAAAGGACTCCCAATGGATATGGCCCCCCTGCTCACAGGGATGTTAGCAGCAGCAGGAGCAATCACACAGATGAATCTCAGAAACATTATGTGGGGTGAAGGGAGCCAGGTATACGTGATTTCAAGCTACATGGCTCCATTTGTAGAAAAGTCTAGAAAATGCAAACTGATGTGTGATGGGAAGCTGTTCAACAGTGCCTGGGGCAGGGGGACGGAGGGGAGCTCAAGGGGGCACAATGTTCTGTCTCCTGGTTACGGCTGGGGTCACGGGGTGTAGACACCTGCCTGAACGCATTCAACCCCACACCCAAAATGGGAGTGGGTTGCTGAATGTGAATGGTGCCTTAGAGGGCACACTTAAAACCCTGACACCTCCACCTCATGTCCACCAGGATAACTACCATTAGGGCAAATGACAGGTGTTGGTGAGAGTGGGGACAAACTGGGCCCCTGTGTGTGCTTGTAGGAATGTGGAATGGTACAGCCTTGTTGCAGATGATGGTGGAAGTTTATTTTTTTTTAATTTTTTTAAAAATTTTATTTATTTATGATAGGCACACAGTGAGAGAGAGAGAAGCAGAGACATAGGCAGAGGGAGAAGCAGGCTCCATGCACCGGGAGCCCGACGTGGGATTTGATCCCGGGTCTCCAGGATCGCGCCCTGGGCCAAAGGCAGGCGCCAAACCGCTGCGCCACCCAGGGATCCCGATGGTGGAAGTTTAAAATAAAAACAAGGGATCCCTGGGTGGCGCAGCAGTTTAGCGCCTGCCTTTGGCCCGGGGCGCGATCCTGGAGACCCAGGATCGAATCCCACGTCAGGCTCCCGGTGCATGGAGCCTGCTTCTCCCTCTGCCTATGTCTCTGCCTCTCTCTCTCTCTCTCTCTCTCTCTCCGTGTGTGTGACTATCATAAATAAATAAGTAAATAAAAAAGGCTTCAGTATCCTACTATAGGATACTGTTAAAAAAAATAAAATAAAATAAAAACAAAACACAACTTCTAGAATCACCGCGTGAGCCAGCAATCCCGCTGCTAGGTCTATCCCCAAAAGAACTGTAAGTGGGCACTTGAAGAGATCCTTGCTCACCCGTGTTCATGGCAGCATTATTCACAATAGCCCAGAGGTGGAAGCACCCAACGTGTCCACAGACAGATGATGGATAAACACCGTGTGGCACACCCACGCCTTGGAATATCCACTTGGCCTTAACAAGGAAGGAAGTGCTGACACCTGCTACCACTGGGATGGACCTTGAGGACACTGTTGAGTGATAGAAGCCAGAGGCAAAGGGATAGACACCGTAGCCTGCACCCCCCCGCCGTGAGGTCCCCAGGGGAGCCCAATTTACAGGGGCGGACACTAGGTGGTGAGAGCCAGGGTCTGGGGTGAGGGATGAGTGTTTCACGGGAATAGAGTTTCGGTTGGGAAGACAAAAAAGTTCTGGAGATGAATGTGCTTGATACCCATGAACTGGATGCTTAGAAATGGTTAAAGTGGTGAATTTTATGTTATGTATATTTTACTATAACAACAACAAAACTACCCTCCTCTGGACACCTGACATTTGGTTGGTATGTGCGTCCCTGCACGTCCACTATTTCAATACAGATGATGCTGAGGATGATTCTAGTTTGCAGCTGAGACTGGGACGCAGCCTCCTGTGTGTAGGGTGTACGATCATGGTTCCTCCTAACCACATCAAGGGCATGGAAGCCCCAGCGATGGATGGCTTGGCTCTGACCAGAGTGGGGGCCAGAGTGGGGACCCCAGGTCATGTCTCCTAACTGACTATGTCCCCTTCGTCTTGAACCTTCAGTGTGAAAGGCAAAGGGAAGGCCAGCGTTCCCTGCTCTGGGGCCACAGTGAACTCAGCAAGGGCTGGCATGGCAACAGGGACCGAGACTCTCCCTCCCCATGCACACCAGGCCAGGAGGGAGTGTGGGTGGCCCTTCCTGCTCTCCTGCCCGGCCACCTGATCTGATGGAGGAGGAGGAGGAGGGCAGGCATGGGCTCCTGGCCGGCGGGGCACACTCACCTGGCTTACACATGGTGAACTCCATTGCACCCCCAGAGTTGAGCAGCTTCTGGACCAGAGCCTTGGCCAGCATGGTGGGTGTGAAGAGGACCGGCCGGCGGCGCTCGCAGTAGAAGGCACGCACCAGGCTGTAGGGGATCAGGCTGAGGTTCTTGCTGAGCTCACTCTCTGGGTCCAGCTCTGCAAGAGGACAGGAAAGGGCTGGCTGTGAGACCCCGGCCTGCCCGTCAGGGTGCAGGGCACGGATGTCCTGGGAGCCTGGCTGGTCCCAAGGAGCCTGCAGAAATTAAGACACCCCTTGGCCACCCAGGAATATTCACACAGTAACCCATGGGCCGGGCCCTGTTCTGGGAGCTGGGGCCAGGGAGGTGGTGGCGGCAGGTGATAGGTAAGCAGTATATAGCAAGCCCCACTGCTCACTCTGGGCAGTAGGGCTGAGCTCTCAAGGAGGGGGCTGGAGCGGGATGGACAGGGATGGGTTTTCTGAGGACAGTCAGGGCCTGGGGCTGGTGTTTAGACACGGAGCCAGGTGTGGAGAGCTGGAGCGAGGGCAGTGTGGGCAGAGGGGTGGGCGGGCAGGGGGTGAGAGAGGGGGTGGCAGGGGGTGAGAGAGGGGGTGGCAGGAGCTGATGGGGTGGCAGTAGGGGCCTAGGGCTTACTTTGGAAGCTCTGGGAAGCCACCAGGGCCAGAGGCAGGGAGTAATGTGGACTCCTTGCTGCCTTTTCAAGGCTGGTGTGTGGGGAGCAGAGCAGAGCCAGCCCCAGGCAGCTCCAGGAACTGCCTCCCCCAGGGACCAGCAGCCCCCTGACCTGGCTGTCGAAGGGCCAGTCTGGAGAGGAGCCCAGCACCTCTGACCATTGGTGCCCGGGCCAGCCTGGCCCCATGAGGACAGCGGGAGGGCTGGCTTGCCACCAGCAGGGGACTATACACCCAGTGACCCCTGGCGGGCTTGATAAATGGCAAGAAGCACGCTGTGGGGAGAAAAATCAATAAGTGAACACTTCACAGCAAACAGCTCCAATTAACACGGGCATCTGGGCTCAAACCAACTGCAGCGAGTGTTCGTTAGGGGTGAGCCTGGCGGGACGCCACCCCGCAAGGCTGTGTCTCCCAGCCGAGGCCAGGCAGGTCCCCTGGCAGCTCCTCCCAGGCCGGGACCCCTCTTTGGAGGGAGTGGGTGTTCCAGCTACTCCAGTGGGGACCCATGTGACCTGCACAGCCCCCCCTGCAGCCTCCCAGCCAGGAGGAGGTGGGGAGGGGCCAGGCCATCAGCGCCATACCTTCCTGCTTCTCAGTCAAGAGCTTGGTGGTGTCCAGTGACGACCGGGCCAGGCTCCCCAGCGGGCTCCCCGAGACTATACGGACTCGCTCGTTGCTGTTCATCCTCTTATATTTGTTCTCAGACCTGCTGACGAACTAGAGGACAGAGCGAGAGCTTTTGCTTCTAACCACACAGAGCTGCCTCTCAACCCAGACACAGACAGACCTCTGATTAGACCCCAGCTCTGCCCCTGGGGGGCCGACTCAGTCCCCTCCCCTGGCCCCCTGCAAACACAGGAGGCACCTAGCAGGCTGAGAGGGTCCTCTGGCTGTTTGGGGAATCATTAGTAGGTAAGCAAGCAAACAAATGGCGACTCTCCTCCCTAACCATGCTTGAAGCCTGTTGAGGGGTGGTGTGGGTGGGGTGCATGGGGCGGCCTGGTCCGGATAGGCCCTCAACAAGTCCCTCTGGTAATCCCATGTGCATTCCTGGGGTGGGGCGGGGCACGGGTGGAAGGTCCCTGGCAGGGAGCCCCCACTGGCAGGACGGCTCACAGACTACCCACAGAACCCCCTGCCTCAGTAAGCTCTGGGGAGGGGGTGGCGGGTCCCTGCTCCCTTGGACAATTCAGAGCCGAGCCCTAGAGGGTGGAGAGAGATGCCCCAGTGATGGACACAGAATCCAAATTCCCACCTACTCCCTGGGCTATTCTGATCTTTCCTCTACACCCTCCTGCAGGAAAGAAAATCCAGGAGCTGAGATCATAGTCTGGCTCTGTGGTTAAGTGGCCCCCAGAGTGAGCCATCAGAGATGCCCAAGGCTTCTGACTCTTGCATGACATGTGGCCAGTGACGTGGGCAGTAGGAACAGCTGAGATTCATTAGGATTCCTCCTAACTCTGAGTTTCTTTCTGGCACCTGTCTGTATCTACCTAGTTTCAGGGTCACATCATTAGCCATTTCTCTGGGTTTCCTATGTTCTCTGGGAGGGGCGGAGTGACACACAAGCTTCCCTGGGGCCTGATTAGCACAGTACCAACACAGGAACATCCTTGCAGGACCACACCTTAACATTACTCCCTTAGCTCTTGTCAGCAGGTAACAGAAGAAAGGGCCACACAGAATGCTTCTGCATTTCTGTGAAATCCCTTCTGAAGCTATCACCTACTATGCTATTCAATGTCCTTGTAAAATGATTCATGCAAAAAGAAAAATCCATTTTAGAATTAAATATAAGGGAAAATTTTTTCTGGTCCTAAAGAACTAAAATGTTTCTGTGGCCTGGGAAGATTTAAAGAATCTATAGCTTTTCCCTTTTTTCCTTGGCTGCTAGGATGCTCAGAGATAAATTTCATGCTCGATCGGAGGGATGCAACTGACCCGGACACCTACGGTGTTTTTGTTTTCTTCTCCTGATATACAGTTTCTGATCTTTCTACTAATACTTGAATAGCTAAGTTGTTTCAGTTCTTTTAGCCATAAATTCCTCAAATCTTTTTCTGAGAGCGATGTAGCTTCCAACAGGTGCAGAGACTGTCTACCGACCAGTGGCGGTGAGAGTAAAATGGGATGGGAATTGTGAAGCACCGTGAAAAGCTAGAAGTGGTGTACAAACACAAAGCAGTTATTTTGGCCAAGTCCTCTCTTCTTGGCAGCGAGAGGGCGGAGCCACAGCCCACGGTGATCGCAGTGGGCAGGCGCTCGGGAGCGCTTTACCTGAAGGAGCTGGCCGAAAAGGAAACTTGCTCGCGAGAGGCGCGGACTGACCCGGGGGTCGCTGGAGGAAAGTGGCTCCTCAGGCTGCAGGGTGTTCTGAAACCAGTGAGCAGTAGGTCAGGCGCGCTGGGCGGGGCAGGACGCTCGGCGTCCTCCAGCCCCCTCTGTGCTAAGGGGAAGGGCGCCCGTCATGGAATCAAAGCGTTCCAGGCGGGGAGCAAGCATGGGGGGTAAGAGGAGCCCCGAGATTTGTTCTAGCAGAGACCAGAGGTGCAGAGAGGGGAGGTCCCCGAGGGGCAGGCTCCTCCGTTCCCGAGGAACCAAGTCCCGTAATCCATCACCCTTGAGATTAGTGGCTCCCATGGGACCCCTCCCCAGACCTGCCCTGGGGGGTGCGATGGAGCCGGCAGGCCGCTGGGTGACCTACCCGGAGCGCCCTCAGGGTGTGGTGGGTTGTGTCCGCCTCTTCTCGGTTACCTCTGTGCATGAGGCGCTGCAGCTTGACCAGGAGGAGTTGCTGGGCTCTGGGGGGACGGGACGGGAGGGCAGAGCCTTAGGGCCGGGCCTGCCCCAGTGCACGGAGCACTATGGGGTGCTGGGAGCACACCAGGGAGGACACGGCACCCAGCAGCTCAGCTTGAGTCCCGCAGCCAGTGCTGATTGTGGCAAAGTCACTCCTCTGGGCCCTGGTAGATGGGGGCTGCTGAGGCTGACCTCACGGGGCTGGCCTGGGCGGCAGCTGGACACCAGGTGCTTTACAGACGCCTGCCTGCCTAACCCGGGGAAGCCTGATGCGCTACTGCTATGCTGTCACATATGTCAGGGAGGGGGCCTACAGCAAGGCAAGGCAAGGACTAGCACAGAGCTTAAAATCAAGAGCCCAGGATGCTCTGGCGATGCCCGAAAGAGGGTTTCCTCAGCACTAGTGATGCAACAGGACCCAAGGGAGCTATATCCCCGGGCAGGCAGGGGAGGCTGCAGGAGGAGGAGGGAATGGGCGGCTTGCTGGTCAGCAAGCGAAGGCTGCCCTATGAGCCCCTCTACGGGGCAGCGGCCCCCCACAGTTCCCCGGCCTGGTGCCGGCTCTGGCCTCACCGGCTGTAGCTGGGTATGGTGCCCACATCCAGGTCATGGTCTGTGAAAGGGTCGACCCGTGCGCACAGCCACTCGTGCCTATCCTGGTACATGGTGTCACGGACGTGCACGATGTCATCGCACTTTAGAGACAGGGAGCAGGCGTCCAGCTGGCTGGAGATGTTCAGGTTGAGCCGGATGTAGAAGGAGTCCCCTGATGTGATCAGGCCCTCCTCCATGTCCTTCAGCAGCTTCCGGTACCCTGTGCACGGAGAGAGGGTAAAGGAAGCTCGGGACGTCCATCAGTGGAGGGCCTCCTGCTGCCAAGAACCTCCAGGCGCAAATTCCCTCCTTGACACCCCCCAGAGACACGCCTGTGTGGCATGTTCCTCTTGGGGCCCATGGGGACACCCCCAACAAGCCAGTAGCTGTGTCATGTGTGGGTTTTCCTCTTTGCCTTGGCTGCCCAGGAGCTCAGAGCTAAGTTTTGCACCAAATTGCCTCAAGTCTAGGACCTCGGCTATGATCTCTACGCCTAGCTCACCACTGGGGGGTTTTCTTCCCTTTCATTGTTGCACGACTCATACACATGCATCGTTCTTACAAATGCATGCACCTGGGCAAGTGCGCTTGGAGCCTCCCTCATGCCTCCTGGGTCAATACTGTTCCCCCCTGTGATTCCCCATGCTGGCACCACAGCAGAGCTGTGCCACATGGCATGGAAATGGACATGCCCTTCCATGTCTGGCTTCTGCTGGTCATGTTACATCTGTGACACTCGCCGCAATGCTGCCACATGGCATATGTGTCCTCTTTCATCACTGCGAGCATGCCACGGGCACTCATTTACCGCTCCTCCTGTGTGCACACCTGTGCTCTTTCCGGGCTCTGGCTGCAATGGCTTGCTCTGCTGTGAACTTCCTCATAAGTGTCTTTGGTGGACATGCATGCTCATTTTTTGGACTCTACTCACAGAAGTGGAATCACTAGGTCCCTGATTAGCTAGACGTGTAGCTCTGTAGACAGTGCCCAGAGGTTTTCCAAAGTGGTAGGACCACGGCACATGCTGTTTCAACCTTATTTAATACCATTGTGCTTTATAGCGTGAGTTTTTACAAATCCCTTTGGAAGGAAGCTGGGCATAAACCACAAATACAATAAATCCAGCAAACTGAATGTCTGTAGCATAAATCCATAACATAAATCCCCAAATCAGCCCCACGTGCACAGAGCTGCATAAGATAGTGGAAGCTACAACTGTCCTAGAGCTGGACCCAGCATGTCCACGCCACACCCACCAGGCAGGCTGGAATCAGCAGGATTGTGTGATTAGTGTTCCTGAGAAGTGTCGGACTCCTGGTTGGGTCCTTCCCACTCCCCTGCTCAGGGTTAACGCCCATCACTATCCAAGCTCTCTGCCCCTCAGAGAAAGGCCCACAGATGGGACCTGCTGGATAGGACCTTTCCTGGACTGGAGTCCAGATCACAGGGCTACAACTCTGGGGACGCTGCTGGCCAGTGGGCAGGGTGCTGCCCAGAGACTGTCTGCTGAGCTGGAAAGCCAGGCTGGGAAGATGGGAGGAGCCTGCCTGTAATGAGGACGAAGTGGAGGAGGAGGAGGAGAAGGCTGGGCCTTGTGTGTAGGGACAGAGCATGACGATTGTCTTCCACACCAAATGACAGGGCACTGCCAGGAAGGAGGGCAGGCTAGCAGGCAGCAGTGGGGAGCGGCTAGAGAGAAAGTGGCTATTTATGCTCTGTTGAAACATTCATGAGCCCTAGTGGTTAAAAATAAGATCCAGCTGCAGAGATAATCATGCAGGAAAAAAACCCAGAGGTGAGAATGGGGCCTTAGACTTTGGGAAATGGAAGACAGAGCCTGCTGCTCACTGCCTGGGAGCTGTGGCCGAGAAAGAGAAGGGGCCAGATGGGAAGGGAGTGAGGCCTTCTGGGGATTGTTCTGGAGCCCAGCCACGGAGCAAAAGGCCTGGTCCAAGCTTTGGCTCAGCAGACCTGCTGGTGCAGGAGCGGCCAGCCCCGAGTCCCTGCCTGAGTCAGGACCAGGAAGTAAGCTTCAACCTGGCAGGGGGAGGGGTGAGCCAGGCCAGGCAGGGAAGGGGCCGGCCACACGTGGCCAGGCATGCCATCTACACCGAGGTGTGCCAGGGCAGGTGTGTGCTCACCTGTGCTCACATTCATCTGCCCTTCCCTGCCTGTTGTCCTGCCAGTCCCTCCTGATGGGGATGGGCCTGGCTTGTTCCTCCCACTGAAAAGGTGAGCCAGCAGAGGATGCTTGCCCCTGGTCCCACCCACATCTGGTGTCCTGCTGGCCGTGGCCGAGCGCATGTTTGAGTCTGGTGGCTTTACCTTCCTGGTTGACTTTGTAGTACAGTGTGACAGAGCCGCTGCACCTCTGGATGGTCCAGTGCACCTCCTCCTTTGTGCACGTATCCAAGGGGACTTTTTGCCTCTCGCCTTTGATGCAGCCTTCCAGCTAGATATCAAAGACACACTGCTCTTCCCGGCTCCATGGGCGGGCAGAGCTGCAGGGGTGAGGCCACCCCACAGGGAAACCAAAGCCTTTCTCCCCAAACAGTAACTAGCTCAATGTCGCTGAGAGCAAAGGAAGCATCCCAATTAAACTCATTTGCCTCCCCGTGCACTGGTGTGTGTACATGTGTGTGCATGTGCACGCACAGGCTCTAGACACACGAGTGAGGGCCTTCAGATGGAAGGAGAGAGACTTAGGGCCAGGGGGCTGCTCCCTGCCTCCCTCCAACTCCCTCCTCCGGGTGGGGGTGGGGGTGTGCCCTCTGCCAGGACATGTGCAGAGGAAGTAGGGGAAGACCCCGGGCACCCTGGCTGTGCCACCACCTCCCCCAGCCCCCGGCCCCTCACCAGTAGCAGCTGGTGGCCCTCATGGAGGCCAGCCTTCTCGGCCAGGGAGCCTGGCTTGACCGAGTGGATGAAACTCCCTCGTGCGTTGCCCCCGAGCAGGGTGAGCTGTGAGATGAGGCTGTCGCCGTTCAGTGTGGTGTACTGCATCGAGGGCCCGGGACCCCGCACGTGCCCCACAGATGTGACAGATGGCCGGAAGGGTCTGGGTCAGGGAAGGAAACAGTGGTTAGGTGGCTGTGATTAGGACACCTGTTACCTGGCCATGCCATGGAGATCCCATCCCTGAGAGCTTCAAGAGCAGCCACCTGAGGTGAGAGCTTGCAACCTGCTCCTGCCGGGAAAGCACACAAGATGCTGAGCTGTCCTCCAACCAGTGGCCATGGCCACACTGTGCTTGCACCCTGGCTGACCACCGCTGTGGGCTGGGCCAACAAGGGCACACTGGCTGCTCTGTTCCTCCTCACACACCAGGTGGGCCACTATGGGCACAGACCACAGGGCTTCCCCCATCTCATGGGGGGCGCTGGGGCCAGTCAGACATCCAGTGCCACCCCCTTGCCTCTACCACACTGTGTGGTCCTGGGCAACCCCCATCCTCTCTGGGCCTGATTGGAGGTGGCGGTGGTTTCTGGTTCTGGGACACCGTGGTTCCTGATTCTAGAACATAGGGGAGGTGGATGGTCCCTTTTTGGGAGTTCTAGGGGGTGAGTGGCCTTTACCCCACCATCCCTTCTCCCAACTCTGGCTCCCCTTTCCCATGACCACAGTACCTTTCTAGAGAGAACTTCCTAAACATGAGGTTGACTTGCTCCAGGTCATAGGCATCCAAGCCCTCGGACTGGTGGGAGGAGGAGGAGGAGTGAACAGATGGGGGTCCAAAGGAGGAGCGCTCATGACTGTCATCTGCAAAGGAGCCAGTGCACATGAGGACCAATCCCTGCCCCCCCCCCACCTCCCTCCCAGGAGGTTCTCCTGCTGGGCCTGGGCCAGGAAGCTTCTAGAAGATGCTTTACACTGAATCTTCTTCCGCAGAGCCATCCCCTTGCCTCGGAGTCCCTTCTTAAGGGAAGTCTCACCAGCTATCTGCTTTTCAAGCCTCCTGTTTCTATACCTGGGAAAGGAGTCTGTACCAGCAGGCACCGGTTCTGCTTCTGAATTGGGGTCCATGTTTTTATCTTGGGACCACCTGAGGTCTTACCATCTGCCACTTTTGGGGATGTGGACTGGGGCAGGACCCAAAGAGCAGAGTCTGCACTGAGTATAGGAGCCCCCTCTTCCCAACTCAGCGGGAAGGACTCCGAGGACTTGGTGCAAAGACATCCACTCCACACGGCCCAGGTGCAGGGATGGAGGATGTGCAGACCCGGCTCTGGGCTGATAACAAAGGCTTCTCTGCAAAGGGAATTTGTCCTGACGCTGCAGAATGCCTTGGATGGCTGCCCAGAATTCTCTTTTGAGCTCTCCCCTTTCCAAAACTCCTTCAATTCTTCTCATTACCCAGCCTCTATTAGGTGCTAACCTCTCTTTAACACTTGATAGCTTCTGATGGTCCCCAATTAGGGAGAGCTGCTAATCCTTCATTTTATCTGCTGGCAGCCTGAGCTGCTGAGGGTGGAGGCAGAGTTGGGGGAACCCTGGGAATGAGAGGGCTGGCAGGCCACACCCGGGGAGTCTGGGCCAGCCCCGTGCTTCTAGCTCGGGAGGAACAGGGGCCACCCAAGGCACGGAGGCATCTCCAGGAGGCCTCTGAACCCTTCCTGCCCCTTCGTCTTCTGCACACAGTCGAGTGCTCTGGATGGTACATTCACTGGTTCACAGCTATACTACCTGGGTGTTGGTCAAGTCAAGGACTCAGGGACATGAGTTTTCGTGTCCTGTGCCCCAGGCAAGGTGAGGCGCGGGGGCTCAGTGTCTGCTGGGCTAAACCAAATCTACGCCCCCCTCCCCATTGGAAGAGTCCGTGGCTCCCAGGAGACTGAGCCCCCATTCCTGGCTCTCTGTACAGATGTTCAAGGCCCAGGGAATATCCTGACAATCACATCAGTTCAAACAGCCCGTGGGGCTGTTTTAGGATTGCTACATACCCTTGGGTCTCCCCAGGGCTCACCCACCTCATTTCCTATCCCCCTCCCTGCTCCTACTACTCGTTATTTTCAGGTTGGTTGACAGCTTCATACAAAGATTCTTAGGCTGTCTTCCTGCCTTACACCCACCCCATCCCACTGTTCCCTGAGCTCTCTGTGGCTCCATGCCTGCATTTGCAAAAGGAGGGTCCCAACAGCCTTTCTGCAAACAGTTGTGGTTGATTGAACTCTTTCTTAAAAATCTAGACCTACCCGACTCTGTGCTCAGCAGCTACACAGCCCCTGCTGCCTCCAGAGGAGCCAGGCTCCTCAGGCTGTACCCCCACTCTCGAACCCCCACCTGGCAGCTCCCCAGGGATGAGGCCTTGCTCTCCAGTGCAGACAGCAAGCACTACCCTCCCCAAATCCACGCCACATATGTTTCCTGAGGACCTAGGGGGCACAGGGCTCTGTCCTGAGCTAGAGGGTCAGGGCCATGGTGGGTGTGGCCCTGTCCCCGCTGGAAGGCAGGTGGCCCCCACACTGGTATGTCTCTGAGATCTGCCAGGCACCTACCATCAAAGTCCAAGACATCAAACCCACCGCTGTCGTTGTCTTCCTCGACTGTGCTGTAAGACACAAGGGAAGGACGGGGTGATGGGGGTGGGGGGAGTGCATGTGTGCGTGGGAGCTCTCCAGGCCATGTGGTGGTTGGTTGAAGGTGGGGAAGATTCTGGGAAGTTCCAGCTCTCCGAGAGGCCTTGGTTTTGAGAGGGCAGCATGGGCAGGAGGGCTGGATAAGGCTGGATGCTCCGCTGGAGGACAGGGTGTCCCAGGGAGCTGGAGCGAGGAGGCTTGTGAAGGGCAGGTCACAGAGTCCCCAACAGCCCCACCTGGGCCCTTCACCCAGGACGGGATGGGGGCAAGGTGGCAGGGTGCTCCTCACATGTGGTTCTTGCCATAGAGCAATGAGGCCCAGACCGGGCTGTCTGCAGAACCAGAGATGCAGATCCCACCCTGCAGGCCACTCCATGCTGCCAGCTGTTCTGGAAACCACCCAGTGATCTCTGACTTTGAGTGTGAGACACCAAATGTCCAGCTGACAGGAAGCATCTGAATGTCTGGGGAAGAGCTCCACTGTGGTTTTCCCAGCTGGGGATGCTGATGGTTTCCAAGAGGCGAGGAAGTGGGACAGGACGCAGGAATTGGGAGGCAATTTCTGGGGTCTATCACTTTTTGGCAAAAAAGCCACCCCCTGGGGCCTAGGCACTGGGGAACCTGATTTCTGGGCAGCTCGGGGCAAATGGACATAGGCTTAGTCAGCTGGTAGCTAGCTGGGTGACCCTGGGAAGGCCACCTGCCTTCTCTGAGCCTCAGCCTCATCTCTAAAGTGGGCAGCATCCTGCCTACCTTTCAAGGTTGGCTCACGGACTGAGTGAGTGGATGTGGAAAGGCACCCGCAGGCACCCTGCTCCCTCCCCTGTCACCCACCTGCGGTGAGGTGCGTCTTCTTTATAGCGCCTGAGGATGGAGTCATTTCCTGGGGGCTCGGCAGTGATGGACATGATGCTAGAGCGGCTCCGGTGGGGCTGCTTCAAAACACACACAGATGTGTGATGGGGAGCTGGGTGTTTACCCCCACCCCCGTGCCTCCGCGGACATAAATATTGTATACGCAAGGACTAAACTGAACACGGATGCATCCCCACCCCCGACTTGCTTGAGCTGGTTCTCAGCAGCGACCTTGGCCAGAGAAGGCTTGAGCTCAGCCTGGGGCGGCTGCAGCGCTGAGCCTGGCTCACATCTGCTCGCACATCTGCTCACCTCAGGAGGGGGCGGGGAGGATGCAGGCGGGAGTCCGCCAAGGCTGGGGCAGTGGGGGTGGGGGGCAGGGCAGTGCCTTGTGTCCTGCACAGGCTGAGCTCCGTGGCTCCTGGGCTGTGCCAGCCATGGGCACCTACTCTGCACAACAAGAGGACCTGTGGGCCTGGTGGTGGTGGCAGCAACAGATGCTGACCAGGCGGTATGGCTGCTGGAGGACGACCCTTTGAGAGGAGGCCTGCCAGCTCTTGGCAAGAGCTGCTTTAAATAAAAGCCTCAGATTTTGTCCCCCAGAGCTGCAACCAGACAGGAGCCATTCCTTATCAAACCTCTGTGTCCCCCAGGGCCTGATTTTGGAAGCTGAGCTGACAAGCTTCCCAGGGCTTCGCCTCTGGGGTTAGAATTTCTAATCCCATGCCTTCTGCTGCCTGGCTGTGGGGAGTGACACTGGATGCAGGGGCTGGGACCCCGTGGGCGTGGGGAGGCGGAGGTGGGGGGTTGGGGCTGGGGTCCGTGGTCTCGGGCTCCAGCAGCGCCAGCAGCGCCAGCAGGCTGCCCGAGGTGCCCAGGGCCCCCAAGTTGCAGCAGAATTTTCAGCCGCCGCCTGTGCAGTTCACTTCCGCTCCTCAGAGGCCCATCCGTTCCTCCCACCAAGTGTTAAATTGGGAAAGGAGGCGGCGAGAAGGTGTAAATACATCGTGAGCTGGTGGAAACATCTTTAAATAAACATAAGGAGGGTCTGGGCTGCAGCCCCGGAGTGATGCTGCTCACAGGATCGGTGCAGAGAGCAAAGCAGGGGGCCCAGCCTGCTGGGCGGAGGACGGTGAGCAAGTGTGGGGGCAGGCACAGGTTGGAGCCGGAAGGGGACACGCTGGGGCCCTGGCTTACCATCTTGGAGAAGGAGTTGGTGATGGGCAGGGATCTGGAGGAACTGGGGCTGGCGTCTATGCCTTCTTCTTCGTGGCCTCGCCCTATCCTCATGGAGGCAGGAGGCAAAGGGAAAGGCAGGGAAGAGGGGATGAAGAGCTCCTGTGGGCACCGAGCACCTGGGTGCTGTCCTGTCTGGGTGGCCTGTCCTCCTGGGGGGAGCGTGGGGACAGCCTCCTCCCTCCTCTGGGTTCCCCAGCTGTAGGCTCCCAGAAGGGAGCCCGGTCTTGTACACGGGTGCATCCTGCCATGGCCGGGCCCGGGGCAGCCTCTGCAGAGGCTGGGCCATGTCCTTCGTCTCTGAGGACTCAGGCGGGCCCCCCCATCTCCCCGACACTCTGTGGAACAACAGGAACTGGGAGCATGTGTCTCTCGTAGAGTAGAAACGTCCCTGCCCAGCAACCCCATCCTCAATACGGATCCCACCCTTTCTATGAAACAGGCCGACTGGAAACTGGGCCAATCGTGGCAGAGTCTGTGGCCTCCTCAGTAAAGCTCCCGGTGACACTTCTGCTCCTTCAGGGGCCATCTGGGGTTCTGCGCACACTTCTCTCAGCTCTTGCCTTGCTGCACAGGAGAGCCAGCTTTCCCACCCGGCCCCCTGTGCCTTGTGCATGGACCGTCAGACACGCACACATCATAATCTGTGGGCATCTCATGCTAGACAATGGCAAAGGCTTGGGGAGAGTCCAGAAGTTCCATTACCCTGCTGCCTCCTTTCCCTCTTCTTGGGGCAAACACTTCTCTACTTCCCACAGGCCGCAGGGCCTTTACACGTCCCTTCTGATAAAGAAGGTGCTATAGATACTTGATCTGGCAATAAGAGGGATGGGTGGACCCCCAACCCTGGGCTACATTGTCCCCAGATGCTCTTCCTCTGGCCTCCAGCAGGTCCAAGGACTCCTCCTTCCCCTGCCCCATTGTGGACCCAGGAGGGATGCACACTGTCAGCGTGTAGCTCCTTCCCTGTGACCTTCTGCAGCCTCATTCCCGGCACTCCCTGCTCCGACCTCTAGAATAGCAGCATGCCATGCTCCTCAAACCTGCCCCCGCACCCCATTCTATCCTGAGTGCCCTTCCAGAGACTGTGTCCCTTCCTGATGGATCTTTCTCCAGCCCTCTTCCCTCTGCTCTTTCTTGGGTGTCCAGAGGCACTTGCTACCTCTTCACTGATGGCCCTGTCTCAGGAGAGGCTCTGGGCATCCACATGGACATATTGGCACCTGGTACACAGTAGGTGCTTGATTTACCCAGGCAAACCGTCCCTAGCCAATTGTCACCCAAGAGTCACAGTGAGGATGAGTGACAAGGATTCTGAAGATGCTGTGTCTTGGAGAACCAGGGGCTCACAGATGGACCCAGACTGCCTGGCCAAAAGCCTGGAAGGAAGGTCAGGCCAGCCTTCTGCTAAGCCAGAGCAGAAGCACTGAGTCCAGCTGAGGTATCAGGGGCTCAGGGCTGATCTCAGTGTGTGTGTGTGTGTGTGTGTGTGTGTGTGTGTAGCACAGCTGGGACCTTTCTACGTTGCAGCTCCTGCCCTGTCCTGTGACAATGACTATTAATTTCTATCGGACACCCTTCCACCTGGGGTCCCCAGGCCTGTCCCGGGTTGACTGCACAGGATTGACTGCCCCATTGGAAATAAAGGATGGGGAGAGGCAGACAGAAAGACAGGAGAGGGTCTGGGAGTGCACCAACCTTGGAAATCTGAGGTTCGCTTCAGGCTGATGGGGGATTTGGCTCTCTGTAGCTGTGAGAGGGAAGAGAGGACCAAGGACAGAGGGGACAAATCAGACAAGGCCGGAAACACAGTCCATGGAGGAAGGACCACGTGTGGGCATGAGGCCCAGCAGAACTGCATACACAATGCAGACGCAGGGGTATTTTCTGGAAAGCATGAGGCTTTCGGGCAGCCTGCCCTGGCCACCCTTCCCTGGCATGAGGCGGCCCTTGCCAGGGTGGGGTGGGGACCCTCCCTGAGCTGCCCGGCCCCTCTCATGTGAGATTATTTCGTGCATTCATTCCTCGTGGAGACTGAGCCCTGGACAGCCCCGGACGCTGAGCGGAGCGGACAGGATTGCTGCTGTAAGTCCAGCTCCCCAGCGGGCCTCTCACAAGCCATCAGCGTCAATAAACACAGGAGAGACACTCAATACCTATTTGCTGAATAAATGAACGGATTTCGAAATAACGCTTACTTCATTCTCTCTCTCTAACTTCTGCTACGCTTATGAGCGATGGGGGCAGAATTTGTTAACGCAAATGAGGGAAAATCTGGGGCTGGCGGGACCTCCCCAGATGGGGCCGGAGCTGTCGGAGTCCCATCGGGCCCGCGCCCGCCAGCCGCCCACGGCCGCCCTCAGCACCTGGATGCCCTTCAGGTTCATCCTGCGCTTGGGCGGGTGGTAGGGCAGGAAGTATCTGCTGTCTTCCGGCGACTCCTCTGAGGTAGATGAGTCGTCAGCTTCCTGCCCGTTGGTCCTGGGGCTGGCGTCCCCAAAGTTCTGGGAGATGATGGCCACCGGCAGGTTCCTGGGCAGACTCTGGGAGAGAGGCAGGCACCAGTGAGGCAGCGTGGCCAGCAGCTATGGGGGGCGGGCCAGCCTTCCCAGGGGCCTCCAGCTGCAAACTCAGGACACCCACTCTTCTTCTTGACCCCCGTGTCCCTCGCCACCCCTGAAGCCCAGGTACATGGTTCTAGCACCACCTCCCGCTAGATGCCCAGTTCATGCTTCTAGCACCACCTGTTCTTCGTCACCAACCTCCCTGTCCCTGTCTCCTCCCTCTTTGTCATGCTCACAGCAGCAGGGTGATGGCCCTTGGGGGGTTCTTGGGCCCCGGGGTCGGACATGCTGCCTTCACAATCCCAGATGTAGTTCTGGGCCTGAGCTCCAAAAGCAGAACCTGTCGCTGAATGATGGTGTGACCATCTCTGTCCTCACATGCGAGCCTACCGTCCTACCAGTGGCCTCAGGGCAAGCTGCCCCCCAAATCACACAACCTTTGTGCTGCTGCCTCCAAACCCCAAAGCTCTTTGCCTTACTTCCCTGCACAAAATGCACCAAGGTCCCAGAAGAACAACGAACGGCCTTAGCCCACAAGCCGACTCTGCTACCTGCTGTCACCCCTCGGGGTGCATCACCTGCTCCGCCCTGCCTCCTACTCCATTGACAGCAGAACCACCCACTGTGGCCTGCCGCCAGCATGCTGTGTGTCACGCCCACAGGACCTTGCTCAGGCTGTCCTGGGCCCAGAACTTGGCCCCATCTTCCCTTACCCAGGACAGATGCCCCCACAGCTTTCATCTCTCCTTGGAGCAAATGCTCCCCAAGGGTCTACCCAAAGTCTGGCCCCCTGCTAGGGCTCGGTCTTCTTGGAGCTTCTGCATAATTGCAAACAATAAATGTTCAAAGGGTTGACAGCATAATGCAGAAGCTTCCAGTTTCCTTTACAGGGGCCGAGCAGAGCCAGGGACAGCACTGCAAGCAGAGGTTCCCACACAGTCCTGAGCCTCTCTGCAGGGAGTCTTTCCTAAAACCCTGCCAGAGCCAAGGTCCTGGCCCCCGGAGACCCCATGGCCCAAACCCAGCTTGTCACACACAACACTGCTGAAATGTCACATTCCTGGATTAATCTCCAGCAGTAAATTTGAGTCTCTGAGGGCCTGACCTCTGCAGGCCTTGACCAGCCATGCCCTCAGCTGCTAGGGTCAGGGTTCCTTGGTAATTGAGGACAATAATCGTACCTTCCTGGTGGGACAGTTCTGTGGGCAGGAGCTCATGCACAGAAGGCACTGAGCATATACCCATGTGTGACAACACTCAAATGCACAGCTATGCTGACGTTAACCTCATCTGCTCTGATGTCAGCATCCACTCATGAGCCCTTGGGGCTTATACAGTGACATGTATTAAGTATCGTGCAGTCCGTAAAGGATAGCATCCTCATAGGTGCTAGGGCTTCAGTGGGCATCAGATACCAGTAACCATTCACATGGTGGTGGCAGCTGCTGGTCAGCAGGGTGGGACGTTAACAGGTGGCCATGGTCAACTAAGAAGGAGCTGATGCTACCTGGTGAAGTGACTTGTCTAAAGTTGGCTAGCAAGTGGCCAGGATGGGGTTTTATCTTGCATTTTCCAAATTCAAAATTCATCGTGCAAAATTTATGGACGAGCAGGAGGGTCAAGGATATGGGTTGTTCTGGGTGTGTTAGGGCAGGGCTGCCGCACAGGCATGGGGACACCTCAGCAGTCTGGGGAGGCACCCAGCTACAGGTGTGGGGGCCTTGCTCGGCCCCACTGCCCCCTCATCCCCACCCCGGGCCCACCTGGTCCAGGCCACTGCTGTCTTTGGAGAGACGCCGGAGCTTGCTCTCTAGGTTGACGATGCAGGCTTCCCGCCGGACCATCTCAATCCTCATCTCATCGTTCTTCTCCTCCAGCTCTCGGATCTGTTTCCTGTACTTGTCCTTCTCGATTAAGCACTGTGAGTATTGGGTCTGTGCTTCATCCCGGGAATGGAAGGCCTGCCAGGGAGGGGAGGATGAGGCCACTTTGCTTCTTCACCCCGACCCAACCAAATCAGACCCAGGATGTGGTCTCTGTCTGGATGTCCAGGGTTGGCCACATTGGCTCCTGCTCTTTTCTTGACCCTTACTGCAGGGCACCTGGGTGGCTCAGTGTTTGAGTGTCTGCCTTTGCCTCAGGGCGTGATCCCTGAGTCCTGGGATTGAGTCCTGCAATGGGCTCCCTGCATGAAGCCTGCTTCTTCCTCTGCCTCTGCCTTTCTCTCTGTGTCTCTCATGAGAAAATAAATAAAAATCTTAAAAAAAAAAATCGCTACCTTTCCTGAGAGTACATACCACAGCTGCTGTGTGTCCTGCCTTTGCCAGGGGCTGGGCCCTATACTGAGAGTCCTGGGGTGGAATCTCTTGGAGCCTGCCCCTTGCCCCTAGCAGGTGATGCTGTCTTATCACTTCCATCTTACAGAAGAGGGCTGTGAGGCGTCCACGGGGTAGAGCTAGCCTGCAGTCACACCTCTGATGAGTGACCCAGCCTGCACGTAGCTGTGACCCTAGAGAGGTATCGAAGGATGATGCTCTGTTGTAGGAGCCAGCGGGGCCCGGTTCAGGCCCCCACGACCTTCAGATGCCTGCCCGTACCTGGTCCCGCTCGCGCTCCACCTCCTCTAGCTGTAGCATGACGGTGTTCATGCGGTGCTTGTACATCTCACAGTCCTTGCCCAGCGTTGAGCACTTTAGCTCCAGGTCCTCCTTCTCCTCCAGGTACTGTAAGCAATGGGGAGAGATGGATCGGGGCCAGCAGCTTTCCAGCCCAGCCTCCCTATGGGCCTGTCCCTTCCTTCCTTCGCATGTCCTTCTAAGAATCAGCTCTCTGAAGAGCAGGGCCACAGTTGTAGGTCAGTCAATTGGCTGAGATTTGCTTTACACCTACTGTGTGCAAGGGGGGATGGGGAGCGGGTCAGGGCAGACACTGTGTCCCCTCATGTGGCCTGCAGTTAGGAGGGGAAGCGGATGCTAGGGTGGCACAATAATGCACAGCCAGGTGCTCCTGCCGGCACGCATGGGGCATCTGTGCCATGCTGAAACCTAGTCCCCTGAAGAGAGTGGGTGCCGGGGAGATCTTGCTAATGCACAGAAACCCGAGGGCACTGGTTGGGGGAATGCTGCTCCTCCATCGGGGGGCTCCCACCTTGTCCCGCAGCTCCTCTGCCTGGCGGACCTCCTCCTGCAGGTTGTAGATCTTGTTGACCAGCTCCTGCCGATCCTCCAGAGCCTCCTTGCGGTCATGCTCCAGGATGTCCAGGATGGCTTTGTCCGAGTCGGGCAGGCTGCGCTTCCCGGCCTGGGTGGGTGGACGGGAAGGGTTGACCATGCTGGGGGTGTGGTGGGGCAGGGAGCCAGGTGGCCCCGGAAGGCAGGGGACAACAGAGCCAGTGACAGATGCTCTGTGAGAGCAGAAGGTTTTGTGCTAGGGAAGCAGAGAAAGAGTCGCTGCCTCTCGGGGTCCTTAAGCAGCTTATTATTTAAGAATTTTATCACCTGGAAAGAAGCATAAAACCCACTTCTGCTCAGGAACATCCCGACGCCTATTGTTCTGCCCCAGCTCTTATCTGAGCCGAGAGAAGCAGTTGCTGCTCCTGCAAACACTTCGTAGGTGACAACAAAGAGAGGGCTGATCTGCCGTCCAGATGCATCCCCTGAAATATCAATTAATCTGCTTCGATTAACCTGGGATTCATTCTCTGCTCCAAATCTGCACCTCAAATGCCAGGCAGCCAATCCTGGGGGAATTGTTCTGGAGGAAGGGGAGGGAAGCCTTTTTTCTTTCCCCGTAGATGTGTTTGGGGCTGTTATTTCTCAGCTACTTCCTCCTTCATACCCGAAAATGAGTCTGCGATAGGAAATACAGGGAGGCACTTGTCGTTTTAACAAATCACGCGGAGCTGAGAGGTGAATTTCTTGGGATCTTTAAGGACAAACAGGTCTCCCGGCTGTCCCTGTCTCACAGAGCCTGGGGCAGTGATTCTGTGGCATTGCAAGTGTTAGCTCACATGTCATGTCTCTGACGAGGGGGTGCAGTGGTGACCCTACTTTACAGAGGGGGCAGGAATGACGTGAATTGCCGTGGGCCACACAGTCAGCAAGTGGGACACAGGCCGAGGCAGGGTCTGCCCCCAGACCCTCACTGCCCCTTCCATCTACTGCCCTGCCCTGGCCCTCACCTGGATGATGGACTGTAGCTCCTGGATTTTGGTCTTCAGCATCTCATTCTCCCGCTCCAGTTCCAGAACTTGCTCCCTCTTGGGCCGGTTCTCAATGTCATTCTTTAGTTTTAGAGACTGGTTCCTCTCCAGCTTGCACTCCTCCTCCATCTTATTCAACCGATGCTTTAGTTGGTCAATCTGAAATGCCCAAGGGTGCCACGGGGACAATACAGTTGGCAGGCAACATTCAGGAAAGGCAATGCTCCCCTGGATCCCCAGCAGACTCCCCACAAAACCTGTGATGCCCACACCTATTCTTCCAGTTAGCTGCAGTGAAGAGCTCAAAGAAACCTTTTGCAGTAAAGCAAAGTGCCATCTTCTTTGATTCGTTGAGGATAATTCTGAAAGGTGCTATAGAGAATTCCCTCGGGGACTCCCCTTAAGAACTCATGTTATCACAGGGAGTGAGGTGGCTGAGAGCTTAGGGTTCTGGGCCCCATGACCTGGCTTTACCCCAGAGCCTCTGGCACAGTGTTGTCCTTGCGGGTTTCCCACAGAATTCTATCCAGACAAACCGTACTGCTGTATAAAGGACAGTGTGAGGCCCTGTGGGTTCACAGTATCTCTGGCCTAAAGGACCCACACTCAGGGCTGGAAGAGTGGCTTCCCAGAGGAGGCAGTTACTACGTTGGGAAATGTGACAAGTGGAGATGTGCTGAGGTCCGTCCTGGAGAGGTGAATGTCAGGAAGTGGGCCCAGGAGAAGACTTCTTAGACCTTTGTGCCTAAATGTGTCTGCTTCCCCAAACTGACCTCACAGAACACCCACCTCAAAACTGTCTTCAAGGGCTGCAAGAAAGGGAGGCACCCAAGAGGCGAGCACCTTTGTACAATTCTAGGCTCATGGGGAGAACAAGTGCAAGGTACCCGGCAGCCAGAGGGTGGTGGCTTTAGCACAGAACGTATTGCCACTGGGCCCCTGTGGAAGGAAAGGAAGGAAGAGGCAGGCACGGAGGCAGCCTGGGGACTCAGCTGGCCAGATATTCTTTCAAGTTCTAGACATGCTTCCCACTATATCATCAGGGAAATATAATATAGGACACAGTCCTAGGAGAGAAACATGTAAGTCGCTGCCACAGGCTAACTTCTCCAAATCCTAGCTACAACAGCACAGAAACCTCTCCTCCTGGTCATGCCAAAAAAAAAAAAAAAAAATCCTCCTTGGCATCTTGGAAGGTCAGCCCGTGTTCCGTGCTGGGTCCAGATCCTCTGTCGCATCTAAGTGGGCATGGACTGCCAGTGCTATGGAGTGCTTACCGGGTCAGCCGTGACTTTGCCCAAATCATGATGCTGTGTCTCAGCAGCCCTGGGGCATGGGAATTATTTTCCATGTTTGCCATTTACAAATGAGTAAACAGGCCAAAAGCCAACTAAGCGGAAAAGCCAGAAGCCGGAAGTCAAATTTGAACTCAGATGTGTAGGATTTAAAAACTCGTGCTCTTGACAAAAATGCTCTACTGCCCACTACACCACTGACTCAATTCACCTGAATTCGAGTGGATTGTTTACTGATCTGTCTGCTTCAACTAAATTGTAAGTGACCTGAGCAGAAATCGGGTTATTTATCCCTGTGTCCCCCTCAGTGCTTAGCACTATGCCTTATATCTGGCAGGTGCTTAATAAATATTCTGAGTCTATTTTCCACCCAGCAGCCAGAGTAATCCTTCTAGATATAAATCAGCTGTCACTCTCTAGCTCTCAATCCTTCAGTGGCTTCCCATCACAATTGGAATAAATTCCAAAGTTCTTACCATGCCCTTATGATCTGGACCTTGGCCATTTCTCTGTGCCACTTGCTCATTTGGCTCCAGCCCCACTGGCTCTCTTGATGGTTCCCAAAAACACCAAGCATACCCTTGACTTGGGGCTTTTCCTTTGCTCTTCCCCTGAGCCTTGCACGTTGGCTCCCTCCCTAACCTCGGACCTCTTCTCACATGTCCCCTTCTTAGAGACCCTTCCTGACCATCCTCTTAAAGTAGGATCCCTCATCTGCTATTCCCATCCTTCTTCCTTCCCTCTTCTTAATAGCACTTATTACTACCAGGTGCTTACATATTTGTTTTCTGATTAGCATGTGAGCTCTATGACAGCAGGGCCTTGGTCTTGAGTTATGTATCCCTGGAAAAGAGCCTGGTGCACGGTGGCACTCGATAAATAAAAGGGATGAATGAGTTAAGCAAATTCCCCTCCCGTTCTCCATTTTGGAGATAAACTCATTAATGACATCAATCATTTGGCTGGTGGATTGTTCATTGATAAGTACATTGACAGTCCCACAGTGCCATGCTGAGCCTTGTGGATACAGTTGAGAAGGTCTCCACAGAACAAGTGTGTTCATCTCCTCGCTGATTTTCCTGAGGGTCATTCGCGGTCTGGGCCCCTGGGTTCTCCATCTTCCCCCTCACCTGGCTTTGCAGAGGGGCTGTGAGTACATGTCTGCACACTCACATGGTGGCTCTTGGTCCTGAGCAGGTGGTGGGAATAACCACTGGGTCCATGTGTGCACATCTGCACAATGTACATGGTGGCTCTGGGTCCTGAGCAAGTGGCCCCCCCATGGTTCTATGTACACATGTCCACACACACACACATGGTGGCCCTGGGCCCTCAGCGGTCATGCTAAGCTTCTGTGTTGGCATGCACACAGGCACAGTGGGTCTAGGTGCCCCCCAAGATCTGTGTCCCCCACTCTCCTCACCCAGCTGAGTGAGCAGCTCTGGTGGCCTGTGTGTGCCTGCATGCACCTGCTCACAGGGTGGTCCCGAGTCCCAGCAGCACCCCCGGTGCAGGCCGCTCACCTCGAGCTGGAGGTCTCGGCTCCGCATCACGGCCATATTCTTCTCCTCGCTGAGCTGGGCGTAGCGCATGGCCAAGTTGTAGTTGTCATCCTTCACCTTGACCAGCTCATCATTGTAGCTGTCGCGCTCCTCCTTCATCTTGTAGTACCGCTCCTGGAAGGTCAGCAGCTCCACCCGTGTCAGTGTCAGCTGCTTCTTCTCGTCCTCCAGCTGTCGTGACTTGGCCAGCAGTTCGCACCGCTGCAGGTCCTTGGCCTTCATCTGCTGCTGTAGCTTGATGACCTCGTTCATGAGGAAATGTGTGAGGCCCTCATGGCCCTCCTCCACTGTGGAGAGGGGGTGCCCCATCAAGCCCGTGGAGGGGGAAAGCAAAGAGGCCCCAGGTGTGGGGCGGGAGTCATTCATTCACTCATTCGCACATCAACATGGCACTGAGCTCTCCAGGCCCTGGGCACATGATCACACACAAACAGAATTACAGATGGTGAGGATTTTGCCAAGTAAAGGCGCAGGAGCTAAGGATGTGGGCAGCAGGGGGTCAGATCCAGCCTGCTGGGCAGACAGGTTCCAAGGCTCCTAATGGTTGAGCTCAAATGTTGAGGAGGGAAAACACGTTCTAGGAAGGTGGAAAGATATGGTCAAAGCCCTAGAGGGAGGAAGTAGGAACTTGGCACCTTTTAGAAGCTGAAGGAAGACCAGAGTGGCTGGGGTCCAGAGAGATGGAGAGGCAGAAGGGGGAAGCTGGGAGGGTCAGCAGGGGCTGGACCATGGTAGGGTTCCTGTGGGCTCCATTGAAGACATGGGTGTTTAGTTGGATGAGGTGGAAAACCACCAAAGGTTTTTAGCAGGGAGGGTAATATGAAGGGTGGAGCGAGCATTGGAGCAGAGCAGGAATGGATATAGGGCAGATGGGGTTGGAGGAGTCTGGACCAGGACAATGGTGGAGATGGGAGAGAAGGCTGATTCAGGAATATTTAGGAAGTTAAGTTGAGATGAGGCTATCAATGGTCTGGCTCAGGGGTACTGGCAAGACAGCAGGCAAGGCCAGGACAGGATCCAGAGGGTAGCATGAATTTCTGTTCCACCCCACCAACATTCGTGGGGGATGTTATGCATACACCCACTTTTCTTGGTTCCTACTTTGGCTCACCTCTGTCACCTACCTTTGATCATCAGGCAGAAATGAGTGGTTGACAGCCCAAAAGTGCCACAGGGACACTGTCCTAACATCATAGATTCATAGCTTGAAAACTGTCTCACCACTGGACAGGCACACACCCTCCTGCCAGTGTTCAAATGCCTCAGATGGCAAAGCCACTTACCCACAATGGTAGAGAATCTCCGGGTGGGCTCCTTTCCAGTCACCAGTTTGTACAGTTCCGGATAGTAAAATTCCAGGCTCTCCAAGAAGACCACATAGCCCCTTTGGCCCTTTGTATGTAGAATGTCCAATAATCGGCCTAGGGGAATGGAAATCACCCGGTGAGAAGAAGAGTACACTGTTGATTGGATGCAAGTCTCCATGTCGGGTCTTATCCTGGACTGTTATCCCCCAATAAACTCTAAGAAGACAGTCTCACCACATTCTGTCGCTCGAGAGTGGTATCTGGGAGTCCAGATAATATAAATCAAAGTGCCAGGCCCTCAACAGGGATTCAGTAGCTGTTAGTTTTCCTTTCTCTAAGAAATTGGTAGAACCAAGATAAATGAAATAGCAGTTATAGGAAACCAACAGTTTCAAAGAGCTTCCTGACTGACCAGGGCTGAAATTAACCATACGGGCACCAGCTCTTCTGCGATCGAAGGAGGCTGGACGTTTAATAGCAATTACAGAATAATGTACGGTTCTCTGAGACTCAGAGCAGGAAGACAAATCTTGGGGTGGAGAGCTAGGAAAAGTCATGGGAAGCAGGCACAGCTCCATGATCTTGGGGATTATCTCAGAGTCCAGAAACATCTTTAACCTAAATATAATTTGCCTTATGTTTTTGGTTTCTGTTACGCTAGTTCCACTAACCCTTTACATTTCTTGGCCCTCCCTCAAAAATTTTATTTTCATATATTTTTTTCCCCTGGAGGTCCCAGGGTAGATCTAATAAGTTTCATCTTGTGTTAACGGGCTGTTTGGCGAGGCTGCCTGGAGCACTGTGTGGAGGATTCTGAAGTTATATCCGAGCTCAGTAGGAAAGCAAGCTGTGATTAGTGATGTCTGTTACGTATGCAAAAGAGAGTCACAGCATATGAGCTACTTATCACCAGACTGTGGGAAAGTGATTTTCAAACCTTTTCAACTGTGAGCCACAGTATGAAATAGAGGTTTACATTGTGACCTCGCGCCTATACACAGAGATGCAAATACAGATGCGCGTATATACACACATATGTATATGAAACCAAAATAAGTTTTACAAACCAACTTACTACCTTTGAAGATTGGGATAAAGTGTCATGGATCCCTAGACAGTCTGGAAAAGCCTGTGGACCCCTTCTCAGAATAATATTTTTAAACAGATAAAAAGAAATTGGATTATAAAGGGAATCAATTCTAAAAAGATGCCGTTATCAAATATTACATTTGAGATTCAGTAATAAAAGTGCTTCTTTACTAATGCATTAATAACACGATCTCTTGGCAGGTCTAATAACTACTAAAATTTTGAGGGTGAGATGAGTGTAAATGATATTTTGGAAGATGTGTAACAGCTGTAATGTGGTATGGAGATATCTGTAATTTCGTTATTGACAAAGTCACAGGTATTGCTAATCCCTACTGTGATCCATCGCCTACCTACATTCATAATTGATGGAAACGCTAAATCTCGGTTTAGGTTAGTAGATAAAGATATAATTTCTCCCCATCCAAATGCATGGACCCTCTCAGTTCCATACGCAGAGAGCTTGGTGGGGGGAACAGGGGTGGGTAGAAGTTGGTGGACCCCCGTTTGAAAATTTCCGTCGTGGAGAAACTTCATTTGGGTTGAGCCAACTACAGGGTATTTTGTGAAGCGCCACAAGAGGTCGCCCACTCTTTCCTCCTGGGCGGCTCCTAAGGTTTACCTGCCCGGTTGATCTTGGAGGGCAGCATTGGCGCATTGAGCACTTCGTCTTCATCCTGCTCATCAATGACCTTACACTGGCGCAGGTAGGGGGTGAGCTTGGCTGGATTGATGTAGCGGCTCAGCATGTGCCGGTTGCACTCCACATTCTCCCACAAGGCATCCTCCTCATCCTTCAATGTCTCCATATAGTCATCCATCTCTGGCCCTCCTCCTTTTGGACAGAAGCCCCAACAAGGTTAATAAAGGAGCCTCCCTGGAATAGCTCCATAAACTCTTTTAGAGTGATCTCTAGAATATATTGTTGAGTTAAAAAGAAAGTAGAGCAAAGTACATACGGTCTTTTACCTCTTATTTAAGAAAGGAAAGGATACGAACATAGATATATATTTCTTTATACACTACACATAAACAGTGGACAAATAAACCATAAAATTTTTAAAAAATTATTTATAGAGAAGGGAAATTTTGCAGTTGGAGTATATCCTTTCCATCCAAGTTTTTATATCTTACTAAGAATTTATCTTTCCCCAAACAATATATACTATTGCATTTGTTTTACAATTTCACATAAAAGACATCATATTGTATGCTTCCTTGTTTCCTTTTTCAACATGTTTTTTTCTCTCTCTACATTTCTTGAGATTTATCTATGTTGATACATATAGATCTAATCATTCATTTTTTGAAAACAACTTTATTGAGATGTAATTCATGAACATACAACTCACCTTTTAAAATTCAATGTGTACAATTCAGTAGTTTTTAGTATATTCACAGTCATGCAACCATCACAATTAATTTTAGAATATTTTCATCATCCCTAACCCAAATCATCTCATCTTGTTTATCCATCTATTGGTGAACATTTGGGTGGGTGGCTTCCATAAAATATGTTGCTATGAAGATTCACGTATGGGTTTTTGTGTAGATCTAAGTTTGTTTTTTTTTTTTAAGATTTTCTTAATTAATTTATTTGAGAGAGAGAGCATGAGACAGAGCGGGGAGGTGGGAGGGGCAGAGGCAGAGGGAAAAGTAGACTCCCACTGAATAGGGCTTGATCCCAGGACCCCAAGATCATGACCTGAGCAGAAGGCAGTTGCTTAACTGACTGAGCCACCCAGGTACCCCTATATCTATGTTCTTATATCTTGGGCAGACAGATATGGAGAAGTGGAATTGCTGAACTACCTGGAAAGCCCATCTTTAACATCTTGAGGAATTGCCAAACTGCAACAATCTACATTCCTGCTAGCAATGTATGAGGGTCCTAATTTATCCATATCCTTGTCAACGCTTGTGGTTTTCTGTCTGTTTCATTATAGCCATCTGAGTGGGTGGGAAGTGTGGTTTTGATTTGTATTTCGCTAGTGACTAATGATGTTAACATCATTTCATGTGCATATTGGCCATTTGTGTATTGAAAAATGTTTATTCAAAACCTCTGCCCATGCCCACCATTTGCTTCGATGTGGATGGAACTGTAGGGTATTATGCTGAGTGAAAAAAGTCAATCGGAGAAGGACAAACATTATATGGTCTCATTCATTTGGGGAATATAAAAAATAGTGAAAGGGAATAAAGGGGAAAGGAGAAAAATGAGTGGGAAATATCAGAAGAGGAGACAGAACATGAGAGACTCCTAACTCTGGGAAACGAACTAGGGATGGTTCTACTAGGGAACTAGGGAGATGGGCAGGGAGTGGGGGTGACTGGGTGATGGGCACGGAGGGGGGCACTTGATGGGATGAGTACTGGGTGTTATTCTATATGTTGGCAAATTGAACACCAATAAAAAATAAATTTATAAAAAAAACAAAAACAAAAAACAAACAATAAAAAAACCACCTCTGCCCAGTTTTAAATTGGGTTGCTTGTCTTTATTATTGAGTGGTAGGAATTCCTTATGCACTCTGCATATAAATCTCTTATCAGATATACAATTTGTATTTCCTCCCATTCTCTTGTTACATTTTTATTTGAGAAAAAGTTATATTTTCACGTTCTTAAAGGTATTCTTTGTAGCACAAAAGTTTTTAGTTTTGATGTAGTCCAATTTATTTTTTTTTTTCACTTGCACTTTTGGTGTGTGTCTAAAAACCACTGCCTAACTCAGGCTGTGAAGATTTGCTTCTATTTTTTCTAAGAGTTTTATCCTTTAGCTCTTACATTTAGGCCCATGATCCATTTTTAATTAATATTTGTGTATGGTGTGAGGTAAAGTTTCAACTGTGTTCTTTCACAAGTGGCTATTTAGTTGTCCCAGCATAATTTGTTGAAAAGATGATCCTTTTCCCTTTGATTGGCCTCGGCATCTTCATCAAAAATCAACCCACTGTGTTTACTTCTGGACACTTGATGACATTGTAAATGTGAACTGTTTTCTTAATTTCATTTGTGGAATGTTCACTGCTAGAGCATAGATATACAATTGATTGCTCTATGTTGATCTCTCATTCTGCAATCTTACCAATATAATTTCTTAGTGGTAATAGTTAGTGGATTTCTTGTGATTTTTCTATATGCAATATCCTGTCACCTAAAATTAGAGATAGTTTTACTTCTGTCTTTTCAACCTGGACATCTTTGTTACTTTTTCTTGTCTAATTGCCCTGGCTAGAGCCTCCAGCACAATGTTAAATAGAAGTGGCAAGAATAGACATTTTTGTCTGGTTCTTGATCTTAGGAGAAAAGCATCCATTTTTTTCATCAATAAGTATGATGCCAGTTAGTTGTGTGTGTGTGTGTTTTAGATTTCTTTTATCAAGTTGGAGAAGATCCCTTACAATCATCGTTTGTTGACTACTTTTGCCATGAAAGGGTCTTTGATTTTCCCAATGCTTTTCTGCATCTGTTGAGATTACCATGTGATTTTTTGGTTTTGATTCTGTTAATGTGGTGTATACATTAATTGATTTTCAGGTATTAGAAACACCATGCATTCTTGATATAAATCCCACTTAGTCATGGTGTGTAATTATTTTTATATGCTGTTGGATTCAATTTGGTAGTGTATTTTTGAGGGCTTTTGCATCTATGTTCATAAGAGATATTGGTCATTTTCTTTTTCTGATGATGTCTTTTTTTTTAAGATTTTATTTATTTATTCATAAGAGATACAGAGACAGAGAGAGAGGCAGAGGGAGAAGCAGGCTCCATGCAGGGAGCCTGACATGGGACTTGATCCCAGGACTCCAGGATCATACCCTGGGCTGAAGGCGGTGCCAAACTGCTGAGCCACCTGGGCTGCTCTCTGATGATGTCTTTGACCGGTTTTGATATTGGGGTAGTATTGGCCTTACAGAATTAGTTGGGAAATGTTCCCTCCTTTCCTATCTTTGAAAGAGTCTCTGAAGAATTTTTTCTTTTGTTTTGTAGAATTCACCACATAGGCCTGGGCTTTTCTTTGTGGGTAGGTATTTGGTTACTAATTCTCTACTTGTTATAGGTTTGCTCAGATTTCCTGTTTTTCTTGAGTCAGTTTCAGTAGTTGTGTCTTTCTAGGAATTTGTCCATTTCATCTAAGTTGTATAACTTATTGGAAACTATTGTTCATATTATTCTTTTATAATGCTTTTACCTATGTAAGGTTGGTAGTAATGTCCTCTCTTTATATTTCTGCTTCTACTAATCAGAATCATGTTCCCCTGGATCTAGGTGCCCTTGAAACTCTAACCAGGGCATTGAGGGATATGTTGCTTCAATCAGGGAGAACAAAATAAATACCTATTTTAACTTGCTACTGCCCCAGCCATCATACTTTCAATCCATGGTTTCTCTTTTCTCAGTTCCCTGTCATTCTCATTAACCTGAGGGGGTGGGGGAGGAAGAGGGAGGGGAGGAAGAGGAGAAGGGGAGGAGGAGGTGGAGGGAAAGGAGAAGAAAGGGAGAGAGGAAGAGAAGTGGAAGGGGAGAAGGAAAGGGCGAGAGTAGTGGGGAGACATCTCTTTTCCTTGGTCAATCTAGCTAAATATTTGTCAATTTTGTTATTTCAAAGAACCAACTTTTCATCTGAAACCAATATAACGTTGTGTGTCAAATATTGTCAAATTAAAAAAATTTAAAAAAAGAGAACGGACTTTTGGTTTCACTGATTTCTATTGTTTTTCTACTTCCTCACTCACTTATTTCTTTTAAGAAAAGATTTTATTTATTTATTTACTTATTTGAGAAGGAGAATGAGGGGAGGGGCAGAGAGAGAGAGAGAGGCAGACTCCTCATGGAACAGAGACCCTGATGCAGGACTCAATCCCTGGACTCGGGATCACCACCTGAGATGAAGGCAGATGTTCAACTGACTGAGCCACCCAGGTGCCCTCTAACTCACTTATTTCTGTACTAATCTTTATTATGTCCTCTGTCTGCTTCCTTTGGGTTTAGTTTGCTTCTTTTTCTAATTTCATAAGGTGAAATGAAGCTAGGTTATTGAGATTTTTTTAAATAAAAACATTAGAGCTATACATTTCCCTCCCAGCGCTGCTTCAGCTGCATCCTTTATGTTGTGGTAGGTAATATTTTTATCTTCAATCATCTCAAAGTAAGTTCTCTAATTTCTTTCTGATGCCTTCTTGGACCTACTGGTTACATAGAAGTGTGATGTTTAATTTCCCCCATATTTGTGAATTCCCCACATTTCTTTGTTATTTATTTCTAATTTAATACCACTGTGGCTGGAAAACACACTCTGTATCATTTCAATCCTTGTAAGCTTTTGAAGCTAGCTTATGGGCCAGTGAATGACCTATCTTAGAGAATGTTCCAGGTGTGTGTTTAAGAAGAATGTGTCCTGCTGCTATTGGGTGGAGTGTGCTATAGATGTCTTAGATTTAGTTCATTTATGGGGCTGTTCACATCCTCTGTTTCCTTGTTGATCTCCTGGCTAGTGGTTCTATCCATTATTAAAAGCAGGGAATTAAAATCTGCAACTATTCAGTTAATTGTTCAATTTGACTGTTTTATGTATTATTCCATTGCAAGAATATACCATAATTTATTTACCCGTTTCTATACTGATGAATATTTAATTTTCCCCAGTGTTTTGCATGGACACTTACTGCTATTTGTAGTAGGAAACAACAGAAGCAAGCTAGATGCTCATCAGTCAGTACTTCATAATCCTTTTGTGCTATGGATAAACTCTGAAAGGGATGTGGTGACATAGAAACATCCCAAGACATATTGTTTTAAAAAAAGGCAAATTTCAGAATACATACATGAGGTATAATACAAAAAAAGAAAAAATTTGGTCTTGGTCCTGGTTTCTGAACAGAGCTCCTAAGACTCCTGAAATCTTCTGAGTGATGAGTGTCTTTTGTATGGTAATGAGATGACTCTTGGCTAAGGGGCCCCTGAGATAGCTTCCAGGGGGAGCCGGATGCCAGAAAGACCAAGTGGTTAGAGGGTTATGACTTTCAGCCCCACACCCCTACCTCTGGGGAGGGGAGGGAGGCTGGAAATGGAGTTCAGTCATCAAGAGTGAATGATTTAATCAATCATGGCTCTGTAATGAAACCTTGATAAAAATCCTTCAACAGTGGAGTTCAAGGAGCTTCTGAGCTGGTGAATAAATCCATGGGGGAGGGATGGGGGCGGGGAGAGGCTTCCACACCTGGGACACTTCTAGACCCAGTCCCCTGTGCCTCGTCTTCTAGCTGCTCATTTGCATCCCTTAAACTATAATAAGTATAGTGTCTTTCTGGGGTGTATGACTCATTTTAGCAAATTACTAAACCTGACAAAGGGTTGTGGGAACCTCGGATTTGAAGTTGCTCAGTGAGAGTATGGGTGGCCCTGGGGACTTGAAACTGTCATCTGAAGCTGGAGCAGGCTCTGTGCAGGGGTAGTGTCTTTGCTGACTCTGGAGAATTAGTGTTGGGATTGAATCGAGTTGTTGGACACCAAGTCGGTGTCAGAGAATTGGTTGGTGTGTGGAAAATGATACATATTTGGTGTCAGGAAGAAGACATCACAACACGTATAAAACCACTTATGTAATGCACTACCAAGCAAGACTATAATTACACAGGTGTATGTGTGCACGTGCATGCGTGCAAAAAAGAAGGGAGAGAAGTGCAGGGAAAGGGTCCAGAGAACCGGAAGCAGTGTCTGGGAAGAGGAGTAAGTTCAGAGGTTAGTGATCAAGGAGGACTTGGACATTACACCGTATTAGTATTTACAGCAAGCCCGTACCAGGGCATTACTTATACAGTTTGGAAGGGGAAAAAAAAGACAAATTAACAAAGATGAAAGCCAAATATGGCACAACAGGTAGGCCAACAAATATCCAATGTTTGTTCCCCACTCATGTCTTCTGGGGAGATCACAGCCCTGACAGCTTGTTTGCGCCAAGCAAACCCCCTGGCCAGTCAACTGACCTGTCTCACTGAGGACTGGGTCCACAGGCTGAGGTGTCCATATAGGGCCGAAGGGACAGAAGGGCGGTGAGTGTGATTGGGGAATTGAGCCAGAAGGTGGCATGGGGTGAGCAGAGCTGAGTCACAGTGAAGCCAAGGCACAGGCAGCGGGGAGGCTGCAAAGGCAGAGTAGGTGGAGGCAGGCAGTGGAAGCTGGTCTACTGAGGGAAGCCTCAGTGAGAAACCCCGAGGTCCAGAAGAAGCAGCAGAAGAGGTCTATCTCCAGGGCTGGCCCCATACTCCTTGGCCACCTGCACTGCATGGTCCTTGCTGTGGACCTCCGATAACTTCCGATAGTCTCCGCATTAATCTGAGCTACTTGAAGTGGGTGTTGGCTTCATGCAGCCTGGAGGACATGAATGACCATACATATTTGCTGTGATGAGCAGCTGATTTGGAGTAAAAACAGAAACCCCAGTCCCCATTCCGTCCAGAGAACTTTACACAGACAGCCACTGTGGAGGCCGAGAAAATGAAGGCCATTCCACTTTAAATTCAGCATTACCACAAGTACAGCCATCCCAGGCCCCTGTGAATAAGAGCTGAACTTTACCTTACTTCAGTTACAGGAAGAAAACAGCTTACAGCTTAACGTCCTAGAAAGCCCCATATTAGAATAAAAACAGAGCCCAAGCCAAGGGTAGGAAGCCCCTATTAGAATGAGAACAGAGCTCAATGCCCTTGAAGGCCCCATATCAAAATGTAAACAGAATTTGAGGAATTGCTCCACCCCTTCTGGAGGTCCCCTAGACCAGTCCTTAAAACTAAGCTGAAACCCACCTCGGGGTTCAGGTCCCTGCTCCGCTGTGTAGGGTATACTTGGACCCAAGCTCGAGCTTGTAAATAAACCCTCGTGTGTTTGCATCGGTGTCGACTCCTCGGTGGTTTCTCGGATTCGCGATCTTGGGCACAACACCACAACCCTGCCTCACAGACAAAAGTCCTGACCTCTGCCAGCCCTTTCCCTGATACAGAGTATGGCTACCCGGATCATGTAGCGAGCCTGTGGTTTGCTGCGACATGATCATGCCCACTGCAGCCACTCCCCCAACACAGAGTCAGTATGACCATTGCTACTCATAAAGCAAAATGTACTTACCTAGACTATTTTTAAAAGACTCAGTATCCTAAGCACTCGATTCAACAAATTTATTGAGCATGTGGCAGCCACTGCTGTGTCTATCCATGTCACTCCCCTCGCCCCCCACTTCCTCCCGCTTACAGAATTCTCAGGTTTTTCAGGAATCGAGTTGCCTTATACTCCAGGGAGGCCAGGCATCTTCTGAGCTGTGAGGAGAGATCTTGTTTGGTTTCTACCAGTGGTTTAAGAAGAAGCACGTGAAGTGCTTTGTGACACACACAACCTGTGGCAAGTCAGTTCTGGTGCTTTTCCTAGATCTTCAGTAGGGACACAGGAAGGAACACTGTCATCCAGCTTTTGGATACCAGCAGGTGAAGGTGTGTGCACCATGCTGGGAGTTGTGCAGCCATTCTGTGACCTGAGGAATCACCGGAGAATAAAAGCTAATACCCTAAGAGCAGAAAGATGGAAAGAACTTGGGTCCTTGATGTCCTCTCCTGGGTCTTGAATTCATCAACATCAGACCCCTCCCACCACTGAACTGCTTCATATGCAAGATAATAAATGCCCTTCGCCTTGAGCCATTTTAAACTGGATCAACTATTACATGCACCCCAAAGCCTCCTGACTAATGAATGTATCTACTTCATACAAAGAGTAGCTAAGCACAGTGAACTGAGAACCAGAGGCTTGCAGGCTTATGCTTGTTACCGGGTCAAAGGCATGTACCTAGAAATTAGTTAAATGGCAGCTCAAGGAGGGAGGCAAGCAGGTGTGGATGGAGCAGAGAAGCATTTCTGGCGGCCCTTCACAGACACAGAAGGCTGTGCCAGGCACTTGTGAGACTTGTTATGTGCATGCCCAGTGCAACAGAAACACCTCCTCCAGGGACCGGACTGGCCTGTCAGTGGCCTCTGCTGGGAAGAAGGAAAATGAAAACAAAGCAGGAAATTAGTAGAGCCAAGCTTTTACTCCACTAAGTGGAAATGAAGGGGACCCTCCTACTTTATATGCAAAGAAACGACAGAGCCTCGATCTAGTGTCCGTCTGCTCCATCACTCATACCCCAGTTGCTTTGCAAACACTGGTCAAGTCAAACTCGTAAGAACTGCCTACTTTGGTGGTGAACATCCTGAGCCGCAGGGCCATTCACTGGATGCCATCGCCTCCACCACCAGCTGAGGGAGGGTGAGCACCTGCCAGCGCCGAGCACTGTCCCACGAGCAGGGACTCGGAGGCGTTTCTCACACAGTCCCTGTCCTTGGGAGGCACCTGCAGTTCGCTGATGAGAGCTGGCCATCAGCACAGACAGCTGCGGAAGGTCATGAGGAGGGCCTCAGAAGAGAAAGGACAGAGTACCCCCCGGGATGAGATGCTACCATGTGCCGCGTGATGCACCTGTCACCTACTGTCATTGTCACAGCAACCCAGAGAGGGGGTGGGATTGTCCCTGTTTATTATAGACATGTTGTCGGGCTGAATGGTGTCCTCCCAGATTAGGAACCATGACCCAGCCAGCCTGTTCCCACTCAAGGGCCAAAGACCAAGGTGAGCAGTGACTCACCTCCCGGCATCCCGGAGGGGCTGAAATGAACTTTGGGATCAGAAAAGAGGTTGACTTGACCTGGTAGGCAGGGCACACACCCAGGCTCCCCTCCTCGGTGTGATCTCTAGAGAAACCACCTGATAGGTCAGGAGGCTTGTGTAAGGACAGTCCGTGGGGGCAGTGGCAGTGTGCATCTGAGCCCGAGGAAGCACACCAGTGTCCTGAGGGAAGAGGGAGGATAAGCAACGTGTGCCTCCGGGGCCGCCACTTGCTACAGCAGTGCAGCGAGGAGGAGAAGCCTGCCCCCATCCTCGTGGATAAACCTGGGAATGTGGCGCTGAGCACAGCAGCCGGTCACGGAGCACACACGATAGGACACTATGTGTCTCTAAAACACACGACTAACCTATGCTCTTAAGGATATACAGCAAAATATACGCTGAGGGGTGAGTAACTGATAAAAACCAGAATGGTGGCTCCCCTGGTGAGGGCGGCACAGTGGCTGTGATGCCCAGGGACACCCTGGAAACTCTGGTGACACAGTGTCCACTGTATTACTGTCTCACAAACACACACAGATGTAAACGCACTAAGTATTTCATGGGCAAAAACTATGGATAGTGTAGCTAGCCTCGAAGAGAAAACCATTTTGGACACAATTTCAGATGTATTTCCTCCCCCACACACTTGGCTGTGACTCAGCTTAACTCAGCCTGGTCTTCTGGGATCAATCTGGCAACTGGTGTCCAGCTCGGGGCAGTTTCCTTGGAAACAATTTGCCCAGGTTCGCGCCCACAGACACTGAGGTGCTGACAGCCTACCAAGCTGGATGGTCCCCCCCACCACGGTCAGCTCTGCCCCAACCCCCAGCAGGGGCCTGCGTCCACTCTTGAGTCACACCCTAGGTCACGTGAGCCTTCTCACAAACAATGGGAAAAGCAAGGTCAAGGCTCCTGAGCCAGGTTCTACAGGAAGGGCCATTTTGCCCAGCTTTTTTTTTTTTTTTTTTTTTTAATATTTTATTTATTTATTTATGATAGACATAGAGAGAGAGAGAGAGGCAGAGACACAGGCAGAGGGAGAAGCAGGCTCCATGCCGGGAGCCCGACGCGGGACTCGATCCCGGGACTCCAGGACCACACCCTGGGCCAAAGGCAGGCGCCAAACCGCTGAGCCACCCAGGGATCCCCCTTACCCAGCTTTTTACATGACAGTGAGATGACCTGCCTGTGGACAAACCCCTTAGCAGCTCCTGGTCTCACTCGCCTCCCTCACTGAGAAACATTTACAGTATTAATGTTCATTTACCAATGAAATCTAGCATCTTTGTCTTTTTTTTTTTTTTTTTAAGATTTCAATTATTCATTTGAGAGAGAGAGAGAATGAGTGGGACATGGGAGAGGGAGAAACAGACTCCTGGCTGAGCAGGGAGCCCAATGGCAGGGCTCGATCCCAGGATTACGACCTGAGCCAACGGCAGACACTTCACTGACTGAGCCACCCAGGAACCCTCAACGTCTTTATCTTGACCCCCAGGCCCTGTAGGGTTTGTCTCCTGCTGACTCGTGGAGTTTCATCTTGACTGAATCCTCTGCTCTTCACCAAATCCGCACACTTCACTGATCTCCACACCTCCCTCTGCCTTGAACCTCCCCACACCACTCCCCTGTCAAGTCTTAGGTAAGCCTCACTTACTGTTTTTTTTTTTTTTTTTTAATACACCTGAGATAACATAAGCAAAGTACCTGGCATGTGGTTGGTGCTCAGCAGACAGCGGCCGCTGTCCCGTTATGGAGGTCTGACTCTTGCTCCTCCAGGCTGGTGCCTATCCTTCCCTGAGCCAGTCTTCCTCTGGATCTAGAGCTGCGAAGGCTGGAATCTATAAAAGGAAAGATAATCTGACTTGGCACAAGGGTAGAGGTTGGAGAGAGAACCATTCTACTATCAGAGTGATGCCCTGCTTTGGAAGAAAAGGTCAAAAAATCCCAAGACACCCTTCTCTCCAGGTGACAGTGACACAGTGGACCACGGCCAGGAGCTGCTGGGGAGAAGGGTTCTGTTGCAGCCCATGGCCAGCCTGGAAGGCCACTGGCTACAGGACCTGAGACCTCTGGGCCCAGAGAGCAGGGCAGATGGTAGCCTTGGGGTTAGTCCTGGCCAGGGTGGGGGTCTTCACAAAGTCTTCATTAGGACTGTTTGCAGAGTGGAGATGTTCTAATAAGCTACTAATTCATTAGGTCAAAAGCGGCAAACCACATTCCTGAACCCAGAAGAGTTCCCTTCACTGTGAATTATGTTTTCAGCCCCCGGCATGCCATGGGTTTGGGCAGGAACACACCATGGCATGCACTGTAATTTCCCCAAGGTGGTGTTCCTTATAGTGACTGACAAGGCCGTCGTGAATGCCCAGGGTGGCCACTCCAGGAGCCGGGGGGAGGAAGGCCAAGGATGTGGAAAGATGAGGCGCAACCCTTGAGAAGGTGAGGGGGTGCCCGACACTGGGCCTGACACCTGTCCTGACAGCTGCTGGGATCCTTGTGGTGGGGGCTTCAGGCAGCTGCTCCATGACCAGCCACTCTTACTCGGCAGTGACAGGGACCCTGGGACATCACTGTTTAATCAGGAACTTGCTTGGTTTCAGCTTTGAGAATTAATCACAGGTGACACCAGATCTCCCAGGGCTGATAGAAGCTGCTCTTGTCGGGTGTCAGCTTGGATCGGAGTGAGCTGTCACAGGCCCTCTGCCCCGGGGAGGTGGCAGTGACATGCTTCTCTGGAGGACACCATCTCCTTTGTCTCCTCATGGCCTCCCTGCTCCGTGGTCAGGACAGGAACAGCTGTACTGCTGCCCTGCACTGCGAGCAAGGGCTGGAGAAGCAGGTGATCTGCAGGGCCAAGTGCCCCAGCAAAGACCAGCAGGCAGTCCAGAGGCCAACGAGCAAAGGCAAAGGAAAATTGTACTTTTCTGCATTTGCAAGAGAACACACATTTCTTTCATCATCAGAAGAAAAGGCTTTTACAAAATTAATTGTAAGAAAGATTCTAATGATGAGAAAGGAAAAACAGATTTGCACAGGGTTGTACAACTACCCAACATGTCAACATAGGTTGGAAAAACTGAGACACAAGACAACCAATAATGAGGCTGAACTTTCTATTTCTGCTATTAGAATTTTGATTACACCCTCAAGGACTTGGTCATAAGGTTGGGAAAACTTATAGGATATGTCTCTAGAGAGATTAGCTTATTGGTATAACATTCAACTGGCTAAAACATCATCCCTGGTCCTTACAGATTATTTACTATGTACCAGGCACTTGCTAAGCATAAATGATAAACCTCAAAACTCTCTGAGATAGGTGTTATTATTATTATTATTATTGCTATCATTATCACCATTTTATAGTCAAGAAAACCAAGCCTGGGAGAGGTTCAAAGTCATGTAATTAGTACACAAGTCAGGATTTAGACCCAAGTTTCTCTGACTTACTCCTATTTCCATACAGCCCCTAGAATCGCTTTCTAAAAAATAAGAATTTACTTTTAGAAGGGTTATAACCAGAAAGTGTATGTACATACACACCTTAAGCATTTTTACACAAGTTTAAGACAGAATGAAAACTGAGTTCTAAGATGGCAGCTATGGGTTCAGGGTTAAAAAGAATAACTATTGCTTCTCAAAAGAGGAATCAACTGCTTAGTGAGTTATTAGTATTTATTCAAACACAGTTGGTGCCCATTCGCCCTACAGTGAAGCTGTTTAATCAACAAGCAGAACTTGTACACACTGCTTTTGTCGCCTCTACTTAGGAATAAACAGAGAGCCAAGGATCACTGGATGTTGCAGGAAAGTCTTTATGTGAAAGAAAGAGATCAAAAGAGACAAGTTGATACAAAGAACTTGCAGGAAGCAGACAATACAGAATAAAAGAAAACTTAAGAAAAAAACCCCACAACCTGGTAATTAAAATCCACTGAAATGAAATAAGATATTGCGTCTATAAAACAATAGTAGGATGCTATGAAAAAGGAACAAAGAACAAGAAAGAGTTCTTGGCAATTAAAATAAAGTATCACGGGATCCCTGGGTGGCGCAGTGGTTTGGCGCCTGCCTTTGGCCCAGGGCGCGATCCTGGAGACCCGGGATCGAATCCCACGTCGGGCTCCCGGTGCATGGAGCCTGCTTCTCCCTCTGCCTGTGTCTCTGCCTCTCTGTCTCTCTGTGACTATCATAAATAAATAAAAATTAAAAAAAAATACCTTTAAAAAAAAATAAAGTATCAGAAATGTATCAATAAAAAGTTTGGAAGACAAAGTTGAGGAACTCTTCCAAAAAGTTAATAAAAAGTTAAGGAGAAGAAAGATAAGAAATAGTGGGGAAAATGAGGTTAATTTAGCTCTAATATCCAAAAAAACAGAAATCCTGTAAAGAGAGCACAGAGGTTGTTTCCTTTCTTGTCTAGCTTTTGGGCTAGAAATTATCAGAGAAATAATATTAGAGGATTCTCTAGATGTAAGCACATGTGTCTTCAGATTTAAATGGCCTTTCAGGTGCTCAGTACAATCAATGGAAAAAGAATCTTCTCAGAACATCCTTGTGAAATTTTAGGTGATCATGAAATAAGAGAAGACCCCAATAGCTTCCAGAGAGGAAACATCAGGTCATATGCAAAGGACAGAAGTAACTTTGGCGTTCAACCTTTCAATAGCAATACTGGAAGCTGGGAGACAATGAAGCAATGCCTTCAATTTTTTTATGGAAAATACTTTTTAACCTAGAATTCTGTTACATCCCCCACCCCGAAACCATTAGGCATGAAAATAGAATGATATTATTTTCAGAAAGCCAAAGACTCTAAACATTTATTTCTCATGTACGCTTTCTTAGGAAGCTACTAGAGGATATGCTCCAGTTAAAGTGAAGGAATAAAACAATAAAGAGGAAGGTATGGAGCTCAGGAGACAGAAAATTTAATTGGACAAAGCAGCAAGGAAAGTTCCAGAATGAAAGAGATGTGACAAAAAGGAGCTGGCCAAGATTATGGCAGGATCACAGAAGGTCCACTAGAGGGAGGTAGCCAGGGGAAAAGTGAGATAATCTGATATAGTTCATAATTTAGGAAATAAATTATGTCACAGGCAGGTGACAGGACTGTGAATTGGATGGAAATATAATGAAGGATAGGCACATAAAAAAAAAACTCAACAAATTAAAAAAAAAGGCAATATTAACTCTAGGAAAAAAACAAAAGGTAAGAAAGGAAATAATCACAGCATACTCAACATAAACAATATTTCCCTAGTGAAAATAATGTAACACATGAAACTGCTCTAAATATATTATTGAGAGAATGGAGGAAGGAGAGATGCATGGAGTGGGGTGCTCAGAAAAGAGGGCTAATGGGTCCTCTGCCTAAGAAGATCTCAATAAATAATGCCTTAAAGTGGATATATCACCAATAACTTAGAAATATGGAGGTAAATAACAGAAAAAAGCAAAGATGAATAAGAGTTAGAAGTGGTTGCCTCTGGGGATCAGGGCTGGGGTGATGGCTAGACTAGGAACTGATGTTTTTATTACAAGCCTACTTTGCATTTCAACTCTGCATGACATAGATTATCTTGGTAAAAAAATGAACAAAAATTAACATATGCCAATAGTTGGAAATAGGGAAAATGCATTCAAGTATAAAGAATCAAACAGTTACCTCCATTCTGTGCACTTAACATATTCTACCTTTTGTAGTGCTTGTCAGACAGCTCACCTCTTCATAAACCATAAAAGTGCTGCCTGTGTGCTGGGCACTTCACAGATGTCACCTTGCTTCACAGGAGCTCAATTACATAGGTTTTACTATTCTAGGTTTTATTTTTCCCTTTACGAGAAGGAGGTGGATCAGAGAGTTAAATAATGGGGGTGAGATCCCACAGCCACTAAGTGGCAGAGTGGAGATTCCAACTCAGCCCTCACTGACTCCAAGTGATCTGATCTTAATTAAACTAGCAATCCACAACTAACATTTATTAAGCATAGTATTCAATCTAATCAATTAGATTCCTTGTTTCCTAGGCTCTATATCTTTCTCTTTATGGGTTTATTCCTTCATTTTGCAGGAGCATATCCTCTAATTGCTGTCCATGAAAATGTACACGGTAGTAGCTACAGGTAGACGCTGTGCTAAATGCTCCATGTGGATTATCTCATTTCAAACAACAGCCCTATAAGGTATATGCCAATATCCTCATTTTAGAGAAGAGATGCTCAGGGAGGTTCAGCTGCCTGCCACAGAGTCTGTCTCATGTCCCATAGAACTAATCATGGGGACTTACTCTTAGCTGCTCAATATATATTTGTTGGGTGAATAAATAAAAATCAAATCCTTTTTTTAAAATCAAATCCTAAATAAAATAAACAATAAGGCTGTTATTATTTCAAATAATAGTGTCCAGCCTTTTGGGAAAGAGCTGTTTGTGGGACAGATACCTCTTCTCTCCAAGAGCTGCCCTGGGGGCAAAAGCTCTGGAACCAGAAAGGGGTCAGCAGTCAGTCAGATAAAAGCATCTCTGGTTAATTGATTTGCTGGATGATTGGAGTGAGAGGCTTGAGATGGAAGGTTTAATTATTCCAAAGAAACCTCCATTTAATTGAAAAGACTTCTGGCAAAAAAAAAAAGGGGGGGGGGATTATTTAAAAGGATGATCTATTGCCTGTGAAGAAGGACCGGAGACACTGGTGCAGCCATGTATGTGTTCATGGCCCTGGAAATGAAGCTTTACGGAACAGGACCAGAACCTCCCTTCCTGTGGGCCCTGTTCCCCCAATCCTCATTCCTATAAAAAGGACACGTAGAGAAACAGCTAGAAAATCCCCCCTGCAGGATTTTTCCCTGGGATCTCAGTTAACTTCTTAACCTATCTCCTTCAGCACATTCAACCGAAACACAGAGATGATAGTATTTCCCATCAATTAACATGTGTGCAGCAATCAGCACAGTTTCCCTGATACATATTTTGAAAGCAGCAATTAACGTTTTAAATTCACAGGGGAGTGGCAGACACTGCTGGCTGCCGACCTAACATCCATTCTCTCTCGGCAATTAATAGAGTCCCAATTTTGTGTGGAGCATTACTATGCCCATCGGAAACCGTGCTTGCAGCCTCTCTTGCAGCTACAGATGGCTATGTGACACAATTCTGACCACTGAGATGGAAGTGGAAGTTTCTGGAGACATTTAGAAGGGCTCTGTAGAGAGGTGGGGGCAGAATCAGTGGAGAGGAGCCTTTTATTTGTCTCTGTCTTCCTACCTGGAATGTGCATGCAATGCCCTGCCACAGAGCAGCTATCTTGTGACCATGAAGACAAAGGTCTATGGCCGAGTAGGATGCCACAAGCACTTTGGGCCCAAGCTTAACCTTCGAATTCTTGGTTCATGAGAAGAATAAAACCCCTAACATGTGTAAAGTTCCGATTTTGTTTCAAACAGATAAGATCCAAGCCTTCTAAGAAAATCATATTGGTCTCAGCTCCAGACTTCTGAGTCTCACAATCTGAGAAACTGCTTTTTCTATTTGTGCAGTTTCTTTTTTTCTGGATCCAAAACCAGAATGAGCAAGAGATCAGTAAGGACTGAGTATTGCCCATGTATAGAGTGTCCCCCAAGGGGTCAGCAGATGGACAGGAGCTAAGGCACAGCCCAGGAAATGGAACAAACAGATGACATTCCTGGCTTGCAGCGCAAGAGCAGGGCAGTTTATCTCACCTGCCTGCCGTGGTCCTGCCTCAGATCCCGAACTGTGCCCCTCATTTTAATGTTTCCAGCCTCTGCCACGTCCATGGGAATCTCTCTCCTCTCTCATTCAGCCCTCATTCTTCTACAGGAGCCCACCCTCCCCCCCCCAGCTCCCCCGACAGCCAAGCATCCTAGGCACCACCTGTTTGTCAACCCAGAGCACCCCCAACCCCTCCCCAACCATCTCCTCAAGGACCAGGCCACCTGTAACCGTACCTGGAGCTCCTCAAGGCACTCCACTCACTGATTTTCAGGTGACCTGGGCAAAAGGCCAATGGTTTCTGTGGGATAAAAATATCTCAACCTGGTATCTTTTAGGAAGGGTGGAGGCATCAGTAGAGGTCAGCGTTGGGGGGCAGTGGGGAGCAAGGCACATCAACTGAAGTGAGACCAGGGGCATGGCAAGCGTTAAGCCCTCCACCAGCCCCAGGCCTGTCACACATCCCGGCTTCTATGGCAGCTTCCCACGGGCACGGCAGCAAAGAACTTTGGAAGGGCACACACCTCTTGCATTACCAAAGGATACTTCTCCCTTCCAGCTCTTGCTTTTCTACCATGACTGCAGAGAAGCTTTAGAAAAAAGCACAATTAGGAATGACAGATTTAAATTGTCCTGAAATGCGTATCAATTTATCACATTGGCTCTTTATGAGCATTCGCTCCATCTGGATTCCAGAGCCGTGCACACGGCAAACTGACAGCTCCCATGGTCTCCAGGAGCCACGGCTGGACCACTTGGCCAAATCCGTGAAGTGTTGTCTTGCTACGGGGGCTGGCCAGTGGAGGAGCCTTGGCCTTGTGATAATGACATACAGCTCTGTCCTGCGCTGGCCTTAGAAGCCTGGTCAGCACACCGTCATTGCCACGGGGTCTGTTATGTCACAGGGACCACCAGTTGATTCCAGTTCAGGAGACCTTTGTACTTTCAAAGATGGACCCTTTGCTTCATCTGGGTGTGCAATTCTTTTCCATTAGCATACTCTTGATTGTTTGGCTCCTCTTCTATTATTTGGGTTGGGAGAAACTTGGGAGAGTCCACGGTCCCCCTCTGAAGGCTTCATGCCAAGATCGGGTTTGCAGTTGTGCTAACGTGTGGTGGATTTTCAATAAAGATTTGCTGAAGCAACAGTTCTAATGACCCAAGGTATTATGATAAGAACATTCCATTGTTGCAGCACTGTATTCCGTAGTCAGCTAGCCAAGAAGGACTTGGTGACAGCTGGCAGTATGTGGTGGCCACTCTGCTGGACCTCTCCCCATGGAACCCAGGTCCCTGCTGTGGAAAGGATCCGTGTTCCTGTGCTTTTCATCCGGTTTTGCCATTGCTCATTTGCACGCCTGCTGTGATTCCTTGAGAGGGCTTGTATTGTGCTCATTTGTGAGTCTGCAGCACACTGCCTGCACGCAGGGTGCTCTCCCTCCATAGGGCTGCCCAGCAAGTGATCAAACAGGTCTCCTCCCAGAGTCTGACCTTGACGCTTGGGGTTTCTACTACCCAAAAGTGGGACACAGAGCATGCATTCTGGTGCAGGAATCTTAGAGAGATGTAATTCTAGCCGAATTACAAGAGAGGTGGAAGGAAACCATGAGTTACTTTTTGATTTGGGGAACAAGGAGGTGGTTTGGAAGAAATTGGCCATAGGAAAGGCACAGCCCCAAAGTGGACCCTTAACAAGCAGAATCCTGCACCTGGGGCTGGCGTGTGAGTGTGTGGGGTGAGGATCTTCTGAGTGAAAAGGCTCGGCCCTTGCATTTCATGGAAAAGGTCACTAGTGTCATCAGGTAAGAGCCTTACTCTAACAGCAGCCAGGAACAAGCCTGGAAGGTTCTGTGGGAGGCACATCCAGGCCTTAAATCTTTCCCCTTTACCTCCTCCTGGTGTCCTGTGGCTGGCACTGCAACCCCGGGGGAAGGGGGAGCACAAGCCCAGGTTAGGATGGCAGAGGGGGTGGGGCCAGAGGTGAGGAAGCCTCTGGGTTCATGGGAACAAAAGGTAGAGAGGGAGCTGGGCTGGGGACAAAGAGGAAGGAGGAAGGCCAGGGAGGCTGCAGGAGGCTGTACTGGCAGGTGAGCCTGGGCCCAGAGAATGCAGCTCAGAGGCACAGCGCAGGGATCTAAAAGGGGGAATGTAGAAGGGGCTGCTGGGCCACTCTGCCGCTCAGATGGACTTATCTCCAGGGCCCAGGGCTGGCCCACAGCCTCAGAGCATCCTTTGAGGCCCCAGCAGCAAGGAGCACTGGGCTCTCTCTTCTGCATTTATGAGGCCCACCGAAAACATACTCCGAACCCATGTGGTAAACAACTGAAAATGCATTTGTGGCCGTGGGGCTGTCTGTTTTGTGAAATATCATGAGAACTGGCAAATCAGCGACACTTCTGAACATGTTCCCACATGTTTGAAAATAACTCTGCCGATGACTTCAATCAGGGAGCAGACTGTATCTAGAAGAATGCAGATTTCAGGTTTCCTACTGTGAGAGCAGAGAGGTAGTGCTGGGGGTGGGCTGTCTCTGCCTCCAGCTCTTATTGATGCTTCCACCACGGTCTGAGCATACACCAAGTGAAATCAGGGAGTCCCCACTGATGGAGGAGGGCAGCCCCTAAGAGATGTGAGGCTCTGGCTGCAGGGACTCCCAGAGACTTCTTCTCTAAAGGCCTCTGGGTCTGGTGGAAACACTGGGGCAGGAAGCAGCAGACTGGTGTGTTACGTGGACCTCAGACTTTCTTATTTTTACCCTGAGGTGTTCGAGGCTTGAGGTCAGAGCTCTACTTTCTCCTATATCAACTTCCCGGGCAGTTTTGCAGGCAGCAGAAAAAGGACAGAGGGAGGGGCTTTAAGGGCCAAGAGAGAGTAGCTTTGCTAGATGCGCGGTCTCTGCAGACTTCTTCACTGTAGACCCACAGAGCTGGGTGGCTGGGGTTCCACTTGCAGGGCACCCACATGCAAGGAAGGTGCGGAGCCTGTCCGGGAGAGGTTAAAGTGCGCTTGCTTGTTAGTGTGAAGTGACATCGCCCCTCAGAGAAGACAGGGGCCGTGGGCAAAGAATCACAGGAATTCCACTCAAATTAAAAAGAGTCGAGCCAAAAAGACTCTTTGCATAAGGAGGTATCACTGTGTGTGCTACTGCAAAGCACACGGTCCTGAGGTGAGCATCCTGGGTCTGAATTCCAGTTCTGCCATTTGCTGCTGTGTGGATTTAGGCATGTGGCTTACCCTCTCTGAGCCCCCAATTCTTGGTCTGTAGAATTGGACAAGCAGCTCTAACATCTTAGGGTTGCTGCTGTGCACGCAGTAGACACATAATCAATATCACTTAATCCAGCGCATCAGAAGCCAATGGCAAACTGGAGTTGGAAACAAGGTCTCTGCCGGACGTCCTGTGTAATCACTTCCACGCCAAACAGAACTTAGACGAAAATGTAAAAGATTTGTCTTCAACTCTTTGGTCTGGGCGTTGGGTTGGCATCTCACCCACCCGGTTTTGTTAGCAGCTCTTTAGGTCCACCATGCTGCTTACAGCTTCTGAAAAGGGACCCCAGTACACCCCGTGGCCCAGCCAGGATCTTACACAAATGGGCGTTTAATATTTATAAAGTGATTGATTTCCAATGCATAAGCGCTGGCTCTCGTTTCCTTGGTGTAGTTTGCTCCCTTCGGCGGGGAAGACCGCTATGTCCGCAGGCTTGGTGAGGGTTTTCGCCCTGACAGCCTGCTGATGGGATCACATGCCCTTCATTTGCACCCCGCCTGTTTTGCTGTGCCTGCAATTCGGATCTAAGCACCAATTTATCTCAGCCTCTCAATCAGTCATGGATTAGAAGTCTAGAATCCCCGTCTTTCCAATTTCTGACCAGGGACAGAGCTATCTTGTCACAAACCAAGCTGACCGGGTGAGCTGCAGAAAAGCCCACTGGTCCTACATTCTGTCGGGAGGGACTCTTTCGTCTGCTGGCGTTCCCAAACACAGCATCAATATTGGGGCAGCAATCTCTCTTTGCAGAGTGCCCCTTCCGGGTGCACTGCCCCACCCCGAGTCTGAAGGGCCTTCTGCGTCATCAAGAATAGCTCGTTCTAGCCACTGGTGTGGGGGAGATCAGCTCGGTTTGCAATCCTAATTCTTTGCACATTGATAACCCAGTAGCAGCCAGCACTTTCAGGAGTCCACTGAGGGCTTTAGTCTCTCATCGTGGAGGTCACCAGCTGACCTTCAGAGGACATGTTCCTGGACCAAGCGGGGCGCAACGCCCCTTGTACTGTGGGTGTCTGACATGCCCTGGGTCCTCATTCCATGTCAGAGGACAGGACAGAATGGCTCAGTGACAAAAGCCACAACGACAGCGGGGGCGAAGGTGGGCAGAGTCTAAGGAAAGGCGGCCGTAGTGCAGAAGAGCTGGAAAATCCACTCTCTGCAAAGGAGGTAACTGACTGTGCCACGCTGAGGGCGTCAGTCACCTAATCTAGGATTACGCTAAACTCGGCTCACGCTTCCCGGGAAGAAAGGGACAATCAAGACTCTGGTGATGGAAAGCTGTAGGTCGCGTCAGTGCTTGTTAGCTTCAACTGGGCAGCAAAATAAGAGTGGTGTCTCACCACTCAGCACACTCGCTCAGAAAGGACTCCGGGGCAAACCTCTGCCTCCCGATCCTTCTGGGACCAATGACCCAGTTTGTGGGGGTTCCAGATGCCTGATTCGTCCTGTTCTCCTCCTTCTGTGTGTCTCTTAATGTCAACATGTATTGCAGACATTTTGGGCAGAATCAAGCACGGAGCCTACATCCGCATCCGGCACCCTTGTTACTTATTGTAACAAGGAGCGTTTCCAGGTGAGACTGGGCAGGTGCGGAAGTGAAATTCAAACCAGTCAGTTTTTCTGTCCTGGGGCGTTTTGCCGAGAGACGGCAAGGGGTGGGGGTAAGTTAGTTAAAATGCATTAATTGAGCATCCACTATGTTGGGAGCAAAATAGGTTTGTGCGTCCAGTTAAACGTCAGGTTTCTGGGAGGCAGAGAGAGAAGGAGGAAAGCACCCAGGAAGGGTCTCTTCACTCATAATTAACTGCAAAATAAACAGCTCCCCCACAGAATGGGGCCCCTCCTTTCCACCGCCCCTGCAGCCCCACATTTCAATTAGCTCTGTGTTATTCTGGTCCCCGATTACCTCCGAGAATCAAGGGCTGGCTGTAATTAATTGTGATAATGTACTCAGGAGCAGAGCCAACGGCGCTCGGGAAGGCTGGCCGGAGAGGCTCCCCTCCAGCACGCCCTCCGTGGGCCTCCTTGGGGTTCAGTCCATACAGACTGTGGTGGTGGGGTGAGGGCAGTGGGCAGCGACCCTCACGGCTCGCTCCTGGCCTTTGCAGCATTGTGGCGCCAAGCAAGGTTCCCCTCTGCCACCTCCCCTGTGCCCCGCTTCTCTTCCCAGTCCCGGCAACAGCCTCGAACCCTCAAAGCCAATGACTCCAGAAATGAAGACGTTTGTACAGCGGAATACGATTCAGCCACGAAATGGGACCGAGGGCTGATCCTCACTACAACACGGGCAAACCTTGAAAACGATACAAACGAAGGAGATCACATACTCGAAAGGGCCATGTGTTGTGTGATTCCATTTATGGGCAATGTCCAGAAGAGGGACACAGAGAGCAGGTGTGTGGCTGCCAGGGGCTGGGGGCTGGAGGGGACAGAGGGCTGGCTGCTTACGTAGATGAGGTTTTATTTTGGGGGGTGTTGGAAATGCTTCGAGCTAGGTAGAGGCAGTGGTTGTGCAACATGAGGTGTGTGCTGAATGCCACAGAATGGTTCACTTTAAAAGGGAGGGGGGGGTGGGTGGAGGGCAGCCCGGGTGGCTCAGCAGTTTAACGCTGGCTTCAGCCCAGGGCCTGATCCTGGAGACCTGGGATCGAGTCCCGCATCGGGCTCCCGGCATGGAGCCTGCTTCTCCCTCTGCCTGTGTCTCTGCCTTTCTCTCTCTCTGTGTGTGTGTGTGTGTGTGTGTGTGTGTGTGTGTGTGTGTGTGTGTCTCATGAATAAATAAAATCTTTTAAATAAATAAATAAATAAAAGGGGGGATGGGTAGGGACGCTCAGGTCATGATCCTGATCCTGGGGTCCTGGGATCGAGTCCCGCATCAGCAGGGAGCCTGCTTCTCCTCTGCCTGTGTCTCTGCCTCTCTCTCTCTCTCTGTCTCTCATGAACAAATAAATAAAATCTTAAAAAAAAAAATAATAAAAGGGGGGGAAGGTGCTACATGAATTTCACCTCCATCAATCAGATCAGATCAAATAAATAAAAACAGCTATAATTTCTTGAGCACACATGACATGCTGGGGCCCTGCTGGGAAGGCACCATCCACTCTGATGAAGAAATGAGAGAACTGGAGGTGGGGGATGGGACTGGCAGGCGCGGGGCCGGGTCCACCAGTGAGGCCAGCACGTGTGCTCCTCCCTGCAGCGCCCTGGTGGCGGCTGGTCAGCCCCGGGTCCATGCAGCTGTGGGAATCAGGAGTGAGTCTGCAGGGGCTGCTGAGTGCAGGAAAGACCCTAGGGAGGCAGAGGCAGCCAAGGCCCGCGGCGTGCGGGTTTGAAGGCAGGACCAGGGCAGAGAAAAGGGAACAGGAACTCACAGTTTTATTTAGCACCCACAGGTGCACAGCAGAGGGAGGGAGGGAGGCGGGTGCCAGTGGGCACTGGCCGGGGGTCTGGCCAGGAAAGGACAGTCATGTCCTTCCTCCTCCTGGAACCTCCAAGACCACTGGCGGGCAGCCCCTGAACTTGAGTGATTTCCCATAGGCCGGCTCACCTGTGTTGAAGCCCCCAGGCAGCTGGAAACATGAAAACACAGAGACTCACATTTTCCACCCATCTGTGCATGATAAGGGGTGGGAGGATGGGACGAGAACGTCGCAGAACATCTCAAAACACTTCGATTTTCCTTGTTAAGGAGAGAGTTCTGTCATAAATCTCTCCTTTTTAATGATCTATTAGGTAAGAGTGTCTTTAAATGAATCTGTCCGGCCTGGAGCTGGTGGGTGTTTCTTTTCACTTTCTACCCCCCACCCCACCCCGCCCCGCAGGCGCCAGCCACTGTAGGCGAGTTTTTCTGCTGCTCTAGGTTCCTACACAGTGGGATGCAAACACTCTCCCCAGTCTCCGAGAGCAACAGGAGCAGGAATGTGGGGATCTCTACTCTCAGAGATAATCTCCAGCTTCTCGTGTGAAAACGAAAGCTCATAAATCAGATGCAAACCGGAAAGTCGGTTTTTTTTTTTTTTTGGCTTGTGTCAAATGACTCGATCACCTATAATTAAATAAGACTCCCGTCAAATCTGCACCCCGACACCACAGATCTGTTCGGACTGGAGGCTGTTGGGAGCAAGTATTGTTAGCAGGGGATGGGGGAACCCACTGCTGCTGTGACCCTTTCTTTGCCCGTGTTTGGGGATCTGGGAAGGAGTCTGTGTGCAAAGCCAGGCTTGAAGGCCATCGTCTGGTGCTCCCTGGGTGCGTTGCCAGCCAGGGGGACCTTCCTTTGCAGGCCTGGAGGCTCCTCCACCGACCGACCCTATGCTCTACGTGACTCTGAGACACCCCCGGAATTCCACGTTCTGGCATTTTCAAGGATGCCTCAGACCCTGCTGGCTTCTTCCCATGACATCATTCAACGCTGTGTCTAATAAGCATTAAGAGCCCAGGGGCTGCAAAAGTTTTGGCCCTGCAGGACTTAATGGATTCCGGAAGCATTTCAGTAGGAAATGCAGTTACTTGCCCTCCAGCCCTGGCCCTTCTGCTTCCTAGAAAAGTCATTCACAGCCCGCTGTGCCTTTTCTGCCTGTGTTATGATCCAAGGTCTCCCACCTGGCTCTGGCTCCAGCGTGTATCTCTCCCTCCCTGTTGCCTCTGGGCAGGGGCTGGGCCTTGGGTTCTCTGAAGGATCTTTAGAAACAGGCTACTTTCTTTGCATATGCTATCTTACTTAAGCTCCCAGAGGCTGCAGGGTGCTCCCAGGGAGGGCGGGGATCCCCAGAGGGCAAGGGCCGGCACCTCTCTGCCCCACCAGAGCACATTCTGGGCACTCACACCCACTCCTCTGCCCTCTGCTCCATCCCTCATCGGAAGAAAGTTAAAAAAAAAAAAAAAACCCAAACCCACCAGCACATAAAAATGACAGCGTTCTGGTCCAAATCGATCAGGCATTTATCGAGGGCCTTCTCTGGGCTGCATTCCATGCTCTGTGCAATCAAAGTGACAGCATAAAATAGTTGCCCCAGCACCAGCTGCTGAGAGTCTACTGTGTTGTTTAAGAAATTGAGAAACAAAAAGGAACGTGCATGAAGTCATTAAACACATGGTGTGGATGAGAGCAAGAGGGATAAGGTGTAGGGAGCGGGGGTTATGCAGGAGCCCCAGCCTGCTGCAGACCCCCCCCTCCCAGGAGAGATGGCTTCACTAGCTCAGTGCCCACGTGCCTCCGAGCAAAAGGAAGGGCAGTAGGAAAAATATACTCACATCTTTGCAAACTAGTTCGGTACTGGGTTTGCCTGAGGGGGGTCTCTGTGTGGTCCCCTCAAACTCCCTCTCCTCCAGCGCATTGCCTGCCAGGCCCCCAGAAAATGCTGATGCTGCAGGGAGCAGCGGCCTCCCCGGAAGCCAACACAACAGCCCCCTCTGAGACCGCCTCTATTTTTAGCAGGGGCAGAGGTGGAGGCTGGGGGAGGGGGCTGCCATACTTCCCTTTTTATTTTTGTTCTGAGCAGAGTCTGTGGGTGACTTTCCACAGAGGGGGTAGGCTGGAGAAGCTGAGGGGACTATGCTCTCTCTGGCAGGTGGGGCCACATCTGTCACGGGGGCGCAAAGAGGATGGGGTGCAGGAGTGGAGGGAGGGGCGGGCAGGAGACTGGCATCATTCGCACTCTGTCCTCCTGCTGGCGCCTGCCCCTGTGCCATACCTTGCCCAGGAACCACGGTCTCCTGACTGTGAACTGTACTGAGGAGGAAGTGTGGATGGAGCCTGGAACATTCCAGGAAAGATGCTTCCACAAGCCTCACACCGAGCTGCCCAGAGCCAAACACACCATCCTACTCTAGACATCCTGGCATCCACAGCTGGCCACTGACTCAGCTCCTCTCTGACTACCTGTGTCTTCTTTGCCTTCCTATCCTGTGCGCTGCCTGCAGGCCTCTGATCACCCCATTCTCCTGGGGGAGCAGAGGTCTGTGTCCTCTGGGGGAAATGAGGGCAGCGGAAGCTGTGGGTGGATGGATCCAGGTGATGCGCATGCACACACACACACCCGCCAGTGATTCATAAAAGTTGGCCCTGCCCCCTTCCTAGAAGCTCCTCTCCCCTCTTCCCTCCACCTGGCTTCCCTGGGACTAACACGTCCCTACAGGGGCGGCGGAGCCAGATCCACTTCAGCCTCACTCCTATGTCCCAGCCTGTATGGATCGACAGAGAAAGGACTGTTCCTTTTCCCCTTTGCTAAAATATTGCACTAAAGTCAGTGAGCTGCACGCATCTTAAGTATACAGTTCAATGAGTTTTGAGAAGAAGACACCCTTATGGCCAATTAACAAATGGAGCATGGCCAGCACCCTAGAAAGTTCCTTCATGGCCCTTTCCGTGCTGGGTCCCCACCCCCAGCCGCAACCAGTACTGGGATTTCTGCCATAAAAAAGTGGAAAAGCACAGTAAGCAGTGTGTAGGGCCTGGCTTGTTCCTCTCAGCTCCTCAGGGTGTGTGCATCTGTGGTGTGTGCCACGGGCTCGGTCCTCAACACCGAGCTTGTGTCCCACAGTTTATCTGTTTGCCTGTTGGTGGACGTATGAGTTGTGTCCCAAGTTCACTTGTTGGGGACATTCTCGGACACATTGTTACTCGGACATGTGTTGTCATTTGCTTGGGATAAATACCTAGGATTAGAATTGTTGGGTCAATTCTGCTCAACTCTGTAAGAAACTGTCACCCTGTTTTCCAAAGTGGCCTTGGCATCCTGTCCTCCTGGCGGAGCAGGTGAGAGTCCTGGCTCTGCCACATGTCCATGAGCGCTCCGGGAGTGGGGTTCCTCGGGGCAGGCCTTCTGCTTGCAGAGTGGTGACATTGTCCCACCGCCGCTGCCAGCCCACGCTTGTGACTCCTGCCTGTTTCTCTACCTGGTCCTCTCAGGTTGATGTCCCCCTGCCATGTGTCCTGGGTTGGACAGTGTGCCCCTCTTGAGAGCATGACCGTATATGGTAAGAGAATCTTTGCAGACGCACCTAAGTCGAGGTCTCCCTGGAATAGGGTGTCCCTGAATCCAGTGACACACAAACACAGAGGAAAGACGGCCATGTGGCTGTGGAAGCAGGGGTGGGGGGTGGCTGCAGGCCGAGGAACAGCAGAGCCACCCACACCTGCAAGAGGCAGGTGAGCATCCTTTCCTGGAGTCTCCAAGGAAGCGCGGCCTTGCGTGGCCTTGCCCTGCTCTCACCTTGATTTCCGACTTCTGGCCTCTAGACTTTGCTTTGTTTAACTGGTTCCTGGTAATCTGTTACGGCAGCTTCAGGGAGGCAAGAGCCCTGCAACACCTCAGGAGCTCTTGCTCGACTTGGGGGCTGGAGGGAAAGACCAGGGGACTGGAGGGAGAGACCGGGGGGCTGGAGAGAGAGACTGGGGAGCTGGACGGAGACACCGGGAGGGCTGCCTGGTGGAGGCGGCCCTCAAGACAGGGGCATGGCCACCCCTCAGAGGGCACTGCCTGACCTCGTGTCCTCCCTTTGCGTTGCATCCGTCACAGCCAAGCAGAAGCCAAAGGTCAGGGGCCTGTGGACGCGCTCATTCAGGGCAACCTCTGGGCATGGCGGGTGCGGCCGGGCTGCAGTGCATCCTCTGAGCCCCCGGGTTCTCTGCTGTCGCATGGGGACCATGACAGTGCCAGCCTCACTGGGGGTGTGAGGATGAAGACGTGACGTCTGGAGAATGTGAGCCCAGCACCTGCAGGTGACCAGCGCTCAGGGCTTGGGCGCTGCCTGTTCTCCCATCAGGGTGCCCCTGCCTGGCTCTGCTCAGAAGGCCAGTGTCGGTCCTGAGGTCAGGAAGGGGTTTTGGCATCTCCTGGTCCTAACTGTTGTGTGAGTGGAAACGAACAGGAAGGAGGTCAGCACGTCCCCCTCCCTGGGCAGGGAGGAGCTCCAGGAGAACCTCCTAGGGGAAGCTGATCTTTATTCTTCTGGGTTCCTGTGCTCTGATTCTGAAAGCTGGGCCCTACCCGAACAGCATGGAAGGGAAGTGCTGCTCCACTGCAAACCCTTTAGTTGGCCAGCAGTCCCATGTGGCAGTGGCCGCTACCCAGAAAGCCGAGGCTGGGAGAAGTCGTGGGATTTGCCTGAGGTTGCACAGAGTCTTGGTCTGCTCCTGTCGCTACAACAAAATCCCTCAGACCCAGGGGCTTAAACAACTCATTTCTCATGGTTCTGCAGACTGGGAGGGTCAAGGTGTTGGCAGGTTCGGTGTCTGGTTCCCGGGTGGCCGCCCTCCCATGGTGTCCTCACCTGGCCTCTCATTGATGTGTGCTCATAAAGACAGCTGTGCCATCTCTTCCTTTCCCTATAAGACCCCTAACCCCATCACCAGGGCCCCACCCTCATGACCACATCTAACCCTAACTACCTCACCTCCAAACTACTCCATCGGGGCTTGGGGCCTCCACACATGAATTCTGGGGGCCACAACACACGGGCTGCTGCGGGAGGGTTTATGGTCTGGCTCTGTGTGGGATCAAAGGCATGCTCCCATGTCTCCCACAGGGCCTCCCTCTACCTGGTCTGCTGTGGGCAGCATTGGGGCACTGTCCACGGAGTGACGACTCCCTGACTCCCCAGCAAATCCATGGAAAGGAAGCACCATGGTGAAGCCTCCATCGTTGATGGTCAGAACACAAGGTAATGGGTTTCAGATCCAGGAGGGGTCTCTGGCATCATTTCAGCTGCCCACACAGTGAATTCCCAGGTAGCCAATCCAAGTACCGACAGGTGGCATGGAGTTCTCGCTGAAGGAAAACTATCCATGAGTGGCCCGATGCCTGCTACATGCAGACTCAGCTGGCCCTTCGTGGGCATTCCCGCAGGTAGCCTTCCCCATGGCTGCCCTGTGGCGGAGGGCGCTTTACCCTCCATGTTGCAGAAGAGGGTCTGGACACCAGGGCCCACCCCTGGTCTTCTCTACCTCTGCACACTGGTCTTTCCATCATTTCACATTTTTCTTCTTCCCATGGAGAAAACAAATCCTTCTAAGTGGAGATAAACCTACCAGCACCAGGCTGAGTGAAGCTGCTCACTCCCAAAGGGACTTCAGCGGAAAGGTTGCCCGACCAAGTGGAAGGGCGGGGCCAGATGCCCTTCAAGTCTTTACGTCCCCACCAGGGAGACAAGAATGTACTTAATTAAGAATTCTTCTCTGGACTGGATGAAGTGATGCCCACCAGGCTTCCAAAGGATGCAGATGAAGGGTGCCAGGCAGGCAAGGGCAGAAGCAGCTGAATTCTCACCAGCAGCCGCCGAGGAGTTAGTGAAGGTTCCCTGACCCCTCCGGGGGAGGCAGCAGGCACTAAGTGACATGTGAAAGGAAGTGGCATCCAAGAGCTTCCTGCACACACACCCAGTGAAGTTTAAGCCTGAGTAGTAGGTGAAGAAAGATTTCTCTAATATGGCAAGAAGAAGGGGGGAAAAAAAAAACCAACACAAAACATCCGGCCCTGTAATAAAAACAGCAGCCTCATGGGGGCTGGGGGACCCTGGACACAAAACACGCCCCAGGTGGACTAGCGCTCTGGTGTACCAGCCGCATCCCCGAGGCCCTGGCCTGTCCTGCCAAGGTCCCAAATGCGTTCAGGCCCGCCCAAGGACGATGGATTCAAACTCTTCCTCTGTGTTATTTGTTTTATTTATCTCCGCCTTGAAACCGTAGTTCTAAATAGTGTAGGCCCTTGACTGCTGACTCAGCTGCCAGAGCCAAAACTCATAAAATCCTATTTCAAAAAGGTCCAATGATTTTATTTTCTGACCATAAATATGAAATTTAATTAGCAGCTTGCTGCTAATGAAGTCGCCATGGAAGCCAGCCTGGAGACGAAGAGCAGGAAGAGACATCCCGCATTAAACAGAATCTGCTGCCCTGTTAACCCTTGCCTCTCCCCCTGCCCTTCGCCCAGATCCCCGAAGCCTGGAGAGCAGAGAGCAGCCTCGGATCTGGAAGGTCACTTAGAGACTGGGATGCGGGTCAGATGTCCCCTCCCAGTTGGTGGTAAGCCCCTGGGCACTCTGGCCTGGCTCTGTCTCCACAGCAGGGCAGGGGTGCTGGAAAGAGGCTGAAGGAAAAAGCACTAGCGCTTAGAAAGAGCTGCCGATACTCTGCTTCACTGGACATCAACTTGGGGTAATTCACACTTGACTGAACACGCAAAACCCTGTGCCCACCCTGTGCCTGGCCTCGGTTTCTCTTTTATAAAATGAAAATCTATAAATAATCTATAAATAGTTCATCTATAAAATAGGCATAATACCCACAGCTGGTGGAATTTTAGTGATGATGGAACGTATTTCTAAAGCCCGTGCCTGGAATATATATAGCAGGTGCTTGATAAATGGGAGACTTCATTATTATTATCCTTGTATGAGTTCATTCGTTAAATTCAAAGTCCAGAACTCGCTAAGATTCTGAAGTCTTATTGAGAAGAAATGGACTATTTCAAGCATCATTCAAGAAGCTGAAGGTGAAACATGAAAAACCCAATCCATACAATCGGTGCTAAAATAATGCAAACATCAACCAAAGTGTGTCCGGTGTCACAGTGTCTAAGACCCAGGTGTGTGTGGATGGGGTGAGGGTGCATCAGACCTCACGTGCAGAGGTCATGGCTGTGCACATGCACAGACTCTGCAAACACAAACTCCTGTTAGACCTGAGAGCCTCCTTCCCTCCTGATAGAAGCTGAAGCAGTGAACTTCAGACTTAGTTTGCAGTCAGGGCGCACAATATTACATTCTAGAACAAAGTTTATGGCAGAAGGTAATAGAGTTTTGAGATTTGTTTTCTTTCTTGCCTTTTTTTTTTTTTAAATTGAAGCATATTGCAATTCTGCTGGCATTTGAGTTCTTGAACAAGTAGGAAGAGTATGTTCCAGCTCCTTGTGGCTCTGCAGGGAATTCTTCTAGGGTCACGACTGAGATTTCTGGGATGCTAGAGCCTGAACTCCCTCAGGTATAACTGTCAGCCCCAACAGGTGCAGCTGGCTTTGAGGGTTAAATGTCATAGATAAACTATGCTATGTAAATCCAAACCTCTTGTTTCCATTTACTAGGATTAGCGGAATGATCTCCTCTACACCACAGGCATCAGATGATTCCCCATATGAGGAACTGCTCTGGCTCATAGTCTGAAATCTCTCACTGATCGGTGTGCCCACGGCATCAGCACCATCTGGAGCATATTGGACCTGCAGATCTTCAAGTCCCATCTCAGATCTTCTGAGTCAGAGCTTGCATTTTAACAAACTCCCTGGGAGACTCATGCACACAGAAGTGCAGTTCTAACTCAATCCTCACTGTTTGCAGAGATGCAGGTTGCTGACTTGCCTGTTCACTCCCCTTCCAAGTCTTCTAGAATGTTTGTTTGACACCTGTGCTGGTCTCTCCTGGACCACAAATTGCCTGGCCTTTGATGGAGCTTCTGACTTTCCATTTTGGCTCAACATATTCAAGATCTTAGGGGTGACTGAGCCCTGAATGGGACCAGGTCTTCCTACTTCATGCCTCAGTGGCCCTCATTTTGTCATGGCCTTGTATGCAAGGCAACAGCTCAGGTACACTTGCTTCACTCCTGATCAACAACATCACTTGGAAACAATTTCTAAAACTTGAGGACCAAACAAAAACAAAAAAACTTGAGGACCCGGGCTCTGCTGCCCATTACAAATCTCTGTTTCCAACAATCATCTTCCAATGAGTCATGGAAGAACACTGTTTACTTGTAGCTAGTCCTTCTGTAAAATGAAGTAAGGATTCTTTTGCAAAGTAAGGATTAAGCCCCACGATTATTTCCTATAAAATTCCTGTATTTTATACAACACGATTTTTGGGTGTGCTTGAAGTGTTATTTGTGGACAGGGTTCCCCATGATTTCTACTTACAATAAATCCTAAATGACTGCATACCTTTTATAAAACTTTCTTACCTGGTTGGTAAATTCAGATCAATCATGAGGTATGCAGAAAGTAATACATTGTGAATAACAGTAAAAATATTAAACAATTATAAAGTGTGACAAGATATTTGAAACAACTGTTTGTCAACACTGGAATAGGTCGCTTAGGATGACCATAACTGAAGATAAAGTTCAGGAGGTAAACCTCATGACTGCTCTGGCTTTTTGCCTGGTTGTACTTTACATAGTATAGGCAAAAAGGTGGAGCCCAGAGCATGGCAGCTTCACCAAACTGAGGAGACAGAGATTAGAGTTCAGGACTACTGGAGTCTGCAATTTGAGAGGAAGGGCACCAAGACGAAATATACAGCACAGAGTGGCTAAATACTGAACTACATTTTTAAAAAAGATTTTATTTATTTATTCATAGGAGATAGAGATAGAGATAGAGATAGAGAGAGAGAGAGAGAGAAAGGCAGAGACATAGGCAGAGAGAGAAGCAGGCTCCATGAAGGGAGCGCGATGTGGGGCTCAATCCTGAGATTCCAGAATCACACCCTGAGCCAAAGGCAGGCACTCAACCACTGGGCCACCCAGGTGTTCCTTGAACTACAGCTAAACAAGTAAGACTCCATGAGCTTGGCAGAGAAAAACTGCTTATGACCCGAGAAGTTTCAGATGACACACAGGACTCAGAGATGTTGGGGCTCCAACTAGCCAGACTGGAGAGACTTCAGAGTTCAGAGACCCAGAAAGTCTATATCTTCGGAGTAGGACTACTCTAACTCCAAAATAAAGAGAGCTCTAGATATACCTACCAAAGCTTAAAAATAAGGTTCAAATGGATCAGGCCTATTCATATATAAATTTACTCTTTGCTAGGTCAAAACTTACCACAAATTACAATCAAATCCAGAAACCTGGTATCCACAATGCCCAGAATTCAAGAAAAATTTTCACTAGACATGTGTATAAGCTGACAAATTTGACTCATAACTAGAAGGAAAAAAAACAGTCAATAGAAACAGATCCAGAAGTTACAGAAATTTTGGAATGTGCACACCAAGACTTTAAAACAGTTATTATAAATATGTCAAAGATTTAAAGAAAATGAACATAATAAAAAAACAGGTATGAAACAAGAAACAACTAAATGGAAATTCCAGAGGTAAAAATTAGAATATATATAAGTTATACATTCAAATAGATGGGTTTAACAACCACTTGGACACTGCAGAATAATTGGTGAACTTGAAAACAGGGCAACAGAACCAATAACCTCAGGCACAGAGGGGAAGAAAGGCTGAAAAAGCCGAACAGAAAATTAGTGAATTGTGGGATAATATCCTGTGGTCTAACATTCATGTAATTGGAGTCTCAGAAGGAGAAGAGAAAGAGAAATTGTGGGAGAGAAATTACTTTTAGAATGTTTCCATATTTGATGAAAGATATCAACCCACAGATTCAAGAACCTCAATGAACTTGAAGCAAAATAAACACAAAACTGTACAAAGGCATATCTCAAATTGCTGAAAATTGAATATAAAGAGAAAAAATTTCAACCAAAGAGAAAAAAGATACACTCTATACAATGGAATAGTGATAAGAATTATTGTTTATCTCTCATGGGAAACAATATAAGAGAGAAAAAAATAGAACTACATCTTTAAAGTGCTGACACAAAAAAGTCAACCTGGAGTTATCTGGTGAGATATCTTACAAAAACAGAAGGAAAAAAGCTCTTTCTTTGATAAAAAGCTGAAAAAATTCATCACAGCAGAACTGTGGTATGAAGAATGTAACAAATAGTCTTCAGAAGGAAAAAAAGAATGATACCAGATGGAAAATTGGATCTGCATGAAGAATGGAAGAGTGCCAAAAATAGTAAACATGTAAGTATATATTTTTCATTTTTAATTTCTTTAAAAGATAAGTGATGACTTAAAGCAAAAATGCAACAATCTATTGTGCATTTTATAACATGTAGAAAATACATGTCAATGGAACACAAGGATGAGAGAGGATTAAATCAAAGTATACTATTGTAAGTCTTTATACTAGATGTAAAGTGAAATAAGTACAAGGTAGGTGTGGTAAGTTAAAGATGCATTTTATAAACCATAGAGCAACTGTGCATACACACAAGCAGCACAAAGAGGTAGGCTAAGAAGTCAACAGAGGAGATAAAATGGAATACTAAAAAATACATTGATTAATCCAAAGAAAGGCAGGAAAGGAGGAAAAATAAAACAAAGAATGGGTGCATCATAAAGAAAACACTCAGATGGTAAATGTAAATGGCCTAAACACTTCAATTAAAAGGTAGAGACTATTAGGGCAAATTTAAAAAAATACTCAACTATACGTTGTGTATAAGAGACACATATTAAATATAAAGAAAGAAGATAAAAGTATAAACAAAGAAACACTATTCATAAAACCTGGAATGGCTATACTAGTATCACAAAAGTAGGCTTTGGAAAAGGAGTATTACTAGAGATAAAGAGGGACATTTTGTAATGATAATAGAGTCCATTCATCCAGAAGTTATAACAGTCCTAAATGTGTATGCATCTAATTGTAGAGCTTCAAAACACATGAAGCAAAAAATGGATAAAACTGAAAGGAGGATTATACAAATCAACAATTATAGTTGTAGATTTCAACACTCCTCTCAGTTATCAGGACAAGTAGATAAAAATCAAGGACACAGAAGATTTGAACAGCATTATCAACCAACTTGACCTAAATGGCATTTATAAAACATGACAGCTAACAATTGTGGACCACCTGGAGAATACATGTCCTTTTCAAGTGTGTATGAAACACTCACCAAAACCTTAATTTGGGCCATAAGACAAGTGTCAATAACTTTAAAAGAATGAAAATGATATAAAATATGTTTTCTTGCAGAAAAGGAATTAAGTTGGAAATTGATCATTAAAAATATCTAGATATTTGAAATGAAATGACACAGTCCTAAATAGCCCATTGCTCAAAGAAGAAGCAAGAGAAATTTCAAAAATATTTTGAACTGAATAGAAATAAAAACACAATATAAAAAATATGTGGCATATAGCTAGCTAAGCAATGCTTAGAGGGAAATTTATAATTTTAAAGGCTTATATTAGAAAAGAAGAATGATTTAAAATTAATTATCTAAATATCTACATTAAGAAGCTAGAAAAATCAAAGTAAGTAGAAGAAAGGAGACAATAAGGGTAAGAGTGGAAAACAATAAAATAGAAAATATAATAGCAGTTTGAAAAAATACACAAAATAAATTCTTTGAAAAGATTAACAAAATTGATAAGCCTCTAGCTAGACTGATTAAGGAAAAAATGAGAAAACAAAATAATCAATATTAAGTATCAGAGATGACATGTAACTATGGATCTACCAGGCACTGATAGGATAGTATGGGAATATTATGAAAAACTTTATGTCCACAAATCCTATGCATAGATGAAAAGGACAAAAATTATTCAAATGACACAAATTCCCAAAATTGACCTAAGAAGAAAGAGACAATTTGAGTTAGCTTATCAATTAAAGAATTTGAAATCATTATCAGAAACTCTCCTACAAAAAAAAGAAAAAAAAGAAACTCTCCCACAAAGAAAGCTCTAGACTCATCTGGTTTCACTTGTGAATTCTATCAAATACTTAAGATAGAAATTACACCAATTTTACATAAACTCTTTTAAAATAGAGAGAAGTAATACTCCCCATCTCATTTTATGTGCCCACCATTATGCTGATTCCAAAACCAAATGAAGACAGTACAGAAAAAAAACAAAACAAAACAAAACCAGTACCCTTCACAAAAATAGATGAAAAAATCCTTAATGTAATTTTGGCACAAAATTTCAGAAATATATAGAAAGGATAATACATCATGACCAAGTGCGGGTTGATTCCAGGAATACAAGGTTAGTTCAACATTCAAAAATCAACCAATGTAATTCATCATATTAAGAGACTAGAGGGGAAAAAAAAATATGATTATCTCAATAGGTACAGAAATCATTCAGCAAAATTCAACACTCATTCACATTAATAGCCCTCAGCAAACTAGAATAGGAGGAATTGCTCTCAAGCTGATAACAGCTAGCACCATACTTCAGGATAAGAGCCCAAGTGCTGGGGCACCTGGGTAGCTCAGAGATTGAGCGTCTGCCTTCAACTTAGGGTGTAATCCTGGGGTCCAAGGATCAAGTCCCGCACTGGGCTCCCTGAGAGGAGCCTGCTTCTCCGTCTGCCTATGTCTCCTCCTTTCTCTCTGTGTCTCTCATGAATAAATAGAATCTTAAAAAAATAAATAAATAAAGAGGCTAAGTGCTTTCTCTCTAACATTGGGAACAAAGCAAAGATATTTACTCAAACCATTTCTCTTCAACATTGTACTGGAGTTTCTGGATGTGCAATAAGACAAGAAAAAGATATAAAGGAAATGAAGATTAGAAAGGAAGAGGTAAAAATGTCATTATTTGCAGACATCATGATTGTGTACAGAAAAAAATACAAAGGAATCTATAAAAACATACTAGAATATCAATAATAACTACTCATTATTAATCACAAATTTAGCAACAACACAGAATGCAAGGTCACTATTCAAAAATTAAAAAAAAAACTAAGAAACATTAAAATACTTTAGAGTTAAATACAATGAAAGATATATGAAATGTCCACACTGGAAACTACAAAGCATTGCTAAAAAAATAAATAAAATAAAGAAGCCCTAAACCAAATGGTGAGGTATATCATATTCATGGATTGGAAGGCTCTTCAATATCATTAAGATATTAAGGTGTCTGTTAGGTCTAAATTTACCTACAACCTCAATACATTTCAATCAAATATCAAAAAGCTTTTTTGGTATAGCATTAGCAAACTAGTTCTAATATTTATATAGGAAGGCAAGGAATAATCCTGGGGAAAAATACAAAATTGGAAGAATATGATATAAATTAATGTATATTAATTATATATGTATATGTTATATACCCATTTATATGTTATATATTACATTATTATATAATGTATAATTATAGCTTATATATTTATATAGAGATATGATTTCTTTTTTTCTTATTCTTAAGATTTTATTTATTCATGAGAGACACAGACAGAGAGGCAAAGACATAGGCAGAGTGAGAAGCAGGCTTTCTGTGGGAAGCTTGATGCAGGACTCAATCCCAGGACCCGGGGATCACAAGCTGAGCCAAAGGGAGACTCTCAACCACTGAGCCACCCAGGCGCCCCAGTAGATAGGATTTCAAGGCTTACTCTAAAACTATAATCAACAAGACTCTTGTTGAGTAAACTTAGGCAACAAATCAATGAAATGGAGTAGTGAGTCCCAAAATAGATCTATAGCTACATAGCTAATTTTTGCCAAAGACACCAAAGCAATTCAAAGGTGGCAGAAAAGTGTTTATAATGTGCTGGGAACAACTGGATATCCACATGGAAAAATATAAGCCTCAACTCCTACCTCACCCTAGATGCTAAAATTAACTCAAGATAGAGCACAGATTTAAACCTAAAAACAAAACAAACAAAAACAAAACACCCCACCTAAAATCCAAAACTATAATGTTTGGAGAAGAAAAAGAGACTATCTTTACAATCTCAAGGTGGGCAAAGATTTCCTAGATCCAGAAAGCACTAGCCACAAGACTGAAGAAAGGAAAGAAAATCAATTAACTTCATCAAAATAAAAAACTTGAAAAACCACCCATTAAAAACACTAGTAGGAAAATGAATAGGCAGGGTGCTTGGGGGGCCCAGTTGGTGAAGCATCTACCTTTGGCTCAGGTCATGCATGATCTCAGGATTCTGGGATCCAGACCTGCATCAGGCTCTCCACTCAGCGGGGAGTCTGCTTCTTCCTCCTAGCTCTCCCTCTGTGCTCTCTCTCTTTCTTAAATAAATAAACAAAACATCAAAAAAAAAAAATTAATAGGGAGGCTCCAGACTTGGTAGAAATTGTTGCAGTACATATACTCCCGATAAAGGACTGGTACCTAGAATATATAAAGAACCCCTAACATAAAAACCAAACAGTAATGAATCCAAAAGTGGATGGAAGACTTGAACAAGTATTTCAGAAAGAAAGAAATAAAATGGCCTATAAGACATGAAAAAGAACTCAAGATCACTAGTCACCAGGGGTCTGCAAATTAAAAGAACAAGAATAACATCACGCAGCCACTAGAACATATAATAAAGAACTGAGAACACCAAATGTGGGGAGGACCGGGCAAACGAGAACTCCAATACCCAGCTGGTAGGGTTGTGGAATAATATAGCCACCTTGAAAAATGGTCTGGCAGCTCTTGCAAAATTAAACATACATTTGTCCCATGATCCAGCAAAGACCTGGGGTCCTAGCATGCAGGACCCTTGGTACCTACTCCAGTGAGTGAAAACACATCCACACAAAGATTGGCACACGAATATTTAGTACAGCTATACTCATGATAGTCAAAGACTGGAAACTAATGTCTATCAACAGGAGGATGGATAAACAATCTGTAGTAACAGGAAGAAATAGAAAGGAATGAACATACATATGATGAACCTCAAAAATACGCAGAATGAAAGATGCCAGGCGTGGGATCCTCGCTGTGTGAAGTTCTCAAACGCAAGGCATCCAACACCAAAGAAGCAGGAGCACTGGCTGTTTCTGGTGGGACAGGGTGTTGCCTGGGAGACACACCAGGGAACTTGCTGCCTGGCGTTGGGAAGTGGTTTATATTTGGATGGGATATGGGTCACAGTTTTCAAAAAGGATGAAATCGTATACTCTACCCTTCAGGTCTGTGTTTTACAGGGTACAATGAGGTCTCCATTAGAAAAAGAAATTAGAATTAGTGGATTCAAGGTGACCGCTGTGATGCAAAGTTGTACTTTCACTCACTACCATCTGAAATGGTCTCATGGTGAGTGGGGGAGGGAGGAAGAACTGTGGCAGACAGCCCACCCCAGGGATGAGCTCAACCCCACTGGAGTCCTTGGCATTGTGTGAGCACCAATCTCCAAGTGTGTGGAAGTACGAAACGGTTGAGCACTGCCTCGTTAGTCTATCTGGCTTAAAAACAACAGAAATTTATTCAGGCCTCAATTTCAGAGGCAGGAAGCCTGAAGTCAAGGTGTGGGCTAGATTAGTTCCTTCTGGAGGCTCGAAGAGAGTGTATCTATTATTCTAGGCCTCTCTCTCTCAGCTTCTGGCAGTTTCTGGCAATCCTCGGCATCCTTGACTTGTAGCCACAGCTCTCCAATCTTTGCTTCCCTGGCTCTGGCTTTCTTCTCTGCAAATCTGTAGATCCTCTTTTCTTTTTTACAAGGGCACCAGTCATGGGATTTAGGAGCTACTCTTAACCAGTATAAACTCATCTGAACTATGAAAAGTTCAGTCAGAAAAGACTCATTTCTTTCTTTCTTTTTTTTTTTTTTTTTAAGATTTTATTCTTATTTATTTGAGAAAGAGCATGAGAGCATAATGGAGGGAGGGGAAGAGGAAGAAGCAGACTTCCCACCGAGCAGGGGAGCCCAATGCGGCGCTTGATCCCAGGACCCTGAGACTAAGACCTGAGCCAAAATCAAAAGTCGGCTGCTTAACCAAGTAAGTCGCCCAGGAGCCTCTACAAAGACCCTATTTCTTTTTTCTTTTTAACTTCAATTAGCCCACATACAGTATATCATGAGTTTCAGAAGTAGTGTTCAATAAATCATCAATTGCATAGAACATCCAGTGCTCATCACATCACATGCACTCCTGAATGCCCATCACCCAGTTACCCCAACCCCCTACTTGCTTCCCCTCCAGTGACCCTCAGTTTGCTTCCCAGAAACAAACTCAGAATCTCAGGATTTGTCTCCCTCTCTGATGACCTCTCATTCAGTTTTCCCTCCTTCTCCTATGATCCTCTGCACTGTTTCTTAAATTCCACATATGAGCGAAACCATATGATAATTGTCTTCCTCCAATTGACTTATTTCACTCAGCACAATACCCGCCAGTTCTGTCCACGTCTATGTAAATGGTAAACATTCCATTGTATATATAGACCACATCTCCTTTATCCATTCATCTGTCAAAGGACATCTGGATTCTTTCCACAGTTTGGCTATTGTGGATATTGCTGCTATAAACATTGGGGTGCAGGTACCCCTTTGGGTCCCTACATCTGTATCTTTGGGGTAAATAGAAGTGCAATTGCTAGGTTGTAACAAAGACTATTTCTAAATAAGGTTTCATTCTGAGATTCCAGGTGGACATGAATTCTGGAGGACAGTCTGAACCCATATGGTGTGCCCTCTGGTCCCCCAAGTTCACATCCATTCCACCTGCAAAATACATTCACCCCCTAAGTCTGTAACTGTCTCCAGAAGGCCCCTGTTAACATACACAAGTCCCCTGGGAAGAGAGGCTGCACTGGCATATCTCTTCCAGGTATGTCCCATCGGAAAGCTCTAATTTGCCTTAAAAGGCTCAGGGATCCTGGTCCCCGGCAGAAGAGACAAAGTCAGGTAAGTTTCAACCCAGGTGAAACGGGCAGAGCTTCTTCAGGGAACAGCAAAGGGCCTGGGTCTCTAAGGGGGCTTTGAACAGCCCACATCTAGGTTTGGGATATGCAGGCCCAGGCAACAGAGGTGCAGCAAATGCATATTTTTCTGCATTAAAATTCAAAAGAGCAACATGGGCACTCATTCAGGCCACTCTTCCATCCAACACAGGGTTGCAGAAGGCACTTCCTGCGGTTACTGGGAGAAGGTGTCTGGTGGCCATCCTAGATTGGCACTTGATCCACTTGGAGGCACGACTGAAATCTCTAGGGCCCTGAGAAACTTGGAACACATGGGGGAAAAACACGTTTGGGGGATCCCTGGGTGACTCAGTGGTTTAGCGCCTGCCTTTGGCCCAGGGTGTGATCCTGGAGTCCTGGGATCCAGTCCCGCATCGGGCTCCCTGCATGGAGCCTGCTTCTCCCTCTGCCTGTGTCTCTGCCTCTGTGTGTGTGTGTGTGTGTCTTTCATGAATAAATAAGTAAAATCTTTAAAAGAGAAAAAACACGTTTAGAGGGTTGAACACGTGGGTTCTATACATGAATGCTTTTGCCGGACAGAAGCTCAGAAGTCTGCACAAATGTCTGAAGCTCAGTCAAAAGTGCTCAGGTCTCTGCTGGTAACTCCACTGGCTCCAGCTGCAGTAACAGAGCCCCCCAGATTGGGGCCTTAACCAATAGATATTTATTTCTTGTAGTTCTGGGGGCTCCAAGTCCAAAGATCAAGGTGCTAGCGGGGTTGGCTTCTGGCAAGAACTTCTTCCTGGCTTGCAAACGGGAGCCTCCCTGTGTGCCTGCATCCTCCTCTTATGACAGTGACAGTAATTAAGCATGCCATTTCTTCTCCATCCTGACAAGACGTGTGAACCACATGGACGTCTTTAAACAAAGGGGACTTTGCTGATAGCAGCCAGATGAACAGCGTTCTTCAGACTCTTTCTTGCAATGCTGCTATTGCTCAGCATATCTCACAGAACTGCCTCCAAATTGCTCCCAGTGACACTTTATAAGTTATGGTCCCAAAGCTTGAGAATCCCAAAGGGGAAGGATTCCAGTCCCTTTGTGTGGGGCGACGCTATCCCTGAAGATGGGGACTAGCACAGCAGCCCCGCCCAAGAGCTTTGGTTCCTCATGCCCCTGCATCTGCCCACCCATGCTGTTCCCTGGGCCTGGGATGCAGATTCTTGATGCTGGAGGTCGGAGGTGCAGCCTCGAATCTGCATGTTTAATGCGATGCTGGCCAGCAGGTACCATTTTGAGTGGCAAAGCCTTCAGCCCCTTTGTCAGTCACCAACAGCTGCCATCAGCCATGGGACTAAACCCATAAAGGCAATTTCTCATGAAATCCTTATGACAGCCGCAAGAGGACGGCTTTGGAATCACGTGCACTTGACAGGGACCCAGCATCTGGAGACAGCAGGTGACTGGTCCAAGGTCCCTGGAGTGGGTGGTATGGTCAAGATTTGAATCCAGATCAGGTAACAGATGCTCATTTCCCTGCCACCTTCTTTTAAATGCCAGGTGACGTGAGATTGACCATGTTTTTGGTTGAATCTCTCTTCTTCCTGCCTTCTGCTAGCCAGCTGGGATGAAAATCTATCACGGAAGGACAGAAATGGGGACTCGGGAACACATCAAGAATAACAAAACAGAGGTAACAAAGACAGAGGTGACTTTTTCAGGTCTCCTATCACCGGCCGTGATTAATTTACAGCTTTTTACATGCTAATGTTTTCCTGCCTTCTGCCAGTAATAAATAACCAATATGCTTTAATACCTAGTTATTATTCATCCCTTTCAGAAATTTGGATTTTGATTCTTCACTGCAGTTCAATCACATTGAATTTCTTTAACCAGGACAGCTCCATTAAGATTCGCCTCCAAGGACATCCTGGCAGGGCAGTGACAGTAATGGATAATGGGTGACAAGAGAGTGGGGAGCTGCGGCACAAAATATTAGCAGCCATGGAGAAAGAGGGGAAAACCGTAATAAAAAACCACCAACACACCATACTTAAGTAACACTAAGGTTATGACACACACCAATAAAACCAGGAATCCTATAGTCGTGGCTGACACGCCATTTGTAATGTGTCTTCCTTTGCCTGTTTCTACAACAGAGACGTGGATCCACTTCACCATCAGGAAGGTGGCCCTTGCTGACGTGGAGGGCTCCCCTCGTGTTCTGCTATGAGTTGAGATGGCTCGCCACCCCTAGCTGTGTATTTCAGAAAGCTGTTTGGAGCTTTCTTCATCTGAACTCCGTTTTCACACAACAAAGGCCAATCCTACAAGCCAAAGCTGGTTGGAAGGCTCATTTCCTTCTGAAGAAGTTGTCCTTTCTCCTAGGACCTCAGAACCCTCTGTTTTGTCCTCCTCTCAACACATGGGAACTCCCATTCTCTTGGGCCAGTTGAGGACCGGACACCACAAGCTTCAATTTGCACTGTGGTCACTCCAAGGGCATGAGAAGCATTCCCGAATCTCTGGTGGGCCACCATCCTTCACGGTCACCTGGGCTGTCAACCTTCTCAGGCCCACGCACTGCAGGGATCTCTGGGACGTGCCCAGGACAAGGAACTCTTCCCCACGGACAGCGCTCTTATCATTTGGTATCTGGGACCACTTCCAGAATGATGTTTTTAAGTACATGATGTAGGGATGCCTGGGTGACTCAGTGGTTGAGCATCTGCCTTTAGCTCAGGTCGTGACCCGGGGTCTTGGGATCAAGTACCCACATCAGGCTCCCCTCGAGGACCCTGCTTCTCCTTCTCTCTCTCTGGGTCTCTGCCTCTCTCTCTGTGTCTCTCATGAATAAATAAAGAGGGAGAAGCAGCCTTCCTGCAAGGAGCCCGATGTAGGACTCAATCCCGGATCCTGGGATCATGCCCTGAGCCAAAGGCAGATGCTCAACCGCTGAGCTACCCAGACGTCCCTAAATAAAATCTTATTAAAAAATAAATAAATACACGATGTAACATACAGAGGATTACACAGGGAAACCGTTACTTTGAAATACCAAACATTTAAAAGTTATGATCCTCTAATATGTGTGCTTCCTTATTAACACAGCCAATAATGTCTGCAAATGGGGCCCAAAAACTCCACCAATTTTGAAATAGGGACTTGCAAATAATACTTTGAGGTATCTGCAATAACCATAATGGGATATGAAAATATTTGTGATTTCTGTTGTGACAAAGTTAAAAGTGTCACTGATGCTGTTGTGGTTTGTCACCTGAATTCATAATTGAAGGAAATCCCGAACTTTCATTAGAACTGATGAAAAAAAAAAAAAAGAAAGATGTGATTTCTTCCAGCCAAGTTCCTGGGCTCCTGAGTTTTCTCCAAGGATCCCAGGGTGGGGGGCGCCCGCGCTCCAGGCTAAGCAGGCTGCCCCGGGGCACACCCTCCCTGCGTCTGTCAGCAGGTGCAGGAACCCCCAGGTAAGGGACCCCGTCTGTCTTGTTTGTAGCAGCAACATGCTGGCAAAGGGCCTGGCATATCTGCAGATGCAGAGAAATACCTGAGGAGTGAATGGCATGGGTACAACCTCACTTTGCATCTGTGCATAGCATTTCTGGATGGCTCCCTGAGAAGAGTGGGGAGTCCTGGTCTTTTCATGTTTGCCTCTGTGTGGACTCGTGCAATCAACACAATGCACAGTTATTTATGTTAACTGAGCTCTAATTTATATATCATGAAATCTACCATTCCAAGTGTATGATTCAGTGCATTTTATATATTTGCAAGGTTGTATATACCACTATCAGCTAATTCCAGAACACTGTCATCACCTCTAAAAGAAGCTTGTACTGGTTAGCAGTCACTCCTCACCCTCCCCTCTCCGCATCCCCTGGCAACAGCCAATCTGGCTTGTCTCTATGGAGTCCCTCTTCAGACATTTCATATAAACAGAATCCTACAACCTGTGGCCTTTCGTGTCTGGCTTCTTTCATTTAGCATAGTGTTTTCATCCACACTGTAGCATGTACCGGCGCTTCATTCCTTTTATGGCTGAATACTATGCCATTGTATGGACAGACCACATTTTGCTTATCCAAACATCTGTGATAGACGTTTGGATTGTTAACAAATACTTATTTGGCACCAACATGTGCCAAATGGGAATTCAAGGTGAGCAGCGACCCTGCCCTCATGGAGTCAGAATGGCAGGCACTGAGCCCAGACCTTGGGGTTGGGATCCCTCAGTTTCCCCATCTGTAAAACGGGGAAAATCTACTCTGAGGGTCTCAGGGAGGCTTTAGAAAGTGAATACATGTGAAAGACTTAGAATGTGCTTGGCACAGGTGAGTGTTGGAGAACAGAGTCAATAAATTATGCCAATCACACCATGTGATTAATGCCAGGAAAGAAGCAAGCAGGTGCTGACGGTATGGTAGGCCCTTGGATGAGGCAACCAGGGAAAGTTTGCGTCAGTCTTAATCCAAGGCCCAAATGATGAAAAGGAACCAAGTAAATGAAGCATCAGGGAGCCAGGAATCCCGGCAAAGAGAAAAGCAAGTACAAACATATATAAGAAAAGGCCTGCAGCGGTCCAGAACTATGCTGTCCACTGGGAAGATCACATTGGCTGGGAATATGAGTATAATCTTAAATTTTCTAGCTGTGACGTTAAAGAACATCAAAAGAAAATAGGTAAAAGTAATTTCGGTAATATATGCATTTTGCCTTAATACATCCAAAATACGAACATTTTGACATGTGATTAATAAAAAAAAATTGTTGATGAGATAGCCTGCATTTTTTAGATTCTAAGACCTGGAGATTCAAAGTGTATTTACACATATGGTGCATCCCAGTTGAGACGCTGTGTTCAAGTGCCCGATGGTCACGCTGGGGAGTGGCTGCCATCCTGAGCAGCACAGAGAGGGCCTGCCAGAGGGCTAAAGGGGTGAGAGTGTTGGATCCATGGGGACAGGAGGCATGACATGACATGGTCTGCATCTTAAACAAATTGAGGAGACTGCTCTGTGAAAATAGACTCTGGGGAGACAAGAGTGGAGGCAGGGACAACTCAGGGCACCAGGGTGAGCCTTGGACACTGGATGCTAACAGTGGACAAAAAGGCTGACTGTTTCATCTCACCACCTAACTCCTGGAGTATAAAAGACCCTTATTAAGGTACCAGATAGTGTGTGCATGCAAGATATTACTGTTGACGCCACCCCAAACACTTCTTGATATTAGAGCCCATGTCTGTTTCACTCACCCTGCTGTCCCCTGAGCAGAGCCTGGAGCTCAGCAGTTAGATCGCTAGTGGAACCTTCACTGGTCCTGGGCCCCACAGACACTTGGAAGCCATGCATACTGGAGCAGATTGCACAAGCTCCCCTGTGCAGTCTATTTTCCTGCCCAACTACTCATCACAGCCTGGCCTATGAATAATGGATCTTTGCTGGGAGGGCCTCTTATAACCTTAACCTACTGTCATATCAGCTCAGTGATGTGTTTTGGCAAGAACTCAAAGTCAAGAAGGGCATGGGAACTGACCCTCCACCTACGATAGGTCCAGAAAGTGCTGGGACCATCTCTTTCCCCTCCCCTGACTCACTTCTTCCCCACCTGGGGTCACTGTGGCAGGAGGCCACATCCAAAGACTGCAACACATTCCACTCCAGGCCAGAGCATTGCAAGCCTCCTGTAGGTTACCATGGAGATGGAATGTCAGGTCCCCACCAGACAGGATATTTGCAGAGCTCCCAGGTGAATAAGTGTCATGAGCTGATGGACCATGGGCTGAGGGACCATGAGACCAGGCAGAGTGGGGACTTCAGGACTCCAAAGGAGCGGCAAGAGTGGCCAAAAGAGGAGAAGCAGCTGCTGGGAGTGCATATGAGTGTGGGCAGCATCCTGGGGCATTTTGCAGTAAGCCACAGCCAAACTCCAGTGAGTTTACAGAGAACAGACCCTGACTGTAAAGCACAACTCTGGGCTGGGAGAGAGGTCAGCAGCTCCCCTGAAGCTCACAGCCTACATAAAGACCCAGCCTACCGTCCCAGGGAAGCACTCTTGCCAGCGAATCTCAATTACTTCTGCTGCTAAGGCATGCCTTAATGTGCCTGGCGCCATGCTAGGTCTCTTTTGGCAGGAAAGTTTGACCACGGAGAGGTAAGTGAAATCTCTAGAAAGAGACCAAGACCCCGGCTACGCCATACTTGGGGTCACCTGGGTCACCCCCCACTTGGGATATGGGACTTAGTTTTATAAACTTGGGGAATTGAATATTTTCCCCTTCGTTCTGGGTCATCTGGGTCACCGGACTCTTCTGAGGCTGACTCATAAAGCAGGATGCTAATTCATTTTAGTTCTAGTATAAGCGGTCACTTTCCTTCAGAAAAGGATAGCAATGTAGACTTTGGAGTGAGGCAGGCCTAAGATCGAACCTGGCTCTGCTGCTTGTTGGTTGAGTGAGCTGGGAAAGTGACTCAATGCTTTATCTGTAGAAGGGGAATGATGACTCTAGAAACTTTACAGGGTTGCTGCAGGAAGTAAATGAAGTAATGTGTAGAAAGAGCTTAGCCCAGGGTCTGACACATGGAAACTCAATTAGTATGTCCTATTAACTGCACATAATTCTGCCCCAAGAGACCAAAATAATGACTGGAGACACACTTACTCTATTGGTACTCACTTTTGAGTAGCTACTACGTGCCTGTACTTCACTTGGCACTGTTTGCAGTGGTGAATAAACCAGGTATGATCTCTGCCTTTGTGGAACTTACAGTCCAGTGGGTGACGTCAGCATGAAATAAATAAGCATAATAACAAACCCATGTTAAGACATTGTGATATGAGATCTGAAGCAGTGAATTGAGGTTGTAAGAGGTATCTGCCCCATGAGCAAGTTTAAAATGACAGCAAGGAATGATAGTTCTCTTGGGTCAAAATTTCCCTCGAAGTATGTTTAACAACAACAACAACAACAAAAAGTGAGCAGTGGGGGATCCCTGGGTGGCTCAGCGGTTTGGCGCCTGCCTTTGGCCCAGGGCGCGATCCTGGAGACCCGGGATCGAGTCCCACGTCGGGCTCCCGGTGCATGGAGCCTGCTTCTCCCTCTGCCTATGTCTCTGCCTCTCTCTCTCTCTCTCTCTCTCTCTCTGTGACTATCATAAATAAATAAAAATTAAAAAAAATAAAAAAAAAAAGTGAGCAGTGGGAGTGTGTGATATGGTTGAAATGATTGGAAGCCTGGATACTGCATGACTTCTCAGTACCTTAGCTTGTACATTTCCCTAAGGGAACAGCAGCAGGCAGCCTTTCCCAACTTGTTTGACCACAGAATCCTTCCTTTATGGAGCAACTCATAGGGCTGGTGTTCTTTCTTAAACATTTTTGAGAAGCATCATCTCAGCTACATGTTCATCAACATGGAAAAGTATGATGAACTCATGTTCACTCCAGAGATGTGTCTGTTCTAAAAACAGGGAGTTATCAGTAGCACCAGGCTATGCCTTCCCCAGGATAGTGCAGGTAAAAAACACATGGCCAGTTCTTGCTCTCAGATACGAACTCCCCTCCTCTGTCATGGCACTGGTACTCACAGTGGACAAGCCCAACGAATGAGATGGGTTACCTTTGGCTTGGTGTCTACTGATGAGGTGTGGGAAGGACATAGGCATTCCAGCAGCCCAGTTCAATTCATTTTTTTAGGTTGGGTGACCTCCTGCTAGGGATCATCTCATTCATTTTGCCTCAATTCCTGTCAGGTGGAATTTCAGACGGTAGTGTTTTTTGAGCCTATCCCCAAATTGTGGAATGGGTGGTGCCACACTTGGGGAGGGAGCATGTACACTATAGAGGGTCTGGGCTTGGAGTCAGACAGTCAAATAAACGCCACCATAACCAGATGGATAACTTACGCAAAACATTTTCTCATCTATAGAGTCAAAATCGCAACATCTCTTCAACTGTGATATGGTGAATTAGTATTTGTAGTGTTGAACACAATGGCTTCCATGTCAGAATGAGCATGTGCATGACTATATAGCTCCCCAGGAACCGACACCAATACCCTCCCCTAAGCAGATCATACTCCAACTAGGGAGACAAACCAGTATATCAGAGCAATCAGGAAACAATGAGACAATTACATGCTAATCTGCTAGGATTAACAAACGGTACATCCTGATTTTAGTTTCTGACTAATTTTTTATGATAACCTTGAGAATAAGATAATAGAATTTGGGTTGACTATTTTTCCCAACAAGTGAGCTCATGAGTTGTTGAACAGCATTACCTAAAGAGTACCAACAACAGCTCTATCTTTATAAATGTTTGCTGAATAAATAAATAAACCTTGGACAAGGTCTCAAGTGGTAAAACCAAAGAGCTCCTTTCTGGGCCCTGTTGTGTTAAACATTTTTGGCAATGACAGTGAAGGAAGGTGTAAAGGAGAATCTTATCAGATCTGCAGGTCACACAAAGTTGGGAGAGATAGTTAATATGATAAATGCACTCATCAATATTCAGAGAGATTTGACAGGCAAGAATATAGGGTCCAAACCACAGGATGGAATTCAATAGAAATAAATGTAAAATGCTGAATTTTGTTTTTTAAAAACGTGTAAAAGGACAGGATAGGGGAAACTCAGCATGGCAGAAGCCTATGCAAAACACAGAAAAAAAATGCATATGCACCGTGGGCTTTCAATGAACTAAATGTTGAAAATGACCCAATAATGTAACACAGTTACTTAAGACATAATATAGGGTTGTATGAAGAAGGGAAATTCTGTAAAACACGTAATTTCTGCCTTCTCTCCCACCCCTAGCCAGTGCAGGAGAAATTGTGAGGACTATTTTGAGTAGAAGTAGAAGATTGAAAGAGAAACCCAAGTCCAGATGGCTGCAGAAAGGTCAAATTCCAAGCTTGGAATTGTCTGACACAGGAGTGGCCCTAGGGTGACAGGTTAGAGCCCCACTGGGACAGGAGCAGCTCAGCAGACTCCTACACCCTCAGCCATGACCAGGCAGTAAATTATACAGGTGTCCTCCTGCAGGTGGAAGCCTAGTGGCCAGAGAGGCAGGGCAGCTCCTGGGTGAGGGAAGAAGGATGAGGGATGGGATGCTCAGGCAAGATCCAGGAGCACAGGAAGATTCAAAGCCAAGAAAAGGAAGTCTTGAAGTATCTTTCCCCACAACACACTTGCGATCATCTTTCTCACAGAAAGGCTGAAGTGAACAGATGCAGCCATAACAGACAGGTGATAGCGAATATTCAATGTATATATAGTCCCCTCACTAGAAATTGTGGACATTTGCAGAACACCAGCACCACAAAAGAAAACCAAGTAAAACAAACAACCTCCTCCAGAGAAATTGTTCACAAGATCCAGCAGAACAAGTCACAAACAAGAACATGTATATTTAATGTCCTCAGAAAGATGCAAGAGAATATTGGCTCAATCAGTAGAGATTTGAAACATCACTGAGCCAAAAATCATCAAGTGCATCGAAGTTGTAGAATGGACACAGCTCATGACTGAATTAGCGAGCTGGATGATTGAACTGAGAAATTTTTCCAGAATCCAAGGGAAAAAAACAAAAGGCTGGACAGAATAAAAGAAAAGTAAAGAGAAATGGAAGCCATAGCCAGGTGGTCCAGCCTTTCTCTTACAGGTGATCCAGAGGAGAAAATGAAAAGAATGGAAAGGAAGGCAAATTCTAAGATATTCTAGGGGTAAAAAACCCTCCAGTATTGAAAAGATATAAGAGGCCTCTGCTAACAGGACATACAATTTGCTAGGAAGATGAAGGAAAAAAAAAGACTTCATCTATTTACCTTGTGATGAGGTTCAGAACACTAGGCTCATATAGAAAAGTCCTAAAAGCTGACAGAGATATACTGCCTACAAAGAAATAGAATCAGAAGGACCAACTGCAGTACCAGATTCAAGAAGACAAGAAAAAAACTCCATGAGAAAATAATTTTAAAACTAGAATTCTATGTTCAGCTAACAATGACTCATGTAAAAAAAAAAAAAAAAGGAAAGAAACATTTTTCACACATGCAAGGACTCAAAATATTTACCATCCATGGACCTACAATGAAAAAAATAACCAAGCAATGGACCTCAGTAAGGAGGAAAGAATTTCAAGGGGAAGAAACAATGGTACCTGTTTGCTATGATCTGAATTTTGTCTGTAAAATTCACGTTGTTGTTGTTGTTTTAAGTGGGCTCCATGCCAGTGTGGAGCCCAACATGTAGTGTGAACCCACAACCCTGAGATCAAGACTTGAGCCAAGATCAAGAGCCAGATGCTTTACTGACTGAGCCACCCAGGGGCCCTGCAAAATTCATGTTAACATTCTCCAACCCCTGTACCTCAGAATGTATGTGTATGTGAAGATACAGGCTTTAATGAGGTGATTAAATTAAAATGAAGTCAATAGGATGGAATTCTAACAAGAATGGAAAAAGATAGTCTAAGCAAATAATAACCAAAGAGAGCTGGGGGTGGGCAGCTGTCTCAATATCAGAAAAGATAGATAAAATAATTGTTGCAAGAGACAAATAAAGATATTATATAATGATAAAAGAGTTAATCAGCCAATTAGATATAACAATTATACACATATGTACACTTAATAACAAAGCCCCAAATTACATAAAGCAAAAGTTGACAGAATTAGAGGGAGAAATAGCTCTACAATAATAGTTGGAGACTTTAATAACCCACCTCCAACAATGAATAGAATAACCAGACCAATGAGTAACAGTGATGAGGGGTGCTTGGGTGGCTCACCCGGTTAAGTGTCTGACTCTTGATTTCAGCTCTGGTTATGATCTCAGGGTCATGAGATCGAGCCCTGGATTGGGCTCTGTGCTGGATGTGAAGTTTGCTTAAGATTCTTCTTTCCCTCTGTCCCTCTCCCACCTCTAATAAGAAACAAAACAAAACAAAACAAAACAAAACAAAACAATGGTGAGCAAATCATTACAGGAAAAAAAATAGAACAGGAATACCTGATCACTCCTATAAAAGGCAGAAGTCTAAAAAACCATGAGAAATGGGAATCACAAGATGAGGTACTAAGTCCAATGTGTCATAAATTACAGCAAATATAAAAGGGTTTACGAGAAAATAGAATTCAAGAGGAAAAACATTAAAAAAGACAAAGAAAATTTTTATGTGATTAAGAGGAACTATCAACCACTATGAATGTTTACGTGCCTCATAACACAGCTTTGAAGCACATAAAGCAAACTAAGAGAAATACAAGAAGAAGCTGGCAAAGACACTGCCCCAGTAAGAGACTTCATAAAGCCCTTGACCAATGAGTACAGTTGCAAAAGATCAAAAATAATTAACATGTTTTCTCTAATGGATCTACAGACCTCTGTACCCAACAAATAGGGAAAACAAATTCTTTTCAAATACACATAGAAATTTTACAAACATTTACCATGTATTAGCCACAAGGAAATTTCAAGCAAACAAAAAGCAAAAATAACATATGGCATGTTTGCTGATAAAAATATAAAAATAAAAAAAAACTGCAAAAGAATATCATTTCCAATCTGTACACCCAAAAATATAAAAACATAAATTAAAAGCTATTTAAAAAGGAATTTTAAAGAGAACACTAACTGCTAGAACACATAGGAGAGCTGAGCAAGGTGGCTAAATACAAGATCAACTCATATCTTTACAGATATTAAAACATATTATAAAATAATAGGCCATAGAAGCTCACAGAGGCAAATAATTAGATCAATGAACAAAAGTCTAGCAAACAGCTCAACTATGTGCAGAAATTCAGTGCATGATTAAGGTGGCATTCCAAATCAGGAAGAGAATAAAATGAGTACTCAACGACTGTTGGGATAATTTGCTAACAATTTGGAGGAAATTCTATGCCTCCCTTGCTCTGTTGCAAAAATAATTTGCAGGTAGATTAATGACTTAAAGATTAAATAATGAATTCTAAAAGTATTAGAAGAAACAAAATATGCTTACGACCTTGGGACCAGGAAGGCCTCCCTAAACAAGGCATAATATGCTAATGTCATTTGGGAAAAGATTGATGTGTCTGAGTACATCATAATTTAAAACTTCTGTATGATGGAAAACAGTGCAACAAAGTTAAAAATGTAAGCTATGGTCTAGGAAAACATCTGTAATGTACGAAATAAAGATTAATGCACAGAGCATCAATAAGAAAAAGACAAGGAATGTGGTGGAAGGAAAATGAACCTGCAAGTCACAAAGGTTTCTGTGATCAATAAACAGAAGCAATAATTAAGTGCTGAAAACAGTTGAAACAATGAGATTTCATTCTGCACCTGAATTTCTTCAGCTGTAAAACAAGAACAATAAAGAACCCCACCTCACAGGGTTGCTGTGGGATTCACTGAGCCTATATAAATATATAAGTAGAGTTTTTAGAGCAGTGCCTAGAACATGGTCAACTGTCTATAAGCATTAGTTAATATTATTGTCTTTAGCATGTTTTAGCAATTTGAGTGGCAAGAATTTTCAATCTTGGTAATACAAAATTTTGGCAAAGGTACAGGGAAAAAAGTATTCTCACATTGTCTTGGTAGATTATAAATTGGTCCAGCAAATTTTGGTCGACAATTTGGTGATAATCATTAACACATACGGTGTTTAACCTACATGAAACGATTCCACATTGGTACCTAACCTGGAGAGACATTTACTTCTCTTTACAGGAGACACGTGCAGGTGAGGAAGAGCAAAGACTGGAAAGAATCCTAAATGCCCAACAATAGGGGACCAATTACATGAAACATGCTGCTTTCATACCGTGGAAAACATTGCTGGCATTGATAAGAACAAAGTAGAGCTTATATTAACATGGAAAGATCTCCAAGGCATATTTTAATTTTTATTATTTTTAAAGATTTATTTATTTCAGAGAGGGAGAGAGAAGAGAGAGAGAGAGAGAGAGAGAGAGAGAGAGAGAGAGAATGAATGGGGGAGGGGCAGAGGCAGAGGGAGAGAGAGAAACCCCAAGCAGACTCCCTGCTGAGCAGGGAAGCCCAACTTGGGGCTCAGTCCCAGGACCCCAAGATCACAACCTGAACCACAATCAAGAGCCAGCCATTCAACTGACTGAGCCACCTAGACACCTCTCTAAGACGTATTTTTAAATTTAGAAAAAAATTTGCATAGTGATAAGTATTGTATGATGCCACCAAACTAAAACACGCATTTCCCTAGCTACGGACGCGTGCTCAGGAAGAGGTCTGAAAGGTGATGCACTAAACTGACAACAATGCTTTCACTGGGGGAGCACACCAAGATTGATGATATGCTTGTAAACAAAGACTTAATAGCTTTGTCTACATTACTTGCCAAATTTAGAAGAATGTTTTCATGTGTGAATTTTTAGAAATACAAATAAATAAAATATAAAACAAAACCAGACACCAGTGCAATCTTTGGTGACTTCATCATGGGGCGAGTAGGATATCCAAACTATAAGAAGCAACAGTCCCCCTGTTTGGTGGGTGGGCCAGACAATATTTGTGGTTTCGTGATCCATCAGAGCATCATGCTCAAAGAGAGACATTCACGACCAGAGGGCACCATTCATAGGATACTTCCGCATTTGCCCAGCACAACTTTAGTTCATGTCGATTGCTCTACAGTAATTATTAACAATGTCCCTTCTTTCTGTCAAGAGTTTCCTGGTTTGATGCAAAGAAGCTCCCCAGAAAACAAAACAAAACCTCAGGCACAGTTCTCCCCAGACGGGTGCAGGATCTGTATGCTGAACAAATGTTGATGAAAGGAATCAAAGAAGATCCAAACGAAGAGACATCTGGTGTTCAAGGATTAAAAAACTCAACGTGATAAAGATATGAGTTCTTGCCAAATTGGTCTATATATTTAATGTGATTCCGGTAAAAATCACAGCAGGATTTTTTGTAGATATAGACAAGCTAGTTCTAAGATTTATATGGAAAGGTAAAGAAACTAGAATAGTCAAAACAATGTGAAAACCCGATTTTGAAACTAGTATAAAGCTAGGGTAGTCATCAGAGTATGGTATTGGTGGAGGACAGACATAGATCAAAGGAACAGAATAGAGCCCAGAAATAAACCCATAGAAATATGGCCAATTGATTTTTGACAAAGGTTCAAAGCTATTCAATAGAAGAACAGTCTTTTCAATAAATGCTGAGGAAATAATTGGACATCCCTATGCAAAAAAAAGGACTTCCACATATATCTTGTACCTTGTATAAACGTTAATTCAAAATCGATCGTCTATTTAAGAATAAAACATACAATTATATAACTTTTAGGAGAAAACAGAAAATATTTGTGACCATGGGTTAGACAGAGTTCTTGACAAGATGCCAAAAGTACAGTCCATGAAAGGATAAATGGACAAATGGAAACTTTCAAAAAACTAAAAACTTTGCAAAAGACAGTATTAAAAGAATGAAAGACAAGCTACAAATTGGAAGGACACAATTGCACATCACCTGCCTCACAAAGGACCTGTATTTAGAATATAAAAAGAATGCTTAAAAGTTAATGCTAAGAAAACAACCCAGTTAAAAAATGGACAAAAGATGTGAATAGGTACTTTGACAAAAAAGAAATATGGATGCTAAGTGAACACACGGAAAGACGTTCAGCATTGTTTGCCATCAGGGACATGCAATCTACACTGTGATGACACACCAGGACACCATAGCAATCCTACTGGAAAAATGATAACTTAAATTCCCACAAGAGCCTGTATGTACACTAACCTTCATGACAGCCTGGTGCAGAATCACTAAAACCTGGACACAACCCAAATGTCCTCCAAAGGGTGAAGAGACAGACATAGTCCATCCATACCATGAAACACAACTTAGCAAGAAAAGGAACACATTGTTGATATTCACAATAATGTGGATGAATGTCAAAGGCATTATGCTGGTGGGGCATCTGGGTGGCTCAGGTGGTGAAACATCTGCCTTTGGCTCAGGTCATGCATGATCTCAGGGTCCTGGGATCCAGCCCTGAGTCAGGCTCCCTGCTCAGGGGGAGTCTGCTTCTCCCTTGCCCTCTGCCCCTCCCTCTGCTGGTGCTGTCTCCCATACGTGCTCTCTCTCTCTCTCTCTCTCTCAAATAAATAAAAATCTTTAAAAAAAAAGTAAGCACTAGGCTGGATGGATGAAGCTAGTCTCCAAAGCTCCAAGTATGTAGTATTCTTGAAAAGAACAAGTATAGCATCAGAAGACATCAGTGGTTGCCAAAGTTGGAGTGAGGGACGTGTGTTACTAATTCGAGGGAGTTGTTTTGGGGTGACAGAGCTGTTCTGCATCTGGATTACGGCAATGGTCACCCGAATCCACATATGTACCCAAACTCACAGAACTACGCAGCAAAGGGAGTAAATTTTTTGTATGTTAATTGAAACAAAAAGTGTCCTGAATTGGACAGTAAGGTATACGGTCGCCCTAACCATCCAGGGAGAGGATGAGTTGGTGATCAATGCAAAAACCCAAACAAAAACAGTGAAGGGGACTAATGACTAACTAATGACTAATGATTTGTTGTCAATGACTAACTTTGTTGTTAATGACTAACTTTGTTGACAGCGCACTGGGTGCCAGGTGTGGCCCTGAGCACCTCCCTGTCAGTACCTCCCTTAAACATATCTGGTAGGTGCCAATGCCATCTCACAGAAGAGGAATTGCTGCTTAAGAGAGGCTGGGGATTTGACCACCATCACAGAGTGCCTGCCAGTGGAGGCCAAGCCTACTACACCAAAGCCCAGGAATGGAAGCACTGAGTTACGCTGTTTCTCTAAACTGCCATGGTTGGAAAATGAAAAGCCAAAATGAAAAATGATAAGTTTCTACATGACTATATAACAAGGGGAGTGGGGAAAGGAGGCAGGGAGGCAGGGACAGCCAGGACAGTTGTCCACCTGCCTGTTCTCCCCAGCCAGGACACTTGTCCATCTGCCTCCACCCCTTCTCCTCATCATGTGGTGCCCCTCACACATCAGGGGCTGTTCGACCTCCAGGCACCCCACACAGAGCCCTGCCTTACTGACAGGGTGGACTGGATTCAAGTTCCCTCTGGCTCTAAGAGTCCACAATTTCTTCCTTTTCATGGGGATGAGAATCACATAACATAAAATCAACCACCTGGAGCGTACTGTTTGATGGCGTTTTATACATTCACCGTGTTGTGCAAGCACCTTTATCTGGTCCTAAGCATATTCAGCAGTCAGGTCCTCCCACCCCAGCCTTGGGCAACCACTGGTTTGCTCTCTGTCCCAGAATTGCCTATCCTGGACATTTCATGTAGTGCAACAAGCTGTGGTCTCCTGTGTCTGGCTCTTCACTCAGCATGACGGTTTCAAGGCTGCCCTCCCAGTAGCAGGTGTCAGTATTCCTTCCTGTGGCTAATTACCCATCCATTATATGAATTTACCATATTTTGTTTATCCATTCCTCTGTTAATATATACTCGGGTTATTTCCACCATTTGGCTCTTGTGAGTAGGGTGACCACAAACATCCATGTACAAGCATTTGTTTGAACACCTGTTTCCAATTCTTTCAGGGCCACACCTAGGAGTGGAATTGCTGGGTCATACGGTCAAACTCTATGTTTAACCTTTTTGAGGAAGCGCCAAAGTGCTTTCCATAGCACCTGCACCATTTTGCAGGCCCACCATGATTTCGTTTTTAATCACAAAATGCAATAGAAATTCAGAGGGGGACAGCAGTGTGGAGGAAAACACTCAGCAGAGGTTTCATGGGCCCGAGTGAGACCACAGGGTGGGTCGTCAGCACAGGCAGAGAGGACAGGCAGGCAGCACAGGGAGGGAGCCCAGGCTGAGCCCCAGAGCTGGGGGCAGGGCGGGCCTCTGCCAGGTAACTAGTAATAGGAAGTTTACTTGATGAGTGGGTTGAGGGCCCTTTAGCAGAGACGGGGCTCTGGCATGGGACCTCATCCCTGTCACCTATGCCTCCTGACCTCTAAGCAGATAACAGGAACTCTACAATAAAAGGCTGACAAGACCAGACAAAGTACAATGGGCCTTGTAATGAGGTCATTGTTTTGTCCTGACCCCTCAGGTGCAGAGGCAGGACACCCAGAGCTGTCATTCATCTGCTTCCAACCATCGTCAAAGAGATGTGCCAAGTGGGGAAAATATCAAACTAGATTTAGCATGCAATCAAACCAGGGAATTAGCCGGCGCCTGCTTCTCTCTCTGACTTTAAAATGAACTCCCAGAAGCTCCCACAGTGGGTCAGGAATGCCAATTAAAAAAAAAAAAATGAGCTCAGCACCGCGTCCACCGAGGTGCTCCATGGTAGTGGGGGCAATGCTGGGGAATAGTAGGGAAGGCACAAACCCAAACTGCAGCCCCTTCCCCTCTGCTCTTGGGATCCAAGGGCTGTAGGTGTTTGAAAGTCCTCCAAGGAGTCTCCAGGAGCTGGTGCTGTAGCCCACTGTAATATTTACTACATTACAGCTTCTGGTGCACAGAGGGGAGTGTCTGGCTCCCTGCCTTGGGCTCTTGCAGCTGTGGGGGCAGGGAGTCACACCAGAGAAGGCAAAGGTCAGTCCACAGACTGCTGTGACAAAGTACCACAGACCAGGTGGCCTAGACAGCAGGTTTATTCTCTCTCAGTTCTGGAGGCTGGAAGTCCAAGATCGAGGTGTTGGCAGGGTTGGTTCCTTGCAAGGCTTCTCTCCTTGCCGTGCATACCATTGTCTTCTCCCTGTGTCCTGTGGTTGTCCATCTGGGTGTGACTGTCCTGATCTCCTTTTCTCATGAAGGCCTCAGTCAGAGTGGATTAGGGCCCACTCTGCTGACCTCATTGCACTTTAACTACCTTTTTCAAGGGCCTGTCTCCAAACACAGTCCATTCTGGGATCCTGAAGATCCAGATTTCAACATGTGAATTTTGGTGGGGGAGCACAATTCAGCCTGTAATAACTTGGAGAGGCCTTCAACACTGGAGTGGCTTCCAAGTCAGCCCCCTCCTCATCTGGCCAAGTCAGGTCACTCTGTCTGGCTGTGAGACAGACACCCACTCAAGGAAGAGCCAGTTCCAGAACCCACTCAAGGAAGTCATTAAGTGTGCTGAGAAGCTGTTACTTCACACAGCAACATCACGCACCAGCTCACCGCAAGCTGCATGTGGTGCATGCACAACACCATTGATTAAAACTCAGGGTACCTGGTCCAGCTGGCAGATGAGACAGTAGGTTCTGGAGAACCCAGCTCTTAGAGGGCCCATCCTCCACTTACTAGCCTTAGGATGCATTAGGGCATGGCTCTTTGAAAATGCAGAACATAGGATGAAGAGAGAAGAATATGGAACATCAGGCAGCAGAGGCCTGCTTTACCTCTGTGGTGTCAAGGCCACCAGGCTCACTACTTGAAATGCACAGGCCCCTCAACCTGTCAGCAGTACAGGACAGGGGTGTCTGGGGAGAGACATCAGGACAGGGTGTCTGGGGAGAGACATCAGGAGGATGGTGTTGGTGGATGGTCCCTTTCCCTTGGGTTTCTTTCCACATCAGTCCCGGGTCCTGCTGGGGCTCCTGGACTGAGTGATTGAGTTCAGTTTGGCCACATTGTCACCAGGGCTTGAGCATGGCCAGGACAATACTAAGAGCTTGGACTGAATCCATGATCTCAGGAAACAAAGCTCTAAGACTTCTACCAAGAGTCCAGGCATCTGACTCTAAAATAATGCTATGCTCATTCACTGCAGGTAATTTACATTAAATGCCTGGAAATCTACTCTTAGCCCTCAGGGATGCTTCTGATTCTCTAGAATGTTCCCTCAGCTCCAGGCTGAGAACCTCCTAAGGCCATGGCTGTTTCTTACTATCTTTGCATCTCTTGGGTACACCTGGCTCACCTGTGGAGATTTTAGAATACGATGCTCAGTGCTCAGGGCCCTGTCCCAAATAAGGATGGGATTAGCTGTGGTGTAGTCCAGGAAGGGTGAGTTTTGGAAGTTGCTTGTAATGTGCAGGCTGAGAACCACTGCAGCAGAACTCCTGGCTTGAACAGGGATCCAAGTGGAGAAGAAAGAGGGAGCCAGGATGAGAGAGGAAGCAGAACCAGGAGAAGGGGCCCATGTGGAGCCTGATGCACTGAGTGGTGCCCCTCAAGGTCTGCTGTGTGTAGGCATCCCCAGGGGCTCTTGGGGAAACAGCTTGGAGAGTCTGGGGTGGGGCCCGGGGCTTGAATTTCCAAAAAAGCCCAAGAGAGATCAGTGTTGCTGGTCTGAGGACCACGTTTTGAGAAGCAAGAGAAAGGGGCATCAGGAGAGAAGTCATCAGCAAATACAGAAAGAAAAAAAACTACTTAAAAATGCTTCAAGCTGGATTTCTAGTTAAAAGTCTACACATTTCTCTCTGTTCCCTCCTGAAACTGTACCAATGTGACAGTAAAGGAACGAAACACACACACACATGGGTTGTGTGTTCACATGGACACAGAAAATGGAAAGCAGACAGAAACTACTACTTCTGGGAAGACTACGTAGTCTAAAACATTTGCTAGAGAAGGCTAGACTCTTGATTTTGGCTCAGGTCATGATCTCAGGGTTGTGAGATTGAGCCCTGTGTTGGGCTCCATGTTCAGAGGGGAGTCTGCTTGAGATTCTCTCTTTCCTTCTGCTCCTCCCCTGGCTCGTACTCTCACTCTCTCTTTTCCTCTCTCTCTCTGAATAAATAAATAGAATTAAAAAATTTTTTAAAAAAAAACTGGAGACAGCACGAGAATTCACTTGACTCAGTCTCAGCTGAGAGGAGGAGAACGTCTTTCTGTGAATCTGTAGCACCAATTTCATGCAGATTAAGGATCTTAATTTACCTGATTTCATGGACCAAAATGCATCACGCTGAGGATTTAGTTTAAATCGTCTTGTACTCTTGTGCTGCTGGTGGAAATATGTGAGGAGGACCACCACAGAAAACTGTTAGTGTGAAAGCAGAAACACAAGTATCCTGTGCCCCTGATTCCTCTGTTACTAGGTTGGAGACCTGACAGAGAAGCATAGTGTGTTCACGTGGGTCACACACCAGAAGTTCATGGCAGCACTGTTCATCATACCCCCCAAAGGGAAGCCACTCATATGCTCATCAACCATGGGAGAGAAAAAGAAAGTAGAATACTATACAGTAATGTAAATGAACACTGCAACTACTCGCATCCACACGGACGAGTCTCACAGACGTGTGCTGAGTAAAAGAGGCCAGATATGAAAAAAGAACATAGAGTAGGTGGTTCCATTCAAAAGAAAACAGGTAGAACTGCTCTGTGCTCAGGATAGTAGTGACCTCTGAGGGAGGACATGCATCCAGGAGGGGAAGATGCAGCAGGGGAATTCTGTAGTTCTGTATCATTTTCTGTCACCTGGACACAAAACTGCTCAGTCACGATTTGCATATTGTTTGTATGTACATTGTTCTTCACTAAAATGTTTACATTAACCAAACAAACAAAGTGATCCTGCACATAGGGTGCCCAGGCATCGGGCAGAAGCAAACCCACATCATCTTTGGAGAAGCACACACTCAATTCAGGCCTCAAAATTTTTCTGTAGATAAAGTTTCAAAGAACATGGTCTCATATAAGTACAGAGGAAAAACTGGTGATTGTCAAAAAGAGGGGGTGGAGGGGAGAGGCAAAATGGGTGAAGAGGATGAAGAGGTGCAAACTTCCAGTCATAAAATAAATATGTCACAGGGACAAAAAAATACAACATAGGGAATATAGTCAACAAAACTGTGATATGCTTAATGTGGTGAGCATTTTGCAATGTTATAATTGTTGAATCACTATGCTGTACACCTGAAACTAATTTAATACGATATACCAACCATACATCAATTAAACATTTAAAATTAAAAAAAAATTAAGTTCAATAAAATTGTCTGTAAAACTGCCAACTCAAATTTTTTTATTTTGGAATTCACAACTGATACAAATCATTTATGAAATTAAGTGAAACATTTGATGGTTCCCAAAGAAACCAACACAGAAAACAATTTAAAAAATGATAAAACAAAGCCCAGTCACCAATCATAGAACAGCAGCTGCAACATCAGATCCACAAGGAATCCAGATATTAGAAATTGAACAATGCAGAATGCAGACATATTATCTTAATACGCTTAAATAACCAAATATTCAATAGGTCTAAAGACCTAAAATATAAAAAGTAATTTACTCAGAACAAATAGGTAGATTTCTAAGAGAACCAATCATAACTGATGTTAAAAACTTCATGGAAGCACACGGCTCTAGATGAAATTAGGCAGAGTCTGGGATATGCTCTGAAGCACACTGGATAGTGCAAAGGGACATGTGCAGATAATGACATGGAAAGTGTTCATGATCTGAGTCTCTATTTTTGTGTACGTTTGAAAATGTCTTTAATACTATGGTTTTTAAAGCCTTTAAAGGATGGTTGAACAGTAGAATAGATACACCACAGGTGAAGATTAGTCAACTGAAAACATATGAAGAAATCACTAAGGTGGCTCAGTCAGTTGGGCATCTGACTCTTGGTTTAGGCTCAGGTCATGATCTTGGGGTCCTGCAGTTGAGCCAAGCATCACGCTCCGTGCTTGTTCTTCTCTCTCCTGACCGAGGAACAACAGAAAGAATATCACGTGTGTTGGGATGTCCAGGAGAAGAGGCCATACTCGAAGGGGGCATGGTTGAGCATTTCCCAGAACTGGTAAAAATGTGAATCTCCATATACAGCATGTACACCGAATTCTGAGATGGAGAACAAAAGTGTCAATCCACACCCATATATTTTGTGGCACGACTGCAGAACAAACACCATGAGACAGGAAGCAATTGTAAAAGAAGCAAGGGAGAAAAAGACTATGTTCAAAGGAACAGTAGTCACTCAGGGATGAGAAAAATGTCAGCAACCAGGGAAACCTCAGGCAGTGGATGATGATGCATTCAACGTACTGAGAGAATGTATTGGCTGACTCAGAACTGTATACTCTGTGCAATTTTATTTCAAGAACAATAGCAAAATCAAGGCATTTTCAGACAAACAAAAATAGAGAATTTATTGCCAATAGACTCTCATTAAAGAAATTTCTAAGGGATTTATTTCTTGAAGGAAGAAAAATACTAGGTCTAGATGCAAAGAGGAATAGTGACTAAAGAAAATGGTAAATATAAACATAAATCTAGACAAACATTATAGAAAATAAAACTAATAATGCTTATTTTGTGGGTTTAAAAATAATAGAATTTAGGGATTCCTGGGTAGCACAGTGGTTGAGCATCTGCCTTTGGCTCAGGTTGTGATCTCTGGGTCCTGGGATCGAGTCCCACATCAGGTTCCCTGTAGAAAGCCTGCTTTTCCCACTGCTCTGTCTCTGCCTCTCTCTGTGTGTCTCTAGTGAATAAATAAATAAAATATTTAAAAAAATAGAATAAAAATAATAGAATTTAAATACTGGACAGCAGTTCATGAATTGGCATTGGCATGCTCAGTATTTGGAGATGAATGCAAAAGTCCTTGTGTTTGGGGGAGGAGGGCAAAGATATTAGTTAACTTTACATTTTTTTAAATATGAATGTTGAAATGTCTTGAGTCTCCATTAAGTGAATAAAAAATGGAGTGTATAACTTTCAGACCAGAAGCCAGTGGGAGAGGGATAGAATTGGAAGGAAACACGATAAATATCTCAATCTTAAAGAAAAGAAAAATATTATACACACACACACACACACACACACACACACACATATGTTGGGGAATAGAAAAAGCACAAATGAATGGGGTTTTTTTATATTTTTTTAAATTTTTTATTTATTTATGATAGTCACAGAGAGAGAGAGAGGCAGAGACACAGGCAGAGGGAGAAGCAGGCTCCATGCACCGGGAGCCCGACGTGGGATTCGATCCTGGGTCTCCAGGATCGCGCCCTGGGCCAAAGGCAGGCGCCAAACTGCTGCGCCACCCAGGGATCCCCAAATGAATGGTTTAACTCAAAAAGATTGTCCAAGTAGAAAAAAAATCTAGCTACAATAAACAAAATCATGATCAAGTTACATTTATTCCAGAAATACAAAATTGGTTTAAGTTTAGAAAATAATATAAAGAGATTTGATTAATTAAGAGTAAGGCAAAGAGTTGTACACACTTCAGTAACTCTAGAAACAGCACTTGTTAAAATCTGACATGCATTTGAGATAAAATATATTTGAAAACTAGGAATGAAAAGGAAATAAATGTTCAGAAATGAATTAAATAAGTGCACAAAAATCCTCCAGGAAACATAATAGTTAAAAGTGAAACTCTGAAAGCTTTTCCTTCAAGATTGGAGCCAAAACATAGATGTTCACTATTACTGCTACTATTCAATGCTTTGTTAGAGATGCTAGCCAATGTAGTAAAAAAACGAAAGAAGGAAAGAAAGAAAAGATCTAAGACATGAAAAAGAAGGGGAAAGACCAGTATTATCACTCACAAATGATATTATTATCTGCATAGAAAAACCAAAAAACCTGGAGACTAATCATCAGAACTTAAAAGAGTTCAGTATAGTTATGAATCCAAGATTAAATATGTAAAAAAGCCTGTGCTTCTCTACACTAGTAAAAACATAAATGCCAGGTTTTAAAAGACACTATAAGAGCAGCAAAGACCAAAAGATTAGAGGAATAGAAGCTAAGCAAGACCTTTAAAGAGATTTTTAAAGTTTATTGAAAGACATTATAGAAGACCTAAAGAAATAGAAAGATGAAGAATGCCTCTGACAAGCTAATTGGTATGCTGGACATGGCCAAGGAAAAAAGTTTGAAAATAGGTCAATACAACTTCCTAAACTGAAGTGTAGAAAGATAAAGGAGTAAAACAAAAACAAAACAGAGTAGAATAAGCAAGAATTACCAGATAATATCAGAGGTGGAGTATGTGTGTAGTTAGATAAGCAATGGAAGAAGAAAACAAGAAGCAAGAGGAATATTTGAATTAATAATAACCAAGGACTTTCCAAAGCTAATGACACCACTGCACAAATCCAGGAAGTTCAGAGGATACCAAAGAGGATAAACAACAAGAAAAATACACCTATATACATCAGATCCAAACTACAGAAATCCAAAGATAAACAGAAAATCTAGAAAGCATTCACAGCAGGGAGGAAACACCTATAAAGCAATAAGAATCACAGTGCACTTCTCGTCAGACACCACGCAGTGAGAATGGAGGGCAGTATTCCAAGTATCAAGAAAGAAAAAATTACCAACCTAGAATTCTATATCCAATGAAATCATCCTCAAAAGGGAAGGAGAAATACAGACTCTCCCAGATAAGCTAAAGTGCAGAGAATTTATGGCCAGCAGACTTGCCCTGAAAGATGTGTTAAAAGTTGATCCTCAGGCAGAAAAAAGATAGTATAAAGAAAAGAACACTGGGGATCCCTGGGTGGCGCAGCGGTTTGGTGCCTGCCTTTGGCCCAGGGCGCGATCCTGGAGAACCGGGATCGAATCCCACATCGGGCTCCTGGTGCATGGAGCCTGCTTCTCCCTCTGCCTATGTCTCTGCCTCTCTCTCTCTCTCTCTGACTATCATAAATAAATAAAAATTAAAAAAATTAAAAAAAAAAGAAAAGAAAAGAACACTGGAGAAGGAACAAATAAATATAAAATAAGATCTTTTCGTTTTTCTCTTCCTTAATTGACCTAAAATAGGACTGTTTTCTCAAGTATGGATCTTCCTCAAGTTATGATGGGGTTACCTCTAGTAACCCATTGTAAATTGAAAATACTGTTAAGTTGAAAATGCGCTTAATACACTTTAACCTATTGAACATCATGGCTCAGCCTAGCCTATCTTAGACATGCTCAGAACACTGACATTGGCCCACAGTTGAGAAAAATCATTGAACACAAAGCCAATTTTATAATAAAGTGCTGAATATTCCATGTAATTCAATGGATTGTACTGAAAGTGAAAAATGGTTGTATGGGTACAGGGTGGTTGTAAGTGTATAGGGTATGCTCCCATACCTGGGAGCTGTGGCTCATTGCTGCTCGGCATCTCGAGAGAAAATCATACTGTAATTGCTAGCCTGGGAGTGAGATCAAAATTCAAAACTCAAAGTATAGTTGCTATTGAATGCACACTGCTTTTGCACTATTGTAAAGTCGAAAAATGAAAATTCGTAAGTGGAGCCATTATAAGTCAGGGTCAGTCTATGATAGTAATGTTTGTGGCTGGTCCCCAATAGTAACCACGTTGCGGTAATTCTAGCACGGTAATGGTGAGGTGACTGACATCTCTCTCACAGGTTTGGGGGAAAGAACTGGGAGTAAATACTCAGTGATCAAATGCCTATACTACATGTGAAGCAGTATGGTGTCATTTGAAGGGTAACTTGGATTAGTTAAAAATGTATATTCTAAACTCTTTAAAAAGGTTTTAAAGAAGTATAATTGGTAACCTAAGAGAGGAGATAAAATGGAATCAGGAAATATTTAATTAAAACCTGAGAAGGCAGAGAACAAAAGGGGAAGAAGACAGTCCAGTATTTGTTTGGCTAAAGACAAGCATATTTAAGGAATACAACAATAAACTCAGATTTAGAGCCAGGGTAGAGGAAAATTTGATTCCTGAGAAATTTGGCACTGCAGATCAGAGGGGAAAGGATATGCTGGGACAGCCCCTGGAAATGCATTCAAAGATATTTCAAACATTCACAAAAATAAATTCCATAGACTGAAATGTGAAATCTTTTTGTTAGTATTATTATATATTAGGATATACATTAGTATTCTCTATTATATATGTATGTGTATAATTTGTTTGAATTTTTAAAAGAAATTTAATTTATGTTTTAGAAATGTTTAGAGACTTAGAGAAGGATGAAATCTAGTGCCTAATGGTCGAAGAGCTGTCCAGAAGAGCCCAGCAAGGTTCAGGAAATAGAGGCAGAAAGTGGATATTCGGGGGACGGCTCAAACCAGGAGGCGTGGCTAAAGATGTGGCTGAGGGGCTGCTATTTTTTATTATAAGCCACATGGAAATATTGGACATTTAAAACCAACACATGGGGATCCCTGGGTGGCGCAGCGGTTTGGCGCCTGCCTTTGGCCCAGGGCGCGATCCTGGAGACCCGGGATCGAATCCCACGTCGGGCTCCCGGTGCATGGAGCCTGCTTCTCCCTCTGCCTGTGTCTCTGCCTCTCTCTCTCTCTCTCTGTGACTATCATAAAATAAAAAAATAAATAAATAAATAAAACCAACACATGTATTTCTTAGATAAAGATAAAAATTAAACTTGAAACAAAGTCCAAAAGGTAACAATAAGAATACCCAAATTAAATCTCTTTTGAGCTTGGTCCTTAGGATGGCTTTCTCCACTCTGGTCTAGGGCACAGAGCAGGACACAGCTGCCCCATGAGCCTCCCCAGTGGCAAATCCTGATCCTCCAGTGAGCCTGGCCCCAACATGGGTGGGGCCAGGACTCTAGGAGGATAAGTTTTTCGTGTAGGGAATAGAGGGTGCTCCGGTAATGACTTCGAAACTTCTTCCCAACTTAGTCCTTCTTCTCACTTTCATTTTTCTCCCAAACTGGATGATCTATCATTTACTCTGCCTTGCTTCAGGCTATGCTATTTATAACAATAGAAACAGCATTTTTGGCTTGTCATCTTTCTCCAAAGGAACTAAGATTGCCTCTAAACCTTTAATGTACATACAAAGTACCTTCAAATATTGTTGAAATGCAGATTCTAATTCAGCAGGTCTGGGACTGGGCCTGAGAGTCTGCATTCCTAACCAGCTTCTAGGTGAGGCTGTTGCTGTTGGTCCATGGACCACACCTGAGTGGCAAAGGGACTTGGGGCAACTTTATGGGGTCATGGAAACAGTCTATACCTTGATTGTGATTGTCATTACATGGCTATATATATTTGTCAAAACACACTGGACTGTATACTTAAAATGGGTGCATTTTATCGTATGTAAATTATCCTTCAGTAAAATGAATTTTAAAGGAAAAAATTCACTTTAGAGGGACTATAGATCTAAATGTGAAAGATGAAACAATAAAGACTTAGAAGAAGCCATAAACTCTGGGGTAAATAAATCTTTCTTGAAAAGGTTCCAAAAAATAATTGACTATAAGAAAAAAATCCACATAAATTGGACTATGTTAAAATTAAAAACTTTTATTCATCAGCAGACTCTATTAAGAAGGTGAAAAAAAGTAAGCCATAAACTGAAGAAAGATACCCGTAATACTTACATCTGACAAAGGGCTCCTACATATCACATATAAAGAACTACTATAATTCAATAAGAAGCTGCCAACCTAAAAGAGTAATAGGCAAAACACTTGAGGGGGTGCTTCACCAAGGATGAAATTCAAAATGGCCAATAAGCACACAAAAAGGGACTTGACTTAATTAGTCATAAGTGAAATGCAAATTAAAACCACAAAGCTATTTGTTTTGGCTGCACTCCCACCGGAATGGTTAAAATTAAGAAACAGACAATAGCACGTGTGAGCAAAGATGTGGAGCAGCTGGAACTAGCATGTGGCACTGATGGAGTGTAAGTCTGGAACATTCTTGGAGAATGACTTGACAGTATTTACTAGAGCTATCAGCATACTCTATGATTCAGTGGACCCACCCTTGAGTGGAAATACAGGCATGAACCTCCCAAAGATGAGCATAAGAATGTTCACAACAGCCTTACTCACAAAGGCAAAATAATCAGAAACAACCCAGATAGCCTTCAACAGTAGTACAGATAAAATGTGGAATATTCATAAAACAGACTGTCACTGACAAAGCACTACGTGCAAAGTGTGGCTATGTGCAAAATGTGGGTGCCGCTCCGGTAGCCAACTGGGAAGGGGTATCACCGCAAAGCTTTAAACACGGCGTTCAGCTCTGTCCAGCACTCAATTAGGTTTGTACTTGGAATAAACTACCAATATTTTAATTAATTAATTAACTAACTAATTAATTAATTAAAATTTTTATTTTATTTATTCATGAGAGACACAGAGAGAGAGAGAGGGAGAGACACAGGCAGAGGGAGAAGCAGACTCCATGCAGGGAGCCCGACGTGGGACTCGATCCCAGGTCTCCAGTATCATGACCTGGGCTGAAGGTGGCGCTAAACCACTGAGCCACCTGGGCTGCCCATTTATTTATTTTTTAAAAACTTATTTTTATTTATTTATTCATGAGAGACACACAGAGAGGCAGACACATAGGCAGAGGGAAAAGCAGGCTCCATGCAGGGAGCCCGACGTGGGACTCGGTCCCAGGACCCTGGGATCATGCCCTGAGCCAAAGGCAGATGCTCAACCACTGAGCCACCCAGGCATCCTGACTACCAATATTTTTTAGTACCTCAATGTCCCATGCCATATTTGGGAGATATCTATACTATTAATTATAACTATATTGAAAGTCATTATTATCATTCATTACACTATTTTTTAGCCAGTTGGTTTCTATTTCCTGATCGGGGTGCTAGTGACGCAGGCACGTGTGTTTTGCGTAACCTCCCTGGACTGAGTGCTTAGGGTTTGTGCACGTCTCTTGTATGAATGTTACACTTCAATGTGAAGTTTATTTGAAATAACAATAAAATGAATCCTGGCCTGTGTCCCGTCAGAGGGGGCCCTGCATCTTGCCTGGAGTCTCCCATCTGTTCTTGCTGCCACTCGTGATCTTTCGAACCTGCACATCCATCCCGGCTTGTGGGTCCTGCTCAGCCCCGCGGCTGGCCCTCACCCGCAGGACAGCATCTGCCTCCTTGGCAAGGCAGCCTAGGGCTCTCAGTGGCCTCTCCTTCCTCTGCCCCGACCCCTTCCCATCTTTTTGTCTGACCCTGACACTAACTGCACCTCCCTGGCTTGGTGGAGGCTGCTTCTCTGCTTAGAAGGCCCTCTCCACTTCCGCTGGTAAAAGCCTTTTCTCCCAGACTTTTTGTTCAGCTTTGACCGGCTCTGGGAAGTCTTTCCGACTTTCTAGGGCAGACGCGGCTGCTCCCCTTTACTGGGTGCATCCACACCTGTCTCCTCACCACACTACAGGCTGGTTGTCGCAGGGACTCCAGCTTTTCATCCTTTTATCCTTAGCACCTAGCAGGAGGCTCGTGGATGGTGCATGCGGGGCAGGACACATGTGAGGGATGAATAAGTGGATAAGAGTAGTAATGGGGGTTCACATATGGGAGGTCTGATAAAGGAGTAAATTGTTCTTAATAAATTTTAGATTTGGCAGGGGCCCTTCAGAGCTTGATCTAGAGCCCCGCAAACGAGCAGTGTATACCTGTATCGTGAGTGTGCACCCTCACTGTGTGTCTCCCTGAGAGATGTGCTTGCTGCAGATGTTGGGCACTCGGTAGATGGTATCTTGTCTACTAATGCTGTTATCCCCATTTTAGATGAGGAGAGGTGTAGAGATGTTCAGTGAACTCGATCAAGGTTTTGTGGCTGCCGGGAGGCACAGCCCACACTTACTATACTTTTTCTTCTGTGAACAACAACCAGGTGTTGAATCATGAAAATGTCCCTCGGGACAGGAAAGGCAAGGGAGGAAGTGTCACTGCCCACTCTGTCCCGGGCAGTGCTTTGACTCAGGCAATACTGTTGGTCCCGCTCAAATCAGTCCCTGTGGGTAGCCACCCCCTCCCCTGCGGAATGGCCCACTGAGAAGGGGTATCACCCCAGTGCTTTAAACACGGCGTTCAGCTCTGTCCAGAGACTTTCAACTCCTGCCTGAGATTTTCAGGTTTTAAACAAAACAAAAATCTGATTCACTGTTTCCAGGCCTACAGGAAACACGAGTCCTTTATTTTTCTGCCCCTAACCAAAAAGAAAGAAAGAAGAAAGAAAGAAAGAAAGAAAGAAAGAAAGAAAGAAAGAAACAAAAGAAATCAAACCAGAAAAAAAAAGACCCTTTATGTCTTAGAAAAGTTCTGAATGCTTCTCATTTCACACCACACCAAACATTGTTCATGACAAACTTGACAAAGGCTGGAGAATGAAGCCAGAGGAAATGAATCGCATTACAATAAAACACCCTCGCTAATAAATAAGAGCCCGGCCAATGAATCCGACTCAGAATATACCACTGGCAAGAAGAAATGCCCCCAAAGCTTCGCTTAAGCCAAATAATATAAGAACAGATGGCTCCCCTGGGTCTGAGGGAAAAGTTAATGCATACAGGAGGCTGCAAATGGGGACTCTTGTTTGGGATTTTCGCAGAAAACACAGAGCATTAACAACATTCAAGGTGAAAGAAGAGAGACGGGTAGATTTGGGGACAGGGATGTTTTTATCAGGTGACAAAACAGATCGATGTGGGTCTCTCCATTGGATTCCCACAGCCTGCAGGGCAGTGCCCACTCCAGAGCAAGACCAACCACTCCCAGCTGCCCAACCGGAGAATTAATTTAACTCCAGAATTTGGGTAGTAAGGATGAACTCTGAAGGGGGACAAAATTTTATTTGGGGAAGATTTTTGTTCCCTACAAGCATCATGAAGTGCTGGGGACCAAAGCACGGCTGGTAGTACAAGAGGTACACCCCTGGCTGCCTGCAAGTCCTCAGAGGAAGCCACCCTCCCTGGTGTTAAAGATGTTGAGATCTTCTAAGCACAGAAGATTATGCCCCACACCCAACATCATGGTCATCCCCTTCCTCATCATCACTAGGGAAATCCAAATGGCATTGTCCTGCCAGAGTGGGAGAAAATGAAAGCAAAGCCCAGAGAGATGGTTCCGAGGAAGGCATGACTAACATGAATTCATGACCAGAGATGTCAATTAATAACAATAAAACCTCACATTTTGTTATTTTCAAAGCAATTTCTCACCCACCATCTCATGTGTTGCTCAGAGCAATTTGGGGTGGTAGGGAGGCAGGGATGATTTATCTCCATCTTGCTCGTGAAGAAGCAAAATCTTGTGGCAATGAAGTGATTTGCTCAAGGTCATGGAACAATCATGGATTTTTAAGGCTCTAAGGGTTCTTGGTCATGACAAGCAAGTGCACAGATGACTAATCCAGGGCACCCAGACTTCAATTTTCAGTTTTACACCCACAGCAGACATGGGTAATTGATCACAGAGCACGGTCCTTCTCACACAAGCCATTACTAGCTGCCTGGAACTGGCCCTCAAGATGGAACCCATGTGCCATCCCAAGTCCTGTATAATTGCTTAACATCAGAGGAAACTGAGCCCAGAGGGGAGCAGGGACTTGACCAAGACTGCCCAATGGGTTAGTGGCTCAGACCCCACATACCCTCTTTCTGAGCCCAGGGGTGTCTCCAGCACACCATGCGATACTCCAGTTGCTGGTGACCAAGTCTCCACCCAAAGATGCCCCAACAAAGCTTAAGAATAGCATTCTCCGTGACCTAGCCAGAGCTGGTGCGATTTCTGCACTGAGCAAGTGGAAACACTCCTGTTTCTGAGACAGGAATCAGGAGCCTCTCAGAGATGTTTAAGCCTGAGCTCCTGGCAGGGTTGGTGAGTCAGAAATTGGATTCCAGATCTCCTCCACATCCAGGGAGACAAGTTTGAGACTGTTGGCTCTTAGCATCTAGAGCTCAAGAGGGGGCCTAAGGTGATAGAGACCTAGCAGTGATGAAATAGGGAGCACTCCTAAGCTGTGAGAGCAGATGAGACCACCCTTGAAGGTGAGCACAGGGAGAGGAGGCCCAAGGCACTTAGACCCTAGGTCAAGGATTATGGAGGAATCAGAAGTAGGAAGGAGTGGTCAGCAAGGCGGGACGAAGATCAAGAGGGCGAACCAATGCTGTGTTCTGAGGAGGAGGGGGTGGACTGTCACGTGAGGCTGGGGTCAGGTCTGGGAAGGATGAAGAATGGACCTCTAGACTAAGCTGCTAGGGGGCCATCGGTGGCCTTGATAAGAACTATTTAAATAGAGTGCTGGGTCCCAGACAGAGGGCAGTGGAGGGGTATGACAGTGTAGACAACATATCCAAAGACACCTGCTTTAAAGGTGATGGGCAGAACTGCATCTCCTGAATTCACACACTGAAGCCCTAACCTCGGTACCCGTAGTTGGAGATAAAGCCGCTAAAGAGGTGGTTAAGTTAAAATAAAGCTGTGAGGGTGAGCCCCAATCCAACATAACAAATGCACAGAGGGAAAGGCCACAGAGGATAAGCAAGTGGGCGACCATGTACTAGCCCAGGGGAGAGGCCTCAGGAGATCCCAGCCCTGCCTGCACCTTATCTGGGATTTCCAGCCTCCAGGGCTGAGAGACAGTAAGTCCCCACTGTGGAATCCTGCTACAGTGGCAGCAGCAGGCTGGTAGAGAGCAGTGCAGAGCCATGTCTGCAGGGAGCCGCTAGGGGACAGGAAACCCAGAGGGACCTGGTCTTTTCTTTAAAGGCGCACGGAGGGGGTCCCTGGGTGGCACAACGGTTTGGCGCCTGCCTTTGGCCCAGGGCGCGATCCTGGAGACCCGGGATCGAGTCCCACATCGGGCTCCCGGTGCATGGAGCCTGCTTCTCCCTCTGCCTGTGTCTCTGCCTCTCTCTCTCTCTCTCTCTCTCTCTCTCTCTGTGACTATCATAAATAAATAAAAATTAAAATAAAATAAAATAAAATAAAATAAAATAAAATAAAATAAAGGCGCACGGAGCTGCAGCATATCTGTACTGGGATGGCAATGGTCCTTGGAGAGAAGGGAAGAGTGGATGATGTGGGAAAGCAAGGGTACCGGCACTCGAGGACTCTGCACAGACAGGATGGTCTCTGGCACCTGTGTGGGACAGCGGGCCTGGTAGGTGGAGGAGAGTGGGAAGGGTGCCATGCGCCCAGACACACAAGGGAGGATGGCCACTGGCTTAGGGCGTGAGGGCCTCTTGGGCCCTGTAAATCAGACTACCACAAAACAGAGAAGTTTGGGCTTAAAAAATATATTTTATTTTATTATTTAAAAATTTTTTAAAAAATATTTTATTTATTTATTCATGAGAGACACACAGAAGCAGAGACATAGGTAGAAGGAAAGCAGGCTCCCTGCAGGAAGCCTGATGCGGGACTCAATCCTGAGACCCCAGGATCACGCCCTGAGCCAAAGGCAGACACTTAACCACTGAGCCACCCAGGTGCCCCTTAAAAAGCATATTTTAAAATTAGTTAAGAAAGATGCAACACTACATAAAAGTGGTATCCGACACTAAGGGTAAAAGGGATGGGTCCGTTCCCTGTGAACACCCCGTGCTCTGCTGTAGTCGTAGAAAGGAGGCTCCCCTACCTGGAACCACTTTCCTCTGAGACCTAAAACCTCCCTGAATGTAGAAGCCATGCTGCAGAACCTCCCATAGGGGCCCCGGAAGACAGGACTTGCAGAAATGGGGAACACTCCCAGGAACAGGGGATCTCCCCATACCCCTCTCTTGGTCCACAAACAGGGATGGCTCAGGGCCATGGTGCCCACAAGGAATGATGGAGCTTAACACGCCTGTTTTCGAAAAGCCCCTGAGAATTGGAGCCTGGAGCCTGGGAGGCAAGTGTGAGCTATCACTACTATTCAACTTACGTGTCCCTCCAAACCAACTGCACTCCAATCCCTTTTTTTTAAAAAAAAAAAAAAAAAAAAAAAAAAAAGACCATTTTCTTCATTAGGAAATGTCAATGAATCACATAATCCTTTACTCAGAGGCCAGGAAGGAAGCACTCATGTCATTAAGACACAGTTGTGCTTAATTCCAACATTCATCCACGAAAATAACAATTTACTGAAGCTCAATAATGTTGGCACAGGGTTTCTATTCGTCTTTAGACTAAAAAAAAAAAAAAAAAAAAAAAAAGGATCATTGCCACTAAGACTTCCATAAGAATATTCAGGGCTGCTTTATCATAATAGCCCTGAAGTGCAAACCCACAGATGCTAACCGGTGCCAGAACAGTAGAGAAACTGCAGTGCATTTACACGGTGCCGCCCAGCTACGCGGCTACAGGGACCCCAGTTTCACTGCACACTGCACCAACCAATGAGTCTCAAGCTGGAGGTAAAAGGGAACATGCCCTATGGTTCCATTTAGGTGACACGCAAGGACAGGCAAAGCAGGGGCTCGAGACACTCCCCGATCCCGGGCACCTGAAGGGACCTGTGTCTCCACTTGGGTGTGTGGCTATGTGGGTGGATGGACAAACTCTTCAGCTGTTCAGATTTGGGAGGTGTCTTGCCTTTTGATAGGGGTGCTGAGGCCCTGGGATTTCTCTTATTGAGATGCAGCTGAAATCAGAAGTCAGGGTCTCTTGAGAGGGTGACAGATGAGACCCAGAGAAGCTAGGACACCAGCAGTGGAGTCTCCTACTAAGCTAATTTTATATTGTTGTTGTTTGTTTTTTTTTTTTAATTTATTTATTTTATGACAGACAGAGAGAGAGAGGCAGAGACAGGAGGAGGGAGAAGCAGGCTCCATGCTGGGAGCCCCATGTGGGACTCGATCCCGGGACTCCAGGATCGCGCCCCGGGCCAAAGGCAGGCGCCAAACCGCTGAGCCACCCAGGGATCCCCTGTTGTTTGTATTTTATTTATTTATTTGACAGAGAGAAAGAGAGAGAGAGAGAGAGAGTCAGCACAAGCAGGGGGCCGGGCAGAGGGAGAAGCAGGCTCCCCGCTGAGCAGGAAGCCTGACAGGGGCTGGATCCCAGGACCCTGAGACCATGACATGAGCTGAAGGCAGGTGCTTAACTAACTGAGCCATCTAGAGGCCTCTACATAGCCGGTTTTTTTTTTTTTTTTTAAGATTTTATTTATTTATTCATGAGAGACACACAGAGAGAGAGGGAGAGACACAGGCAGAGGGAGAAGCAGGCTCCATGCAGGGAGCACGACGTGGGACTCGATCCTGGGACTCCAGGATCAGGCCCTGGGCTGAAGGCAGCCTTAAACCACTGAGCTACCCAGGCTGCGCCCATAACTGTTTTTTGTTTTTTTTTTTTAATTTTAATTTTTATTTTTTGTTTTTTTTTTAAATCAAAAAGATAACAGATGCTAAGAAACAAAAAAGAAAAAAAAAAAAGAGGGACAAGGACACAAAATAAACAGTACAAAATACAAAATAAATACCAAGACCCTCTCCCCAAGGTCCCTATAGAGCAGTTTCTTATATGTGTTAATGTTTTTTTGTTCCAGAAACTCCTCTGACGTCCTCTTGAGTCCTGCCAGGTCCATTATTAATGGCTTCACAGAATTCCATGGTATTGGATGGACCTCACTCCTGGGGCACATTTGTGGCTTCAAACTTTTTCTTGTGATAAACAATGCTACAATGAATATCGGTGTGCAGAAACAGTCTTACCTGTGATAATTTCTTAGAAGCGGGATTCCTAGTCTAAAGCATTTATTCACATATCCTGTTGGTAAATATTATCAAAGTCATGGTGTGTGAGTGCCTGCTGCCCCTCAACCTTTTCACCTCTGCCAGTGTGACAGGTGTAAAATGGCACGCCCCTGTTGTATTACTTTGCATGCAATTCATAAATGAAGTGTGTCGGCTGCTGTGTTCATATTCTGTTTGCCTATGTCCTTTAAGAATTTTCCTCTTACAGAGCCTGAGTGGTTCAGCTGGTGAAGCGGCTGGTTCAGCTGGTGAAGCGGCTGCTTTGGCTCAGGTCATGACCCCAGGGTCCTAGGATGGAGCCCTGAGTCTGGCTCCCTGCTAAGTGGGAGTCTGCTTCTCCTTCTGCCCCTCCCCCTGCTTGTGCACTCGCTCTCTCTCTCTCTTTCTCGCTCTCAAATAAATAAATGAAATCTTAAAAAGAAAAAAGAATTTTCTCCTTGGGTCAAGTTGCCCAATTCTGGAGTTGGCGAGCTATGGTCAAGGACCAATCCGGCACTGCCCATTTTGTGCCACTGTCCAATCTGGCCACACTCATTCATGCCTGCAGCTGCTCTCACGCTGCAAGGACAGAGCTGAGCGGTTTCCACAGTGACCATTTGGCTTGAAAAGCCTAAAATATTTACTATCTGGACCTTTACAGGGAGAGTTTGCCAATTCCTGCGTCTCATTGATTTTTTTGTAAATTAGGAGATAGCACTGCGGTCTCTGTTGTATTGAACTCATCTCTCTGTTCTACCTCCTGCCCCCATCTCCATCAAAAGTAAGCAAGTCAGAAGTACAGCTTGAAAGCAGAAGTCATCTGGGCACCTTCATTTGGAAACACTTTGGTCTATGTTAATTCAGGGGTGGCCTTTTTATACCCATTTTACACATGTTCAATTGAGGCTCAGAGTCATGATGACTTCCCTGAGGTCACACAGCTGGTGTGTTGCAGAGCCAGGGCGGATGCCCGGTGTGCCTGGTTCCAAGACCATAGATCTTCCCACTAAAGGATCTCGCCTCCTTGCAGATGGGGCCAACACCAGGCAGTGGCAGTGGCTGTAGAAAACAGAGTCTGACAGATGTTGCCTTATGGCACCACCAGGATCTGTGGGCAGGGCACGGGAGGCCCCACCTTGTTGCTGCTACATGTGTGTATGAAGAGTGCTCATTCCTGAGTGGGAGTGGGGCAGGAAGGAAGCCTACACCCTTGAAACAGAAACCACACGGGGAGGAGGGAGCCCTCTTTTGGGGTATGGAGTTGCACGCCCCTCCCTCTGGCTCAGCCACTAGTGAGGAGCATCATCCACTGAGGAATGACCCCCCTGCCAGCTTTGTGACACAACAGATGTGCTTGAGGGAGCCTGACCACGGTCCTGGCACAGGAAGAGAGCACACAAGCCCCAGGAGGGTGGGAACAGATCTCCTATGACTCCTTGGTGCTGGGCCATGGACACCCTAACACAAACGTGACATCATAATCTCAAAGCCCCAAACAGATCATGACCAGAGAGGTTACCCTCCTGACAACAGTCACCCCATTAAAACCACTGACCCACAGAGCAAGAGGAGCTCATAAAGAGTTCAGGGGACGATGCCCAGGGCATGTTCTTCCCACGAGGCGTGTCCAGGTCGGGGCTGGCATCTGGGCACCTGCAGCTTTCAACTGTCCTTAAAAGAGAAGTGTTTTTAGGGGGATACCTTGAAAGTTCTCCTTTCATTTATTTCTGTCCCTATGTTCAAATCCACTCAAATATTTTCTAGGCTGATCGCATAATACAGCATATCCACACAATTGCCTAGAAGGTGGGGTTTGCAGACAAGGAAACCAGGCAGGGGAGTCCACCCAGCTGGGCTGTGTGGGAAAGCTGGAATTCCAGCCCCCAATCTGGATGGACCTCGGTGTCCGATCTCTCCTCCTCCCCGGATCTCGGTAATTCTAGCAAAGGTTGTCATTTGTCACATTTCGTGTTTTCTCATTTTATGCTTGGTGTAACCGACGATCCTGAAAATAATCAGTATTAATATCTGTATTTCACTGGGGAGAAATGACTCTCAGAGGGCTGACGTGACAGGGCTGTCCAAGGTCACAGGCTGAGCACAGATGAACTGTTGTGACTGGCACCCACGTCTGGGGCCGCAGCCTGATGCATCTACCCACCGTCCCAGCCAGCCTCGGACCCAAAAGGTGGAGCATGGACCTCCTATTGCCTTCTTCCCTTGATTAGATTATTTAAATAGTTTCACAGATCAGATTGTGCACACAACAGCAGTCACGCTCGTGTTGGGTGGTCATTTGGGAATCCTGGTCCACACGAAGTTGTAAACCCTGTCCCCATCATAGGGAGCACTGCCTCCAAGGCTGAGCATGGGCACAAGGGAAGAGGGAGCAGAAAGGGACTTTAAAATGGACTTGAGGAACTCCACTGAACCTCCGAAGCTCCTCTTCATCTCTATCATCTGAACATCAGGACCCAAGTTGGCCTTCCATGCGTGACGTGCTGCAAGGAGCTGCCTCCATCTTCCACCGTCTGCTGCCATCGTCATACCTGACACACAGCCCTGCTGTCATCGTCATACCAGACACACAGCCCTTTGGTCCTGGGAAACTAGTTTCCTCTTGGGAGGGTAGAGAAACACTATGTAGCAAAGTGAAGACTAGGCCAGGACATTGCCCTGCCTGCACTGGTCTCATTCTAGAACCTTCTATCATGTTCCAGCCTCACCTCCCACCGTCCTCCTCCCTTCAATTCTGTTCCAACTGGTTTGAGACTCAGTATGCTCTGGCAATGGTGTGCACAGATGGCACGGCATGACCTACTTAGGGCAAGGACATCTGGGTCTCACATCCCTTCTGTGTGTCCCCCACAGTGCCCAGTGCAGTGTCACCTAGACAGTACCCACTGGCTAACTCAAACAAGGATCTTCATCTTTAGACCAACAGTTAGGTTCACAAGTCAAGTCATTTTAGAAGATCACATAAAGGATGAACGGATAGGGCAGTCCTGGTGGCGCAGGGTTTAGCGCCGCCTGCAGCCTGGGGTGTGATTCTGGAGACCCTGGATCCAGTCCCACGTCGGGCTTCCTGCATGGGGCCTGCTTCTCCCTCTGCCTGTGTCTCTGCCCCCCCAACACCTGTGTCTCTATGAATAAATAAAATCTTAAAAAAAAAAAAGAGGATGAACGGATAAAACAAAAACCAGGTCCACCTACACAACGGAATATTACTCAGCCTTAAAAAGGCAGGAAATTCAGATGCCCACTACAGTATGGATGAGCCTTGAGGACTCATCGTTGCAATCAGCCAGCGAGAAAAAGACAAATGCTGTATGAACCCCCTTGTAGGAGGTCCCTGGAGGAGTCACAGAGACAGAACGCAGAGGGGTGGATGCCAGAAACCAGGGGAGGTGAGTGGGGGGTCAGTGATTAATGGGGGACAGAGTCTCAGAGTGGAAAGATGACAAAGTTCGGAATGTAAGGACACAACAGTGTGAATGTGCTTGATACCACTGAACTGCAGACCCAACTAAATTTTATGTTACGCACTTTACCACCATTAAGAAAAAAATCACATAAAGAATCATTCATGCACTGACTCAAGACTGGACTGGCGAGGCTAGCAGCCTTCCCTCTCGATACCGGTACTAACATAATCCATACACGTCCAAATCTTTTTGCTGGAGGGCAGTGAGGCTCCCTCTGCCCTCAGATCACCCCCGGCCCACCGCAGGACCATCATTTCATTATGACTTCCTTGGGGGAATGAACAGAAGTGGACATTCAGGGAAAGGACAGAGGTGGAGAGTTTTGGCTAAATTCTGAAATTGTCAAGCGACTAATCAACGCGTTTTCCCTCTCTGGTAGGTTGATAACCTTATCCCTTCAAGAGAGTTGTAAATGTCAGGACACATTTTTTGAACTATAAATCAAAGTCTCTTAGGGCAGTCTGGGCACAGAGGTCAGTTTGGTCCAAGACCAGGTTTAAGCAAACGGCCCTCTGCGGACGCGCTCTGAGCTTGTGCCAGGAAGCTCCCAGCTCAGAGAAAGCTCTGGGTCCATGCAGGGCAGGTGCAGCCGGGAAGGCTGCGGTTCCCCACAGCCTGTGTGTCTCCCTGTGGCCCCTCCAACTGTGCTCTGAGCTCTGAAGCCATGGAGGGAGAACTCACCTCAAATCCCTGTGGCCCAGAGCCTAGGAGAGCTGGGGGAGGGGGAGGCTCTCAGCCTAACCCTGTGCTGGGGTGGTCCCACCTGGCTTTGCTGGAAAGGAGGGGCCCCTCCTGCCCCCATTCATACACTCCCCATGGGAGAGGCTGTCCTTCCCCCCTCGGCACCCAGGGGCCCCACCTTCTCGGGAGCGTCTGAGTCAGGCCTCCTCGCTGTGGTCTGGAAACTTCCTGTCCTTTCAGGTGTGAGAGAAGGTTCTTTTCCTCTCTGTGGGGCAGGTGCACAGAGGGGCACCCTGCCAGGCCACGGCCGCAGACCCCCTCCCGGTCCATCCCTCCGATCTGGGAGGGCTGTGGGGGCTGTGCCAGGTGGACACACCGGGACGCAGACTGTCCCAGGGGGGCATGGAGGGGACACGGTGGGGCGGAAAGTGGAAGCAATCAGGATGGCAGGGGAAGGCCTGGGGAGGGGGGCGGCCGGGAGAGTGGGGGAGGGATGGGGTCCAGCCGCCCGGACCTCTCAGGTCGCCCCCGCCCCGCGCGTGCTCTGCTCCCGGCCGCGCCCCCATCGCGACCGCCCCCCCCCGCGGCGCCATCTCCCACGACCCCCCCACTTCTCCCCACCCCACCGCCGGGGCCCCGCGGCGTCAGGGTTCCCCCCACCCCCGCGTGTCCTTCCCCCGCCGCCTGCACCCCGCCGGGACGGCGCCCCCCAGGCAGCGGCATCCCCACGCTGCACCCCCAGCCGCGCCCCGCGCCCCGCGCCCCGCGCCCCCTCCCCCGCGGCCGCCCTGCCTACCTGGGGCGCTCATGCTCCGCCAGCCGCGCCCGCCGCCTCCTCCGCGCAGGCCGCCGGCTTCCCCTTGGGCCCCGGCCCCCCGCGCCACCGCCTGGCCGGCCGCTGTCCAGGCGCCGCCCGCCCGGGGCTGCAGGGCCTGCAGGGGGCTTCGCGCCGCCCAGGCCGGAGTCCCGAGGCCGGAGGAGGTGAGAGAGAAAAAAGGAGAGAAAGTGTGTCATAGGCTGGCAGGGGGAGGGAAATGCAAAACCCGACAGGAAATGAGACTAAAAAATGCAAAAGGTTAGAAAGAGATAAGGAAGAGGGGGCGGGGCGGGTTTGGGTCCCGTCGGGGTAGGGGAGGAGGAGGGGGGGGAGGGAAGGCAGGAGGAGGGGGGAGCGGGCGGGCCCTGGGGCCCCTTCCCCCCACCCCCGGGGTGCGGGAGCTCGGGTCCCAGCTCTAACCCCAGTCCCCCCGCCCCGGCCCGGGAACCCATGGGGCCCAGGTGGTGCCCTGGGCAGGGACGCCCCCTTCTCCAGCTCTGGGTGGGGGTGAGGCGCTGTCCTTTACAGGAATTGGTTGCGTTTTGAAGAACTTCCAGACCTCCTCCCTGTGATTTGGCGGGAGGCTTTTCCCACAAATGAGCTGGATGCAAGGAATTCTGTGGCCTTGGGCTCCCTCCTCCCTCACCCCAGGCCTCTCTCCCTTTTCAGCCTCAGTTCTGGAAACTTCCTTGGCCTTTCCTAGCGGTCATCTCTCCGCCAAGGACCCCTGCCCTTCTCTTAGACACTTCGTGGTGACAGAGCCAACTGGGCCTTTCTTCCCCCACTCCCTGTCCTGGGCCCAGAGTACTCAACGCCCCCCCCCCCCCCCCCCCCCCGCGTGCTCTCAAAGTTCTGCTGAATAACCCTGGTAAGAGAAATTGTGGTTTCTAGATGTCCCCGCTTTTAATTTACTCTGGGCGCCTTGCTCTTGCAGGACAAGCACTGTATGGACCAGAAGGTCCTCCAGGGGTGGGGGAGTGGGGGGGGGTATCTGAAAGGTGAACCTAAAACTTGGGATGAGTCAGACACACCCTGAGCATCTTGGACTCTACTCACCCTGCTGATTTGCTAGTTTCCCTGGCCCCCCACAAATCTCCTTCTATTCTGCCTCAGTTTGTCCCTCTTCTCTCCTCTCTGCCGCTCTTACCATTCACCCTGTAAGAGCTAGAGAACGCGCCCCGCTGTTTTGTGCTTTAAGTTCTCTGAGCATAGTTCCTGGAGCTACCAAAGAGAAGGCATTTGATCCGTGAAGCCATTAAGAGGCAAGTCAATGTTGGCGAGTGGTGGGAGCATAGGACTACCTGAAATCTTGGCAGTCATGAGGGGTGCAGTCGTGGGACTGAGGAACACGGGTTTGTTTTCTGTAGAACATGTTCCAGAATGCAATCAAGACCCACACAGAGAGAAAGTTCCCCAAACACATAGCGTCAAGGCCCGGTGCATCCTCAGTCCCGGTGACCCACCTAGGACCAGGGCGGGATCTCCCTCACACTCCATTAGATCTTCACATCAAGGCAGTGTGGTTTCAAGAGGTCTGGTTTCCTTTATGTGGCAGTGTGAACAACAGAGTTGATGATGGAGCTATATATACAGTCAAGTGCAAATTTCTGCGAAAACCTTGGTGAATTGTCACAAAACAAACACACACACCTGTAACCCACACACATAATCAAAAATAGAACTTCATCTACACCTGAGAACTCATTTGTGCCCCCTTTTAGGCATCCTTCCCATCACAGATAACCACATTCTGACCTTTGACAGCATAGATCAATTGTGTCTGACCTCTTACCTATAAAGTCCAAAAACTTGTGTAAATGGAGCCATGCCTAGATTCTCTTTGGGGTCTGGCTTCTTTCACTCAGCATTGTAATTTTGAGATTTAGCAGTGGGATTATATGCAGGTGCAGCTCGTTGCAGACATGTCTCTTTTTCTCCCCAACACCTTATTAGAATTTTTAAGCATTCAGACAAGTTAGAAAAATTGTATACTGAATACCCATATATCCCAGCCACCTGAATCTACGATGAACATTCTGCTATATTTGATTTATTACATACGTATCCATCTACTTACCCCTGTAGCCATCAATCTTTATTTCTTATGATGCATTTCAGAGTAAGTTGGAAGCATCAGCGACTTTGCTTTTAAATACTTCGTCATGCATATCATTAACTAGAGGTGTTTTGGGGGGTAAAATTTACATACATGCATATCATTAGATGGAGGTTTGTTTGTTTAAGGTAAAATTTAAAGATTTTAACTATGTCAAGAAATAAATTTTGACAAATGCACATACTGTGGAACCTGAACCCCTATGAAGACAGAACTGTGTGGTCCCGTGTGGCGGCCACCAGACACTTGGCTGTTCGGCACTTGATATGCAGCTGATGTGAATAAGAAATGGAAATTAAAATTCCATTTGATTTTAGCTAACTTCAAATAAAATCTAAAAACTGGTATTTGATTTCAACTGGAAAACTTGTAAGTATATTGGGACAATCTGAGTATATTAATCTGCTTTCTCAACGGTAAATTTTGTAAAATCTAAATAGAGGTTAAATATTTTCAAGGAAAATTTAGTGTCTGAATTTGGGTACTATACCTGTAAAAGACACACCAGATTTGGAAGACTTAGTTTGTAAAAAAGGGACTACAAAATATCTCATTCATAATTTTGATATTGCTTGTTGAAATAAGTCTTCTTGATATGTTCAATTAAATAACAGATGTTACCAAAATGAATTTCACCTGCTTTTTTAACATTGCTACTAGAAAATTAAAAAAAAAAATTTTAAGATTATCTATTTATGAGAGACACACAGAAAGAGGCAGAGACATAGGTTATAGGCTCCCTGCAGGGAGCCTGATGCAGGACTTAATGCCAGGACCCAGGGATCACAATCTGAGCCTAAGGCAGACCCTCAACCACTGAGCCACCCGGGTGCCCCCAAAATTTAAAATTTTAAGGCCAAAGAAATATTTCTAAGGAAACCTGCTCTGAGTGTCAAGGGCTCTCAGAATGGGGACAGTGGTCCAAGAAGATCCCTCCTCATGTGACATTGATCAGAGGGACAGCCTACCTAGACCTCTCCTGACTTGGGCCCCACAAAGCAGTGTCTCCTCAACTATCTATCATAGAAGACATTCCCTGGCCCTCAACCTTCTCCAAAAAAGTTTCTGATCTGTTAGGGACTGGTACTTTTATAAAAAATAATAATCAAAGGAATTACTAGAAAATGAAATTTAAAAAGATACTCAAGATATTGCCAATCATGCTTGGTTCCCTTGGCAATGTCAAGATGCTGTAAAAGTTTCTAAGTGATCAGTTTTGATTTCTGTTACACAGAAGGGCAGGGGTCCACTGGCCAGATTTTGCACAACGCTGCTCTGGAGAAAAGTCAAGCTACTGGTGTGCCACCTCTGCCACAGAGAGCCCCCACCAGCCTTTAGGTAAGGAGGTCGGAAAACATTTGTCAACCTGGGCCTTTGGAAATGTGGTCAGAAACCAGTGGCTTGAAAGAGGGGACTTTCTGAGAAATAGGCCAAGTGTCTCCTATGTGTGCAGAGGCATAACACAGGGAAGGGAGGAAGCATAATGACCCCCCGCCCTGAAAAAAAAAACCCTCTGGTGACTATCCTCAGAGAGATTCCAGCAGAAATCAAACCCATAAAGTCGGAATAGATTCCATTGCTCTCTGCCTGCAGAGAGGGCCAGCTTAAGCACGTACAAAGAGCGACTGCTAAAATACAAGAATAAACAAACACGGTACAATAGAGGGACTGTGAGATGCCAATGGGATCTCCTAGGCTGGAAAATAAATAAAATAGAATCCACAAAGAAATGAAAAGCGTGAGAGACAAGTTGAGACGTTATATGATCAACTCAAAAGAACCAAGGGTCACTGAAGAAGCGTTCCAGGCAGGGAGAGAGAAATCACAAAAGAATATCTAGTTGGGGCACCTGGGTGGCTCAGTCGTTGAGCATCTGCCTTTGGCTCAGGACGTGATCCCGGGGTTCTGGAATCCGGCTCCCCACAGGGAGCCTGCTTCTCCCTCTGCCTATGTCTCTGTCTCTCTCATGAATAAATAAAGTCTTAAAAAAAAAAAAGAGTATCTAGTAATGTTTGTGCCCAGGAGTGACATATCTACACGGTGGAGGGGTGCCCGGTGAGGACCCCTGTAAAAAGTGAAGAAAGGCCTGCACTTGGATTCATGCTCACGAAATTTCAGGGAAGGAAAGAAAAAGGCCGGAAAGGAGAAGACTCTAAAATCTTCCAGAAAGAGAGAGGAATAAAAAAAAAAAATGTGTGCCAATGCCAAGGATCAGGTGGGACTCTGGGTTCTCATCAGCAGCACTGGATTATCTTCCAGCAAAGAGATAATGAAGTAATGCTCCAGCGTTCTCGGGGAGATTTACTTTAAATGTGGAGTTCCGTATTCAACCAGACAATCAATCAAGTGTGAGAACAAAATAAACACATTCTTAGACATGCAGGGATTTTGGAAATTTACTTCTCAAGCACTTCTCAGGAAATAAAAAAATTAAAAAAAGAGATTCCTCGAGAATGTACCACATGAAAAAGTCTAAGAAAGAGGAAGACACACGATCTTGAGAACGAGTGAAATGAGTCGGTGAGAACAGGGAGGCAGGATGGTAACCGCGCAGCCGGCCTAGGAAAGAGGTCGGTGCGTGTCACGTACACTCTCCATGAAGATCCCAGCTACCAAAATAGCTAAATGCTGTGCAGGGAACTGGGTTGCATTAGGTTTTATGGCAGAATGATCTGAAAGCTGGATTTGGTCAAAAAATGATCATTGCTAATGAGTTCAGCTAGGAAAACAGTGAACAAGACCCAAATAAGTGATTTTGCTTTTCCCAGAGCATCTACCACTGGAAGACGTGTCTTTCCATATTCATACAATTCTTTTTTTTTTTTTTTAAGATTTTATTTACGTATTCATGAGAGACACACACAGAGAGAGGCAGAGACAGAGGCAGATGGAGAAGCAGGTTCCTCACAGGGAGCCCGATGTGGGACTCGATCCTGGGACCCGGGGATCATGCCCTGAGCCAAAGGCAGAAACTCAACCACTGAGCCACCCAGGAGCTCCCATGTAATTCTCTCATAATAAAATATATGATGTCCACAAGAGGCTAGGTAGGGGATCCCTGAATAATAAAGCACAGGGAGAGAACTGGTTGGCTGAGTGCCCACAGCCCCTGCGTTCAAGTTGACACAATCCGTGGGCGGGTGTTGGGGCCACAGGGTCACTGACACCAGCAAACGTGTGATCGCTGTTTTGGCTGGAAGTCATCTTGTCTTCCTTCCAGGCTCCTCCTCCGTGTTGGTAGGACAAATAACATTTTAGCTCTCTCTGCCTCAAAATGTAGCCGGGTACAGTAATTTCACAGTGCTTTCAGGTGTTCTGGAATAAAAACATCTAGTGCCTCCTATAGCTGCCCCTCCCTCTGCATTCCGCCTGGATGGCATCGGGGTGTGTGGGAGAAGAGTGGCTTGTGGGACCTGGGGGGCCACCAGGAAGCTTGGGGTCCCCAGACTCTGACCTCTGACTCCTTGGGTCTCTTTCTCAGTTTGCCGCTCCCTCTGCTGGAATTCAGCCCTACATCTGGCTCCTGCACCTGCACATCTGCACATCCAGCCTGGCCAGCTCCCTCTTGGCCTGGGGAGGTGTCTGCCATAGTCTTACCCAGCCCCAAAGTCCACCTGCAACCTGTGCTGGGGGGTCACCTGGCATACCTCGGTGGGCTCTTCCTGGGGGCCTGTGTCACAGCTATCTCTGCAGGGCGTGCTGTGGCATTCAGTGTTTGCCAGGGCAGCCTGAGACTCAGGTCTGGTCCTTGTCAGGATCCCGGTCTATCCTCTCTGTCCAACTATTGAGAGAACCACAGCAGACCCCAGAGAAAGGAAAGCAGAGCCTGTGTCCAGGCACAGCTGCCAGTGCTCCTTCCCCATCTGAGCAGAGGCGAGATTCCCAGGGGTGATTTTGGGAGGGGGTGCTTTCACAGGGAAAGCAGAGGAGAGCCAACAAGCAGGGGGATAAATGCTGAGTGATCTCCCCTGGAGGCTGTGGGCTGCTTGGGGAGGTGTGCACAACAAAGTTTCCCTTGATGGGGTCACCCCAAACATCTTAGAAACAGGACGTGAACAGCAGGGTCCCATGCCGTAGCTGCACAGTGGATACGGTTCATTAAATTCATTCCATTCCCCTAATTGTCAGCTTTGTCTGCCAAGCCCCCCCTTTTCTCATCATGGTCCCCCAAATAAGTCTCAGTCTAGCCGCCCAAACTCCCACTTTTGATTCTCCTCCCCCACCGAGTAATTTTATCTATCTACAGCAGGTTAATAGCTGCCGGAGCCCCGACAAGAGATCAGGAGGGAAAATGAGAGGCTGGCGTTACCTAGAGCCGCCCCTCGGACCCAGTCGCAATGCTGTGTTTTGAGACATTTCTATATTGCACTGAGAGCAAAACAGAATGAGAGCAGGAACCCAGGGGATGATGAGGGCCTAGCTCTTAAATGACCCCTCCCTGGCTGGCACTCCCCCTCCCTCCACCTCTCCCCTCCAGAGAGCAATCTCATCCTGTGGTGGCTGTCTTCAACTCCAAGAAAATCACTCCTTATCACTGCAACAGTCGCACGCTTGGGACAGCAAAAAAGCATTTCACAAACTATTGATCTGAGAATTAATATATTGCTTTTCTCCCAGATGCCACACCTCACTGCCATTGTATATATTAACACCCCCCAAAATAGCATCAAGAGCAAAACAACCTTCCAGGCCTTTAATTATGTTTTACGTATTTTGTACTTCCCTGCTATTATTGCTCTCTGCTCCTTGGAGCTCATTCCTCTTCATTTCAGACTGCTACCATGCCATCTCCCTATGCAGAGATGATTCAGAAGGGCATCCGTGGATCCACATTACCCCACACGGATGGAAAAAACAACCCGCTGAAAGATCCATTTACTTTCCTGGTGTGCCAAACACCTTAAATGACCCTTGACTTGTTTTTTTTTTTTTCTTTCTTTCTTTAATTCCTGCAGAAAGCATGGCTTAAATCCAGGAGGAAATGTTCCCATCTGTAGGCTGGTAAAATACATTCAACAGTTTTCAATTGCTTGAGCTATGAAATATGATGATAGCCATCTATATATCTCATGGGGGAAAAGGTACCTTGAAATTCACTCTGCCACAGTATTGATGGGGAGGCACGTCTGCAGAAAATGGGCAAAATGACAGTACTATGACTCGTGATAGCACCAGTGCTGCAGTGAACTTAGGGCTTTTGGTCTGAACCCAGGAGGGCAGCCTCATGATGGGCCATGGAGGTGCCATCTTGTGCGGTAGGCAGATGTCGGGAAAATATAGAACCAACCCAATCACTGCAGACTGCCGTGCTCTGTCCCTTTTTCCCCTTTCCAAGGGGATAGATGATGGTCTCCAAAACTTGACCATTTTCTTTCTCGGTTAATCAACATTAGGGTAATTGGCACATTACATCCATTTTACAGTGTGGCGTATGTGCTTGCGGCTCCGCATAAATAATGAATAATCGCAGTAATGACCAGAAATGTGTGTGAGCTATTGCAGCAAGCACATAATGGATGCTTTGTTTGTCTTCAGGGACTGTATTACCAGCATGTAACTGATTAGGCTCTAAAACGCTCTGGGTTACCTGAGGCTTGAAAGGTGCTTCATCAAGTGGAGTCCATTCTCTCCGCACAGGCCGCAAGAGTGGCCCAATATGTGCTTCTAGTCCCCCTGTTTAAAAATGGAAAATATGTAGTCCTGCTCATCCATCACCGTGCCTGCCAATTGCGTTTTCCCCTCCCTTTGCTTTTAGAGAAAGCAACTGGAAACACCCAAGTAATACAAATGGCTGAGTTATGTCTGTTTTTAGCACACAATGTTTGAACACCAAAGTCAGGGCTCATTAAAAATACGAATGCGGTGGCTTATAGAATTGGCCACTTTCAACGTAGTCATCTACACACCAGTGGTTCTCAAACTGTTTTATAGTAGTCTGGGTTTTTATGAGGCATCTCTCAGTATCTGTGTGCATAACACACTTCAGTTTATTTCCCCAAGGTTCAGCTGAGCCCGGCATTTCCGAGATCACCCCAGCCAATGAAGAATTAAGCAGCCCTCCATGACTGATGTGGAAAGCACCTGTCACTTATCAATATTGACGCCAGCGTGGGACCGTTATGTGACAACTAGTCGTGTCTTTCTAGGCATGCACTTATCTAATCCCTTTAAGCGTAAGCCTGTGAATATTTTACATTCTATAAAATTAAGCGCATTGTTATCTTCTTTGAACTTAAGCATACACAGAGCGGAAGATTTGTGTTTTTGACCTTTGATTACCTTAATCAAAGACTCGAGTCCGTTTGAAATGTTCGCACTGAAATGGCTGAGTTCAGGGTGTCAGAACACCGAGAAACTTGGCAACTTTGAATCACAGATTAATAGCTGGGAGAATAAAGAAGGGAAGTTTGCAATGAGCAAGGAAAGAAGGAACGATAGAAGGTGGGCAGGAGAAAAAACTGCCCCCAGGATGATGAGACAGAAGCAAATGCTGGGAATGAACGACATGGCTTGAAATGTTGAGCTGAGAGATAAACACACATGGTGAATACGCTGGACACTGTCAAGGTAGGAGGGTTTCATTTGGCATATTGTCCAAGACACCCACTTGGGAGTTGCCAAGAGGGACACACAGAGCAAAATCAAAACCAAACAAGAAACACCAAACAACCAAATGCACACTCGTGTACACACATGTGCCTCTTACGTATCCCGTATAGACGTTACTTTTTTCAGCACCGACTTTTGTTTTAAGGGATACCACGATCAAAGTACAATGTGCGAATGGCCCACCCTATGTTAAAGTACTTGACCAACACATGAAATATATCAATATTCCATTAATAACTATGAAGTTCCATCGGGCCTGCCTGTATTTCTGTGAGTGCAGCTAGTTTCTTTAGAGTGTGACATTCCAACCCTTTGCCACACGTCCCACCTCCAGCAGCAGCACCAGCGTATCTGACAGCCAGAGCAGATCATTTGTAAACACTATCCTCTATACTTCAGAATTAATCTCAGTTACAATTATATTATGATCAGTAACAATCATTATTTGTTTGGTTTTGGTTTCAAAACAAGGACCGGTTATAGAAAGAATGAATTGCAATTTTAAAGAAGTTATTCAAATTCAGGAAAATATTTCACATGTGAACTAAAATGTGTGCTTAATGAGATAAATATTACAGCTCATGAAGCACCCTGTTTCCCTGTTTTAAATTTTAAACATAAATGACAACTCCAAGCGGCCACAAGAATGGCAGAAATGAAGTAATTCAAGTTGTTTTGTTCTTTATAATCACTGTGCTATTGTTATTCATTAGAAATCTGCTGGGTAAAGACAAAAGTATGCAGTGCTGCGGGGTCACAGACAAGAACCAGTCTCAAATGAGCTTCACCAATTCTGAACCTTTAGGAACTTTATTTATTGAGATATAATTCGTGTACCATCAAGTTCACCTACTTAAAGGGTACAGTTCAGTAGTTTTTGGTATGGATCTCTACTGACTTGTGTAATCATACCATAGCCTAATTTGAGAACTTTTTAACTACTCCCCAAACAAACCCTGTACCCACTGGCAGTCATTCTCTGCCCTCCACACCAAAGCCCCTCCTCCACCACCCCTCCCTACCTCCCTCACCAACCACTAATCTATTTCTACAGATTTGCCTATTCTGAACATTTTCTACTGAAGGAATCACACAATCGATGGACTTTTGTATCTGGCTTTTTTCATTAGCAAAAGGTTTCCAAGGTTCGTCCATGACATGGCATGAATCAGTCCTTTATTTCTTGTGTGGCCAAATATCACTCTTTTCTCTAGATACACCATATTTTGTTGGTCTCTTTTTCAGTTGATGGACATACAGGTCGTTTCCACTTTTGGACAACTACAAATAAGGCTATGATCATTGATGTACAAGTTTGTTTCCTCTCACTTGAGTAGGTCACCTAAGAGTAGGATTTCGGGGTCCTATTAAACTTTAACACTTTAAGGAACTGCCAAACTGTTTTCCAAAGCAACTGCAGTGCAGCATTTACGTTCCCACCAACGTGTATAACTGTTCTGATTTTTCCTTTCCTTGCTGACACTTGTTACTGTCTCTTCTATTAGAACCATTTTAATGGATATGAAGTGGAATCTCATTGAGATGCTGATCTGAATTTCTCTAATGATATTGAGCATCTTTTTATGTGTTGATTGGCCATTCTGCATATCTTCTTTAGAGATATATCTATTCCATTTCTTTGACCACTTAAAACATGGGGTTGACTTCTTAATTGAGTTGTGAGGGCTCTTTATGTATTCTGGATATAAGTCCCTTATCGGATTTGTGATTTGTAAGTATTCTCCCTCATTTTGTGGGCTCTCTTCACTTTCCTGATGGTATTGTTTGCAGGAAAATTTTTTAATTTTGATGTGGTCCACTTGATCTTTTCTTTTGCCACTTTCTGAATTGGTGAAATAGCTAAGAAATCAGTGATAATCCAAGGTCATAGATATTTACTTCCATGTTCTCTTTTAAGAGGGTCCTAATTTTAGTCCTTACATTTAGGTCTGTGATCCACTTTGATATGCTATTTGTGTATGGAGTGAGGTAGGGGTCTAAATGCATTCTTTTGCAGGTCCCAGCACCCTCGTTGAAAAGACGTTCTTTCCTCACTGAATGGTCCTGGCCCCTTTGTTGAGAATCAGTTGTCTATAAGTAAGGGTTTATTTTTGGAGTCTCAATTTTATTCCATTATGTATATGTCCATCCTTAAGCTGGTACCAGAATATCTTGATTACACAGTAGCTTTGTAGTGAGCTTTGAAATCAGGAGGTGTGAGTTCCTCAACTTTGTTTTTCATTTTCAAGATTGTCTTTGCTATGCTGGGCCCCTTAAATTTCCATGTCAGTTTTAGAGACAGCTTGTCAATTTTTGCCAAACAGCCAGAGTAAATTTTGATAAGATTGTGTTAAATCCATAGATCAATTTGAGGAGGATGAACATGGATGTTTTCCCATTTATTTAGATCTTTAATTCCTTTCAATGATATTTTTATAGTTTTTAGTGTATAAGTCTTCATTTCTTCTGTTAAATTTATTCTTTTTTCAAAGATTTATTTATTTATTTTAGAAAGAGAGTGGGTGCATGCCAGGGGGAGGGGCAGAAAGAGAGGGAATGAGAATCCCCAAACAGACCCCTTGCTGAGTGTGGAGACTGACTTGGGGCTCTATCCCAGGACCCTGAAATCATGACCTGAACTGAAACCAAGAGTTGGTTGCTTTACTGACTGAGCCACCAAGACACACCTGTTGAATCTATCCCTAAGTATTTTACTGCTTTTGATGCTATTATAAATGAATAATTTTCTTAATTTTTTCCTTAAGATTGTAAATAGTTTTCTTAATTTTGTTTTCATATTGTTTATTGCTAGTAGAAATATGATCAATTTTTCTATAATGATCTTATGTCTCTCAATCTTGCCAAAATTGTTTATTAGTTTTAAAAGTGGATTTTAGTAGATTCCTTAGGACCATGTCATCTGCAAATATAGATGGTTTTACATTTTTTTCCTAATCTGGATGCCTTTTCTTTCTTTTTCTTGCCTAATTGCCTTGGCCAGGTGCTCCAGTAGAAGTGCTGAAACAAGCATCCTTGTCTTGTTCCCATGGCAACATACTCTTGAACTGAACATGCTGTGTATATGAGTTGGTGCGTGTTTGGGTTGGACTGTGGAACTGAACTAACTTCCCCGTAGAATACAATATTTATTAAATTTCAAGTAATAAAAATGTGCTAATCTGAGGCTCACATATATATTATTAAAACCCAGCAGTAACCACAGCAATTGTTTTGCACTTAGACCAATCAAAGATATTTTTTAAGAAGGAATAATTTATCATTGGCATTATGTAGAATTGCTGGCACAATTAGCTGGTCTTATTATTATTTTAAAATTCTCTATAGACAATGTGTTTTCTACTGTTTGCACCCAAGCAAATGACCCTCACTGTCCCACCCTTGGTGCACTGAGGCCTACACTATTTTTCTGGCAGTCTCCGAACCCTTCTTTGACACAAATCAGACTCTGATGCACATGCCAGATCACTATGGGCCTGGGCCACAGCACCAATTGCTGCCTCGTCTCCATTCTGTGCACAGAAGACCCTCACACATGCCTGCAGATTCGACCAGAGGGTCTGTAAGGACTAAAATTACAACCCTCTTAGAAGAGAACATGGAAGTAAATATCTGTGACCTTGGGTTATCACTGATTTCTTAGCTATTTCACCAATTCAGAAAGTGGCAAAAGAAAAGATCAAGTGGACCACATCAAAATTAAAAATTTTCCTGCAAACAATACCATCAGGAAAGTGAAGAGAGCCCACAAAATGAGGGAGAATACTTACAAATCACAAATCCGATAAGGGACTTATATCCAGAATACATAAAGAACCCTCACAACTCAATTAAGAAGTCAACCCCATGTTTTAAGTGGTCAAAGAAATGGAATAGATATATCTCTAAAGAAGATATGCAGAATGGCCAATCAACACATAAAAAGATGCTCAATGAGTGGCACTCCCTGCTCTGTCTCAACACTGCTGTTCAGGGCCAGAGGGTGGAGGATGACAGTGCCATGGGGGCTGCAGTGTTGAATCCACATACCCCCGCGAGGAGCGAGGGTTTGTGAGAATGACACGTTACTGTTACTCATCATGTGACCCTGGGCTTGTGGCTGCAGCTCTTTCAGTTTCTCTTCTGTTAAAAGGAACAGTGGTAGAGGCTTGACCAGCTGCCACCACCTCGGCCTCCTCCTTCTTTCACTGCCCACCTCAGAATGGAAAGTTTTGTTTCTGTGGCTTTGTTACTGAGCCTTTGGACAGAATGAGATTCTGTGAATAAACGGGGTAGAAACAAGTGGCTGGTTTCATTCCTGCCCTCTTGGGGCTTGCATTCTTGGCCTTGTCAAAATTAAAAAATGTATATTTAAACTGAGTCATTTTGTTTTTTTACACAGAGAGGGGGGGAAATAGAGTACAGTTTCCTAATGTGAGCTCACTAACTGAGATTAGCCATTTTGAGGAAGAGGGGAGCTGTTTTGAATAAGGAGGTGCATGCTCCAGAAGAAGCTGTTAACAGGAGAGGCCACCAGGGCCCCCACTCATGTCCCCTGGTGCTCACACTTCTGGCTACAAAGTCTGCACCATTGCCAGCTGCAGCCACCCGGGACTCCCCACCTAGAGGCTTTCTGTGGCTCACACGAGCAGCTCTCAGCTAATAGCAGGTACAGCTGGAGGGTGATCACCCACCCCAAGTCACTCACCTGTATAGCAGGGTAGGTAATCTGAGGTGTGCTCCACCTGTCTCCCAAGGGTCCCCAGCTGGTTTCCAGCTGCTTACCATGGTAACTGGATCATGGGAAAACCGTTACTCGTTGCCTTCATTCCCTGTCCAACTTCCTTGCTCTCTGACCGGGATGTTCTAGGACCACCTTCTATGTAAACCGCTTGCCCTCAAATCTTTTTGGGGGGTCTGCTTCCGGGGTCCCCAAGCCAAGACAGAATAAAAGGTATGAGGGAGAGGGCTGAGAGAGGGTCTCTTGGGAATCAGGAGTGGCCAGGGCCACTCCCCCCCGCCCCCTTTTTTTTTCTTGGCAATGTAATCGACCACAGTAAGGGTCAGCAAACTCCAGCCTGCAGGCCAAACCCAACCCCACAGTCTGTTCCCCTGCAGTCTGGAGCTAAGAAAGTTGTTACTTGGGACACCCGGGTGGCTCAGTGGTTGAGCAGCTGCCTTTGGCTCAGGGCGTGATCCTGGGGTCCTGGGATCAAGTTCCACATCACGTTCCCAGCAGGGAGCCTGCTTCTCCCTCTGCCTCTGTCTCCACCTCTTTCTGTGTCTCTCATGAATGAATAAATAAAATCTTCCCCCCAAAAGTTGTTACTTCGTTTTGTTTTATTATCTCATGATACAGGGATGTTTACTTTTAGAGAATCTCGCTTCTTTTTTCCCCTCCAGTGTTGAGATATAATTGACATGTAACATTTTCTTAGTTTTAGGTGTACAGCATAATAATTTGGTGTACTCACATACTGTGAAATGCTCACCACAGTAAGTTCGGTTTGGTTAACATCCATCACCACCACCACACAGTTAACAAAATTTTTTTCTCGTGATGAGGGCTTTTAAGATTTACTCTTTTAGCAATGTTCGAATATATAATACAATATTTTTAGAGCTCCATTTTTAAGGTTCCCACACTTGTGTGTGACAACACGCTGAAAACTGCCACAAAATTGTGTATTTTAAAATATTTTTCTGAGAGAAATGAACTCTTTTAACTAAACACAGTGTGATACAATCGTGCTTTTCCCACGTCGATTAGAGGGCTTATTTTAAAAAGACGTTGATTCATTATGCAGGAAGGCAGCGTGGGTCGATTTACAGCAGTAGGAGGAAATGTGTCTTCCTTCTAACGTCGTCCGTATGCTTCATCTGGAGATGTCGCAAGCCCGCGTGGGAAGCCTTTTGGGAATGTGTGGTCTGGGTCACATGATCTTGAGCTGAGAAACCAGTAAATTTGTTCCAGGAAGCTCTTTTCTATATCTGCAAATTGGGGCTTATAATTCCTCCCTTAGTGGTTTGTTGTGAGAAGCCAGGGAGGCTGGTGAGTAAATATGTGATCTGATCTGTTTCCTTTCCTGCCCCTGACACTTGCCTTTAAGAGGAGGGTGGAGCCAAGGAGAGCTTTGTGTGGCTTCTTTAAAGTTTCCAGTGTCTTTGGTGAGTGTCAGACAAGTGGCAGATGAAAGGTGGTCTAGAGATATAAGATGCTGCTCTGATTACAATAAAGCTTTATACTTGAGGTGATAATAAATAACAGGAATAACAGTAAAAGGGGAAAAAAGTATTGTAGCTCCAGGTGAAGGAGCCCATCTGTGCTACCTGAACTGTGGGTCAGGGACCAGGAAAACGGAACTGCACAGAGCTGAGGGACCGTGAACACAGACTCTGAGAAATTAAGCCCATCCCCTTAGGAGTGAGGAGTTTAGAAGGGTAAAGATCTTGTGCTCCTGGGTGGGTGAAGTTGGTCAACCCTTCATCCACTCTTCAGGCACCTCTTCCTCTCACCCCCAGAGGGCGCTCTTTCCTCCTGCCTTGGCACTCCCCCCCCTTCCTCTAACGCCCTTCCACCCGGACCTCTCCCAACTGTCTCCAAGGCTCACCTCCCCTGCAAATCCCACCCATTCGAGGGTTAGGATTGCACCTGATTGTGAACAAGGCTTCCTATGCACCAGCGCTGTGCTGAGCCTTCTGACCTAGGATCTCAACCTCAGGATAATTTCACATCTTGGCTTGGGCTTCCCTGGAAGCCAATGCTGAGACCAGGATCTTTGTGCAAGTGGTTTATTTGGGAGGTGATCCCAGGAAATATGGCAGGGCAAGGGGAAACAAGGCTGGGGAGGCCAAGAACACAGGGTGCTTGGTGAACTAGTCACCGCTGGGGACAAGAGCATGGCCCCCACTGGGGGGGCCCTGGGGAAAACTCAGAATGGCATCAGGATGATGGCAGGGAAGATAGGAGCTGTTCTTTATCTACCAGCTTCTTGAGTGTCTAGAAAACATCCACTAGGCAAAAAATGCAGATAGAGCAAAGGAGAGCCTGTGGGTACTCCCTAAAATAGATTCCAAAGGAGAATGCTGCAGTGCCAACATGCTCAGAGTAACCCAGTCCCCGTTTTGCAGATGAGGATCCCAGTGCTGCCTCTAACCCCCGACTCGTGATGGAACTCCCCAGTTCCTACCATCCTGTTGATGTGTTTCCCTTCCTTGCCCCATGCTCAGCACCAAGAGGAATCCAGTTGTACAGAAAAGAGCACGGATTACATCTACGACCAGACCATCCATCTTCGAGCCCCAGGGCCTTTGCACTTTCATCCTTGGACTCCTGCCAGCCCCAGCACATGCCTTTCCTGTCTATACTCCAGCTGGAAGCACACACACACATTTGAACTGGCTCCCACTTGCAATATGAAGGTGAAGGAGAAGGTATTTTAAAGCACAGGTCCACTGTCACAAGTGAAAATGAATTTTGTTCCTAAGTGCCGTCATGTTTCTCCACACATATTACAGGCAATCTAACTTAACCCCCTCGCATGGTGTGCGCTTCTTAAAGCCCCCTCCCACCTGTTCCTGGCACCTTGCTGCTCCCGAGGCCCTCCTGGCCCAAACTTACCCCTCCCAGCCCCCCATCCTGGCCCCAACTCCTTTCCAAGCCGACTCTTGGGCTCCCTTCCCAGCCCATCCTGTAAATCAGAGTCCAGCAAACAGGGATTCTTGTCTTTATGAAGTAAAAAACAAAAGATTCTTATCAATGAGAAAGAAGAGAGAACACTTTTTAAAATCTAGGTCCTGTAGATTATATAAGAATGTGTTGATGTCAATGCATCTAGCTGACCTCTGTCTCTGGTTCCTGAGAAGGGGTGTCTGAATCCTTACAATTTCCCAATTGACAGAGGAGTGTCCATTATTCATGGTGGGCCTCTCAGACCACACCTGAGTTTATGCTAGCACAATGGTGCAGACGGGGGCCCCGGCCATGCCAGAAGGACCGACTGTGTGATGACAGTGTTGGGGCTCCTGGTCAGGTGACATCACAGCCAACCTCTGGGCTGGATGGAATTCAATCATGTGACCAGCAGTGATTCAATCAACCATGCCTATATAATGAAACCCCAGTAAAAACTCTAGACACCAAAGCTCAGCACACTTTGGATTGGTAATCAGATGTCTATGTGTGGGAAACATGAAGATCTGAGGACACAGAAGCTTGCCTTTGGGCTCTTCTTCCCAGCCTTGCCCTATGGGTCTCTTCTTTCAGCTGGCCCTAATTTGTATCCTTTATAATAAAACAGTAGAAGTCAGCACAGTGCTTTCTTGAGTTCTAGGAGTTGTTCTTATGAATTATTGAACCTGAGGGAACAGCCAGGGGACATGAATCTGTAGCCAGATGGTCAGAAGTGCAGGTGGCCTGGGGACTTCTGAGCTTGCAGCTAGCATCTGAAGTGAGGACAGTCTTAACTGTGAAATTCGACCTCACTCCTGATAGTTGGAGTCAGCATTGTAGGGCAGCTAAGATAATATAATATAGATCAAAATTTGTCATTCTGTTTGGAGACAGTCACTTTTCAGGTTTGACTAATGCATTGCTCTGGGACCTAGATTTTCCCCCTTAGAGTTTAGAATTCTGTCCTTGTGTTTTGTTTTCTGTGTTTTTGACTGAAGATGAGGATAAGGGTGAAAAATTGTCATTTGGGCATTGAAAACCAGGCCAAATTAGTGGGCAGCTCCAGAAAGTCCTATCGTGTCCCTTTTAAGAGGAGATAGGTAGTTGGGGTCAGAGACCACATTCATAAAAAATCCTAACCTTGCTCCATGGTTTGTGCTACTCAGTGGCTCTGCATAAATACTTCCACAAAAGCCAACAAACGAATGACTCATAAGACCCTTTTAAAGCCTTGAAGTGGCAAAGAACTTAAAAACAGGACCCACTTAGTTTGGTTCAGAGTTATTGGGATCAAGCTAGGTTTGGTTTCTTTTGTTTACTCATTTGTTTCCAAAAATAAATTTCAGGAGGACAGACCATTAAGAAGAAAAGATGCTCCAGTGTACTTGAAATTGTTGGAGAACCAGGTAAAAAGGCAATAAAATATAAAATTGATTGTGGCTGAGGGTTTTTCTAATGCCAAGGACAGCAGCAGTAGACAGAAACACAAACTGTGCACCATTGATCTTGGCTGGCTCACACCAGTTTTCCAGGGCAAAAGTCCCCATCAGGTAGTCATAAAGAGAAATGCTCTATTTGCATCTACAGCCTGGATTTGAGGTCTTTGGGGAATATTCATTTCAGTTATGCATTCTAAATATTTATCAAGCATGTGTCGTGTCTGACCCACCTTGGGCTGCTCTTACTGGGAGTCTTTTCTCAGAGGCTCCCAATAGCTCCATATTCCCTCCAGCAGGTCTGAGCACTGTGATGTCCTATAAACCTGGGGTGAAGTCATCCATCTTCCACCCACCAACTGTGTGATCTTGGGCAATTCAGTTCTCTCATTTGTAGAAATGCAGATGCTAATAAGTACTTATGGTCAAATGGTATCCCACACCACCCCCCAATTCATGTCCCCTGGAACCTCAGAATGTGGCCTTATTTGTAAGCAGGGTCTTCTTTGCAGATGTCATCAGGGAAGGGTCTTGAAATGAGGTCATCTGGGTTTAGGGTGGTCCCTAAATGATGGGTTTCCTTATAAGAAGAGGAGAGCACACCTGGAGAAGGTCACACAAAGATGGAAACAGAAAATCACAGTGCTCTGTCTACAACCTCAGGAATGCCAAGAATTTCTGGCAACCGTCAGGAGCTAAGGGAGAGGAGTAGAGCCTCCAGAAGAAGCCAACACTACCAACCCCTTGACCTTGGACTTGTGGCCTCTACAACTGTGAGAGAACCGATTCTGTCATTTTCAGCCCCACCTCCAGTTAGTGGTAATTTGTTACAGCAGCCTGAGAAAACCAAAGCACTCCCGTTACAGAGGATTAGGGCATAGTAAAGGAAAGCCGGATGTGTTTGGTTGATGTAAACGCCCAACCAGCTCTGGTTTGTCTTTTTGTTCTAATATCGGTTCTACTAGATGACACCATGCAACTATGGATGGTATTCAGCTACAACTATCAGCTTCCTGATTTATCCACCAAAAAATGTCTTAGCATAGGTTCTACCTCTGTGCCCTAGTTTCGGTATTCACTTTTGAGTTTCTCATTTATTTTTGTATGTGTAGCAGACATTGTTGGTTTCCTGCTCATGTGCCCTTGGCACACTGACCCACCCCTGGCTTATAACTGCAGCAACCATAACTCTTTCTGAGAGCTCTCTCTGGCTTTTGGCATCTGCTTAGTTTGCACATGGGACAGGGTGTGGAGCCCCTCGGGGATACCCTTCAACCAATGATCCATGACTGTCAGTGAATAAATCCCCAGCTGGGGTGGCTCTGAGGTGTGAGCCACAGTTTTCTACCACTACAGCAGCCCTGCTCAGCTGGCCACGTCAGTGAGCTGCGTGGTGACATGCACAGCATTGGCTTTCTTCCTGTGGCTTCTATAACAAATGATCACACGCTAGGTGGCTTAAAAGAACAGACACTATTCCCTCACAATTTTAGATGCCAGAAGTCAGAAATCAGTATCCTGGGCTGAAATCAAGTATCAGTGGGGCCACATTCCCTCCAGAGGCTCTAGGGGAGAATCTTTTCCAGAGCCTGGTGGTTGTCAGCAATCCTTGGCATTCCTTGGTTTATGGGCACATCACTCTGATTTCTGTGTCTCTATGTGGTCTTCTCTTCTGTAGTCAAATCTCCCTCTGCTTCACTCATATAAGGATACATGTGATTGTATTAAGGGCCCATCCAATCCAGAACAGTCTCCCTGCCTCAAGATCCTTAACTACATCTGCAAAGTCCCTTTTTGCCATACAAGGTAACAGTCAAGGGTTTCAGGGATTAGGATTTGGGTATCTTTTGTGGGGAGGCATTATTGAGCTGACTATACTTCCCTTCCTGAGATCAATTTCCTGATAAATTACTCACACTGACCTCCTTGTCTTAGGATCTGACACTATTATTTCATAGGGAATGAGAGTCACTCTTTCAGAGAATGAATTACAAATCTGATGTATTCACAGTTCACTAACAGTTATAGTTATAGGAGTTTGAACGAGGTTTTTAAATTCTTTGAAGGTTGTTTATTAACTCAGACCCATATCCCAAGATGGAGGGGATGATTGGCTTGAACGGGCTTTTGGATAACAATAATCCAAGAAAAGGAAATCAGGGAGAAGTCTAATGGGGACTCTCACTGCCACTTAAAACACTTCTCAGCTTCAGTCTCTGGGGTTTATAATTTTATATATCTCACGGGAGAGAAATTTGGGTGGGAAGGTCATAAGCTGAAATTCTTAGCCGTATATCATCATTTGCAGTGGTTTGTGGAGAGTAAGAAGTGGGAAAGGTGGGTTTCCTCTTGGAAAATCTTTCCTTTTCCCATGACTGTTTCCTCTACATCAACGTTGAGATCATGACTCTGGCTGATGCTGTCAACTTTCATTGGAGGGGCTGAAAGTCACTGTACTGCTTTTGGAGATAACTTGTTCTTTTTTTCACTCAATTGTTCATTCATTCATTCATTCATTCATTCATTCATTCATTCATTTTCTCTTCTGTTGGGCAAATATCTAGTGGGTGCCTACTACATGGCAGGCCATGGAAGGGCTCCTTCTGGTCAGTAGGAGGGAGATTTCCAGATGACTTTCCTGAAGAAGTAGTATTTAAATGGAGATTCCAAGGATGAATAGGACTGAGCTGGCTTGACAAAGCAGAGATAAGTGTCTCCTGGTGGAAGGAGAAGTGGCAGAGAAGAGAAGACCCAGGAGCTTAAAGGGAAGACACAGGGTATAGGTGTTTGGAGTAGAATGACCAGAGATCAGAGATGGAGAGACTGGTGCCCTGCTGAAGAGTTTGTATTTATTCAAAACACAGTGGAAGGCCACAAAGACCTGAAGGCAATATCAGGACCTGATAGGTGTTTTAAAGACATTGCTCACTCTGGCTACTGTGTACAGAAGGCACCAGAGATCAGGGAGGATGGAAACAGGGGAGGCCACATTGGAGTGCTTTGGACACCTGGTTGGGATAGGATGGGTTGGGTGGAGGGCACTCTGGCTCCATGTTCCTCTATGGGTTGATCTGTGTCACTTGCAAATTCAGGTTTAAAGTCCTAGCCCCCAGGCCAATACCTCTGCAAACTACTGCATTTGGAGATGGGGTCTATAGAGAGGTGGTTAAGATAAAATAAGGTCACAAGGGTGGGCCCCAATCTATTCTGATTAGAGTTCTTATAAAAGGAGGTGGTCAGGACATGGACAGACGTTGGGGAGCCACCAGGTGAGGGCACAGGAGAAGGTAGCCAGCTACCTGCACACCAAGAAGAGAGGCCTCAGAAAAAAACAACCCTGCTGACACCTGGATCTCAGGCTTTAGACTCCAGAACTGTGAGAAAATAAATTTCTGTTGTTTAAGCTGCTGTCTATGTTACTTTGCTATAGCGACTCCCACAAACTAATACACACTGTTAAAGCTAAAATCTGCAGGCCAAGGGGTCCAGGCTCTCTTCCCCTTCTGCTTTCTCTAAATGCCTTGACTTCTCTCTGCTCACAGCTGTCTCTTGGGTGTGAGGCTGCTGTTCCCACAGATCACCAACTCACCCCCACACAAATGTCATCCTTTGGTGTGCCCGCCTGTTGGCCTTCTGTCCTTTGCAGCATGGTTCCCAGAGTTCTTATCCACCATCTACTTGTAGGTGATTCACTCTAAAATTCTGAACTGTCCCTTTGGCTGCCCCAAGTCTCCTACACATTTATAGTAATTCCCCCAACCAAATGAATGTCACTTCTACATTATAGAGACAGACCAAATTAGCATTTAGCAGAGAAAGGGGCTTCTTCTTCTTCTTCTTTTTTTTTTTTTTTTCAAATCATATAACTCTAAATTACCTTCAATTTCCTAAATGGAATCTGGCTCGTGATTCACTCTGGTATGGAGTAGTCTGTAATGAGATTATATTATGTTTGGGGGAAAACATTCAAATGACCAAGATAATTAATTTTGCATAACAACCAACATATAGCAGGATCCAAAGCCGTAACTCAAAGCCTGCAACCTGCCGGGGCCCCTGGGGGTGATAATGTTTCTTTCAAAATACAGCAACAAAGACAGTTCCAGGGACCCGTGAAATGCAGAGGTTTTAAAGCTGGAAATGTCGGGTTCTTTCTGTTCCAGCTACAATGCTCATATTTTCTCAGTAGCTGTCATTTACCGTGGATCTCTCCTGGGTTTGGGAAGATGAAAGAAATCCTCGTGCCCAAAACAGTCTCTTGGAGGTGCTTTGCTGGGAAGAATCTTTTGAGAACCAATTCCAAGTATTCAGAATGTTTGGTGGTGTTTCAGGGCTCAGCTTATGATAGGCTGGAGTGTGTGTGTGTGTGTGTGTGTGTGTGCACACGCGTACGCGCACACAGCACACTCCCCTTGTAAATGAAAGAGTAAGATCAAACCCTCTTTGGTTTTTTTGGATCCTCATTGCCAGGTGGCTTTATTTACATGATGTTAGACTTGTCTGAATATCTGGGAAGGATCTGACTCTGCAGCAGTTTTCTAGTCCTGATTCATTGTTAAAATCCCCTCGGGAAGAGCCAGAACCTGGCAGGCTGCCCCCCCCCCCCATCCTTGTATCTCTTGGCTGCATCTAATTCTAACACAGTCTAGGAATATGTGTGAAATTAGGAGCCAGAAAACCTACATTCTTGCATAAGGTCTGCTTCTAACTGCCTGCATGGTCTCAAAAATAAATTCCTGTACTCAAATACTTGTGTGTGAATGTGCACAGTAGCACCACTCACAACAGCCAAGAGAGGGGAACAACCCAAATGTCCATCGGTGGATGAGTGGATAAACAAACTGTGGTATGTCTATGCAGGAACACTACTCAGGCATAAAAAAGAATGAAGTCCTACAAACTCTGCTGTCAGCTAGGAATCTAGCTAGGAATCTAGCTGACAGCAGACAGAAAACTCACAGGCCGTAGGATTCTTTTTACATGAAATATTCAGCATAGGTAAATCTACAGATTCAGAACGCAGATGGGTGGGTGCCAGGGGCTGAAGGAGGAGGGAATGGGGAGTGACTGCTGAGTGGTATGGGATTTCCTTTTGGGGTACTGAAAATGTTTTGGAATGAGGTAGAGGCAGTGGTTGCAGGACATTGTGAATGTACTAACTTGTGAATTGTGCACTTTAAAATGGTTAGCTTTACATTATGTGAATTTCACCTCAATTAAAAAAAGAGATGTCCCTGCTATACTATCTTCTCTCTCTCACTCTAGATCTTGAGGTCTTCATCTGGGAAAATTAGGATGTTGTACCCAAAACAGAGACTATCTGGGCTGGTTCTGCGATAGGCTCTGACCGACAGATGTAGCAGATGTGATGCTATGTAACTTCCACTGCTGGTTCTGAGGACATCTGCAGTTTCCATGGAACCTTCCCGCTCAGAACACAGATGCCACATGATGAGATACCCCAAGCTACATGAGGGGCCATGGTGGAGCTTGGCGGCACCAGCTGCCAGTCGTGTGAGTGAGCAATCTTGATGGTCCAGCCCAGTCATGTCCTCAGACGAGGCAGGCCAAGCTGACTTCACATGGAGGATTTGTTCCAATACAGAGCCAGCTACAGCTATGGCTACAAGTACACACAGAAACATCTCTATCCATGTGTATCTATATCTATAGCTCTCTCTGCATCTAGCTATAGATATAATTACATGTACGTCTATTTCTTTCCTTTTTTTTAATATTTTATTTATTCACGAGAGACACACACACACAGAGAGGAGAGACACAGGCAGAGGGGGAAGCAGGCTCTAGGCAGGGAGCCCAATGCGGGACTCGATCCCAGGTCTCCAGGATCATGCCCTGGGCTGAAGGCAGGCGCTAAACTGCCGAGCCACCTAGGGATCCCCGATTTGTATCTATCTATAGATCGATGAATTGGCTCACACAATTGTGGAGGTTGGCAAGTCCAAAATCTGTGGGGAAGGCCAGCCGACTTTGGTCCCAGGGAGATGTTACAGGTCAAGTCCTAAGACAGTTGACTGGCAGAGATCCCTAGTCCTCAGTCTTTTTTTCTAGTATGGCCTTCAGCTGATTGGGTGAGGCCCACCCACATCCTAGAGGGTCATCCGTTTTCCTCAAAGGCTACTGATTTAAACGTGAACCTCATCTAAAAAAGATGGACAACATCTGGACCGGCAGTTGATCACATATCTGGATATTGTGACCCAGCCACGTTGGCACATCAAGGTAACCCTCCTAGGAGGCAGTGAACCAGCCCTGGGAGACTCCCAGCTCTGCCTGGTTCCCCCCTCCGCACGTCCCTCCTCCCCATCAGCTGAGTTCCGTGAATACCCGTCATAGGATCTGCCTTTGGGAAAGCCAACCTCAGACAGACAGCCACATGAAGAGAGGAGCCAGGCATGATGCAGCTGCGTGTATTTGTTGAAGCAAATATTTATTGAGCACCTGCTTTGTGCAAGCATTATTTCTAGGTACTGGATATAGAATAGTGAAGCAGACAGGCAGAAAATCCTCTACTGGGGGGTGGGGGTGGGGGTGGAGCTGCATCCCACCATCTGGCTGGGCCAGGAGGTTTTTCTAGATGAGGGTGCAGGATTTAGGCATCTGCCCCTACTTTGTCATTGCCGGTCCTGCCTTCTCCCCGCAAGGACTTGGTAGATGCTGAAGAAGATGACCCTCAGCTTCACTCACTTTGACTTATGCACAGAGTACCTCCCTGTTGCCACTGGTTTCTTGTCCTTACAAGCAGAAGAATGTGCACATTTCATGCAACCACCGGCATGATGCAGGCCTCATCCTTTAGGAAGCAGAACCAAGCCACAAACCCTGTGCTCCTCACACCTCTCCATAGGGCGGAACTGTGGCCTCCCTGCTTGCCCACGACTCTCTCTTCTCCCCATCACACCTTCTTCCTGTGCCTCCCCCCCAGCCACACCACAGTAGGATCAAACCACAGATAGATCCCCCGACGTGAGCCATGCCGTTCCCCCCTGCACCACTTGGCGATTGCCAGCTTTAGATGTGCGTAAAGGTGCGCTGGTGTTTGGTGACAGATATGGAAATTCAATAAAAGGCAAGTTAATTAAAACAGAACAAGCTGTTGCCTGGGGCAGCAAAATGTAACTGCTTATTATGTGAGTGAATGTTAAGATACAGGGGAGTATAATTTCCTCTCTCTCCCTCTGCGTTTCTTGGAGGCTGTTTGGCAAAGACAGAGCATGAGTCTGCCAGGTGGGGATGGCTGGTTCCAGCCTGAGATGTGTGTGTGTGCACATGTATGTGCTTGGCTCTGGATATGGGGTTACATATGAAGAAAACCCACACACTGCGAGCTCCTGAGCAGGACATGACTCATGTTTGGAGCTTACTTGTAACTCCAGTGCACACACAGCACCCTGCACCCTGCTAAGGGCACCTGTTGCTAGCTGCTGCAACGGTGCTCTGAAACAAGTGTCCTGTTATGGCCTGATTGTGTCTCCCTCCCCAGTGCACCCCCCGCCCAATCCACAGGACCTCTGCCTGTGTCCTACTTTGGAGATCAGGTCTTTAAAGAGGTAATCAAGTTAAAATGAGGTCATATGGGTGGGCCCTAATCCAACCTCATCAGTGTCCTGAGAAAGAGATTAGGACACAGATACAGAGGAAAGACCAAGTAAGGACACAGGGAGAAGAGGCCTTCTACACTCCAAGGAGCGGGACCTCAAGAAACCAACCCTGCCGACACCTGGATCTTGGACTTCCAGCCTTGAGAACTTCGAGAAGATAAATTTCTGTTGTCTAAGCTATGGGGTCTGTGGTATCTTGCTATGGCAGCTCCAGCAAACTTACATGCACCTGCCCATCTGTTATTGTCAAGGGTCTGTCAGGTGGGCTGGGTGGGCATGCTGATCCTACCTGAGCTCACCTGTGTCAGAGGCTGGCTCTCAGTAGTTCTCAGTGGCCTCACCTGGGACAGTAGCAATGTGTAGCTGTGCTCCTCCTGGTCTCTCACAGCCCTGCAGGGAGCCTAGGCTTGCTGTCATGGTGATGGGAGGGGGAGAGAGAGACAGAAGAAACAGGTCTCCTCAGGACCAGGCTCTCCTGCAGACCGTGGCTTCTGCTGCTGCGTCTTATTGGCCAATGTAAACCACGTGATCAGCCTCGCTGTTAGGGGAGGGCGGTGGGGACTCAAACCCTGCTTCCCCAGAGGGACTCTGCAGAGTCCAGAGTTCAAGGGCATACATTTGGGGTCGGGTGGAGAGGTGGGGTCATTTGTGCAATCAACGCAGGGGATTCCTAAATGTTTTATTTTGAATGTCAAAATCTGAACTTCAAATCTGAGGCATTTGGAAGTGGTGAAGAGGGACAGAAACACTTAGAAATACAGAGTTAGGGATCCCTGCCAGCAGCTATCAATCAGAGATGAAGATAAGGTTCTCTGACATTAAGTCCAGTGGAAAAATCAGAGTCAATGCACATGGTTTGAGTGACACGGTGTTTAAAGTTTATGCTTACCTTCTACACATGGTACATGACAATGCTGGTGGGAATCCTTGATCTGAGTTCAACAGAAGAGCTCTGTGGTCTCAGCTGGAGCAATCAAGAGCTCAGGCCCCCATTCAGAAAGCCCTTGTCTGGGTCCCTGGCCTAAAAGCAGGGGGCTGCTATTGCTTCTGAAAGACTCCTGATGCTCCCCCTGCTCCGCAGTTCTTCCCACTCCAGCCAAGTGTGTGGCTCGGGGGGGGGGGTCACTGTGGGTGTTTCTGGGGACTGCATCATCTGCTAGATTACACACTAGGTGAGGGCAGGGACCTTGTCTGGCTGGTGTCCCCAGCTGCCACCAGTCCGACCCCCTACCCCACCGCAGGGGCTTCTCCTGGGGAAGTAAGGGAGAAAAACTGGTTGAGAAAGTTGCCTTTTGTCTGTCTCATTGCTTTGGGGTAGGCTGAGAAATAAAGAGATTTATTTATAAGGAAATAAAAAGGTTTGCATTTCTAATGGGCTAAGAACCATTAAGTTGATGCCATCCTCAGCTTGCCTGCCAGTGATGTGAGAGAGACAGATGGTAAAACTGTGACCAGCTTTTGCAACTAAAACAAACACCACCACCCCCATTCTCACCACCAAGCCTGTCATGGCACCAAGGGACTCACTCTCTCTGGGGGGTCCTAAAGCTAACAATGGTTTGGTTTATAGCTTTGTTTGAACCCGGCTTTGTCCAGCAAGATGTTTCTCAACAGCTCAGAAATATGTGAGTACATTCCTTGAACACGTATAATTTAGTTCCAATTGCTGCTTGCTGGTGCAAACTGCAAATGAAAATAAACAAGATTCATACTTATTTTCAAGCATGTTGCAATATGAGCAAAATTAACGTTGGTAAATAAGACCCTTCTGAAAAAGGATGGAGTTGGTAGAAACTGTTCTGTACCCTGAAAACTAATTCTGAGGCTGAAAAGACCCAGTAATCAAGACGAGAACAGCAATTTTCAGGATGGTGATGCAGCAGCAAATCGGGGCCGGGGCAGGGGTGCAGCGCTCGCTCACGAGTGAGATACAATACAATGCAATTTATTTTTCTTTAGCATCTTCACATGCAAGTTTAACAAAATGCTCTACAGCTAATTACCGACTTTCTATGCAAATACAAGCAGAGCATGTGGCACACAATTCATCAAACGGATGGTATCAGAAGACATCCTAGGACAATTGGCAATGGGGAGTTCCACTCGGGGCCAAACAGAGGCTGACGGCACCACTAACTAGGAGTTGAAAGGCCTCAGGAAGGAAGGGGTTGTGGCCAGAGGATTACTGGGAGGCTGGCCACAGGCAGGCTGAGGTGTCCTGGAGGGGACCAGCAATCAGGCCTCTGATGAACCCAGGGGATTGATCAGAAGTAAGGGATGCAGTCCTTTGGGGATATGTGGGATGCTCAGGCAGCCCTGGGGCTGGAGGGGAGGTGTGTCACTCAAAATCCTGAGGTAGACCAAGAGCCGTGAAGGTTAGTGGTGGCTGTCAGTGGAACATGCATGTGTCCCGCTGAAGACAGGAGGTCAGTGGCTGTGGGTGTCATCGTGCAGGGGACCAGAAGTGGGGGTGTTACAGAGAAGGAGGACCACGGCAGGCCCGAGGGTTGGGGCAGAGGCCTCCTGAAGGTGTCAGATAGTCAGGGTTGGGGGACAAGCTTCAGGGGAGGACAAAAAGTCAAACCCACACCCACTCTTCATGCTCCAGAGATCTCAGGTGAAGGAAGGGTGTGGAATGGACTTTCAGCTGACAGTATTTGAAGGGCACATCAAGGGGTGACATGGGTAGGATCCTGATATCACCAAGTGCTGGGTGAGGACAGCAGGTGGGGCTTCCCCGTTTATGGAGGACCTTGCAACTCGCAGAGGTGGTCTGACAGGGGCCCAGATGGGAGAATTGGATAGACAACCACAGAGCCACCCGGGGAAGCGGGGTTCCAGCTCCTCACTCCAGGCTTCTCAAGGTGAAAGGTGCTTCCCGCATCAGCCTAACATGTGCACCCAGAATGAACTCTCTGGCAACAAAAGTAGAAGTTAAAATGTAAAACCCCAGTGTGTACAGAGCATTCTGGAAATAATAGAAGAGATCAGTCACTTCAGCTGTTGGCATCTAATAGATCAAAAACATAACAAAAAAAAAAAAAAAAAGAAAAAAAAGAAAACAAACCAAAACAGAAACCAATGAATTGACTGATATTTCCCTTAGTTAAGCATCTTTTGTTTTTGTTTTTATTTTTTTATTTTTTTGTTTTTTGTTTTTTAGACTCCATGGTCAGGCCCACGCAGTTCCAACTACTGTAATCTTAGCCTGTTTTCATTCTGGAAAATGTGAAGGGGCTCAGAGATTCGCAGATGCAAGCCCAGGGGGTACTGTCTGCTGACCCGCAAATGGGCAGGCTCCCCCCACCCGGGGTGGACACGTCAAAGTCCCTTTACTTTGAAATGGCCAAGAGCCCGGCCAAGCCAGAACCACTCGAGAGTCAAGGCCAGATTTAGATAATCTCCTCGGGGTAATGCTTTTCACCTTCATAAGGAGAAGAATTATGATGCTCTTTCCCTCGTGTCCTCAGCTGATGGCCGGAGAAGAGAGATAATATTTACTATTTTGTCCTTAGAAAACGCAGACCGTATATTTGCAAAGCAGAGACTTGCTATCTTGAGCCAGGGTGGCAGGGGGGCGGGGGCGGGGGTGGGGGTTGTTGTTGGGCCAGGAAAAGTGGGAGATTTCACCTTATTTGTTTATTTAGCTCCCGCACTGGAACCTTCCGCAGAAGAACTCAATGTCACGTCTGCGGGGTGGCCCGGCAGGAAACAAGCCGTCGTTAACTCGGCGGAGAATGGCTCTGGATGTAGGAACGAGGCGCAAGGCCGCAGAGCTGGGAGCTGAGGAGGAGCCATCAGCATCGCTTGCTCCTTAGCTGAGCTGAGTCCGAAGTGACAGCTTTGCCTGGAGGCTACAAAGCGAGCATTCAGAGAGCCTCAGAAGTGGTCTTTCTTTTATATTTTGCTGAGCCGAGGAGTGTCACTTTTCATCTGGTGTTCCAGAAGCTCGCTTCCCCTCCTCCTCATGAGCCCTGGCTGCCCCTCTCCCGAGAAACGGAGGCACCTGGTGTCAAGGCAGAGAGGTTCTTCCCAACTGCGGGAGGTGGCCGTTCAGTGACGGGGGCGTGCCTGATGGGGAGGCGGGAGATGCGGGTCCCCCTCGGTGACCTGAACGCACCTGAGTAGGCGTCCTTCCCTTCCCTGGAAATACGAACTGACCCTAATGCAGTGGAATGAAAGTCCTCGAAGCCCCAGGAGAACCAGGGGCCCTGTCTGCTGTCACTACTCTGGGTCACCCCTGGGCTAATATTTTTTTTAACATTTTTTAAAAAGATTTTCTTTATTTATTCATGAGAGAGGCAGAGACACAGGCAGAGGGAGAAGCAGGTTCCATGCAGGGAGCCCCATGCGAGACTCGATCCCAGGACCCTGGGATCATGCCCTGAGCCAAAGGCAGATGCTCAACCACTGAGCCACCCAGGCATCCCAACTGCTGGGGAAATAAAGATGCTTCTCTTTCCATCTTGAGAAAGAGCTGCTCAGACCCAGCCCTTCTGTGGTCCGAGGAATTCTCTGGGCTGGTGCCGTCATCCCTCGGCACGGGCAGTGCCACTCTGAAACAGGTGTATGCTTTTAGCTGCCGTACTTTGCCAGGAGCTCGGGAAACCTGCATCCCACTTACTGGCATTGATGGATGATCCTATCGGTTGGGGGAAAATGCTCTGGTCATGCACTGCTGATGTGTTAGGAAAGAATTGACTGCATAACATTTACTTTCCAGCGCAGGGCTGGGAACAGAAGGCCATGGGGGGTGAGGGGCGTTTCTTCTTCTTGTCAGGGTGGCTTCTGCCTTGACCTACCATTTAGGGCCTAGACATCAAGAAAACACTTGGAGGTTCCAGAAGCATTTCTCCATGTCAGCAGCTTTGCCAGGGTCCAGAACGGCAGCAAGGTTGTCAGGCTGGGGTGGTTTCAGTGGCTTCCAGCAGAGGCAGCAAGCCTCGGGGCTCGCCTAGGATCTCAGGGTCTCACCTCTTAGGCCTTCTGGCCCTCTGGCTCTGCACAAAGATGTGCTACTGAACCCACTGGTCTCCACCTGCTCCAGCCTTGGCAGTTTCCACCCCAGGTGGGCCAGTCCCCAGGGGAGACTCAGGAACCCACAGGCTGGTGGAGTTCAAGCTCTCCAGCAAGCTGCTTAGCCTCGGCCTCTGCCTCTGGACAGTGGGAGTGCTGGGGTCTGCTGGCTGGGTGGGTGGCTGCAAAATTAGAATGAGGTGTGCCTTGGGGAGCTCAGTGCTGACATGCAGGAGCCATTGCAAGAGCCCATAGCATGGGGGACCCGGAGGAAGCAGAAGTGATATAAGCTGATAGAATGGGGCGTTTCCAACTTAAGGAAGGGGAGCCAAATGCAGCCCCTTGGCAGCTTGGCCCGGTCAGGGCCAATTGCAATTGCCACACATGAATGGGGCTCCGGGGGGGTCATTGGTATGCCAGTATTCTGAGGCCAGGGTGTCCCCCCCCAGTGCTTGTCGTCTCCCCTCTGAGCTCTTGATCTATGAAGATCTCCTTGGCTAGGAATGTAACCGTGCTGGAAGAGTTCCAGAATGCAGCCCAGGCACACGGTCGGGGTCCGGCTTCCCCACCTACATCATGAGACCCCCTCAGAGGTGGTCGGGTGGCTGGGTCAGGCCCAACTCAGGGAAAACACATTCTTTCTCCATCCACCAGGGGGCCATTTACTAAATCCCTGTGACTGACAAATTGTGTCATTGCTTGGAAAACTGGCTCCCTGGTGTCTTAGGGGGGCCACTGCTGTTTATTAACCTGCTGGAGGGCCAATCACTCACAGCTTTCAGGTAGAAATACAGCCAGTTTTTACTTTCTCTGTTTATTGTTTTACACTGTGAGCAGGAATGTGTCACAAGTTGCCTGTGAGCTCCTCCACTGTGGGAATTAGTGATTGATGAGTGGACACATTTAGTTGTCCATTGTGATAATATGACCATTAGTTGTGATAACATGACCATTATCACATATTCGCAATGCATATTATTAGTATTATAAACGAATTGCTTCATTCTTTCAAGAAGAAAACATTGAAAACCTACTATGTGCCTGGGACTGTATGAGGCCCTGGAAAATAGTGGTGAAGGAAAACCCGACTCGCCCCAACCTCATGGCACTTATAATCCAGTGGGAAGCTGGATGATAGTCAAATAATTATTAGAAACAAGTGTAGAATTGCAAATTGTGTTGGAGGGAAGTTGCACACAGCTCTCACCATCTGGAGTAAGAGTTTGACTTGGTCAAGGAGCTGGGGTGGCCTTTTGAGGAACTGACCCTTGAAAGATGAGGTGGGGTCAGTTAGGTAGGTATAAAGGGGGAAGAGTGATTCAGGCAGATGGGACAGCATTTGCAAAGGCCCTGTGGCAGGAGGATGTGAGGCAAGCATGAGGTCAGAGTAGAGAGGGATGGGGACCATGTAAGATAAGGCTATGCGGGCAGGCAAGGGTCAAGCAGAGAAGTTTGTCTTGATACCAAGAGCACTGGGAACCACTGGAGGATGTAAAAGGGTAATGTGGTCAGCCTTGCCTTTTAGAACTGGCTACCTGTGGTGGACTCTGCAATGTGCTGTCCAGTTTGCCCTGCAGAAACAAAGGTCTGCTCTCCCATGTGCCAGGCTCTCTGCTTGCGGAATGCCCTCAGCATGTGGCCCCTTCCTGGCTGGCGTCACTGGCCCCAGTCACACCCCTTCTCAAGAGGGCCAGAATCTGGTGCCTTGTCAACCCCAGGACAGCTCCGAGAGGTCACCCCAAGTCCAGAGTTCCTTGTGCTGTCCAAGGCCCTTCCTTGAGGCTGGATGGGAGCTCAATAAATCCCCCTTCCTAATCCTGCACCTCCCTCCCTGGCCACAGGTGACATGTCTAACCCCACACCCAGCTGGCACTCCTGCATGCTCATCCCCTTCTCTGAGCCTGCTTCCCAGGACACCCAGGATAGTCAGTGACAGATTGGGTAAGCAGTGTGCATCTCATCATCACTCAGCTCGAACGAGGCACTCAAATGTTCAGAAAGAAACCCAAACTTAAAATATTGGTGAGTATATTTTAGAAAGTGATGCTTTAAAAAAAAAAATCAGTTGCTGCAGAAGGAAGAAGGGTAGGGCTCTCCACCTCCTCTGGGTTGAAATGAGTGGGGCTGGTGGTGTAGCTGCCGGGCCTCACTTCCTGCATTGCTGCTGGGCTTGCGTGGAGTTTCTGTGCACACAGCTCAGGAGTTTGCTGGCCTCGGGGTGCCAGCCTTCTGCAGGAAGTTGGCCGGGGAGCACTGCGCGAGGCCATGCCCACTGTGCTGCTGCTCCCCAACTCTGGCCGTCGACCTGTCGAGCCTCCCTGCCATCCAGAGCCCCCAGAATGGAGACCAAGGAAGTGGCCAAGCACATGTCTGTTGATTACCTTCACACTGTGTGCAAGAGAGGGGGATTGTTGCAAATAAAACATGAGTGAATGAACACTTTTCCAAGCTGGGTATCCACTTGCAATTTTTTGGTCCCCAAAGCCCTAGGACAGATTTGTGTGCATGTGTGTGTAACTGTTACTAAATGTACAATATCTCCCTGTTGGAAGAATTCAGAATGCCACTAAAACATTTGGAAGATAAAGGCCAACCCCCCCCCCACACACACCCCAAAAACAAACCAAAAAAAAGCCAAAAAACCCCCACATCCAACTATAACCAACTCTTTCTTTGGAACAGAATAAGGTTAAAAAAAAAAGATTAAAATAATTACAAAGGTATGATTTAATCTTAACAATGTTATAAATATTAATATGAAAAAGACTTTATATTGGGAAATGTTATTATACAGCATAATGTTAATTTTATGAAAATCAATTCATTTAGCACTCATACATTTTTTACTTCTCTCCTTGGCTTTTGCTGACGATTTAAGCATTACCATCCCGCTGAATGTCTCCTACCTCGACAATGAGCGCCTGGCAATGGGGCGTAGCATGGGATTTTGACACCACAATTATTTCTCCGATAATGCCCTGTGATTTCCCATAGGTAAGAATCGCATGTAACTGAGTCAGGATGAGCAGCTGAGCTGCAAGTTGAATGCTTTTAATCATAACTGCGATCTGATTTACATCACACCCTTCAGAAATGCAAAGCCCTCAGACATGGAGCCAAGCAGGGAGCATACTTCCAGGGTGAGGACCGGGATGGGAGCAGGGACAGTGGTCTGCTGGGGCCCATTCTGGTCAGGCACAGTGTCTACCCCAGTGTTTTGCATCCCCTCTGTTCCCCCCAGTGGCCCTGGAAGGGTGGGAGAGGCCCCAGAGGGTGGGTAAGGCACCCATGGGCACATCTCTAGGGGGGGCTGTTGTGAGCTACAGATCCAGGTCCACTCAGCTGCTCGGCCAGCTCCACTTGGACCAAGACATCAGTTGCTACCCAGGATGGCAGCTCCATGTCTCTGGTGTTCCCTGGCCGGTCCCCTCATCACATCAGAATTGATCCAGGCAACCCCACTCAGGGAGGACTCATAAATCTGGCCCAAAACAAACTGCATGAACATGCATAATTCTGGTGGCCAGAGATTCGTGTAGATGGAGTCTTAACATGATCCAGTCCTGAAAGCTTCATGCACCAAACAACACTTTGTTCCAATTTCCACGAGATGAGTTAATCAGGTATAGTTCTTCTTTAAAAACAAAACAAAACAAAAAAAAACATAGCCCCATGAGAGTGCTCAGGGAAAGGGGGGAGAATCAATTCTGAAGTCACATTTGGAACAAATCTCCTTGGGGGAGGGGACAGAGTCGGAAGCCCGGCAGCGGGGCCATCCCACCATCCGGGGGGAGAAGGCCAGGATGTAGCTGCCGGGGCCATCCTGCATTTTTCTGATTTGTGAACCCAGAGCCGGTAGTGCGACCTGGTTAGAGAGCTAATATGGGATGGAAATGGGACAAGTCGGTGTCAGGAGCAGACGCCAGGCCCTTTGTAAAGGTCTAAAGAACAATCAAGCTGAATTAATTTCTAAGGGACCCCGTGACAGATTCTTGATTATGAGCCCCAATTAAGGAAACCTTGGTTTCCTCTTTGTTTAATGTCAGGAAGTGAAGAGACCGCTGGGCAGAGGGCTCCGGAGCAAGGAGGAGGAAGGAAGCCCTGCCTCGTTTGAACTGTGCACAGGCCGCCACTGCAGACACTTTCATGCTCTCCAAAGAGGAAGCCGTGAAATCTGTGCCTCTCAATCGATGCCCAAGGAGGGAAAGGCGGTAATGACAAGATGAAGGGCATCCCCTCATCTCTGGAGCCCACAGAGGTGAAATGCATAGGACCAACTGGTACTACGAAACAGGGAAATGAAAGATTCTGTCTTGGACTAGAAAAATGTGCCCTGGGGGAAACAGGTTAGCAGAACCAGAAAATCCAGAGAGAGGTCTTCTGTTGGGCTCTTCCCCAGTCGACAGGTGTCTCTGGTTGACGGGTTCGGGGTGCCGCCATCCATTGCGATGGAGACTAGGGAGGAGTGCGGCTGCAGGATCAGGTGCTGGGGTGGCAGTCCCTCAAAAGATCTGCCCTTCCTGCCTCCCGCCCCTCCCAAAGAGAAACTGCTTGGAACACAATCTTCACGGTGTATAGTGAAAAAGAGAAAAGTAGGGTCTCTCTCGCCAAGGTGTTAAAGATTTATTTTTTTTTTAATTTATGATAGTTACAGAGAGAGAGAGAGAGGCAGAGACACAGGCAGAGGGAGAAGCAGGCTCCATGCACCGGGAGCCCGATGTGGGATTCGATCCCGGGTCTCCAGGATCGCACCCTGGGCCAAAGGCAGGTGCCAAACCGCTGCGCCACCCAGGGATCCCGGTGTTAAAGATTTAGTGAAGAGAAAAGTGAATCACTTTCTACATTAATCAGGCGTCCGAATGTGACAAGGTCAGTCTATGGTTTCCTGAATCCAAAAGCAATTTCTCCAGTTATTTTCATTTCTCCGCCCTGAAGCCTCCCCACAGCTACTGAGGATTCCAGAGTACACCCCAGGGTGGGATCCCAGGCTGGAAACCCTCCTGAGAGCCCCATGAGAGTGGAAGTGCCTGGGGACACCTCAGGCCAATTATCCAGGGGTCTCGGTTGCTGAGAACATCAGTCTGCTTCCCTTGGCCTCACGATCTTAACAAGGAAGTAGGAGGAATATCGTTATTCTCATATGGAATTCTCATGAGGAACTCTGCAAAGCTCTGGAGTGGTTTAAACCTTGGATCCTCAGGCCTGAGTTCCAGCCAAAAGGACCTTCGGATTTTATAATCCACAAACACCTTCCAGCAGGCTTTGTAACAATTATCATGTAAAAATGCTTTATTGGTTTCTGATGTCAAATGATTTGCTTACAGAGTTCCTACACATCTGACTTTGCTTTCTCATGTCATTAAACCCCAAACATTCTTCCAGAAGGACATAAAATTGGTGGAGGTGAAGTAGTTGGGCTGTGGGGTCCTTTCAGTCATGAAAGTTTTGAGGACCAAGGCCCCGGACCAGTGTTTCTCAAAGCAAGCGCTGCATCCGTGCCTGTGGAGCAGCCTACAGGAGGGCCAGGTTCTGCTGGCCATGCTCATGACTCTGGAATTTTCTTTGACAGCCTAGCTCACAACTGTAATTGAATGCACAGATTGTAAGTACACCTCGGCTGCCTACCTTCCCTGATAGATGCAAGATCTCTGAGGGAAGGGGCATGCTGCATCCCAGTACCAGTCGTGGTGCTCGCTGCATCCCAGTACCAGTCGTGGTGCTCGGCACACGGCAGGTATAAGATATATATTTATGGATTGAAAGACAGAGGTCAAGTTGGTGCTGGATAATAAGCTTTCCTTTCTGAGATTCATCAAACAGCACTGGCTAAGACACAGAGCAAGAGGCACGGTGTTTGTTTTGGCTTTTTGCTGTTTGTATCACAGGACTTCCCAGAACCTTTGATATGGGGATGTGCTTTGTGACTCTCCCAGTCAGGGCTGTATTGTGCTGTGCTCCCCAGGATGCAATGTCCTCCTGAAGTAGAGACTTCAGGCTTGTGTAACCACTTTATGTGATGCTTATTAACGTCCTGATGGATCAACATTCCAGGGGATGTGCTTCACACTGGACAGTCATCAGCAATCAGCCAAGAGATACCTCAGTTGTGATGAGAGGCATGGAGGTGCTAGGAGGGTTGTCTGGAGGATGCTGCACATGGGACACCTGAGTTACAGGTGGTATCTGAGTCAGCCCCAGACAGGGCACACTGCCGGGAGGGGACACCAGATCCAGGCAACCTCCACGCCCCACCCCGGGAAAACTCATTCTTCCATGAAATCAACAGATGTCTCTATTTGTTCTTAAAACAGAATCCTTTCATTTTCCAATCCAAAAATACCAAGTGTGCGTGGAAGCTCCAAAAGAGTAGGGACTGTGCCTGTTTTATTAGGTGTCCTCTCCTGAGTTCAACAAGTATTCGTCAAGTGAATTAATATGCAGTAAATTACATGATAAAATGGTATTGCAAAGACAGTACATCTCACTGTTCAACCACTGCTGGGAGCTCTCTTCTGGGACTGTTTAGTGTGAAAAAAATCTCTTGTGGGAACTCGTGAAAAATAAGATCTGGTTTCTAGATTCCCAGGCCTCACTAGATGACAGCCTCCCAGGTGGTGCTGCTGTAGGAGTCCTTGGTCTGAGAGCCAGACAGCTCTGAGTTCAAAACCAAGCTCTGACATTTATCAGGCACTGGGGGTAACGGGAGACATAGGATGGGCTCTCGGCAGAGATAGGTGAGCTGAGACCCATAGGAGCAGGAGGGGCCAACCAAGGGAAGATTGGGGATATCTTAGTTTGGATTTCCTTAGCTGCAGAGTGCAAGACAGAGATTAAGGTATAAGAAGTTTATTTGGGAGATGGTCTTTAGGGAAGTGAGACAAGGAAGGGGAGCCAATAAAGTGAGTGTTGCATCTGGACTTACCCCCCATCTGGAGGGTTGGGGAGCTAAGCTGTTCATTCGCCAACCTCGATTCATCTTCATTTAGGGTATGGTTGGGGATGGTCTTAGTTTCTGGCACTCAGGCCTTCTGCACTGGCAACAAACAGTAGCCAGAGTAGAGCCTTGGGATAAATTGGTTCTGGCAGCTGGAGGCTGGAAGCCTGTGTGCACCGATGGGGAAAGAGTAAGGGGATCTAAGCAGGAAAGTAACAGCATCTGCCACGAAGGGCAAGAGTGCTCTGTGCCAGGGAGCAAAAGCCCTGAAGGAAAGAGCCCCATGTGTTCATGGTTACTGTGGCTGGGACACTGAGGGGTGAGGGGCGGGGAGGAGGTAAGACAGTAGTAAATATTTTCAGCTGGTTCAGGAAAAAACGAATCCAAACACACAATAACCCCAAAGCCCTGATCTGTAGGGTTTGCCAATTTCCATGGTGCAAACATTCACATCATGGCTGATTTCATGCTACCAAGGTGAACCCCGAATGCAGAGCTGGAAAGAGCTGCGTGTGTTTGGCTCTAGTGAGCCCACTGAAGCCGGCTAGAGCACACATAATAGGAAGAAAAGGAAAGGAGGTTGGACAGGACGATGGAAAGTCATCAGAAGGACTTTAGGCAGAGGACAGAAGAGATGATCTAATTTATGTTTGTCAATGAGCCATGAGGCTGGGAGAAATGGCCTGAACTGCAGCATGAAGACCCGTGCCCTTAGAACCTTGGCGGTGGGCGCACCCGCATACACCCTGGTTCTGAGAAGCACGGTGGCAGAGAGAAGATATAGAAAAATCCATTGTCAGACCTTCTCGTGCTGGGCTGAGACCCATTCTTGCATTTAGATAACATTAAAGGTCTTCCATAAATTAGCAAAACATGAGGGGCTGCAGAAAAGCTGACGCACCACATCACCACGGGCGGCGTGCTCCTTTCCCAAAGGGTCCCACTCACCCGAGTAAGTGGAAGCCTTAACACAAGCTTTGCTGACTTTTGTCAGTTTAAGTTAGACCTTTAATATGCCTTGAATGTATTTTTCTGTAAGTAAGAGAATCATGGCAGAGAAATGAAGCTATCTGTCACGCAAACGCCCGCCTAGAAGGAGTAGGAGTGTAATAATGGTGGGGAAGGGGGTGCCAGGCTACTAGAATACCTGTACAAATGAAAATTGATTTTCTTGAGAATTCTTCGCCTGGTGAAATAAATTAAATCTGCATTTACTTCTATTTGTTTAAAAACCTCTTTGTTAAAATAAGTGCAGCAGTATAGAGACATAATCTAATAAATTAAAGGAGGATAAATTTTACCTAATAACATTCTGCACAGAGGATATGCAGAGAGGGAACCCACAGGAGGAAGCTCATGGAAGCCACTTAAACGTTAGGACTAATTCTATTTGTAATGGTAAAACTGACAAACAGATATGTTCAGGCCTCTTCAAGCTTGTTTTATTTTATTTTTTCCAAATCAGGTTTATTATTATTTTAATTGGGGAAAAATAATCTACTGAGTTTCCACTTAGCCTGAAGAAATACAAATTTAACTAGGTCTTAAAATTTAATGCAGCTTGAATGGCGCACCATGAGAAACAATCTTTAATGAGAGGAAAGCTGCATTACCAGCCTTACATGAAAACACCCGAAATGAAGCCCCATCATCCACCCTGAGCACATCCTCCTGCCTCTCAGATTTTCTCTGTCTCTCCCAATACACGGAAAGTTTAAAAAGCAGTGGGTGTTTAGGAGCATCAGCAAGCACCTAGCAATTGCTACTGAGTACATCCCGGGGTGGTGCTGGGTGGGCTATCGGGGGTGTTGCTTATGGGTTGCATTTATTAATGCACTAGTGTCCTGTAGCAGGGGACTTGTTGGGAAAATGAAGTTGTCACTACAGTTGCTCTAAGACATCTGGGAATAAAGAACAGCACATGAAGGGCAGCCAACTCTGCATTCAACATTTTTTTCTTAATGTAGGTGTTTATCACTATGAACTTCCCTCTTAGAACTGCTTTTCCTGCATCCCATACATTTTGATATGTTGCATTTCAATATATTCAAAAATATTTCAAGATATTTTTAAATTTCTCTTTTGATTTTTGAACTCATTGGTTGTTCAGGAGCATGTCATTTGATTTCCACATATTGGTGAATTTTCTGGCTTTCTTCTTGTAATTGGTTACTAGTGTCATTCATTGTGATTGGAAAAGATGCTTGATATGACTTCAGTCTTCAGTGTGTAGATTTGTTTTGTGGTCTGACACGTAATCTATCCTGGAGACTGCTCTATGTGCACTTGAGAAGATTGGTACTCTACTGAAGTGGGTGGAATGTTCTATTTGTGTCTGTTATGTCCATCTGGTCTGACATACCACTGAAGTCTGATGTTTTCTTATTAGTTTTCTGTCTGGATGATGTAATCATTGTTAACGTGGAAAATTGAAGACCTCTGTTATTGTATTGATGAGTATTTCTTCCTTCAGGTATGTTAATATTTGCTTTACATATTTAGGTGCTTCAATATTTGGTGCATATGTGATCAAAGTTTTGACCAAATGCACCAAGGAGGGGGAGTTACACTTGGGTACCCTGTAATGGAGGCACTGGGCATATACTTCATTGACTCATAAAACAAGGCTGCTCCCATTTTCTAAAGAGGAAATTGAGACTTAAAACAGAAAATCATGTCCTGCAAGTGTGACTCCAAAAACCATGTTCCCATGTGACATTTTCATCTCGTTGTTGAAGCTGGAGAAAGCCATGTGTCTCTTTTTCCTCTTTTAGCGTTTTTCATTGTTGTTTTAAAAGATGATGAAACTGAACAGTTCTGTTTCCACCAACCATGGGTGGCCACTTCCCAATCTCAATTTTTAACTTCCACCTTTCTGGATTCCTTTTGAGCTGTGAGAAGACACAGGAAGTCTGGGTGCTCTCGACTTTCAAATGAAGCCACAGTCAGACTGTTCAGCCAGAAACCTACTGCGCCTAGTAGCATCAGAGGGACTTGCAGTTCTTGACTTTTTGGAAGTGAGAGCTGACGGGGAGCCATGCGTAATTGATGTCTTCCTGCAGAGGAAGCCAAGTGGCTTAGATGCATCAGGTGTCCTCCTCCCTCTGGTCCTGCTCCCAGACGTTTCCTCTGGTCCCCTATGTCTTCCCTGCTCTCAGGACTGACTATGTTGATTCAACTTTCCAAACCCTTTCTTACAGCTCTCAGGGCTCAGTCAGATGGCAGTGACGGAGAGACCAGAAGCCTGCCCCCGAGAGCTGAGGTTCAGAGGGACTGGATGATAAATACCACAGTGTGTAGTAACATAAGGTGGATACCCCAGGACTGGAGGAAGTGACTTCACAATTGATCCCTGGAAAGGGGTGAGGAAATGACCAAGAGGCACACAGGATGGCAAAGCGAACAGGTGGGCAGAGGTACAGATTCAAGAAGGTGAGAAGCCTCATTCTGTTGTTTCAGGGAACTGGAGGCATGGGAGAGAGAGCATTAGAGGAACTGCAGACAGGTTTTCTGGGCCAGTCTCAGGGGACTGATTAATCTTCAGCCAGAGGGTGAAGTAGACTCGCTAAGAATTTCAAGCCCTGGAGGGCCTTGCTTGGGTTTGCATTTTATAGAAACTTTACAAAGGTGCCTCTTCCACAAGAGAAGTCACTTATTAGGAAGCAACCCTGTGCCAGGGTTGCAGAGCCACCTTGCAGGGGGCTCAGGGTGCTTGAGCTCAGAACACCTTCCTTCCTTTCTGTCCCTCACCTCTGCAACCGCTAGTCAGTGAATTAAGAGTCCTGCAAACTTCTCTCCAAAGCACATCCCAATCCACATCTGCTTCTCTCCATCTCACCCTTATCCCCCGCCAAGTCCAAACCCCTGGTCATCTCTGCCTTCGATCCCTGCAACAGCCTCCTCCCTGTCTACCTGGCTCCAGGTATCCCCATCAGTTTCCTCCACTGCCTGTGAACTTCCTAACATGAAAATTTGTCAGTTGCTCCCTGTGGGAAACCCCACTGGACCTGTCACTACTCTGAGGATAAAGCCCAAGCTCCTTCCCTGGCCCATGGGGTCCCACGGGGTCTGGCTTCTGTCCACCTTGCTGCCTCCCTCCACTGAGCCCTCCCATCCGGCCATGCTCCCATTCTTCATTCCTCCAGGGGCTGTGCTCTTGGCTGCAATGCATGTACTCACCTCTGCTGGGAGTGCTCTGTCCCCAGCCACCCTCTACACCACCCTCTCTCCCCTGGCTAACTTCTCTTTGTCCTCTGGTCTTCAGCTTAGATGAAGCTTCCTCTCTCAAGGCTTTCCAGAGCTCCTCTATTCTCATCAACAGCTCTCATTCCACCTGTGTTTCGGTAATCTTGCTACTTCCCCATCGAGACCAAGGGGTTAACTCCTTCCCCCAACCCACCCTACTCCTGATTTGGACAGGCCTTAGTGACTGGCTCATAACCAATAGAATATGTTGGAAGGTATGCTGCATGACACCAATGCATGGTCCTATGAGGCCATGCAGGCCTCTCTCCTGGAAAGCTCACTGTTTGGACCCTCATCCCAGATGGTACCTCAGGGAACTCAGGTGCCATGTTGTCAGGAAGTCCAAGCTGCAAGGAGAGCTCAGCCTTCAAGACACTCCAGCCCAGGGGCCAGATAAGATGAAAGAAGCCTCTAGATGGTTTAACCCCTCAGCATTTGAGTCACCTTCTGTAGCCAGGATTTCACTCCTTGCAGTGGATGCTTTCCTGACTGGTTCCATGCTCCTCATCTGTGCTAAGATGCTTCTACCTTTAGAACTCATCTCCCCACCAGATGTAAGTTCTGTGCAGGCAGGGACCACATCTGTCCCCTTTGCCATCGTGTCTATTAAGTCCCAAGTCTGGCACATTGGAGGTACTTAAATGTTTGTGGAATGATGTTGAATCAATGAAGAACTGATGATTTCTAGAGGGTTAGAAGCAGTCTCAGAGACATTTCCAGTCTGACAATTTCATGAGCAATATAGGACTGCGGCAGAGTCTCTGGCTCCCACTCCAGCACCTCCTCTTCCCAAGGTTGCAGGAAGCCTCACTTTTCCTTGCAGTGGGACTTGGATCCAGTGGAGGAAAGGTCCCTCGACACAGACCTGTGCTGGAAGCTTCCTCTCTGCATTTCTTCCCTCTGGTATTAACAAATGTTAATTCGCTGCAATGATCATTGGCCTTTTGAATGCCCTTTACACTGCTATAATTTTGTGACTTCACTGAAAACACCAACCTTGTAATTTTGCTTGGCCTTACAGAAAAATCCTTGGAGGATATGTTCTAAGTCAGGGGGACGTCCAGATATATGTATACAGACATATATATATATATATATATTTTTTTTTTTTTGCTTGTGGGATTTATTCCACTTTGCATACAGATTTAGGTCATGCATGTGAAAATTTGTACTTATTTCAAAGTATAAACGTGCTGCTGGTTTCCTATCTGTCTCGCGTCACTGCTCCTCTTTCTGATGCTCTTTGCTCACAAATGGCCAGCTACATTGTTGAGGGCTTTGAGGGCTAAGTGACCTTTAGTGTAGTTTTGATTTCAAAACATCCAGCAAAATTCTGCTCTTTAATTTTTCTTTTACATGTAGAGAATCCTTTAAAATGTGTTCAGTTGATAGGAACCATGTGTCCCTCACTTGCAGCTTTCTCCAGCCCTGGATGGTGATGCATGCCGTGCATTCATTACTCCTGCCTGTTTTCCAGAAGGATAAATCATTTCTAGTGGAGATCAACTGTTGCCCGAGATGTGACGACCCTGGTGTGGTCTCTGGTGCTCACTTGCTGATGTGTGGTTTCTAGACCTGTCCCTCACTAGCTGATGTGTGGTTTCTAGCCCTGTCCCTCACTAGCTTTGTGACCCGGGAGCAGTTTGCCAAACCTTTCCATGCCTCATATTCCCCATCAGAGACATAGGGATATAGACTGCATGAAAGATCAGCTGCACTAGGACATGAGAGCTGCAGAGAGCTGGGCCTGACACACCCTACATGAGCACAGAGCAGAGGGATGTGTGTGGAGCAAGCCCAGAGTAGGGAGTGGGGGTAGTCAGTGTCATGAAATGTCACAAGTGTCTTCGGGCCTCCGTCTCTCCACTCGTAGAAGGAAGATGACAGACTAGTGTGTGAAGCCTTTTGCAACAGTAGATGGAACGTGTGACATGGAGGCAGTGTTATTATAATGACATGATCGCAATCTCTGCAGAGCGAGGAGCCAGAGGCTGCCTGGATGCACATCTCAGCAGTTGTGTGTGCCGGCGCGTGTGCGAGGTTTCTATCGAAGACAGGATCCACAAAGGCAGCATAACCACCCGCCTGGCCTTGCATAAAAGATAACAAGAAGTAGATAGAGCACGGAACACAGGAGAGGCAATGCAAATAAAGTCAGTTAATAAATCCATCTTAAAGCTCTTCCCCAAACGCTGGAGTTAAATTTCATCTCAGAACGCTGTGCATAACCAGCACTTTGAGGTAAGGTGGCCCCTGAGAGCTACAGAACTTTTAAAAGACAGGCAACTACTTTTGCTTGGTTGTAAGGAGGGATGACTTTTTGAACTCTTTTCTCCGAGCCCAACAACTCTGACTGGCTATAAACACAGGCGCACTAATGAGGTGCTTTTGCAAGGCCTCCACTTGACTCCTGTGTGGCTGCAGAGTGGCGGGAGTCAGCCGTGTGATCAAGGGCCACACGGCGGGAGCAGTGGTCACGGTGTCCAGCTGACTGGTAAATGCCCAGACTGCTGTGGGCCTGTCCTCTCTGGCAGGTAACAGGAGTGCCAGCTGCCATCCTTCTCCAGGGAGGAAAGAATGTTGGCCGTCAGGGAGGGACGGTGGGCATTGTGCATAAAGTTCTGCAATTTTAATATAAAAACCCTAGACTTGACGTGGTTTGTGTAATCCGGGGAAATCCACAAGCATCCAAAAGCATGCCAGTTCTAAGTCAGCTCTTTCGGCCCCAAAGAGGCCAAGGTGAGACCCTCCAGTCCTCAGCCCAGATACACTGTCTCTTTGCAGTGGGGTGTGGGGAGACTTTTCATTAAATTCCAGAAATTCCAGGCAGCATCCTTGTGTCTCCCAATCAGGCACACAATTCAAATGATCATTTAAAGAAATCTGTTGGAATGAAACTTAACCTCTATCTCACTCCAAACACAAAACCCTGAGCCACAGAAGCTTCTAGAACAGAGGCTGGCAAAGTTTCTCTGCAAAGAGCCAGATAGTGAATATTTTAGGCTTAGCTATCTAGTCTCTGGCACAACTATGCAGCTCAGCGTTTGCGAGGTGAAAGCAGCCACAGACAGCCCGTGAATGAATGAATGCACGTGACTGTCAGGGCACCTGGGTGGCTCAGTGGGTGATTGCCTTCAGCTCAGGTCATAATCCCAGAGTCCTAGAATCGAGCCCTGTGTTGGGCTCCCTGCCCAGTGGGAAGTCTGCTCCTCCTTCTCCCTGCCTGCTGCTCCTCCTGCTTCTACTCTCTCTCTGTCAAATAAATAAATAAAATCTTTAAAAAAAATGCATATGGCTGTGTTCTGATAAAAATCTACTGTTGGAGTTCATATATTTTTCACATGTAACATATTAGTCTGCTTTCCCCCCAGCCATTTAAAAATGTAAAACCATGCTTAACTCATCAGCCAAACAAACACAGGTGGCAGGCTGGATCTGTCCTGAGAGTTACAGTTTGCCAGCCTCCGTTCTAACAGTTAGCATCAGTGAAAGTCTTATGATCTTGATGAAGATTTTCTTGTCAGGAGACGAAAAGCATTAACCACAGAATTAAAAATTGTATAAATTGGACTTCATCAAAATTAAAGGTCTCTGCTCATTAGAAGACAGAGTGAAGAACGTGCTCATTAAAAGACATCATTTGATAAGGCACAGACTGGAAAGAACATTGCCGGCATGTGTATCTGGCAAAAGATTTGTACCCAGAACATGTAGAGGACTGTCGTAAATTAACAAAAAAGAGACAACAGCCCAATTTGAAAAATGAACGGAAGACTTGATCAAGCCCCTCTCAAAAAAGATCGAGGGATGGTCGATAAATATATCAGAGGTTCTTAGAACAGTACTGAATGTTGGCAGAGCGGAGAAGATTGGCTCCTCGGTGTCGATGGTGGGAACGTGAAGTGCTACTACCCTTTTGCAGAACTGTTTATTATAAATTTGATCGTGTACCTACCATATGACTCAACACTTCCTCTTCGGTATTTACTCAAGAGAAATGAAAACATGTATCTGTCAAATGACTGACACAAGAATGTGTAGAGCTGCCTTATTCATAATAGCCCAAGCTAAAAACAGCCAAAATGGGCATCAGTCGGAGAACAGATAAATAGTGGGATTTATGCTGTAGAATACTACTCGGCAGCAAAGAATGAACCACTGAAACATTCAACATCATGGGTGATTTTGTTTTGTTAAAGACTTAATTTTTTAGAGAAGTTTGAAGTTTATTATAAAATTGAGAGGAAGTTACAGGGAAAGGTACAGGGGAAACCTTATACCACCTGCCCCTATACACATACAACTTCCTTTACTCTTGACATCACTCACCAGGATGGCTCATTTTCTCCCCAAAGATGAACCTCCACTGACACTTTGTAATCACCCAAAGTCCATGGTTTACCTTGAGGGTCACTTTCCAGATTGTACCTTCTATGGTCTTGGACAAATGTATAATGACATGGATCCACCATGATAACATCATATAGAGTAGGTTCCCTGCCCTGAAAACCCTCCGTGCTCCTCCGATTCATTCCTTCCTTCCCCCTAACCCTTGGCAACCCCCAATCTTTTACTGTCTCCATGGTTTTGCCTTTTCCAGAATGTCGTAGAGTTGGAATCCTAAGTACAGAGCCTTCTCAGACGGAACTTCTTTCACTTAGCAATTTGCATTTAACGTTCCTCTGTGTCTTTCCATGGCTTCATAGCTCATTCTTTCTCAGAGCCGAATAATATTCCACTCTCTGGATGGATCACTGTTTATTTATCCATCACCTACTGAAGGGCATCTTTGTTACTTCCAAGTTTCGGCAATGCGAATAAAGCTGCTATAAACATCCGTGTGCAAGTTTTGTGAGGGCGTACATTTTCAACTCCTTTGGGTGAATACCAAGGAGTGCCATTCCTGGATTGCACTTATAGGAGCATGTTTAGTTTTGTAAATAACCGCCAAACTATAATTCAAAGGGGCTGCACTATTTTACATTTCCCCCAGCAGTGAACGACAGTCCCTGGACAGCTCCAACCACATTATTGTCAGATTTTGGCCATGTGTGGTGGTATTAGAGGATTCTTGAAAACGATTACACTGAGTGGAGTAAGTAGGACACGTAAAGGGAATACACTATATTACCCCATTTATGGGAAACCCAAGGACTAAAAGGATGTCATCTACAAAGATGGAAACCAAAGAGGAAACTGATAGGAGAGAGTAACTGACAGGGAACTCTCTGGGCTGATGGAAATATCCTAATCTTCACTGTCAATGTAGTGGCCACTAGCCATACAACACTGACCTGAGTTGTGGCTAGTGCCACCGAGGGACTAAATTTTTTGTTTGTTTGTTTCTATTTATTTAATTTTAAATTGAGTATTTTTTAAAAGATTTTACTTATTTATTCATGAAAGACACACACACACACACACACACACACACAGAGGCAGAGGGAGAAGCAGGCTCCATGCAGGGAGCCCAATGTGGGACTCGATCCTGGGACTCCAGGATCATGCCCCGGGCCAAAGGCAGGTGCTAAACCGTTGAGCCACCCAGGGATTCCCTAATTTGAGTTTCTAAAGCAGTATGAAATATTTTTCCCTTAAGCACAACTCTATTGTTTTGTAGGTCATTATTTCATGTTAACTGTTAAAAAGTTACCATTTGAACTGAGATGTACTGTAAGTATAAAACATATGAGTTTTACCCCAAAGAGTAAAATTTCTTTTTTTTTTAAATTTCTAATTATAATTTTAATCCTAATTATGATTCTTTTGGCCTCGACAAAAAACATTTATTTATAATCAATGACAACTTTTAAAATGTACTAGGCTACAATTACAGTATTAAAATTATTTTCACTTATGTCTTTGGACTTTTCCTAATGCGACTGCTAGAAAATTTGAAATTACATGTGTGGCTCTCATCATATCGCTACTGGACAGAGCTGGTCTATTTCTTGCTTTGCATGGTAGTTACCTGAGTGTACGCAATTGTCAAAACTTGTTGAACTGAGTACCTTAGATCTGTACATTTAATTGTGTATTAATTATAGTTCAATTAAAAAATGGGGATCCCTGGGTGGCGCAGCGGTTTGGCGCCTGTCTTTGGCCCAGGGCGCGATCCTGGAGACCCGGGATCGAATCCCACATCGGGCTCCCGGTGCATGGAGCCTGCTTCTCCCTCTGCCTGTGTCTCTGCCTCTCTCTCTCTCTGTGACTATCATAAAAAAAAAAAAAAAATGACACCACATGACCCTACTCGACTAATTTATGGCATTAGAAATCAGGCAAGTGGAAGGCTGGTGACGGAAGGGAAATGAGACTTCCAAGGGGCTGGAATGCTTTTCTCTTGGTGAGGATGCTGGTTATGCGAGTAAGCTCGCATAATTTGTGAAAATTCATTGAACTTCATGTCTGAAGACAGAAAACCTGAGGCTAGGTTTTATATCCTTAACACACAATTTTGAAAAACCCTGCTTGATACTTTCAAGTGTTACTTTAAAATTGAGCTCAGCTTTATGGTGTGTCCAAGGAGTTTGATCTTTTGATTTTAAAAGGCAAACTTATGCAGAACAAGTGGCTAATTAGTTAGGTGCTGCCCTGGGAAACATTGTGTTTTACAATCAGAAAGGTTCCACACTCCCAGGACTGGTGTCCCTAAGTCCTAATCTCTCCCAAGTGGAGGACTTGCCCTATTTGAAAGAGCTAAGATCATGGTCCCACTACTTGCTGAGCTGACTTTGCCTGAGGACAGCTCTCTGCACTGCATGTTCCCAGGCTTCCATCAGACCTCATCTTCAAAGAAAACTCTAGCACTAGAAGTCATTCTAGCTGCTGCAGGGAGGCCTGGTGCCCAGTGACCCAAGGGACATGAACTCCCAAAGGTACTGGAATGGAGGTGGCATATGGCAGAGGGTAGGGGTTAATCACTCAGTTGTGTGTCCTCACCAGAGTGACCACAACACTGGGCTGATTCAGGGAGGAAGGCCAGACACAAGGGGCTCTTTGCTGCCTGGAGGGTGTGGAGGGATAGCAGGGAAGAGTGGACTCAGACCTCAGGATGTGGGAGTGGTCAGCAGCACAAGGAGATGTGGCCAACTTCAGCATCGTCCCCATCTTTGGGAGGGCCAGACCTGTGGACCTCGTGGCAGCAGGTAGAGGGAATGGCAAAGTGGCAACATGATGGAGGTGGATGTAACTTCGGACTTGTGGCCATGGGCATCACTACTGGCTTTGACGCTGCTGGTGCAAATTTGTGCAGGTTATTCAATTTCTCTAAATCTCCACTTTCTGGGACACCTGGGTGGCTCAGTGGTTGAGTGTCTGCCTTTGACTCATGTCGTGATCCCAGGGCCCTGAGATTGAGTCCTGCATCCAGCTTCCTGCAGGGATCCTGCATCTCCCTCTGCCTATGTCTCTGCCTCTCTCTCTGTGTGTCTCTCATGAATAAAGAAATAAAACCTTTAAAAAAATCTCCACTTTTTCTCCTGATGAAGGAGATCATAATAGCCATTTGCAGGATTATTGGGGAGTTAGGTTAAACAGGTAAGCTATGCCAAGTACTTGGTAAAGGGTATGATTGGTTTTGGGGTGTGGTTGTCTTCAGCAGGATCCTGGCCAGTGACTGAATAAAGGCAGGAATCAAGCCTCCGATGAGTTGCTCAAGGCCACAGCCAAGGATGACACAACACACAGAACACATAGGCAGGCTTCAATGCCAGCAGAAAGCCAGTAGGTTAGTAAGAAAATGGAGCAGAGCTAGCCCTTGATACTGCATGTCTTAGGCTGGGTTTTCCAGAAGCTGATCCTTGGAGGATTCATGTGAAAGTGAAGATCCTCTGATAGAAAGTATTCCCGGGAAAAACCAATAGGGAGGTGAGGCCAGCATGGCAAGGAGGCCAAATGAGGGTAAAAAGACAAACAATTTCATAGAGAGGCACTGTGGCAGCCAAGATGATGCCCAAGCATCTTCCCCTCCTGGTGCACCTGCCCTTCTGTAATCCCCTTGCACTTTGCATGGAGACCTTTGCAGACCTGTTTAACAGTAGGATATTGTGGAGAAGACCTGGTGTGACTCCTGAGGCTAGGTCATAGGAGACATTGTGTTTCTCTCTTGCTCTCTGGCATCACTAGCTCTGGAGAGGCCAGCCACCATGCTGTGAGGACACCCAGACCATCTGTGGAGAGGCCCATGTGGGAGGAACTGAGGCCTCCAGCAAACAGCTACCACCAACTTGCCAGCCATGTGAGGGCACTGTCTTAAAAGTAAAGCCCCCAGCCTCAGTCGAGTCTCCAGATCAACATCTGGCCAACGTCTCAATTGCAACCTCATGGAAGACCCATGAGGAGAACCCAAGTAAGCCACATCCCATCACCTGACTCACAGAAACTGACATAATAAATGTTTATTGTTATTTTAAGTCACAAGACTCAGGGTTAATTTGTTTGCATGGCAATAAAGGGCTGATAAAGTCACTTTGCCTCATTTGCACAAGGGATCTCTGGAGACAGACCAAGTCATGTGTTATAGTGTCCTGATCGGTGGGAGCAGGAGCACATATATCTCCCAATCCCATCAGTCATTGGAGAAGAGCTTCTGGGGGCAGACTGGGGACAAAATTCCCGAGCCATGGCCCCCCATGCATGCAGGGGAGTAGGCTCCAGCAGCTGGAAGACAGTCTCCCACAAAGACGTCCAGGTACTGGCTGTCAGGGGGCACACTCAGGGCAAAAGGATCTGAGGGAACATGAGAGGACCCCCCAATAGCATTGACCACAGGGGCAAATCCAGCAGGGTGAGGGTGTGGGGAGGGTGCCCACAGTGAGGACCTGGATCTTGCTGACTGGGGGAGGTGGCACCAGGCATAGTGTTAAGAGCATAGATGTGGCTCCAAGATGGCTGGGTTTGAATCTGGGCATGTCGATCTCTCTGAGCCTCAAACATCTCACTCACAAGGTGGGGTTGCGAAATAACAGATCCTAGTTCACAAGGTCGTGTGAAGATTCAGTGGGATCCCTTGGGCTTGTTGCTAGCCCACAGTAGGCACTTAGGATATTAGTGATTACTTGGTAGTAGTACTATCACTATGAATGGCAGCAGAGGAGCTAGCATGAAACACCGGCACCATCATGGGGTCAGTAACCTGGAGCTGAATCAGATACACCTGTACTTCTAGCAGACAACACCTTGGTCCAGTTCCAGTTCTTGGGGAGCTTGCAGGAGAGTGGGACCAAGATGCCTCTTTGCCTGCCTCACCCATTCATGGGTCACACTGACAGACTCCTACCCAACTCTCATGGGGACAAGGCAGGGCTGGATCTAGCAAATGAAGAATGGGAAAATGAGGGAAGGTCTCCCCAGCTGGTATTTCATTACTGCCCAGGTGCCTTGGAAAGCCCACTTCCAAGTCTCTGCACTTGCTGCTTTTTGCACTTGACCTAATGGTTACCCTCCATCCCCCTGATTCAGACGGGTTGGGCAGGACTGTGTGCCGGCCATTACCATTGGCAGTGAATACCACAGAAATGCAGATTCTCACTGAAATCTGTCCAAATGGGGAGACTAGAACCAGGGTGGACCGTTTGCTCAACTCTTGGTGGAGGCACCCCTGACATTGCATCCTCCATGTTGCCCTCTTGGCAACATTAATTTTCAAAGTACATGCCTATATTTCTAGGGCCCAGGGTGTACCCATTTGGCTTCATAAAACCCTGGTGCTTGGGAACACGAACGGACTTGGGAGTCCAGAGTTCACGTCACCTTCTATCATAGACCTGCAGCTTCCTCCATGCAACATTCTTTATCGATTTCTATCTAATAGTGACTGATGCAGCTCTTGGGCCTTTCTCTGATGAATCCAAGCTGTCTGTCAAGGAGGAGAGACAGGGCAGGAGAAAAGCATTATTATTCCAAAGCGCAATCATTAGATTAATAGTAAGCTCAAAGCAACACCATCAGCGTGGGGAGAATCAATGAAGGAACAGAGGTAAGGCTGTCTCCAGATAAGAGAGCTGCTTCTCAGGCATGTGTCCTATTTATAGATCATGTGTGTTCATTCTACCCTCGTCCCTTCTCCGCTCCAGCTCTCCCAGGTGAGCTGATTATCATCTTTAAGACTATGTGTCGGCAACATAAACCACCACCACCATCACTCTTTATCTCTGCCCCATCTTCCTCAACGTGCCCACCAGGAAAATTAGACAAAAAAATCCTGTTGCTTCGTGCCGGAGCAAAGACATTTTTCACAACTTTCCTGAAAGAAATTTTTATCTCACCACAATTGATCCTTCCCTGTAATTTGAGAAAATAAAAACTTTAAGGCCCCAAGTAGACAGCAAACTTTAGAAATAATTTCCCCAGATGGATTTCCCCTGTGCCCTTCTATCCACAAACACTTAGTTTTCCCAAGTCATAGCTTGTCGGCCAGTGACTTTATTTTGATGGCTTTAATTTTTGTGTTCTAGATTTATCATTCAGAATGGATGGAGGGGGAGGAGAGGCGGGATTTTCTCTGAAGGATTTCTTTTTAAATGTAAGGAAATGCTTCTCTGGTTCTGTATCAACGAGAGCTAAGCGTGGTGGTGGCCGGAACGTGGGCAGGGCAGTGGCTGACAAGAGGAGATTGGGGGATGCAATGTCCAGAGTCTAAGTGCAACATGACAGGTGGCCAGCCTTGCAAGACCCTTTCAGCCTTCACACCCACCCCTGCATCCTGCATAACACCCTCTCCCTTCAGAAGGCACTCCAGAATTCTCCCATCTGTTCCCTGGCCATTGGCTCTGAACCATACTTCACCCTGCCCACCATCTTGTTTTGAATTCTCCCAGCATTTGAGCTCATTGATCATCTATGGCTTATTTTTCTGTTTCTGGCTTCATCTTGCCCTTTGGACTTGATGCTTTGATAAAATTGCACTTTTTGTCTTGAGCTATTATTGACTTAGATCAACTTCTTTCTTGGTTCAATTGGCCACAGCACTCCCTCCCCTCCTCTCACCTCCTCTGGGATTCTCTTGGCTTTCCTTGTACCATGAATGGGACTTAGATGGAGAAACCCCAGCAGGACATCAGAATAGACTACTGCCACCGAAGCAGGTATCTCTTTTTCTAGGACGTTCTCTCTCTACTCTTGTCCCTTGATAACTTCAGGTTTGCAAATGCAGCACTTGGGAAACCATGTTTTCCCACACCCCCTTTGTGTATTGACAGTGGCTCCTATTCAGACAATTTGCGACCTACCCTCCCTCCACATTTTTTTGTAAAGTTCCAGAGCAGAACTATGCACTTTCCATTAAAAGCCTATTAAAATGTATCTATTGATGAAAACTGTATGGCTCATCACCAAACATGCCGAGTCAAGATAATGCATAAAACTTAGACACACAGCTCATCAATTTGTAGCCATTTCTTTTTCCTTTAAGACATTAATATTGAATTCCTTATAACATTGGATATAATCTAAATGCTCAACCAGAGAGGTCGGGAAAGATATGCCCCAGTCCTACTGAACAACTGTGTTCACAAAGACTACTCAGTGACTCAAAGAAAGGATGCTGAGGGGAGAAGGTGGAGTGAAGACATATCTTCCGTGTACACCCACTTCCGCGTGCCCAGCACCCTTGGCTGGGACACCAGCTTGCAGGGCTGGGGACCGCCTGTATCGTCCTGCTGGGTAGAGTCCACAGTGCAGCCACAGGGTGGCCAGCAGGAAATCAGCTGAGGGCCAGGGATCATTCGAGGAAAGCCTGCTGCTTCAAGCCGGGTTTAAGGTGGAAAAAAGCCTGTGTGTGCATGGGTAGGGATGGAGAGGGAGGATGGGGAGGACACAGGGCGCGGAGGAGGACAAGAGCCTCACAATCACTGTGCTGAGATGTAGCCATGGTAAACCCCTTCAGGTGATGCTGTTCAAGACTTATCTTTATTCTTTAGTGCCTATCTTGATTTTTTAAGTGTGATTTATACTGAGGGACAGAATAAATACAATCAGGACATGCTTACAATTTGCAAGCCTGATTTCATGTACTGTTCAGTTACACATTCTCTCACATTCTAGGCGCATGCGTGCACACACACACACACACACACACACATTTACCCCCATAGACATTGGAGGAGCGGACACTGGATCCTGGGGTGGGATGCGGGCACTGCCCTGAACGTGGGGCCAGGCCACTGTGCCCTGAACTGAGGGTTGCTGGATTAAATTTGGGTTTCAGATAAACAATTTTTTTTCTTACTATAAATATTCCTATTTGTTCTATCTGGCAACTCTGCCTGGACCCCTGATTTATGAGAAGAAAAGCTTAGATTAGGATTTACTACTTCCTGGGAGAAAGAGAGTGAGAGAGGTGAGAGAGAGAGGGCGGGGGGAGGGAGATTATTGCTTTCTCTCTCCCCTGAGCACAAAGTCCTGCAGGGACTGCCTTTCTCCGATCATAAAGTTTCTCATCCAATTTGCTTTCCCATCGCTCCCGAATTTTTCCCTTTTTTGAGGGAACTCACTCTCACAGTCTCTTATTTGCCTGGATTTACATATAATGAACCTCCTCTCCGTCTCCCTAGCAACGGGGCCTCTCACCAGTAACTTCCCCAAACAGCCTCAGACAGAAAACCTACAGAACACTGTTCTAGAAGAGGCTGGCACCGCTTCCCACCAAACACCTTTTAAACAACATTTAAACAAGGTTTTGGAGCTCGTATGGTTCCATCACGTATGGATTTCTCCCTCTTCATTTTCAGCAGGGGGAAAGATGTTTTTCTTGTACGGAATAGGAGCTGCTTTTCATTCACTTCTGGGTCTCTGTGACCTGGCTTGGAGAGAAGTTTCCAGATCATGCTGAATAGTCTGAAGCTCTGAGGACTGGGGTATCCCGGGGGTGATGACATCCACACTTAGGAAGAGGAAAGACAGAGGCCCCTTTGTCATGTTTTTCATACATCTTGTATTTTTACAGATTTTGTTTACTAAGTTGCATGTATTAAGACATAATGAATTCGTTAAAGACATTATTATTATTAACCAAAGACATACAGCAGGTGATCAGTGCCTCCACTGCTCCAGAGCCAGCCAGTGTTTCCCACAGAGTCTAAAGGATTCCAGTTGAAGGCAAAGACGCCGTATTTCCTTTAAGCTGAACGCTGCTGTGCTCTGTAAATGTGCAGGTTCCGTCCACAGAAATACAGAAGCAAAACTAAAGCCTCCCAGGCTGCCCGCACCAATGCAGGGGTGGAGCTGAACTTGGGGCAAAGAACGTCAGTGATTCTACAAGAGAGGGGCTCCAGAAGAAGAACAGGGTTATTTGAGGGGACTTGAAATAACTCCACCAACAAGCACACAATTTTAGGACAATGGAGCAACTATGTTCTAAGGTCCAGCTGCCTGGGTGCAAACCTCAGCTCTGCTGCTTATTAAGTGTGTAGCCCTGACCTCGATGAGCCTCAAGTTTTCCCATCTGTGAAAAGGGGCTGATGACAGTAATTGCACATTTAGGATGCATGTGGAAGCGAAGAATGCAAAGTTCAACTCAAACTGAGACAGTATCTTGTGTATCTTTATTCTCTGGCAGTGTGGGCTTCATCATAACCTAACGACGGCATGGCTGCAGAGCTAGACACGTCTGCAAGGAGAGGCCAGAGTCCCCTCCAGATAACCTCACAGAAGAGTGAGCAGATTTCTTTCATGGAGCCCTCATTAAACCTTCACCCAGGGTTCATACACAGATTTGGATGATGTGATCACAGGTGAGCCAGTCAGGGTCCAGGATGTGATTACCTTGGTCAAATCAGGCTGGAGGCACCCACCCCTTCCCTAGAGCAGAAGTGGAGTTACCCCAAAGAACACATCCACTTGCAGATCACGATACTCAAGTGAGAGCTGTGAGGATTCAGGAAGGTAGTACCTGCACAGTACCAGGTACACAGTGAGTGCTCAATAATTGTTAGCTGTTTATTGGCTGCTGTTCTTTTCCCAATGGAATCAGGGTAACCAGCAGCCTTGCAAAAAAAAATGTATTCCACTGGAAATGTTTACGTGCATATTCCTTCATCATCATCACCACCATCAACACTGTCACTGGCTGAGTGCCTACTGTGTGCCAGCACTGTCACAGATGCTTTAGGTACCTAGGATCTAACCCCTGCAACAACCAGTGACATACTTCAAGGGCATCTTCTCCCTTGTTCCTTACCAAGGAGAACCCTGATTTTGTTCAGTGTGGCAAGGCACTACATTTTTAAAACAATTGATGCAATTAATTAATATAATTAATACAGGGACACCTGAGTGGCTCAGCGGTTGAGTGTCTGCCTTCGGCACAGGGTGGTCCAAGAATCAAGTCCCGCATCGGACTCCCTGTGGGAAGTCTGCTTCTCCCTCTGCCTATGTCTCTGCCTCTCACTCTCTGTGTTTCTCATGAATAAATAAATAAATAAAATCTTTAAAAATAACAATTCATGAATGAAAATAGACCAAACCCACTTCTCCTTTTAGGTGTGATCATCTAAAACTGAGATGGTTGGAAATGGAAGTACTACATCCTGTGCACTGAGATAGACAATATATCAGGCAAGGCCCTTGAAGTTACCAGGCTCCTCTGCAGCAGGTGGGGTCACACGACCCACTCTGGCCAATGAGGTGTGAGGAGATGCCTGTCTTGACTTCCTGGCAAGGGGAGAGGGAGGGGGAGATGGCCTTCTTGGTACGGGCGCCACCTACCTACACCTCCCGGTTCTTTGTTCTCCTTCCTCCTGCTGCCACCAGGACAGAAGCGGTGGGGGAGCAACCACCTGTTGGTCATGAAGGTAGAAATCCCCCCTGAGAATGATGGAGCAGCAGGAAGGAGCTGACTAGTCCTGGGCCACCTCCTCCTGCAAGACCTGCAAGATGTGTTGAGGTGGAGAGAAAAGCACTGTCTTTGCTGACGTTAGGTTTCTGTTGCAAGCGAACACAGCTTCTCCCAGGTAATCGCTAGATATGATGACTCACTTTACAGGTGAAGAAAGCTAGGGAGGGAGCCCTTTACCTCAAGTCTGGAATTCAAGCAGCCCTCCAAACCAGTGTTCCCATCTTCAAAAGATGAAATTTTGGCACATGCTACAACATGGATGAACCTTGCAGGAATGACACTCAGTGACATAAGGCAGACACAGATGCTGTAGGATCCCACGTCTACGGGGTCCCTGGAGTCACCCCATTCCTAGAGACAGACGCGGACAGAGAGAGCCAGGGGCTGACGGAGGGCATGTGGGGAGTGGGTGTTTGGGGACAGAGTCCCAGTTTGGGGAGGCTGAAAAGCTTCTGGAGATGGATGGTGGGGATGGCTGCACAGCAGTGTGAATGTACTTAATGTCAGTACTTGTAGGAACTGGACACTTACAAATGGCAACATGGTAAAACTTATGATGTGTATTTTACCACAACAGAAAAAATTCCGTGTGGGAAAGTCTTACTAAAACAAAACGAACAAAAAAACCCAATGCTCCCTCCAACACCTGCCTCATAAAAGTATGAAAATTTTGTGTCACCTCTTTCAAGAGATTCCGTGTACACCGCCCCTCCCCAGGCCCTCTGGGTTCTGGTGGGCATCCAGGATGATGATGTGGCTTCTGCCGTTGGGGCTGACACCATTCTGCCTACAGCAGGGACTAGGGACAGGCAAGCCCCTGCACTCACAGCTCTGGCGACAGGCTGCACTGCTAGCATCTCGGGAGGTGGAGCCACGGCGCCCAAGTCCAAACCTCAGCAACAGAGACCTGAGGCCACATCAAACTGAGAGGACCAGGGATAACATTTCTCCAGGAATGAAATATTTCCAGAGTGCATACATTAACATTCAAGACTCCCCAAGAATATTCAAAGTGTCACCGAGGTCCTGATTTGGGGAGATGCTCTTCTTTTCCCTAAGTGAAAATGTCACTGCTCTGCCTCCAGAACGAGGCTCGCCGTTCACAGCTCTTCTACCCCAGGATCACTGAGGCATCTTAATTAGGTTAAAGGGTTTATACATCTTTCTTTCCCGACATTCATTCATCATCTCTCTGGATATTTCATGTGCGTGGGTTCAAGCTGTGAGTCACTGATTTCCTTCCTGGGGGGTACTTACAGAGGAGTAAAAAAAAAAAAATGTCCACCTTACCTTCTGGTGCTTAAAGCAAATCTCTCAAGCCCAAGGACGTGTCCGGAAAGAGAACAGGGTTCACTTAGGCCTGCAGTTCTCAGCCCCAACAGCCCCTTAGGATGTCTTGGGGGACCTCTGACAAATGCAAATGCACAGCCACAGCTCAGACCAATGAAATGAGCAGCTCTCAGGTGGAGCCCAGCTGCCATGCTGTTTTACAGTTCCCCAGGTGACTCCAATGTGCAGCTGACTGTGAAGAACTGTGCTTTGGGATCCTTGCTACTCTATGTGTGGTCCATGGACCAGCGGCATCAGCATCACCTGGGAGATCACTGGATGAACCACCTCAGGTCCCACTCCAGGCCTCCTGAATCACCAGGGTTATCCGAATCAGAATCTGCATGGTAATCAAGTTCTCAGTTGATCCACATACATATTTACTTTGGGGATATTTGGGAGGAATGCTCTTGGGAGGAACCTTGCTTATCACTGACGATTTCAAGCCTCATTGCTTTCAACTCTAGTTGATTGCTCCCCAACTTCTCTCACCTCTGAGGAGATGTGGGCCATGATACTGGCCATCTCAGGGGTGGTGTGGTGCCTGAGTGTCAACTCTGACACAGAAGGGTTTGTTGTATACAGAGCCATGTGACCCTTCTTCTAGTACCAAGTGCCACATCTCAGGCCAGCTAATGCCACAATAATAATGATTAATAATAACAGTTCCATATATTGGTAAAAAACACTTGCATGGAGTGCTTCATTTAATACTGCTGGCAGTCCTTACTTAGTATAGAAGTTGATATTATTGTTCCTGATTTATAGATAAGGTAACAGAACCTCATGGAAGAAAGACACTTGTCCAACAAGTTTGTACAGCTGGTACTGCAGTAGGTGGTGAAGAGCTGGTTCCCCATCACCCCACTGTGCTTAGGAGCCTAAGGGTAGGAGGTGAGAATGAACAAGGGAAGGCAAGTGGCCAAGGAAGTGAGGGGAGGATGGAGGAAGAGGGACCACACAGAGCAGAAAGCCCACATGAAGTAGGAAAAAATGTGATTGTCAGGACTTCTGGTTACAAGTGACAGAAACCTAATACCCACTGATGGAATCTCAGATAGGAATTTGTTGACTCATCTGAAATGTCTAGGAACAGCTGGACCTCAGGACATAGTGTCTTTCTCTCTTTTCCTCTATCTCTCAGATCTGCTTTCCTTTATGCCTACATCGCTCCCAGGCAGGCTCTGCTTTATGGTGGAGAAAATGTTGTCCAACAGGGTCCATCCTACACTTTTCTGCTTTGCAACCTGCAGCAGTAACAGATTATTGAGTAATCTCAATAACTAGCAGACCCTTAGGATTGACATTGGTTGGCTGGGCCCTGGTCATCTACTCCTCCCTGCAGGCAGCAATGGGAAACCACATGGAGAGATGCAGGGCACCCGGGAATCACTAGCTCCACCAGTCTAGTCTAGTCTGTGTTTGCCCCTCCAGATCTACCCTCCACCCTCCTCTCTGCCCTGAGGTTGATTTGTATGGGCTACATCGCTAGGCCTCCCTTCTCCTCTGCCTTTCCTCTCCCTCTCCCCCCCCCTTTTTTTTTACAGCTTTATTAAGGTATAATTTGCATGCCCTAAAGTCCATTCAGTATAGGTGTACAATTCAATGATTCTTAGTATATTAACAGCACCATGAAACCACTATGACAATCCTGTTTCAGAACATTGCCACTGTACCCTCAAATTTACTCTAGCCTGTTTGCTGTAGCTTTAGGCAAAATCCAGAACTTGCCTTTTCTGGACATTTCATGTAAGGGATTCATACAATATATAGTCTTCTAGGTCTGGCTTCTTTTGCTCTGTGTAATATTTTTGATGTTCGTCCATGTTGTAGCATATGTCGGTATTTTGTTTATTTTTTTGCTATGTGGTAGTCCGTTGGGTAGATAAATCGCATTTGGTTTATCTATCCACAGCTGATGGACATCTGGGTTGTGTGTAGTTTGACCTATTTATGAATAAAGCTGTTATGAACATTTGTGTACAAGTCTTTGCGTGGACATGTGTTCTCAATTCTCTTGGGTGGATTCTGAGGGGTGGAATTGCTCTATCATACAGTAAGTTTATGTTAAAGTTTTTAAGAAACTGCCAAACTGTTTTTCCAAAGCTACTGTATCATTTTGTGTTTCCACCAGCAGTGGATGAATGAAAGTTCCAATTTTTCTATTCCTTCCTATACTTGGGATTGTCTGATTTTTTAAAAAAATGATGGCCATTTCTTAGGTATGGAGTAGTGGTATCTCATTATGGTTTTAATTTGGGTTTCCCTAGTGACTATTAATGTTGAGTGCCTTTTCATGTGCTTATTAATTTGTATGTCATCTTTGGTGAAATGTCATTTAAGTCTCTTGCTTATTTTTAATTTGGCTAAATTGTCTTCTTATTATTAAGTTGCAAGAGTTCTTTGTATATTCTGGATATAGACCTTCTTTATCAGGTATATGATTGGCACATATTTTCTCCCAGACAGTGACTTGTCTTTCATTTTCCTAATGGTGTTCTTTGAAGTGCAAAAGTTTTTAATTTTAGTGATGTCCGACTTATCAATTGGCTCATGCTTTTGGTGTCATATCTCAGAACTCTTCATCTGACACAAAATCTTGAAGATTTTTTCCTATGAGTTCTAGAAGTTTTATAATTGTAATTCTTACATTTAGGTCTATGGTCCATTTTTAGTTTATTTTTAGATACAATATAAACTCTTTTATCTTTATTTTATTTTATTTATATTTTGAACTTGAATATCCAATTGCTACACCATTTTTTGAAAAGACTATCCTTTTCCCTATGGAATTGTCTTGGCATCTTTGTCGAAAATCAATTGACCATAAATGTAAGGGTTTATTTCTGGAGTCTTACTTCTGTTCCATTGGTTAATATGCCAACCCTTCTTTCAATAACACTTTCTCGATGACTGTAGCTTTATAGTAAGTTTTGATATAGGGTTGTGTAAGTGCCTCAACTTTGTTTTCCTTTTTCAAAATTGTTTTAGCAATTCTAGGTCTTTTGCATTTCTACATACATTTTAGGACCAGCTTGTCAATACCTACTGGGATTTTAGCTGGTATTGCTTTGAATTTACAGATCAACATGGGGAGATTGACACCCTAACTACATTAAATCTTCAATTCCATGACCAGGGAATAGGTCTCCATTTATTCACATCTTCTCAGTAATTCTTTATGGTTTTAAGTATACAGATCTTACATATTTTTTTGGTTAAATTCATTCCAAAGTGATTTTTTCTTTTTGATGCTATTGCAAATGAACTTTAGAAAAATTTTATTCTTGAATTCTTCATTGTTATAGAAAAATGCAATCTATTTTTATAAGTTGACCTTTTACCCTGCAAACTTGCTAAATTTACTTGTTCTTAGAAGGATTTGTGTCTGTGTATGTAGATTCCTTAGGATTTTCTCCATATAGAATGCCATCTGTGAATGAAAAGTTTTACTTCTTTCTTTGTAATCAGAGTGCTTTCAATGTTTCTTTCTTTTGCCTTATTTCGCCGACTAGAATCTTTGATGTAATGCCAAACAGAAGTAGGGAGAACAGACATCTTTGCCTCATTTCCAGTCTTTACAGAAAGCATTCCAGTCTTTCACCATTAAGTATGATGGTAATGGTGATTTTTTGTGCTTCAACAGGTTGAGGGAATTCCCTTACATTCGTATTTTGTTGATGGTTTTCTTGTGAATGGGTGTTGGATTTTGTCAATTGCTTTCTCTGTGTCTACTGGGATGATTCACCATCTGAGTGTGCCATCTGTTTTCTGCTAGGACCCTGACTGATAAAAATGCTCACTGCAAGAGGAAATGTAAATGATGAAGTTCCCTATTCCTCCATCAATGGATTATTGCACTGACTTGGAGCCTTTTCTCCCAGCCTCTTGGCTTCAACAGATTTGGGTTTAAAATATGTCCACAAATTATTTGATACTCTCCATGTCAAAGATGAAGCCTAATTTCCCTCCTTGGGTGTGGGTTGGACTTAGTGACTCCTGATTAATAGAATATGGCAGGAGTGCCAGTATATGGTTTCCGATTCTAGATCATAAAGGGCATTATGACTTCGGCCTTGTTCTCTCTCCTGGATCGGTTCCCCTGGAAGAAGCCAGCTGCTGCATTGTGAAATCACTGGAGCAGCCCTACAGAGTGAGCCCTGGGTGGGCCCTCTGGGAAGGGGGACCTCAAGCTTTCAGATGACCAAAGCCCCAACCAACATCTGACTGCAAACTCATGAGACACCTGGAGCCAGAACCACTAGCTAAGTCACTCCCAAATATCCTGACCCACCGAAGCTGAAAGGCAATAAATGATTATTATTTTTAGCCATGGGGGGTGGAGTGGTTTGCTCTGTAGCAATTGAAAGTACAAGAGACGTTGCCACCTTCTCTCAGGGTATGTTAAACTCTATAATGATGAAGGTGACGCGAAGGAACAAAGGTTTCTGGACCTAGGGCATGGGTAGAAGTTAGATCCCATAGGATTAGGAATCCCTCTGAGAAGAGGGGCTTGGTGAACAATATACGTGAAAATGTTTTGTAGGTGGTAAATACGGCATACAGCATTTATTCCTAGGAGTATCACCGTGGTTTCCAAAATTATACTCAGTGTCACCTGGTATCCTGTCCATCCCACATGTCAGATCTTTGATAATTTGTGTTCTTTTAAGAAAGGAACCCAGGATCATGGCCTGCCAGGGCTGCTGTGCTGATCAGGTACCTGATGCTGACACATGAGCCCACCCACATTTGGCTCCCATCCGTTGCTCTTTCTAGAATGCCAGATAGGAGGGACCTGCACACTCTGAATTTTGATCACCTGTGGGTGGGTGATCTGTTTTCTAATTAGATTCTCCACCCAGCCCCTTCTGCTGGAAGTTTCACCCAGGAGGGAAGATCTAAAGCACTTGTGTCAAAGGTTATAAAAGCATTTACACAGCAAGTGAGGTCTTGCTTAACAATAGGCAATAAAAAAAAGAAGAGGGAGACAAGGAAATATCTGCCTCGGGCTGCCGTCCTGCACTGTAGCATTTGTGTAAAGTGAAATGTGAGTCCTTGTTTTCTGATGAGCAGAAGGTCACCATTCATCTCCATTTACACAATTAAATGCTTTCTCATCTTCCTTCCAAGCGGGAGGAAAAGTTGGTTTACCATCCTAAAAGACAGGAAACTCTTTTTAAGTAGCCTGTGCCTTTGTCAGAATGTTCTGGATGTAAGTGACAGAACCCTGAGTGCAACCTTAAGTAGCTTCAGCAAAACAGAGAACTTTGTCGTCTAACTGAACCAGAAAAGCGGGCAAAAATGGAGCTGACCAAAGGAATTCGAATGCCATCTTTTCTCAAATTAATTGCCTTCCCTCTCTCCTGACAGAGCTGAACCCATGGCCAATAGATGTCCCCAAACCTGGCCTCCCACCTGGTACCTCCAGCTCCCTGCCTGATGTTGCCATTGGGATATCTGTCAGGACTTGCACACCAAGGAGCCTCAAACTCAGTTCATTATTTGCTCCTAGGGTTTGGCTCTTCCTCCTCCAGTGTTTCCCTATGGGAGTAGATGGCACCATCTGCCAGTGGCACAAGCCAGTAACCTCTCTGACCTTTCCCTCCCTCATCCCCTCAAGGTCAATCAGTAAGTACCTCTCTCCCCCACCTCCCACTTCTTAGTTGGAGCCACGCTCCCTCCGGGAGTGTTATAGTAACCACCTTCTAATGGATCCATCCTCATCGATTCTTGCTCCCTCTGATTTATTCTCCATTATGGTCGCCCTAGAGATCCTTAAAAAACAGAATGGAGGGGCAGCTCGGGTGGCTCAGGGGTTTAGCGCTGCCTTCAGCCTAGGCCGTGATCCTGGAGACCCAGGATCAAGTCCCACGTTGGGCCCCCTGCATGGAGCCTGCTTCTCCCTCTGCCTGTGTCTTTGCTTCTCTCTCTCTCCTCTCTGTGTTTCTCATGAATACATAAATAAAATCTTTAAAAAAACAAAAACAAAACAAAACAAAAACAGAATGGACTCTGTGAGTCCCTTGCTGTGCACGCTTTGATCACCAGTAGGATAATACCCCAAGTCTTTACAAGGGTGTGATCCTACCCTGCCCTTCTCCCCTTCCTCACCGGGAGCCACTCTCCTCTTCGCTCCCCAGCCACTTTGTTCCTTTCCACCCCATGGCCTTTGCACACATTGTCTTCTACCCAGACATCCCTTCCTCTTTCTTTACCTACTTAGTTCCCATCCACACTTAAGAGCTGGTGTACGGGTTTTAAAAATAAGTTCACAAATTCTTTGATGTTCCTTCTTCCCAAATGGAGCCCAATTGTCCCTTGTCTTAATGAATGTGGCGGAAGAGACTAGGTCATAAAAGGCATTGCAGCTTCTTCCTTGTTCCTTCTCTTGGGTTGCCTGCTCTGGGAGAAGCTAGCTCCTATGTTGGGAGGATACCCTCAAGCAGCCCCTGCTTGAGTCTTCACTGTAAGGAATGGAGGCCTCTAGCCAACAGCCAGCAGTGAGTTTGGAAGTGGATCCCAATGCCCCAGTTGAGCCCTCAGATGATAAATGATGCAGCCCCAACCCACTGCTTGTCTGCAACCTCGTGAGAGAGTCAGTCAGAGCCACCCAGCTAAGCCATGCATGAATCCCTGACCCACAGAAATGGAGATAATTAAACATTTATTGTTTTGAGGCACCAGGTTCTGTGGTAATTTGTTACATAGCAACAGACAACTGATACGGTCATTTCCTACATTATTCTCTTTCATAACTCCTCTGGCTTTTACATTTAAATTATTAGCTGGGGAACTCAATGTTCAGAAATGTCTATTGTGGTTCCCACCATGGCCTCAGGGCCCTGACCCTGGTAAGTGCTGACCAGGGTCACAGCACACAGCCAGCTGGTGGTGGTTCAAGTCTGCTGGGAGGCATCACCAGGCCAAGCAAAACAGACACCCGAAGCCCATTGTTTTCAATAATCCCCGCCTTTATAAGACAAAATTATTCCCTGTAATAATCATATGACAACTGTTATTTTTCTGGAATCCTTCTTTAGTTTTCAGACAAACAATAACAACTGAAAACATACATTTTTATTGTAAAGATATTATTGGAATTCAGTGAAATGAATGTACTGTTGAAACACAGGAATGTGCAATGCCTTGCAGCTGGAGACCTGGATCACTCCTCCAGCAAGCCCCAACAATCTCAGACCTTGGCAAATTTCCTCCTTAGAGGCACCCACACTGCTACATTCCTGAGCATCAGGGCCAACTGAGTATCTGGGACCTCTCCATGTCACCCTCCACGTGCCAGTGATGCTTATTCTAGGACAAGTCACAAATGTGCCCATCTGAAGCTAGACCATTCCATGGTAATGGCAGTAAATGTCCAGAACTCAGGCCGATGAGAGGATTTAGAGGGGCGTAGGCGTTACCATCAGCACCGCGCATAACTGCCAGCGCAGGGCAGTAATAAAATGCACGTAGACTTTCAGTCAGCTTTATTATTGTTTTAAAATTCTTTACAGACAGTGCAGACTTGTTGAAGACTCCTGGGATGAATGGCTCCCACCCTTGGTAGGCCACTCCTGGAAGAACGAAGGAAGGAGTCATCCACCTATGAGCTAATGAGCAAGACACCATGCTGGGCACATTTTTTTCAAACATATAGGGCCAGCGTTAGCGACCTAGGGCGGGCACACTCTCTGAGAGTCTCTGCTGTCCATGCTCCAAGGACAGTGCTCTGGGTGGTGACAGCCAGGCTGTAGGTGGTGGCCCATCCCTGTCTTCAGCTGCAGAGCTTTATGCATCTCTGCATCGCCATGACAGGGCTCAGGCACCGCCCAGCACAGGCGCTCCCAGGGCAGAGTACAGGCTTATGAAAGACGCGTTGGGTGTTATCAGGTTATAGCTCCATTTCCCTCACAGAGTCTTTAAAACACATTTAAATATTTCAAATCGTCTCTAAATTTTTTAGAATTCATAAATTTGGAACAGTAACAAGATCATAAAAGAAAAAGTCTGCTCCCAACCAATAGGAAACAGAACTGACTTATTTATATGTTGATCATTTATTTTCATTTCCCACCTGGATAGTCCCTGGAGATTTGATTTCTCGTTTCCTACAGAATCTAAAGACAGAAAGCAGAAGTCGGTGTTAAATAATCTTTACTCTACACCTGTTCAAACTACCTGCAAGACACTAGTCATTTGTCCTTATGCACAAACATCAATCCGGGGAACATGAAATTTTAACTATCAATAAATATTCCAACATCCGCACACACAGAACATCTAATTCCAGCATCAAAATGCAGATAGGCATGAATAGGTATTTGGATTTATGACAAAAGGAATCTTGCCTGGAAGACCCTCCCAGGTAGGTCTGGGGACTGGCCGTAAAATATTTGGGATGATGTCTGTTTCTCTCTATTTCTATCAAGTTGGTCCTGTAATCCTGTTTAATTAATAATAAACATTTCACACACACACACACACACCCCATTTAAATTATGTTTGGAGTGAGACAGCTGGATGCTTCTTACAAAAATGCCCTGAAAAATAAATGATGTCAGACATGAGTGATTTATTATCACTCAGAATGCTGGCAGGGAAAGTCTCAGAAGAGGACAGAATCGATGCTGCTTCCTGCTGACATTTCTCCAATGGGGGTAGTCCATCCGTGCTCCCCTCCTGGGCCCATGCATGCATGCTGAAGTAGCTCCCACATGAGCTGCTCCCCTCTGCTGTCTCACACTCCCTTACTCTCCTCTGCCCGAAACCTGCCCAGATCTTTGGAGGCCAGACCTGCCAGTATGCCACAGAACAGCTGGGTCCTGGGCATACCAGCCACCACCCAGTTGCCAGAGTCAACGATCAGGAGAACAGAGATCTCATTGTCTGGAAGAACTTAAATGAGCAGCATTACTGTAAAGTGTTCACAGTTTGGTGATCCTCCAAGCCAAGGTTCTTGGGCAAGATACAGCCCAAATCACATGGTAGCTGTGTTCTCAATAATTTGCTCTGTTAGGAATATGGGCAATTATTTATTGAGCACATACTAGCTGCCATATGCTAAGTCCATCATAGGAGTGCTCTTACTTCATCTTCACAACTGGTATTCATAGCATCTCCATTTTACATTGAGAAAACCAAGGTGCCCAGCAAGCAAGCAGCTGAGCCCGGAGAAAAACACAGATGGTGCCTCCAGAGTCCAGGCTCAACCCTTTCAACATATTATTGATTATTAATAATAATAACTAGCCTTTTATGAACACCGTATGCCAAGAGATGTGCGAAACCTCTCATAAATACCACTTCCTTTCATCTTTGCAGGACCTACAGAGGTGCGAATTGTTGTTTACTTTTGACAGTTGAGAGAACTGATGTTTGCAGTGAATTCAGCTGTTTAGAGAAAGTCCTAGGAACCGCCAGGAACATCCCCACCCTCCCAACTCCTTAGCCTCTTGTGTTACACTGCTTTATGGAAATTGGGGGTATGACGGTGAGGGGTTGGTCCCAGGGGTGAGGTCCCCTGAGAGCCACCCTTTGGAACTGGTAGGTTCTTCAGTTTCAGTTTTCTTAGATCTGGTTCCTGCTCCTTTTGGTGCATTGTAGTCCCTCCAACTGAGAGAGCCAAAGAAGAATGAAAGGAGAACATTGAGGTACCATGGCTCTCCCCCCACCCATTGGGTTGTTTAAAATAAGGAAGAAAAGTGAGGTTATGTTAGATGTCAGAGAGAATGTGGGGGGAGGGGCAGGAAGCAACTCTCCTGCCCTGTTGATTGAGTGCTAGTTGATCTAGCCTTTCTGGGAGCAACTTGGAAATCTCCAGTAAAGTGAGCGGTGCATAGAATCACTGGTCAGAAATTCCATGCGTGTGTGTGCACACTGAGGCATGAGAAGGATGCTAATTTTTTGCAAAAGGGAGACGGTCTACATGCCCCCACAATAAGGGAAAGATGAATGAGGTGTGGAGTATTCATATGATAGACTCCTATAAGCCAGGGTAATGAATAAACTAGGTGCTTGCTTAGCTAGATCACCATGCATAATCATCAAAAATGTAATGTTGAGTGACAAAAGGCAAGTTGAGGAACCATAAAGACACCCCGACAACGACACCACAGATTATTCACGGACACACGTATATGATGGCCATGATCTCCGTGCCCCATTCAAGAGAGACAAGGAGGCAGAGCCCTGCCGTGGGGTTGGAAGCACTGAACTTGAATTGTAATGTTTTGTTCATTTCATATTTTTTTAAACACCCTATAAACAGAAAATGTTGGCATTTGTCAGATTGGGGGTGGTGGATGCCTGGGAATTTGTTTTGTTAATCTCTGAGCTTTTCTGTGGTTTAACACTTGAAAAAAAAAAAAGAAAGATCAACACGGAAGTACATACGATTTCATATGATCCCGTTCTCCACAAATAGGGGAATGCTTCTAGGCAGGTCTCGTGCTGGAGACTGAGGTGCTCTCCCAAAGCAGATACATTTCCTCCTGACATGCTCTCCTCAGCAACAGTGAGTGCAGAAAGCAGAGAGCTGGCTGGCCTTACAGTGGCATCCAAGAGGTTTTTTTTTAAAAAAATTGCTTATATTGTAGGCAATATTGATTCATACATATGCAGAGACCCAAATCGGGATGGGAGGGCAAAAAACAAATCAATCAATAAATGCATTTCTTCTGCTCCTGACCTTAGATAATGTGTGCTGATTGAGGGTCTTGTCACTTATTCATAAAATCAGTGTTAAATATTAATTATTCGTCAGATGGCTTGGCCCCAAAAGGGGCCACCACCTCCCTCCCCCAGGGCACTCTGGGGGCTCCCACAGCATCCTCAGCCCCACTCTGGCCCCCAGGGGGTGCTTGGACAGATTTAGAATAGAAGTCACCAGGACTCTTGCTCTCTCTACCAGCATGATCGTGGACAGGACAATTACGGAAACAGAATTCATTGTTCAAACAGGCATAGCTCATGATATCAGTGTGGATTTAGAAAAATAATTTCTTGGCTAGGAATTAAAAATAGCTCTCCCCCCTCCCCGCCCCCACTCCTCTCTTTCTCTCTCTTGCCAGATTTAGAATCTGAGAAACCTTGACAGGTCACCTCCTAGTTAGTATTCCTGTGGCACCTCCGATTTGCAACATGTTGAAAATCATTTTCTTTTAAAATATTGGTTCTTTACAACATTCCTGCAAGGGAGTTCCACATTATTAGCTTAGTTTTCACTAGAAGGGGGTGGAAGCAGAGAGGCAAGGGACCTACGCACCCAGGGAGCCTAAGGGACTAGTTTGGAGACTCCACCACAACTCAGGACTTCACCTCAAATTTGAGCCCTCGGTGAGGGAGGAATCTCAGCTGGTTCTCCTCAGTGGCTCCCTTTCATTTGTCCTTGATAGAACCCCCTTTGCCACCTTGGAATTTAAGAAGAGAAAATTCAACAAGGACCTTCATGGCACCTTTTTGTGACAGACGTGGACACTGAAGCCCACGGAGGGTGTCTGGTCAGGAGCAGAACGCAGGCAACCCACCACCCTACCTCGTGTTCTTGTCACTCCATCACCTGCACCGCCTGCCCCAGCCCACCCTGCCCCAGTAGAACAGGTTGACGAGTGCCCCCCAAATTTATGTCCTCTGGGAACTTCACAAGGTGATCTTATTTGGAAATGGGGTCTTTGGGGATATAATTATTTAAGATGAGGTCACATCGGATTAGAGTGGACTCTAAACCCAATACTGGGGTCCTATAAAAAGGATGTGTGAACAAAGAAGGAAGGCCACATGCGGGGCGTGGGGGACAAAGATCAGAGTGGTGTGTTTACAAGCCAAGCAATGCCCATGATTGCCAGGAACCACCAGGAGCTGGAAGAGGCATGAAGGACCCTCCCCTGGAGGCTGCAGAGGAAGCGTGGCCCTGTCAACACCCCTATTTCAGACACCTGGTCTCCAGAACTATGAGAGAATAAATGCCAGTGGTTTTGAACTGCTCCCCTCCCTGCCCCGGTTTGTGGTCCTCTGTTCTGGCAGCAGCCCCAGGACCGCGACCCGTGGGATCTGACTCTCCTCCCGGGAACCTTTCCTCCCAAGGGGGCTTCTCGTCCTCAGCTCTGGTGTTGGCGCAGGTGAGCAGCAAGCCAGCATCATTCTTCTTACTTGGAAAAAGCATATTTACCAAGTCCAATACCTGGGGCTACCTGGCGCCCCTTCGCTATTTTAAAAAATGGAAATTCTTAGAAATAAATAATTCTCCCTGGCCAGGGACTAGAGTTGGAATGCGTCCCCAAAATAAAAAGTTGCTTTCACTTTGCCTTTTTTTCCTTCTGCCTGCCTGCCTGACATCCTTCCTTCCTCCTTCCCTCCCTCCCCTCCTTTCTTTCTTCCTTCCTTCCTTCTCTCATCCCTTTTTTCTTTCTTTCTCTCCTCTGCCTCCTTTTTTCTCCCTAGAATACCATCTCCAACTTGTCTCAGTAGGAGCTATGAATTCTGGAATCTAAACCAACTGGATTTGAGATCACCTGAGCCCTTCTTCCAAGCCCACATACAGCACCTGAAAAAAATCATTCTCGATGTCCTACCGACTCCAAATCGCTGAGCGACAAAATGATATTAAACTGAAACTTCCCAAACGTTAAGGACCACACACGGAGAGGCCAGGATTTCTGCCACCGTTTGTTGTTTCCGTCCCCAGACCTATTCCCTGGCTTACCTCTAGAAAGCCGGCAGGTTACTAACACCACCTTATGGCCTCAGAGCAAAGTACATATCGACAGCTCAGGATGAAGCCAACGACATGTTTAGGCACAGGGAGGTCAAGCTCTTTTCTTGCTGTGTCTTTTTGTTTTCCTCTGCATTTGGGAGTTTGGGGATGGCATTTGCGATGCAGAGGGAAGCATGTGCCAAAAGAATTCTCTGGTGCCCCTTCAGACCTTTTGAGAAACAAGCATTTTAGATGTAATAATAATAATGTCATTGCCATAAAGAATCATATTATAATTAAGCTGATATGAGCTGCCTCACACCTTGATGATCACACTGCCTCTGTTTGGAACCACTGCTAAACGAATACGTTGGTATTTTTCTTGCAAGGCAGCATTCATCCTGTTCAGCTAATCAGTGCTATTTGCCTCATTCCTATAAGATGGTTCTATAAGTCTGTGCGATTTCACCGATGTCATTCCTCTTGCTTGTGGCATTACTATTGGGGTACGGAGGAAATCCTCACGTCCATTAGGAGCAACGTATGAGGCAATCATACAACTCAGAAATCATAAGAGCAAATAATAATTACAATAGGGAAGAAATATCACACCAGCCTACACGAATGCACTTAACTGTCAAACAGAGATCTTTAAGATGATGAACCACACGCCCCGTGGGAGAAAAATGAGAAGGAGAAAATGAGTACAATTTATTCTGAGTACTATCTCTCATGGAAGGGATCGCATTCTGCTTGGTAATCATTTCCTAAGAAAGTTGTTGCCAACCGGGCAGGAGGGTTCCAGGCTGACTCAGCGTGAGGTCAGGTGGCACCGGGTGCCAGGGTGGGGGCTCCAGTGGAGGTGGGGGGGTCCTGGTCCATACCCACTGTGCGGCAGAGTCAGAGAACAGCATAGAGAAGGTGAAAGCTGGTGCCCACTCTGGCAAGGGGCTGTTTCATGCTGCCGAGGGGAGAAGTAAGAACGGGCTCAAAAGGAAAAAGAATATTAATGCTCAGAGAGTGATTTCAGTGGGTCCTCACTGCATCCTGTGGGAGAGCCAGAATTGTATTTTTGAGCCTAGGAAACTGACCCGGAGCATCAGCTGTCCTCCTGAGGTCACTCAGCTCACAGCAGCCTTCTTCCGTAGGTTCCTGCAGTCGCTGTCTCATGCCGGGGTGGATTAAGTGGACACTGCAATCTGAACTAAGGCTAAACTAGGTATTTTCTTGAATGAATTTTGTGTCATAGAATTGTTGCCAGGTTTTCCTTAATACCATGTGTAGGCTGCCCAATAACCCTGATGCTAAAAATGTATTTGGGGGAAGGGGGGGAGGGAGAATGAGCAGAGGAGGTGCAGGTTTCTGGGAGGTGCAGGGAGCTGGGAGGTGAGGTTGGCCTACTTCAGTGAGCTCCCAGGACAGCACATTTAAACAAACGTCTACTTGACACCATTCAGGATGTCTTTTTCTTATGGAGAAGTATTTACTCCCCAAACCCAAAGCTTCCTTGAGGTTCTGTTCTGCTTAAATACCCCAACACCCACCCAACCTGCAAGTGGAGCCAGGGCACCTCCTTGCTGACCTCCCTCTGCTCCCCCTCCACTCAACACACAGCATGTCTCTGTGACCGAGTCCCCATGGGGCACTCCAGACACCTCCAAACTGCCTGCCTCACTTTACCCCCACTGCGGTGGCTCCGAGCTGATCTGCGCATCGATTCAGTTGACAAACACTGAGCCAAGCATTGATTCTCTCACAATCCACCCTCTGGCCACAAAGCAGATTCATCTGAAACCAGCACCAATCCAGCTTCCCTCACTAGCTGTTCCCTTTGCTTTCCAAGGAGGCCCCCTTGGGGTCTCCACAGCCAAGGCTCTGCTTATCCTGATGGTCTGTTTTTCTTCAACTTCCAGACTGAACCCTGCCATCCGTCTGCAAGGCCCTCTGCTCCTCTGGGCCTCTGGGCTCCTAGGGCTCCCGGCACAGCCGCAAAGGTCCAGCTAGCAGAGTTGCACGAGGCTTCTCATAGGGGCCTTTCTAGAGCTTCCCTGCAGGGCAGATGAGGCCATGCGTGAGGCTCAGCACAGCTCGGTTTCTCCCTCTGCCCACTCCTGCTTCCTCTGCCGCCCATCCACCATGCTAGATCCCTGGCATCCTCAGTGAGCATACTACAGCCAAAGCTGAGCCCGCCTAGCTCAGAAACTGGACCTGGGCAGCCACTGAGGCCACTGTCGCAGTTGGGGGGGACAGCAGGTGTTGGCACAGGATGGCAGAACCAGTAAAGAAGCGCAGAACCCAAGGTCCCGAGCACACTCTTCTCTGCTGCAGGGAGACTGGGAGCCACCCTATGGGACTGCAGACGGACTCACGAGATGGCACAATGACAGTGTTCACGGCTTGTCTTCCCTGGGCTTGCGGTTACTCAGCTCCTGTGAACTTGATGCTCTACTCTGTCCCCTCACTCATCTGCCTCACAGCTGCGTTAATTGTGACTTTTATTCTGTGTGTTCTGCTGCTTTGGCGTCTTGGAGGCCTTGCTGACCTAGAGACTGCCCTGCCCAGGGCTGGCTAATTCCTAGCGACAATACACCACTCACCTAGGAGCACACCTTTGGAAGGCAAACCAGCCAACCCAGATCCCATACCCTAACTCCCTCCTTTGTGGGGCTCTCACATGCTGGGCCACTCGGTATCCACCTGCCCTGATCACCAGAGCTGGGTATACCAGCCAGAAGGGGCAGCCCCTGTGCCACACAGCCCACTGGAATCATTCAAACTTACCAGTCCTCAGCCTATGCATCCTGCTCATCCTTGTGGGGGGAGCAGGCGTCTGACTGTACCTGTTAGACCAGGCAGGCAATGACTCACATGGATCAGCTGTCCTGAAAAGGGATGTGGCCTGGGGCACAGATTCCTACAGAAGAGGCAGTTCCTGAAGGGCTCACAGCTAAAGGCTGGCTGGCCTCGGCACTGCCAGGAGCAGGAGGGATAGGTTCCTCACTGAACCTGGAGTGGCACACAGCGGGGCATGGTGCCCATCCCAGCCCCCACCCCTTCCTCATCGAGACCACCCTTCTATCAGTAAATCACCATTATTAAAACAGTCCCTTGTTTACTTTGTTTTGCTAAGTCTTATTTGCATTCATATTATTTCTCCACTTGCTGATATTACCGGGTGCATTAACTGCAGTCGAGAAAGAAAACGTAACTGTTAAGCGTGCATACACACACCCTCGTGAGCATATTAAGTGTTAAATCATGAGGTTATTGGTGTTTTTAAACACCTGATGTTATGCAAAAATGCTTGCTGGATTGTTAGATGGGTGTTAGAGAGAGTTTTAGGAATCCTCAGGAATTGTTTGGGGTTTTTGAATGGCCTGGAATGCATTATGATATTTTCCCATTTAAAATAATGGACTATATAGTCTCCCATTATCCAAAACACTGCTCTGTGACACATTTGAAGGGGCAGCTTCAGTTGGTTTCTCATTCAGCAACCCAGCAGATAGAGCTTTACTTCATCCTTTTAAACACCTGCATCATATTCCCTAAAAGGTATTCAAAATGTCCCCAGCTACTCTCTATTGATGAAAACCTAATCTGTTTCCATTTCCCCCCATTAGAAATAATCCTGTAACATTCCTGAGTCGTTGCATTTTTTCCCCTCCACTACAAACAGTGCTGTAGGAATCACTCATTTTCCTTACATCCTTATACATGTCTGTCACGCATGGTTGATTTTACTTGCGTAGGTTAAATCCCCAAAAGTGGGTTTGCTTGCTCAATGGGCATGCATTTAAAATTTTAATAGTGTAAGGTTAATTCCTATAAAGCTTGTGGCAATTCACGCTCCTTCGCAAGATACCAGAGTACCAGGCTTCCCATACTATGCAAGCATTGGAAGTTAGTGCCCTTTTAATCATCTGTTAATCAATGAAAAATGTTATCTCATGATCAATTTAATTTGCATTTCCTTGATAGGTTGTAAATTTGAGCAATTTTTCTCAAGCTCAATAGGTAATTTTGATTGCCTTTTCTGTGAACTGTTTGCAATGTTTCTGGACTACTTTTCTCTAAAGTGTTGGTTTCCTCACCCTTAAAATGGGGAAACACTGTCTCTTGGAAGTTGTGAAGGCATACTGAGTTAATAATACACATAAAGAGCTTGACAAGGCGTCTTGCAACGGGGAAAGCACTGTTGTTATCATTACACTGCTGGGGTGCCAAACCCCAGGGGCTGTTTGCATTATTTTGCTCTGTGCACTCTGGGTCAGGCCTGGGAAGGAACCAGGCCAGGTTAAGACTAGAGTATGGCCATGTCATGGACTGGTTGGAGCCAGGAGCCTGAAGCAGTGGGACTTGGAATAGGCAGTGGGAATGTCAGCCGCTAAGCTTGGGAAAGTGAAATGGAGAGCAATGTTGGTTGGGCTTTTGGGGGTCAAGAAAAATGGAGCTGATCCTGAGCAGTAGACATGGGAATAATATACATGAAGCAGCTGCCATGTTCCAAGTACCTTGCCTCCACAACATCTGAGTAAGATAGGGCCAACTGGTCATCCCAGTCCTGAGACTCAGAGAGGTTAAGTGACTTGCCCAAGGTCACATAGCATGTGAATGAATGTCAGGGCAGAAACATGAATCCAAAATTGTCTGACTCCTCACCCCTGAATTCTCCTCCATCCCATCTTGAGAGACTGAACTGACAGGTTTCCAAGGGACCCTGCCTGTAGGTAGAAAGACTCCTGACCACTGTGGCCACAACACAAAGCCCAAACTGTTGCCTTTTCTTGATTTCTTTGCTAGAATGTTAGGAAGAAAAGTCATTGTGCAGCTTCTGCATTTCTATATCAAGCAGGAGATGCATTTGTTACCACACTAATTAGAGCAGAAATTAACTGAAATGCTGAGTTTTAGTAGAGAGAGATTCAGCTGCAGGTGTCAGTAATTAGCGAAGAATGAGCCATTTGATGTTTGTAGACACAGCCTTCTCAACTTTCTATTCAAAATAAACTTTGTGGGCATATTGTTTTGAACAGCTTTTGCTAATGCATGTGTCTATCTTGATGTTGTAATTCAGCATAAATATTTTAAATAAATCAATAACATTGTCCTCCAGTGGCAGTGCACAAATGAAATTTTCAAAAATGAAGGAAGAATAAAATATTTTTTTAGTGAGAAAGGCAGAAACATGTAAGACAGCCACACAGAAATTACAGGTTTTTTTGCTCCTTTTTTTCTCCCTCTTTCTTTTGGTTTCTTGGGATATAAATAATTCACCTTCAATATCCTGTCCTGAGCAGGGATGGAGCAAATAAAATAAACAGAATGCCAGTGGATACGTGCAGGCTTTGGAAATGGCATTAGAAATCCCATATAAACCAGACGTTCACTAGTTAGTGAATGGAATTTCACTGCTCAGCAACAACCTGAGTTTCTAGCTGGGAAGGATTAAAGAGGGAATGTCTGTAGAGACAGAGGTAGCTGTGCCTTCAAAAGTGGAATCTATCCCTTTATCAAACCAGGTTAGTTGGCCAGCCAGGATATATGGGCTGTGATTTCAGCAGGTGGGAACAGGAGCCTGGGAATTCTTTCCCTCGTGAACAGTAGTTGCATGCATGTATGGATGTGATGTGTGTTCATGTGTGCACATGTGTGTTGTGAGATATGTGCACATGTGGTGTGTGTATTTTAAGGCTTCGAATCAGAGTCTGCATCAACCATAGCCCAACATGGCACACCCTTCACCTTGGGAAGTTGAGTGCAGGTTTCTCACTCTTGACCAGGAATGGTACCTGGCTTTTCCCAACACCTGGCTCAGTTCTAAAACATTCTCTGCTTATGGCTGCTCTGTCTGCAAATACGCACATCTTGAATTGTCCAATCTGTGGCAAAATGAGGGGACCCTGTCTTTCCCCAGCCAGCCTGATGGACTTTATGCCAGAAGCTGCTACTTTAAGGGTATAGGGAGAGGTGGTCCAACAGATCCCCTCTGACAATTCGGCATCCTTAGGGATAATAGCACAGTGGATTAAAACACATCAAATATGTTTAAAGCCATGAATTCAAGGTACTTAAAAAGGAAAACATCCCTTGTTGACCATCTTTGGGAGATACTAGAGTTCCAAGTCATTATTTTGAAAATTGATTAATAAAGGGAGAAAAAAAAATCAAATATTTACCCTGCCTTTTGTCTGGCAACTACATCTCAGGCCAGGTGACCAAATGGTGGATGAAGGGAAGGCCCTCACTGTTGAAGTGTTCTAGCTAATTATTGAAGAGTAATGTAGAATTCACCTAGAACCACTTTGCAGCCTATAATGAATTTATGGATCTAAACAATGACCATTAAAAGCCATAAACATCCCTTCTCCAAAAAACACAAACCAAGCATCTGTGCCCCCACCAGAAGGACACAATGAAATATTCCTGCCAAGAAACAAAACCTAAATCTCATCAAGACTCTAGACCCAAATTCCAATTTACATAAAATACAGAAGACAAATGAACATGTTAAATGACACCATCGAGATGCAACCATGAAAATCTGGAGAGAGGCAAACTCCATAGGACAGATCACCCAATTTCTTCATCAAATAATGAGATTAAGTAATTGACTACATAATAGCAAGGAAAGGGAGGAGCATAGATTAAAGGATACATGAGAGGTCAACTATCCACACTATTGATCTTACTTAGATCCCAAATCATATTTAAACTTGGTAAAAGAAAAAAAAAAAAACAAAACAAAACCATGAGACAGAGAACCTTGATCTTTGGCTGGGTATTTGATGATATTAAGGAATTATTGTGACTTCTTTTAGCTGTGATAATGGCATCATGTTTACAGTTTTGAAGATGCATACTGAACAATTTACAGATTAAATGGTAGAATGCCTGGGATTTGCCTCAAAAGGATCCAGAGCCCACAGGGAATGGGTAGAGAAGTGCCTGAAACAGAACCAGCCTTGTGTTGGAATCCACTCAACTTCCTGGGATGGTGGAAGTGTTCTTTCTGTGGTGGTCCACAGAAAGTGGTCCAATATGGTAGCCACTAGTCACCTGTGATTACTGAGTACTTTAGATGGGCCTAACACCAACTCAGTTTAGATTTTAAGAGCCTGTGCCTTTCTCAGCACTGTAGTGTGAAGCAGTCTGAAGCCAAGGACCACCAATAATGAGGTGAGAGATCTGGGCTCTGGTCCTAAGCACAGTTCCCAGGCTGCAGGACTTTGGGAAAGTTGCTGGACCTTATTTGTCTCCAGTTCCTCCGTTGATACACAGGGACTTTTACCCCAAGCTCCTGCTACAATGCCTTACCCATTCACCCCAGGGGCGCCCCCAACAATGCAGGAGACATGGTAAGTAGAGGCCTTTCGGCAAAGCACCCATGAGCCTAAGGATGTTATGCATTCATTTATCCAACCCATGGTGGAAAGGTGACATGTTGGATGTGAAAGATGGTGAGGGCCAGGGAGAGCTGGGTGATTCATCATTTCACCGAACCCTTTCCCAGGTTAAATCTCTTTCTCAGAGGATTTCCTGGGGAGAGTTCAGGGCTGTGGTCCAGCTAACAAGTCCATTCTTTTGCTTTGTCACTGGACCAATTTATGGATTGGCATCAAAGCCAGTCTCCCAGGAGCCTGCCCAGGAACCTCTAGACACTTGCCCTCTGAGCCCTCTCCCACCAATCCCCAATAGACCCCCATCTACTGCATTCCCTGTCGCTGAGTCTGGCAGGGTGGGAGTCTTGCTCATTAATGGGGTGCTCACTCAGTCCTCTGAAAGGAAGCCAGCGCTGTACCTCATTCTTCTGTCTAGGGCAGGAGATGGGATAATGGGAAGGGGTGAAGCAGACAGGCCACTCCTCCTGGTCTCAACTCCCTTTGAAAAGAAGGGGGTTAGAGAGAGGAGGAGACAGGTGAACAGTAGAAATGTCCATGCACTAAACAGAATAGAAAGCTCAGCGAGGCTCTGGTGCTGACTCCTCTCCATCAATGGCCAGGCCTGGGGAGTGATTCTGGGGGCAGGGGACTTGTTAAACGGAAATGGGATGAACCTGTGCCATTTATGCCCAGTCAAGTCCTGTGCTGGCAATCTTCCATGTTTTAAAAGGAAGGGAGCTCTGTGCCCCACCGTTCTGCTCTGTGCCAAGATGCTGTTGAAGGCAGAAGGAATGAGAAATTCTAAAAGGAGCCGAATGAGAAACGTGGTCCAGATCTTGGTCTGGAGATGTTCTGGCTGAATCCTGAGAACCTAGTTTAGGTCTACACTGGCTCCTAGACATGATTTGATGTCCAACTGGTCAGGAGAGATGATTAAGCTCATCCTGGGGGCAGAGGAGTTCTGTTGGATCCGCTGTAGGAAAAGCTTGGAAATAATGATGGAGGGTTGGGGGACCCAACCAGAGCATCCAGGCCTCTGAATGAAGACCTTCCTGGACTCCTCCTTCCCTTGCCAACAGGAAGCCGGGATCACCTAGGAGACACATCCAGTCTGACTGTGTCTTGGGAGTGGCCGGCTCTGAGGGGTGCTGGTGAGCATCCCTGTGGACACAGCTGGGCATGTTGCTGTCACCGGCTGCCTGGCGTCCTGCCTCGGAAGCTGTGGCCAGTGAGCTGAGACAACACCTCAGGCAGGAAGGCAGGTCAGCTTAGAAACACACCATGAGCAGGCCACTTACCTGGGGAAGGCCTGCATGGACGAAGGGCTTCTCAGAGCGGCGCCAGACATGGTGGCTTTTAGTGGCTTCTAGCTGCTTCCTGAAGCAGCTGGGATTCTCCCCTTCACCCTCCACTTTAAAAAAAAAAAATTTGTTTGAGATACATTTCCAGAAATACAAGATTGTGGGACACATTTCTCATGACACAAAGTTAATTTTAAAAATTTTTTATTAGAGATTGTAATACTTGTGTTTTTTATGACTTCACCTGGCCTACTCCCTTACAGTAAAATACTGAAGGGCTTTAGTTTAGTTTAAACTAGCTAATTAACACACACACACACACACACACACACACACACACACCCCACTTAACCCACCACATGAAGCTCCTCCAGGAGACAAATCTGCAGAGATGCAAAGTAGCAAATGGGCTCCCTGGGCTGGGCAAGGCAGGTGAGGAGTGAGTGTTTAATTGGTGCAGAGTTTCAGTTTGGGATGATGAAAAAGTCCTGAAGATGGATGGTATGATGGTTGCACAGCCATGTGAATGTACTTAATGCCACAATTCTGTACACTTAGAAATGATTAAAATGGTAAAGCTTTGCCACACGTGCTGAGTTTTACTGCAAGGAAATCCGGTAAGTTGTGACAAGCACAGGCATTGCAATGGCTGATGGTAAGAGAAGTGCCCCGGGGGCTGTGAGAGTTAAGTGGGCTAATATATAAAGACCCTAGCATGTGCCCAGGACAGAGAAGTCCTCAGGAAATGTTGGCTATGATTACTGAAGATGATGTTGTTGAAATCACCACGGGGCCTAACTGGACTCTAGGCACCTGGATGCTACTGCCCCTGGTTGCATTGGGTTTCCTGTGGGGTCCAGCAGGGGCCACAGCTCCAGACCTCCCAGATTGGGGGTGGGGGATGGTAAGGGATGGAGGGAACCTTTCCTTTCCTCTTGCATTTTCAGTGCTCTTGGTTGCTCTTCTGGGGGTCAGCATTTCCTCTGAGAACTGAGGGGTACACCATTTCTGTTACCCTGCAAGAAGCCCAGCTCAGAAGGCAGCTCTTTTCTGCATGCAAGGGAGGCTGTGGGCTGCTGTAATAACATAGCACAGACCAGGTGTCCTACAAACAGCAGGCATTTATCTCTCACAGTCCTGGAAGTCTCAGCTCAAGGTGCCGGCAGATCTGGTGTCTGCTTGAGGGCTTCCCCGTTCATAGCTGGCACTTCTGGCTGTGTCCTCACATGGTAGAAGGGACAAGGGAGTTCACTGGGGTTTATCCCTAAGGTCACTAGTCCCCTTCTTGAGGACTCTACCCCATGCCATGATCACCTCCCAAAGGCCCCACCTCCTAATGCCTTCACCTTGGGCACTAGGGTCTCAACACAGGAATCAGGGGGAGAATTCCAGCATTCTGGAGACATCTGTATGATGGGGTCTTCCCTCTTTGGACTGTTCCTCCAGACTAGGTCGATCTGGAGACTTCCCTCTGCTGTCCTTCAGGGTGGCCATTAGTGTAGTCTCGATGGGAAGTGGTGCTCCAGCTTTGATGTGCACACACAGCATCTGAAGATCTAAATAAAATGACTGGTTCAGCAGGTGTGATTTTCTAGCAAGTTCCAGCTGACGGTGCTGCTGTTGGGGCTCAGATCACACCTCAAGTAGCAAGTCCAAGACTCTTAGAATGCCACTGGCAATGACCCCAGGGAATCGTGCATCGTGGGGAAGACACAAAGGTGGGCTCTCACCCCCGACACTACCCACAGGGCCTACTATGGAACTGTCACTACTCCTGGTCAGCGGAGAAACTTCATTGGCCATGAGAACCCTGGACGGACCTTGTTTTCTCGTCAGAGCGGCCTGTGACAGAGACAGATGATGTTCTACGTTGGGGTGGCTCAGGAAGAGGCAGGACCAGTTAGGAGCTCTCCTCAGATCCCACTCAACCTTAACTGCCTAGGGCATCAATAAAGCTCCAGGGAGTGCCCGGGGCAATAGAAATTTCCAGACGTACCTCACAAAGACCAGCCTGCTTACTCTTCTGTGGAATGTTCCCTCCTAACAAGGAAGAAAAATGACTTGCCCTCCTTCCACTCAGCCCAAGAATCTAGCTAGAACTTTTTTGGGCGCCCACGTGCCTGCACACGCACATGCACACACGTACACACACACACACACACACAGATACCCTGCTCCCAGGAGATTGGGGCCAGTTATTTGCTGTGGGTTAAGGGTGGAAGCATGAGAGCCTGAGGCTGGAGAGATGGTTGTTCCTCTACACCATCCTTCTGGCCAACACTTCCTGCCTCTCTCCACACACTCACACTGGGGCTCTCTGAAGAATTCTCTGGAATTCGCCTAATCATTTGGCCACGGCTCCAACTGTCCCCAGAGCAGAAATTATGCTTCTCTAATGTGCAGGGCCGCCTCCCAGGAAAGAGCTCTGCAGCCCAGAGCCTGTTCCAGGACAAAGGGTTAACTTGCAAAGTAGTTAGTGGAAATCAAAGAACTGTGCTCTTGTGATCTCATCACAAATAAGTCAGGTTCAGAGCTGTCACTGACACTTTATATGCAGTCAGGTGTCATTACATTTTGTGAATGCTGACATCCATGCGTTTTCTCTTCCACGGTATGTATGACTTGACAATATGATGGTGGTTCAGTACCAGAAGTTTCCTTTAATATTTTCCATAATCTTTCCTGCCAGTTGCCTCAAAGGACTTTAATAATGACTATGTTTAGTGGGAAACCTTCCCAGATCCAATCCCCTCCTGTAGGACTCAGCCAATGTGCCAGCTATCCTGAGGGTTGTCTGCATCCCAGCAAGGCAGCCATGGACTGAGTTATCCACGACTGGAGTGCACTTGGAGCCATCCGAAGACACCGTCTACTTGACCCGACCAAGTGGGCAGGACACAAGGGCAGTGCCTGGCTCTCAGAGGCCACCCCCTCCCTCTGCCTTCCTCTAGCATCTTCTCTCTAGCTGGCATCCAGAGCTCCAGCCCGAGCAGGACGGAGGTGGGGACTGACCACGGGGGCACCAGGAAAGCACAGCAGGCCCCACCCTTCTGGACAAACCCTCAGTAAAGCAGAGCACCTGGGCTGGTGCTCCTTGGCTTGGGACACAAAAGAGGGTCTGAGGACACTCTGATTGCAACCTCCTCAGGCCACAGCCAAGGGAGCATCACTTGACCTCACACTGTGTGCTGTCAGCATTCCAGAGGAATGGGGCCAGGTAGAGGAGCAAGGCTTCCAGGGGACCTGGAGGTAGTAGATGACCCTGCCAGAAAGAACCCACCCCCCGCTCCCGGAAAGCTTGCTCATGGAGATTTATTCACACATGCAGTGAGCCCTGAAATCCCACAAAACAACAGTGACAGACAAGGCAGCAGCAGCATCTGCAAGAGAAGAGCCTGAGGCTGGTTCCAGACTCCAGCCATGCTTAGCCTGGATGGCTCTGGGCCCACCTGATGTCTTACCTGCCACCCTACCCAGTGGGGGACACTCCTAGGGGAAGGGGAGCAGAAGCCCCTGCACATAAGGCCCAGAATCTCCTTGAGCAGCACAGCTATTAGGAGCCTGGTGCTGAGGTCAGATCTGCGTTGTAAATCTGGCTCCCATGATTCCAGGCGGTGACATGTTGTTCCCAGTACCTGTGCCTGTGACTTTATTTGGAGATAGAGTGATGGCAGAGGTGATCAGGTGAAGATGAGGTCATCAGGTGGGCCCTCATCCAGCATGACCTACAAGGGAAGTCTGGACTCACACGGAGGCGGGGGGATGCTGTGTGGAGGTCAGATCCCTGTGGCCACAAACCAAAGAGCATGTGGGCTGCCGCGCCAGGAAGGCTTCCCCGCAGGTCTCGGAGGGAGAGCACGCCCCTGCCCAAACCTTGATTCCATGTTTCGGGTCTCCAGACAGGGAGACACTGCTCGCTGTCCTAAGCCACTGAATTTGTGGGATTTCCTCAGGGCGGCCTCGGGAAGCCGGGACAGCTATGGAGTCATCATGGCTAAGGAGATGATGATGTCGCTCCGAAGTGGCCCTGGGATCATGTGGGGCCATTAAGGACACTTAGCAAGCTGCTAGGCAGTGGGGCTGGGCTTGGAACTGGTGGTATCTGTTCTCCCGGGGCTCGAGGTGGGGGACCTTTTTTCCAACCAGATGAATATTAGCTTGACCTTAGAGTTGCACTACTTCGATTTTATTTCATGATATTTTATTTTGCTAGCTGGGAGTGAACTCAGAAACCCTAAATGTAAATGTATGTAAAATCCAAAATGCAATTTACACTGTAGTACTAAGAGCTCTGGAACACTCAACTTGGTCCTCAATCTCTCTCTCTCTCTCTCTCTCATACACACACATACACACAGGTACACACACGGCACATACGACTGCACCACTGGATGAGAACCTGGCTGTGGCTGCTGGCCCAGGCTCCAGAGGAAGGCACAGGAGCAGGGCCAGGCAGGTGGCCCTGACTGCTCTCCTAGCTCCTATGAAAGGCAGGAGAGGGTCGCCAGTTCTTTTGTAAGTAGACCGTCCCTTCTCTCTCTTTCTCTTTTCCTGCATCTGTCTTCCCTCCCCCACTTCATCCCCCTCCCCCTCACTTCCTAACACACTCAACTTGCAGAGATTCCTAGCTCCTGTATATACCTCTAGCAGCATACTAATTAAATGTTTCAAATGGTTCTTATCCATGGTTAAGTGAAGATAAAATTTTAATGATTTAATTAGAAAGCTCAAGGAAAAAAATCATAATGAAGAAAGGTGTTTGCAACTGTCCTGGGCTTTGAGCATTTCTTAAAATGCTGAGTTTGAGTTAGGGGAGGCTGGGCCTGGAATGTTCTTTGCCTTCCTGCCCTGAAGTGGGAGGCCCTTGCTCATAGCAGGGCTGGCTTTCATCTGTGTCACAGGGGCTGCCCTCCCCCAACCCCCCGTCCCCCAGGGGCAGCTGGAGGAGGGCACCCTAGAAAGGTTTGCTAATCAGCCTCACTGGACCCATTAACTTCCAGTCAAGTGGAAGCATCTGATGCCATTGTCCAAAAGCTACTTTAGAACCCAGTCCGCTTTTTACACATTCTCATGACTTTTTTGTCCCCCTTATTCTCCCTTCTGTGTACAGCTCTTTTATTGCCAACGTGGGGAACCGATTTACTTCCAGCCACAGTAGCATTTAGAGTTTGCTAAAGGAAACCTCTCATTGCACTGGGGAGGATGGGGTTTGAACAGGAAAAGTAATTGTCTCGTTCGAAGACTTTTAGTGTTTCCACTCTGGAGGCTCCCATCTTTCAAAGTGGATATTTTTCTTTACGCAAATAGGGCAACAACGAGAGCCCCCACGAAAGAAGGACCTTTCTCCAGGAGGCACTGTCCTGCCCTGCCCAGCCCAACTCCCACCAGTGACACCCTTTCTACTCCCTGTCCACCTCCTGTGTGGGATGCATAGATTCCCTGAATGGACTCGTAGTGCTCATCGAGCAGAAAGCATTGTGTCCCAAAAAGCCAGCAGACGGCATCTTCCTGGCTGGCTCTGGCAGAGGAAACAGCATGCTTCCAGAATTGTGTCTGGAAATGGAGCACCTGACATCCACTGCTGGCATGCCCTGTCCTTCCTTGAGTGGACACTGCCTGCATGTGTGGGGCTCTTGTCCACCTGCCCTAAGTGGAAGTCCACCCCCTCCACTGCCACCCCCTTACTCCCTACCTCCCCACTGTCAACCCCCTAGCCCCCACCCCACCCTACCCTGCCCCACCCCACCCCACCCCACTCCTGTCCCGTTCACGTCACATGCATGGTGAAGGCAGGGACCCAGTGCTTCCTAAAACACCTCTGGGTTTGGGCAAAGGTCTTTATACTCAGGAGGTTCACTTGATAGGTTCCCTTGGAATGGCTATGTGGATCTACCTCCTTTCTATCCAGTCTTGCCCCTCTCTGACCCCACCATTATGGATCTCCTGAATAAATAAATAAAATATTTTAAAAACATAAAAGAAAAGAAAGACCATCGATAAAACAGTAAGGAGTCTGCTGGGGGGCCACAGGGGAATGAAGTATCTCAGGGCTAGTGGCAGTCTCCTGCCCCCACATCCAGGCCCAAAGGGATAGGGAGGAAGACAAGAACCAGGGAGGAGAGCGGCCCATGGAGAGCGCCACTCTGAGGTGACCTACGATTTCAGTTGAGGGACACAACTGGCCCTAGGTAACCATTGGTATTAATCATGTTTCTTTATTTCTGTGTTCTGTCGCTTTGAGATTTTGGACCCTCGCTGACCCCACAGGGACTGGCTCTCCAGAGCTAGCTAATTCCAAGGGATAGCAAACAACTCCCCTATGAATATGTCTTTCAAATGCCAACCAATCAAGCCAGAGCCCACACCCCAACCCCGTCCTCTGTGGGGCTGTCACAACTCTGGGCCACTGTCTCCCTGCCCTGAAATCCCTCAAGGCCAGAGACCAGACAACCAGGGGCAGCCCCTATGCCCAGAGTCCACTGAAATTATTCAAACTTGCCTGTCCTAAACCTGCCCATCCTGCCTTGTTGATCCCTCCTGCAGAAGCCACAGCAAAGGCTCTGGCCCAATTTCCCTCTGCCTTGTGACTGACCCTGGTGCTCAGTGGCGTGATCCTGGGTGATACGCAGCCTCCTGTTTCTGTGTATGAGAGTATACAAACTTCTTCCTTCATGCTGGTCCTTTCCATGTTTGCCCATCTCCCCACACCTGATTAAAACAAATCCCAAGTACTTTGAATCCAGACTGCTGTCTAGCGTCAGACTTTGCGAAGCCCAGCACTGAGTAGCTATCTTAGGGTTGCCTCAGAGTTGTAAGTATCCAGACCCATGTTCCTCTCTTCTTCCCACGAGGCTGATCTGTGTGGGTGACATCACTGAACTAATCTGCCTTGGGCTTTTCCATTGGGCTCAACCAGAGCGGAGCCCTAGGAGTTCAGAGAGATTGAAGGGGTCAAGGCCTGGGTCTGTTGTTGATTCTCCTGGCTCTCTCCCTGGGTGGTTGCCTAGGGCCAGCTGTGTCCCTCAGCTGAAATCGTAGGTCACCTCAGAGTGGTGCTCTCCATGGGCCGCTCTCCTCCCTGGTTCTTGTCTTCCTCCCTGTCCCTTTGGGCCGGGATGTGGGGGCAGGAGACTGTCACTAGCCCTGAGATACTTCATTCCCCTGTGACCCTCCAGCAAACTCCTTACTGTTTTATCGATGGTCTTTCTTTTCTTTTATGTTTTTAAAATATTTTATTTATTTATTCATGAGATCCACAGAGAAAGGCAGAGACACAGGCAGAGGGAGAAGCAGGCTCCTTGCAGGGAGCCTGATATGGGACTTGACCCCAGGACTGGGATCACCCTCTAAGCCGTAGGCAGACGCTCAACTGCTGAGCCACCCAGGCATCCCTGTAGATGGTCTTTCTTAAGCCCTTCCAAGTTATCTTCATTTGAGTGTGCCATCTTTGCTGGGAGGGTCCCGACAGAGATCATCCCTTTTACTTGACTTAGCCTGTGGGGGTCCCTGTTTCCCTGTTCCTTGTAACCAATTGTGTGACTCTGGGCTTCAACAGGAGGACAAGGACGGCATGTGCCTCTGAGAGCTCACATTCCACTCCAGGAGGCATGTGTCTGCTTTACCTCCTCACACAGCTCCATTCCTTCCTTTCAGAGGGGAGGGCCCAGGGATGCAGTATTTCTGCCAAAAAGTCTTTCCCTGTCATTAATATGTTAACAAATGCTGTCAAATAATGGTCGCAGCTGACAGAATTTGCTGCTGGCAGAGCCTGCATGCTGCCAGACAAGGTTGTGTCTGTTCCACAAAAGCCTGGATTCCTCTGCCAGGAGATCTTGGCATGGGAGGTCACTGAGGTCTGCTGTGGGACCCACCCAACCCCGTCAACAGTGACGACGCCTCATGTATGAAAAATGCCTTCACAGACCATTTCTAAATTCCTTCTTGCAAAGAAGGCAGCAGAGATGCCAAGGGGAAGGTAAGCACCTGCTCAGTGCTCTGAGGCAAGGAGAGATGGGGAGTGGAGAGAGGAAGGGTCGTTATGAAAGCCAGGTGCAGGGAGAGGGTAGGAGGCAGGACGAGCCAGATGCCTGTGCAAGAGGTGCCATGGACCCCAGAAAGATTCAGAGGAAGTGGAACCATTGATACAAGGGAAATAGGTGGGCTTAAAACCGGTGGTGGTGCTGAAGCGTCTCAGGGACTCAGTGCTAGCACTCTACATGCAGAGAGCAGCTGCTGTGGCTGTTGTGTGTGGTGTAGGTGAGCCAAAACATTGGGAGGACTGAGCAAGTCATGGGAAGGGAGCGTATCAGTCAGCTATCAATGAAAAGTTGCTATGTAACAAACCATCCCAAAACTCAGTGGCTTAAAACAGCAATTATTTATGCTCACAGGCCTGAGGGTCAGCTGAGGGTTGGATGACCTAGACTGGGCTTGACCAGAGGGGCTCTGATCTGCACACCTCTCATTTCCCTCATCCCTCGCCCCAGGAGACAGTGAGCGAGCCAGGCATGTTCTGTTTATGATGATGGCCAAAGGTAACAGAGCAGATGCAGACATGCAGGCACTCTTGAAGCTCAGACCAGGAGCTGGTATGCCTCACGCCTTCCTGATTCTAGTGCACAAAGCAAGTCCCATGAGTGAACCTGCAGTAAGGATGGGGGACATGCTCTGCTCCCTTGTAATGGGAAGAGCTGTCAATTCACAAGGCAAGGGGACTGGATATGCAAGGAGGGGAAGGGAGGGGCCAGTGGTGGCTAAACAGAAGAGAGGTGGCCACAAAGAAGGGTCTTGGCATCTCCGGAAATTACGAGGCAGGGCAAACTTCACATCTAAACCTTCAGACTTTTCCTGAAGAGGTTTCTAAAGCTTCTTTGAGTTTAGTGAATTCACAAAGAACTCTGAGAGTCCCCACCTAAAGTAGCCTGTCCCTCAGTGGACTTTTCCCAGAAAGCATGGTCTCTTTCTCAGCGTTGTCTCTGCAATGTCCATTGGACCCTGCAGGTATTTTCTAAACACCAGAATGACTCAGGTCATCCCCAAGTCCAGGAGCCAGGAGGTCACAGTGAAACTCCTCACTCAGGCCCATGCTGAGTACAACACAAATGTACCAGAACCCCAATGTATCCTCCAAAATGCAACCCAAGTAGTCTTCCAGGCCTCCATGGCTGTGTCCAATAATGTCAGGTAAAAGGAAACAAGCCATTGGATAACACTAATTAGAAATAATTCCAATATTGGATCTTTTTTCTCTTAGAACATTGAAGGAGATAGCATTATCATCAATAACACCCTTCTAAAAAAATAACTTAAAAAAATCAATAAACAAGTTTCCATTTTTAAAAGATTTTATTTATCTATTTGACAGGGAATGAGTGAGAGAGCATGAGTGGAGTGAGGGTAGAGGGAGAAGCAGACTCTCCACTGAGCAGGGAGCCCAATGTAGAACTCCATCCCAGGACCCCAGGATCATGATCTGAGCTGAAGGCAGACCCTTCACTGACTGACCCACCCAGGCGCTCAATAAACAAGTTTCCTAATGGGAAACTTCTGGCAAATCAAATTCATCTTCTTTTTTTTTTTTTTTTATTATTTTCTTTTCATTTTTTTTTTTTATTATTTTCTTTTCATTTTTTTTTTTTATTATTTTCTTTTCTTTTTTTTTTTTTTTTTTTTTTTTTTTTTTATTATTTTCGTGGGATTCGATCCTGGGTCTCCAGGATCGCGCCCTGGGCCAAAGGCAGGCGCCAAACCGCTGCGCCACCCAGGGATCAAATTCATCTTCTTGGTCCATTTCTCAAGTGTGGACTGGGAGCCCTAGGTGTGTTTGGAGCTTGAGATTAGCCACACACCCAGCGGTGAGTTTTTCTGAGGCACTTGATTCAGCCATCTCAGGGAGCAGGGAATGTATTCAGGGGATGACCCCCTTGTTTTCTGAGCAGCTTTTGGAGGATTTTCACATGGCTTCCAGCCCCATGGTGGGAAATCGACTGGGAGAGATGAGTCAATAAATCAAGTATCATACAAAATGTTTTGGTCTACTCCACTTAAATTGGCGGTTTACTCTGCCAACACAAAGGTGGGTCCTTAAAAATCACATACATGGGGCAAAACACTTAAGATCCTCATCACGAGAAAGGACAATTGAATGGCACAGATGGAAAGTTTCCCAAAGAAAACCTCTTTGGGCCATTAGGGGCTTCATCTGTGGGACCTAGGGCTTCTCTACATCTCCGTGGGAGCCCCACATTTCTGCTTTCCACATCAAAGCCAGCATCCCCCCTGAGTGGGTCGGCAGGGTGGAGCTGCAGGGGGTTCCCACTTGCCCTGCTCTCTCATCTGCCCTCCATGTGAAGAGGATGCACCTGAGTGACACAGGCTTATCACCAGGGCTGCCAGCCTGCAGAGACATTCTCTGCCCCGCTGACACAGAATGACAAGGGGGCAGCCAAGAAAGTCAGAGGTGTCCAAGGCATCCCTGCAGATCACAGTTTGCCTCTGGTCCATTCATCTTACAGAACAACCACAGGTAGGGATGCCCATGGGTCGAGCTTGTGCTCTGGGCCCTGGGAATGGCAAATTTGCTGAAGGCAAGACGGGAGTAGACTTCTGTGCTTCTTGTGATGGTCTCCCTGGCTGAGAGCCTCCCTCTGTGAGCACAAAGGAAATGTGTCCCATGGCCCTACCATACACATGGATGGGAGGATAGGGGACACCAAGAGAGCCTACCCCCGACTGTGCACACCATGGACACTGGCCAAAATGCAAGGACAAACAAACAAAAGAAGGACCTTTTCAAGTGTAACTTTGGTTAAATGTCACTTTTAGCTCACAGGACCTTGGAATTTACATTTCAGTTAATGCAACTCCACTGGACCTCCAAGGATTCCTCAGGTGGTACGAGGTTTGAAGAATGTGTGGGGACATCTTGTGACACCACTGCCTACTGCTCCCACTCCCTGCCCCAAGCCCATCCATGGGCAATCACTGGAAGGCCTCTGAGAAGAGAAAGGACCTCAGGTTTCAGCAGTGGTTGATGAGGCAGCCAGAGGGTTTGGTGGGAGAGGCTGACTTGGTGGGATTTCCACCATGAGCCTGACTTGACTCTCCTATAAGAAGGACCTGGGGCCCCTCCCAGAGGTGAGAAGAGTGTTTGATGGTACCTCTGCTGTAGGTTGAATCACATCCCCACCACCCCCCCACACACACACACAAGAGGAAAATTGAAATCATAACTTCTGGTACCTGTGAGTGTTACTTTCTTTAGAAATAGGGTCTTTGCAAATGTAATCAGGTCATGAGGAGGCCATATTGGCTTAGCATGGGACCAATCCAATGGCCAATGGTCTTATAAGACAAGGGACATTTGGACACCCACAGTGGGAGAGAAGGCCATGTGCAGACACAGTCAGAGACTGGAGTGATGTGTCTACAAGCCCAGGAACCTGGGAACGGCAGCAACCAGCAGAAGCTAGGAAAGAGACATAGGACATATTGTCCCTCTTGGCCTCTGGAAGGAACCAATCCTGCCAATGCCCTGATTCTGGACCTCTGGCCTCCAGAACTGGAAGAGGCTATATTCCTGTTATTTTAAGTCTCAGCATGTGGTTATTTGTTGCAGCAGCCCTGCCACATTGATACACACTTGCGGGGGTTGGGGCGTGTGCAGACAGGCTCTTGGGAAGACAATCTGCTGACACTTATCTAAATGTCAAACACTCTCAGCCCCTGACCCAGATTTTCCTCCACTAGGAACTTATCCTACAGATATGTTCACACAGGCACCCAGAGGCATTTTACAGCATACTCTTTCCAACATTGTAGAAATGAGCCAAAAATGGAAAACAGTTCAAACGAGTAAGAGTCTGCTTGACTGAGTTAGAGTACTTTCCCTCTATGAAAAAGAATGGGGAAGTTTTGGGGGGGCCTGCATGAAACAGTATCCAGTGGATATTGCTAAGGAGAAAATGTCAAGGTGCCAAAGGAAGTATGATTCACTTACCATTTTGAAGTTGAAGGGATTCTATCTGCAGATGTGTAAAAGAAGTACACAAAGCAGAGATACAAGTACAACTGTGTCTTCTGGAAGGAGGCACAAGCATTGGTGACATCTCCACCTCTGGGCAGCAGAACGGGTGTCAGGACAGGTGTCTGCCCTCTCCATATCTACCCCTTTATTCTGATGAAAGATTTACTTCCTGCAAGGAGTACCGAAATAAAAAAAACAAACAAACCTGGGCAGCCCAGGTGGCTCAGCAGTTTAGCACCGCCTTCAGCCCAGGGCGTCACCCTGGAGTCCCACGATCAAGTCCCACGTCAGGCTCCCTGCATGGAGCCTGCTTTTCCCTCTGCCTGTGTCTCTACCTCCCCCCCCCCCTCTGTATCTCTCATTAATAAATACATTTTTTAAAAACCTAATTTTTTTAAGTTCTTATGTGCTATATTTGGCAATATTATTTTTGGCTTGTGAGTTGATTTTTAGTTTGCACAAATTGAAGAGGAATTTGGTCAATGTTGAATGAAAACTGAAAAACCATTCCAAGTCACTAGCTGCAGGGAGGGGGCAGCTGTGGGGGACATTCCATGGAAACAGCACCATGCAAGTCACCCATCTTATATGATTGTCCCTGCTCAGTTTGACAACTACCCTCCTCACTCAGCCTGTACTTGACACGCAGCCTCATGGCAGTTACTGTGGATGCTGTGACACCACACTGCCCAGATGCTAGCACTAGCAGGACAGTTAAGTGGCTCATCCTCAATCCTAGAGTGAGGGCTTCTGCCCAGGTCCCCTGACTATGACTTTGTGCTTTGTCTATGGGGTCCCCAGTGCAACTGAAAATCAGACACTAAAGCAAGAACTCATTGAGTTCTAATTTTTTTAAAAAAAATGTTTTAACCTGTCCCTGATACAGAATATTCTCTCTCCCAGAAGCAGGTTTTGTTGCTGCTTTGCCCTGAATGCCACTAGATTTCCTCCTTAGTGTCCCCCCACTGCTGGCCCGAGCTCATTTGCCCCCTGAGAACTTGGTTCACCCACCACACTGACCCCTCCAGCCAGCTGGCCTCCCTGCCACTCTACCTTTGCACCTGTGTCTCCTGTCCTGGGCACCCCGGCCCTCCTGTCTCTGCAGGGCTGAATGGCTTGTTCTATGTAAATGTCCCCTCAAGCACCTTCATTAAATTTATAAGCCCACTCTGCACTCTTCATTCTCCTCCCCTGTTTCATTTTTCCTTATCGTACTTTCCTTCTAATGTTTGATGTAATGGACTTACTACTTTGCATCTCTCTCTTCCCCTGTAATGGACTAAATTGTGTACCACCTCCCCATTCATATGTTGAAGCTCTAACTCCTAATGTGTCTGTATTTGGAGATGAAGACGTTGAGGAAATAATTAGGTTAAATGAGATCCTGAGAGTGGGGCCCCAATCCAACAGGCCTGGTGACCTTATAAGAAGAGGAAGAGACACCAAGGATCACTCTCTCTCCCCATGGGTGCACAGAGGGAGGGCAAGCCTCCTGTAAGCCAAAAAGAGCTCTTACCAGAAACCAACCCTGTTGGCACCTTCCTCATGGACTGCAGCCTCCAGGACTCTGAGAAATAAATATCTGGGGGATCCCTGGGTGGCTGAGCAGTTTAGCACCTGCCTTCTGCCCAGGGCATGATCCTGGAGTTCTGAGATCGAGTCCCACATCAGACTTCCTGCATGGAGCCTGCTTTTCCCTCTGCCTGGGTCTCTCCCTCTCTCTCTCTCTCTCTTTCTCTCTCTCTCTCTCTCTCATGAATAAATAAATAAATAATCTTAAAGGAAAAAAAAAAAAAGAAAGAAATGTCTGTTGTGTAAGCCTCTGGTCTGTGGTATCTTGCTACATTGGCCAGAGCAGGCTGACATGTCCTCCCATCGCCCCGATTACAATGTCATCTCCATGAAGACGAGTGTTTGCTTCTCTTGTTCTTTTCTGCATAACTAACTCCTCCAAGGGCACTCAGTGAATATTTGCTGAGTACCTATGAGAATTTGGATGGGCCCCCACAGGGACCATAGAGAAGGATCGTGGGGCTTCTCAGTATGTCTGGGCATCATGGGGACAATGAGTCCACACGTGGTTGATGACCACTGAGTCACTGCTTTCCCCAATTCCTTCCAGAATGATCTGTGAGGGCCTACCTGTGACCCTGCCTCTGCCGTGAGGGGTCCATCTTTCTGCTTCCACCCTATGTGAAGATCCTCTACCAGATGTACCCCTTGCCTTTTCAGTGGTTCAGAGGTGAAACTGGTGAGAGCTGCCAGGTACGGAACAGGTGGGTCCCCATCCCTGTGTCGGATGCCAGCAGGCTCTTTGCGGGCTCCAGTGCGTTCGGCTGAGGCCCTGGAGACATCCGCCTGCCCTCTCTGAGCTGGGAACCCACCACATCGTGTGAAGTGGAGACAGCAAAGACAGTGTGGGTCACACTCTGCCCGACTCTGGATGGCATGCCACCGTTTATTTTCTGTGGCCGGTGCCAAAATGCGAGACACTTGCCATATGCCCACTTATTTCCAAAGACTGCGGGATTCTAGATGCATCGGCGGCGGCGGCATTCACACACTCGGGGAGGTGTGATCATTGCCTACACACGGAGCGCGCTGGTGTGTGTGTGCCAGGAGGCTCCCAGCTCCCTCCCGGACACATCGAACACGCACATATGGTGTTGGAGGTGTCATAATTCCAGACACATAGCATATGTCCTTGGAGCAGACAAGGCACTAAATTAATTCTAAACACCGGTTGTAAGTTTCTTACCGAAATGCTCCCTTCACTGTATAAATAGCTTTTGTGCTCCACGTTTCCTACAGCGGGCTCTGTGGAAGCCCAGACATGCGATTCTGGCTTTACTTTTATAGCGCTGAGCGGTCTTCAAAATAGCCACATCTCCATAAAGGGAAACTGGGAAGAAATGATGAAATGCTAAGCAAAGGGACGTGGAGTACTCTCCTCTGGTCTCAGGAGGAGGACTTAGGGCCTCTGAAGGACGCTGGCCCGAATCTCCTAAGGAGGGACAGTGTCCTGATTCTTATCTTCTCTTTTTCAGGATAGGCTGTGTCCCCACCGACACCTGGAGTCTGGGCTTCTTGGCCCCATCCTACCTCTGTCCCTCTGCTGAGTTGAGGGTTTGTTCCATGTTTATAATGATCTCTATGTGACATCAGAAGCACCAGATTTGGGACCAGAACAAACTAGAATCCTGGCCAGAGGAGGCTGAAACGACATGGAAACTACTTTCTGGGTGAGTATATCTGGGGAGCTGAAGGCAACAGAGGAGCAGAGCCGCTGGCGCTCAGCCTGAGTCTTGAGCCTTTGACCTCTGCAGCCCTCTCCTCCCTTGCCCTACACTCCCATCCCCTCCTTCCCCTCCCATCCTCTCTCCTCTTCTCCTCTTTCCCCACCTCCTGTTCCAGTCTCTAGTTCTCCTACCCTTCTTCACGACAGGATCAACCAGAACCACAGCCAGCCCATGTGATTATTTTGTGGATGTTGGAAAAGTATGCTCTTCTGAGTGTACACAACTCTGCAGGCACTCCCCTTAGTAAGTGGACAATGACCTTTGCAAAGGAAAAGTCTCTCCTTTCTCTGAGCAGATGCAGCTTTGTGATGAGAAATAGAGTTCAGTGAATGGAGGACAGGATGGATTTCAGCTCCCACTTGCCCTCTTGGCTGGGTGCCTTTGTACAGTGCACGATCTGTACAACAGTCCCAGGCAGCCTAGGGAACATGTTCTTACCCTCTTTGTCTGGAATAGGTACCTCCTACTTGCTGCTGGTCTTTTGTGGTAGATTATATTCTCAAAAAAAGGGGGGGGCAGCAACAGTATCTCTCATTTCACACGATCTTCTTACAATGACAATCCTTTCATCTACAGTGAGGTCTTATCCCCTTGAATCTAGGTAGTTAAAATGATGCTATGTGACTGTGTGACTTCCAAGGCTAGGTTATAAAAGGTGATAAAGTTTCCACTTGGTTCTCTTGGGATGCTTCCAGGCCATGATGGAAGCCAAGCAGCCCATGCTGAGAGAACACAGACCCCGGGTCTGCATTCCAGCTGACAGCACAGCTGAGGTCCCAGCCAACAGACAATACCAGCTATCAGACCTGTGAGTGAAGGTCCCTTCAGGTGATTCCAGTCCCAGCATGCCCAGACTTCAAGTCTCCCAAGGGGGCGGGGGCAGGCTTGGTGAAGCAGGGGCAGGCCGGTCCTGTTGTGCTTTGTCCAAATTCTTGGCTCGGAGTGTATGAACATGAACTGGTTCTTTTCCACCACTAAATTTGGGTGTTTTTATTACACAGCAACAGTAACTGGGATAGCCTTCAAAATTCAGCTCTCTGTTCCCTCCTATAAGAAGCCCTCCAGGATGTCTGGATTGGGTCAAATCATCTATCTTCTGTGCCCTTGCCCCTTGCTCTAGGCTAATTGATCTCAGCCCTTACATTGTGCATCAGTTCACTTAATCCCCACCTCAACCCTCTGAGCCAGGTATTCCCAATCCCCATTCTACAAGTAAGGGTACCAGGGGACACCCCTCAGGTCTATAGCTGACGTGGCTGTGAAAAATGTGGAAGTGCATAAAGTAAAATACATGAGTATTTCTCTGGGTGCCAGGTTCCTGGGCCTTCTGACTTGTACCAGTGGAACTCTTCACCCAGGACCCCTGACAGGTGAATGAAGCCCATGGCATCTCCTGAGTTCAGCACTCCTCCCACAAGGTAAGCCATCATCCCTCGGAGCTGTCAGGGACCAACAAAAACAAACAAAAGAGCAGGAAGGTAGGTTTCCAGCCAAACAGCAGCAGCAGATCAGTCACAGGGTTCGGACACATGGCTGCAGTGGCTAGAATTTCAGACCTCTTGGGGCAGCAGGCTCCAAGTAGAGGCCAGAACTCTGGGAGTGACACCAGGTAGGAAGCCACCGGGAGGTACGTGTGACTGGTGTTTTCCCCAGGTGGAAGCCTGGGGACTGCCTGGCTGCGGAAGCCTGCTGGGTCCTGTGAGCCCCGTTCTCTGTTTGCAGCCTCTGCTGGGTCCCAGGCTGAGAAATTGGGGGCACCGACCTCGCTTGGCGGCCTGGGAGCCTGGGCTGCTCGAGTCTGTGAAGTAGAGCCGGTCTCCAAGGAGTCCAGTCGGGCAAAACCACCCTTCCTACAATGAAACCTTTTTTTTCCCACAATACATCCCTTCTATATCTTGACTTTGAACATCAGAGTGGCTTGCGTTTTTAAGAAATCACACAATACAGTAATACACTGTAAAAAAATTTTTCAAACAGAATACAAAGTTAACCTGCTCTTTCTATTCCCACCATCCCAATTTCTCTCTACAGAGGAACCACTGTTAATACTTTACCTGTTCCTTTATAGGCTCTTGTCCACGGATTTGCATGTGGATCCACACAGCAGGTGGTATACCTTCCGATACATTTTACGTAAGTACAATTATACTGTTTGCGTTATTCTGTGACTTGTTTTGCACTGAACTTTTTACTGATTATCTTGGGTTGTTTTTTTTTCCTCCCCGTGTCTGCACACTTAGCTAGAAAGCTCCTCACAGCTGCCTGGTTTCCACAATGCCACTGTGTCACGGTTTATTTATCCAAGTCCTTCTTGGAAGCAATTTGGACCACTTCCCATTTTTGCTATTACTATTGCTCCAAGTCAACATCTTTCCAGTGACTTACTTCCTGGTATATTTGTGCAAGTGCTTCTACGGAACAGGTTGAACTGGCATTGTTAAGTTAAAGGGTGTGCGCCTGTAAATTTTTAGCGATACCGTCAAACTGCGCCCCCGCCCCCCACATGCTGTGCTAATGCTTCCTCCCGTGGCGACCGGGAGCTCCTATGCACCACTCCGCGCCAACATTACCTGCTATCAATCCTTTCACTCTTCGCCAATCTAATAGGCACAAATTATATCACTGTTACTGCAATTTGCATTTCCCTATTTAACTACTTAGGCTGAGCATATTTTCATATGTTTATTGGCCAATCATACCTCATCTATAAAAGTACCTATTCATATCTGTATTATTTAGGATGCTTTGGGGAACAAGGAACAGAAAAATGTGACTCAACTGGCTTTGCCAATAAGGAATTTATCTTCTTATATTGAAAGAACCACAGATAGGGGCGCCTGGGGGGCTCAGGTGGTGAAGCCTCTGCCTTCAGTTCAGGTCATGATCTCAGGGTCCTGGGATGGAGCCAGAGTCGGGCTCCCTGCTCAGCGGGGAGCCTGCTTTTCCCTCTCCCTCAGCCCCTCCCTCCCTCCAACTCGTGTTATCTCTCTTGCTCTGTACTCTCTCTCAAATAAATAAATAATTTTTTTAAAAAAGAAAGAACTGTAGATGAGGACAAGTGAGATGGTGCAGCTGGTGTGGAAAATAGTCTGTTTGCTCCTTAAAAAGATAAACATGATGGCCAGATGACTCAGTGATGCCACTTATGGGTTTTTACCAAAAAAAATCGAAAGAAAGGACTCAAAAGGGTATTTGTGTACCCATGTCCACAGCAGCACTATTCCTAATAGCCAAAAGTTGGAAGCAACTCAAGTTCCATTAAAGGATGAACAGATGAACACAAGGTGATCCATCCATACAATGGAATATCACTCTGCCCAAAAAAGGAAGTTCTGACACTTGCTACCACGTGGACAAACCTTGAAAACATTCTCAAACAAGACAATAAAAAAAGACAAATATTGCATGATCCCATTTTTGTGAGGTCCTTAGGGAAGTCAGATTCTGAGAGACAGAGAGTAGATGGTGGTTCCAGGTGCTGGGGAGAGGGAGGTCAGTATGTGATGGGGACAGAGTCTCAGTGGGGGGGGGGGTGGAACATTCTGGAGATGGACAGTGGAGGTATTTACCTGCTATTGATTAGTGTGAAGGTATTTAACTGAACTGTGATAGGCCTTGAGGATTCCAGAGTCCAGGGCACTGGACAGGTGGAGGCGGCCTGAGCAGCCCTGGATCTACCTGGAGGGAGAAGTGGCTACCACAGCAGGCAACCAGCACAGCTCATGACAATGTTGGCTGCCCATTTTTTCAATGGGTCATTTGTCTTTTCTTTTTGATTTGTAGGAGCTCTTTATATATTAAGGAAAACAATCTCTTTTTTTTTCTGTGATAGCTGTTAATGTTTTTCCAGGTCCATTGCTTTCCTTTGAGTGGCTTATATTTATGTAAGGACAGAATTCAGCTGGAAGTATGCTTTTTCTCCCTCTTTCTTCTTGACTTCATTAATAACACAGATGCTTTTCTCTTGCTGAAAAACAAAACTGGAGGCAGCTGAAGGGGAGTGAAGTCATCCTTATTGGTTTGCAGGCTTTAAAGGCAAAGGATGTCCCCAAAAAGAAGCTGCTGCCGGGCTATCACCTAGGAGGCTGCAGGTGCTCCTGTGTCACCTGCTGACAGGAGAGAATAGTGAAGTGACTGAGCCATTGCAGGCATATGAGGAGGGGTTGCACAGGAAAAGAAACCGCCCTGTCTGACACCTATGTGTATCTGAGATTGTGTCTCTACCTGGGACCCACTTAGCAGGTTCTGCTGAGGGGGCTCATCAGGGGACAGAGTTTGTGCCCAGGGTGGTGGTCAGAAGTGTGCAGAAACATCTCGAACCACAGGTGTTTCCAGGAGCCATGTGGGCCTGGGGCTGACATGCAGGGTACAGAAAATGCCTTTTCAATGACCACAATGCCTGACCATCCCTTATTGGGGCTCCCAGCCTCCATATGCCCCTGGAAGGTGGAGAAATGTACCAGACAGGTGCCTGGAGAATGACGTGGGTGCTTCGATCTCTCACCCAATTTGTTTAGAACTCTGAGGAAAGAGGGGCCGTATGTGATAGGAATTCCCTCTGCAGCCCAGAACCCTTTCATCTGATACCTGTGGACATGGAGGCTAGAGTGAATACCAAGAGCTTACGTGGGTGTTGTGATTTCCACGCTCCAGGTCCTGTTCTCCACGCTTTGCAGGTGTAATGCATCCAAACCATAAGAGGTTGGAACAACCTATTGTACAGATGGGGAAACTGAGGCACAGAAGGCTAAGTAGCTACCAGGCAATGCTGCTGCTTTCGCCCCAAGCCCCAGCACTCTGCCTGTTTGTGGAAAGCAGAGCTCTTTTGGCAAAACCCAAGTGGAGTCTTAGTGTCCCGGCCCCTCCTTGCTGGCAGCTTATCTTCCTCACATCAGGCCAGAACGTCAGTTTCTATAAAAACGAGAGGCTCCTTCCAGGGTGAGTTTGAGGAGTAAATGAAATTAGGTGCTTAAAGCCCCCTGGCAGGTCGGAACCACATGCCTATTCCCTCTCCTGCCTGCGGGAAAGTCCTCTGTCCTCATAGTTTCCTTCCAGAGCCTGTACATGTGGTCTGTGTCTTTGGTTTCCTTCTCCCTTTCCAGTCCACCACACCCTCTGGTTGATATCACTGTTGTTCACACACCCAGCAGGGGTGGGGGGACAGGGAAGGGGCGATTGCATTGTTAATTTTGTGATCTTCTAGGAGATAGAGGTAATGTTTGGGGAGAAAGAAGCTGGAATTGGCAGCTCACTCAGGTCTGTGTTTCTTTGGAAGCACGTATTCCTGATGCTTCTCTCTTCCACTGACCCCTCCCTGATTGTGAATAATCAAGAGCCTGATCGTGGTCAAATTGCCTAATGCAGTCACTAAACACAAACATCTGGCCCCGTTAAAAGCAAAAGCAGTCCCCGGAGGCACACCCAAGGAGGATATTAACAAGAGTGGGTGGCAACAGACACAGATTTCCTCTGTGGCTACATCCCAGCTTAAACCCGTCGTCCCCAAATGGCCCAGGAGGTGAGAGCAGCGGAGCTTCTGGGGCCTCGGGCCGTTAATCTCACTCAGGGCCCTAATGCTGGAGCACATTTATGGCCCAATCAGTCCTTGTGCCTTGTCTCCTTGGCGTCTCTGCTTTGTTAACACTCAGCGTCCATATTTTCTGGTGACAAACTAGGTCATATCTATGGCAAAGGGTACTCTGAAATCATACTGTGTCGTGCTTATGAGATGAAACATACACTGACCTTAGAATGGTGATTCGTTCTTAATTCAGACGGAAAGGTCAAGACCAGAGGAAGGGTTAGTGAAAGTCCCCACCCCCAGGTTTCCCAGACACACCCCCTGAGCCTAGCAGTGCCTCGAGGCCGGCCCTGGCCAATGGTCATTGCTGAGCCGGCATGTGCCATTCGGGGCCGGAGCACTTAAGAGACGGTGCAAGATGCTTTCATCCTCTCTTCTGTTCCATGGAATTGGGGCAGGGGCCACATGACAGTGGTAAAGCCACACAGGAAAGCAGCCTGTGACTGAACACTGAGTGGAAAACTGGTTTAAAATGCAGTGTGCTCAAAGAAAATTTGAGGCACAGGAGGGCCAGGAGACCAGGAGTTGACCACCATTGGTCATATGCACAGTTCTAAGAGGAAGGGGCACGGGATGCCACATGGGGCCACACAGGGAAGCACTAGGCCAGTCAGGAGGCGGAGGGGACAACACTGTGGAGGAGCATCTTCTTGTGGTTTCTGAGGGAAGGAGGGGTGAGGCGAGGTGAACAAGCTGGGGACTGGCTAGTCTGAGTAATTCCAGTGGGCTCTGGGGCTTGAGGCTGTCCTGGTTGTCTGGTCCCTGGGGGCCTAGGGCAGGGGATAGTGGCCCAGAGGGTGAGATCCCTGTGCAGGAGGGGGTTTGGGTATAGGATCTGGGTTGGCTGGTGTGCATTTGAGAAGTGTGCCCCTGGGTGAGTGGTTCAGGATCCTCAGGAACTAGCTAGACTTGGGAGGGGTGGTCCCTCCAGGGTCAGCGAGGCCCCAGGTGTGAGAGCATCACAGGACAGAAAATAAAGGACATGGTTGATACAAAGACAACCACTCAGGAACTTGCTCTGGGCTTTGTGGAAGGAAAATTAACCTTTGTTATGTGAAGCCATAGAGATTTGGATTGATTTACTAAGGCAGTACACTGCTGTGGAAACACAAGGAAAAGCATAGGCATGTGGATGTCGAGCTGAGTCAAGCACCAATATGGCATCTGTGAAGTCCATCTATCCATCCATCCATCCACCCATCCATCCATCAATCCATCCGTGTATCAACCAATGATCTTTGCACACCAGTGGTTGGGTTGTAAGGCACTCATGGTGCCTTACAAGCAAGTGAGACACATCAAAGTTAAGAGTGATAGCAGGTGAGTCTACCATGCTGAGGCCAACAGTCAGAGCTGAGCTGGCCACTTTACAGTGGCTAAAGTGAGGAGGGAATGGGGCTCCTGGGTGGCTCAGTGGTTGAACGTCAGCCTCTGGCTCAGGTCATGATCCCAGGATCCTGGGATCGAGTCCCATATCAGGCTCCCTGCAGGGAGCCTGCTTCTACCTCTGCCTATGTCTCTGCCTCTCTGGGTGTCTCAAATAAATAAATAAAATATTTTTTTAAAAGAGAAGGAAATGACAACTCTAGCAGAGGAATCAGAGAGCGCTCTTCTGGAGTGACATTTGAATCAGGTTTTGATGGAGTTATGTGAGAGTTCCCTTGCAAAGACAACGGTCATGGATGTTGTAGGTGGTCTAGGAAGAGCACAGATAAAGGCATTTCCAGACTTAGCAAAGAGTTCTGTTGGGGGGGCGGGGGACTCAAAACAAAAAAACTAATAGCCAAATTACAAAATGGGCACAGGACCTGAGTAGATATTTTTCCAAAGAAGATATATAAATGGCCAACAGGTGTATGAAATGGTGCTTGACATCACTAATCATTAGGAAAGTGCAAATCACGGGATCCCTAGGTGGCGCAGTGGTTTGGCGCCTGCCTTTGGCCCAGGGCACGATCCTGGAGACCCGGGATCGAATCCCACATCGGGCTCCCGGTGCATGGAGCCTGCTTCTCCCTCTGCCTGTGTCTCTGCCTCTCTCTCTCTCTCTGTGACTATCATAAATAAAAAAAACAAAAACAAAAAAAAAGGAAAGTGCAAATCAAAACCACAATGAGAGACCACCTCACATCTGTTAGGGAGGCTGTTACCAAAAAGATAAGAGGTAACAAATATTGGGGAGGGTGTGGAGAAAGGGTACTCTGCTAATGAAAATCTATAGCAGTCCAATCATTGTGAAAATGATATGGCGCTTCCTCAAAAAATTAAAAATAGAACTACCGTATGATCCAGCAATTCTACTTCTGGGTATATATCCAAAAGGAAATGAAATCAGTACTTTGAAGAGATGTCTGCGCTCCCACATTCACTGCAGCCAGGATACGGGGAAAGCGTACAAGTGTCCATTGACAGATAAAAGGATGAAGAAGATGTAAAACACACATGCACACACATACAATGGATTATTATTCAGCCTTGACAAAAGCTGAAATCCTGCCATTTGTAATAACAGGAACCTAGAGAACATTATGCTGAGTGAAGTAAGTCAGATGTAGAAAGACAAATACCGTGTGATGTCACTGATATGTGGAATCTAAAAGAGTCCTAAACTCAGAATAGGACAGTGGTTACCACGGGCTGGGGGTGGGAGGAACAGACAGAAGTTGGTCCGAGGGTACAAACTCTCAGTTATAGGATGAACAAACTCTGAGTCCTAACATACAGCACACTGACCGCCACTAATTGCGCTGTGCTGCGGACTTGAAAGTTGCTAAGAGGGTGGATCTGCGGCATTCTCACCACACAGAAGACACGGAATCTGTGTGAGGCGACAGATGTGCTAACCTGCTTGGACCAATCATTTTGCGATGTAGACATTCAGTCATTGCATTGTACACCTTAAAATCACACTGCACAACCTAACATCCACAATTTTTGTTTGTCCTCACACCTTGACACGGCTGGGAAAGAACAGCCCGGAGAAGCCAGAACAGAAATGCTTCAGGAGTGTGGTCAGGGTTTCAGCAGGAGGCCCTGGTGAGTTGCCATTGGAGTCTCTGTGCTCCCTACTGAGGTACTCGGGGCCTGGACAACCGGTAGACCAGGAGGCCCGATGATGAGATGGGTTGTCATAGCCCTTGATTCTTGTGTCTCGCCTTCAGCGCCCCCTCCGTGAGATCTGCGATGTTCACCCAGGCCCTGAAGTCACAGCAGGGAACTCTCTCTTAAGTTCCTCTGCTCTGAGACAGGGATGCTAAATAATCTCTTCCCCTCTGGCAGCCATGGCTGACATCACTAAGCAAGTGACAGGCTTTGCACCTGCCAGATCGAACCTCAGAGGCCTTCTTAACACAGAGCTTCAGGCAGCTGCTATCTATGGGTGCGGATTGGCATGCATGTCAAATTACGTGTCGTTTCTATTTTAAGGGGTTAAGGATGTTCTCTTTCTGGAAGTATTTTTATTTAAAGAAGAAGAAGAAGGAGGAGGAAGAGGAGGAGGAAGGAGGGGAAGGAGAGGAAGAAGGGGAAGAAGGGGAAGAAGGGGAAGGAGAGGAAGGGGACAACTGTCAGAGGGAGGGCACAGTTTAATAAAAGGAATGAAAAGCTAATGGTGGAATTTTAGTCAGCAGAAGTTTTGGGGAAGAGAAGGGAAGTTGGCATGATCCCATCAAATTAGACTTGCCCCACCCACTCAGAAGAGTGTTCTGGGTGGGAAACCAAGGACACGTTCTATTTTCTCACTTTCCTACCTGTTGTTACCCAAAATGGTCCTGTCGTTAGCTAGGGTAAACAAACACGTAGAGCAAAGCAGACAGGAGGCACTTCCATGGAAAGCTCTGCCCACCTTGTCTCCCTTAGAGTCCCTCACAATGCCCAGATGTGTAGACAAAGAAAAGATGCTCAATAAATGTTTACTGATTGAATCTAAGTTGCAATGCTACCTACCACTCTCCAGGAAGCTGGGTGGCTACTCACCCCCATGTAACCCTGAAGTGCCCTGATTGACCGGGAACCAGTGTTGAATGATGTCCCAGATCAAGGGATGCATGTGTTTCAAAGGCCACGTAGACCACAATTCTCAGAGCCCATTGATCCCTCAGGGACTCACAGTTGGTCATGTTTGCTCCGAGGGGACAGGTTCAGTGGTTTTCACTGCTCCATGTCCTAGTCCTGGGCCCGACACACGGAAAGCTCTCTCCATCCACAATTGCGGGTGAACGAGAAAACTGTTACCACCATATCAAGGTGAATGAAGTGGGACTCCTATCCTCATCCCAGTCAGGAGGTGAGGCACAGACAGTGCAGCAAAGTGCTGGGTGCAGCTCCATTCCCCAGCACAAGGTAGGTACGGAGGTCTGGGCGGCTAGGGTCAGGTGGGGGCTCATACAGAGGCTGGAGGGCACACTGGAAGAGCAGGGGGAGGACTGAGGGGAGGGCCTGCGTTCCTTTCCCAGAGACACCTTTGCAGAGCTGTTTGCACGGTTACCGTTTTGCACAGTAACATCGCTACATTTCCACAGGCAGAGAACCAAAGACTTTCTCAGCTGACAACCTCTTTCTTGGGTTGTTAGGACCAGCCCCCAGTCCCTGGGTCAAACCCTCATGGTCTAATTTTATCAGAAGCTTCTGGCACCATTGCCAACTACGCCAGCTTGGATGATCTCCACTCACCCTTTCTCTCGAGCCCGCAGAGATGAAGTCAGAGGCCCCAAATGTTTTCACTGACCCATGGCAGGGAGGTGGATCATGAAAGCATGAGCTCACAGACACTGGCCCTGCTGCAGCTGATCCAGCAGGCAGAATGATGGCACTTCCTGGACAATGGAGCTCGTGTGGGGGCAGTGGCAGAGTGAGCCTGTGGATCCTCAGCTTGTAGACAACAGGGCTGAGGGCGTGAGAAGCCTTGATGCTCTGCATCTTGGATCAAAAGCCACCAAATGCCTCCATCCTAGGTGCTGAGAACAGACATGCAGGCTTCTGCGGGGAGCCTGCTTCCCATTCTAACAACCGGGATGAGAAACCAGCTCATGGAGCAGCTCTGCCCTCTGAACCACTGGACAGAGTCACTGGAAAGGTGATACGGCCCCTGGAGGGAAAGACAACAGGCTCTTGTCCTGCCCTCCCACTGCCACGCGCACACCCCGCTCACCTGCCTGGTCCAGATTGGCTGAAGGTGTGGGGCTACACGGTGACTAAGCAGAAACTTCAGGGAACAGCTCCGAGTTGAGTCTGGAGGACAAATCAGAAAGTACCAGCATGTGTTGAGGCCTCAGGGTGAGAGACAGAAAAGCAGCGCCGTCTTATCTGAGTTCCCCCCAAAGCAAACCCTGCACCAAAGATTCCAGGGGGTAAAGGTAAGGATGGACAGTGACACAGCAATGGAAGGCAGCCCTCGAAGTGGACCTTCCTAAGCCAGCAACCACAGGGGGACCTGGGAAATTCTGGGAAATTCTGGGAAATGGTGCCAAGCACCTGCCTCGGATGATCCTGGGCGTAGGGTGAGGGGGCTGGGGTATTTGTACAGCCATGCTGGTGAAAAATGTTGCTTCGAAGGGGGGTGTGTATTGACTTCCAGGTAATTCTGATCTCCCCTTTTCCAGCAGCCCAAGGGCGGCTGTGTAACAGCAATGAAGTTCTGGCCTCTGGTGATCAGTCTGACATGCATAGTGGAGATGTGGGAGACCCAGGGTTGCATGGGGTGTCACAGAGAGCCACCCCAAAGCATTGCAAGGGGGTCAGGACAGTTGAGGGGTTGAAGATTCTGATAGGAAGCTGAAGAGGCCAGCAGGGCCTCTAGGGAGGTGTGGACAGTATACTAGGCTGTAGGGTTTTATACTATTTGCCTGAGGAGCAACGGAGGCTTCTTCATCTTAGAAGTGACATCCTATCACTTTTGCTGTATTCTGTTCATCAGAACTGAGTCGGTAGGTCAAGCTCACATTTGGGGCTTATTGAGAACTACCTCCTCCATAACATGTCCTCAGACCTCCCTGTTTGTGGACCTCCCTTTGTCTGACCCCATTGCATTTGATTGCCACTTGGCTCCAAATGCCACTTGGCATTGATCATTTCCCTCTGAGAGTGCCTTATCATATGTTTGGCATGGCCTGGCATCAACACTGGTCTTGCTGGCTCCCTCAGTTCCCTGAGAGATCCTCCTTACCAATCAATCCAGCTCCTTGTGCCCTGTGATGGACACACATTCGGAGCACTCTCTCCAGTTTTGTGTCCCCTGGCTTGCCCAGAATCATGCCTACCATTTTGCAAGAACTTCAGGAATGACAGCTTTGAGTCTGCTCTCCATATTACCCAGATGTGACCTTTTAAAAACTTTGATTTCATAGCATATATATATATATATATTGGAAGAAACAATACAGAGGGATCCTAGATACCATTCAACCAATTTTTCCCCAATGGCACAAACTTGTGTAACTATATGACAATATCACAACTGGAAATTCACATTAACATGATCCACCCACATTATTCAGATTTCACCAGTTTCGCACACATTCATTTGTCTGTGTGTGTGTGTATTTAGTTCAATACAATTTTATGATGTGTGGATTGTGTGACCACTGCCAACTGCAGTAAATACACAATAGTTCCATCAAAAAGATCACTTGTGCTGCCTTTTTATATCCAGAGCCACCTTTCTATCCCATTCCCATCCCCCAGGAACCTCTGGCAACAACTAACCTGTTCCCCATCTCTAATTTTATCATTTCAGGAGGGCTATATAAATGGACTCATGTGAGTCCGTTTGAGATTTGGCTTTTATTGCTCAGCATAATTCCCTTGAGATCTGTCTGAGTTATTGTATGTATCGGTAATCTGTCTTGTTTATTGCTGCATAGTATTTCATGATCAGAACATACTAGTTTGCTTAAACAGTAACCCTTTGAAGGACATTTGGGTCTCTTCCAATTTGGGGCTGCTATGAAATTTCTGTAGAGATTTCAGTGTGAACGTCAGTTTTAAGTTCTGCAGGATAAATGTCCCAGAGTGCAATTGCTAGGTCAAATAATAAGCACATGTGCAGTTTTATAAGCGACTTCCATACCCTCCTCAGAGTGATGCTTGTCCTCAGGTCTGAGGACTATTTAATATCCCTACCATCATGAGATGAGTGATTTGGTTTCTTCACATCCTCATCTGCATTGGATGTTATCACCGGTTTTTGTTCAAGCCATCTGATAGGGGTGTAGTGATAGGTCACAGTGGCTTTAATTTGGGTTTAGCTACTGGCTCAAGATGTTGCTCATCCTTTTTTCAATGTTTGTTCATGTCTTTTGCCAATTTTCTAGCTGGATTGTTTGATTTTTTTTTTTAACTACCCAGTTTTGAGAGTTCTTTGTATTTCTAGATAAGATCCCTTTGTCCGATGTGTAGTTTGCAAATATTTTCTCCCAGTCTATATCATATTTTGTCTTTTTATCTTCTTAACAGGATCATTCACAGAGCAAAGTTTTCAATTTTGATGAGGTCCACTTAACCTTCTATTTTCCTTCTATTAAATGTGATTTCAAACTCTTTGTCTAGCCCTATACCCCCAAGATTTTCTACATTTTTTTCTAAAACTTGTATCATTGTATTTTCACATTGAAGTGCATGGTTCATTTTGAGTTACTTTTTATATAAAACGTGATGCTTAGAAAGAGAGTCATTTTGTTATTGGCATGCTGTTGCTCCAGCACTATTTGTTGACTAGGCTATCCCTCCTCCATTGAACTGCTTTCCTATTTTATCTAAAATTAATCAGGCCATCGCATGAGTCTATCTCTGGGTTCCTTATTTTGTTTCAATGATCTATGTGTTTATTCCCCCAAAACTATACTGTTTTGATAACTGTGACTATACAGTAAACATTAATATTGAATAGAGAAATTTCTCCCAATTTAGTATTTTTCAAAATCATTTCTATCTGTTCTAGGTCCCATGCTTTTCCATGCAAATTTCAGAATAAGTTTATCTATAAACAATCTCGCTAGGATTTTGAAAGTAATTGCATTGAGCATATAGATCAATTCTGGGATAGTTGACATCTTCTACTATGTTGAATCTTCCAATCCATGAGCATGGTATTTCTCCATTTATGTAGGTCTTTTTCTATTTTATTAGTATTTTATAACATGAAAGATACAGATCCTGTACATATTTTGTTAGATTTATAATAAAGTAGTTCATTTACTTTGGAGAAATTGTGGGTTTTTTTTTTTAAAGATTTTATTTATTCATGAGAGTCAGAGAGAGAGAGGCAGAGATGTAGGCAGAGGGAGAAGCAGGCTCCCCACAGGAAGCCCGATGTGGTACTCGATCCCAGGACCCTGGAATCACACCTGGAGCCGGATGCAGACACTCAACCGCTGAGCCACCCAGGCATCCCTGGACTCAGAAGATATAAATGTTAATTGTTTTCTTATTGTCTCAAGCTCTCTGAGAATCTGGCATTTTACCCCCAGTTTATTTTCTCTCTGCTAGTGAGATTGGGAAATCCTAGTGATATGACCTCAGATTTGCTGATTCTATACTCTGTCATCTCCACTCTACATTTGAGTCCATCCAGTGAAAGTCAGTCTTTTTTTTTCCTGGTTATTGTGTTTTTCAGTTTTTAAATTTCCATTTGGTTCTTTTTTTTTTAAACTTTTAAAATTTTATTTTATTTTATTTATTTATGATAGGCACACAGTGAGAGAGAGAGAGAGAGAGAGAGGCAGAGACGCAGGCAGAGGGAGAAGCAGGCTCCATGCACTGGGAGCCCGACGTGGGATTCGATCCCGGGTCTCCAGGATCGTGCCCTGGGCCAAAGGCAGGCGCTAAACCACTGCGCCACCCAGGGATCCCTGGTTCTTTTTTTTAAATATCTTCTATTCCTTTGTAGGAATTTCTATTTTTCATTTGGTTCAGAAGAATCCATAATTTCTTTTTTGAAGCATTTTTATCATGGCCATTTTTAAATTCTTGATAATTCCAACCTCTGATTCATGTCTGTTTTGGTGACTGTTGCTTGTTTTTTTTGTTGTTGTTTGTTTGTTTGTTTGTTTGTTTTTTCATCTATGCAGTGACTCTCCTGGTTCTTGATAGAGGAGTGATTATTTTCTATTCTATGCTGGATGTGTGAGACTCTGGGTTTTATTCCATTTTTTTTTTTTTTCCTGAGCAGGCGGTCTCTCTGTGAAGACCTAGGGTGAGGGGCTGGATGGGATGTATGGTCAGCTTCCCACCGAGCCCCACTGACACCACCCTGGCAAATATGGAGAGCTGATTCTCTGCCTTCTTGTAGTTGGATAGGTGGCAGTTAGCTCTTCCATTGGCTCTGCTGACACCTTCCCAGTGAACGTGGAAAGCCAACTTGCACCATCTTATGTCTCTGAGCTCCCCTGCTAGGCTTCACAGACAAAGGGATGGGAAAAGTGAAGAGCTGACTCCCACTGCTTCATTGTTGCAGGGCAGGGGCAGAAGCCTCACTGATAACAGGTGAGGGGAGAGAGGAACTCTTCTTATGCTTGCTGTGTCATGTCCAGGAATTTTTAGTTGTAAGAGGGAGGACCTGGGAGGAATGCAGAGACTCTATCTTGTTCAGAGCTAGAAGTTCAGTCATGGGATGATCTTTCTATTCTCTTTCTGTTTCTTTATCTATAAAATGGGCATAATAATACCTACTCCACCTGTGCTACAGAACTCTTAAGAATTAACTACGTTATTTATGCATATGAAAGTACAGTGGAAACCCATGCTGGTAGAAACTTTTATTATAATGATGGTTATTTCTGAAACTAGGGTCTGGCAAAATGTAGCTTGAGAAGAGACAGGGTAAGTGGTAGGGCTCCTCCCTCTTCATCTATCAGTTTGATGTTGGTGAAAACAAACTGAACAGTCAGAAGCCAACCTTCTATTGCCTATTCCCTATTTCTTTTGAGTCTGTGATGACCTTTCTCTTGACGAGCAATAACCCTGGAGAAAGCTAGAGGAAAAACGAAGATTAAGGTCATGGCAAGGAGAAAGCAGTAAAGTAGCTTTAAAGAGCCTAATAAACCAGAATAATTGAATGTAGTAAGGATCATGGCTGGGACAAAGAGGGGTGTCTGCACACCATTTCCAGGAAAACAATCATAAAAGGGAAATAATGCTGAGCCCAGGAGGGGAGGAACAAGTCATAAGGGGGACACAGAGCAGATAGGGATGGCCATTCAGAATGGCCCTGCCTTACTTAGGGGCATGGGATGGGACCTCCGATTGGAATGTTGTATTATTAATCAGGATGGCCTGGGTCTCATGTGTCATTGGCCCTCATTCCAGGGAAACAAAGGATTCTGAACTGCCTGCATTTAAATCTCAGTTCTGCCACTTTGTGTCTGCGTGATCTTGGGGAAGCTTTTTAACCCTTCCATAAATTGAACTTGATAAAGGTACAAACCCCATCAGGTTGTTTGAGGGTCAAAGACGAGAGGGTATGAACTGTCCAAACTACTCATTGTAGGTGATCAATTTCTAGTGTAGTTCCCTTCTCAACTCCAAGCCCAGCAGTTTGATCTCAGTAGCCAAGGCTCCAGCTGTTGGAGGCATTTCTTCCAGAGTTTATGTGTTCGGCCATCATTTCTTCCATGTAGTAGCTCAGTGTTGGGAAGAGCAAGTCAAGGTGACCTTGCCCTAATCTACCCTCCAGAACACTGTCCATCTCATTTTCTTGGCTCCTCTTTCTCCCCTTAGTGGGTCTCCACTAAGCTTATTGTGCAGGGAGCTCTGGAAGCCCAGTCCTTGGGACTACTCGCAAAGAAGGGGTATTCTAAATCAGAGTGGGGGCTGGGACCAACCAAGAGCTAGTTCCATCTCCCACCCTCCTGCCCTTACCAAGAGTGCAAGCCCCCACCACCAGCAGAAGCTGGGTTTGATGGAGATCAAGATACTTCACTAAACTGTAAATCACTATGCACAGAAGATGGGGGCTATGTCTGTCCTGTGCATGGTTGAGGCCCCCATCCAGTGCTGCATTGAAGCCAGTGCCTACCAGCTCAGAAGAGCCAACTGTTAGATTTCAGGAATTTTGTAAGCTGGTTGTTAAACACAGACATTATTAAAAATTAGATTGTAGAAACTCTAAATAAATTATATTGAAAACAAAGATAATAAATACTCAAAAGTCCTCACTCCCTAATTATTGAACTATCATCTCTGCTCTGGATGGTTATTTATGTCTATTGTAGGTTTAGGACATACTGTATAGCAATGTGGTAGCCTGACATTGGCCATTGGCCATGGTGGGAGTATATACACCGTAGGAATCAGCAAACACAACAGATCAGACCTTGATTTATTATTTGGTTGATTGTTCAGATTTAATACAGCGATGGAGAAAAGGTTAATAATGTAGGTTAAAGTTAAAAATGTGCCATGTTAAATTATAAATAGCATAAAGAATTAAAGAAATGTCCTTCCAGTATTTGGTGACTATTCCCGTATTCAGCAAAGAAGTCACTCAGGTCATCAATGAAGAAGTGAAGTTCCAGAAAACACCTTCATTGTTTTGCTTTTGTCTTAATATAAGTGAAAACCTTAACCAGGACTCATGATGGAATTCTTCTCACAGAGCCAGTGGTCACACATTAACCAGAACACCATCATGTCTACAATAGCACCTCACTAAAAGGGCATGCCCAATGAATACTTATTGGGTGCCTGAAATCAGTGAAAACAAGCCATGAAGGATGTGTGGGGCCATCTCACCAGTTTGGTGATGCCTTGGTGGTGGTGGCCCTGTGCATTTTGGGTGGTGTTTCCATCCCCATCCTTGCTGTGTGCTCCTTTTGTCCTGGTTCAGCCGTGCTCTGTCTCAGTGTTCCTCAAGTTGTGATACACATGCAAATCACCTGCAGGTATCGTCAATCAATGTGTGGGTTTTGACCCAGCAGGCCTGGGGTGGGGACCAAGCTTTGCATTCCAATGAGCTCCTGTGTGACATGACGTCCTTGGCCACATTTCCAGCAGTGAGGTTCTAGCTACATTGGCCTCCTTCTAACCCATGAGGGTCAGGGCACCATGCTATCTTTGCATTTGCCATGGCCTTCACCCGCAGTACTTGTCCTGGTCCTCACATGACTGGCCTCCGTGCATCTTTCAGGTCTCTGCCCAATGCAGAGAACTGCCCATAGAAAGAAAGAGAGCCCTTCCCCAGGTACTCTCCACCATACTACCCCACTTCAGTTCTCCATACATCAGCTGACGTTCCCTATTTGTTGCCAATCCCCTCTCCCCCGGAATGTAAGCCCGCTAGGAGCTCTCCTGTCCGCCTGGGGATTTCATAATAGCAAGTGCTCAATAAATCTTTGTGGGGTGACAGTAGCGATGTTGCTGATACTAAAGTGGTACAAGTCAGAGTGCTGGAAATGATTCTGGAAAAACATGTGGCGGGGTGGGGATTTTTACCCTTCACCAGCATGTAAGGGAGTACTTTTCCTGCATGAGGGATGATGGAGCCCTCACTCATCATTTTGGATCCTCTACCATCATGAACCCTTACCAAGAGTGCAAGCCCCTAACACCAGCAGTCGCCCTCTTTGCTTCCTCCCGGGAAGGTCTCCCCAGCTTATGGGGATGGCAGCATAACGGGCCCCAGCTGAGGCTCTGAGGAAGGGCTGGCTAGCTGCCACTTTCTGAAAGTTTCTATAGAGTTTTGTACAAACACAGGGCACAGGGGCAGCAAACATGTAGGTACATTCTGGAGGTACATTGGCCAGCCTGGTGCCCCTGGCACATTTTTCAATTGCATATGCTCTTGGGCTCTGAGTTGGGCTGTGGATTGTATTGCTCTCCACTGCTGGCTCAGCCAAGAGATGCCTGGGCCCTTCATTTGGGGGAGAAGATGAAGTCTCTGGAGTATCTGTAAGTTCCCTTGTGACTACTCTTTTTTTAAAATTTATTTAAATTCAATTAATTAACATATAGTGTATTATTAGTTTCAGAGGTAGAGTTCAGTGATTCATCAGTTGCATGTAACACCCAGTGCTCATCATATCACGTGCTCTCCCCATGCCCATCACCCAGTTACCCTGTCCCCCCACCCCTCTCCTCTTCCAACAACCCTCAGCTTGTTTCCTATGATTAAGAGTTTCTTGTGGTTTACTGCCTTCTCTGATTTCATCCTGTTTTATTTTTCCCTCCCCTCCCCCATGCTCCTCTTTTTGTTTCTTAAGTTCCACAAATGAGTGAGATTATATGATAATTGTCTTCTCCGATTTACTTATATACCTTAGCATAATATCCTCCAGTTCCATCCACGTCATTGCAAATGGCAAGATTTCAGTCTTTTTGATGGCTGAGTAACATTCCATTGTATATATACATATATATGTATATATGTATATATATATATACATATATATATGTATATGTGTGTGTATACACACACTACTCTTATGACTACTCTTAACATTAAATCAACACATGGAGTACTTTTGCTATTTTTACCCTACACACCCAGAGTTTTGATAATATCAAAACTCACACCATGTGTTGAGTAGGACACCCATTGTGTGCTGGGCATACATTTCAGTTTATTTAATCCCCACAAGATCCCATAGAACAGAATCTCATCCTGTCCCCATTTTGGAGATGAGGCACTTGAAGCTCAGAGAATGTAAGTCAGTTGGCCAAAGTTAAACAGCAAATGGGGAGAGTCATGATCCAGAGGATTACACACTCAGCTCCTAGAGCAGAGGTGAGCATGCATTGTCTGTTAAGGACAAATCGTACATTAAAAAAAAAAAAAAAAAGGACAAATCGTACATATTTTAAGCTTTGTGGGCCGGACAGGCTCTGTGCAACCACTCACCTCTGCCATTGAAGCATGAAATCAACCACGGACAACCTATAAACAATTGAACGTGGTGGCATTCTCCTAAAACTTTATTCAAGAAAACACTACTCAGCTCTCCCCCACCAGATACATGGCCAGTGTGGCCAATGTTCAAGAGCAGCCACAGGTCTAGATGTGAGGGGTTTGTATGTGTGTGTGAAATCTCCTCCTTCAAATGTTGGCTCAGATCACCAAAATAAAATCAAAAGTCCTGTGCAGACTGAGTAGAAGATCTTCAAGGATTGGCTCTGGCCCACAGGCTGCCAGCTTACAACCTCTCTACTCTAGAAACCTACCAAACAACACTGCATTTATTAAGTAATAATTCATCTGTTTTCCCATATTTTATTTATCAAAGACCTCAGTAACTGTCAGGCAGAACTTCTTATCAGCAGGAACTGACCAGCGGACAAGTGTTACCTCCCCGGGGTTGACTATAAATCCTGGCGAACCAGGAAACCCTGACATTTTAATTAGCTGGAACATTCTTATCAGCAGTGAATCCTGACCATTCCATTTCACATTGTTTGTGAGCCCCTAATTGGGAATCTCTGATTTGGTCCCTTGAGGGCCACCTCATGCACATGGGCTCATCCTCATTATTTTACCGTGGCGGCCGCCTTTATATTATTCAACATACCACCACCACCAACAGCTGCTCTCCCACAGTCACGCGCAGTGGAGCATCTTGAGTTGCTGAAACAAAAAAGTAAAAGGGAGTTCCGTTTGCCACAGCTCCAGCAAAAAAATACAGAATTTTTTTTTCTCACAGAACAAATAACTCCTGTAGATCAAGCAAGGAGGTAGACAGAAGACCTCCTCTTCTTTGGAACCTGGAGAAACCTGAATGCAGTGGGGACAGGACTGTGCGGATACTGTGTTACTCTCACATAACACACCTGAAGGTCTCATGTAACTACCTGAAAGGCTCCCACTCACCTGTCACCTCCAGAGAGATGGGTGGTGGGGAAGAGTCCCTGTTTCTTATGAATTTAGAAAAGCCAAGCCTTCTAGAGACCCACAGCTTTGGGGAGATCCCATGTAAGGATTTCCCCCATCAAATAATAGCAAATCCAGATTCAGTAAGGAGAGACTTCATTCAGAAGGTTCTTTAGGGGTGGGAAGGTGGGTAGGGCGCTGTGGCAATGTGGGCAAGCTCAGATCTTGGCTTTGTGAACATTGGGAGATTAGGCAAAAGGGTTTTCCTTCATGGGTAAGAGTGAAGAAGGCTAGGAAGAAAGGCAGACGTGCAATAGTCTGAAGGGTCATGGGCTGGAGGTGAGAAGGGTATGAATTTTTTCTCACTGAGATGGGCCTGTTTTAGGAAGGGCTGGCTCTCCCTCTGTATGGTCCAAATGTCAGATACCTGCAGAAACAGTGAGAACTAATCATTTGTGAAGCAAGGGACAGGAATTTGGGGGCTCTATGTCTGGCCGTGGTGGAGATAAGTAAGGCAGCAGCATCCTTGAGTTTATCTGAGTCACATGCAGAGGGGTGTTTGTTTGCTACAAGCTGTTTCCGGAACACAAAAGGGTGAGGGACTCTTAACCATACTGTTTCCCAGCACCACAGGACTCAGGCAAAATTCAACACTGTTCTCTGCACCCCTCCCATTACCAAGGGTCATCTACAATAGTCTATGGCTTATGGATATTTTTAGAATTCTACAACCTTTGCCTAGAGCCATCTAATGAATTTTCTGGGCCTGTCCTATCTGGAATCTTCCCTGTTTCCCCAAAGGAACTGGTCCCTCAAATTCCAGAAAGGTCTGCAGTAGGAAGCAAGGCTGAGGCTGAACAAAAAGGCTTATCTTAGGTTCCCCTGGAATTTGAAGGAGGCCCTTCCCAAAGTCCACGCATCCCTGACCCCATGTCAGGCCCTGCCATAAGTGTGTGTGTGTGCGGGGAGGGGTTCAGTGAAGTGATATCCTGGACCCAAGGCCTCCACCCCTTCCCTGACCCCTCTGCACCCCTTAGGTCCCAGCTACCTTTTACCCTGACTGCAGACTCTGACCCTCCCTACCAGGTTCTGTTGAAAAACCTGAGAGCTTTTTGATTATTGTAATCTGTCTGTGAAACTATTGCCAAGAGCTGGGTTGCCACAGATATGGAAAGTTCAAACCTATTTCCATATGACAATAAAAATAACATTTATTGGTATCATTATTATAACCACTAACAGTGCCATAGGCGTGGCTGCATTCCAGACCCTGTGGGAAGCACGTGGTGGATGTGAACTGATTCATCCATGCAACAACCCTGTAGGGGTGGTCTTAGTGTTCCCATCATACATATGAGGGATCTGAGGCTCAGAGGGGCTGTCGCTAGTTGCAGAGCTGGGATTTCAACCCAGGCAGCCTGACTCCATGAGGTGGGGGTGGAGGGAGACTTCCTCCACCAACTCCACTGCTCCCAGGGCTACAGAGCAGCACCATCTTGTTTCCCAGAAATGATTATTTTCCACTTCTTGGCAGTTGGAGTGGACGCAGGACACCTACTGGGAAGGCAGTGGCAGTTTTTGCCGCAGAGGCAAGTGAATATGTCTGTTTCCCAAAGCTGGCTACTGTCAGAGGCATCTGGTTACTCCAATGCACTGTCTAGAAGACCAGTATTGGGAACATAGGTGATTTTCCTTTTAAGAGGCTCTCAGAGTAAATGAACTTGAGATTTCATTAAGATAGCTATTGTATAAGAAAACTGGGCAATCTGGCTGAACAGGTTTGGGCTTTGTTTTGTTTTTTAAAAGAGGTACCTATTTTAAAATAAGATTAGTATTGGTTACCCCATCTCTGCAGCCAGCTCACCTCTTTCCTAAACCAGGCTGGTGGGGAGAGTGTGGGAGGTGGGAGGGGGAGGGGTGGCTGACTGCAGTGCCCAAGATTTGGGAGTTCACTCCAGAAATAGAGCAGGGCTGGCTCAGGACAGCTACCCTAACAGCACTGCCTACCTATTGATGATCAAGTCCTACTTTGGGCTGGCCATGTACATCATCTCTCATTCTCAGGATAACACTGGAGGCAAAGCTTGGGCATTGGAATCTCCCCCAAAATTGGCTTAAATCTCTGTTCCATCACTTAATAAGTTACGTGGCCTCCAGCAGGTTGCAATCCCCTTGTGTAAGTACTGGTGTCCTCAGATAAAGGTAGGCATCCTAATAGTATCTGCCCAATGGGTTCTCTGAGGATTAATGAAATCATGTACATAAATACATCCTGCATATAAAGTGATGACTAAGTAAATATTCTTTTTAAAGTAGGCGTAATTATCCTCATTATACAGGGAGGAAGCAAGTGGTAATGACCAGACCCACATCATAAGGCTAGTAAGCATTGGACTTGGAGTTGGCAGATCTGGATCCAAATTCCAGCATGCGGTAAGCAATTCATAAGCGGGAGGTAGTATTACTGGTAATGGTGAGAATCGCTTTTGTTGCAGGCTGGTGGCTTGGGGTCTGGGACCTGGGCTGATACCCCATTGTGACTGGCCCCCTGTGGGGACTCTGCTCCGCCAGCAGTAACAACTACTAATGAAACAGGGCTCTTAGGACGATTATGAAGAACAATTTTCTCTCACACCTTGGCCTTGCTGGCTTTATATGCTGGTGAAGCAGAGGGGAGGCTAAAAGCTCCTTTGAGCCCTCAAAATTCCTCTTCAGAGGTGACACTGCCACCTCAGCCTGAAATTTAAAAACCCACACACACACATACTCAGGGATACATATCAGGAATTTAAAAGATCTTCCAGGGATGCTGTGGGACCACTTTTCCGGATAATGATTACTATGATTACAGGGAGGCAGTGTGGTGCAGTGGTTTCTAGAGTAACTGAAGAGTCAGCCCCAGTCATTGGCTTGCTGTGCAACTCTGAGCATGTACCTTAACCTCTCTGAGCATTGGTCTACTCCTTTTATAAAACAGAGGCAATAATATCTTATCACTAAGAACTGGGATGAGGATGGAATGAGATCCTTGTAAATTGCCTGGCATCTAATGAAACTTATGATAAAGTTTAGCCGTTATTTGGAAAAAATGAGTCCCTTTTGGCTTTCACGGAGGCTGGGTTCACATTTGTCAGGGGTGAGGGAGCTGATTCTGAGGCACTGCATTGATGCTGTCTTGCCTTCACACAGAGCGTGGTGGCAACCTCGACCCTACTCCTGACCCCTCAGAAGGAAGGAAGTGAATGAAGATATGGCAGGTCCCACAGAAAGCCGGCCAATCCCATCACGCTGCTCTTGCCTTCCACTCTTTATCTGCTCTCAGGACACTCTGGACCTTTCCCTTCAGTGTGTCTGAATTCTACTCTGTGCTGGAGAGGAAGCCAAGTTCTTAGCCATGAGATTGGCCTTTTTCTTTTTTGTTTAAAAAAAATGGTGAGAAATGTTCCCTTCTTGCCTTCCTGCACCGTCTCCTCTTTCTCTCCCTCAATTTCTTAGGAATGAAATCACCCAAGATATAAATAAAATGTTCTAAATAAAGCTCTCCTCGACTGCAGCATAAGACATATCTGCGTAAGTATGTGACTGTCAGCCAAAATAAATTAACCTCCGATGGAAGTCATTTTCATGTAATTAATTATTCTTGTATCAGCTGAAAGAGACAGGTGCACCATTGGCATGCCTTGCCCGAACTTCTCAATGAACATCATAAGAAGGCTACACTTAAAATACGCCAAATGACTAGTGCACAGCTATCGCTTTGTCCTGATACTGTTTTTTGACTTAGAACCTTTATTTCTCAATTACTGCAAACTGAAAACAAAAGAACTCACATCAAAGGCATTTTGAAGTACAGGAGGTGCCTGACGTGCTAATTAAGCAGCAGGAATGCAGCCTAATGTGTCAGGTGATGTTTTCCTCCTCCCGCTCAAGAAAGGGCTTTAGGTTGCTTGGGGTTTTACAGCAAAACAACCTGTGCTGTGGTAAGTCTGTTATTAGCAAGAGTTCTTCTTGTGTCATGAAGGTCAAAGCCCTGGCATGTTAAAATATTTGTACAAGATGAGAAAGTAGGATGGATGAGAAGATGGCCAGGTGCATTTGCAACTTGTTGAATGAAATCATCCAAACAAGGACTATGAGGGAATTGGAGTCTCTACTAGAATGCCTTAGCGCTCTTTCCTTAGCCTTCTTTGGAAACCATCAGAGGGGGACATGACACGAATCTGGAGGAACAGTGACTACACTGGGTGAAAGAATCTGACCAACCAACCCCAACAGGCTGGAAATGAGGGGCTGGTTGAACAAGCTGTTTTCCAAAATAAATGTCAATTATTGCACTGGGGGTAGGATAAAAATACAGGGTACAAAGAATTAGCTTAAAAGTAACCTTATAATCAGAAAGCTTTCTGAGGCATCTGGTTTTAAGTGTGCCTCTTATTTATGAGCAGCAAATAACTGTTTTTTTAAAATCCAATTAGATATTTAATAGGTGAGCTTAACCCAATCACATTTATTGTGATGTCTGATATACTGTGGTTTGACTGTCATCTCATTTTGTATTTTTCTACTTACCATGTTCTCCTCCCCCCCTTTCCTTATGCTCTTTTATGGATTGATAAAGTTTTTTTCCTTCTTTTTCTTCTGTTGTCTTGGAAATGATAGCTTACACTTCTGTCTTTTCTTTGCTACCCATACATTTTTTGAACAACTATATTTTATATTTTTCTCAAAGTCTCAACTTACATAGTGTCTCTGTTCTTCCCCCAAGCAAGAAAAGGGCCTCTTCCTTCCCATTTTCCAGGTTACCGCCCTATAGAAGTGCACATCCATCTTTTGAAAACACAAAAACAGTTTTGCTAAGTTCAGTGGTTAATAAGATTTATCAAATTATTTAATGATGTATTTATTTACTTTTGCTGCATGTGTCCCACCTCTTCATTGGGAGAGAACTTTTCTTTTTGCTTACGTGCATCCATTAGTACCTTCTTGTGGAAGGGTGGGGCCATCTGTGGAAGTAGACTCTTTCCATCTTTTTAGGCATGAACATATCTTTGTCCTCACTCTTCAGCAATAGCTACTCTGGGTATATAATTCTAGATTGACAATTGCTCTTCCTCAGCTATGTTATGTTTGCTAGCATCTGATGCTGCTGATGAAATGTCTGGATTGTCTTTGCTTTATGGGAAAATCAATATTTTCTCTTTATGAGCTATGAATCTTTTATGTTTATCTTTAAAATTCTACAATCACTAATATTATCTGCATGTCTGTTTATTTGTATTTACCTAAGATGTGAAATTTCTAATTAAGGATCCAATATCTTCCCACAAAAACAAACTTCAGCAAATAGAAAGACACCTCTTGTTCCTGAACAAGATGGCTCAGCATCATAAAGATGTCAAAGTCTCCATAAAAATGCCAAGTTGTCTCCCCCCCCCCCCCCGCACCCGGAGCCAGACAAAATAATTTGAATGTTCAAATGGAAAGATAAACAGGCAAAAATAGAGAAATTACAAAAGGGAAGTAAAGCTTAACTACTGTAAACATATTATACCTCTTCTTTAAGTAAGAATGTGGTACTACGGCATAAGTAGACAGAACAATCAACACAAACCCAGAAACAGACCTGAGGACATAAGAAAACTTGTATGTGTTAAATGTGATGTCTCAAATCATTGGAGGAAAAGACAGACTTTTTAATAAATGGTTTTGTAGTAAGTATTTATACTTGAACAAAAATTGAATTCATTTCTCATTCCATAAACTAAAAGAAATTCAAAATGGATTAGAAAGCTAATGTGAAGTGTTTTTAAAAAATTATGGATGATGGGATGCCTGAGTGCTCAGTAGTTGAAGGTCTGCCTTCGGCTCAGGGTGTGATCCTGAGGTACCAGTGTTGAATTCTGTATCGAGTTCCCCATAGGGAGCTGGCTTCTCCCTCTGCCTATGTCTCTGCCTCTCTGTGTGTCTCTCGTGAATAAATAAATAAAGTCTTTAAAAAAATTATGGATGAATTCCTTCACAACATGGATGTGGGGAAATCCTTTCTATATGTGATGAAAAATCCAGATGCAATCATAAAAACTGATTAATTTGATTGCCTGAAAACATACTCTTTTATGATTAAAAAATCACTGTAAGCAAAGTAAATAACACACAATAAATAAGAAACCATGGAATATAAATATAACCTATTTTATAGACAAATATATATCCCTAATAATATAAATCCTAATAAAAGTTGTAATAATATCCCTAATATACAAAATCCTTTTAAAAGGGAGGGGTAAAAGACCACAAACTTGATTGAAAACTGAGCAAAATGGGCAACCCGGGTGGCTCAGCAGTTTAGCGCCACCTTCATCCCAGGGTGTGATCCTGGAGACCTGGGATCGAATCCCACATCAGGCTCCCTGCATGGAGCCTGCTTCTCCCTCTGCCTATGTTTCTGCCTCTCTCTCTCTCTGTGTCCCTCATGAATAAATAAATAAAATCTTTAAAAAAAAAAAAGAAAGCAAAGCAAAAGACATAACTACATAATTCATAAAAATCTATGTACAAATAGCCCTTTCAGGCATATGAAAGATACTTTCAACTTTACTCTTAACAAGAGGAGTAGAAATTAAAACCACACCCAGGTACCATCTCTTTGGTTCTGGCAGAAATTCTAGACCTAAACAACATTCTTTTGGGGAAGACACAGTAGGGTACAAAATGCCTAGCCCTTCCAGAAAGGAATGTGGCAATATCCAATCACCTACAAAGCATTTACCCATAGATGTTCCAAGCCCACTCCTAGGGATTTACTCTGAAGACACACCTCTCCAAATAGGAAACAACATATGAACAGGCCAGTTATTGCAGCCTTGTTTCTCAGAGCAAGATATTGGAAAAAACCTGAATACCATTCCCAGGGGACTCATCAAAAAAATTATGGTACGTCCATACAGTCAGTGCTGTGCAGCTGGGAAAAGATGAAGAAGATCTTTAAGAATTGACAGAGTGGTTTCCAGTATATGTTAAGTGAGAAGAGCAAATTGCCAAAGAGTTTGGAATATGCTAAGGGTGTGTGTGTGTGTGTGTGTGTGTGTGTGTGTGTGTGTGTGATTTTTTTTCTGGAGAGGAACATAGGAAAGATAAGCAAATTAATGAAAGCAGTTATCAGTGAGGTCTAGGTGACCAGGGAGGAAGTGAGAGGGAACAAAACTTCTCCGAGTGTGGCTTTTTGTTGTTGGGTTAATATCTGCCATATTTACAATTATTTTCAATTTGTGCCCTTTGTCTTTGATCTTCTAACATTTTTTACAACATAGGTCTACTGGAAACAAATTCCTCACTTTTTGTTTGAAAACCTATTTCTTCATAACTTTTGCAGGATAGCTTTGCTGGGTCAGACTTCTGGAGGTCTTTTTCTTTTTATGACACATTAAATACTCCATTCCACTCTGTTCTTGCTTGTGTAGTTTGTGAACGGAGCTCTGATGTAATTCTAATCTTCCTTCTCTGTACATAAGGTGTTTCCTTCCTCTGGCTTCTTTCAAGATTTTCTCTTTGTCCTTGAGTTTCTGCAGTTTGAATATGATATGCCCAGGTGTAGTTTTTTTGGTATTTATCCTCCCTGATGTTCTCTGAGCTTCTTGTAAGTGTAGTTTGGTGTCTGTCATTAGTTGTTAAAAACTCTCGGTCATTATTATTTCAAATATTTCTCCTGTTCCTCTCTCCATTTCTTCTTCTGGTATTCCCATTACACACAGGTTGTACATTTTATAATTTCTGCACTGTTCTGAGTATTGTGTCCTCCTCCCCCTACTTTTTTTCCATTTTTATTTCTATTTGCATTTCAGTTTGGGAAGTTTCTATTGACATTTTTTTAAGCTCACTGGTTCTTTCCTTGACCATGTCCAAGCTACTGATTTGCCCATCCATCAAAAGCACTGTTCATTTCTGTCACAGAGTTTTTTATTTCTAGCATTTCCTTCTACTTCTCTATTAGCATTTCCATCTCTCTGCTCATATTGACCATCTGTTCTTGCATCTTGTCCACTTTTTCCATTGGATCCCTTAGCATATGAATCATAGTTGTTTTAAATTCCCAACCTGATAATGTCAACATCTGTGTCGTATCCAAGTCTGGTTCCGGGGCTTGCTTTGTTTCCTCAGACTTTGTTTCCTCTGGCTTTTAAGCATGCTTGTAGTATTTGTTGAAAGTCAGACGTGTTGTATCAGGTAATAGGAACTGAAGTAAGTAGGCCTCGATCTAGTTCTCTGGGATTCTTCTATTGGTGGCTTGGTGTTTTTGTATCATAGGGACATGGACAGGGTGCGATTTGACACCAGGTCAACTTTGTAGGTGCCTCTGCTCATTCCTGCCACATCAGGCAACACCTTGGGCCATGGTTGCAGTGTTTCAGCCCCCCAATTGTGAGTAGAAAAATCCTCCCCAGATGACCCAGTCCTCAGATGCACGGAGGCAATTCTCTGTTCTCCTCACCTTGCAAGATTTAACTTCCAAATAATCTGGGTGTTTCTCAATGGCAGTAAAGTCTTAAAACATATTTTTATGCTTTTTCCATTATTTCTGCGATTTTGGAGATGGAAGGAAGGAAGCATTGTGTGAACTCATGTTGCCATTTTTATGGAAAGTAACCTCTTCTTCCCACCGATGGCTTTGAAAAAGAAGCTCAGTTTCACAGAACATGGATTGCCCTGATGTTTCGATTGCTATCTTAATTAGCTTGTAGACAGGCATTTGCTTGACTTGCTTGGATAATGATAACAATCCTTTTGGAAGATTATTGACTGATACTTTAGATTTTTCAATCAAAAACCTTAAATTGCAAAATTACATATTTCAGACATGTATTAACTTCAGTAACAAAGGTAAAGAGGCCACATAGAATCTTTGAACATCATTGAACTTCCTGCTCTGATGCACAATTATAGTATTTTTGTGAAATTACAAAGAAAGTAAGAGGACGTGATCTTTCCTCTCTTAAAGACAATTTCTTTTTTTTCCCGCAGCACAAAGTCAGCCACATAATCCGTGAAGCCAAGCAGGGTTTCTGCTATCTGCTCTTCCCAATTGTTGTTCACATTCAGTTCAGGTGATCAGCCGAAATGCGTTTGGGCGAAAATAGCAATTTTTCCCACCCCCAACCCTCTTTCTTTTCTGTCCCCCATCACCACTCCAATTTGGCCATAATTGTACCGTTCCCATAACAACAGCCAAATAGCTGGATCTTTGTGGAGGGCTTATAACAGGGTTGTCCACAAAGCCGCTGGCAATGCTGAGCAGACCCTGCATATCAGCATCTCACAAAAGAGACAGCTATCGGGGTGAACATTCTTGGCAGTTCCAGACCTAACTTGCTAACTTGCTGCTGATTACCGCCTCTGCGTTCCTGAACTGAGGCCCATATTTCTCTTACATTCCTCACAGGCACTCAGTTTTCCGGCTGTCATTCCCTCATGGCCTGCCTGGGACACTAAAAAAGGCACACACAGAGACAAAAACGCAACAAAAACTCCTTCTCAGCATATATTCCACCAAATTGCAGCAAAAATCAAAGAATAATATTCTTGAGATCTCAGCTATACCTTAGATTACATGGTAGCACAATGCCAGCACCAAAAATTAAAATACCTTTATGGGTATATCATATATATATATATATATATATATAATTATTTTTTCCTTTTTGCTGAGCCACTGTGTGATTTTAGGGAACAAATGTGTTCATCAGGATACAAGAGCTAGCTGGATGAGAAGCTTCCTTTGTTGTGGACTGTAAGGTATGTCAAGCTAAGTTAGATGAGTTCTTACCAACAGCTATTTTGATACCTCAGTAATGAATGAGATAGCTGCTGTGGGTAAACCTGGAGCTGAATCCCGTTTTCTGTCTGAACTTAGGACTAGTACTTTGCAAACTGACAGTTCTTACACTTTCCTTTATAAGTGTGCTGTTAGCATGCAAAGTACATATTAGCATGTACAGTTAACATGACAGAAGTCATTCTGTCAAAATCTGGGGTGGAGGCAGGGCAACAGAAAGGGACAGTGGGAATGGGAAGTTGTGATTCGTGTTCATCTGTAAAGACTTGGGGTTTATAATAACGGCCGTGCTGCATCTGTAGCTGCAGTTGTGAAAGCCACTGGAGAGGACCGTAAGCAGAGCCCAAAGGCTTCCTCCTACAGAAAGAGATCATGGGTCACCACCTCTGGTGTCCCTGGGAGCTGGGGTGGGCTGGGCTGGGGGGAACTTGATACCCGGAAGCTAGGAACCTCCAGGCTTCAGGCTGAACCCCTCAGAAATGGGTTTCAAATGTGTCACTGGGAATGAAAATTTTGTTTTTGCCCTGTCCGGGGATAATGCCAATATTTTGCATTTGCAAGAACTATTGTCTAATTTTCTAAGCAATTTCTCGTGTTTTACTAATGATTTGATTGATCCCATGTGCATTGAAATATGCTCTGATGTTTGAGTTTGTAAAGTGTGGATCACAGACCAGCAGCATCACATCCCCTGGAGCTTGTGAGAAATGTAGACTCCCGATCCCACCCCAGATGTCTTGAATCTGAATCTGCATTTTAACAAGACACTCAGGTGGTTCAGTTCACATTAGGGGTTGGGAAGCGCTATTTCGGGTTCATCTTGTGCAAGTCTGTCCAGACTGATCTCATATTTGTATTTCCTTAGGAAGGATGAATTTGTTTGTCATTTTTTTAAGGATTTATTTATTTATTTGGGGGGGCAGGGTGGGGAGGGATCAGGAGAGGTGGAATCTCTAGCAGACTCCCCATTGACTGTGGAGCCCCACCTGGGGCTTGATCTCGTGACCCTGAGATCATGACCTAAACTGAAATCAAGAGTCAGATACTCAATTGACTAAGTTACCCAGACACCCCTATTTGTCATTGTTTGTAAGATGTACTTTGGAATTTTAGTTTGAAAGTTCATCTTGAATAAGTGTGTGTACAGGTACCTATGTATGTATGCACACATGTGTTTGTGTGTCTGTGTCTGTGTTTCTTTTTCCATTGAGTCCCTGGTGAGCCCAGCTGCGAAGAACATGGGATTCATAGTCGAACATGCCTGAATGTGGCTCATGACTCCAGAACTGACCCGCTGTGTGGCTCTGGACAAACTATCTCATCGATTTGAACTTCAGTTTACTCAACAGTTCAGTGGGGATGATCTCAACCTCATTCAGTCCTTATGAGGATAAAAATAATATACATAAAGCCCATAAAGCCCCACTGTAGCCCAGTGCCGGGTACACAGAGAATGTTTAATAAATCGTCATATTATTTTCACTATCCTCAGTTTTACTGAGGTGTAGCATAAAACAGTAAAGTACACAAAGTTTAAGTGAGGGCTGGTGAATGTACGTGTATCACCTATGTAACCCTTGCCCTGATGAAGGTACAGGATATTTCCAGCCCACCAAAAAGCTCTGTTATGTTCTTGTTATTTCAGAGAAATGAAAAATTCAGTCTTTGCCCTTGGGAAGCTTTAATACTTCTCTGGGACAAGAAATCTAGAATATGTGAAATTGTTAGTGAACAATTATATATATAAACACAGTATATATTCAATACTGTGTTTTGGGCTGGTGTCTTAGTCCATTAGTCTATAGCAAATATCACAGACTGGGCAGCTTACACAACAATTATTTCTCACTGTTGTGGGGCTGGGAGTCCAAGATCGGGGTGCTGGCAGATTCCATGCCTGCTTCCTGGTTCACTGATGGCCGTCTGACTATGTCCTCACATGCTGGAAGGAGAAAGGACCATGTCAGGGCCTCTTTATAAAAGCATGGATCCCACATCATCCCACAAAAGTGTTCCCTCCTAATACCATGACATTGGGAACTAGGATTTCAACCTACGAATTTGGAGGGTAGGGATATCAACATTCAGTTCATTGCATCTGGGAACTTATAAGAAAGGAAATGGGGTTATGAGAACACAGAACTCAGGAAGCTTTGAGGAAGGCTGTGTGGGGTCAGAAACTCTGAACTATTTCCCTGTCAAGATGAGGCAGAAAGTCTTCCCCCTGCCAGGAACCTGAATGTTAAGTTATTGAAAGCACTGAGATTAGGTTTTCATCTTGCAAAATTCTTGTTCCCCGTCTTTATTCTCTATCTGATTTAGGGTTAAATTGTCCCTAGGTATGGGGATGGTTCTGATTTTCAGGACTGCTATTCAAAAGTCCTTTAGTCCTTTGTAGGATTGTCACAAATTTGAGAAGGAGGTAGCTTCATAAATGAGTTCGGGGGGTGGGGGGTGACACTAGACATGCTTCTCAAAGGATGAGGGAACAAAAGGAGACATGGGAACAGAAACATTCCTGGTTCCATCATGCCCAACCGTGGTGGAAACCTTGATTTAGATCTCCACGTATATACAAGCTATGTAATGCAATAAATTTAGGCAATTTGAAAGCTGGGTCACCCTTAGGTGGGACTTGAGTCTTGTGGGTTTGTTACACCCAAGAGCATATGTTGATGAGATAGCATGCCAGACTCAGCATGGCCAACTCCTGACAAAAGAGATGATGGCTCAGCTTACGGGATGGTTAGTACAACTCGCCCATGCCCTTCTGGCACAGTGGTGCTGTCCCTGAGTTGGGCCACTCAAAGATGCATAAACTGTGAGAATAGGGACATCTATATGTAGGTAGGAGAAGAGCTGCTGTTCCCCCAAACTTCACAAGGCCAACCAAGACTGCTGCTCTACTGACAAGATGTAGCCTGAAGAAATGGCAGGTAATGGTTAACAGAACATGTGGGTTGAGAAAATATTGCAAAAACAAAAAATGGAAAGGATTGGGTTGGAGCAAAGGAAACAAAGGAGAACCTGATGTGAGATGAAATTAAAGAGGTAAATGAGGCTTGTCCCCCATGATAAATAATTTTTTTTCTTATCTTAAGAATGCTGGTGAGCCATTGGAGAGTTATAAGCGGGGTCTGTGACATGATCAGACTTTGAATGGATCACTCTGCAGTGGAGCAACTAGATAAAAAGAAGTCAGGATGGTACAGCTAGATAGGAGGCTATGGCAGTGAAGTGGAAGTGGATTCGATGAATGTCATGGTGGTAGTAGTAATGTTGGGGGTCCTGGGGGTGATGGTGACAGTGCCAGTGATGGTGGAGGTGGTACTGATGGTGACAATGGTGGTGGTGTGACAATGATGGTGATAATAATGATCATGGTGGTAGTGGTGATAGTGGTGATGATGGTAATGGTGGTGGTGATAGTGATAATAATGATCACGGTGATGGTGATGATGATGAGAACAATGATCATGGTGATGGTGATGGTGATGATAGTGGTGATGATGGTGGTGGTGGTGATGATGATGGTAGTGGTGATGGTGACGGTAGTGATGGTGATGATGGTGATGGTGGTGGTGGTGAAGAGGGTGATAGTGGTGATGATGGTGAAAACACAGAGAAGTGGAAATCTGCACAATACTTAGAAAGTAAAATGGACCAGATTTAGTGATTCTTAGAAATCACTTAGAATTGGAGGATGAGGAACAAGGGTAAATCAAATTTACTTTGTAAAGAGCCAAGAAATTACTTTAAGTTGCTCTTGGCTTAGTTGAGCATGCATATTTGTTAACCTCCTTTCTATAGTACAGTTTAACAATAGGCCTCAAATGGTAACAGTCTCCAAAGCAACCGCCACCATGCATTGCTGTGGTGGATTTGAGGTGGCTGCATGTTTTGACAATCCTTTTATCAAGAGATGGAGCTTGTTTCCCTTCCCCTGTTATCTGGGCTGGCTTAGGACTGTTTTGCAAACTTGTGGGAGAAGTGAGATGCATCACCTCGTCCCACAGCATCTTGTCTCTGAACCCAAGGAGTCAAGACTCTGGTAATGGATGCTCCATCCAATGGCCTGGTCCCTGAGGGATACCATGATGCATTGCCTATTTAAATTAGAGGGGATTTAAATTACTCAATTTGAACAGTCCTCCCCATGGAAGAGATTAAATCCTAACTAAGGGAAAGATGCATGAGAAGCAAGGGGCAAGAATCTGTCAAGCACTATTCCTCATCCAACCTCAGCTCCTTGGAACAAAGGCTCCTAAGTGACTGTTCAGGTCATGAAACCATATGCAATTTTAGGACTGTGTAAAATGAGGAAAATAAATCGATGATTTCACATGGTAACTCTCACAAAGTCTGTATAGTCCAGTTAGGTTATACTTGTTAACATTTTCATCGTAAAATGATATTTCTTCCCAGGATCAAAGCTCATTGAAATGATGCCTTCCTAGGAGCATATGCACAAACTTTACAGTCTGCTAATTGTAGATCTGATTAAAACTTGAATGCATCAAAACATCCTTTGGAATGATTAAAGACACTTCACCAATAAGGGCACAAAGCTAAACGTGTCCAAACATATCTGAAGTCAGTGGAGATGGAGCTGGGGAAATTAATATGGCATTATGTCATTTTACAGTAATTTAAAAGAATGCAGAATTTGGCTTTCAAAGGATATGCTTTTTCATTTAGGGTAAAATAAGGTGCACTCTCCAGTCAAAATAAGTGGCCCATTCGTGTAAAGTTAATGTATTAAGTACAATTTATCTCCAGGTTGTTGAAGGGAAAGCAATCATTTAAGGAGCACTGCTGTTCCCCGAGAAAGGAGCCTCCAAGACAGTTTTGATCCATTGATGAGCACTGTCTAATACGCTCCCCGAGGTACAGTTTCCCTAAATCTATTAGACTTTTACAGTCTTCCAGGATGTGCAGTCTGGAGATGCTCCATCACACTGTATTAACTTGACAACGTAATGTACTGCCATCTTTTATTTTCATAGGAAGTACTAGGTTTGACCTTGAAACTCTTAACCACACTTTATAATCTTCAGCCCATCCTGGCAAAGAGAACCCCCTAAGAAAAATGCCCCAGCAAGATTTGAGTCCATAAAACCCTGGACTGGAATGACTGAAATGGCGGAGAGGAGGGTGGGTCCTGGTAGATCTGTCTAGATCCACAGGAGCAAGTGAAATGGGGAAGTAAGGAGTCATGGAAATTACTAACCACTGCAGTTTACTGAACTCTCATGTTGTGGCAGGTACTGCACTGCACAGGATTATCCTATTTACTCCTTGTGAGATTGAACACAGGCTCAGAGACATTAAGTAACGAACGCAGGGTTACCCAGCTAGTAAGTGGCAGGAGCCTGGAATCAAACTCAGGTCTTATTGACTCAAAAGCCAGAGCTCTTAAGTATGATGCAGGGATGCCTCACCCTAAAATAAAATCTCTGCTTTTGAGGAAAGTTAAGTCATCTTGAGCTATACTTGTCCATTTTTTAAAAAGACTGTTTATTTATTTATTCATGAGAGACACACACAATGAGAGAGAGAGAGAGAGAGGCAGACACACAGGCAGAGGGAGAAGCAGGCTCCATAAAGGGAGCCGGATGCAGGACTCAATCCGGTTCTCCAGGATAACGCCCTGGGCTGAAGGCAACGCTAAACTGCTGACCTACCCGGGCTGCCCTGTTCTTGTCTATTTTGTGCCTTTGTATATCATGTCTAACTCTTCCCTTCACTTGTCATAAGCTGATGCCTTATGGCATCATAAGCTGATGGCTAGGAAGACAGAGCCCTTCACTGGGGGCCCAAGATCGTGTGCTAGGTGCAAACATTTCCAAAGCAGGAAACTGAAAGGGGCTGAAGCAGTAATTCCACAGAAACCTCTCAGATGCTGAGCCTGTTCAGGGGCCATCCTTTCGTTTCCCTGAGCCAATTAGTCCATATGCAAATGCTAGGGGACACCTGGAAGTGCCTGATCTCTGCAGATAGTAGTGCCTTGGATGGCTGAATTGAGGTCCCAGAGGCTAAGTCAAAGGTGAACAGTTTACCAGCCAACAGTGGATGCAGCCATTGATTGGTTAGGAGGAACACTGCACAGATCCATGGCAGATACTTGCAAATTTGCTTCTTCCTGCAAACCATAAAGGCTTTTAATTATTGAAGAATGATCCTTGCGTCTGGCCAATTTATCAGCCTCTGGCAAGAGTAAAGAGTCAACCAGCTATGAATCCTATGTGATTACTAATAAGAACGACATAAAATGACACCAGTGCTGAGGAATGTTCTTGATTGGGCTGCAGCCAACGTAGTCCTGGATTGGATGACCCTAAGTTAAGACAGCTATTGCTTCCTTGGTGGTTCTAAGTGGATGCAGAAGGCAAACTCTCCCAAAAGGCAGGAACTTATAGGGCTGTGGCAGGATTGGGAAGTAGGCGAAGATGGTGTCTAGTGGGTCCCCAGGTGGCTCCCACCCGTCCCAGGATCCTGCTCACTCCATCTAGGCAACCAGAACATCCCCCAGAGCCTCGTTTATGTACGTGTTATTCTGGGGCCCAGACCCAGGCCCAGGCATTCTTCAGAGGCCCACAGTGGGGACTTGAAGCTGGCATGCCTGGGCTCAAGTCACCTGATAAACAGCCCAAAAGCCCATCAGCAGATGGATGGGCAAACTAATTGTGGTACATCCATACAATACAGAAGTATTCATCCATATGAAAGAATGAAGGTCCTATAGATGATACAATAGGGAAGAATCTCAAAAATATGATACTGAGTGAAAGAGGCAGATGCCAAAGGCCATATGTTGTAGGATTCCATTTACAGGAAGTGTGCTGAATCCATAAAGTCCCAGAGACAGATGGGTGGTTACCAGGGGCAGCGGATGGGAATCATGGAGAAACTACTTTCTGAGGGCTGGGTCTCCTTCCCAGGAAGATGCTTTAGAACCGGGTAGAGGTGGAGGTGGTACAACCTAGTGAATGTACTAAATGCCACTGAATTATGCACTTTTATATTGGTTACTTTATGTCTCATGAATTTCACACCAATATAAAACAACAAAAATAATTGTAAGAGCAAATCTGATCACAAGACCCCATTAAACAAGCTGAGGAATGCCTTGCAACCAAGCAGTGGCCAATGAGACACCTTAGTTAACATCCATGGCAGGGTTCACATCCAAAGCTGTTGTATTCTTGGTAGAAGTTCAGAGGGCCAGCTTGCCTCAGCTGCCCATTTCTCCCTCTCTTAAACACAGATGCACCATCGAGAACCCCAGAGCCATCTTGCATTGATGGGGCTTCCAGCGGGAAGGACAGTCCACGGGACCATGGAGAGGCTGGCCCTATCTCCCTGTGGCAGCTATGGAGTTGACTCCTGTAACAGCCCACCTATTGTCCTTTTGTCATTGAGAAGAATCCATTCTTATTTGTTTAAACCACTCCTTAAAAACAACAGAAGCCATCATCTGTGCAGAGCTCGCTGTGGGGCCCTCAAGGAACTCAAAATAAGGCAGGAGATGGATCTATAAGTGAATAATCCAGTATCGTGGGTGACCACCACGTGTGAGTTATGGTTGGGGATGCGTGGGAGCCCAGGGAAGGGCACCTGCGCCTGCCATCCCTATAAAGTGGTTGTTCAGGGGATCCCTGGGTGGCTCAGCGGTTTAGCGCCTACCTTTGGCCCAGGGCACGATCCTGGAGTCCCGGGATCAAGTCCCTCATCGGGCTCCCGACATGGAGCCTGCTTCTTCCTCCTCCTGTGTCTCTGCCTATCTCTCTCTCTCTCTCTCTATCATAAATCAATCAATCAATCAATCAATCAATCAATCTTAAAAAAAAAATAAAGTGGTTGTTCAGTCAGGGGAGGGGGTGGGGGCCCTGCCTGTGCAGAGCCAGTCTTGAGAGAAAAAAACTAGTGAGGCCCATGCAGGAAACTGATCGCTGGCTCAGTTTTGCTAGAGTGCAACATGAATCTGATAAAGAGAAATAAAATGTTAATAGACATATTTACAGTTTTCCAACCACCCTACCTGCAGGCCTTGCTGTGCTAACCTATGCAAGGGAAGAACAGGACCAGGGCAGGTCAGAGCTGGCTGGTTTCCTCCACTTGAGGAAGGACAGGGGGTGGATCGCCGGAGAAGGGAACAAGGAAGCAGCATTAAGGAATTAATGGAGGAGAGAACAAAATAAGATGAGTAGCTCCCATAAGAACCAGGGATTTGAGGTGAGAGGTATGGAAAGTAGATTTTTAAGACATCCCTCTGTGTGTGAAGGTCTTCCATGAGAAATTGTCGGTAAAGACTATCATTAAAGTTCAGTGCTTTCGGGGGTTGGATTTTCTGTTGGTTGTCCTGCTGGCTATGGGAGTCTCAGTCTCCTTTAAGGCAGGAAAAAGAAAACTGAGTTTCCTTTAGGTGACAGTGACGGATAAGATAGGGAATGAATGAGATGTGTAGATGGACAGATGAAGGGTCACTCTATGGAGAATCCCTGGGATCTGGGATTTTATCCTGCAAGCAGAGGGAAAGTTTTGGATGGGCAAATTATTTAGCTTCCCTAAAGCTCAATTACTTCTATGAAATGGAAATCATAACATCTGTCCTATAGATCTGTCATGGATGTTACACAAAACCACACATGAAAATAGGCTGACAAATTTCCCAGCACAGACTAGGCTCCTAGTTAACCATCACTGAATCTGGATCCTCCTTTATGCCCCCCAACTGATCTGCCCCATGTCCCGTTCATCAAGGACCAAACCTCTCTAGAGCTGTTCCAAAATTTACACCATGGCACCACAGTGACATGAGCTTTGTGGTAATTTCATAGTTCATAGTGAACTTCATGCCTTGATCCAAAGGAGGGGAGTGAGGTGGGTGTTTCTGTGGGCAGAAAAGAAATACACACACCGTCTTCATTACAAGGCTCTGATCCTTGAGCTGGTTCTTTATGCAGTTTGAGGTCCAGGGCCTGAAATGAGGAACACAGATAAAAAGAATAACAAATATGTATTACACATTTATTCTGTGTGCCTCTGTGCAGTATCCCTCTTAATCTTCACAACAGCCCTGTGACATAGCTACTTATATTTGCTCTCTACTGATGAAGAAACAGCCCAGAGAGGTAATGTACTTTGCCTAAGGTCACACAGCTAAGAAGCAGCAGGTCCAAGTCTTGAACCCAGACTATTTGCCATTAGTCTGAGCTCGTGAATCTGAAGGCATGTACCTCTCTCATGAGGGAAAGTCAAGAAATCCTGATGGAGGACTGAAAATCCAAAAGGATTTATGACATTAAACATAGTCATAAACTTACCTTAAAGGGCCAGATGATTTGATTCTATATAGTTAGCATTTTAAAAAAGAGGTGTTTATATGTTCATCCTACTCTTATAACCCATTCTGTTCCAATAAATTAAGTGTGCTGTTTTGCAGAGAAGCGGGGAGCTGCCCCAAATCAGATGGCTCCATGCACACACTATTTCTCTTGCAGGATCATTCCTAGAGGGGATTCCTACCGCCAAATGACACCACATGTGACTATTGCAAATACAAACAGGATTAAAAGGAAAACATCTGTGTTTTGCAAGGCTGTGCTAACTCAAGACAAACAAACTGTGTGTATACCCAAATGCTCAGTGACTTTTGCTGCAGAGAGGGCTGGCAACCGTCTGCACTGGGCGTTGATTCGAAGAGATCCAATAACGTGTTGGCATCCCCACACCTGGGTTCTTTGGATGGCCTGGGGTGTGAAGACATGTGTGTGATATCATCATGTCAGACTGACTTGGAGACCATCCTTTTGTGGTGATGTTGTTGTTAAAATCAGCAAGTTGTTATTACATTTACCTCCTGGAGTGAGGTCTTTGGAGTTTAGAATAACTCCACATATGTAGTACTATTTTATTAACGCTTCTCAGATGCTATGCAGGGATCTGAACTTCAAACAAAGCTAGCCAGAATTTGATCCTTAAAAGAGAACAAGGAGGCTCCATCAAGATGTCCACATGCCTAAAGCTATTTGCTGGATCCAATAAAAGTCTCATTTTGGGGAAGGGGGAGAAAACTTAATTATCAGTGAATGAAGCGACTCTCAGAACATATGGTTTCAGGTTGTGCCAAGATTGGAGGCCAATTTATTACTTTATTATTATTGTTGTTAATCTTTACTTGAAAGATGTACAAAGCCACTCGATAAGTCCCTTTCTTGGGGACATTAAAGCTTGAGAGTCCCTGAAAGGCAAAGCTGAAAGGCAGATCGCAGATCAGAGCAAAAGCATTTTTGTCATACATCAGCATTAAAGGGTAAAGTATGTTCCATAATGGCTTTTTTTTTTCTTCCTTAACAAAGAAATAGCACTCTCCTTTGTTTGGGAAACCCACTTTGATGCCTTCAAGAATAATTTGCTTTTCTGATTCTGATTTTGTTCTTCTCCTTTGGCAACTGTGTTCTGCCTGCATCTGAACCAATATTTGGAAGGGATGTTTTTCTCTGTTTATACTTCCATGTTTCAGAGAAGACGTCATGGCTGAAGGAGATGCAGTTTGAGAAAAGGTCTGTTCTCTGTTCTCTGCAAGCCAAGGAAAACATGTTTTTAAAATCTTGCTAACACATTAGCTTTGGCATCTTTAAAACTCATTTTTCTCCACTTTTTTTGTGTCTCTCCAACTTGGCTGTTGGTGAGCTGTGTGGTCTTACGAGTGACCAGAGGCAGAGAATATGCATTGTAGCCCCATCACCAACTGGCAGAGGGCGTCAATTACAAGATGATTGCCCGCGTCCAATGGAAAAGGTGGTTCGAGTCGGATAGGGTGCTTCTGTGTCTACAGACACTGTCTGGAGATAAGACCACACGTGTGTGAGAGCAAATGTTCAATTGCAAATTGTTAGAATTGACCAGAAAGTAGAGAAACACAGCAGCACATCCCCCACCACCCCACCCTTAGCATGGAGAGCTGGGTTTTAGAGCTGATGAATAGACTGAGGGCTTTATGAATGACCCTCTTTGTTGACACACGGGTGACCCCTGTGTCCTCTAAATGGTGCAGGCCAGACATCTTTTCAAAGTCCTAATAGTTCCTTCCCTTTTATAAATGGCCAAATCGAAGTGCATTAGTGCTCCCAAGGGGGCAACTCTTTAAATGCCTCCTGTACAATGGGCCTCAGAGGCCTCTGCCTTCTTCTTAAATGGGCCTGACTACAAATCCCGGTGCACTTCCTCACACTCAGGCATCAGCTGGCTCTGTTGCATGTCCTTGCTAAGGCCACAGCAGCAACTGCTGAATATTTTATTAGTCACCATTCCTGTCCATGCAATCTGCACCTGGATGTCATCTTTCCTGTTGTGACACCCTTTCCTTTAAAGGAGCCATCAGTGATGATGCATTATAGTCTGTTTAGAAACAAGTTCTCAACCAGAATCTCCATTAAGCTGGAGAACATTATCCTTTCTAGGAATAGGCCTTTGAAAGTCTGTGCAGATTTGGTAAATGGGAACAATCCAAGGAGGGCCTTGCTTTTGTGAAAGCCCCCTCTCTGTCCCCAACTTCCTTGCAGCTAACCCCAGGGTATAAATTTTAAAAAGAAAATGTGAGCCTAGAAGGCTCCAAAGGCTGCTTTTTTTTTTTTTTCAAAAGGCAATAGTTTCTGAGAGTATTATTCTTATTCTTTGGTTTTAGAACTTGGGTGAATTCATTTATTCTTTCAACAAATATTTATTTAATTCCTACTATGTCAGGCATGAGGCAAGTCACTGGAACTCAGTACTAAACAATAATAAATCCACCTTGCCCTCAGAGAACAGAAAATCTAGTGAGGGATTCATTCATTCACTCATTCATTCATTTAGTACTGTTTTTGAGTGCCTATTATGTGCCTGGCATTGTTCTAGAGACGGGGATACACAGAGATGGACAAAACAAAGGAAAATCATTCTGGTGGGAGATGGACATTTTTAAAATGTATATAATGTATATAATTATAATGTACATAATGTCTATAATTATAATATGTAATAAGCACTTGCAAAAAAATCTTAAACACACCTTTCCTGAGATTCTATACCCAGCTAAACTATCATTCAGCTGTCAAGGCAAAACAGATATTTCCAGATGTACAATAAATAAGAGACTTTATCACCAGCAGATTCTCAATGTTAGAGGAAAGTAGACAAGGAAGAAGCACATGAGAAATGAGAAACAACACAAAAATTCATGAAAGTCTCTGGCAAATGCAATGAACTACTGCTTATGTTAAAATACTACTTTCTTATTTAAACAGAAAAAAATTATAATTAATGAAAATGAGCAATATAGAAAACCAATGTAAAGGAGAAATAATATTACAAAGTAACAAAAACTGGCTTTTTAATTGAACTACTAAAACAGACAAGCCTCTAGCAACATTTACAAATGGATGGAGCCTTTCCGCACTACCCAGAGACGGGTCCATACAATGTTGTTCTGCATTCCTATCATAACTTAAAGGGAAACTTAAATAATATCTGGAGCTCTGAATGTCCTGACAATGAGGGAGGAGGATGTCCTCAAGTTCCTTGCAGCAGGAACCCACTTAGGTGGCACCAACCCTGACTCCCAAATGGAATAGTATATCTATGAGAGGAAAAGTGACAGCATCTACATCATGAATCTGAGGAGAACCTGGGAAAAGCTTCTCCTGGAAGCTCATGCCATTGTTGCCATTGAAAATCTGGCTGATGTCAGTGTCATATCATCCAGGAAAACTGGCCAGTGAGCTGTGCTGAAGTTTGTTGCTGCTCTGAGAGCCACTTCTATTGCTGGCTGCCTCATTCCTGGAATCCTCACTAACCAGATCCAGGCAGGCTTCCAGGAGCCCAGACTTCTGGTGGTTATGGATCTCAGGGCTGACCACCAGCCTCTCACAGAGATGTCTTATATTAGCCTGCCCACCACTGCTCTGTGTAACAGAGACTTTCCTCTGTTCTATGTGTACATTGCCATCCCTTTCAATAACAAGAGTGCTCACTCAGTGGATCAGATGTGGTGGATGCTGGCCCTGGAGAAGTTCTGCACATGCATGGCACCATTTCCTGTGAATACCTATGCCTGATCTCTACTTCTATGGAGATCCTGAAGAGATTGAAAAGGAAGAGCAGGCTACTGCTGAAAAGGCTGTGCCCAAGGAGGAATTTCAGGGTGAGTGAACTGCTCCAGGTCCTGAGTTCACTGCTATTCAGCCTGAGGTTACATATGCATCTGAAGAGGGACAGATACCCTCTGTGCCTATTTAGCAGTTTCTTACTGAAGACTGGAGCACTCAGCCTCCCACGGAAGACTGTCTGCAGCTCCCACAGCTTGGGCCACTGAACGGGTAGGAGCAACCACTGAGTGGTCTTAAACTGCTCTTCCACAAAGGCAAACAAAATGGAAAGAGGTTTGAAGGAAAATAAACAGCTTCTTTAAAAAAAAAAATGGTTGGAAAAAACATAAAAAACAATGATAGGAATAGAAACAGATATACATTGAGATTTATTTTAATTAGGGAAATAAAATAAAATAATAAATAAAGTAAAATAAAATAGAGGCATGGTGGCTCAGTCAGCTAAGCATCTTACTCTTGACCCAGGAGTCAAGACCCATGATTCAGGGTCATGAGTTTAAGCCCCAGGTTGGGCTCCACACTGAGTGTGGAGCCTACATAAAATGAAATAAAATAAAATAAAATAAAATAAAATAAAATAAAATAAAATAAAACAAGACAGATACAATGAATAACTTTATGCCAACAAAATTGAAGCTTAGATAAAATGAATAGTTTTCTAGAAAAATATAGACTACCAACATTAACTGGAGAAGGTCTAAAAGATCCCAAATACACCAACAACAATTAAAGAAATGGAACCGACAACCAAAAGTACCCCTGCCATTACTACCACACCCCCACATCCCAAACACAAAGACAGAAGGCCCTGATTCTGTTTAAAAGATGAGTTCTAACAAACCTTCATTGACTAGAGAGAGCCCTTATTTTATAAAAGCTATTGTAGAGACTAGGAAAGTAGGGAAACTACTGAAATAATTTTATAAATTTAGCATAATCATGATGGCCAAACCAAATTCTTGCAATGCTTACAAGGAGGGTTCAAGCACTTTTGTTCTATAAGCCAGTGCCCTGCTTGCTAGCCTATAAAGGGCGGGGTCAGTTACCTTGCACACAGCAAGAGTCAGGAAAAGAAAGGGGGGCTATCACTGGTCTTCCTTTACATTAAACCGTGTGTTCAATGTTTGCTGTACAAAGACCAAGATGTCTCCCGTGAGGCTTGAATGATACCATTTCAGAAGCTGGCGTTACAAAGATGAGGTTTGCTAATGCACTGTGGACCATTTGAATGTAATCACTAGGAATATCACTTCATCAGAAACCAGGAACTTGGGATGAATGCTAAGCCAAATGGGATGCCAGATACAACAGGTGAAAACCAAGGACCCCTGGATGACTCAGTGGTTGAGTATCTGCCTTCCGCTCAGGGCATGATCCCAGGGTCCTGGGATTGAGTCCCACATCAGGCTCCCCACAGGAAGCCTGCTTCTCCCTCTGCCTATGTCTCTGCCTCTCTTTCTGTGTCTCTCATGAATAAATTTTTTTTTTTTTTAAGTGAAAACCAGGACTGTCCTGAGCAAATCAGGAAATTTAGATCCTGTACTGAGGAGGTCAGCAGTACTGTGGATGTGAAATCAAAATGCGAAACCAATAACATTCTTCTGTAACAGTAGAAACCAGTTCGAGGGGAATCCCTGGGTGGCTCAGTGGTTCAGCGCCTGCCTTTGGCCTAGGGTGTGATCCTGGAGACCTGGGATCAAGTCCCACGTCGGGCTCCCGGCATGGGGCCTGCTTCTCCCTCCACCTGTGTCTCTACCTCTCACTCTCTCTATGTCTATCATAAATAAATAAATAAAATCTTTAAAAAAACAAAAAGAAACCAGTTATAAACATGTAACAGGAGAAGACACACAAACAAAATAGAAGAAAAATACATACTATAACAACAACCAAAAGTATTTACCCCAATTGTGAATATATCAAATTTATAAAAACTTCATGGAGAAAAGTACAAAACATGACCAGAGGTGGGTTTTTTTTTTTCGTTTCGTTTTACTGCATTCGTAAATCATATACAAGTTTAGGAATTTTCAGTGGAATAAAGGTTGATTCTCCTTCAATTAATTTATAAACTGAATTTAATCCCAACAGGATTTCTCAAGGAACTTCCCAAGCTGTGGTTTCAGATGGGTGCTGGAGCTCTAGCTATCAAAACCACATTCAGAGCAATGAGAAGAGGGAAAGAAGTAGAATGAAAGGACATGCCCCAGTCTGACACTCATTTTTTTTTTTAAGATTTTATTTTTTTACTCATGAGACACACACACAGAGAGGCAAAGACACAGGCAGAGGGAGAAGCAGGCTTCCTGCGGGGAGCCCGATGTGAGACTCGATCCCAGGACCCTGGGATCACACCCTGAGCCAAAGGCAGACACTCAACTGCTGAGCCACTGAGGCGTCCCCAGTCTGACACTCTTTTTCCCACTTAGGAACCCCTGTTTATTTTGTGGAAGCCAGAATATAGATGTGGCCACATCTGGGAACAAGGAAGGTGAGGAAACGATCCTTTCAATGATCACTTTCTGAATAATGTGGGGTCTGTTACCGAGAAAGAGGGAAGGGGATTTGGGAAGCAACCAGCAGTCTTTGCCCCTAAACCTAAATGCCTATCTTTAGAAGAATGGATAAATTTTTTTTTTTTTGAGAATGGATAAATTAAATAAGTCTCAATTACATTCACAGTGGAGTGCTGCATAGTGGTTAAAATGAAGAAAACAGAGGTACATGGATCCATACAGCTAAGCCTTAAAACAAAAATCTCTTGCCTGAAAAAGAAAGTTGCAAAATGACTCAAACGATAGGGTACCATTTATATAAAGTTTAAAAGCCTGCAAAACAACACCATGTGTCTTTTACGGCTACACAAAATATGTTGGGAAGATATAAAAACACGAATGGGCATGAAAAATACTAAATGCAGGATGGTGGTTACTTCTGGAGAGGGAGAGTGGGCAATGGGATCAGAAACAGATATGTCCAAGATTTCAGTTCTACCTATGATGTTTTATTTCTTCAAAAGTTAAAAAAAAAAAAGATTTGAAGGAAAGTACTGTTAAAGTTAAATCATCAGTTTGCAGAATTCAAGCTATCATTCTGTATACATATCTGTATGTTTGACATTTTTCATAGTTTATGAGCTAGAAGGGAGAGCCAGAAAGAGACCATGTAAAGACATAACTAATGAGGTGTAACTCACATATAGTGAATTCACACATCTCAAGTGTAAAACTTGATAAATCTTTACAAAGCAAATAAATCCAGAGCCAGCACTGCAAAAGGTTCTCTGAAGTCCCCGCTCAGTGATAACCCCCACAAAGATTAGCCACCATTGTGACTTCTATCACAATAATAAATTAATTGTGTTTGTTTTTGACTTTCCTATGAAGGAATCACGCAGCACCCTACAGCGTATTCTCTTTAATGGCCGGCTTCATTGTTACAGTATTATGTTAGTGAGGTTCATCCTGAGGGGCTGTCTTCTAAACTGCCTTGGCTGCTGATCCAGTTGGAAGACAGGGGCTCCACACTCAATGTGAGAAAGAACATCATTCACTTCCTGAGCCCTGCAAAGCTGTGGGGAGGGAGATCTAAATGTTGGATGGTTTTCTGAATCCTATACCCATGGTTGTTGAGGGAGCTGGTGTCCCACCGGCTTCGCTGGATTTGACGATGCTCCCAACTCCCTCCTGACCCTTAGTTTCCCATTTCCGTTGCCTGATGTCTTGTTTTAAATAAAGTAACAAGCAAGTATCAGGGATTGTGGAGAGGCTTGGGACAGCCTTCCCATCTCAGCTCTCAGACAGCTCACCAGGGGTGTAAAAATAATTATAGTTGCAAAGGGAGATGTAGGCATTATTTTTAGCCATATGTCCAAGGTTTGCATCTCTTCAGTGCCCTGTTCCAGTCCCTCACTTGCTGCCAGTATTTTTTACAAGTTAATTCCTTCACATTGTTTTTGTCAGAAATGTTAACTTACACAGTAAAATGCTGAGATATGCTATGCTATAGGTACACGCTGGTGGGTCCGGAAGCTGGAATGGGAGGATGTAGCACTCCGGAGTTTTTGGTTTTTTTTTTTTTAATTTTTATTTATTTATGATAGTCACAGAGAGAGAGAGAGAGAGGCAGAGACACAGGCAGAGGGAGAAGCAGGCTCCATGCACCGGGAGCCTGATGTGGGATTCGATCCCGGGTCTCCAGGATCGCGCCCTGGGCCAAAGGCAAGCGCCAAACCACTGCGCCACCCAGGGATCCCTGGTTTGTTTTTTAAAAAAATATTTTATTTATTTATTCATGAGAGACACAGAAAGACTGGCAGAGATATAGGCAGAAAGAGAAGCAGGCTCCCCAAGGGGAGCCCAATGCAGTACTTGATCCCATGACCCCAGGATCACGCCCTGAGCCAAAGGCAGATGCTCAATCACTGAGCCACCCACCCATCCTCACTCTGGAGTTTCTTGATGCGTGTCATCTTTTCCTGTGTGATGAGAGTGTTGGCGAGCTCTGCTCCCTCACCTATCCCCTGGTATGTAGAGGCTACAAGGTGGCCCTTGTTCCGGGGCAGCTGGCATGCCAGCCAGGTGCTCCCACTGGCTGCTCACGGTTCCCTGGAATCCATCATTGAAAGTCATGGACTGATGGAAGTCTCTGGTCCAAACTACAAAAACAAAAAACAAAAAAAGGAGGGTGGTGTGACACACACACACATTACACAGACCACAGCCAAACTCGACGTCTATTTTAAATGAATCATTCTCACTTCCGATTATCATTTTGTTTTTTAATGCAGCGGTGAGGCTCATCAGAGTTATGTGTACTCTCAGTGGTCTCCCTGGAAAGGTGGATTGCCAAAGATGACAGTCAGAGCTTGACTACTGGACCCCTTGCCCACACGTAAAGACCCCACTCTCCATCTACCTCAAGAACCTATATCATAATGGTTCTGTTTCTGCACAAACAAGAAGACAACCCTAATTCTCCAGGTAAAACAGGACATGTGAAACTCAGGAAATGCTCCCAGTGATAATGCCGTGAACAGTCATACCTGTGAGTGAGAAACAGAATCGTGACATTGACAGACATGAAAGGGGCAGTTTTGTTGTCTTAATGAAGTTGATTCACTATCTGTGAAAAGGAGATACTGAGCTTATTTTAACAAAGAAGCAAAAATGTGGTGAGAGTTCAATCCCCATTCAGTTTAACCCAAACTGGATAGTGTCTCTCTACTTGTGGTTCCCCTTTCAACTTGAGAAGAAAGAAGGAATCACGACTCTGGAGAAAGGAAGGATGGTAGAACAGCAAGGTGCTGATGAAATGCCAACTGAATTATAGAGTCTGTCCAGAAAGTGGGGGAGGCGGTGTACTTGAGAATTCAGCCAAGGAGAACAGTGGAAACCAATAAATTATTTTGGCTGCTGAGAATAAAAACCTGTTGGTGGAAAAGACATGGAACAAGTCACTGGGAAGGGAAGGAAGGGAGGAGTGTTCAGTGAGATTTCAATTTGGTGCCAGTGCCTCTAGAGTTGGAGGAGACAGCTGGTGCAGTGGCTGCTGCCCTAATCCAACCCGTCTGCAGCTCCCTGGGGCCACACAGTACAACTTAGCTTTTCCCTTTGCCACCTGGAGTGAGAGGAGAAATGTTCCTTGTTAAAACCTGAGCCACTTGGGTATTTATCAAATCTTGGATCTTCCAGTGTGTGCCCACACCAGGGATTAGCAAACAACAAAATTCCTTTAATACTTTGCAAAAAAAAAAAAAAAAAGATAAATAAAAGAAACCCCAAACTAAAAAGAACCTCTGAAGGATGCAAGCACTTTTTCAGTTTCCTCTGAGCCAAAGCCCATGGACTTTCAATCTTGCCAGAAATCACTACTAATTAATACCTTTTCACTTCCTGATGAAAGAAAAAACAATTTACAATTAAGCAGGCAGCCTACGCAAAATCACCCTAACACCTTCGATGTATGTTTTGAAACGTGCTCTCACATTTCATGATCCGTTTATTTTACAAGATGGGTAAACGGCACACAATTATGGCAATAATATGGCTGAGGTGTTTGGTTTTTATCTCTTTGCAGTAAATTGTGGTTGTTCAAGCCTTCACAGTAATGTTTGCATTCCTCTCTCAATTTCTTCCTATCACTTGACAATAAATATGAGGGTTTTTAAAAAAAGATGTTGGTTTATTGTAATCATATCACCTATTCAAATAACACTATAATTTAAAATTTTCTTGGTAGGCACGTCTCAACTAAATTAATTACACTAACAAAGATATTCTAGGGTGTATGCCTCTGAAAATATAATATTAAGTTTATTAGCTCTGTTGTGTGTCATTTTTCTCTACATAGGCAAAAAGTACTGTGGATAATTGAGCAGGCAATTTTGCTTTTGAATGATACTATCAAAGGACAGAAGGATTTAATTTCAGTTTTTTTTTTTTTTTTTTTTTGAAGACTACATTCCACATGTGATTCTCAGCACTGGATCAGGGCTGACTCGCTTCGGAGATTCATGAGCAGCTGGAAGGAACATCAAAAATCAAAGCCAGGGCTGTGGGGAGAGCTGGACCATGGAGGACTTCTTGGCATCTTAGACCTGGACTCTTTATTGTTCATTCCCTCTGACATGTCCTTAGTTTACCTTTGCCAGAGGCATTCTCAGATGTGAGTAAAGGGAGCCAATAGGCTGTTTATAGAGGTCCAAAAGGATTAAGATTGAAGGTGACAGCCCTGTTAGGATAATCTCCTTCAAAACTCTCTAAACAGTTGAGGGTAATATCTTTATACCTTTTGCCTGTTGGCTCTCTCCTGGGGGCAGTCTCAAAGTATTCCTGAAAAGGTGTCTTGAGAAAGTAGGCAATCTCACCTTTGTCGAGTGCAGCTGGAAACCATGGTAATGTCACAGTGAGCCTTCCACCACAGTGACATGGGTGGCCTCCCATTAATTAGGTTAGGAAAATGCAGAACTAAATTGCCATCTGGAGAGAGTAAAATGAAATACTCTTTTTTTTTCATGCCTCCTGAATTTTGAAGGCACTGAACATGGTCACAGCCAATGCCATCCTTTAAGACCCTCTGACATTTTAAGAAATATGGGGTTTGACTATTCTAAAGCCCTTCTCCCCGGTCCCCACACTATCACACCAAGTCTATGGAGAGAGACACAAACCTATGTGGTCATTTATATGACAGTAATGACAACTCTGCCAACACCACTCTGCATTTTACAAAGTGGCTTTGCAAATATTAGCCCATTTTTTTGTGAACTCAAGATTCCTTGCACTTGGCAGTGGTGGTGATGGGTGGGGTAGAAAGCATGTGGGGTTTGATTTGTTTGTTTGTTTTTTTTAATCATAATAGGAATCAAAGCAAAGGGAGATGTAATCATTCTGCTTTGTAGAGCTCCCTCTGCCCATCTCTCTCCCTCTCCATGAACTCCAAATTTGTATTGAGCTCTATGGGCCCTTGTTACATTTTATTTGGGTGCTCTTCCATAATACTTTCTTTCCATGGCAGTTTATGAGACCCCCTTAGAATGGCTTTCCTGATTCTCTGGGGATTGCCCATTCTGAAATGTGACCCTTCCATTCTTCTCTGATCATTAGGACCGATGGGGGAGCAGGTTGATGCTGCAAAGCCAGCACAGCTGTTTTGTGACTCATGGGAATATCATATTTAGCATGTTTTCCCCAGTGAAATGTATTTATTTAGATGACACATAATACTGTTTAAAAGCCAACCCTCCTTTGCTCTTACACTCAGCCTTATGGAAGAAAACAGAGGAGTGAAAAAGGCAGAATGAGCTCATTTGAGAGAGCCAGCTGGTCGGAGAGTTCTCTCAGGCCATTCATGCAATGAGCTCACACTGGAAATCTAAACAACAGGGAAATTGACACTGCGTACTGAACTACAGGGCACAAGACATAGGAAGTAGCTTTGAAGCTGGCTCATCCTAAGTATTTGTGGCTCACAAATCTTGCCACTGGGGCTGGGAGATCACTGATTGCACACAAGCATTCTAGAGAGAAAAACACAGCCATCTACCACTTGAGTTGATAGGGTATCGCGGGATGTGATAGCAGCATTATGGCTTTTATCCTCTCTGTAGGTCAGCCTCTGGAAGGTAACAAGAACATTAGCACTTGAACAAGCCAGATGGCCCGCTCAGCAGATAGCAAGCTCCCCCCTTGACCCAGTCCCCTAGTTCAGCTGTTCCCAGACTTGGCAATCCTATGCCTTACTGAGCTAGAACTCAGAACATCCCCCAAATATAAGGAATCAGGAGGGAAATGTAGAAGTGACATTAATGTGTAAGTGATGGACAGCCTTCCTTCCCCCTTTTATATTTTTTCCTGGTGATGTCTGGAGCACTGTGACTTTGCTGAAGCAGCATGCTGAGGGCACTCTCTGAGTGCTCCCATTTTATTAAGTATATCACCTTGAACTTGCTCACATTTGATCTTATTTCCCTCCTTCCTGCCCACCTGCACAGAGTCTTAAGATCTTCCTGTTTCCCTGTCATAAATTTCCCATCCCTTGTCCCTTTATCTATTAACCCTGAGCTTTCTCTGTATCCACCCCCTACCTCCTTCAGCTCTTGTAAAAGAATATTAAATAAAAGTGGGGCTGGCACTGATCTTTCAAGACTATTGCTCTTTGCATCTCCCTTTGGAGAAAAGTCTCTGTCCCCTTGTCACTACCACTTGTTCCTTGCTCCCTGTCCTTCCCCAACTGTGTCAAAACAGCCCTCATCTCAATTGGTCAGGGGCCCAATTACTTCAAAAGACGTTTATAAATAAAATTCCTTGAAGTCTTGAAAATTTAAGCATATGTTTTTCAAACCTTTCGTAGCAGTGAACCCCTGAGTTACCCCACTGTTGTGCCACAGTCAGACACACAGAATGGTGTGAATGTGTAGATCAAGACCAGAGAAATAGCTGGTTATGTGTAGTAATGAGGAGCTCAGGGAATGGCACAACACAGGAAACAGCCCTTCCCTTCTTGGGTTGTCTGTCAGTCCTTCTGGAATTGGCCTCAGAAACAGGCTAAAGGGGAGTCTACCTTTCACAAGCCACTCTCCAGCCTCCCCTTCCAACTCAGTCCCCACCACAAAGTCCCTGTCTCCAGCATCTGGCTCCTTGCACAGTCAAAGCCAGGGAAGCTACTGTTCTTTGTTCTATCTTGGAGGGCAAGGGAGAGTATCACAGTTTTCTGTGGGTACAGTGATAAAGATGGGGATAAAGATGAATGATGGTGATGATTGTGGTGTTGGTGGTGATGGTGGTGGTAATAGTGGTGGTGGTAGTGGCAGTGGTAATGGTGATGATTGTGGTGATGGTGGTGATGGTGGTGATAATGGTGGTGGTGATGACAGTGGTAATGGTGGCGGTGATGGTGATTGTGGTGGTGATAGTGATGACAGTGGCAGTTAACAGCACCAATGTGCCATTCTCAGGACATTGTTATGAGCCAAGTGTAATTATCAAAATCAAACTCATTTTACAAATAAGGAAACTGGGGCCCAGAGCCATTAAATCATTTGCTTAAAGTGACACAGCCAGTAAAGACAGAGCTAGGATTTAGACCTACACAGTGCCTCCAAAGTTCATGCTCTCAACTACTGCACTGAAGGTACAGATGCTTCAAAGTTTTTGAGGTAATAAATCTAGCAGCAAATGAATTTGCATTAGTATCATGTAGAACTATCACTAAATATGTTTGATGACCCTATCACCAATGAGGATGGGAGCAGATGTGAGGGGACAGAGAACGCCACCATGCCACACTTTTTTCTCAACAGGCATCTTGTGTAGAAAATAAATACAAGCATAGCTATTTGGGGGAAACAGATAGGGAGTCTGGAGTCTTATTTCCTAACTTCCTCAAAGACCCTCCAAAATGGCCCTAGGGTTCTGTGGAACTTAGCTAGAAAGTCATTTGGTTCCAGGTTTGGTGCATAATGCTGGTCACCATTTATTACCTACCCGCTTGCTACCTGCCAGGTGCTTTCTTTACCAGTTTTAATCCTCAACATTGCCTTTGAAGTGAAGTGTGATTATCCTCACTTTACAGGCTTAGCCAAATTTTATAACTAGTCCAAGTTTCCCTAATCTAAGTTGGTGGCAGAGCTGGAGTTGGAGCCAGGACAGCATGGCTGAGAAAACCTACTCTCTCTCAGATATATGGCCTGCCTGCTGTGCATTGCCCATGGGAATGAGAACCATCCATTTCCCTTTGTGCACATGCTGACTCACCCTCTCAGGCCCCTCAGTATAGCCATCAGATGTGATTGCTCTGGGCAGCACCTGTATGGCTGCTCTTACTCCCATATCCCATTCATTCCTTGCCCCCCAGGTTAATTTTAAGTCCATGGGCCTGTCTTCTTTACTCCAGTTGCCACCAGCTTGGTCCAGATGGAGGCTGAGAGCTGACTCATCTGTGCTGTAATCCCCCAGGCCCTGCTGGGGTGCTCTTATGGCCAGGGTCACATCTGTGAGCTGACATTCTCTCCAGCACAGCAGCCATTTGCACTGACAGGTCCCACACTCCTGCCAACCAACCATCCCAATTTCATCCTTGAGCTCCTGCAGCCCTCTCAGGTGGATGCCATCTGCTTGCAGTGATTTATCTGCCTTTACTTCTTCCCAATCTGGCTTAGAACATCCTCCTATTGACCATGGTTTGATCTAGTACCTGTCTGCTGTAGAAGCCATTCTAACAGCCTCTGTAGACCGAGGCTAGAAGTCCATTCAATCCGTTAACTGATTTCTTTTCATCCTTTCCCCTGTAGAGAACATCTATTAGTCATACCATCCTTTTCAAAAGTGGAGTGAGCCACTGGGTTGGTGGTTTGTGCTCTCCTGGCAGGATGCTGACCTTGTCTGTGATCAGGGAGTTGTGTTGCTTAGTGACTGAAGTATCAGCTTCAGAGCCAGACTGACCTGTGCCAATGCCCTGTTTCCACCACTGCCCATCTTGGGATCTTGCTGGGCCAGTACCACTTTCACTCCCCTTAGGGAACTGTTCCCCCTATGCTCCATCCTGGTGCTTGGGCTGGGGTCACCAATCACAATACACAATCCCCTTGGCCACAATGATTTGGTCCAATGATGGGTCAACCGGAATCCTTTCCCGACATTTTTCTAAGAGAGCCTGTGGAGGAGGCACTTCTACTCATACAATCAATCCAGATCTGCAAAAGGCCCTTCCTCACTTCTCCAGTGGAAAAAAAAATCTACTCAAAGCAGGTGAGAGAGATGTCATTAAGCCCAGAGAATAAGAGTCAAGGGACAGGGAGGAATTGGGAAGTAGGGCATGAATAGGAGGTTGGCACCCCTAGAGACCAGTTTCTGTGGTCTCCAGAGCCAATGGCACCACCTGCCTTTTCAGGTATGGGACAATGAGTCCCTTTTCCCTTGAGCTAATGTGTTGGGGTCCCGTTAATTACAACCAATGTGTCTAGATTAATCTAGCTCCCCAAATGAGTTTCCTACTGTGTCTCTAGAAGTCTTTCCTCTTTAATATCATTAAAAGGCCTCTTTTCATGGGATTGGTTTGAGAGTCTCTTGCAAACTACACAACAAAATCTGGGAAATTTTGTATCTGGCTCTATTCAGAGAATTCTCTGCTGCTGTTTGGATAAGTTCTTCTTTTTTTTCTTTCAGTGATCCAGAGCATTTTTGTACCTCATCAAGTGCTGACAGTCACCTTTTGAGTTAGGAATCTATTCATTCCATCAACAAACCTACTATGTGTCCATCTCTGTTCTTGGTGCTGAGGATACACTGGTGAATAAGACAAAGCTTCCACCCTCATAACTTACATCCCAGGAGGAGAGAAAAACAAGTGAGTACATACACAATATAATTTCAGGTGGCAGTAAGTCCTATGAGAAACAAGCAGATCAACTCAAAGAGTGGCTGGGAGAGTGGATGCCATTTCAGACAAGGTGTCCCTAAGTGATCATAGAAGGCCTTTCTGCAGAGCTGACATTAAGCCAGTAACCTTAATCAATTCAGGGAATAAGCCAATGGGAATGTCATTCCGTTCTGGACAAGTCCAAAGACCCTGAGGCAGGAATGTGATTGATGTAATCTAAGAAAGCAAAGCCAACTGGATGGCATGAAAGTGAGGGGCAAGTCTGGGCATCTATCAGCCCAGACAGTACCTTTGTGTTAATTAGAAAAAGGCATGCCTTCTAGGTAGTCTAGAATTACCGCCAGCCATTATTGTACAGGCTACAACCTGGACAACTGTACCTGGTAGTCATGAAGAAAATCTTAGGAGATAAGGTCAGAGAAAAACTGGAATCAGGTCATATAGGAAGGACATTGATTCATTTTTACTCCAAGTCATCACTAAGAAATAGTACATGAGTCACATATGTAGTTTCAAATTTTCCAATAGCCGCATTTTAAAAAGTAAAAAGAAGCAGGTAGAATTATTTTTAAGAATATATGTTATTTAATCAATATATACAGAATATTAACATACTAATATGCAATCAATATAAAAATTAATGAGGGGATCCCTGGGTGGCGCAGCGGTTTGGCGCCTGCCTTTGGCCCAGGGCACGATCCTGGAGGCCCGGGATTGAGTCCCACGTCGGGCTCCCGGTGCATGGAGCCTGCTTCTCCCTCTGCCTGTGTCTCTGCGCCTCTCTCTCTCTGTTACTATCATAAATAAATAAAAAATTAAAAAAAAAATAAAAAAAATAAAAATTAATGAGATGTTTGTCATTGTTTTTTTATACTATTTCTTTTTGAAGTCTGGTATGTATTTTACATTTACAGCACAACTAACTCAGGTGCTGAATTTTTATCAGAAATATTATATCAGTATTTAGATTTCATAAGTTTACAGTGGAAGAACTAGATTTACATACCCAGGTTGTCCAAACAGAAGTTTTCTAACAATTGATTTGGGCATCCATTTTCAAATTTAAACTAAATTAAATTAAAATGGATTTCCTTAGCTGCATGAGTCACATTGCAAGTGATCAATAGCCGCATGTGCTAGTGGCTCCTGAGTTGGACAGGGCAGGGCTAAGTGTTCTGGGAGCAACTGTAGGGTTGAGAGCAGGGAGTGGTGTGACATCACAGACCTTTAAGAAGGAATGTTCCAGAAGCTGGGTGGAAAACAGACTGGTAAATGGGTCAGAAGGGAAGCTGGGAGACCATTCTAACAGTTGAGGCAGGAAATGACAGTGACTGGTACAGGGATGCTCAGCTGGTGAAACAGAGCAGACCAGGAACTATTCCAAGGGGTAGGCCCCCAGACTTTGCAGGGGAAGTTGGGAATAACTCCAAAGTACAGCAGAATTTCTGGGATATGAATGCAGTTTAAGTTTCAAGATTTTTTTTAAGGTTTTATTTATTTATTCATGAGAGACTCAGAGAGAGGCAGAGACACAGGAAGAGGGAGAAGCAGGCTCCCTGCAGGGAGCCTGATGTGGGACTCAATCCCGGGACCCCAGGATCACGCCCTGGGCCGAAGGCAGACTAAACCACTGAGCCACCCAGGGATCCCTAAGCTTCAAGAGTCTTATGCAGGCTTCTTGCCAAGGCTTAGATTTTGTGATGTGTGTGGTATTTGTCATTTTTTTCAAATGTGCTAATTTGTGGTGAGGTTTATTCATTTTAAATACATATTCACCTTCCTTATTATTTTTATTAATAATCTTTTTTTCTTAATGAAGACTCTCCAGATTGAACAAGCTTTAAGTTCCAGAAAAACTTGGATCCGCCTCTGCTGAAGGATGTTACTCGTCCAATTACGAAAATCAGACCTGCAGGGGTAAAATGATGACTCTGTCTGTGTGTCTTTCTATAACGTGGCACTTTTCATCAGTAAGTAATATTAAGACAGTGCTCTGGTTTTTACAGCCTTATTGATCCTTTTTAATGCTCCCTTCATGTTTTCCTAGAGCCTGGTTTTGACCATATTGTCCTTCTAAAAGGAACGGGTAAACAGGCAAGCTAACTCTTAAGGATATGCTTCCCCAAGAATGATATTAAATTTGTTCTATGACTAGGAAGTGGTCTATCCCAATAGCTAAAATGTGAATTTGCAGTCAGATGCCTGACTTAATCCTCACTCTGCCTAATTTACTGTGTGACTCCAGGCAAATCACTGTCCCTCTCTGAGTTAAACATGGACCATAGCACCTACTGAAGGGTAGTTACAAGGATTACATGAGACATTCCATGAAACACTCCATGAAAAACATCAGCCATTTGCCTTATAGACAGTAAGTGCTCAGTAATTGCTATTATTATTATTTTGTATATTTTTTGGTGCCTTTTGTCTATGACTTCCAGCTCCATTAGTCATTGTCCATTAGTCAAGGCAGGGTCCTAACCCACCAGAAGCTGGAGAGAATCAGTTAGCCCATCACCCGTTGGAAGGACTTGGTCATTGCATCACCTTAACCAAGAGGTCAAAGTTTGCATCACTGGTGGTAGAACCACTTGACACTGTGTGCCCTAATGTGAAGCACTGAGAAACCATATAATCCTCATTTTTGCCCAAGTGTTTAGCCTGAATGGAAGCAGGAGGAAACACTCAGCAGATGTACAAAGTGAGGCATTCGAAAGGACAACTGGCCTGGACTCTTCCAAAACATTTAATGTTGAGAAAAGCAAGCAAGCAAAAAGAAGTGGGGCATGCTCCAGATTGAGAGTCTGAAGGGACAGAGCAAGCACACATGGCAGGCTGGCCCTGATTGCATCCTGGTGCAGGGAAGAGAAAATAAGACAGGGCAAAAGCCATTCAGGGAACAGGTGGGGAAGTGTACCAGACATCTGAGGTCATGTTGGTTCTCATGGGTGTGATGTTAGTATCAGAGTCATCCTCAGTGTTGTCATATGGACAGCAATGCCTGCTGCAGGGACCACTCTGTGCTATGAGGATTCAATGAGACACTCCGCGTCAAGTAAAATAGGAGAATGTGCTTAGTTTTGAGGAGAGGTATGATGAAGTGCTCTGAGGGGAGGTGACAGGAAAGTTCATCAAGGAGAGAGAGAGAGAGAGAGAGAGAGAGAGAGAGAGAGGAGGGGCGGGGAGAAGTGGGAGGGAAAGGGAAAGGAAATAGCACACTGTTCATCCTGGTAAATCTAGCGGAAAGGTACATGCGTGTTCATTGTATCATTCTTTCAACTTTTCTGTATGTTTGAAATTTAAAAAAAAGACAGTGACCTTCAAAGCCACTTGACCTTTACTTTCCATTTAATAATGCACTGGGCCCATCTGTGCACAGTGTTGAAAGGTTTCCATCAATACTGGACTGAATTGGGCCACTTGCGCATGCCGGTTAATGTTTCTCTGCAGCCTTTGTCGTCCCCAGCCAGGGTATGGTAGTGTGAGTGGAGGCAGGTACGTGGGTGGTGAGTGTAGCCAAGTGTTTTTGTTACACGGGGTGGAATTTCCATGTGCTGGGATTCCCTGGCATAGTCTTCATCAGGGAAGTCCAGGAGCTCCACTGCTTTGTGTGTCCTCCCTCTCCAGGCAGCTTTCCTCCCTCCCTCCACCCTCTGTCTCCTTCTGGCATAGATATTGGCTGAAAAGCCCATCTCATCAATTGTCCCCCTGTCACCAGTTCTCCGAGATGCCAGCTATGTTAAGATCTGCATTCGCTGCCAAGGATCCATAGGAGCCATCATATTATTTAGACCTCTGGCATTGGGATATATAATCTGGCTTTATTTGTCTGTCTCTGCCTACCTAATATCTCATTCAATGGGTCATTTCCATCTATTCCATTTAGTTTGTTTTATTTTTAAAATATTTATTAATTGGGCAGCCCGGGTGGCTCAGCGGTTTAGTGCCACCTTCGGCCCAGGGCATGATCCTGGAGACCTGGGATTGAGTCCCACGTCGGGCTCCCTGCATGGAGCCTGCTTCTCCCTCCACCTGTGTCTCTGCCTCTTCTCTCTCTCTGTCTCTCATAAATAAAGAAATTTAAAAAAATAAATAAAAATAAATATTTATTAATTTATTTAAGAGAGAAAGAGTGAGAGCACAGTGCACAGGAGCAAGAAGAGCAGGGAGAGAGAGAGAATCCCAAGCAGACTCTGTGCTCAGTGCAGAGGCTGATGTGGGGCTGGATCCCAGGACTCTGAAATCATGACCTGGGCTGAAATCAAGAGTCAGACACTTCATTGATTGAGCCACCCAGGTGCCCCATTACACTTATTTTATTAAGAAGGCTACAAGGCTTTTTCCTCTTGGCTTCTTATAACAGAGGTCTCATCAATATGGCTTGCTGTCTTCCTCCCACTTTAAGTTTGGAAAACCTAGTGACACAACTGGTGGATCTTTGTGGACTCTATAATGGAACCTATCTCAGTTGAGTTGTAAGACCAGAAGAGTCATCTGTATTAAAATTCATTGTGGACATTTTACCCTAAGCTATATGTTCCTTGAGGACAGGCACCATGTCCTATTCTCAAGCCCGCCAATTGTGTCTGGTGCTTAGGAGGAACTCAACAAACATCTGTCAGATATAAAAAACATCCCTATGGCTGTAATCATTCAGAAGCAACAAGCCTTTTCCCCTCTGACATCAGAAGGTTAGCAACTTGTGAAGGCCTCCCTGGCCTTTCTGCCAAATGTCTTAGTAGGTCTTACTGACCTACTAGGAGTCAAAGCCTCTTGCATTCATTCAACAAAACTTACTGGGAGCCTGCATTCCAGCAGCAGCGCTGAGTACCAAGAAAAAAGATGAGGGGCCATTGGTTGTTCTATAGGGAACTCCCTGTGTGTTAGAGGAGGATGACCAAGTACATGAGTCCTAATTAGACGAGACATAGGAAAATAACAGCCATAGGTTAAAAGATGAAAACATCCCTCCAGAGTCCCACATTGAGATGATCTTGAAAGCTCTCAGAATAAGAAATTTGCAAGATAATACAAACAACATTTGTAGAGCTTGTTATAGCCACAGTACATTTTCATTCTAGATCCTTATCTACATGAAACTTGTCCCTCTTTTCCTAGAGGAGAAAACTAAGGAGGACAAGTGGGCTGGCCCAGATCTCGCAGCCAGGCAGTGGCCAAGCCAGGACCTTCATCCCCTGCTTTCCCTCTGAGGAATTGGTGTGAGGTATTCACTGCACAGAGGACTCATCAATATCCTCCCTGCCCCCTCGCCCCCAACACATGTCTGACTCAATCGGCCTGGGGTCATTCTGTTTTTAACACTCTTTTAGTGATACTAATGAGGACTACTGTGTATTCATCATACCTTTTTATTCTGTGTTTCTGATGCTCTGATAGTTTGGGGACTTGCTGGTCCTGTAGGGGCTGCCCTCCCAAAGTTAATCAATCCCTAGAGATAGTAAACAACTCACTTTGAGTGAACCTTTCACAAACAAACCAATCATCCCGGAGCCCGCTCCCCAATCCCCTCCTCCTTGGGCTTTTGCACTCTGGGCCACAACCCTCACCCCGCCCCAACCACCCAGGGCCAGGCACAGGACAGCCAGAGACAGCCATTATGCCCCAGGGTACATTAAAATTATTCAAATTAACCATACTAAGCCTGATTCCCCTGCCTTGACCATTCCCTCGTTCCTTCATGAGAAAACAATAGCAAAGGTCTTGGCCCACATTTCTCTTTCCTCCCTCTGCCTCTGACCAATCCTGGTACTCCCTGGAGTGATCAGTGTGGCAGAAAGTATGCCTCCTCCTGGAACTGTGAGTAACAAACTATCTTTTCAATGGCAATCATCTCTTGATCTGTTGACCTTGCCATATCTAAATTATAATAAAATTTATGTTTCAAAACAGTGACATTGGGGATGAAACCAATGAGGGGTTTGCAGATCCCCAAGAGCTTGGGGTCACCCTATTGAGAAGTCTGTTCTTCTTCCCCTTAAACAGAGTGGCTTCCCTATTATCTGATTATGTAATGGACCTTTTAAATGTAATTCAGATCCTGGCACTCTCTGGCTCAGAACATTGCTGTAACAAGGTTCCTATCACGGGCCTGATAGCCCTCCTCCTACACCTGCTGACCTCTCCGCCACCACACTGGCCTACTGGCTACTCAGGAATCCTGCAGGCGGGCTCCCCTTTTACAGCCTTCCCAGCTGCCTGCAACACTGTTCCCCAGATAATCCTCATGCTCAACCCTTCCCTCCCTTCCTCCCTCAGGTGTTTGCTGAAATGTCACCTTCTCCATGGGGATACACTGCCTTCTCTGTTCTACCTTTTCTTTTTCCCATCACACCTATTATCCTTGAATATGCAATATAATTTATTTATTGTACTTATTGCCTTGTCTCTCTCCTCTTCCCCTTCCTACCCTATTGTGTATCAGTTCCACAGGTAAGGAACTTTGTTTAGTTCCTTGATATATTTCAAGGACCCGGAAAAGTACATGACACAGAATAGGCATTAAAATTATTATTTATTGAATGGATACATTTCCCCTTAAGATTTTGTTGAACAAAATTTCCTCAGTTAAAAAAAGTTTGTAAAAAAAAAAATAAAAAATAAAAAATAAAAAAAGTTTGTAGGGTATGTGGCTGGCTCAATCGGTAGAGCATGCAACTCTTGACCTCAGGGTTGTGAGTTCAAGCCCCACATTGAGGGTAGAGATTACTTAAAAAAAAAAAATGTGTTTGCAAATGGCTTGTCTAAATCTCTTTGACTGGGCAGCCCAGGTGGCTCAGCGGTTTAGCGCCACCTTCAGCCCAGGGCGTGGTCCTGGAGCCCCGGGATCAAGTCCCACGTCAGGCTCCTGGCATGGAGCCTGCTTCTCTCTCTCTCTGTCTCTCGTGAATAAATAAATAAAATATTTTTAAAAATAAATAAATCTCTTTGACCATCTTCATGTTAAGGATGCCCTGGGCCTTCAGGATGTTCAATGTCAAGGAGGGGTCTTCTAGCACAATGAATGGTCAAGTGAATATCACTTCTTCTCTGGGCAAAATGATGAATCATGATAGGTAGTGTGATCATTCAACACCAAAGGAAACAAAGGTAGAAAAGCATCATTATTTAGGTACACGAAATAGAGCCTAATAATATTTCTGTTAGGGAGTAAACACATACAAAAGGAAACACATGGAAATAATAATTGAGGTTTTCAAAGAGCCTTGGACAAGATTCTGCACCAAAATCTATTTTTAAACCTTCAGTTGGCACAGTATGGAGTGGTCAGGGTGGAGTTCCTTAATGGATGAGACAATGACTTAGGGGCAAAGGGAGAAAGAGCAGAGATGAACAGGCAACCATGGCCCAAACAGTGTCAACTGTGGGGCCCCCAGAGAGGAGCCCAGGAAATGATCCCTTGTGATGTTTTTGCAAATGATATGTCAGAAAACATGCCCGGTGAAGTCAGCGACTCAGCACGTGACCTTGGACCTTCCTGAGCATCGTGACGCCAGGCGAATGGAGACAAATGGAAGGAGGTCTTCAGGGCTGAGTGAGTGGGCAGGGAAGTGGCAAACCAGCCTCTCTGGGGCCAACTCTGGTAATGCATCCACGGAAAAAGAACTTGGAGCTGTCAGCCACGACTCCAGGAGAGGACCGAGGAGGCACTGTGCACTATTTCTGGAACACGTCAGCCAAGATGAGAATGGAGTACTGGATCCTTACAGGTCATTAAGGACAGTTCATCATCCCGCTGCTTTATGGAATGCCTCATCCTCCAACGTTCTCTCCCCATGCCCTCTACCTCAGTGCTGAGACTTCCTCTTATCTCTCTCTGCTCTCTCTTTGTAATCCCATGCCTCTGAAAGTGGTGCTGCCTGCCATCTGCAGAGAGGACCAGGATCTTGTGAGCTCCTAGTACCTTTGCAATCTCAACTCAGACTCCTCCTTCTGTGAGACCTTTCCCAACAGGGCTGGCCATCACTGCTCAGAGTTAAAGGTGCCTTTTCTGAAACGTGTTAAGATGATCTGCTTAAAGGTGGCCTCTTGCACAGTGAGCTCCTCAAAAGTCAGAAGTTCGTCTTATACAGTAGGTGCTCAATAACTATGTGATGCACAGATGGAGAGATATTCTGTGTATCCCAAGATGGACACATGGAGATGAGGAATGTCCTGAGCCAGCTGCAATGGCCTGGGAGAGGGAAGAGCATGGTGGGGAGGCAGGTGTCTTCAGCATGGAAAAGTGACAGCTGAAGAGGACACAAGTACCATGCTGAAATCCTTGAAAGGTGTCGAGGCAGTGAACAGGGTCACAGAATACTGGACCACATATCAGAACACTGGAGAGAGGAGGCAACCGCTCCATGTTTCAGAAATACTCAGTAACGTTTATTTCACGCAAAAAGAAAGCCCCCTAAAATCTTGCTGTGTACAAAGCATCGCATTTTTTTTAATCAACTTTGTTTGAGGGAAATTTACATACAATTAAACGCTCTGTGACCGCATAGTTCGATGAGCTTTGACAAATGTATATACCCACTAACCTCACTGTCACGATGCAGAATATGTCTGTCGCCCCAGAAAAGCTCCCATGTGCCCCTTTAGAGTCAATCACCCCCATCCCCCACCTCAGGCAACCAATCTGCTTCCTATTGCTGTAGATTGGTTTGCCTGTTCTAAGCCTCACAGGGACATTGTGGTGTCTGGCTTCTTTCTCTCATCATTGTGTTTTTGAGATCCATCCCTGCTGTTGTATCTGTCGGGAGTTGGGTAATTTTTTTCATCCATCTATAGTACTTCACTGTGGGGCCATGGTACACTTTATCTATTTACCTATTGAGGATATTCCAGTTGTCTCCAGTTTGGGTCTGTTATGAACAAAATCACCATAAATGTTTACATAGAAGTCTTTGTGTGGATAAGGCACAGTGTAGACAGTGTGTTACCAAATAAAATAGAAGACACTGAATCTCAGAGTTGGAAGGGAAGTCGATAGGAATCTTAACTCTGTTACTGAGTTTGACCCTCTGCCTGGTGCTTTCTCTCCTACACCAAACTCCTGAAACCTGGCTGTTGGGTTTTTACTTGCCGCGCTGACAGGGAACTCACTACCTATCAAAGTAGCTTATTCAGTATGGGAGAAGCTCCAAATGCTAGAAAGTTCTCCCTTCACTGAATTTCAACTGACCACTGAATAGGGCCCATCCCCACTGACCCCACTGCCAAAATTAAGTCTAATAACATGTGCACCTAGTCGGATGTGTAAAAAACAGCCCCCAGACTCACCTCAAGTGTTCTCCATTTTAGTCTACAGATCCTTCATTGTGCCAACCATTTCACTAGATTTATGGCTCTAGCTTGTGGCTGCCACTGTTAACCTGTGCCACCAATTACTGAACACATTGCTCCAGCTGTGGCCAAGCTGGCCCAGCACTGACCAGCTCGTCTTGCTCTCTGCACAACCGTGTTGACCCTACCATAGCCCGGGACCCCCAGCACACATGGCTGACTCCTAGAGAGTGACAGGCAGCGACAGAACAGCCTGGAGCCTTTTCTCACATGTGTTGCTGTTAAACCACGTCCCTCCATCCTGTGCCTCCCGCAGTGGGTAGCATATTTATGGAAATAGTACAGACTTGAAAATACAAATAGTTTCTAAAATGATTCAGACAACTTCATGGTTGAGAGACCCATAATGACTTATTATGGCAAACTGGGATGTTCCATTGCTCATCTCTTGCTTTTCTGGCTGACATCAGGATAACATAACTATGCTGGACTGGATGGTTTCTGAGACCTCTTCTAGCTCTCAAATTTTGTAATTCTTTGTCCCCTCACCAAATGTTCTTTGGTGCCACTCCTGGTCCCAGAATGAAATCAATGGGGCCAAGAGGCTGGCTCAGTTGTATGTTTTTTTGAGAAAAGAAGGTAAACAAAAGAGAAAGGAAGGAGAGAATGTAGAGAGAAGCAGCATTACTAAAAGTTCCCAATGTCAATGAGTAGAAGTTTGTGCAAAGGCTGTTCCCTCCTCATTTGGGAGGGCAAGAGCTGCTAGTCTTACCTCCACATTAAAGCACAACTTATTTTTGTTTACCTACCATTTCTAGTAAAATGATATGTATTCATCTTAAGCTTCTTAGAAGCTAAGGAAAAAGTTCATGAAAAAATAAAACCACCCTATGGTCCTATAAGGAATGAACACCCTTAATATTTTGGTGCATTTATTTCCAGTCCTTTTTAAAAAATGTTTATCTATTTTTCCATCCATCCCCCCAATATATAGCCATGTATTCCAAATTTTGTAAAAGAAAAATGGTACAGATAGCTTTCCTCACTTAATACGATCTTGACCATTTTCCCATGTCATTGTTCTTTGAAAAATATAAGTTTAGGGCAGCCCTGGTGGCTCAGTGGTTTAGCGCTGCCTTCAGCCCAGGGCCCGATCCTGGAGACTTGGGATCTAGTCCCACATTGGGATCCTTGTATGGAGCCTCCCTCTGCCTGTGTCTCTGCCTCTCTCTCTCTCTCTCTCTCTGTCTCTAATAAAAAAAAAAAGAAAAACATAATTTTAATGATTTTATAGTATTCCACAAAGTAGATAAGCCATAATGTATAATAATTCCTACTCTTAGACATTTGAGTTCTGTTTTTTTTCCTACTACAAACAATGCAGAGGTAAACATTCTTGCACACGAATCTCTACATTCTCAGTCATTTTAAAGATATTTCTATAGGAATGTAATTTTTGGGAAAAGCATATGAACTTTCTAAAGACTTTTCACATACGAGATTCACCAAGTAACTGCCCACAATCCCTATGTGACTCTATTGTCACATGCGTCTTCCAGCCAAGAACTTTTCAGAATGACAAAGCAGATAAACTCTGTTTCACTTCTGAATTGAATATACCTCAGAAGAACAAAAGGTAAAAGCTATACACAAAACCCCAAATTTCTTACTAAAGATCCTAAGCCCCATAAGAGAGGGAAAAAGCAGTTAGAAGGACATTTGGAGGTAAACTGCCATAATTCGGGGGGAAAATGCCACATAATAAATATCCCAGTTGGGACGCCTGGGTGGCTCAGTGGTTTAGTGTCTGCCTTCAGCCCAGGGCATCATCCTGGAGTCCTGGGATTGAGTCCCGCATCAGGCTCCCTGCATGGAGACTGCTTCTCCCTCTGCCTGTGTCTCTGCCTCTCTCTCTCTGTGGGTCTCTCATGAATAAATAAATAAAATCTTTAAAATAAATAAATATCCCAGTTGAAGCTGAAATGCCAAGGTAAGCAGGCACGCAAAGAAGATGTCCTATAAGCAAGAACAGCAGGTCCAGTGCTATTAATCGGTCTTACTTCTAGGATAGTGTGCCCACATGGCTAAAGCGACCTAGTCACTCGTTGAATTGGTTTGCTCAGGCTGGGGAGCTTAACCAGCAGAAATTTGTTTTCTGACAGTACTAGAGGCTGGAAGTCCAAGATTATGGTGTTGGCAGTTTGCTTCTGAAGCCTCTTTCTGTGGTTGGCAGGTTGCCAACCTCATGCTGCCTCTTTAAATGGTGGTCATTTTTGTGTGTGCATCGCTGATGTCTCTTCGTGTTTCCAAATTTCCATTTCTCCTAATGACACTGGTCAGATTGGATTAAGGCTTACCCTAATGACCTCATTTTAACTTAATTACTTTCTAAAATATAATAACATCCTGAGGTACTGTTAGAACTTCAGCATATGACTTTTGTGGAGGGACACTATTCAGTCCATAATGTCTGCCTAGTAGAAGGAATAGTGTATGTGAAGGGCTTTGTATTTGTAATCTGATTCCACAGTCTTCTACAGCAGGTCTAGGAGAAAAGTACCCGCTAAGTACCCTTCCTCCAAGTAACTAATGGAGCCCTGAGGCGGTATCTCTGACAGATTATATTTTCCAAAATGTCTATAACAATACCTCTATGTTGCCTACTCTTCTGCAATGTGACTTTGCCTCTTCTGCATCAAGAGGTAGAGTCTAATTGCTCCTCTAAAATCTGGGCTCACCTTAGCGACTTGCTTTCCACCACTTCCATCACTTGCAGTGGAAGTGATGCAGAATGCCTTCCAAGGCTACAACAGAAAGGGCCATGTAGCATCAGGCAAACTGCCTTTCAGATGCTCCCTCTGGGAACCCAGCCACCATGCTTCAAGGAAGCCCAAACCATATATGTGTGGTCTGGTTAATAGTCCCAGTTGAGGCCAGCCTGCAGTCAGTCCCAGCTCAGGTGCTAGACATTGGTTGAAAACTTCTATGGGATTCTAGTCCTTAGCCATTTCCTTCCTGTGCCCTAATTGAACTCCTGACCCCCAGGCCCTGTGAGCAAAGTGATTGTTTCACAGCTCATTTGGGGATGAAACTGAGCCAAAAGAGAGACCGTAGCTTATTCAAACATATTCAGCTGGTGGATGGTGGAACTAGGTTAAAATCCTGCCCTCGTAGTGTTTGGTCCAGAGCTCCTTCCACCATTTATTCTGCCAAGAGGTATTTATTGTCTGTAGTGCCCCACACACTATGTTAGGCAAGGTGGCATATGGTGCCACCTGTATATAGCTCCAGCGTACAGAATGAAGGTGGGGGAAGAACATTGCAGAAAGGCTGGATACAATTTAGCTGGTAACTGGAGGTTTCCCCATGTGGACTGATCCTGAGGATGGACACCGAGGAGCTGAGTGCCTCAGGCAGTTGTCTGGGCTTAATATCAGCCCCAATCCCCTGTTCAACTTCCTGTCTTTTCCCCAATGAGATGTAGGAGCTTTCTTTTATTTGACTTAGAACTTCCTCTTTTAAACGAGATGCCCTTTTGATCAGTTCTCATCATGCTGACTGTACAGTCTGTGTCCTGCCTACTCCAAGGGCAGGAGATGGTGTCAGGAGACATGGGTTCAAATTCCAGCTCTACCTGTTTGTTGCTGGCTGGGTAACCTCAGGGAAATGATTTAAGCTTACTGAGCCTCTGTGAAGTGCATACACATACTTCCTACCTCAGAGGGGTTGCTGTGAGGATTAAATAAAGTGCTTACGTGAAAACCAGGTGGAGATGTCAATTGAATCTGTTGCTAAAGTCTGTCCCTTTCTCCAAAGTAATGTCTCAAACCTTCCACATTCTACTCTCAAAGGCTGTCCATTCTCTTCCTCTTTCTATCCTTAAAATAGTCAGGTCCTCTTTGAAGAGAGCAATAGAAGAGTGAGAAAGAAGAAAATATGAGCTACCTCTTCGTCAGCTTTGCCTGACCATTCACCAATGAAGCTGTGTCCCCCAGCCATCCCCCTGACCTCTCTTTGCAGAGGACTGGAGAGCCATCCCCTGTCCAAGGGCCACGACTTCTCTTGGGGGTCTTTAGGATCCTGAGCTATTGATTCCAGACCCCTCCTCTCAGGTCTCCTTTTCTACAGAAAAGAGAATTGCCTCAAGCCCAAATCTCACCATCGTCTACCCTCACTCAAACTTCTTAAAAATGTCACCTGCCTCTCTTGCTTCTCTCCTACCTGGGGTCATTTCAGGCTCCAACCAAAACTGCCATCACAGGCCTGGGAGGGCATTCTAATCACTAAATCCAGGACTCACTTTTCAGTCCTTAGCTTCTTAACGTTCTGCCATATTTGCCTTTGTAGATTCCTTGAAGTCACCTTTCTTCCCATCATGGGGGCACCACCTTCTTCCACCTTGCTGCCTGCCTCTGCTCCCTCTTTGTTGGCTTTACCCCCTAATATCCTCTTGTCCAATGATCATATCTGTGTGTGGACACCCCACAGACATCTCATATTTAACAGATTCAAAACCAGATCAGGTGTCTCTCCCACCCACCCCAACCCCTCCCATTCTGTCCCTCCATTTGCATTCACTCTCTTAAGAAACCAAATGGTCATTTTTTTCTGGCTGCCTGAGCTGGAAAACATGTGTCATCATCCTCCATACCAACCTATCTTATCTATGGATCCCACCTCCTAAATAACTTCTCAATCTGCCTCTTCTCTCCCTTCCAAAGGTCCCTGTCATTTCCTATTTAAATGGCACAACGGTCTCCTCTCAGGCTTCCTGGTTTCTTTTCTTTTTCTTTTTTTTAAGATTATTTATTTATTTATTCATGAGAGACACACACACACACACACACACACACAGAGAGAGAGAGAGAGAGAGAGAGAGAGAGGTAGAGAAAGAAGCAGGCTCCATGCAGGGAGCCGGACGTGGGACTCGATCCCTGGTCTCCAGGATCAGGCCCTGGGCTGAAGGCAGTGCTAAACTGCTGAGCCACCTGGGCTGCCCAGGCCTCCTGGTTTCTGATTGCCTAACCCTAACCCAGTCCATGGCCTGAATGATGTGGCTAAATCATAACTGATTATGAAACTCCCCTGTTTAAAAAGTTTCAGGAGGGCTTCATCGTTCTCATGCTCAAATTCACAAACTGAGCTTCTGCACATGGCGTTCCCTCTGCTTGGAACATCCTGCCTTCTTTTTCAGGCTGTTGATTCAACTCCTACTTATCCTTTCAGGCTTCTATTTAGACTTTACTTCCCTGGAAAACTTTCCCTGATTCCCCATGGCTGTGAGATTCTTCTCAGATGTTCCCTTAAGTGCTTTTGCTTATCATAGGATTACTCTAATTGTTTATTTCCCTCTTGCTTAGCTAGCCCTGGGGCTGGCACAAGTCAGGAAACTAATAAATACTTGTTGAAACTTAAGAAGGGAAGGAATTACTTTCCACCAATTGTTCTCAAACATTCTCAGCAAGCATCAGAGTCACCTGGTGGGCTTGTTAAACCAGCTCGCTGGCTCCACCCCCAGAGATTCTGGATTGGAGTTTCTGCTTCTGTAGTTGGGGGTGGTACCCCAGAATTTGCACTTCTAACCAGGTGATGCTGCTGATGCTGGTCTGAGTCCACACTTGAAGAATTTCTGCTTTATACATTTGAAGGCAGTCTGCAAGGTGAGGGATAGTTATTTTTAGAGAAGGCTACTAGAACCTTTTGGAGGCTTGGTATATTTCTGGTACCTCTCTTCGTAGTTTCCTTAATAAGAACATATCACAAGAGTTTGGCTTCTCAACAAGTTCTCAGAAAGCTGAATGGGCTCTAGGGTAATCAAAGCCCACACCCTATTAGGGATCAAAAGCAGCACCTGGTAGCTCCTTAATGGGTTGCCAGGCTACGGAACAAAGGTGACAGTAGGATGGGATTAGCAGCTGGCAAAGAGTTAGAATGAGCTACTGAGGCATGAAGAGAGGGTAGACCTACCATTAGAAGACTGTGGAAACCAGTTGCCAGGAATTCCCACGACCATTGCCTTGATTTGCACGTGGAAGGGCACACCATCTCCTTGCGGACAAGTTCATGCTGCAACTTGTCCTCTAATAGGACTGGGGAATATTTTTCTCAGAAGAACCACTGAGAACCCATAAGGGATATTTCTTAATGAGTTGTAGGTTAGAAAGGACTTAGGCTTATCACCATTTGCTTAAACTAACTCCATTAGTTTATTTTTTTTAATCAAAAAATACAATTCACATTTGAAAATTTAGGAAGTACAGAAGAGCATACAATTCCATGTCCCCTGAAGGACATTTTATTAAAGTTTGTCTTGCATCCTTACAGAAAAAAATAAACATAAATGGGTGTATTCTATATATACTTTTCTAACTTTAAAAGAAAAAACTGAATATAGTGAACATTTCTGCATCAAGGCTTCTAACTCTACTTCATTAACAGTCATATGAAGTTTTATTGTGTGGATGTACCATATTGTATTTAACCTTCCTAGATGCTTCCTATTTTTTGCTATTATTAGCAATCCTGCAATGGACAACCTTGGACATATATCTCTGTGTTTGTGAGGTGGAATGACTAGACCAAAGGCAATTTGTATTTAAGATTTAGCTATGAGTTGCAGGTTTCCCTCCAGAAAGGTTGTCAATTTATATTTCCACCAATAGTATCAGTGTCCATTTCCATATACCCTCAGTAACACTTCTCAGTGCTTTAACATTTTTTATAAGCCCTGTTACTTTAAATTTGCATTTCTTGGATCAATTTCTTTGGGTATTCTTCAAACACATTTTTTTCCCTTTGTATTTCTCCCTGACTTGCCTATTCAGTTCTTTGCCCCTCTTTCTACAGGGATTATTCTATTCTATCTATTTTTCTTATTGACTTACAGAAGCTATTTATATGTAGAGAGATTAATACTTTCTTTTGCTGCTTCTCAACATTTTTTTCCCCAGTGCCATACAGATGTTCTTAGTTTTTAATTTGTATACAGTAGAGTCTGTTGGTGTTCTCTGAAGTTGCATATTTCCTTTTAAAATAAAAAAAGCATAATTCTATCAGTTTAAAAAGTTTCTCTCTTTATCTCATGGCTGATTAAGAGCAAAGGATGAGAAAAAAAGGACAGAATGAAGCAAAAGGAAAATGAAGACAGGAAGAGAACAGAAAAGAGAGCTGTATTCATGTTTATTCAATACTCAGGAGATATGGAGTGATTCTCAAGCTTTAATTTATATATAAATCACTTTTTTTAAAAAAATATACAAATCACTTTGAGACCTTACTAAAATGTAGAGTCAGATTCAGTAGCTCCTGCAAGGGCCTGAGATGCTATGTTTTGAATCAGTTCTGAGGTGAGGCTGTTGGCCGGTAAACCACACCTGGAGTAGCGTAGCTTTAGGTTATGATAATGGGGAAGTGGCCTCACTGGCAGTTCTAACTCCACTGAAATGATCATTTGAAAACTCTCTCTCTCTTTTTAATTAAGCAGGGGAAATCCTAACTTTTGCTCTGGAAAGTAGGAGATAGCCACAGCTCATTTTTAAAAGAAAAGTCAGTCAGTTCTGGGTAAAATCTTAAGTCAGTAAAATCCCTCCATCTTATGGTCTTTTAGAATATATGGCTAAAGATTTTAATTTTCTTTATTTTTTTATATTTGTGGCTATAGATTTTTAAAGGTAAGTATATAAGGATGAAGTGTTCTCTCCTTGAGAACTTTTTGGGCTGGATAAAATTAAATGGAGAGATTACTTGGCTGTTTTGGGTAGAAATATTCCAGCTCTTTGCTGGCTAGTCCTCTTCTCAGGATTATAAAGGGGCTTCTCTGCATTATTATTTTTTTTTTATAATGAATAGCTGCATCCTATTCACACACCCCTAAGACCGTAGTCAAATGAGGCATGTAAAAGGCAACATTGTTTGGTGGGGGGGAAAATTCTTAGAATTAAGTACTCAGGAGGGCTTGATTCCTACTCTGGCTTTTTTTTTTTTTTTTATGATAGTCACACACAGAGAGAGGCAGAGACACAGGCAGAGGGAGAAGCAGGCTCCATGCACCGGGAGCCCGACGTGGGATTCGATCCCGGGTCTCCAGGATCGCACCCTGGGCCAAAGGCAGGCGCTAAACTGCTGTGCCACCCAGGGATCCCCCTACTCTGGCTTTAACATGGTTACTTGCTGTATGTTAAACTGCCCTAGGTTAGTCCCTGTAACTGTGAGATGAGGCGAAGTTAGAGCCCCACTGACCCAGGATGATACTGGAATAAACAATTGGAGGACCTTTGGGGGTAGCAGTGATACCAATGCTCCTCTTACAACCTATTGTATACTGGCTTAGGTTTTCCAATTTCCAAAAAAATTTCCACAAAACCTTCTCTGAATTGCAAAATAAATTGTAGCAAAAGAAGCTCTGGACATTTTTTTAAGTGTCCTGAAGTCAAGAAGTTGCCAGTGCCATATTCATGCCTCTGCTGTAAGGGCATATGGGCGTGGCTCACTATTTGCAAGGAAAATAATGGGCATATATTTCTATTTGAAATAGATGTTAAATATGGATTGTTAAATATGGATTGGACTTAACAGTTAAATATGGATTGGACTTAACTGGTGTGCAGAGCAAGGGTAGTTTGGGACAGCACTGCCAAGTTGGTATGAGGAACAGGAAACTACCATTTAGTGAGTGTGAATTATCTCATTCCCTTGTGGCAACCCTGTGAGATGGGAATTATTTCTAACTTTTTACAGGAATTTAGAGTCAGCAATTTGCCCAGATTTCACAACTAGGGAGATTAGGACCGCAAAGCCCTCAGCTCCACTTTTACCCCTTATCCCGATCTCCCAGCAGAGCAGCTTCACCTCTTTTAGCCATTGTGTCCCCAGTTGTACTAGTGACAGCAACTCTCACACAGGGGCGGGGTAGTGGTGGTGATTAGTGTCATGATGTTCCTGCTCAGGGCTAGCCCACAGTAAGTGCTCAGTGCACAGTAGGTATTATTTCTCCCTTAGGCTCTCATATAGCCCAGGGGGTTAGAAAAGACCCAGGGCTGTTGCAATGGAAAATAAACATAGACACGCCCCCTCCCAGTCTCATGCACCTGCCCAGAGGGCGCCTCTGTGCTCTGTGAGGCAGGTGCTTCCCTATGTTCTCAAGAACAGCCACCTTTCTCTCTCTCTCTTTTAAGATTTTATTTATTTATTAATGAGAGACACACAGAGAGAGGCAGAGACACAGGCAGAGGGAGAAGCAGGCTCCATGCAGGGAGCCCAACGTGGGACTCGATTCAGGGACTCCAGGATCACACCCAGGGCCAAAGGCAGACGCTAAACCGCTGAGCCACCCAGGGATCCCTAAGAACAGCCACCTTTGGGTTGCTTCTCCCTCTTCTGGTCCTCCGTGCATGGCGTGGGAAGGAGGCAGAACCCTGGGAACGGATCTAGGTCAGAGGCCACCTCTACCATTTGGCTACTGCCCTTGGGCCTCAGTTTTGCCATCTTTCCTTCACATGCTCATTCTTGAGACTTAGTGAGGGTGGACAGTGCACACAGTAGGTGCTCCGGCAGCAGGACGTAGCTCCCTAGCAGGAACCTGGAAGACAGACCCCGCTCTGCCCTAACCTCGCATGAGGCAGTACACGGAGCAAACGCAGCAAACCTGCACCCAGAGCTTCTTTGGGGATCCAGCTTGGAGCGAGGCGCGCACGCCCTGTCCCGCTGCCATCACCACTTACAAGATCTCAATCATCACATGCCCCGGGGCTCCTCCAGGCCAACTGCCAACAGCATCAGACTGTGTGTCACCTTCCAGGCCTCCTCCCACAAAAATACTGGCCTCCGAGCCTCCAGAGCTCTTAGCTCACCCCATAAACTCTGCTAATGCTTACCACATGCAGCTGAGCTGGGGCGCCCCGCCCTATATGCCCCTTTCGCGGGCTCCCCAGGCCTGGCGCAGGGAGACCCTTGCTCCCAAGGGATCCTTCTCCCTAGGGGACCCTAGGTTCCTCCCCGTTTGGAGAACTCCGTAGCGGGCCCTTCCAGCTAGAAGACCCTCCCCATAAGGGCCCCTTCCCCTAAGAGTTTCCCTCCCCCAGGAGGCCCTTCCTTCCCAGACACGACCCTGCCTGCCCTGTGCGGGAGCGGCCGGCGCTGTGGGCCCCGCAGGCCCCGCATGACCTTGGACGCCTCTCGGAAGCCGGCGTCCACTGCTGGCAACAGGCGGCGGGTCTACACCCAGCGGTGCCTTTTGTGGCTAAGAGCTGAACCTCCGGCCGCGCGTGTTTCCCGTCTGCAGCCACAGTAACTTGGCGCGTAACCACCCGAACCCCCTCTGCCCCCGCCCCGGGGAAGGGGCGCCGGGAGGGGCGCGCCCACCTGCTCCCGCCCGCCGCACGGCGCCGCCAGCCCACCTGCGCGCCCGCACGCCCAGCGCAGGGCGAGGCCGCCCCCGCCCCCGCCGCCCCCGCCGCCGCCCCCGCAGCCCGCGCAGCCCGCGCAGCCCCCGCCCGATCCGTGCGCCCAGCGCGTGCCGGGACCGCGCTGGCCTGCAGTGCGCGCCGCGCGTCCCTAGGGGGCGCAGCCGGCGCGGGAAGCCGCAGAGGCGAGCCGGCGGCCCGGCGCGAAATTCCAGGCGGGCGGGCGCGGCGAGTTTGAAAACAGGCGAGGGCGTGGGGGCGGGGCGCGAGGCCCGCGAGCCGCCTCCCCGCGGCCAATCAGCGGCGGCGGCGGGCGCGGGCGGGCGGCGCGTGCGGCCGGGCTGTGAATGGGGCGCGGCGGCGGCGGAGGGCGAGCGCCGGCGCGCGGGCGGGCGCACTTTCTCCTCAGCACCGGGCGGGGGCGGCGGCGGCGGCGGCGGCGTCTCCTCCTCAGCGCCCGCCGGACCCTTCCGGAGACGCGGCGGCAGGGGTGCCCCAGCGGCGGGGGCGCTGGGGGGAGCGTGACGGGAATTTCTCCCGCTGACAACTTCGCCGCGCCCCTCCGCCGCCCGCGGACCCCGCACCTTGCCGCCCGGCCGGCGGCCACCGCCCGCCCGTCCCGCTCGCGGGGCCCGAGGCCGGACACGGGCGGCGGCGGCGGCGGCGGCGGCGGCGGCGGCGGCGGCGGCTCCTCGGCATGGCCCGGGGCGGCGGCGGCGGCGGCGGCGCGGCGGGCCCGGGGCGGCCGCGGGGGTCCTCGCCCGGCCCCGAGCAGCGGCGGCGGCGGCGGCCCCGGGGCGCCCGCGCGGCGCCCGAGAGCCCCGGCCGGGACGCGGGGGAGCGCGGCGGGCGGCCGGCGACAAAGTTGAGCGCGGGCCGGCGGCGCGGATGGTGGGCGCTCCTGGCGCTGCAGCTGCACTTGCTCCGGGCGCTGGCTCAAGGTAGGCGCGGGTCGGGGCGCGGGGCCGGGGCGAGCCCGAGCCGTCGGGGCCGCGGGGCGGGAGGCTGGCTTGACGCAGCGGGCCGGCAGGCGCGCCCTGCGGGGTCGGGCGCCGGCGGGAGCGGAGCAGCGGGGCCCCCGCCGCTCGTCGGAGCCCGGCGTCCCCCGCGGGACCTCTGGGGCGCGGCGCGCGTCGGGTCCTGCGTCGGGTCCTGCCCGGGCCCCGACCCCGCACGGTCGCGGCGGGAGGCGGGGTGGGGGGGGCTGAGGAGGACAGGGTGAGGAGGGGGACTGAGTGGGGGAGACTGAGGAGGACAGGGTGAGGAGGAGAGGCTGAGGACAGGTTGAGGAGGGGGACTGAGGGGGGGAGGCTGAGGAGGACAGGTGGAGGGGGGAGGCTGAGGAGGGGGACTGAGGGGGGAGGCTGAGGAGGACAGGGTGAGGAGGAGAGGCTGAGGACAGGTTGAGGAGGGGGACTGAGGGGGGGAGGCTGAGGAGGACAGGTGGAGGGGGGAGGCTGAGGAGGGGGACTGAGGGGGGAGGTGAGGAGGACAGGATGGGGGGGCTGAGGAGGGGGACTGAAGGGGGAGCTGAGGAGGACAGGTGGAGGGGGAGGCTGAGGAGGGGAAGCTGGGGAGGGGAGGCTGAGGAGGACAGGATGAGGGGAGGCTGAGGAGGACAGGGGTGAGGGGGGGCTGAGGAGGGGACTGAGGGGGGAGGCTGAGGAGGGGAGGCTGAGGAGGACAGGTGGGGGGGAGGTGGGAGGAGAGGCTGAGGACAGGTTGAGGAGGGGGACTGAGGGGGGGAGGCTGAGGAGGACAGGGTGAGGAGGGGGACTGAGGGGGGAGGCTGAGGAGGGGGACTGAGGGGGGGAGCCTGAGGAGGACAGGTGGAGGGGGGAGGCTGAGGAGGAGAGGCTGAGGACAGGTTGAGGAGGGGGACTGAGGGGGGGAGGCTGAGGAGGAGAGGCTGAGGACAGGTTGAGGAGGGGGACTGAGTGGGGGAGGCTGAGGGGGGAGGCTGAGGAGGGGGACAGAGTGGGGGAGGCTGAGGGGGGAGACTAAGGAGGGGGCGGGGGTGTGTGTTGTAGACGGCCAGGAGCAAAACTTCGAGGGCCCGCCGCTTTGTCCCCCTCCTGGGCTCCCGGCGAGGGCGCAGGGGGGCCTCCAAGGGGCAGCGCAGCCCGCGGCGCCGCGGAGGACCGGCCGCCGGGGGAGCTTGCCCCTCAGTCCAGGTCCTGTTAGAGACCCTCTGGCCGTGAACCTCCGTTTCCGCCCAGGTTGGCTCTTCTGTAGAGGGTAACGCTGGGAGCCGAGGGCCGAACCGCGGGTCGCTAGGCGCGTCCTTCCGGGGAGGTGTGTAACGCGGGGGGGCGTACCCCTGCTGCTGGTGGCCCCGGTGTCCTTAGCGGCGTCAGCGGAACGCCGCCGCCCCGGGTAGGAGCTCGCAGTGCCGGCCACCAGCGCCCTAAACTTAAATTAGCTGTGCGCGGTGTCCACCGGAGGGACGTGTAACAGTTGGGATGCACTCAGGTCTACGAGGCGTGAACTCACAACCGTCCCCGGCTGGTGGAGCAACTCACGCACGGTTCTCCTGTGGATGCTGACCTCAGGGTATCTAAATCGTGGGCCTCCCTGACCCCTCCCCGGGGCTCTCCTGGCACCGGCTTTCGTGTGTCGCCGCGTGAAAACAAATTGCCATGTTTCTGGTAAACTCCATAGCTAGGAAAATTTTCATTTCACTCGTGTGTGTGTGTGTGTGTGTGTGTGTGTGCGCGCGCGCGCGCGCGCTTTTTGCCTAATAACTGACTTGGGTAGAAAAGCGTTTATTAAGTCATTTTGTAAAATGGGATCTGTAGATTGCTAGAGAAGCCAGCTAGGTTCGGATGAAGAAATCCTCATCACTTAGGGCTGACTTTTAAAATAGAAATGGTGTTTATTACTGTTTTCCTTTTTTTTTTTCCCTTTTTTAAAACAGTGACTTGCACTTTGCAGTAAGCCCTGTACATTTATTTGAAGATTTGTGCACAAGTTTGTGGTGGGGAAATTTGGGGGTTTGAAGTATAGTACAAGAATTTCAAGTCATCAGTTGCACTCCTAAGACTGAAAAATGCGTCCCATTTTTACAGCTGTAATGCTAATGAAAATACATAATTAAAATGCACTAAGGCGACAGTTAAACTTTGTTAAGAATATTTTATTCCTTGTTGCAAGGGAAAACATTGGTACCTGTTTTACATTTATATGGTTTATGAAAGTGTACAGGTCTTTTAGTGTAAAATTTCAAATGGGTTGTCACAAATTTTAAATTCATTGACAGGCTTCTGTTCTCTGTGCTCTGTGAAATGTGTAATATATCCATCATTTTTTATATCATATTGAAAATTCATATTACTGGGGAGATGTCACCATTTGACAAAAGCTCATGTATCTTGAAAATGAAAATTCTGGTGCTGCTATAGAGATTTCTGATGGGATGATGAGTTGGTCATATGCAAGGGAATATATTCTCTTGAATCTTATCAGATAAAATGTAACATTCTAAATGGAATACTTAACAGGAAGCTGGAACTGGTCATAAGGACCATATTACTGTGTAACTAGGTAAAGCATTTCCTAATATCTCTTTGTTTTTCTTCTAATGGTGTTTCACGTGGTTAGGCTTGCTCTTGATAGTTTGGGAGAAAAGTGCAACACTGACTAGTAAAACTTACATGTAGTTGTATAATTGGCTGTTATGTGAAATACCAGGTTCAGACCTGCCAAATATAACTATAATGTCTTGAGGCTTCTTTCTGTACGGTTATGAGAATTTTGGAGTTATACTCTGCTGATTGGTGTGTTTATAACACTTCTAGATTCCTAAAGATTTAAGTCTTTAATTCTGAAAGGCAGGTGGCAATGCATGCCTTCTTTATATTGTCCACCAAGGATCCAGACCTGAGTGAGTTTAAGTAGGCTCCACAACCAATATGGGGCTTGAACTCCTGACTCTGAGGTCAAGAGTCGTCTGCCCCACTGACTGAACCAGCCAGGTGTCCCAGACCTGAGTGTGTGTGTGTGTGTGTGTGTGTTTTTTAATAAATTAATTTTTATTGGTGTTCAATTTACCAACATACAGAAAAACACCCAGTGCTCATCCCGTCAGGTGTCCCCCTCAGTGCCTGTCACCCATTCCCCCCCAACCCCCGCCCTCCTCCCCTTCCACCACCCCTAGTTCGTTTCCCAGAGTTAGGAGTCTTTATGTTCTGTCTCCCTTCCCTGATATTTCCCACACATTTCTTCTCCCTTCCCTTATATTCCCTTTCACTATTATTTATATTCCCCAAATGAATGAGAACATACTCTGTCCTTCTCCGATTGACTTACTGCACTCAGCATAATACCCTCCAGTTCCATCCACGTCGAAGCAAATGGTGGGTATTTGTCGTTTCTAATGGCTGAGTAATATTCCATTGTATACATAAATCACATCTTCTATATCCATTCATCGTTCGATGGACACCGAGGCTCCTTCCACAGTTTGGCTATTGTGGACATTGCTGCTAGAAACATCGGGGTGCAGGTGTCCCGGCGTTTCATTGCATCTGAATCTTTGGGGTAAATCCCCAACAGTGCAATTGCTGGGTCGTAGGGCAGGTCTATTTTTAACTCTTTGAGGAACCTCCACACAGTTTTCCAGAGTGGCTGCACCAGTTCACATTCCCACCAACAGTGTAAGAGGGTTCCCTTTTCTCCGCATCCTCTCCAACATTTGTTGTTTCCTGCCTTGTTAATTTTCCCCATTCTCACTGGTGTGAGGTGGTATCTCATTGTGGTTTTGATTTGTATTTCCCTGGTGGGAAGTGATGCAGAGCATTTTCTCATGGGCATGTTGGCCATGTCCATATCTTCCTCTGTGAGATTTCTCTTCATGTCTTTTGCCCATTTCATGATTGGATTGTTTGTTTCTTTGGTGTTGAGTTTAATAAGTTCTTTATAGATCTTGGAAACTAGCCCTTTATCTGATAGGTCATTTGCAAATACCTTCTCCCATTCTGTAGGTTGTCTTTTAGTTTTGTTGACTGTATCCTTTGCTGTGCAGAAGCTTCTTATCTTGATGAAGTCCCAATAGTTCATTTTTGCTTTTGTTTCTTTTGCCTTTGTGGATGTATCTTGCAAGAAGTTACTGTGGCCAAGTTCAAAAAGGGTGTTGCCTGTGTTCTTCTCTAGGATTTTGATGGAATCTTGTCTCACATTTAGATCTCTCATCCAATTTGAGTTTATCTTTGTGTATGGTGCCAGACCTGAGTGTTTTAGAAGGATGTCTTCTGAGGTGAAGGATGGCTGGGTCATAAGTATCATATGTTTAGTCTCTGATGCCCTAGTTTTACTGCTAGACCTTTGATAGGCTTATTGATTCTGGTAACGTTTAGTATATAGACTCCTGTGTTCATTATAGCTTCGTGTGTTAAAAGTTTATATTCATCATCAGGCTGAATGAGGTAGAAATGCCCTTCTCGGTTATTGCCCTGGGGTTCATAGTTTTCAGTTTCTCCTTTGGAGTTATCTCCGGTTGTTTAGAGTGATGGTTCTCGAACTTTGGTATGTATCAGAATTACCTGGGGAATTTGGTGATCCTGTAGAACCATAGCTTGCTTTCCAAGTGATTTTGATAAACACGGGGTTGGAGAGCACTGCGCTAGATTGCCTCATGTTTTTCCTCATTCTGGTCACTTGGTGTTTTCTTGGAACCTTTCTAGCTCCATGTTTCTCCAATTTGGGGAGTCACGGGAACTTTAAACCATACTGGAGCCTGGATCTCTTTCCTACAGTTTGAGGTTTGACCTGGGCATCAGATTTAAAAACTCAGGTGATCCTGGGCCCCCCCAGTGGTCCAGCGGTTTAGTGCTGCCCTCGGCCAGGGGTGTCATGAACAAATAAATAAAATCTAATAAAATAAAATAAAATCTCAGGTTATCCTAATGTGCAGTCAAGATTGAGACCCATTGCTCTCACCCTTAAATGAGATTACATGATGCAAGTTCTCTTTTAACCTTGTTGCTGGCCTTGTGGTTCTGTAGTATCCCAGTAGCCCGCAAATTCCAGTGACCTTTATATACTTTGAACCTTTCACTGAAACTTGTTCCATGTTCATGATCTCAAACTTTGAAGTTTTTCCCTAACTTAATCAGCTTTTAATCACTTATTCTATTTATTCTACTGTTGTGCTCCTACTTTGTTTTAGTGTGGGGTATGCATCAGAATCACCAGTGATATTTAAAAATACAATCATCTGGGCTCTGTCTCTGACCTGGAGAATCTCTGGAGCATGAATTTGTGCGTTTAAAAAAGCTCCACAGGTGATGCTTGGATCTTGTGCTCCGGTTTTCTCCTTGCGTTGGCCAGTTCCATAATTCCACTCAGTTCTGTGTCATCATTAGTCTGACTCCATGTGGTCTAGATGCTTACCTGGACTACTTTTCTCAGGCCAATTCCCAGGCTTAAGTAAAGTCTACTCATTAGGCTTCCCTGTCCCTGATTTGCTGAAGTCACAAAACTGTGCTAATTGGGTTTGCTGCAAATCTAGCTTCTTTTGGGGGCTTTATGCTTTTATTACCTCAGAAGCTTTTGGTTTCTCCTGTTCTTTTTAGACCCCCTTTCTCTCTCAACTTCATCGTTTGACTTTGATCTGGAACTTGAGTTCCAGACTACCTGTTTCACTGGAGAATCTTCATATAGAGTGCTACACTAAGTGCATGCTCAGATACTCACTGATTAGATTTTATTAGATCACTGCATGTTTAACAGATGGCAACTGGCCACTTGGTTGGTAACTGTCTTGTAAATCCAGTAATAAGCAATTATCACCCTCTATGCAGCCTTATGTATAGCCACCTGTAGCTAACCTTTATTGAGCCCTTCTTACGTGCCAAGCACTAAGTGCTTTATAAGTAGGCTCATTTACTCTTCACAACAACCCCTGAGAGGTAGGTAGCATTTTGTACTCATTTTACCTTTGGGGAAACTGAGGCACTGAGATGTTAACTAGTTGGCTTGAGGTCCTGAGACTAGTAGTGATGGAGCCAAAATGGGAAGCAGGCTGCTTGATCCATAGTCTGTTCATAACCTCTAGCTCTAGGCTGTGGTGCCTTCCATGTAATCTGGAGTTTTCTATGGGAAGGGAGAGCAAGCAGATCAATACTAAGGAAACATGGTGGTTGATGTTTTCTAAATACTGTTACTGGACCTCAAATTTCAGGTTACTTTACTTACGCTTGTCATTGTTAAATCCCATTAGATAATTCAGAAGATAGAAAAGAGGAAATACGTATAACCCCTTCCATATACCCACCTCTCTCCCATAGTAAAATGTTGCCATTTTGGAGTTTTTCTTCACAAAGGATTTTTTTTTTCATACTGTAATTTTCATAATTTTCAAATTCCAACTGAGAATAGGTTGTGGCAGTTTGTTGGCAGATTTGAATGCCCCAGAATTGACCGATGGGAGCGTACCAGCCATTTCTTTGAGGAACAGTTGGAAAATTCTTTTAGCTGCATTCGAGTCCTTTATATGCAAATAAAGAGGTGGGGTTTGTGAGGTACAGAATTTTGTTAGCATGCCTTTTATCTTACCCTGATTCAGTTTAGCTACATACTGGGATTATACCTTACTAGGAAGTTTCCTGTGCCCATAAATATTGAGGTCAAAGTGGAACTCTGACCAGTTAGATGGGTAATTGAGTGGAATCAAGTAAGATGTTAAATTCTACCTACCAGTTGACTTTATATTATTTCCACTCTTCAGAATCCTTGCATATTTTTTGTTCTGAAACACGGACTTGGAGCCGTCTTCTTGGTGTCCCCTAGATCAGAGACGAGTTATGTTGGTTGACTGACTCCACAGAAAGGAACAGACTCAGAGTGAGTAGGAAGACAGAGAAACTGGATTTTGACTAGGTCACAGCTTAAATTTCTACAAGAAGTAATAAAAGCTATAGTTTTTTTTTTTTTAAGATTTTTAATCTTAAATAATCTTTATACCCAGCGTGGGGCTTGAACTAACAACCTCAAGATCAAGAGTTGCATGCTCTTCCAACTGAGCCAGCCAGGTGTCTCTAAAAGCTATAGTTTTTTTTTTTTTTTAAACAATTTATTTATTTATTTTTTTATGATAGTCACAGAGAGAGAGGCAGAGACATAGGCAGAAGGAGAAGCAGGCTCCATGCACCGGGAGCCCCACGTGGGACTCTATCCCGGGTCTCCAGGATCGCGCCCTGGGCCAAAGGCAGGCGCCAAACCGCTACGCCACCCAGGGATCCCCTAAAAGCTGTAGTTTTAAGAGTAGACTCTTGAAGTCCAAATCCATGCAAGGTGAGTAAAGCTGAGGGTAGGGAATAAAAATCAGGTTGAAAAGTATATTATAAAGGGGAGTTAAAGTAGAATTATTTCTTAAAAATTGAAGATGTTTAAATTTTATTTGGTTAAATATTCTTACTAAGTGATGATACATTTCTGCCTAATATAACAGCATTTTCATTTGCATAGTTTTTTAAAATTATAGTTATCTGAGAACCTAGTTATAAAATTTTTTTTTAATTTTAGATCTTTAAAAATAGTTGTAGATCTTTTTATAAAAAGGGCATAAACATTTGTGCCCATGATCCTGATAGACCAATATATTTTGTCAACTGGGACAGAGAATATGGCACCTCCTGCTATCCTTTTGTACTAGCACATATACATTAGTCTTAAGGTTTCAGTGAATCTCTGAAATGCAGAAGTCTGTCAGAGTTGGACAGATACTTGCTTGCCACTTGATCCTGGATCTAAGACCAGTTTTGGAGAAATATGTTAGTCTTAGAGATTCATTGTATTAACACTATTCTTGCTATATCCAAATTTAAGAATGAATAAATGATGTTATGGGAGCACTTCTTTAGGAAACCTTAGTTACTTAGATTTGCTATTCTAGTATTCAGGTGGTCTGGCCTCTTGACAGGCATCTCTCTCTCTCTCTCTCTCTCTCTCTCTCTTTTAAGATTTTATTTTTTCATGACAGAGAGAGAGAGGTAGAGACATAGGCAGAGGGAGAAGCAGGCTCCATGCAGGGAGCCCAATGTGGGACTCCATCCCGGGACTCCAGGATCACACCCTGGGTCAAAGGCAGGTGCTAAACCGCTGAGCCACCCAGGGATCCCTTGACAGACATCTCTAAAGCTTTAGCTTTCCCCCTGTCCCTACAATCTTTTGTGGGAATGAGAATATTTTTGTAAAGTTTTGCTGGAAACCTGGATGTGGTGAGTGGAAAAGGCGATGGGCTGTCAGTAGACCTGGTTTTTATTTCACTCTAACTTGCAATATGAGCAAGTCTGTTGGCCTCTTTGGGTCTGTTTTCTCACCTGTGAAAGGAGGGGGTTAGACTAGATCTTCAAAATGGTTCTGCTCTGCTTTTTATTTTTTATTTTTTTAAGACTTTATTTATTCATGAGAGAGACAAAGAGAGGCAGAGACATAGGCAGAGGGAGAAGCAGGCTCCTCACAAGAAGCCCAGTGTGGGACTCGATCCTGGGACCCTGGGATCAGGCCCCAAGCCAAAGGCAGGCACTCAACTGCTGAGCCACCCAGGCATCCCTGCTCTGCTTCTTTGATCTTCTGTATGTTGTCATATCCTTTCTGCCCTTTACCAGATTTTGTAAGTTTGTCTGCTATCTGGGGATTCTGGAACTCTGTGTGCCTTAGCTCTTAGAACCTAATTCTCTTCATTTTACTTTTTCCAGGGTGTTTATAGTATCAAAGACAACTAAGATGCAATATAGTATTTCTGCCGTCTAGCGCATGATGTATTTACTCTAGCCTGAAAATGGTTCATGTTCAAAACTTTAGGTTCTGTGAAATGAATTAGTGCCATAATTTATCAGTGTAAGCCTGCAGTTTGGGGAAGTAAATTTCCTTAAAAATATGAAATGCTTACTTATTTAAATGGCTTTAAGAAGAAAGGGCAAGAGCAATTGAAATCTACTGGAGGTAATTAATACAGAGAGAAATTTAAAAAGATATGAAATAGTGATGGATATGAGAATGTTTATGTTTCTAGGACAGTGACCGTCAGTAATTTAAAGAGATTGGTAGATGGTGTTTGTTGATGTTTCTGTGCTCAACCTAATGTTATGTTGGTTAATTGCATTCCTTAGGGACTTTAGTAAATCAAAAGGGTCTCCAAATTAACATAAAAACTATTTTTCACTCTAACAGCCTTAGCTGGCACTCTATTGATATACAGTGTCTACTGAAGATAACAACTATCAAATAATCCAATTTCTTGACAATATGTGTCAGTCAAGTAAATCTTTTAATTTGCTGATCTTTGGAGATTAGTATGTTGAACATAGGATAAGACTATAGCCCATGCACTGTTTTTGGCTTTACTAAATATATACATATATATATATATATATATATATATATATTTTAACTGATAAGGCCAACCTTTGGAGATATGGGCTGTAGAGAATAGGCTAGACTTGTGGGCACATATTACATGGACAAAATTAACCTTTGGTGCACTGCTCTGTTACCGCTTTTCCTTTTCAGAACTCTCCTCTGTATTCTAGACATGATTTCTTATCATGCAAGTTTGGAAGCTGTCAGATATGTAAGCTTGATTTTACAAAGATGAACGATCTTTCCAAGAAAAAAAAATATAGGGAGGTAACCAACGGCTTGGCTATGCCAAGAAGAGTTGCCATTATGTATGTATATATGTATATACATATTTATTTATAGAGCACATGGGTGATGGTGGAGGGTCAGAGGAAGAAGTAGAGGGAGAATCTTAAACAGAGGCTCCTCATCCAGTGAGGAGCCCTACATGGGGCTTTAGCTCATGACCCTGAGATCATGACCTGAGCCAAAATCAAGAGATGGGTGCTTAACCACCCAGGTGCCCCAGTAGTTGCCTTTACTAAGAGTAATTGGGGAGGGAATTTTAGCAATCCAAATAGAAGACTAGTTAGGAAAAAGCTAGATTTCAGGTAAGGAAGGGTTTCATAGCTTATAACCTACTTAGATAAGGATGCTCATCTCCAGAAGTATAGTTTCTGTGGGTTTTTTTAGTGTGATCTTTAATTTATTTTGTATATCTGTGGTTTACTCATCAAAGAGGGCCTATTTTCAAAGCAAAGGTCGGTTCTATTTGCCTTCTCCCTAGGTGTTACATGTGATGGAAAAAGGATAGGAAATTTTTATTTTGTGGACCAAAGCCCTTCTATACAATGAGTGTCAGTGTTGATTTAATACATGAACCACCAGATGGCAATAGAAAAAGTGTTTATAGAGGGTATAATCTGTAGTTATCACAGCTAACTTTTTTCCTTCCACAGCTAAAAGTAGTTACACTACTTTTCAGTATACTTACGTGATACATAAAATATTTGGCCATGAGCAGGGTGATTTTATACCTGACAATGCAAATAACAACCAGCAAATAGAATAGTGGTAAAATGTTACTAGAAAAAGACAATTCCTTTACACAAACACATGTATAAACTGTTCCTGGAGGGAGTAGATTTCCAAATATGCAACTTTATGATTTATATTACTGTATAGTTATGCTTTTACTTCTAATGTTTTTGTTCAGTAGTTAGCTTTATAGTAACTGTGACAATTGCAGAACATAAAAGAAAACATGGTTCTTACCCTACAGTATTTTATTTAACACCTTTTAAAGGAGATACATGAGTTTACAAACATATTTATATATTTTCTGGCCAAAGGTATTTTTATTTTATGTAGAATCTGTTTTATTTTGCCTTGTAGGCATGTCCCCTTTTTCTCAGTCTGTCTTCATGGCTCTTTCAAGGTTTCTTTCTTTCCTTTTTCTTAACTAAGATTCTTGGCTAGAAGCTAGAAACTCAGTCTGAATTACTTAAGAAAAAAAAAAAGATTTCATTGGAGACATCCTAGGGTATCACAGTGTAACAAGAATACCCTGAAACTTTGCAAATTTAGGATTCAGCTCCACCTTAGGAATAACTAGAGCCAAGTGTTCAAAACCTCTCAGGTATTGTCCTCTCTGTCATCCTCTCTCAATTTGCTTCTTTCTGTTCCTGTATTGGTGTCATTCTTGACTGTTAGTGAAAATTGGCTTTACCGTTGGGACTCAAATTCAGCTATTGTCAATCTTTGCATTTCTAATGCTTCAGAATCTTAAATAAAAGATTGACTTATAACTTTGGTCCTGAGTCTAAAATCTGTGAAATGGTTAAATTAATATTTTAAAAGTATAATCTCAAAAAGGAAAAAAAAAGCATTTTGGTTGCAAAAGTGAGAGTAGATTTGAAAAAACCAGAATGATACATAAGTTAGTCTATCTCAGCAGCTGAGGTTGGAGAACGTGGTTGCTTGGGCTATATTGGGTAGTGTTGGAGAGAGACAGAGGTAGATGTTGTAGAGACTGATTTAGGAGGCAAAAAAAGAAAACAAAACAAAAGAAAAAAACCCAAAACGACAGGACTTGATAAGGTAATAGGTTGGATATGGAAGGTGAATGAGAATATGTCATGGGTGATGAGGTTTCTGAATTGCATGACTAGTTGGTTAGTGCAATCATTTGCTGAGATTGGACTACTTCAGTTTGGGCTGTATGGTCCTGATTGTGGTTCTTGATATGTTAATGCAAGGTACTTATGAGGTATCCAAACAGGTGTTAAGAAGGTATTAAATAGATGCTTTTCTGTCAGGTGAGATCTGGGCTTTTGCTGTAAATATTTATGGAGAAGTTATAGCCTATTGTTTAAGAGAATGATATTGGCTTAAAATAAAACCTACTCAGCCATTTGCTAGTTGTGCTTCCAAGGTTGGCTGCTTAGTCATCTTTTACCACTTTTTCTCATCCTTGAAGTAAGTATAGTAATTGCATCTACTTTATAGAGCTGCTGTAAGGATCATTTGATATGGTTGCAGGTAAGGTGTTTAGCACCTTAGCATGCATCTGGTCAGTGCTAGGTGGTGGTCTTATTCTTTATACCTTTGTGGACAGGAATCGTGCCTCATTCACCTATTTTCCTATAGTACTAGATATTAATGAGCCACTGTAGGGCAGAGTGGGGAGTGCAAACAGTAGACATGACTGGAGCATAGTGATTTAACCTGGTTATGACTTTATAAATTGATGGAGGAAGAGATTGGAGTGATGGGAGTAAGTTAGGGAATGGTGGTAATATTGGAGTAAGTATTTGGACTGGGGTGATAGTGGGGTGGCAAAATTGGAATAGTATTGCTGTGGGTAGGTGACTAAGATGAGGAGCAAGAAAAGACCATTGGATTTGATTAGGCAGGAAATGTTGATCTTTTTGAGTATAATTGCACTAGAGTTCTAGGATTGTAAAGCAGATTGAAGTTGATTACAGAATGAATGGGTAGTGAGAAAATGGAATCTACAGGTGTGTTCTTTGTTAAAATTATCTGTTGAAATTCTCAAAAAAAAAAAACTATGAAGACATTTGGAGTGTGTAGTGACAAAATGATCTTAAAATGCCTTGGGAATATTTATTCCAATTTGGAAACTGTTCTCAAGGCTGAAAAAAAATTGGCTGTTGTCATCTGGCAGAACGGTAAGTAATCATCACAATTTTCTGAAGTGATCATTTTAGTTTCATACTCTGTGACTATTACAGGCTTCTAGCAACATTGCCACCAGAGGTGATATGGAATATTTCTACTCATACCTTGCTACTAACACATGGAAACTGTGGACAAAATATCCTAAGGGCAAACAAAAGGATTCCTGAGTCTGAAAGACCAGGAAATCCCAGGTGCCAGAAGTGAAAGGAGAAGTCAAAGCCCACATTATAATAGGGAGCTCAAGGCCTGCTCTGGTCTCAGATCTGGATGCAGCCTCCAAGAGCTTGGTTTTGAGGGTGTCATGAAGGAATAGGAGGCATGGCCTTAGGTCTCCATGAAGAAGGAAGGTAGGGTTGAGGTCTTCCTACATAAAACTTAGAAGGATGTCCGTCTGTGAAAAGAAGACTAGAAAAACCTGGTCCAAGAAAGTGCAAAGAAACGTGTCTTTCTTGGGATTGTATGTAATTAGAAGTGAAAAGAGAAACATCTGAATCCCAAAGCTGTACATCACATTGAGGGTGGGTTAAAATTTAACATTTCTTACAGTGCAAACTAATCCTTAAGCTGAGACATTAGCATGAAACATGGTACAGAACTATGGAAACCAGTGGAGTCCTTAGAAATAAGTGTGAAACTGTCCTGCAGAGCAAATGAAAAACCTGGGACTCTCAGTGAAGAAACAGTTCATGCTAAAGGTGAACTTGCAGTAAAAAATTACCAGCTACAGAAGGAGATGAATCAGTATAAAGGAGAGTGGACAGGTGTTTTAAGTTGGAGAATTGGTACTCCAAGAGGTACTTGCAGGACATAAGACAGATTCCTTGGTTAAGATTATTAGAGATACAAGGGATAAGACTATAATGAAAGAATATCACAGATTAGAAGATTTGGAACAGGACCAAAGAGAACTTAGAGAAATGAAAATTATGGTCTTTAAAAATAAATTCAGTAGACAGGTAAAACAGCTGAGTAGTATAATTGAGCAAATTACTGATTTTTTTTTTAAAGATTTTATTTGAGAGAGCATGAGTGGATAGAAGGAGAGGGAGAAGCAGACAGACACCCTGCTGACTTGGGAGCCCAACGTGGGGCTCCATCCCAGGACCCTGCGATTAGACCTGAAGGCAGACTTAAGCGACTCAGCCACCCAGGTGACCCCAAACTACTGATTTTTAAGGAGGTCTGAAGACATTGTTTGGAATAAAGTACTGAAGGGTGAGAAGATGGAAAATGAGTTGTTGAGACTCATGAACTTTTTTTTTTTTTTTTTTTTTTTAAGATTTATTTATTTATGATAGAGGCAGAGACACAGGCAGGGGAATAAGCAGGCTCCATGCTGGGAGCCCGACGCGGGACTTGATCCCAGGACTCCAGGATCGTGTCCTGGGCCAAAGGCAGGCGCTAAACCGCTGAGCCACCCAGGGATCCCCGACACTCGTGAACTTTTAATATGAACGTCTGTTACTGCCTTCCCCAAGCTTCCAGGAAGAGGAAATGGGGGGAGGCACTATCTAAAGATATAATGACTAAAAAATTTCCATAATAAATGCAGGGCCTAAGTTCTGAGTTCCAAGAAGTACAGTGAACCCCAAGCAGGCTAAATAAAAATAAATTTATACTGAAACATATTGTAGATGAAACACTAGAAACAAGATAGAACCAACCTCAGGAAAACTGTTGTCCAGACTGGCAGGCCTTTTGAGTCCATACACAGTAATATTAAGGAGTAAGTTAAAGTCTTTCTAGATAAAAACAAAGATCACTCATAGACTAGCTGGAGGAACTAGTAAAAGGTGTACTTTAAGAAGAAAGAAATTGAAACCAGAGGAAGGAGTGAGATGAAAATAGCAAAATGTGAAGTGTTAGGAAGCAGTTTCTCAGATTTACTCTTTTATATGCCTGTGGTTTGAGAAAAGTGGGCATTAGCAGTTTCTACTGATGTAGAGTGGGACAGGTTAGTTTAAGAGTGAGGGCAGCAGAGTTCATTTAGTGCTTACTGAGGGCTTTGAGGGAACAAGACACTGTAAAGCAATAAAGCTACAATGATAAAACACAGTTCCTTCCTTCATGGAGCTTATTGCTTATTGAGGTGGAGACACACTGACAAAATATAGGATAATTGATGGTGAAGAGCCCTGTAGCTGTGGGAACGGTTTAGAGCCTGGGAGATGAGCTTCAGCAAGATACAGGGATACAAGTAGGCCATGTTAGAGTCTGGGGGTTCCCATTAGGACTTGGGAATTCAGAGATTCAGATAGAAAGAAATCAAGCAACCGGAGTGAGGAATTTTGATAGGATTTTGCCAGGTAGAAGGACCAAACATCAAGATTTTTGTGTTTAGCCAGCACATTCCAAAATGGCCTTCTTTACATTCTGAATTGTGGTCTTATGTGTGAAAAAAATTGAACTTGGATCTTACTTAGCAGGGAGCTAGGTTAAATGCACAAGGATAATTTGAAAAAGAGCATACATATAGAGGAACATTGTTAAGATATGAAGAAACTCAGTGGATCAGAATTAATAGAGGTGAGAATGTAGACATTTGTGATTTGTGGCAACTTGATATTACTGGCTGGTTGTTTTTAACCAACAAACCACCGGTCTTTAAAAACTACTTAAATCTAGTGTCACAATATGATAGGTAGAAGGAGGTCATTTGTATCTCTCACTGCTGTTCTCTGTGGAATCAAAGGTATGAGAAACATAAGTTGTGATGTTGCTTCTGTGTTGGAGATGTAGTGAGTGAAAATTTATAATTTAGTATTTAATTAGCTTCAGATGCAGCTTAAGTTTTCTTTTTTTTTTAAACCACAATTTCTTTGCGTCAAAAGTTGTTTGTTCTTGGGTAAATCAATGGAATTTCATCATAGATACTATCGACAATAAGCACGTTTGGGGGAAAAAAAATACAAAACCAAGCCAAAACAACAAAACCCCAGCCAGACCTCATTTTTTCTGTAATTTCTCCCAAATTGGCTTAGGAGGAAACATTGGAAGTCCTGACCTGTTCTGACTCTCATTCCCCCATTTCAGGGAACAGGTTGGCTTGGTTGGTATCCTCTGTCTATATGTGTTAGCAGTGGGTGACCCTGACCAAAATGATGAGGATCTGAATTTTTCTGGCATATTTTCTAGTGACTGATGCAGCACAGGAGGAAAAACTACCTGTACTGTGTTGGTATTAAGTATGTTTTAGAAGTGGATCTAATTGACATGGAAAGATGTTCAGAATACGCTAAGTGAAAAATGAGATTATAGCATGATTTGTACAGTGTAATAGCTTGTCTTTATTGAGTGCTTCTCCTGCACTGGGTACTGCAATAGCGCCTTTCTATGGTAGTATATTTCTGGCCTTGTTAGAGCTCTATTCTGTGGATGGAGAAATTGGGGTGCAGATAGGTTAAGGTCACCACTTAATAAGTAGTGAACCTGGGATTGGAACAGATTTGGCTGACCCCAGAGCTCCTGCTTGGCACTGTGCTGCCCTGTGCATGTGATCTGAGCACATGTGGTGGGGAGTTTCTCTGATACGGGGGCATTTATACGTGCATAAACAGGAAAGGGGCTGGGAGGCAGCACATTGAGATATGAATTTTAATACCAGCCTGTCTCTTGGTGAGTAGAAATATGGGAGTTTTGTTTTACTTTTCTCTATTTCCTGTCTATAATGGGGCTTAGATTGCTTTTGAAATACATAATATAAAATCTTAAAAGTATAATAGGTTTAAAAAGTAATGGGGATGTAATATTAAGTCAGAAACAGAAAATTGTTTTATAATCTATGCAGCAAGTGTGAATGAACAGACCAGCCTGTCTGGAAAGTGTGTCTCTGTGTTATGGGAAAAATTTCTGAATGTTCTAATTTTCAAACAGTATGCATTTATAACTTTAAAAAAATTATGAAAAAAAATTAAAAAAATTATGAAAGTTATTAACCATAATGCAGTATTGGTGGATTTTAGGAGGAGTATGGTATTAAAGTAGTTTAATGGTTCATGCTGAGATTCCATTACTGGGTACCTGAGATTTTGGTGTGTTTTTCTGTTGGAGGGAACTTACTTAAATTATTGTTTTGGGTCTTATTTTGCTCATTTATTTGAAAAGACATGCAGTATCTTAAATGATAGACTCCCTGGAAGAGCAAAAACTACTTTGAAAGATGGATGGATAAACACATTTGTACTATCGATATCTGTTTAGTGCTGCTTGATCTTTATTTTATGACACTGGTGTCAAATTCTCCCAGTAACAACTCTAATATCAAACTTCAATAAATTGAAGTTTTTATGGTATTATATACAAAAAACTTGAAGGATATAATTGTAAATAAAGATTAGGAGTAATTTTAATTTGAAATATTTTACATAAATTAACTTAATGCATTTATATTAGATACATTATAAATTAAGAGAGTGTTAGGTATGAATGCGGTAGTGTGGCAGGCAACACTTAGGGTGGCACCTGGCTTATAGAAATGTATCATTTTCTGACAATGGTCCTGGTAAACAGCAGGGGCCTGTTAGCCATTTCTCTTCTGTGTCATCTCTCCAATTGTTTTCATGATGCTCTGTGAATCTCTGTAGCCCCAGAGCTGCTCTGATTCTTGCCTATCCTTAAGTACAGATGTTCTGCTTTTCCTCGTCTGTTTCTCAGTATAGTCTCCTCTTAAGCCACTCAGTTGCTTTTCTGTGAGCAAATGGTACTCATATCTTTTAAAGGATGGGGATATTTAATAATAAGCATTGCCAATAATTTTGAGCCATGTAAATATAAAATTATAGAAGTTCTAAAAGTAAGTACTTTAAGGCAAGCAAAGGAACATTCGTTGATTACGAACAGGCATATTATTCATCGAATTTCAACAAATGAAATTGTGTTTTGACTTTGTTTTCATCTTTCCACTTCTGAGGCTAATTGGAGAGTGGGAACTCCTTTTCCTAATCTTGCTTTTAGGTGGTTCTGTGACTTCATTTTTCTTCCCCATTTCTATAGCTCAGCTTCATCTGTAGTTGTGTTCCCTGGGCCTGCCAGGGTCCATTTGCCTCTGTTCATTCCTGACTGTCTACTGAAGATTTCTGAGTGGCTTTCCTTGTTCCTTTGCTGTCTCACTAAGGTTCCCTACCTGCACTCTCTTCTGCCATGTTCTCCTTTCCATGTTTGGCAGCATGTTTGGTCCATGTTTAGGATGTGAGCAGTAGCAATAGGTACTCTTCATAGGTGAAAACACCTAGAAAGCATGCATGACTGAAAGAGGTGTGCCTTTGTTGTCCATAAGTCTTTTATTTAGTCTTGGTAAGCAGGGAGAGGTGTAAACCATCCTTCATTATAGGATTTTAGCTTTTATAGTTATATTGTATTTTATTATGTAGTGCTTATTTCTTGTGAAAAATGACATGAGTTGGTTAAAAACTCATACAATGCCAAAGTATATGTAGTGAAAAGGCTCTTCTTTCCTGATTCTCAGTCCTCTGGTCCTCTCTGCTTGGGGCCATCACTGTTCCCAGTTTGAATATTTTTTTCAATAATATTTTTTGTATGTGCAATCATGTATATATTTTCTCCCAGCCCTTTGACTTTATGCAAAAGGTAGCATACTATTACCTTGGAGACTGGCTTCAGCACACTTGTCTTTTTTTTCACTTAACACTGTATGTTAGAGATCATTTCACATTAGCACATGTAGATATCTCATTTTTAAATACGTAGAAAATGTGCTTTTAAGCCATTGTCTATGGTGTACTGGCATTGTAATGTGATAGTGTCATGAGTTGAAGGGCTGGGTTAAAATGCTGGCTCTGCCATTTATGAGGTGTGTGACCTTGGGCAAGTTACATAACCTGTCTGTGTTTCAGTTGCTTCTTTATAAAATGAAAAGGTGGCATCTCTTTACAAGGTTTTTCTAAGGATTAAAAGAGATAATGTATGTAAAGCATTTAGCACAGTGTCTTGCTTAATAAATCATAGCTGTTATTGTGCTCATTAATTTATCAGATCAGATGAACCCCTAATATGTTTCTCCTTTCTCAAGTAAAATACATAGAAGGTATTACATATTTCTTGACCTTTTAATTTACCTTGATTGATCTTCCAATCCATTGTTTGTATTCTTTCCCTCTTCTGTCATCAAATAACATTACCTATTTTACTTTTTGAGATTTCTTAGCTTATTGATGACTTTACTGATCTATCATGTCATCTCTGTCATTGCATTAGGTACCATCAGTTGTGGTTTATTATAAAACTTCACAGAGAAGGAATATTTCTGTTGATGATACTTCAGAGTGAATTTAATGTCAGCCATTGAAATTTTTCAGGTCACTAGGCAGAATAATTCTTTTTGTGACTGGGATTTCAGCTGGTATAGAACTGAGATTTGGATACAGATGGCAACTGGCAGAGAGTAGTCAATGTAGGGCTGAGATGCCACAGAAGCACTTCAGGGTGTGGGCCTGTCTGAGACTGGCCCTGGGAGGCCAGTCAATAGGGAGGAGAATGCATGGGGAGGGTGGTGATACAGCAACCCCATTGTTCACTAAAAACTGTTAGGATAACAAAAAGTCAGAGGCAGTGGGGCCTCATGGGGAATGGTAAGCAGCGTGTGGTATGTATAAAATAGAAAAATAACGGTGTCTGTAAACTAGATGAGCTGCCTTACTGGGCTATTTTAATGTTCTGCTTCAGGGTGTAAGAAGTCTAACTGGGAATGCCCCCACCCTTTTCATAGGGGATGCATGGATCTCACTTGACAGGGGTCTGTCAAGCTGTCAGGATTGCTGCACCTAGAAATATTTGTGTAAGACCCTTTTAAGGGAGTTGAGTATCTGTAAGAGCATCTGGAGGTTTAGACCTAGTGAATTTAAGATATTAATTCACAACAGTGTGATTCCATCTATACTTACCAGCTGGTGTGATCTAAGCAAGCCAGCTTACATTTTAGAGGTTTCTTTTGTGCTCTGTACTGGAGTGGTTTTTGGCCTCTTGGCCTTGATACGTTTTCACTATTTGAATGATGCATCTTTGCACTGTTTGATAATCGTAATGTTCTTGTCCCTTTTGAGTGTCATTGTATGCCACAGTGATGAGCAAGGATTGGTTATCCACAACCAGGGTACCTGGTAATGGCTTGCATGTCCCTGGTCTGCTTATTGTGGACTCAAATTGCCTCTTTGCTATAGAACTGTAATCATTGAAGGAAATATATAGAAATGCAGCACTTAAAATACATTTGTAATGTTCTGTTCAAGAATTTCACTTTTGCTACTGTTTTTTCTATATTAAAAATCTGATTTCCTCTTCCATTTGCCTAAATCTAACTTACTCTTAATAATCTTTTTTTCCCCCAATTTACTTTTCTGAAAATTTGAACATTTAAAGAAGCCATGGCTTGACCGTGTACCAAGGCTTTCTGAGAAAGGGAGACAATTTCTCTTTGCTTCATAGAATTGCCCAGAAGTGGTGGGAGGATTATGTGGCAGAAACATAATTCTTCTGCCCCTTCCAGATTCCTTTCCTCTTTTCCCATTCTGTTCTGATGGTTTAAGAGATTCCAGGTGATTCTGCTTTGCATACAGGTTCCCCTCTCTCCCTTCCCAGCCCCCTTACATGCATATACACACCCAAAGAGTGAGACATTCTAGACAGTTGATTCTAGTTTCCAGATGTTTGCCCTCTTTTGCAGTTTTAGCCTTCTTCTGTACCCCTCATCCCTTGTTATTATTTTACACATAATACCTTGAAATCTGTGGAGAAAGCTACAAGTAAACTGAAAATGTTTTTACATTATACAGAATGAGAACTCCTGTTCCTGTAAATCACTGCTGAGAGTTCAGAATTGTGTATTTCAGCATCACTGTTATTTCTTTAAAAAAGTAGTTTTGATATTGGTTGATTTTTCTCTTGGTTGGTATATGAAGACCCTAAAGATAGAGGAAACATTTTGACCCATTTTGTTTCTTTAAAATAAGTCATCAGAAATCAAATCTGTGGTGCCAGCTCACAGTCTTTGTAGATTCTAGTCAAATATCTTCTATATCCTAAGCAGTTGCACTATTTTAAAGAGTAATTGTTAAAAACATCTCAAAATAAGTCCTTCTTGAGGTATGGAATTTGTTCAGTACTCATCTGTTAAGAAAGGAAATAAGAGGGGATCCCTGGATGACTCAGTGGTTTAGCGCCTGCCTTAGGCCCAGGGCATGATCCTGGAGTCCCGGGATAGAATCCTACCTCAGGCTCCCAGCATGGAGCCTGCTTCTCCCTCTGCCTGTGTCTCTGCCTCTCTTTCTGTGTGTCTCATGAGTAAATAAATAAAAAAAAAAAATCTTAAAACAAAAACCACCATTTAAATTAAAAAAAAAATGAAATAAGATGTTTCATACATTTTTTTGCTGCTTATAGAACAAGACCAAACCATAATGTTTAACTTGACAAAAAAATTGTTTAAAAAGTTTTTGATAATCAGGAATTAGAGAAATTGGTGTGTTGATACTGTCAGGGAAAGTGTGGCTTGAAAATATAGGCTAAGGGGAAGCAGTCTTACTTTAAACCTGTGCTTGATAAAAATTGAATGTAGCCTGAAGAGTCTGACTGAGGATCATTAAATTCTTGGAAGTTTCTGTATTTTTCTTAAATTTAACTTTTGCTAATGTAACACAGGATTTAGAGATACCTTACTGTTTCAAAATTTAAAGATACTTCAAGACATATTAACTGAAGGCTCTTGAAATGAAAACTATTATAAGTGTATTTATTGTATGTGAAAAGAAAATCTCTTTTTTTGAAACTCAGTCTTTAAGAAAAGATCCAGAAGAATGATTATACTATGTAATTTTTTTAAAAAAAGATTTTATTTATTCATTCATGAGACACACACAGAGAGAGGCACAGGCAGAGGGAGAAGCAGGCTGCATGCAGGGAGCCTGATGAGAGACTCAATTCCGGAACTCCAGGATCATGCCCTGGGCTGAAAGCAGACGCTAAACTGTTGAGTCACACAGGCGTCCCTATATTGTGTAATTTTTTGAGTTTTTTTTTTTTTTTTTTTAGAAGCCTCAAAATCAAAGTAAAAATGAATTAGAAAATCATCTTTGATTTTCCTGGATCACTTAATTTGAGTTTATTTCAGAGCACATAAGGTTTCTTGGAGTGCAGTAATGATGAAGGACTCCTAGGTGATCAGCCTGCAGGGCAGTGAGCTATGGCCTGTCCTGCCACCCCTGGCTCTGGGGGTTCAACCCAGGACTATAATCGAGGTGTGGCTATCAGAACCTTCAAGAAGAACTCAAGGCATTTACTTGATTGATATTGAATCAGTATAATGGTCAATTTACATGAACAACAAGCATGCCTTTTTTTGTTAATTGAGAAATAATTGACATGCATCACTGTATAAATTTAGGATGTATAGCATGATGGTTTGATTTACATATATTTGCAATGACTGTTGCAGTAGGTTCAGCCAACATCCATCATCTTATATAGATACAATACAAAGAAGGAAGAAACAAGTTTTTTCTGTTTATAAAATGTGAACGTTTAGAATTTGCTCTTAATGATTGTCCTGTATAAAATAGAGCAGTGTTAACTATAGTCATCATATTGTATGTTACGTCTTAAGTACTTAATTATATTTTTTTAATCAGATGAGTTTCAGGTGTATAATAGCTTTATAATTAGAAACTACACATTACAAGCAATCATCACCAGAAGTCTAGTTTCCATCCATCGCCATACCATTGACTTCCTTAACCCATTTAGCTCATCCTCCTTACCTTCTAGTAACCACTAGTCTGTTCTTTGGATCTATGATTTTATTTTGTTCATTTGGTTTTTTGGATTCTGCCTATAACTGAAATCATATGGTATTTGTCTTTCTCTGACTTATTTTGTTTAGCACTATTCCTTCAGAGTTTGTTCATGTTATTGTAGATGGCAATATTTCATTCTTCTATGGCTGAGTAGTAGTCCATTGCATAAATATATCCCCTCTTCATTTATCTGTCAGTGGACACTTAGGTTGTTTCCATATTTTGGTATTATAAATAATGCCACAGTAAACATAAGAGATCCCTGTGTATTTTTGAAGTAGTGTTTTGTATTCTTGAGATAAATACCCAGAGTTGGAATAGCTGGGTCATCTGTAGTTCTATCCATGAGGATTCTCCATAATGTTTTCCATAGTGGCTGTGCCAATTCTCCCACCAGCAGTGTATTAGGGTCCTCTTTTCTCCACATCCTCTCCAACACTTATTTCTTGTCTTTTTTTTTTTAAACTTTTTAAAAAATTTTTATTTATTTATGATAGTCACAGAGAGAGAGAGAGAGAGAGAGAGAGAGAGAGAGAGAGAGAGAGGGGCAGAGACACAGGCAGAGGGAGAAGCAGGCTCCATGCACCGGGAGCCCGACGTGGGACTTGATCCCGGGTCTCCAGGATCGCGCCCTGGGCCAAAGGCAGGCGCTAAACCGCTGCGCCACCCAGGGTACCCTACTTCTTGTCTTTTTGATGATAGTGATTCTCACAGTTTTAAGTTGATATCTCATTGTGATTTTGAATTGCATTTCCCCAATAATTAGTTATGTCAAGCATCTTTTCATGTGCCTGTTGACCATCTTCTTTTTTGGGAAAAATATCTATCCGGGTCCTCTGTCTATTTTTTTAAATTGTAGTTTTTGTTGTTGAATTGTGTGAGTTCTTTATAGTTTTTGGATAGTATCTCCTTATCAGTGATACAGTTTGCAAGTATCTTCTGTCAGTGAGTTAGTTGTTTTGATGGTGGTTTTCTATATTGCACAGAAGCTTTTTTAGGTTGATGTAGCCCTATTTATTTTTGCATTTCCCTTTGGAGTTACATCCATAAAGATGTCTGACTGATGTCAAGAAGTTACTGCCTAGGTTTCCTTCTAGGAGTTTTATGGTTTCAGGTCTTATTTTCATGTATTTAATCCATTTTGAGTTAATGGTCTAGTTTCACTTTTTACCTGTGACTATCCAATTTTCTCAGCGTTATTTATTGACGAAAACTGTCCATCCTTTCTTGTATGTTATTGGTTCCTTTGTGGTAGATTAATTGTCCATATATGTGTGGGTTTGTTTCTAGATTCTTATGTTGATCTTTGTGTGCTCCCCTCCAACCCCCCAATATCATACTTTCAAAATTACTGTAGCTTTGTAGTATGGTTTGAAATCAGGGAGCATAGTACCTCAGCTTTGTTTTTCTTAAGATTGCTTTGGCTGTTCAGGATCTTTTGTGGTTTTGTACAAATTTTAGAATTACTTGTCCTAGTTCTAAGAAGTATGCCATTGGAATTTTGATGAAGATTGTATTAAATCTGTAGATTGCTTTGGGAGTATGGACATTTTAACAGTATTCTCCCAATCCATGAACATGGAATACTTTTCCATTTATTTGTGTCTTGTTCAATTTCTGTCAGTGCCTTACAGTTTCCAGTATACAAATCTTTTACCTTCTTGGTTATATTTGTACCATGTCATTTGCACGTAATGACAGTTTTACTTCTTTTCCAATTTGGATGGCTTTTATTTCTTTTTCTAGCCTAATTGTTGTGGCTAGGCCTTCCAATACTGTATTGAGTAAAACTGGCAAAAGTGGCCATCCTTTCCTGTTCTTGTTCTTAAAGGAAAAACTTTTAGTTTTTCACTGTTGAGGATGATGTGAGCTGTAGGATTGTCCTATATAGCCTTTCTTATGTTGAGGTACATGCCCTCTGTACCCACGTTGTTGAGAGTTTTTTTTTTAAGGTTTTATTTATTTATTCATTCGAGAGAGAGAGAGAGAGAGAGAGGCAGAGACACAGGCAGAGAGAGAAGCAGACTAGGAGCCTGATGTGGAACTTGATCCCGGGTCTCCAGGATCACGTCCTGGGCCAAAAGCAGGTGCTAAACCGCTGAGCCATCCAGGGATCCCCCGTTGTTGAGAGTTTTTAATCCTAAATGGATGTTGCATTTTGTGTAATGCTTTTTTTTTTTTTTTGGCAACTATTGAGATGACCATGTGATTTTTATCTTTAATTTTAATGTGATGTATTATGTTGATTAACTTGTTGAACCATTCTTACATCCCTTAAGTAAAGGTCACTTGATTGTGGTATATGATCTTGTTAATGTATTACTGTTTGGTGTGTACATGTTCATGGGGGCCTCTTTTTATTTTTATTTTTATTAGAGTTCAGTTTGCCAACATATAGCATAACACCCAGTGCTCATCCCGCCAAGTGCCATGGGGGCCTCTTATGAAGTATTTCTGTGGTATCATTTGTAATGTCTCCTTTTTATTTATAGTTTTGTTAATTTGGGTCCTCTATTTCCTTGGCTAGTCTAGCTAAGGGTTTGTCACTTTTGTTTTCTTTTTCAAGGAACCAAGGTTTAGTTTGGCTATTTTTTCCCTCAATTTTATTTACGCTGTAATCTTTATTTCCTTCTGTCAACTTTGGACTTGATACATTCTTTTGTTTTTCAGGCATTGACTTAGGTTATTTGAGATCTTTCTTTTTAATGTAGGCATTTATTTCTCTGAATTTCCCTCTTAGAACTGCTTTTGCTACATTCTGTATGCTCTGGTATGTTTCTTTTTGATTTGTCTCAGACTTTATTTCCTTTTTAATTTTTGCTTTGATCTATTGGTTGTTTGGAGAGTATTGTTTAATTTCCATGTGTTCTGGGGATCCCTGGGTGGCGCAGCGGTTTGGCGCCTGCCTTTGGCCCAGGGCGCAATCCTGGAGACCCGGGATCGAATCCCACATCAGGCTCCTGGTGCATGGAGCCTGCTTCTCCCTCTGCCTGTGTCTCTGCCTCTCTTTCTCTCTCTGTGACTATCATAAAAAAAAAAAAAATTTCCATGTGTTCTTAAATTTTCCAGTTTTCCTCCTGTTAACAATTCTTAGTTTTATGCCATTGTGGTCAGAATAGTGTGATTTCAGTGTTCTTAAATTTGCTGAGAGCTATATTGTGGCCTAACATTTGGTCTATCCTAGAAAATGTTCCATGTGTGCTTGAGAAGAATGTATTCTGCTGCTCTTGGATAGAATATTCTGTATGTCTGTTAGGTCTGTTTTGTCTGTAGTGTTCAAATCTGTTCCCTTATTGATTCCCTGGATGATAGATCCATTGTTGAGACTGGGGTATTAAAGCCCTCAACTATTATTGTGTTACTGTTTGTTCTTCTAGCTCTGTTAGGTTTTGCTTTATATATTGAGGTGCTCTGATGTTGGGCACATAAATACTTAAAATTAATTTATTTTGATTGACCCCTTTATCATTATGCATTCACTTACTTTGTTTTTACCATTTTTAAAGCCTATTTTTGTCTGATACAAATATATTTACTCTTTTACTTTTATTGGGTTGCCATTTGCTTGAAACGAGTTCTTCCATTCACTCAGTCTATGTGTGTTTTTAAGGCTAAAGTGGGTCTCTTGTAGCTAGCATATCATTGAATCTTTTAATTCATTCAGCCATTCTGTGTCATTTGCTTAGAGAATTTATTGTGTTTACATTTTGAGTAATTACTGGTAGGTAATGACTTACTATTGCTATTTTGTTTATTGTTTTCTGATGGTTTTGTAGATCCATTGTTCCTTTCTTTTTTTTTTTTAAGACTATATCTTATTTTTTTAAAAAGATTTTATTTATTTATTCGTAGAGACAGAGACAGAGAGAGGCAGAGACACAGGCAGAGGGAGAAGCAGGCATTATACAGAGAGCCTGACGTGGGACTCCATCCAGGGTCTCCAGGATCACGCGCTGGGCTTCAGGTGGCGCTAAACCGCTGCGCCACCGGGGCTGCCCTGTTCCTTGTTTCTTTACCTGCTTTTTTGGTTTTGATTTCTTTTGATAGTAGTATGCTCTGACTTACGTAGTCTGTTGTATAATTGCTATAGATTTTTCTTTTGCAATTACCATGAGGCTTACATAAAATATCTTAATTTATAACCTTATTATTTCAAGCTGATAACAACCTCAGTAAAAATTTAAAACTATACTTTTACTTTTCCCTCTCACACTTTAGGTTATTACTGTTACAATTTAAATTTTTTAATATTGTATAACTATTAATATATTGCTGTAATTCTGATAATTTTACTGATCATTTTAACTTTCAAACTAGAGTTATAAGTAAATTATGCAGTCATTGCCAAATTATCAATTCTAACTTTGACTATATATTTATCATTACCAGTGAGTTTTATGCTACGTTATGTTCTTAGGATGTTGATGAGCGTCCTTTTTCTTTGACCCAACTCCCTTTAGCATTTCTTGAAAGAGAGGTCTAGTGATGATGAACTCCCTTATTTTTATTTGTTTGGGAAAGTCTTCATTATTTTCTGAAGGACAGTTTTGCCAAGTATAATATTCCTGGTTGACAGTTATTTTGTTTCATATTTTGAGTGTGTTATCCTATTCTCTCTTGGCCTGAATGTTTCTGTTGAGAAATCTGCCAACAGTTTAATGGATAGGGGAGGGTCTTTTGTTTTGTTTTGTTTTTTAATAAATTAATTTTTATTGGTGTTCAATTTACCAACACACAGAATAACACCCAGTGCTCATCCCGTCAAGTGTCCCCCTCAGTGCCCGTCACCCATTCACCCCCACCCCCCGCCCTCCTCCCCTTCCACCACCCCTAGTTCATTTCCCAGAGTTAGGAGTCTTTATATTCTGTCTCGAGAGGGTCTTTTGTATGTAACTTCTCTACTTATGCTACTTTTAAAATTCCTTAAGACTTGACAAAATAATTATGTGTGTCCGTGTAGCCCTATTTGGGCTCAACCTATTTGGGGTCCTTTGGGCCCCATGTATCTGAGTGTCTTTTTCTCACCAGATTCAGGAATTTTTCAGCAACTATTGCTTTACAAATACTGTCCGTGCCTTTCTTTTTCCTTCTGGAATTTCCATAATGTGAATATTGTTTCTTTTCATTATGCCTTGTAAGTCTCAGAGTTTTTTCACTCTTTCCTTCTTTTTTGTTCTCTAACCAGGTAATTTCTAATGACCTAGCTTCCAGGTCGCTGATTTTTTTCCTTCAGTATGGTTGAATATGCTTTTGAAACCTTCTGTTGATTTACTCCATTTTTTTCACCTCTAGGATTACTGTTTTGTGGGGTTTTTTTGTTTTGTTTTGTTTTGTTTTGATGTCTGTTGCTTAGTTCATTTCATTTTGTTCATACATTGTTTTCCTAATTTCCTCTAGTTGCTTGTGTCTTTAGTTCGTTAAACTTTTTACAGTGGATTATTTTAAATTCTTTTTCTGATAGTTCATAGGCTTCCATATTTTAAATAGGTTATTAGAGCTTGTTGTGTCCTATTTACTTAGTACTTGATAATCCTTGATTCCTTATGTTGGTCTCTGCTCATTTGAGCAATCAGGTTTCTTTTCCAGGCTTTCTAGGCATGCTTAGGTGGAGACTGATCTTCACCAGTCAGCTCAGTTTGGATTTCTGGGCCTCTTGGTCATGTCTTTTTGCAGGTGGGGTCTGCTATTGCCATGTTTGAGTAAGGCAACTCTTTGACCTGTGAGGTTGGAGAACAGCTAGATATAGGACTGCTGCCTTGGACACAACTAAAGTGATACTTTAGGATAGGCCCTGTGGCTGGGGATGAGTATTATAGTCCTAGATTGGGCTATGGGAAGCAAGACAGGACCCAGGGCCTCAATCAGGCAAGAGTGTGCACTGAATTCCCTGGACATGTGAGGCCATCACAGGGCGAAAGCCATGGATTGTATTCTTTGTTCAAGTGCCACTACAAGCAGGGCTGTTGGGTGGGCTGTCATTTCCCATGTGCTCTGGTTATGTTTTCTGGTTGGGCAGGCTGGAGGCTGTATTCATTAGTGAGTGGGCTGTGAATTAGTTTCCCTGTCTGGGCACAGTGGGAGAAGCAGCTGTAAAGCCAGCAATGCTCTTTGTTATCTCAACTTAAGTTGGCCTACACACTTAGTTCTTGGCTGAACAGGTCCACTGGTTTTGTTCTGCAGACTATTAGCTCTGCCTGCCCTTCTCTTGGCTTGAGTGCCACTGGTCTGCATGGCTTTCAGGTGTTCCCACCACCAGATGTGGTCAGGAGACACTCTACAGTGGGTGGGACTGTGACTCAGCTTCTTACTTGGATGTAGGTAGACAGACTCTAGGGCTAACAAAATCCTTGTTTGAGGATCTGAATCAAGCCAGTCTGTACCCTGTAGAGTTCCCTGGACAGTTCTGCTGACTTTGTTCTATAGATGAACAAAGCTTGCTGGTTCAGATTACTTCTTACGCACTGTGGGTATGGACTCAGTCTGCCAAAATCTTTGTGCTGATTGTTGCTTTCTCCTTCCTGCTCCTCTGTTACAGTCCGATTTACAGTGACTGAGCCCTGTAGAGTACCTTACAGTCCTCATGTGGTGAGGTCAAACTAGTGGCTTCCACATAGCTACTGTCACTGCTGGGGGACATGGCTGGTTGTCCCCCCCTGCATTATCTTTTCCCATTGGAGGATCTAGAGGCTCAGGGGAGACATCCCTGGAGACATGATGCTTTGCTGGCTTGGGGATGGGCAAGGTAGTCAATTTATAGCTGCTTCTCTTACCCTTCTGGTGCAGTCTGTTGTCTACCTTGCAGTGCAGGGGGTGCTTCAGATTAACCTTGGTGTTGTAGAATTCTCTCCTTGGCTATTCTTGTTCTTGAATAGTTGTTCTTGTTGTTAGAGGGAGTGAAGTCAGGAATAACTTATGTTGACATCTTGATCACTTCACTCTCCCTCTCCTCCTTATTAAAATTTAAAGATATTTTAAAGATCTTAAGATATTTGTAGTTACTTTCAAAAAAATTACTCCTCTCATTTTTTTTTGTCATGTTGTGACAAAAGTCATTTTTTAAAGCTAAAACTTAGTAAAATGAATGTGGAGTTATTTTTGGTTACTTCATAAACATATGTACAGGTCATGGGGAGAGGTCTTGCTTACACCCTTATCCCTCCAGCCTTTTTGTCCCCTGCCCTGTCACTGGAAACCATTTTAATTAGCTTTTCTTTTAAATTTTTTTTTGATTGAAGCAAACTTCACATACTGTGAAACTCACCATTTTAAAATGAACAGTTTAGTGGTATTCAGTACATTTTTTCAGTGGTGCACAGTCATCTGCTTCTATGCAGTTCCAAAACATTTGTATCACCCCCAAAGGAAACTCTGTACCCATTAAGTGCTCAGACTCCCCTTTCCAGTTCCTGGCAACTACCAGTCTGCATGGATTTACCTGTTAGAAACATTTCATAGAAATGTAATCATACAGTAGGACATGTTTTGTGTCTGGCTTATTCCACTTAATGGTGTTTCCTAGGTTCATCCATGTTCCATGTATCAGCACTTAATATATAATTTTTTATGGCTAACTATTCCATTATATGAATATGCCAGTTTTTTTTAAAATCCATTCTTCCGTTGGTGGATATTTGCATTATTTCTATCCTCTTGGCTGTTGCAAACAATGCAGCTGTAAAAGTGTGTGTATTTGTATGAGAACTTGTGCTCATTTATTTGGAGTAAGTGCCTAGGAGTGGTATTACTGGATCACATGATAATTCTATATTAAATTTTTGAGTAATTGCCAAACTGTTTTATACAGTGGCTGCTCCATTTTACTTTCCCACCAGCAATGTATGGAAATTTTAATTTTTTTTGAGAACTTTAAATTTTGTACATCCTTGTCAACACTTATTTTTTTAAAATTGTAGTTATACTAAGATGTGAAGTAGTATATCATTGTGGTTTTGATTTGCATTTCCCTAATGAACAATGATGTTAAGCACTTTTTCATATGATCATTGGACATTTGTCCGATGTCTTTGGAGAAATGTCTCTTCTTTCTTTGTCCATCCCTAAATTGCACTTTGTTGAGTTGTAAGAATTCTTTATGTGTTTTGGATGCTAAGCCCTTTTCATATACATGATTTGAATGTTTTTTTCCCATTCTGTTGCTGGTTTCTTGCTTCTATTTCCCTATTCTGTTTGCAAATATAAGTGAATATACAAATATATTCTCATTTCCTCTCAGCATGTATAAAAGGTAACATATTATACAGTTTTCTGTAACTGGATTTTTTTCCCAACCTAATAATATAATTTGGAAATCTCTCCATATTACTGCACAGGGATTCTCTTCCTCCCACCCTCCTCCTGCTCTCTTTGAACAGTACCTCAATGTATGGCTATGTCAAGTTCATTCAGCCAATCTCCAGGTTCCTTGTTTTTTTTTTTTTTTTAAGTTTTTTACTATTGCAGATAGTCTATATTGAATAATCTTACATTGTGGGTATTTTCACACTTGTGCTGGTTTATCTGTGATAGATTTTTAGAAATAAGATTATTGCAGCAAAGGCCCATAATGTTAAATACGATCTCTTACTTATTCTTTTTTTATTTTAAAGATTTTATTTATTCATTCATGAGAGAGAAGCAGAGAGAGAGAAGAGCAGAGATACAGGCAGAGGGAGAAGCAGGCTCCATGCAGGGAGCCCGACACGGAACTCGATCCAGGGTCTCCAGGATCACTCCCTGGGCTGAAGGCAGCGCTAAACCACTGAGCCACCCGGGCTGCCCAGAAACTCACTTATTCTTACCTGGACTTTTTCCTTTGTACTATCTTACATTTTAACGTTTCTTTATTCCTATAAGAATTGCTGTATGGTGTCATCATTATGGTTCACCAAGAACAGTTGCTGCCCCAGATATGAGTACTCAGTGTTTTACAGGAGGTGATTGTTCTACTTCACATAAATGGATCTATTATTTTCAAGTGAAAATCTAAACATTTCAGTGAATATCCATGTTAGATTTTGATTCTTGGTCATAGGAAACTCTGAGAAGCACTTGCATCAGACTGAGGAAAAGTGTCTCTTCCTTGCCACAACCCATTCTCTCAGCTACACAAACTTTTTGACTATCGTTTTCTCTTACAAATAAGAGTAGTTGGAAAGATTGACTCCAAATACATGTTAAAGGCCACCATCATTAATGGTTTTAATTTCCCTTTATTCTGTTATCCTATTGTCGGTGTTTACATTACTTTCCCTCTTTGAAGGGTGAACTCATGCGTCTTCCTTTGTGAAATCTTCCCCAGTTCACCTAAACTAGAATAGTGCCCCATGTCCTATGCTATTTGTTGCAGCTTCACTGTTAGTACTCAGAAGCTTCATCTAGTGTTAATTATGGACACACAAACTCTTCTTTTTTGTTGTATAGACTCCTTGAAACCAAGGAGTGTTTTTATCAGAGACTTGAACTTATTTCATGCCTAGTTAGTTACAGCTATGTATCTTGTGTAAATTAATGTGTAAGGTTTTATGCTGTTTCTTCCTCTTCCTTGTCACCCCGTAAGTGTGGATATTCCTCGGGGTTTTCTCTTTGGCCTTTTCTTCCTTATGGTTTCATCTACTCTCTGTCAGCAATCATTCCTAAACAGATGACTTCATCTGTATCTCCTCACTCTGGCCCCTGATCTGAGTTGGGGTGTGATTCATCCTACCAGAACCTCAAATACAGTGTCCCCCAAGTCAGAATTGTTAGTGCATCATCTAGTGTTCTATCTGATCTGTAGTAAGCGTTTGTATTCGTGGAATAAATGTATACACAAAAACATTTTTCTTTTCCTGACTACTGAAAATTGTGACACAGACCCTTGCTTTGCCTACCTGCCTCATCACTTGCTGGGCCTCATTGTTTCTGTACGGAAATAATGCACATACATCTCCAGTTTTTCTGCTGTCTCCACCTGTATGTGCCCCCTCACCCCCATTACCATGTGGGTCACTACAGTGACTAACAACTTTTTCAAAGGTACCTGAGGTCTGCCTTCTTAGTCTTAAAAACCTTGCTTAGCTTTCCAAAGGTGACCAAGTTGAGCCTAGCATTAAAAGCTCTCGAGCCTCTGGACATCTCTGAACACCTTTCCAACCTGTTTGCTATTCTTCTGTAAACTCGTCTAGTTTCAGCCAGTATTTTCCATCACTTGGTGTCTATATCATCTACTGAGTTGCTTGAGCTGGAAACCTGAGACTTATCTTGAGTCTGTCTCTTCCTTCCCTGACTCTTTTCCTCTCCCCTGCCACAGCCAGTGATTCAGATTTGCAGGCCTATGGATTTTACTCCTTTAAAATATTTTTCAAGTCTGTCCTCATTCTAACTGAACTTCCTGCCTATATTTCTGGTCAAATTCGTCTCCTATACAACCTCTAATACCTAAATCTCACCATGAATCTCTGCTTATAATGACTCTTACAACAGCATTCAAGGATCTTCATAATCTGAGCCTTGTTTTGCTCTACAGTGTGATGTCTTTTTGTCTTCTCGGGTTTCACTTGGCACCTTGAAATACTGAATTGCTGGTGGTTCCATTTTATTGCTCCCTTCTTCAGAACACACTATATTATTGTTTTTGGCTCCTTGCTTTTGTTTTGCAGGTTCCTTTAGCCTTAAAAACTGCTGTCTAGCCTCTTTCTTGCCCCACCTTTAGCCAGGCAACCTTGAAGTCATTTCTTAAGTCTCAGCTCAGGCATCACTGCTGCTTTGTACAAAGCCTTTTCTGATTTCTCTGTCTTCTGCAGTTTCCATAGTACCCTGTGAATCTCCCTATCTTTGTACCTTCCTCATTATAGTTGATTATAATAGTCTCTTGAGCTAGTCTGAGAACTTCAAAGATTATTTTATACATTGATATAATCCTTGCACCTGGCACAGTGCCCAGTACACAACTGGAACCCAATAAATACTTGTGGAATATGAATGAATACACTGAATAATTCTTTTTCCTTCATCACCATTTAGGCCTGTGCTTAATGAATTTCCACAGCTTGCTGTGAAAGGAAGAAAATACATGGTTAATGTAGGACAGCTTTGGGTAGATCATAGTATATCCAGAGACTTCAGAGAAAAATCCACTTCTAAGCTCATTCAGGCTGTTGAATCAAGTTCATTTTTTTGTGGTTGTAGGACTGATGTCCCATTTCCTTGTTGGCTCTCAGCTGGGGCTACTCTCTGCCTCTAGAGGCTACTTGTCTTTCTTTTCATGTAGCCCATCTACAAATCAGCAACAGCACATCAGGTTATTTTCATACTTTGAAAATCTCTGGCTACTTCTGCATTCAGTCAGAGAAACTATGTGCTTGTAAGGGCTCATGTGTCCAGGTCAGACCCATCAGGATAATAGCCCTATCTGAAGGTCAAATGTGCTATAAGATATAACTTAAACACAGGAATGATGTCATCATGTCCATGGGTTCTAGAGATTGGGATGGGACACTTAAAATTTTACCTATTCTGTGTTCATAGTTGAGTGATGTTTTGACAGGTTAGGTAGTTTCTGCTTTAGCTTGTAAAGTATCATTTCTTGCCTTTAAGTTTATGTGACCTATTTCCATTTCCTCAAGTCACTTGGTCTCCTAACTCCTTCATATGTGACAAGGATTTTAATCTTGTTATGTGTCATAATGTAGAAATAGCTTGAGAGAAATGAGTTTAAATGGACTGTTAATCCTCATAATGAATCTGGTATGTATTATTATAGGAAAACATGATTCATTTGAAATCATAGTAGATTGTTTTGATTGTAAGCAGAATATTTTTTTAAAGTAAACTTTTTATCGAAAGTACACAAATAATATATTACTTGATAAATTTAAACAGTGGAACATAATGCATATAATTAATATCAAGATCAAACTATTAGAATGATTACCAGTACCCCAGATGCCTACCTATCCTGTGCTCCCCCCCTTTTTTAAAGATTTGATTTATTCATGAGAGACACACAGAGAAGCAGAGACATAGGCAGAAGGAGAAGCAGGCTACTCGAGGGGAGCCCGAGGTGGGACTCAATCTCAGGACCCCAGGACCATGCCCTGTACTGAAGGCAGACTGAGCTACCCAGGCAGGTGTCCCTTCTATGGCCCTTTTGAATGAATTTTGTTTGCACATTAATTTGATAAAGTTTTTAGACTATTTAATCCTTTTTAAAAAGTTGCTTTTAAGATGCAAGTACAAAAAGATAATCCTTAAAATATTTTGAGCATGTCAGCCTTATTAAAAAGAGATAAAAGACTCAAATTAATAAAATCATGAATGAGAAAGGAGAGATCACTACCAACACCAAGGAAATACAAACAGTTTTTAAAAACATATTATGAGCAGCTAGTAAATTAGGCAATCTAGAAGAAATGGATGCATTTCTGGAAAACCACAAACTACCAAAACTGGAACAGGAAGAAATAGAAAACCTGAACAGGCCAATAACCAGGGAGGAAATTGAAGCAGTCATCTAAAACCTCCCAAGACACAAAAGTCCAGGGCCAGATGGCTTCCCTGGGGAATTCTATCAAACGTTTAAAGAAGAAACCATACCTATTCTTCTAAAGCTATTCAGAAAGATAGAAAGAGATGGAATACTTCCAAACTCGTTCTATGAGGCCATCATCACCTTAATTCCAAAACCAGAAAAAGACCCCACCAAAAAGAATTATAGACCAATATCCCTGATGAACATGGATGCAAAAATTCTCAACAAGATACTAGCCAATAGGATCCAACAGTACATTAAGAAGATTATTCACCATGACCAAGTGGGATTTATCCCCGGGATGCCTGCTGTTTCAACACTCGTAAAACAATTAGTGTGATTCATCGTATCAGCAAGAAAAAAACAAGAACCATATGATCCTCTCAATAGATGCAGAGAAAGCATTTGACAAAATACAGCATCCATTCCTGATCAAAACTCTTCAGAGTGTAGGGATAGAGGGAACATTACTCAACATCTTAAAAGCCATCTACAAAAAGCCCACAGCAAATATCATTCTCAATGGGGAAACACTGGAAGCCTTTCCCCTAAGATCAGGAACAAGACAGGGATGTCCACTCTCACCACTTCTATTCAACATAGTACTAGAAGTTCTAGCCTCAGCAATCAGACAACAAAAAGAAATAAAAGGCATTCAAATGGGCAAAAAAGAAGTCAAACTCTCCCTCTTTGCAGATGACATGATACTGTACATAGAAAACCCAAAAGACTCCACCCCAAGATTGCTAGAGCTCATACAGCAACTCGGCAGTGTGGCAGGATACAAAACCAATGCCCAGAAGTCAGTGGCATTTCTATACACCAACAATGAGACTGAAGAAAGAGAAATTAAGGAATCAATCCCATTTACAATTGCACCCAAAGCATCAGATACCTAGGAATAAACCTAACCAAAGAGGTAAAGGATCTATACCCTAAAAGCTACAGAACGCTTCTGAAAGGAATTGAGGAAGACACAAAGAGATGGAAAAATATTCCATGCTCATGGATTGGCAGAATTAATATTGTGAAAATGTCAACGCTACCCAGGGCAATTTACACATTCAATGAAATCCCTATCAAAATACCATGGACTTTTTTCAGGGAGTTGGAACAAATTATTTTAAGATTTGTGTGGAATCAGAAAAGACCCCGAATAGCCAGAGGAATATTGAAAAAGAAAACCAGAGCTGGGGACATCACAATGCCAGATTTCAAGTTGTACTACAAAGCTGTGGTCATCAAGACAGTGTGGTACTGGCACAAAAACAGACATACAGATCAATGGAACAGAATAGCGAATCCAGAAGTGGACCCTCCACTTTATGGTCAACTGATATTTGACAAAGGAGGAAAGACTATCCACTGGAAAAAAAGAGTCTCTTCAATAAATGGTGCTGGGAAAATTGGACATCCACATGCAGAAGAATGAAACTGGACCACTCTCTTTAACCATACACAAAGATAAACTCAAAATGGATGAGAGATCTAAATGTGAGACAAGATTCCATCAAAATCCTAAAGGAGAACACAAGCAACACCCTTTTTGAACTTGGCCACAGCAACTTCTTGCAAGGTACATCCATGAAGGCAAGGGAAACAAAAGCAAAAATGAACTATTAGGACTTCATCAAGATAAGAAGCTTTTGCACAGCAAAGGAAACAGTCAACAAAACTAAAAGACAACCTACAGAATGGGAGAGGATATTTGCAAATGACCTATCAGATAAAGGGCTAGTATCCAAGATCTATAAAGAACTTATTAAACTCAAAAAAAAAAATAAAAAAATAAAAAAAGAACTTATTAAACTCAACGGCAAAGAAACAAAGAATCCAATCATGAAATGGGCAAAAGACATGAACAGAAATTTCACCAAAGACGACATACACATGGCCAACAAGCACATGAGAAAATGCTCCACATCACTTGCCATCAGGGAAATACAAATCAAAACCACAATGAGATACCACCTCACACCAGTGAGAGTGGTGAAAATTAACAAGGCAGGAAACAACAAATATTGGAGAGGATGCGGAGAAAGGGGTACCCTCTTGCACTGTTGGTGGGAATGTGAACTGGTGCAGCCACTCTGGAAAACTGTGTGGAGGTTCCTCAAAGAGTTAAAAATAGATCTGCCCTATGACCCAGCAATGGCACTGCTGGGGATTTACCCCAAAGATACAGATGGAGTGAAATGCTGGGACACCTGCACCCCGATGTTTATAGCAGCTTTGTCCACAATAGCCAAACTGTGGAAGGAGCCTCGGTGTCCATCAAAAGATGAGTGGATAAAGAAGCTGTGGTCTATGTATACAATGGAATATTACTCAGCCATTAGAAACGACAAATACCCACCATTTGCTTCGACGTGGAGGGTATTATGCTGAGTGAAATAAGTCAATTGGAGAAGGACAAACATTATATGGTCTCATTCATTTGGGGAATATAAAAAATAATGAAAGGGAATAAAGGGGAAAGGAGAAAAAATGAGTGGGAAATATCTGAAAGGGAGACAGAACATGAGAGACTCCTAACTCTGGGAAATGAACTAGGGGTGATAGAAAGGGAGGTGGGCGGGGTGGTGGTGGTGGTGACTGGGTGAAGGCCACTGAGGGGGACACTTGATGGGATGAGCACTGGGTGTTATTCTATATGTTGGCAAATTGAATACTAATAAAAAATAAATTAAAAAAATATAATGTGAGCTACACATGTAGTTTAAAATTTTCTGTAGCTATATTAAAAAGAAAAAAGTAAAATGAAAGAGATTAATTCTAAAAAAAATTTTTTTTTTTGAGCATGTGATAAGAGTAGGTAGCTCTTAGAGTTTGCTGCAGAGGATGAGATGTAATGATCAAAGGTGATGTGGAGCTAGATTCTTTATCTTCTCAGTAATAGGAAATAAACTCCCAATTTTCTAACTTTTAGTTATAAAAATGGTTTTTGAACTCAAAGCAGTAGAAAGCTTTTGTTGTTAGAGACTACAAGAGTCTTCTTTAGGAAAGTTATCCTAATGTGGTCAATTTGAGGTGGTTGTTTTTATATTTTAAGACTAGATTTTCTTACTGTTCTCTTGTATAATTTTATTAAGCCTGTGCCCAGAAAATAGTAAAAGACAAGTTTTAGATATATTTGAAAGTCACACATTAGAAAGGAAGTTCTTCTTCCCAGTTTAATTTTATTGTTTTAACAGAGGACAAGTTTTCCATGTTGAACTCTCCTTTTTTTTTTTTTGTTTAAGATTTTAATTTATCCACTTACTTTAGAGGGAGAACATGCATGCACACACAAGTGCAAGCAGGGGGAGGGGTAGAGGGGGAGGTTAGATAGAATCTTAAGCTAACTTGACATTGAGTCAGATGCAGGGCTGTATCTCATGACTCTGAGATCATGATGTGAGCTGAAACCAAGAGCTGTATGCTTAACTGACTGAGCCACCCGGGCACCCTCCAACTTTCTTTTTTAGGAGAGAACAAGCTTTAGGAAACTATGCCAGCCTCATAATGTGGTAGACTGCTGGAATACCTGTTTATGTGTCTCTGAAACTGTATTTTATCATAACCATTATCAAAGCCTAGACTGTTTGAGAAGGATGGCTTCTTAAATTTCTCTACCCAATTACTTTTTGGAGATGATGCTTGAATTTCACAGGTACATCCTAAAACACAGATTCTAGGGGCACCTGGGTGGTTCAGTTGGTTAAGCATCTACCTTTGGTTCAGGTCTTGATCTCAAGGTCCTGGGATCGAGCCCTGGGCCAGGCTCCTTGCTCAGCTGGGGGTCTGCTTCTCACCTCCCTCTGCCCCTTCCCCCAGCTTGTTGCTCTCTATGTTGCTTGTTCTTTCTCTCAGAATCTTAAAAAAAAGAAAAAAAACCCCACCGATTCTAATATAGTGCTCTTATTGATAAGTTGGAGATCTTCAAGCAGGAGACTGTATTCTAAACATTGATATGCAAGGATTCATGATGATCTGAGCATCAGTAGCCTGTTTTTTCTGATTACATGTATTCTAGTAATCTCAATCTTTTGTATATAATGTCCTAATTTTTATATGTAGCATCTTAACCTATTACTCTGTATTTCTCTAACGTCACTCATGAAAAATTAGTTGAGCAAAACTTCATAGAGAAAATAAAGGAGTCTGAGGATTATTTATAAGACATTCATCAATTGTTCTAGTACTCTTTTGCATATATATATATATATATATAAAACTACATTACTTAGGAATATTAGTAATTTTACACAAGAAACTGGCTTATTTTGTAGATATGCACTCTAATCCCTTGGGACACTTTCTATGATGGAGTTACTTTTATATTCTATTGTCTATAATTAGTATCACTTTGGTTCCTGGGAATTAAGATTATATTAAGAAAGCTTTTTTCTTTGGGGTAATTTTTCATGAACAGGAAATCACATGAACAGGAAATCACAGTTTAGGTTGTTATAATCAAAGCACCAGGCTTTTAGAAACCATGACTTAGGTGCATGGAGCAAATCTGTATTTGGGAGAACTGGGAAGACCATGTCACTGTGCCCATACATACTCTAGAAAAAAAGAATTGTATTTTGTGCGTGCATGTGTGTGTGTGGAGGGGGTGGATGTAGAGTATCTCTTAATGTAACTTAAGGTGGTTTGTGTTTTTTCCCATCCTAATGGGAAAATGATACTTTTTCATTAAAAATTATGAAGTATAGAAAAATATGAAAAAAGTACAGATCCAAAAAAATGTTCCTCCCCTAGTAAAACCATTGTTGATATTTTGGTGAACTAGCTTCCAGCAATCTGTGTCTATGTATGTTTGTGAAAGGGTACATATCCATCGAACTGGGATCAAATCTGTCAGTTTTCAAATCTATAAATACAGACATGTACCATTATTTTGAATAGATATGTAATCTTTCACTGATTTTTTTTTTAAGTCTTACAGACATGGAAGTTTTAGTTCTTCATTTTAAATCCTGATATGATGGATATGGTTAGGTATACATGTTTTCCTATTTGATAGTCACCTCAGTTAGGATGAACACCTTTGAGGAGGATGGCTGGTCAGAAAGTACATCCATTTTGTTTCATATCACTAGGTGTTACTGTACTCTTCACTAGGTTCTCATGTACGCATCTTATCCCCAGCATTGCTGTCAGTTTATTTTTTAAATTACTGCAAATTTGAAATATGCAAACTGATAGCATTTCCCCCCACTCTGTCCTTCATTTATTTTTTATTGCTTTAATTTATCATTTAGCAATGGTAGACTATGCACCCATCACTCAGTTTCAGTAATTTCAACTCATGGTTAATTTTGTTTCATCTACATTGTACCTATTTCCCTTCCTCCCGTTTATGTGAAGCAAATTCCGGACATATTCTCATTTAATTTGTGTTGAATTATTTAATATCTCATTTTTATTTATATCTCTACTTATTACTGAGAATGAGTATCCTTTTATATACATATTGGGTATGAACTGTACCCAATTTAATAGTGAATTTGTTGATTTTCTTTCTCTGCTTTATATTAATTACATTATTGTGATTTAGCACTTAGGTTTAATAATCTTAAGATGTTAGGTGTAAGGATAAGTTCAGTTCCCGGAAAAGTAACTAGACTTTGTGCTGGTCATATATATAACATCTGCAGCATTGAGTTCTGGGTGTGACATTTTGAGGACATTGACAAATGAGGATATCCAGAAGAGTGAGCAGTGTGATGAAATTAGGGATTAGTGTCATAGGGGAATGGTTGAAGTAGCTAGGTGGGGATCTTTAGTTTGGAGAAAAACAAAACAGGCAAGAGTGTGGTGAAGGACAACTGTCTGAAGATGTGTCATGTCGGAAAGGCTTCAGGGATAAGGGAGAAGCTGCTAATTAAGTAGCAATAAATTAATCTCTGGCTCCTCATACTTTTACTGATTTTGTTTATATACTGCTGATGAAAGCAAGTGATTTGTTATGTGGTGCAAATGATGCTTTTGGGTTTCTGGGAAACCCTGAGATGATCTTTGTCAGGTTTTGCTCCATATGTCCATTTCTCCAAACCAGGACTTAACTTTGATATTTAAATTGATTCTGCTGTATAAGAAAATGTCTTCAGTAGAAAAAAATGTTTTTCTAGCCGGAAAGCTGCTCAGTTTAGGCCCACAATCTCATACCCAAAGATTCAAAATAAAAAAAAATTTTTTGGGAGGGGCAAGATGGCGGAAGAGCAGGGTCTCCAAATCATCTGTCCTCAACAAATTACCTAGAAAACCATCCAATCATCCTGAAAATCTACGAATTCGGCCTGAGATTTAAAGAGAGACCAGCTGGAACGCTACAGTGAGAAGAGTTCGCGCTTCTATCAAGGTAGGAAGACGGGGAAAAAGAAATAAAGACACAAAAGGCCTCCAAGGGGGAGGGGCCCCGCGAGGAGCCGGGCTGAGGCCGGGGCGAGTGTCCCCAGGACAGGAGAGCCCCGTCCCGGAGGAGCAGGAGCTGCACCAACCTTCCCCGCGGAAAGGGGCTCCCCGGGAATTGGAGCAGGATCCCCAGAAAGGCGGGGATGCCCTCGGGCTCCCTGGGACAGTAACAGAGGAACTGCGCCCCGGGAGAGTGCGCCGAGCTCCCTAAGGGCTGCAGCGCTCGGCGGGACCCGGAGCAGCTCGGAGGGGCTCGGGCGGCGGCTACGCGGAGGGGGCTGCGGGGCTCCGGGAACAGCTCGGCGGCGGCGGCGCGGGCGGAGGAAGAAGCTCCGCGGAGGGGGCTGCGTGGCTCCGGGAACAGCTCGGAGGGGCTTGGGCGGTGGCTACGCGGAGGGGGCTGCGGGGCTCCGGGAACAACTCAGCGGCGGCAGCTCGGCGGAGGAAGAAGCTCCGCGGAGGGGGCTGCGTGGCTCCGGGAACAGCTCAGAGGCGGCGGCTCGGGCAGAGGAAGAAGCTCCGCACGGAGGGGGCTGCGCGGCTCCGGGAACAGCTCGGAGGGGCTTGGGCGGCGGCTCCGCGGAGGGGCTGCGGGGCGGGAGCGCGAATCCAACAGCGCAGGCCCCGGGGCACAGGGCACCGGGACACAGCTCAGGATCCGGCCTCCCCCGGGACAGGCAGAGGCCGGGAGGGCCCAGGACAGCGAGGACGCTCCTGCCCCGAGCTGAGCAGATCAGCGGCCCCGCCCCGGAGCCTCCAGGCCCTGCAGACGGAGAGCCCCGGAGCTACTGCGGGGGCTGATTCCAGGGTCCCAGAGCTGCCCCCGCCACTGTGGCTTCCTCCCGGGGCCTCACGGGGTGAACACCCCCCACTGAGCCCTGCACCAGGCAGGGGCAGAGCAGCTCCCCCAAGTGCTAACACCTGAGAATCAGCACAGCAGGCCCCTCCCCCAGAAGACCAGCGAGACGGACCAGTTCCAAGGGAAGTCAAGGGACTTAAAGTATACAGAATCCGAAGATAATCCCCGGTGTTGTTTTTTTTTTTGTTTTTGTTTTGTTTTGTTTTGTGCTTTTTTTCCTCTCTTTTTCTTCTTGATTTCTGATTGCTTCCCCCACCCCCCTTTTTTCTTCTTTTTTCTCCTTTCTTTTTCTTCTCTTTTTCCCCTTTTTTTTTTCTTTCTCTTTTTTCTTTTTCTCTTTTCTTTCCTTCTCTCTCTTTTTCTCCTTTTCCCAATACAACTTGTTTTTGGCCACTCTGCACTGAGCAAAATGACTACAAGGAAAACCTCACCTCAAAAAAAAGAATCAGAAACAGCCCACTCTCCCACAGAGTTACAAAATATGGATTACAATTCAATGTCAGAAAGCCAATTCAGAAGCACTATTTTACAGCTACTGGTGGCTCTAGAAAAAACCATAAAGGACTCAAGAGACTTCATGACTGCAGAATTTAGATCCAATCAGGCAGAAATTAAAAATCAATTAAATGAGATGCAATCCAAGCTAGAAGTCCTAACGACAAGGGTTAACGAGGTGGAAGAACGAGTGAGTGACATAGAAGACAAGTTGATGGCAAAGAGGGAAACTGAGGAAAAAAGAGACAAGCAATTAAAAGATCATGAGGATAGATTAAGGGAAATAAATGACCGCCTGAGGAAGAAAAACCTACGTTTAATTGGGGTTCCTGAGGGCGCCGAAAGGGACAGAGGGCCAGAATATGTATTTGAACAAATCCTAGCTGAAAACTTTCCTACTCTGGGAAGGGAAACAGGCATTCAGATCCAGGAAATAGAGAGATCCCCCCCTAAAATCAACAAAAACCGTTCAACACCTTGACATTTAATAGTGAAGCTTGCAAATTCCAAAGATAAGGAGATGATCCTTAAAGCAGCAAGAGAAAAAAAGTCCCTGACTTTTATGGGGAGGAATATTAGGGTAACAGCAGACCTCTCCACAGAGACCTGGCAGGCCAGAAAGGGCTGGCAGGATATATTCAGGGTCCTAAATGAAAAGAACATGCAACCAAGAATACTTTACCCAGCAAGGCTTTCATTCAAAATGGAAGGAGAGATAAAGAGCTTCCAAGACAGGCAGGGACTGAAAGAATATGTAACCTCCAAACCAGCTCTGCAAGAAATTTTAAGGGGGACTCTTAAAATTCCCCTTTAAGAAGAAGTTCAGTGGAACAATCCACAAAAACAAGGACTGAATAGATATGATGACACTAAACTCATATCTATCAATAGTAACTCTGAACGTGAATGGGCTTAATGACCCCATCAAAAGGCGCAGGGTTTCAGACTGGATAAAAAAGCAGGACCCATCTATTTGCTGTCTACAAGAGACTCATTTTAGACAGAAGGACACCTACAACCTGAAAATAAAAGGTTGGAGAACCATTTACCATTCAAATGGTCCTCAAAAGAAAGCAGGGGTTGCCATCCTTATATCAGATAAATTAAAATTTACCCCAAAGACTATAGTGAGAGATGAAGAGGGACACTATCTCATACTCAAAGGATCTATCCAACAAGAGGACTTAACAATCCTCAATATATATGCCCCGAATGTGGGAGCTGCCAAATATTTAAACCAATTAATAACCAAACTCAAGAAATACCTTGATAATAATACACTTATACTTGGTGACTTCAATCTAGCTCTTTCTACCCTGGATAGGTCTTCTAAGCACAACATCTCCAAAGAAACGAGAGCTTTAAATGATACACTGGACCAGATGGATTTCACAGATATCTACAGAACTTTACATCCAAACTCAACTGAATACACATTCTTCTCAAGTGCACATGGAACTTTCTCCAGAATAGACCACATACTGGGTCACAAATCGGGTCTGAACCGATACCAAAAGATCGGGATAGTCCCCTGTATATTCTCAGACCATAATGCCTTGAAATTAGAACTTAATCACAACAAGAAATATGGAAGGACCACAAACACGTGGAGGTTAAGGACCATCCTGCTAAAGATGAAAAGGTCAACCAGGAAATTAAGGAAGAATAAAAAGATTCATGGAAACTAATGAAAATGAAGATACAACCGTTCAAAATCTTTGGGATGCAGCAAAAGCAGTCCTGAGGGGGAAATACATCGCAATACAAGCATACATTCAAAAACTGGAAAGATCTCAAATTCAAAAGCTCACCTTACACATAAAGGAACTAGAGAAAAAGCAACAAATAGACCCCACCCCCAGCAGAAGAAGAGAGTTAATTAAAATTCGAGCAGAACTCAATGATATCGAGACCAAAAGAACTGTGGAACAGATCAACAGAACCAGGAGTTGGTTCTTTGAAAGAATTAATAAGATAGATAAACCATTAGCCAACCTTATTAAAAAGAAGAGAGAGAAGACTCAAATTAATAAAATCATGAATGAGAAAGGGGACATCACTACCAACACCAAGGAAATACAAACGATTTTAAAAACATATTATGAACAGCTGTACGCCAATAAATTAGGAAATCTAGAAGAAATGGACGCATTCCTGGAAAGCCACAAACTACCAAAACTGGAGCAGGAAGAAATAGAAAACCTGAACAGGCCAATAACCAGGGAGGAAATCGAAGCAGTCATCAAAAACCTCCCAAGACACAAGAGTCCAGGGCCAGATGGCTTCCCAGGGGAATTCTATCAAACGTTTAAAGAAGAAATCATACCTATTCTACTAAAGCTGTTTGGAAAGATAGAAAGAGATGGAGTACTTCCAAATTCGTTCTATGAGGCCAGCATCACCTTAATTCCGAAACCAGACAAAGACCCCACCAAAAAGGAGAATTACAGACCAATATCCCTGATGAACATGGATGCAAAAATTCTCAACAAGATACTAGCCAATAGGATCCAACAACACATTAAGAAAATTATTCACCATGACCAAGTAGGATTTATCCCTGGGACACAAGGCTGGTTCAACACTCGTAAAACCATCAATGTGATTCATCATATCAGCAAGAGAAAAACCAAGAACCATACGATACTCTCATTAGATGCAGAGAAAGCATTTGACAAAATACAGCATCCATTCCTGATCAAAACCCTTCAGAGTGTTGGGATAGAGGGAACTTTCCTCGACATCTTAAAAGCCATTTACGAAAAGCCCACAGCAAATATCATTCTCAATGGGGAAGCACTGGGAGCCTTTCCCCTAAGATCAGGAACAAGACAGGGATGTCCACTCTCACCACTGCTATTCAACATAGTTCTGGAAGTCCTCGCCTCAGCAATCAGACAACAAAAAGACATTAAAGGCATTCAAATTGGCAAAGAAGAAGTCAAACCCTCCCTCTTCGCCGATGACATGATACTCTACATAGAAAACCCAAAAGCCTCCACCCCAAGATTGCTAGAACTCATACAGCAATTTGGTAGCGTGGCAGGATACAAAATCAATGCCCAGAAATCAATGGCATTTCTATACACTAACAATGAGACTGAAGAAAGAGAAATTAAGGAGTCAATCCCATTTACAATTGCACCCAAAAGCATAAGATACCTAGGAATAAATCTAACCAAAGAGGTAAAAGATCTATACCCTAAAAACTATAGAACACTTCTGAAAGAAATTGAGGAAGACACAAAGAGATGGAAAAATATTCCATGCTCATGGATTGGCAGAATTAATATTGTAAAAATGTCAATGTTACCCAGGGCAATTTATACGTTTAATGCAATCCCTATCAAAATACCATGGACTTTCTTCAGAGTTAGAACAAATTATTTTAAGATTTGTGTGGAATCAGAAAAGACCCCGAATAGCCAGGGGAATTTAAAAAAGAAAACCATAGCTGGGGGCATCACAATGCCAGATTTCAGGTTGTACTACAAAGCTGTGGTCATCAAGACAGTGTGGTACTGGCACAAAAACAGACACATAGATCAATGGAACAGAATAGAGAACCCAGAAGTGGACCCTGAAATGTACGGTCATCTAATATTTGATAAAGGAGGAAAGACTATCCACTGGAAGAAAGACAGTCTCTTCAATAAATGGTGCTGGGAAAATTGGACATCCACATGCAGAAGAATGAAACTGGACCACTCTCTTTCACCATACACAAAGATAAACTCAAAATGGATGAGAGATCTAAATGTGAGACAAGATTCCATCAAAATCCTAGAGGAGAACACAGGCAACACCCTTTTTGAACTTGGCCACAGTAACTTCTTGCAAGATACATCCACAAAGGCAAAAGAAACAAAAGCAAAAATGAACTATTGGGACTTCATCAAGATAAGAAGCTTTTGCACAGCAAAGGATACAGTCAACAAAACTAAAAGGCAACCTACAGAATGGGAGAAGATATTTGCAAATGACATATCAGATAAAGGGCTAGTTTCCAAGATCTATAAAGAACTTATTAAACTCAACACCAAAGAAACAAACAATCCAATCATGAAATGGGCAAAAGACATGAAGAGAAATCTCACAGAGGAAGACAATGACATGGCCAACAAGCACATGAGAAAATGCTCTGCATCACTTGCCATCAGGGAAATACAAATCAAAACCACAATGAGATACCACCTCACACCAGTGAGAATGGGGAAAATTAACAAGGCAGGAAACAACAAATGTTGGAGAGGATGCGGAGAAAAGGGAACCCTCTTACACTGTTGGTGGGAATGTGAACTGGTGCAGCCACTCTGGAAAACTGTGTGGAGGTTCCTCAAAGAGTTAAAAATAGACCTGCCCTACGACCCAGCAATTGCACTGTTGGGGATTTACCCCAAAGATTCAGATGCAATGAAACGTTGGGACACCTGCACCCCGATGTTTCTATCAGCAATGGCCACAATAGCCAAACTGTGGAAGGAGCCTCGGTGTCCATCGATAGATGAATGGATAAAGAAGATGTGGTTTATGTATACAATGGAATATTACTCAGCAATTAGAAACGACAAATACCCACCATTTGCTTCAACGTGGATGGAACTGGAGGGTATTATGCTGAGTGAAATAAGTCAATCGGAGAAGGACAAACAGTGTATGTTCTCATTCATTTGGGGAATATGAATAATAGTGAAAGGGAATATAAAGGAAGGGAAAAGAAATGTTGGGAAATATCAGGAAGGGAGACAGAACATAAAGACTCCTAACTCGGGGAAATGAACTAGGGGTGGTGGAAGGGGAGGAGGGCGGGTGTTGGAGGGGAATGGGTGACGGGCACTGAGGTGGACACTTGACGGGATGAGCACTGGGTGTTTTTCTGTATGTTGGTAAATTGAACACCAATAAAAGTTAATTAAAAAAAAATTTTTTTTTTAAAATATTTTTCAGAACTCATTTGGAGGCAAAACTTGACCTGAACAGATGTCTTTATTTATTCCACTTGGTGTGAATATTCATACAGTTCTTTGCAGAAATAGTAATGTATTTGATTACGGTGTGCTTTCCCATACCCCAGGGGATGTTATGTATTGTATTATTACCCTTCTAAAATCCAAAGAAGTCTGAAATTTGAAACGCTTCTAGCCCAAAGGGTTTTTGCACCTGTAAGTTTTGTTTTATTTATATGTGTATATTTTTAAAGATTGTATTTATTAGAGATACCATGTGTGCGGGTGAGAACAAGCAGGGAGAGAGCAGAGAGAGGAGCATACTCACTGCTGAGCAGGGAGCCCGATGCATGATTCCAGGACTCTGGGACCATGATCTGAGCTGAAGGCAGATGCTAACTGACTTAGCCACCCAGGAGCCCCTATAATGGTTTTTATAAACTTTATTTTTATTTATGTTGAATGATGTACTGTGTATTTTGATACCTGATCACTATATGTATTTGTAAAAGAGGACAGTAGTTAACACTTGTTTATCCCTTTGGAGGCTGTGAAATTAGGTTAATATGTAGAACATATTGAAATTATGACTACCCCAAAATAACATGTTGTTTGCATGGTATTATTTTATACGAGTTTAACATTTTTCTTAAAATGGCAATACAGAGTTGAAATATTTTATCAGTTAAATAGAGATGTCTTTTAGAGGCAAATGACAAGATATTTTTAAATGTTTTCACTTCATCTGATTAGTGCATTATAGTGTTATATTGAATAATTAGAAATGAAGTAATGTATCATAAAACAGAATCATGCCTATTTGAAATCTACATGTATGACCTTTTTGAATTTGCTTTTAAGCATAGATATCGAAGGTGCTTGTAAATAGTGGTGATGATTTCATTTTAAGTCATGTTGAGCATCCTACTTCAAGTGATCTAAAATTGCTGGTGTTGTAAGCTATGCCCTAAACTTTACATAGAGTGAAGGGCAGTATGGTTAAATAATGTATTTATAAAAAGAAAAACAATTTGGTTAAAAAACAGGAAAAAGTCTTATGTGAAATTCTGCTTCCCCCAATCATTCTATCCAAAGATAACTATTAATTTTTTTTTGCATTTTTTCTAATTTTATTCATATCAGTAATATATGTGTGTGTTTATTAAATTATACGAATAGGAACATACAGTCTCTATTGTCTATTGCTTTTTCATGTATGTGTCTTAGAGGTCTTTCTGTAAGTGCACACATAGATCTACTTTCTTTTTGGTCATTGTGTAGTATTCGATGTATACATATGTTAACTTTCATAGCCAGTCCTCGATGGACTTAAAGGCTTTTTCTCATTTTGGTTTTAGAAATGATCATGCAAAAAAATGATCATGCAGTAAGCATCTTTGTATATGAAGCTTGACCTATTCTTGCAAGAAAACCCTACAGGTATATTTCTAACATGGTAGTGCTGGATTTATAGAGCTAAACATATCAATAGTCTTGAATTACCCACAAAAAGGTCTTACCAGTGTTATCTTTTTACTGACTGTGCTCATGAATGCTGTTTATTTCCTCTATTGCTCTGCTTGGCATTAAAATAGGTATGTTTTAAAATACAGTAATAAACATTAAGTTTTTTCATTTAAAGTCTTATTTTGTTAATGACAAATTTAAATTTGAAAAATTTCTGTGTTTGAGCCATATTTTCCTTTTGCTTACAGCTGTTGGTACTCATGTAGGCTCAGGTTCTCTGCTCCCACACCTTTGGAATCCCCCTCATGAGGCACTTCTTATGACTTTGGGAAGAAACAGATTATTTCTTTTCTCATTTTGATCTCCTTGGGAGGAAACAAGCCCCTTGTTTATATACTTTTTTTAATTGAACAGATTTGAGATATGATTCACTCGTTCAAAATGTAAAAATAATTTTGGTATATCCAGTTGTGAAACCACAAACACAATTTTAGAACATTTTCATGACCTCAAAAAGAAATCTCACATTCCTTAGTTATAATTCCTCCATCAGTTTAACCCTACTTTCTGTCTCTATAGATCTGTTTATTCTGGGCATTTCATATAAATGGAGTTCTATTTGTGGTCCTTTTGCATGTGGTGTCTTTCACGTAGCATCATGTTTTCAAGGTTCATCCATCTTGTAGCATGAATCAGTACACCATTCTTTTTTGTGGATGTATAGTATTATATTGTATGGCTATATCACAGATGGCTATATCACATTTGTGTTTGTGTATACTTTTTGGTGATTGTGAGTAATGCTAACATATACAATTTTTTGTGTGAATGTAGTTTATCATTTCTCTTGGGCATACACCTAGGGGTAGGATTGTTGGGTCATGTCATAACTATATTTAAGCATTTGAGAACTGTCCGATTGGTTTCATTTTTTTTAAATTTTTTTTAAAATTTATTTATGATAGTCACAGAGAGAGAGAGAGAGGCAGAGACATAGGCAGAGGGAGAAGCAGGCTCCATGCACCGGGAGCCTGATGTGGGATTCGATCCCGGGTCTCCAGGATCGCGCCCTGGGCCAAAGGCAAGCGCCAAACCACTGCGCTACCCAGGGATCCCATGTCCGATTGGTTTCAAAGTGGCTGCATCATTTTATATTCCCACCAACGGTTTATAGTGAGAGTACAATTTCTCCACATTTTTGCCGACATTTGTTTTCTTTTAAAAAATTAAAAAAAAATTTATAGGCATCCAAATAGGTATGAAGTAGTACCTCATTGTGGTTTTGACTTGCATTTCCTTGATTGCTAACAATGTTGAGCATCTTTTTATGTGCTTATTGGCAATTTGCATATCTTTGGGAAAATGTGTATTCAGATCTTTTGCCCATTTTTATTTATTTATTATTATTTATTTAGATTTTATTTATTTATTCATGAGAGACCCACAGAGAGAGGCAGAGACACAGGCAAAAGGAGAAGCAGGCTCCATGCAGGGAGCCCAACGTGGGACTCGATCCAGGGTCTCCCAGGATCATGCCCTGGGCTGAAGGCTGCGCCAAACCGCTGAGCCATCCGGGCTGCCCTGCCCATTTTTATTTTTGAGTTGTGATAATTCTTTATATATCCTAGATACAACTGTCTTATCAGGTATATAATTTTTAGACATTTCTCTTGTTTGTGGGTTGGTTTTTCACTTTCTTGATGCTATTCTTTAAAGTATAAAAGTTTTTAATTTTGATGAAACCTAGTGCATCTTATTCTTGTACTTTTGGTCTCATATCTGATACATACATACATACATACATACCTACATTTATTTATTTATTTATTTATTTATTTATTTATTTATTTATTTATTTATTTATTATTTATTTATTTATAAAAGATTTGTATTTATTCATGAGAGACACAGGCAGAGGGAGAAGCAGGCTCCATGCAGGGAACCCGACGTGGGACTCAATCCTGGGTCTCCAGGATCATGCCCTGGGCTGAAGGCGGCGCTAAACCACTAAGCCACCGGGGCTGCCCGGCAACATGTTTCTCATCTCAACCACTTATTCCTTGAAGATAATCTCAGATGCATCTTATTTTAAGGCAGTACCAATAAGTTGACTTTTAGATGTTTTACTTGGAAATAGACTCAAAGGTATTTTCATAAAATCTAGCTTTCATAATAAAATATGACTTTGCAACATAGTTTTGCATATTTATGGTAAAAAACTTGTTATTGCTTACATTTAAGGACTAAAAAAAATCTACTTTTGCAAATTCAGAATGTAGCTTTATTGTGCCTTATTTTGAGTAGGATTAAGTTGAATTTTTTTTTTTAAGATTTTATTTATTTATTCATGAGAGACACACAGAGAGAGAGGCAGAGACACAGGCAGAGGGAGAAGCAGGCTCCACACAGGGAGCCCGACGTGGGACTCGATCCTGGGTCTCCAGGATCAGGCCCTGGGCTGAAGGCAGGCACCAAACCGCTGAGCCATCCGGGCTGCCCTAAGTTGAATTTTTTACACTAAGAAGATGGTGATTAATTTTTGCAAGTTAAAAAAAATACCTTATCCAAACTATTATTGTCTTAGAAGGTAGCATCTCTAAAATTTTGGCTGCTAATTGATAACTGAAATTTTGATTTAAACTGATTTTAGAAAAAAATTAAAAAAAAATTAAACTGATTTTAGTCATACACAGAAAGTTAAATATTTATTTAATATCATGATTTTAAATCTCTGTATTTTTTTTCCCCAGATAATTAAGTACAGGGCACGGTTTACTGAGAAATATGACTAGAGCTGTACAAATTAATCCTAGCAGGGCTTCATCCTTTAATGTCAGCACTGTAAATTGTTCTCACGTTATTCCTATTATTCTGGTGTTATATCTTATGTAGATAAAAATTCTTATTTTGTAGGTGAAAAGGGATATAAAGTTCAGTAGGATTCAGGACCTAAAAGTTGCCCTCTCTCACATTTTTTTTTTTTTTTTCTCTCTCACATTTTTAATAAGTGAAGTCAGTAATTATAAAGGAATGATAATGCAATCTGTTATCTGTTTAGAAAAATAAATTTTATTGGGATCCCTGGGTGGCGCAGCGGTTTGGCGCCTGCCTTTGGCCCAGGGCGCGATCCTGGAGACCAGGGATCGAATCCCACGTCGGGCTCCCGGTGCATGGAGCCTGCTTCTCCCTCCTCCCGTGTCTCTGCCTCTCTCTCTCTCTCTCTCTATGTCCATCATGAATAAATAAATAAAAATCTTTAAAAAAAAAAAAAGAAAAATAAATTTTATTGCCATTTATAATACATATAAATGGGTGCTATTTTAGAAAAAATTAGTATATTTCTAGGCCTTAGAATCTGCATTTCATAATTAAATTTTAGTAGAGGTTGGGACAGTTTCTAGGAATGTCATAATGTGTTGTAGGGGACAGTAATACTTTTAAAGATTCTGACGTGAAGCTAATATGGTGTTTCTATTTCTAAATATCTTCCCTTCCTCCTGAGAATAGATAAAAGAAATATTTTTGGTAAATCTGTCAAGTTTTTTTTTTTTAATTTTTATTTATTTATGATAGGCACACAGGGAGAGAGAGAGAGAGGCAGAGACACAGGCAGAGGGAGAAGCAGGCTCCATGCACCGGGAGCCCGATGTGGGACTCGATCCCGGGTCTCCAGGATCGCGCCCTGGGCCAAAGGCAGGCACTAAACCGCCGCGCCACCCAGGGATCCCTGTCAAGTTTTTTATATTGATTCTCATTATATCTTTGAAAGGTACCTAAATAATATTAACATTTTAAGTTAAACAGTTACTCAGCTTACTACTTTGACATTACCACTGATTAGAATTGCAGGCTAAGTTGAGCCTGGGGAATGAGTTTCATAGTCTACAAAAGGCTCTTAGATTTCTCTTTTTCAATACATCATAACCTTTTGTTAGGGCATTGCCAAGAAAGGAAGGGACTGCTTCCTCCAGGTTGTGTATTTGACTTTGGCTTTCTCACAGATACACTGTGTATGAGTTCGTATCTCTTGTTTTTAAATTTTTTAAAAAAGATTTTATTAGAGAAAGATAGCAAGAGATAGAGTGTGTGATTTTGCGTGTATGAGCAGGGGGTAGAGGGAGAAGCAAGCTCCCCATTGAGCAAGGAAGCTTGACATGGGTCCTGAGATCAAGACCTGAGTGTAAGGCAGACGCTTAACCAAATGAGCCACCCAGGCACCCTAGCTCTCTTGTTTAATGAATTGAAAGTAGCTAGTATGTTTTCTGTGGTTTTGTTGCTCCGGGGGTACCTGATTCCTAATGAAGAACAAAATGCACAGAACTGATGGGCCTAATTATTGGCAACATTATGATGTTCAAAATCTACTTGTGGAATATCTGGAATTTCTTACTTAGATCTAGGGAGTCAACTGACTAATGGAGAGCAGAATGAATAGAATGAATGGAGCAATTCAGTTTCTGAGAAGATGTTCATTACATTTTATAATTTTATGTTACCCTTGAGTGAGGTCCAAGAAGTATCTACTGCAACTATGGAGTGCTCACTCTGGTTCTGCCTGCCTTTGGTTGGGCTTCTACATGTTTTCCTGTTTTTCATTATCTCTGACTTCTGGTTAGGTTGTGATTTTATTTCCTTCCATATCTAGCTTTTAAATCAGCACCTTGAACTTTGTAATGTTAATGAACATCTTTGTCTCTTTTTTGATCTGCTGTGCCACATAGACTCCTCCTTATCTGCTTTTGTAGCCCCATTGCTCCGTACTTTTGTGTGAATTGGAACAACTCTGAAGACTTGTTTGTATTGGTCAGGGAACAGGATCTGATTCTTCCTACTTTAAACAAGGGATTTAGCACAGGGAGTTAACTGTCTCATTGAACTGTTAAGGGGGGCTTAAAGGCATATTCTAGCCTGACCTGCCAAGGGAGCTCATGTTCTAGCCTGACCAGGAAGCACACTGTTGAAGTGGATGCTGCTGATCAGCTCCTGACCCCACAGTCTTGCTGTTTTGCCTGTCATCCACATGAGCATGATGGATATGTCACATTGTTTCGCTCCCTGCTTAAGTCAGATTCGGTCATAACTCAATTGGATCATACAAATTTATATTTTGTGTGATTCATGTTTATCATGATATGATTGATACAGTTTAAGTCCAGTCCAGAACACCAGTAGCATGAGTGCTGGGAAATGTGGTTTTTAGCTTTCCAGTCTCTGTGGTTTGCTAATAGAAGGCTGGAGTAGTTTGAGTCAGTTTGGTCTTCTCCACAAATGTGTGGTTTCTATTTAAAGCTGCTGATTCTTTGAAATTGCTCTATGTCCTTTCACTTGTCCTTGAGAGAGAGATTCTTCTGTTGACCAACACGGCAATTCCTGTTCCACTTCACTCTGGTCCCTTTGAGCAGATGATGAGCCTAAGCTTGAGAGGAAAATGAAGCTGTTATTGGATGTGAACTCCACTTAATCATTCTTCTGGCCTTATCTCCTATTACTTTCAAATTGCAGCAAGTAGCTGCAGCACCACTCTGTGGCATGTAGGAGAGAGGCAGTGAGCATTAGCAAAGTCTCTGGGGACACAGAGGCTCTTGAAATTGGGGTCTAGGAAGTGCAGAGAATAAATATGAGGAGAGAAATAAAAGTTTTCTGGAAATTCAGAAACAACTTCTTGTGAGCATTTGACACCATGACATTATTCTTTTTTTTCATTTATTATTATTATTTTTTATATTCTTTCCTTCTTAAAAACCTTTTTTCACTGAGTCCAGGACATGTTCTCCTGTCTCAGGGATCGAAACCCTTTCTGTTTCTTTTGTTAATTAGTCTCCTTGCCTCAGGTCTCAGTCCCTCTTTTTTTCTCTCAGGGCAGTCTCTTCCTTAGTTTATCTCTAGCCTCAGCCTTTCCCAGAAGTCTGGATTTGTGCTTCTAGTGGCCTACATTGATCTCCTTGTAGGTGTCTAATACATTGAAAACCAAACTCTTGATTGTTTTCTTCCTGCCCTTCTGCCCCTCACTCAGTGCACTTCTTCTTACTAAAATGCATTATGATTTACCCAGTAATTCATGCCCAGAACCTTGGAGCTGTCCTCAGTCTTCTCTTTTTTTCTCACATTCACTCCATTAACATATTCTGTTGGTTCTGCTTTCCCACTAAGTGCTAAAACTGCCGCTTGTAATCATACTTACTGTTGCCATCCTAGGCCACCATCATCACTTTTAAATGGTTACCCTCACTTGACTCTTCTTTACCTGACAGCCAGAGTGAGTAAGTTCTTAGATCATGCCTTTCTGCTGCTTACTTAGCATGTAAATACCATTTCACCTAGAATATGATTTAAAGTTCTTAGTATAACCTACAAGGCTTTGTGTGTATAATCCTGGCAGTCTTTCTGACCGTACTTCCTGTCTCGGTCTAGCTTACTAAACTTCTTCCACATTGGTTTTTCCAACAACCCCTGCCCCCAAACTTACAGGGATAGGTACATAATAGTATATATCTATTTTTCTGATCCCCCTACTGGAATGATTCATTGTCAGGAACAATTTTGCTTTGTTTTATGTTTCCTTTGGCACATGGGTGCCCACATGTTTGCTCATTGGAAGGTGGGGACAGTGAAATTATTTTAAAGGTCTTAGTGGAAGATTGAAAATTAAATTGTCTTTTGTGGGGGTTGCCTGGGTGGCTCAGCAGTTGAGTACCTGCCTTTGGCCCAGGGTGTGATCCTGGAACCCTGGGATTGAGTCCTACATCAGGTTCCTTGCATGGAGCCCGCTTCTCCCTGTGCATGTGTATCTGCCTCTCTGTCTGTCTCTCATGAGTAAATAAATAAAATCTTAAAAAGATTGTCTTTTGGGGAGGGGCAGTTTGTAAGAAATAGTAAAGTATGTGATTGATTATAAGTAAGGGACAGTAAGCATTAAGGAATGATACAAAGATGAAAGAAATAAGAGTGGGCCAGAGACTTCCCTTCCTGTCAAAATGAAGCAACTCGTTACTCTAGGCTCCACCATCTTACAGCCCACAGCTCCTGGAGGTAACACAACAAACAAGCATAGGAAGACTCTGGAAGGTGGAAAGAATGTGGACAGTCTCGGAACTTAGGGATTTTAGAAATGACAAGAGGGTGGGTTCTTTAGTTTTTTCTTATTGTCTCCCATGCATCCTAGACAACATGCTGCAGAAGCCTCCAACCCTGAACAGTCAGAAGCATAGCAAAAACTCCAAGAAGAGCCTTTCCCTAGCCAAAGTGAAAGTAAAGAATGGTCTAAGAAAATTCTGTGTTGGTACTCACCCTGCTCCAGCCAGACATCAGAAGAACCCACCTCTGGTACACAGTTTCAGCAGGGCTGAGCTGGGAGTTGACTCTACCACCTTTCTTCCTTGGGAGTGCCACTGTCCAACAGGAGTGGAGTACAGGACATTTGCACTAACAAATGTCCCTAATAATTATATGAAAAGAGGAAAGGTTTAAAATCAGTAACCCATACTCTTAACCTCAATAAATTAGGGGAAAAAATACCCAAAACAAGGAGAAGGAAGGAAATTGAAACTAAGAAGGAAAAAAAATCCGTGAAATAAATTGTTCTTTGGAAAATAAGATTGATAACTTGCAGCAAGACCAGTAGAGATAAAAAGGGAGAAAACATATCACAAACTACAAATCCTGCAGCTATTAAAAGAATAATAAAGAAATGATACAGCTTTACATTAATAAATTAGACCACTTAGAGGGAATGAATCCATTTTTAAAAACTAAAACTTACCAAAACTGAATTAAGATGAAATAACCTGAATTAGTGGTGTAGCCATTAAAGAAATTGAATTCATCATTTAAAAGATCCTGAGGAATCTCAGGGCCAGATGGTTTCACAGGAGGATTCAAAATTCCGTTTTTATGTAGTCTCTTCCAGAAAATAGAAGGGAAGACTCACAAACTCAATTTATGAGGCTACAATTACCCTAACAGCAAAATCAGGTAAAGACAATATATATGAAAAGAATTCTGCAAGCCACTATCTTTCATGAACTTAGAGGCAATAATTTTTAACAAAATGTTAGCAAATTTAATCTTTATATATGTATAAATTATATATATAAACTTTAACATGGCTTAGTAGGATTTATTTCAGGCATCCGTGCCTGGTTCAACATTTAAAAATCAGTATATGATTTACCATATCAGCAGGCTGAAGAAGAAAAATTATATGACTTATCAGTTGGCCCAGAAAAAAGCATTTGACAAAATCCAACATTCATTATGATTTAGAAACTCCAAAAACTAGGAATAGAGAACGTCCTGAACTAGATAGCATCTGCCAAAACTCTCCAGCTAAGACTATATTTAATGGTGAGGGTGGAATGCTTACCCTGGAAGGTTGTGAAGAAGACCAAGATGTGTACTCCCACCATTGCTATTTAAATAGTACTGGAAGTTGTAGCCACTGCAGTAAAGCAAGAAAAATAATTAAACAAGCTGTCCCCTCTTTGTAGATTACTTTATTATTTATATAGAAAATCCTAAGGAATGTTAGGAAGAAACTTGAACAGTGACCTTAACACAGTTGCATACAAGATAAATACACAAAAATCAATCTGATTTTTATTTACTAACAAAGGACATATGAAAACTGAAATTAACCAATACAATTCATAATTGTTCCAAAAATATGAAATTTTTAGGTGTAAGGTTGCATAGGATTTTTGTGCTGAAAAATCACAAAACAGTGAAATTAAAGAGCTAGATAAGTGTTGACACATACTGTGTTCATATGTTAGAATATTTAATATAGTAAATATGTCCCTAGGTTTACTTAGATTTTGCATAATTTCTGTAAAAATCATAAGGTTTCTTTGTAGACATGGCAAGATTTTCAAAATTCTGTAGGCATATGCCCCAGAATAACAATTTTGAACAAATAGCAAAGTGGTTAGAATCATTCTGATATTAAAGTTTTCTCTGCACTTAATCAAGATGGTTGTGGTATTGACAGGGGGTTAGACAAATAGATCAATGGAATGAACTAGACAACCAAGAAATTCACACACAGAAATATGTTCAATTAATTTTTGATAATGATGGAAAAACGATTCAATGAAGGAAGGATAGCCTTGTCAGCAGATGATGTTGGAGCAGTTTGACATCCATAGACAAAATGGTGAAACTTGATCTGACTTTGTACCTTAAATTAACTGAAAATCATATTTAAGTGCAAAGTTATGAAACTTACAGGGGTAAAAATAGTCATCAGGACCCAAGATTAGACAGTGAGTTCTTAGTATTGAGACTAAAAGCACAATCCACAAAAGAAAAATTGATCATTGGAACCCATTTAAAAACTTTTGCTTGGGACTTCTAGGTGGCTCAGCAGTTGAGCATCTGCCTTCGGCTCAGGGTGTGATCCTGGATCCTAGGATTGAGTCCCTCATTGGGCTCCCTACAGGAAGCCTACTTCTCCTTCTGCCTGTGTGTCTCTGCCTCTCTCTCTCTCTCTGTTTCTCTCATGAATAAATAAATCTTAAAAAAAAAAAAAAAACTTTTGCTCTTGGTTAAGACCATGTTAGATAATGAAAAGAAAAGCTACAGACTGTTAGAAAACATTTATGACCAAATACATCTGCCAAAAGATTACCTAGAATATGTAAAGAACTATCGATATTCAGCAGTAACAAAAACCAATTAGAAAATGGGCAAAAGACATTAACAGACATTTCACTAAAGAGAACATATAAATGGCACATAAGCACAGAAAAAGACATTCAACATTATTAGCCATTAGGGAAATTAAAACTACCAGGAGAAACCACTGCTGAAGGTAAAATAAAGTGACACCACCAAACACTGGGAAACATGCAGAGAAACAGCATTACATCTACACTGCTAGTAGGAACCACCACTGTAGAAAATGGTTTGGTAGTTTCTTATAAAAGTAAATGTGCAGCAGGCCATACCATCAGGATGTGGGAGTTGGCACTTGTGGATATTTATCACAGACAAATGAAAACAGTCACATAAATGCTTGTACAGAAATGTTTATAGAAGCTTTATTGTGGCACCTGGATGGCTCATTGGTTGAGCGTCTGTCTGCTTTTGTCTCAGGTCGTGGTCCCAGGGTCCTGGGATCAAGTCCTGCATCAGACTCCCTGCAGCTTCTCTCTCTGCTTGTGTCTCTGCCTCTCTCTCTCTCTCTCTGTGTGTGTGTCTCATGAATCAATAAATAAAATCTTAAAAAGAAGGCTTTGTTTACCCCCTTACTAGAAACAAACCAGGTGACCTTCAGTGGGTGAATTAATGATGAAACAAAGCATAGTGCATCTATATCATGATGACTAGTCAAGAACAAAATATTGATACTCATGTTGAAGATAAATCTCTACATTGCATTTAAATTAATATACCAAAAGATTACATACTGTGTGATATTATTTATATACTCATAAATGATGAACTTCTAGAAATGGAGAACTTGTTACTGGTTTCAGGCGGGGGTGAGGGTGTATAGGATGTGGATGTGGCTACAGAAGGCAACATGAAGAGATCCTTGTGATGAAAGTATTCTGCATCTTGACTTTGTAATATCCTAACTATGGTATTGTACCTGATTACTCAAGAAGTTGCCATTGTGGAAAAGCTGATCAAGAGTGAATGGGGACCTCTTTGTATTTCTTACAACTGCATATCAATCTACAATGATAATTTTAAAAATGTGAATGGACTGGATTTTATTGGAAGATGGGATTAGAAATTGATTTAATAGAGTAGATTATAAGTAACACATTTTTCAATATTATTTTTTATTGGAGTTTGATTTGCCAACATATAACACCCAGTGATCATCCCATCAAGTGCCCCCATCAGTGCCCTTCACCCAGTCACCTCATCCCCCCACCAACCTCCCCTTCCACTATGCCTTACTCATTTCCTAGTTAGGAGACTCTCATGTTCTGTCACCCTCTCTGATACTTCCAACTCATTTTCTCTCCTTTCCCCTATAATCACTTTCACTATTTTTTATATTCCCCAAATGAATGAGACCATATAATGTTTGTTCTTCTCTGATTGACTTCTTTCACTCAGCATAATACCCTCCAGTTCCACGTTGAAGCAAATGGTGGGTATTTGTTGTTTCTAATGGCTGAGTAATATTCCACCGTATACATAGACCACAGCTTCTTTATCCATTCATCTTTCGATGGACACCAAGGCTCCTTCCACAGTTTGGCTATTGTGGACATTGCTGCTAGAAACATTGGGGTGCAGGTGTCCTGCCATTTCACTGCATCTGTATCTGTGGGGTAAATCTCCAGTAGTGCAATTGCTGGGTCTTAGGGTAGCTCCATTTTTAACTCTTTAAGGAACCTCCACGCAGTTTTCCAGAGTGGCTGCACCATTTCACATTCCCACCAGCAGTGCAAGAGGGTTCCCCTTTCTCCACATCCTCTCCAATATTTGTTGTTTCCTGCCTTGTTAATTTTCACCACTCTCACTGGTGTGAGGTGGTATCTCATTGTGGTTTTGATTTGTACTTCGCTGATGGCAAGTGATGCAGAGCGTTTTCTCATGTGCTTGTTGGCCATGTGTATGTTGTCTTTGGTGAAATTTCTGTTCATGTCTTTTGCCCATTTCATGATTGGATTGTTTCTTTGCTGTTGAGTTTAATAAGTTCTTTATAGATCTTGGATACTAGCCCTTTATCTGATAGGTCATTTGGAAATATCTTCTCCCATTCTGTAGGTTGCCTTTTTGTTTTGTTGACTGTTTCCTTTGCTGTGCAAAAGCTTCTTATCTTGATGAAGTCCTAATAGTTCATTTTTGCTTTTGTTTCCCTTGCCTTCTTGGATGTACCTTGCAAGAAGTTGCTGTGGCCAAGTTCAAAAAGGGTGTTGCTTGTGTTCTCCTTTAGGATTTTGATGGAATCTTGTCTCACATTTAGATCTCTCATCCATTTTGGGTTTATCTTTGTGTATGGTTAAAGAGAGTGGTCCAGTTTCATTCTTCTGCATGTGGATGTCCAATTTTCCCAGCACCATTTATTGAAGAGACTCTTTTTTTCCAGTGGATAGTCTTTCCTCCTTTGTCAAATATCAGTTGACCATAAAGTGGAGGGTCCACTTCTGGATTCGCTATTCTGTTCCATTGATCTGTATGTCTGTTTTTGTGCCAGTACCACACTGTCTTGATGACCACAGCTTTGTAGTACAACTTGAAATCCGGCATTGTGATGTCCCCAGCTCTGGTTTTCTTTTTCAATATTCCTCTGGCTATTTGGGGTCTTTTCTGATTCCACACAAATCTTAAAATAATTTGTTCCAACTCCCTGAAAAAAGTCCATGGTATTTTGATAGGGATTTCATTGAATGTGTAAATTGCCCTGGGTAGCGTTGACATTTTCACAATATTAATTCTGCCAATCCATGAGCATGGAATATTTTTCCATCTCTTTGTGTCTTCCTCAATTCCTTTCAGAAGCGTTCTGTAGCTTTTAGGGTATAGATCCTTTACCTCTTTGGTTAGGTTTATTCCTAGGTATCTGATGCTTTGGGTGCAATTGTAAATGGGATTGATTCCTTAATTTCTCTTTCTTCAGTCTCATTGTTGGTGTATAGAAATGCCACTGACTTCTGGGCATTGGTTTTGTATCCTGCCACACTGCCAAGTTGCTGTATGAGCTCTAGCAATCTTGGGGTGGAGTCTTTTGGGTTTTCTATGTACAGTATCATGTCATCTGCAAAGAGGGAGAGTTTGACTTCTTTTTTGCCCATTTGAATGCCTTTTATTTCTTTTTGTTGTCTGATTGCTGAGGCTAGGACTTCTAGTACTATGTTGAATAGCAGTGGTGAGAGTGGACATCCCTGTTGTGTTCCTGATCTTAGGGGAAAGGCTTCCAGTGTCCCCATTGAGAATGATTTTTGCTGTGGGCTTTTTGTAGATGGCTTTTCAGATGCTAAGGAATGTTCCCTCTATCCCTACACTCTGAAGAGTTTTGATCAGGAATGGATGCTGTATTTTGATGCTTTCTCTGCATCTATTGAGAGAATCATATGGTTCTTGTTTTTCCTCTTGATATGATCTATCACGTTGATTGCTTTGTCAGTGTTGAACCAGCAGGCATCCCGGGGAAAAATCCCACTTGGTCATGGTGAATAATCTTCTTAATGTATTGTTGGATCCTATTGGCTAGTATTTTGTTGAGAATTTTTGCATCTGTGTTCATCAGAGATATTGGTCTATAATTCTCCTTTTTGGTGGGGTCTTTGTCTCGTTTTGGAATTAAGCTGATGGTGGCCTCACAAGACAAGTTTGGAAGTATTCCATCCCTTTCTATCTTTTTCGGAACAGCTTTAGTAGAATAGGTATTGTTTCTTCTTTAAACTTTTTTTTAAAAAAGATTTTATTTATTTATTCATGAGAAACAGAGACACAGGCAGAGGGAGAAGCAGGCTACATGCAGGGAGCCCGATGGGGCACTCGACCCTGGGTCTCCAAGATCACACCATGGGCGGAAGGTGATGCTAAACCACTGAGCCACCCAGGCTGCCCTTCTTTAAATATTTGATAGAATTCCCCTAGGAAGCCCTTTGGCCCTGGACTTTTGTGTCTTGGGAGGTTTTGGATGACTGCTTCAATTTCCTACCTCGTTATTGGGCTGTTCAGGTTTTCTATTTCTTCCTGTTCCAGTTTTCGTAGTTGTGGTTTTCCAGAAATGTATCCATTTCTTCTAGATTGCCTAATTTATTGGTGTATAGCTGCTCATAATATGTTTTTAATAGTGTATTTCCTTGGTATTGATTGTGATCTCTCCTTTTTCATTTGTGATTTTATTAATATGAGTTTTTTCTCTTTTGTTTTTTGATAAGGCTGGCTAATGGTTTATTTTATTCTTTCAAAGAATCAACTCCTGGTTTTGTTTATCTGTTATACAGTTCTTCTGGTCTTTATTTCATTGAGTTCTGCTCGAATCTTTATTAACTGTCTTCTGCTTGGTGTAGGTTTTATTTGCTGTTCTTTCTCCAGTTTCTTTAGGTGCAAGGTTAGCTTGTGTATGAGTGTTTTCCAATTTTTTGAAGGGTGCTTGTATTGCAATGTATTTCCCTCTTAGGACTGCTTTTGCTGTATCCCAAAGATTTGGAATGGTTGTATCTTCTTTTTCATTAGTTGCCATGAGTCTTTTTAATTCTCTGATTTCCTGGTTGACCCTTTCATCTTTTAGCAGGATGCTCTTTAAGTTCTACGTGTTTGAGTTTCTTCCGAATTTCTTCTTGTGATTGAGTTCAAGTTTCAAGGCATTATGGTCTGAAAATATGCAGGGGATAATCCCAATCTTTTGGTATCGGTTAAGACCTGATTTGTGACCCAGTATGTGATCTATTCTGGAGAAAGTTCCATGTACACTTTAGAACTATGTGTATTCCGTTGCGTTTGGATATAAATTTCTGTAAATATCTGTGAAATCCATCTGGTCCAGTATATCATTTAAAGCTCTTGCTTCTTTGGAGATGTTGTGCAAAATATCTGTCATTTGCAGAAAGTGCCGTGTTGAAGTCTCTCAGTATTAGTGTATTATTATCTAAGTATGTCTTTACTTTGGTTATTAATTGATATACTTGGCAGCTGCCACATTCTGGGCATAAATATTCATGATTGTTAGGTCCTCTTGTTGGATAGATCCTTTAAGTATGATATAGTGTGCCTCTTCATCTCTTACTACAGTCTTTGGGATAAACTTCAATTTATCTGTTATGAGGATTGCTACCTCTTCTTTTTGAGGAGCATTTGAATGGTAAATGGTTCTCCAATCTTTCATTTTCAGGCTGTTGGTGTCCTTAGGTCTCAAATGAGTCTCTTGTAGACAGCAAATAGATGGGTCTTGCTTTATTATCCAGTCTGAAACTCTGCATCTTTTGATGGGATCATTAAGCCCATTCACGTTCAGAGTTACTATTGAAAGATATGAATTTAGTGTCATCATAATACTTATTCAGTCCCTGTTTTTGTGGATTATTTCTTTGGGCTTCCTCTTTGTTTTACAGAATCCCCCTTAATATTTCTTGCAGAGCTGGTTTGGTGGTCATATTCTTTCAGTTTCTGCCTATCTTGGAAGCTCTTTGTCTCTCCTATTCTGAATGAGAGCATTGTTGGATAAAGTATTCTTGGCTGCATGTTCTTCTCATTTAGGACTCTGAATATATCCTGCCAGTCCTTTCTGGCCTGCCAGGTCTCTGTGGAGAGGTCTGCTGTTAATCTAATATTTCTCCCCATATAAGTTAGGGATCTCTTGTCTCTTGCTGCTTTGAGGATTTTCTCTTTATCTTTGGAATTTGCAAGTTTCACTATTAAATGTCGAGGTGTTGAGCGGTTTTATTGATTTTAGGGGGGACCTCTCTAACTCCTGGATCTGAATGCCTGTTTTCCTCCACAAATTAGCAAAGTTATCAGCTATGGTTTGTTCAAATATGCTTTCTGGCCCTCTGCCCCTCTCGGCACCCTCTGGAACCCCAATTATACCTAGATTTTTCCTTCTGAGGCTATCATTTATTTCCCTTAGCCTTTACTCATGGTATTTTTAATTGTTTTTCTCTTTTTTCCTCAGCTTCCTTCCTTGCCATCAACTTGTCTTCTGTGTTACTCATTCTTTCTTCTACCTCATTAACCCTTGTCGTTTGGACCTCCTGTTTGGATTACATGTCATTTAATTGATTTTTAATTTTGACCTGATTAGATCTAAATTCTGCAGTCATGAAGTCTCTTGAATCCTTTATGCTTTTTTCCAGAGCCACCAGTATCTTTATAATTGTGCTTCTGAATTGGCTTCCTGACATCAAGTTGTAATCCAAATTCTGTAACTCTGTGGCAGAGAGTACTGTTTCTGATTCTTTGTTTTGTGGTGAGTTCTTCCTTCTAGTCATTTTGCTCAGTGCAGAGGGGCTGTATGAGTGGGCTGCATCAAGAATATAAATAATAGTGATAGGGAATATAAAGGAAGGGAAAAGAAATGTTGGGAAATATCAGGAAGGGAGACAGAACATAAAGACTCCTAACTCAGGGAAACGAACTAGGGGTGGTGGAAGGGGAGGAGGGCGGGTGGTGGAGGGGAATGGGTGACGGGCACTGAGGTGGACACTTGACGGGATGAGCACTGGGTGTTTTTCTTATGTTGGTAAATTGAACACCAATAAAAATTAATTAAAAAAAAAAAGAATATCAACCACGACCTAAGTAAATTTCACTCTAGATGATTCTGCCAAGGTCAGAAACCAGAAATTGAAAACAAAGATCAGAACGAAATATAAAAGGACCACTAAAGTAAAAAACGAATTTTAAAAGAAAGTAGTAAAAAAATAAAAGGCCAGGAATCCTAAAGAAGAGAAAAAAAAAAAGAAAAGAAAAGAAAAAAAAAAGAAAGGTGGGGGGAGACTGGGAGATGGTGTTGGTGACGAAGTTGTAGTGGAGGGAGAATGTAGTCTACCTGAGGGGTTCTAGAATGTGATCCTCTTGTTTCTGAATATATTAAGTTCTGTATATTAGAAGATGCTCTGTCCTAAATTTATATAAATCAGAAATATTTGAGAGGGCTCCAACACTGTCCACCAAAACATAAATGAGGTAAAAGATGGGGGCAGAATGAGAATGAGGAATCTCAGAGAATGAACCAGCGTGGTATGCCACTTGGTTCTGGGTGCATGCTGGTCATGTTTTAGAAGGTATTAACTTCTGCCACTGTAGAACAAAATGAGGCAGAGAAAAGAAAAAACATAAAACAAAATATCTTGTATATGTCCCAAAATTAAGTTGAGTATGTTGAAGAGAATCTACAAGTGGAAAATATATCTAGGTCCTATAATTGTAGAAATATGATAGTTATAAAGGAAGAATCTTAAAAATGAAGAGGTGGTAAAGTATTGTAGTTAAGGTGGGAAAAGGAAAAAAATTGGAAATTTACAGTCTAATATAAAAAGTTATACTGGCAAAAGGAAAGAAAAAAAGGGGGGGGGGTATCCTCTGGTTCCAAATACTGTAAATACCTACACTTCTGCCGGAGCTTTCCAGTGCTGATTGGTCAAGAACTTGCTCTTCCCCTGTTCTTCCAGCTGGTCTTCTGGGGGAGGGGCCTGCTGTGCTGATTCTCAGGTGTGTGCACCTGGGGGAGCTGCCCCACCCCCTGCCAGGTGCACGGCTCAGTGGGAGCTATTTATCTTGTGAGGCCTCTGCGCCCTGGGGGCCCTGTTCTGCCCCAGGAACAGGGTGAAACCAGGAGGAACAACAACACTGACGGCGGCCAGCTCTCCAGCTCTGGAGTCATCTCCCCCAGTAACTACCACAGTCTCTGAGTTCACAGTGGCCTGGGTGCTCTGGGGGTGGGGGGTGCTGATCTGCACAGCTTGGGGGTGCCCAGTGAGAGGAGCATCCTTGCTGCCCTGTGCCCTCCTTGCCTCCGCCTGTCCCAGGGGGAGTGCAGGATCCTGGGCTGTATCCGCCCAGTGCCCTGGGATCCGGGGCCTGTGCTACTGGAATCGTGTTTCCGGGGCCATGGCTGCCGAAGGCAGTGGGGTGTAGCCTCCACTCCTAGAGCTGCCGCCTAACCCAGTGGCTTCTCCCTGAGGCCCTGCCAGGTGAGTGCTCCAGCCCTTTACCCCTTTGGGCCCAGTCTGTGGTGCGCTCTCCCCCGGGGTGTGCACTTCCTCTGTTAGTGACTCTAGGAGACTGCAGACTCCACTGCCCCTCCTGCGATTCTGCTCAATTTCCCTGCTTAGTTAGCCTGTCTGGGAAGAATCCAGTGTGGATTTTTAAAGTTCTGCTCTCCGAGGTTGGGCTTTCCTGTCCCAGAGGCTTTCACTGCCCGGCCTTAGCATGGCTCCTCAGGGGCCCTCTCCCCCACTTGATCCTTTAACACACCCGCCCCCTTCCTACCTTGTTAGAAGCAAAAACCTTTCTCTCTGTAGTGTTCCAGCTGTTCTCTCTTTAAATCTCAGGTCGAATTCGTAGGTGTTCAGGATGGTTTGAAAGTTATCTAGGTAAGTTGGTGGGGCTGGGTGAGTTAAGGACCCCTACTCCTCCACCATCTTGCCCCACCTCCCTATAAGTAACACTTAAACCCAATTGTTAAAGATGGAAATAAAGAGATGTGCAAGAAGATACCATACAAAGATCAAAAGAGGAATGCTAATATTGATATCAGGTTAGTTGAAACTTTGGTTGAAAGCCCTCAGCATTATTATAGCAAACATTATGAATTGGTAAAATCTTGCATTTATGAAGGAGGATATGGTGGTGAAGATGGGTAGTTACCAGATCACTCTCTAAACAAAAGAATTAGAAATGTGTGTGAATTTTAATGAATTTTGGTCAAAGAACACTGCCTACCAAAGCCTATAAAGCACAATGCAAACTATATGTAAGGGAAAAAATCTATAGAATTAAATGTATTCAATATAAAAACAAATTTAAAAAATTCTCCATACCTGCATATCCAATTGAAAAGATTTTTAGCAATTGAAAAAAATTTTTTAGTAAGGGGCGGGGTAAGATGGCAGAGGAGGAGTAGGGTCCCCAAGTCATCTGTCCCTACCAACTTACCTAGATAACTTTCAAATCATCCTGAAAACTTATGAATTTGACCTGAGATTTATTAATTTATTTTTTGTAAAGATTTTATTTATTCACGAGAGACACAGAGAGAGAGAGAGACAGAGACACAGGCAGAGGGAGAAGCAGGCTTCATGCAGGGAGCCTGACGTGGGACTCCATCCTAGGTCCAGGATCAGGCTCTGGGTTCAAGGCGGCACTAAACCGCTGAGCCACCTGGGCTGCCCTCGACCTGAGATTTAAAGAGAGAACAGCTGGAATGCTACAGAGAGAAGAGTTTGAGCTTCTAACAAGTACAGCTTGTTTTTAGTCACTCTGCACTGAGCAAAATGACTAGAAAGAAGAACTTAACCACCAAAAAATTTTTTAAAAGAAATTGTAAGATACACATGCCATAAATTTTACCATCTTGACCATTTTTTAGTGTACTGTTCAGTAGTGTTAAGTACATTCACATTGTGCAATCAATTTCTAGAACTCCTTTTATCTACCCCAGCCTCTGGCAGCCACCATTTACTTTTCAGTCTCTGAACTCGACTATGCGAAGTACCTCATTTAGGTGGGATCATCTTACCACATCTAGCTTATTTCATTTAGTATAATGTTCTCAAGGTTCATCAATGTAGTATCGTATTTCGGAATGTTTTAAAAAAGATTTTGAGAGAGAGCACAAATCGGGGAGGGGGGGCAAGCTGACTTCCCGCTAATCAGGGAGCCCTTTGTGGGGCTCAATCCCAGAACCCTGGGATCTTGACCTGAGGTGAAGGTAGACACTTAACCAACTTGAGCCACCCAGGTGCCCCTGGAATTTATTTATTTTTTTTAAGAATTTCTTTTTAAGCTGGAATATTCCATTAAATGTTTTAGACATACACCCTCCCCTAACATTTGTTTATCCTTTTATCCCTTGATGAGTACTTGGATTGTGGCTATTGTGAATACTACTAAGAACATAAGTGTACAAATGTCTCTTTAAGATCCTGCCTTTAGTTTTTTTCTGGAATTTTTAAAATTCCAGCGGTGACATTGTTGGGAGTATTAAAATCCTATTTTTAAGTTTTCGAGGAATCACCATTTTGTTTTCTTTTTTTCTTTTTTCTTATTTAAGATTTTATTTATTAGAGCCAGAGCCAGAGAGAGAGAGAGAGAGAGAGAAACAAGAAGAGAGACAGGCAGAGGGAGAAGCAGGCTCCATGCAGGGAGCCGGATGCGGGACTTGATCCTGGGTCTCCAAGATCATGCCCTTGGCTGAAAGCGGCGCTGAACCGCTAAGGCACTGGGGCTGCTCACCATTCTGATTTCTGTATGTGCTGTACCATTTTACATTCCCTCCAGTAGTACACAAATGCTCCAATTTCTCCACATCCTGGCCAATACTTTTTTTTTTTTTTTGATGGTAGCCATCCTAAGAGTTTTGAGATATATTATCTCATTATAGCTGTGATTTCCAGTTTCCTAATGATTTGATGATGTTGAACATATTTTCATGTGCTTAGTGAGTTTATCTGGAGAAATGTATATTCAAGTCCTGTGCTTTATATCCAATTCTAAGCATTTAGGATACATGAACCTATAAACTGAAACCTACAAGAAGGAATTAATAGTTAAAAGGTGAAATTAATGGAAAACACAAAGTAGAAAAGATACATAAATCTAAATCCCAGTTCTTTGAGAAGACTAACAAAATGAAGATCTCCTTCATGATACTGATGAAAAAAGAATAAAAGTAGTAGTGGAAACAAAAAAGATGTAGTCACAGACACAGAAGAGTGTTAATTGTAAGAAAAGAGTACTACAAGTTTATTGTAACAAAATCACAGATTAAAGATTTCAAAATTAAGAGGAATCATTTTCTGGCTGATTAGAAATCAGAATCAACCTTTAGGAAGTGGAAAACTTGCATACACCTTTGAGTATAGATTTGATCAAAATGATTTTAAAGTATATGTGAAAGAATAAATGCCTGAAACATGGTCAAGAACAGAATCAAAAGGATTGAAGAAGAGTTTGCCTTTTTTGTATAAAAGCATGTACTTTATCTGTATAGTTTTAGTGCTGGAATAGTAAAAAAAACAGGTCAGAGGAAGACAGATTTAGACAGAAGCATATATGAAAATGTAGTATATATCAGTGATGGTGGTATAACCACACACCTGGAAGAAAATAAAATTAGGTACTTAAAAATATTTTAAAAATATTATGAGCAAATTCTAGATTGAAAATTTACATGTTAAAAGACAGCAGTTATATGGGATGATCATCCCATGCTCATGCACTGGGAGCCCGACGTGGGATTCGATCCCCATCCCTGGATCTCCAGGATTGCGCCCTGGGCCAAAGGCAGTCGCCAAACCGCTGTGCCACCCAGGGATCCCTGTGTGTGGTGTCTTTATCTGGTTTGGTATTGGGGTAATGCTGACCTCATAGAATATATTTGGAAGTTTTCCCCCCTTTTTTGGGGGGGGGGTGGGAATAGTTTGGGAAGAGTAGGTATTAACTCTCCTATACATGTTTGATAGAATTCGCCTCTGAAGCCATCTGGTCCTGGACATTTGTTTGGTGGGAGTTAAATCCATCTGTTTCAGTGTGTCTTTCAAAGCTATTGCTTTCTTGTTGATTTTATGTTCAGATTATCTATCCATTGACCTAAGTGGGGTGTTAAAATCCCCTACTATTATTATGGAATAATTCCTTAATGTATGTTATTAACTGTTTTATGTATTTGGGTGCTCCTGTGTTGGGTGCAAAAAATTTATAATTGTTAGTTCTTGTTGGATTGTTTTCATCTTTATTATTATATAGTGTTTTCCTTTGTCTTTTGTTAAATTGTTGTTTTAAAGTCTGTTTTGTCCAATGTGAGTATTGCTACCCTGGCTTTATTTTGACATCTGTTTGCATGATAAATATTTCTCTATCTCCTCACTTTAAATCTGCAGTTGTCTTTACATCTAAAATGAATCTCTTGTAGAGAGAAGATAGGTCTTTTTCTGTCTCTCTCTCTTTAAATCTATTCTGTGATTGTATGTCTTTTGTTTGGAGCATTTAGTCCATGTACATTCAAAGTAGTTGTTGATAGGTATGTATTGTCATTTTGTTTTGGTTGTTTCTGCACACTTTCTTTGATCCTTGTCTTTCTTTCATGATTTGCTGATTTTCTTTAGAATTATATTTGGGTGTCTTTCTCTTTATTCTGTGCATATTTATTTATTTATTTTTAATATTTTATTTATTCATGATAGAGAGGCAGAGACACAGGCAGAGGGAGAAGCGGGCTCCATGCAGGGAGCCCAATGTGGGACTCAATCCTGGGACTCCAGGATCACGCCCTGGGCTGAAGGCAGGCACTAAACCTCTGAGCCACTCAGGGACCCCAATTCTGTGCATATTTATTAATGATTTTTGAAATGTGATTACCATTAGGTTTGTTATATAGGATCTGATGCATATAGCAGTCTGTATTAAGTTGTTTGTTTAAATTTGAACCCATTTTTTACTCCTCTGCACATTTTAGGTATATGTTTTTATATTTTATGGCTTTTTATTTTGTAAGTTCCTTGACTGATTTTTTTTTTTACACAAATATTCATTTTTACTGCTTTTGTGTTTCCCACCCACATTCTGTTATTTTGATCTCTCCTTTTCAGTCAGAATCTTTCTTGGAGGGCTAGTTTAGTGGTCATGAACTGTTTTTGTTTGGGAAACTCGATGTTTTTCACTCCATTCTTAATGCTAGCCTTGCTGGATAGAGTATTTTTGACTGCAGTTTCCCATTCAGCACTCTGAATATATCATGCCATTCCCTCTGGCTTGGAAAGTTTCTGCTGGAAAGTTTTCTTATTGCCTTATGAGGTTTCCCTTGTAGGTTATTGTCTTTTGTCTTTCTGCTTTAAAATTTTTTTCTTCATCACAGTATTTTGCTAGTTTAATTACAATATGTCTTAGTGTGGATCTGCTTTTGTTGATTTTTTTGGGGGTTCTTTATGCCTCCTGTATTTGTATTTCTATTTCCTTTCCCAGATTATGGAGGTTTCCAGCTATTTCTTCAAATTTTTTGCTCCTTTCTTTCTTCTGGGATTCCCTATAATATGAATGTTAGTACATTTGATGGAGTCACCAGGTTTCCTAAGTCCTTATTTTGTGTGTGCATGCGTGCGTGTGTGTTGTTGAACTTGATTACTTTCCAATACTCTGTCTTCTAGGTCATTAATTCATCACTCTGCTTCTTCCAGCCTGCTGTTCACTGCATCAAGTGTGTTTCCACTCTTCATCTCTGATTTTTTTTTTTTAACTCTCTGATGGTTTTTTTTTTTTTTTTAAACTTCTTTGTTAAGGTTTTCACTGATGTCTTCCACTCTTTCCTGAAGTCCAGTGAATATCCTTATGATCATTGCTTTAAATATTCCATCAGACATGTTACTTGTATCTGTTCTGTTTAGGTCTCTGGCCATGGCCTTGTCCTGTTCTTTCATTTGGAATAAATTTCTCTGTCTTCTCATTTTTTTTTCTGAGTTCCTGTGCCTGTTTCTGTGTGTTAGGTAAGTCACCTATGCCTTCTGAGGGGAGGAGGGCCTGCTCTGCTTGGATTGAGGTGAGTGCGACTAGGAAGGATGGTTTCACTGTGCATGGAGGGGGGCAGGGCTTGGTGTAATCAAGTTAGGTACCAAGTGTAGGAGCTGCTCTGGTTCCTGTAGGTGACTGCTGCTTATGCTGAGGGTGGGGGAAGGAAATGGGGCCTTCTAGTTCCTTTGTTCCTGGAGATCTCTCTGTGAATGCTGTCTCTCTGATACATGCTCCAAGATGAGCAAATAATCTTCCCACTGTGTGCCCCAGGTACTCCTCAGATTGGCTTTTTCAGTCTTTATGTCCATGGACTGTTTGCTTGTCTTCTTTCTGAGAGCAGTTCAGTGTGTCCTGGCTGTATTTGAGCCAAGCACACTGACCTTTAGAACTCCATGCTTTAAGCCCAACTTGTCAGAAGTAATGAAACTTGGTCCCTCTCGTTCTCCATACCAATTGCTATAGGGATTCATACCCCTCCACCCCCCACAAACCAGGGAGATCTTTTTAAGCAAGATTGGAAACTTAGAAATTATGAAATAAGTGGCAGCACATTTAATGATATGAAATCTTAACATTTTCAGGCTAAAATAGAAAAATATATTTAGAAAGCTTTCTGTGATTCAAGTGACATTTACACATTGACATTAAGAAAACAAATTAAGGTAAGTGGGTAAATCTGATTAATCAAATAATAAAGAAGCAAATATAAATGGTCACCAACATGGAAAGTGGCTAAGATTCACTAGTAGTCACTAGTCAGAAGAAAAATTCAAAATAAAGTGATAAGTAGGCCAGGCAAAATTAAAAAGCTACTCCTTTGGTTGCAGTGGGGATGTGGAGGAAAGATGGCAGCATAATTTGATATGGCTTTTTGGGAGAGCAATCTAGCATCATCAGTTAAGAGAGTCTTTTACACAGTGTGCATATATACCAGTATGCATCACATGCACACATACATCCTTAGACTTCAATTCCACTTGCGTGACTGTCTTGGAAAAACCTGCCAACATGCTAAGTGATGCAAGAGAACGTTTTATTGTGCCATTGCTTGCAGAGACAATAGAAAGCAAAGGTAATGACTGTTAATCAAGATATGGCTGAATAAGCTATGATATGTGCAGACCATCTGCAGCCATGAAACAGAAGCACTAGAGCTGTGTCCTATGTCTGGGGGAAATTTCGAGAGGTGTTGAATGTGAAGATCAAATTGCAGGAATGTGTATATATTCTAATTCTGTTATTATTAGTAAAACTTCTGTATTTGTGTTAATATGATATGCTGGAGAAAAATATAGAGGGATATGTATTAAGCAAGGGAAAGGGAGAGAAGGAAGGAAAAAGACAACTAAAACCTTACTGAATGATCTGTGTGATAGCATCATACTTATTTGTAGGCAATGTACATAGTTCCTATATATTCTATATAAATTGGTTTATAAAGTATATATGCATAGTAACTTCCAAAAAGTGAAGTTGGAAACAAACCTATATAGTGTTTTCCTTGTGCAGATCCTCTTTAAGGTCATAGTTGTTTTTTGGGGAAGGTAAACACAGTCTTGCAGGGCTGGGCTCAGCCACCGTGTTCACACAGCTGATTTCTCTGACCAAATAAAAGTCTGTTAGGAGACTGAAACTTTTCTTTGTGATGCTTTCTTCAGCTCACCAAGTGAGGTTATTCAGACCCCTGTGCTTTTCTGGCATTATTTTTGTGACTCAGATACGGTTTTCTATATTGCCCCTTACCTGTCTGTCATTAGGCCATTACACCTGAGGGTATCTTAAAAGCTCATATTTATAATGTTTAGAGTCAGGTTCATCAACAAGAGCTGGATGGTTGCAAACAAAAAAAAGAACTGAACATTTGTGAGTAATGTATGCAGACACATTGGCTTTAGGATCCAATTTTTAAAAATGTTTTTACTTGTATGATATCTGAAGAAATTGATTTACTTTAGTAGTAGCAGTAGTTAAATACCTTTTAAAAATAGTTTCTCTTGCAATTTCATGATGTGTTTTAGTTATGTTGACATAGAATTTTTAAAAAAATTGTAGGAGATTTATTTCTAGGCTGAATAAAAATGTGACAGTTGCTTACTATTATCATAAATAGAAAAGAAAGCCCCCCCAAATTTGCAAGGAGCATTAAAACAATATTAGGAGCTCAGAATAGATGGGTATTATGTTTTCCTTTTTTGTTTTGTTGTTTTTTTGCTGGACTGAATATAAAAGCTGAAAGCATGTTCTAGTCAGATGTCCCTGAGCCCTCTCTGTTGTAAGTTGCAGAAGTGTGCTTGGTACTATAGTTCTGGGAGAGTGAACATAAAAATCCAGCAGTCTCTAATTCAGAAAACAATGATCTCTGACATGATCACTGCAGGTCATACATATCCTTGTATAACAATATCAAGAGAAACTTTGTTTCAAGGTTTATACAAGGAGAAATTAATCTGTGCCGCAATAGTAGTTTTGCAGGACTTCTATATATAAAACATTGAGGTTAGTTCCCCCCCATGTAATTATGACTTGCATTTTATTATAGATTTTATTTTAGTATTTTATTTTAAGGATTTTATTTGAGAGCTTGTGTGTGTGTATGCAAGGAGGGGAAGGGAGATAGTGCATGAGCAAAAGGGGAAAGGGCAGAGGGAGGAGGAGAAGCAGGTTCCCCATTGAGCAGGGAGCCAGACTTGGGGCTTGATCCCAGGACACCAGGATCATGATCTCAGGTAAAAGTAGATGCTTAACTGACTGAGCCACCCAGGTGCCCCTCATTACGGATTCTTAAATAAATATTTTATTTATGGAAGACTTGAAGTTTTGTTGCTGAACTTTGGAGCTCCATCGAACCTGGTTTGATAACTCCACTGTGGTATGTGGAAGAAATGTCATTAGAAACTGCATTTTGGGTTTGGAGGATTTTATTTTTTAGATGATTTATTAGTTTAGTAAAAAAGCTCATGTTAATAAAAATGTATTTTCTGTTTTCTTTAGGATCTGGCTTGTTTGAGGTTGACAGTATTTCCGTAGATATCTTCATTTCAAAAGAACACATTGATTGAAAAAAGATTTTGGGATATAACATTTGTTAAGAAACGAATGAGAATTAAAGACTGAGCTAATATTTTAATTAAACATAAATATATCATGGAAACAAACAAAAGTAGCTGTCACTTTTTTGAAATCAGTTTTCCTGGAAAAAAATTGTAGAATCCTATTTAGCGATATGAACACATTAAGTATATTTTACTTATTCCTACAACAACATGAGTTCATTTTTCCAAAAAATTCTTCTTAATCTGAAGATGGGAGTATGGTAACCTCACTTATCAGGACCTGTGATATGTTTAAGAACCTAAATTCCAGAATGGATTCTTAAAAAGATCTTTCAGCCTGAATTCTGTACTCTGGTCATGCCTTTCCTTTCAGTGTTTCCGTGGAATGTCTCCTCCTCAGTCATAAATGACCTTGTAGTGTGAAATTTATGAGATTTTTTTCTCACGTTAATCAGCTTTTGGCAGTAATATTTGGTATCTTTGTTGAGATGGACATCACCTTGTCCAGATTATGCAGTTTGGGCTGCTGTGGCATCAGTGTCCAGCTGTTATCAGGTTGGTAGAATTATACTGTCATCACATGCTTTGATTTTGAATTCTTTTATTTCTCTTTTAAGCATAATAACTAAAACATTCTTTTCAAACAATCATATTGTTCATGTTTCTGATGTTTGTATTCCTGAGCTAATCTGTATTTAGTTTGGATCTAATTTTTAAGATTTAGAGTCTGGATTTTTCTAAACTGCTACTTTGAATATCTCCTACTCTTCTTGAAATTTTTCAGGGGATCCCTATTATGTTCAGGATAAAATTCAAACTTTTAAGCTTGCAGGACTGCTGTTCACAGTAAAGTTGATTTACCCTTTATGGGGGTACCAGTAAGGAATCAAATTCCACCAGTTTGTCTACCCAGGCTCTGGGGCTATTGGCAGTGGTGGAGCATATCTCCCATTCACTCAAGGGCATCATATGGCTAGCAGAGCCTTTATGTAAGGCTCTTACTTTTTTTTTTTTTTTAACCTGGCTTTTACTTTGTCTTTAAACTATACCTTATTCTTTATTTCTGTCAAACCACAGACCTATGTTTATTATGGTCCTGTTATCTGAAACTACTTGAGGTTCTCCAAATGTACTATGTTTTATAGTGCCTTTCTTGTAATAATAATAAGAGCCAATATTTATTAAACACGAATGCTGGACACTTTATTGCATTATCTTACTTAGTCCTTATTAAATGAGACTAGGTCTCCCCTTGCCCTCATTAAAGACACCTGAGGAAATGTTTAGTGATTTTTTTCCCAGGGTCACTTGGCTATGAAGTGGTGGAGTCATGATTTGAACCAGTCTATGAAGATTGGACTGTTTTTTTTTGAGATATAGTTAATATATAACATCAAATTGGTTGTATGTAGATGTACAAAATGATTTGATATGTATACACTGAAAAATGATCGGCACTGTAAGTCTAGTTAACCACCACACATCATTTTTTTTTTCTTGTGATGAGAACTTTTAAGATCTGTTCTCTGAGTAACTTTCAAATATACAATATGGTATTATAACTATAGTCACTATGCTATATGTTAAACCCTCAGGACTTAAATTTATTTATCACTGGAAGTTTGTGTCTTTTGACCATCTTCACCCATTTCATTCACATCTGCCCTTGGCAACCACCAGTCTGTTCTCATAGATTAGTTCGGTTGACTTTTTAGATTCCACAAATACGTGAGGTTATATAGTATTTGACTTTCTGATTTACTTCACTTAGCATAATGCCCTCAGGCTCTATCTAGGTTATCACAAGTGGCAGGATTTTATTCTTTTTTTTTATGGCTGAATAATATTGATTGCATATTTGCCACATTTTCTTACCCATCATCCATTGATGGACACTTAGATTGTTTCTGTGTCTTGGCTATTGTAAATAATGTTGCTGTGAGCATAGGGATACAGATAATCTCTTTGAGTTAATGGTTTTATTTCTTTCAGATAAATACTCGGAAGTGGAACTGTTGGATCATATGATAGTTCTATGTTTACTTTTTTGAGAAATCTCCAAATTGTCTTCCATTGTTGCTGCACCAATTTAAATTCTCATGGACAGTGTAGAAGTATTCTTTTCTCCATATCCTCATCAGCATTAGCTATCTCTTTTGGATAATAGCCATTCTAACATTGATATCAACTGAGTTGATACATCATTGTGGCTTTGATTTGCTTTTCCCTGATGGTTAGTACTATTGAACACCTTTTCATGTACCTGTTGGACATTATAATGTCTTTTTTGGAAAACTTTTTGTTCAAGTACTTTACCGGTTTTCACTCAGATGGTTTATTTTGTTGTTGAGTTGTATGAGTTATTTATATATTTTGGATATTAACCTCTTAACAGTTGTATGATTTACAAATATGTTCCCCTATTTCATACGTTATTTCATTTTGTTGATGGTTTGCCTTGCAGAAGCTTTTTAGTTTGATGTAGCCTCAATTGTTTATTTTTTCATTTGTTGCCTTTGCTTTGGTAAAAATTCAAAATATTACCAAGACTAATGGTAAGGAGCTTACTACTCTTCTAGGAGATTTATGGTTTTAGGTTTTATGTTCAAATATTTAATCCATTAAGTTTATTTTTGTGAGTGATGTATGAAAGTGCTTACAGTTTCATTGTTCTGCGTGTGGCTGGCTGTTCAGGTTTCCCAGCACCATTTATTGAAGAGACTATCCTTTCTCCCCTGTATATTCTTGGCTCCTTTGTTGTAAATTAAATGACCATATATGCATGGGTTTATTTCAGGGCTCTCTATTCCATTGATTTATGCATCTGTTTTTATGTAGATACCATATTGTACTGATTACTATAGCTTTTTGATAGTTTGAAATCAGGAAGTGTGATGCTTCCAGCTTTGTTATTCTTTTTGAGGATTGCTTTGGTTATCCCGGGTATTTTGTGGTTCTATACAAATTTTAGCACTCTTGGTTCTATTTCTGTGAAAAATGTGACTAGAATTTTGATAGGGATTGCATTGACTCTGAGATTGCTTTGGGTAGTATGGATATTCTTAGTATTCTTCCAGTTCATGAGCATGGATTATCTTTTCAGTTTTATTTGTGTCTTGTTTGGTTTCTTTCATCAGTGTCTTAGAGTTTTCAGTCTGCCAGTCTTTTGGTTAGATTTATTAGATTTATCCTAGGTATTTTATACTTTTTGATGCAATTGTAAATGGGATTATTTTCTTAATTAATAATTCTTAATTTTTGTATTCACTTTATTGAATTTATTCTAAAAGCTTTTGGTGGAGTATTAGGGTTTTCTATATATTGTATATTATCTGTAAATAGAGACAGTTTTATTTCTTTCTTTCTGATTTGGATGCTTTGTATTTCTTTTTCTTGCCTAATTTCTCTGGCCAGGACTTCCAATACTACGTTGAATAAAAGTAGCAAGAGTGGGCCCCTTTTTTGTTCCTGACCTTAAAAGAGAAGCTTTCAGTTTTTCACCACTGAGTGTAATGTTAGCTGTGGTCTTGTCCTATGTGGCCCTTATTATGTTCAGGGGTACATTCCCTCTGTACCCACATTAGTGAGAATTTTTATCCTAAATAAATGTTGAATTTTGTCAAATGCTTTTTCTGCATCTGTTTAGATACTCATATGGTTTTTATTCTTCATTTTGTTAAAGCGTATGATGTTGATTTGTGGATGTTGAACTGTTCTTGCATCCCTAGAATAAATACCTCCTTGATTGTGGTGTATGATCCTTTTAATGTATTGTTGGAATTTGCTTTGCTAATATTTTTATTTAGGATTTTTGCATCTGTGTTCATTAAGGATAGTGGCCCTGTAATTTTATTTTCTTGTGTCTTTTTCTGGTTTTGGTATCAGGGCAATGCTGGCCTTGTAAAAAGAATTTGCAAGTATTCCCTTCTCTTTTGTCTTTTGGAACAGTTTGAGAAAGATGAAGATTAGTTCTTTTTAAAATATTTGGTAGAATTCATCAGAGAAGCCATCTGGTCCTGGACTTCTGTTTGTTGGAAAGTTTTTGATTAAATTTGTAGAAGTTTTCTTGCATTTCTAGAGGTAGAATCTGAGGTCACCTTTTTGAGGACAAAATGCTGCTTTGAGAAGTTCACTTAGGTAGGCTTTTGGTTATGTAAGACAATACAGGATCTTATTCTGGAATGTGGAGCCAAACTGTTCAGCAGAGTAAAATCTAAGGGTTCCTTCTCCACCCCTCAACTGCCACCTCACCACCACCATTGGAAGAAGTGTTGTACTTCTCGATTATTTTTTGTAGGTCTTCAGGGATGCCAGAGGCCTGGATTTCTGGAAGGTAACCCTTCTTAATGGTTAGGTAAAACAGTAGGCTTCCCACAACCAGGTGTAATGTGGTCCTTTAGCAAACGAGTATTCATGTCAGTACTCCTGTCTTAAAATAAGGAGATTTAAAAGCATTGATCTTATAGAGATAGCAATATTATAGAAGTAAGCATATTTTGAGAAAAAGAAATCTAAAAAGAATGAATGCTGGAAAAGAAAAATTACACCATACTAAGTATGGCTAGTTGTGTCTTTATTTGAATTAGATATGGCAAAAAATACCAAAAGAGAATATTGATAAAGACATCAGAATCTTACTGAAGAAGCCAGTGAGACATATAGGAAAAGGTATCTGTGAAGCTGAGAGAAATCTTTGCTCTTAATCTTTAGTAAGGAAATTGGAGAAAGTTTTAATTCAGATGCTAGAGCCTGCAGTTAGATTTTTTACTTGCTGGTCCCTGAAAGATTTAATGACTTCTCACTTCTGTTCATTTGCTCATTTCTTTTGCTTTCTTGTATTTTCTGTGTTTAGGTGTTATTTAAAGTTGTAATCGCCCTTATAGACTCTGTTTAGATGTCACTTGATCCAAGAAATTCTGCCCCATTTGCACAAACCAAAAATGATTTTTTAATGTTCTTTCAGCAATTATGTGCTACAGGCAACACTTAATATAAATCTTCTGATATTCTCTAGTATGTGAAGCAATAGCTTTATAGGTTAAGGAGCATATTTCATTTGGCATTAGTAATGTTTATTTTGTCTTTAGTATACAGTACATACAGTGAGGTTTCGATTGCAGGAGACTTGTGTGTACTGATGTACTATCACCATGAGACAGTGAGAAGATGTATTCTTGAAAGACAGACTGATAGGTTAGAACTATCAGCAAAGAAAGAATGGGAAGGTAGTGGTACCAGTTGGAGACTCTTCCTTAAAGGTAATGTTCCTGCTGACTCTGCCAAAAGTACTTGAAGCAAGACCAAATCTTTATGCTTTCTGATGAATCGGTCAAGTCTACACCCTAAACATTGGGTCCAAATACTCTCACCAAGATGGTTTCCTGTCCAGAAGACCAAGGTATTTCTGACTTTCCTTTAGTTTTATTTCTGCCAAATTCTTGAGGGCCAGGAGCTAATCCACTAGAACAGCATTTCCCTGTAGCTTGGTTTTTAATTGTGTTCTGAATTTAGTTTATATTCCTAAATAGTTTTACAAGTTTTTTTTCTCCCCATGCCCCAGAGGAAGTTATGTGCTTCTGAACCTCTTGGGTACCATTTTAGTAAATTAAGAATTCAGTTCACTGAATGATACCCCTGTGACCTGAAAGAGTTAATACAAGTTTCTTAAGTACCTTATTAATTCCCAGGGAATAATTTATGCATTAGAGTGTAGTTGAGTAACTCGTCACTTACACACTACAGAAATTTCCCCCTCTTTGGAAAGTAGATTTGAGCCTCTGAAAACAAAGGGAGATTGAGTTTAAAGAATCATGTTTCATAAATAATGTAAACATGTAACATTTAGGTGAGAGAAGGTATTGTTTTAATAATGAAGATGAAGCAGTTTCAAATCCTAGCTTACCCTGTACTTTTATGAGACTTTGGTAGATTAACTTCTCTGTTTTTCTTATCTCTAAAGTGAGGATGATGTTTATGTCAGAGACAACATGGAATAGTGGGTTAAACAGTCATTGTGCCTAGGTTATGCACTAAAACTTGGGTTCAGTTTCTGGTTTCACTCCTTGATAGCTGTGTGACTTTATGCTTAAACTCTCTGATTCTGCTTTTTTTCTACTTGTAAGCTGTAATTAATACTAGTACCTAATTCATAAAGTTGTTGTGAAGAGTACCAACTCAATAATGTGAGCTCTTTTTATTATTCATCAGTGTGACTTTTGGAGCAGATGAAATGAAGTAGGGGATAAAAAGTGCCAAGTGCCGTGTCTAGGACATAGTAGCAAACACTGAATAGAGGATAGCTTTTGCTGTATTATTCATTACAGAAGATTTATCTGTAGAGTTCCTGTTTTAAGTTGCAATTGTAATAAGCCATTTAACACATACAATATTTTGACACTCTTCACCTCATTTCTCATGTTGTTAGGCTCTGTCCTATCTCTGGAAGGCACTTCTCACGGTTTTATGTGTGTCAGCATAGGGTTTATGTGGCTGGCTTGCTCTTTGTGCTCATTTTTATCACCTTGGCAGCAGTATCTTAGAAGTGAACTTTAGTTTTGGCATTGTGTTCATTTCCCTTCTATATCCTCTTTTCTTCCTACTTTTGCTGCTGCTTTTCTCAGTCTGTTGCCTTCAGCTGCCCTATGGTTGCAGTTAAAAAAAAAAAAAGCATCATGTATGTAGGTATATGACTTTGGTATTATGAGAACTGTGGTTCTGTGATAAGAGCAGGGTCTTACCCTTGTCAGACTTTGACTCATTATTACTTAATGGGAAAGTCATTCTTGGAGTCTCTCATCTGAAAAGGAGGTCAGCTCCTCAGGCTAGAGAGTGGGATAGACTGGGAAGAGGGTGATAGGAAGAACTCTGGTTTGTAAGATGAATTCTCCTTGACTCTTGGACCTGAGTGTGAGTAACAAGATGTCCAGAAAGGAGCTGTCCTACTGTTTCTCTAGTAGGGACCAGCTACTGGAGGCAGATGGAGGACTCAGAGTGAGAAATATGGGCAAATAGTCTATGGAGTTACACTTGCCTTTTGGGGCCAGAGCACATGTACATTGAGATAGCATCCTGGGTTGGTAGATCTAAGGGGTTTGCTTTTTGGGCATTATTGGATGGTTGCTGAAGTAGCAACATAGAGGATGAAGTTCTACTTGGGGCCTTCATATATGCCATCTTTTTATGAAGTACAGTGATGAATGTTCATGCTGTTGGTGGTGTATGGGTGAGGTGTCCCAATAACAGTAAGTTTGGTTTGGGAGGGGTAACTTGTTTTGAGTCGGTCAATATATATTATGGATCAAAGGGAAAGAGTGAGAGACTCCCCAGATCAGTAAATGATATAATCTAAAAAGCAGTAACAGGATGAATATTGCCACAAAGGAAAAAGTAATTTGGCAATGAGCTAAAAAATAATTTTTTTGTCCGTGTCTGTCTGAGCATTACCTATTGAAGAGAGGTTGATTTATTGGAGATGGTATCCTAGGGCAGGCATATTCTTATAGTGGAATGGATACAACATGATAGCACAAACTTCTGAAACCAGTAAATAACTCTTTGTCGTGATTCCAGTCTACTGAGTGCAGATTTGATACCACTTACTCTCCAGTGTAGCCCACCCATGAAGACAGATTGCGGTAATCAGAGGTATTCAGTGTTCAGAGATGCCTGGGTGGCTCAGTCAGTTAAGTATCTGACTTTGGCTTACGTCATGATCTTGGGGTCTTGGGATCAAGTTCCGTGTCTGGCTCTGCATTTAGCAAGGAGTCTCCCTGTCTCTCTCCCTCTGCCCCCTCACATGTATGCATGCTTGCTCTCTCTCAAGTGAATCTTTAAAGAAAAAGTATACAGTGTTCAGTTGTCTTGGTAGTTTTTCATTTTCTTGTAAACGACTAGTAATATAATAAAATATCATTTTGCTTTATATGATTTATTGCCTTTAAATTTCTGTGGCCTCTTTGAGGTGTTTTTCCTGAGTCTGATCAACTCTAGAATTGTGAAAAGGTCTCTGGGCCTTAAGACTGAGGATCCTATCCTGGACTGCTGGTGTGTATGGTGTTTGGCTGTGGCCAGCTAGCCTCTTCCCAGTGATGTCTCAGCTTATACTTTTATAGTTGCCAAACATGTCCTATTAATTTTGCTCCATTTTATAATGCTAAACTTTGCACCTGTTTATTCACTTATCACAATCATGTATGTGGAAATTGGCTTGAAACTTTACAATATGAGAGAAACCATTATATTTTTCCTCTATTAAAAGTGAAAAGAGTTTTGTTTCTGAGGAATTTGGCTTCAGATGGTTTTTATTTTGGGCTTGATGTTAAAGAGAATTATGAGAGAGTAAACACAATTAGTGACATCTGGTTGCTGCAAGGATCAATAATGTCTGATACATAGATATATATTATGTGGTAATATACCTAAGTTTCATTGGATAAAACTAGAAGAATAAAAACAATTTTCAAAGCTGCTTGGTAACTGTTATTTTGAGTCTACTACTAAACAGTTATTTTGAGTCTACTACTATCATTTTTAATGGGGTAGCCTTGTACTTTCGTGGATTGGTTAATCTTAAAAACCAGATGGTTAGTTGTAGCAAAATTTCATAAAGATTTTATGTCCTGTGTTTTGCTATCAGCAAAAAGCATAAGAATTTATTAACTAGGAAAGCTAAACATTACCCTATCTCAATGAGAAAACAAGCATATACGTAAGAATAAAAATTGATGAATCATTTTATTTACCTAATAATTTACTGTCATTACTCAAAAAGAACCCTAGGGGGATCCCTGGGTGGCGCAGCGGTTTGGCGCCTGCCTTTGGCCCAGGGCGCGATCCTGGAGACCCGGGATCGAATCCCACGTCAGGCTCCCGGTGCATGGAGCCTGCTTCTCCCTCTGCCTATGTCTCTGCGCCTCTCTCTCTCTCTCTCTCTGTATGACTCTCATAAATAAAAAAAAAAAAAAAAAAAAAAAGAACCCTAGGGGGGAAAATTAGAAAAAAATAGACCTTAGTATCATTGTCTTCTACAAAGAGAAACAATGGAGAAGAGGCAGGAAAAACAGTGCAAAATAACATGATGATAAATTCAAATGTTAGTAATTACAATAAATGTAAGTAGACTAGATGATTCTGTTAAAAGTTAGAGTTTCTCAGATTGGGTGGAAAAACCTAAATCAAAGAAGATGCTAGGTTTACAAGAAGCATATCTAAAACATAAGGATGCAGAAAGAAAAATGGAAAATTATATTTGAGAGATTTATTCTAATCAAAAGGAAGCTGTATAACTATGAAGACCAAAGAGACATTAAGGTAAAAGGCATTCCTAGAGATGAAGAAAATCTCTACACAATGGTAAAATGTTCAGTTCATCAGCTATGAAAACTGAGGTACCCAGTGATATAGGTGTGAGTTATATGAGGATAATCTACAGAGACAGATGAAAATAGACAAATTCACACTCCTTGGGAATATAACACACCTTTCTGAATAATTGATAGACCTAGCAGACAGGAATTTTTTTTTTTAAAGATTTTATTTATTTGTTCATGAGAGACATGCAGAGGGAGAAGCAGGCTCTATGCAGGGAGCCCGACATGGGACTCGATCCTGGGACTCCGAGATCATGCCCTGGGCCAAAGGCAGATGCTCAACCACTGAGCCACCCAGGTGTCCCCAGACAGGAAATTCAAAAGGATGTAGCTGAGTTTTTTTAAGATTTTATTTATTTAACAGAGCAAGTGAGCACAAGCATGGGGAGTTGCAGAGGGGGAAGGAGAGAGGCAGGCTCCTCATTGAGCAGGGTGCCCGATGTGGGGCTCGATCCCAGGACTCTCTCTCTCTCTGATTATGACCTGAGCTGAAGGCAGATGCTTAACCCACTGAGCCACCCAGACACTCCAGGATGTAGGTGATTTAAAGAGCATGAATAACAAGCTTGACCTAATAGTGATACATGGAACATTACTTATGCTTCTTGTATAACCTATTTTTTTCAAGCACATATGGACCATTTGACATTGGTTAGTAAAGCAAGACTTAACAAATGTTTGAAATCCTGTAGAGTATGTAGAGTATGGTGGAATTATGCAAAGAATCAATAATCAAAAGATAACAGGAAAATCCCTATGTGTTTAAAATTTAAGGACTATACTTGCAACTGTCTGATAATAAAGTTATATAAAAGTAACAGAAGGATAAAAAAGTGTCATTTAAAAACCAAAAAAATTACTGTACTGCTGGACACAGTAACTAAAAACTGTCAGCATGTGTATTTTTATTAATGCCCAAATATTAAAAAAATTTTTTTAAATGAAAAAAAAATTTTTTTTAAAGATTTATTCATGAGAGACACACAGAATCAGAAACATAGGTAGAGGGAGAAGCAGGCTCCCTATGGGGAGCCTGATGTGGGACTTGATCCCAGGACTCCAGGATCATGGCCTGAGCCAAAGGCTGACACTCTGAGCCACTTTTTTTTTTTGGCTCAGACACACTGAGCCACCCAGGTGCCCCATTGCCCAAGTATTTGATACTTCTATATTCCAGAGAACTCCAGTATTTTTGAAAATTTACCTGTAGGATCGTGATCATCTAAATTGGGTTAGGAAAATCTCGGAGCTACATGGGGAAACCTCATTCCTGCTGGTGGCAAGAGGGTGTGGCATGACCAGGAAGTCTGTGGATTTATTAGAAATAGAACATTTATATGCTACTTTTAGTTCACAGTGGCCTCTTTTTGTTTACCTAGAGCTGAAAGACCAGCTGAGCTTATAGTGTGACTGTGGGCTAGCTGCTTAAGGAAATTTGAGGCTCAGATAAGTTGAAGTAGTTATTTTTACTTCTGTGTTTAAATAACGGCAACAGAGGCACCTTTAGAGGCACACAAGCACAGGTTTGGGGTTTAACTACCCTTTCTCATTTCTGAGAAAAGAAATGTCTGAGGAAAAGGAAGGGGACTTTGTCCATTGCTACCGATTGTTGGTGATCTAGAGAAATCTATTCCCCTGCCCTCTACACTCCCTTTCTCTTTCCTTTTCAAAAGGATTCAGGCATTCCCCATTTCTAATAAGAAAATGAGTACAGGCCTACAGTTTGAAAGAATCTAAAGCAGACCAGACGCCAGGTTGAAGAAATAATTTGTCATGTCATGGATGCAGGGATATGCTATTATGTGGGAATAGTTTGTTGGAGTAGAAAGGCTCTGTCTTGAAAAACAAAGGATAAAAAAAAAAAAAAGAAAAAGGATAGAAACGTATGTTAGATGTCAGGTAGATATATATATGTGTTTCTGGTGATCATGTCCCATTGGCTCATTAGTTTTAATTTTAATTTACCTTTAATTTTTAATTAAGCCAATTTATAGTGTTTTTTTTTTCCTGAGGCAGTTTCTCTAACTTGTTATCTATTATTGTCATTGGTACCTTTTTTTGAGTAGAGGGTGGATATATAAGTAATGTAATTGGTGGCATGGAAAAACCTTAAATCCTGGGTTACTGCTTACAAATTTTAATCAATTTACAAATTTTAATATCATTTTGGCATTATTTTAAAACTTGGTGGCATTTAGAATAATTCATATAAATGTAGTCCATATTTGGATTTATATATGGAACATGACTCCTATTTTTTTAAAAATAACTATAAATTAAAAATAAAACAAAAATTGATATAAAATAAATATAACTGAGATAAAAGTTATATTTATAATTCTTGTAATTATTCCATATTCTATGTTTCTGCTCTTGGTAAAATTAAAAAAAAGGTGTGGCTCTTATAAGTTGTGCCTTGTGTGTAGTTTCCTTGATGGTGCATTGCAGAATTGTCTATTTCTGAATACCCAGTGGGGCTGCCTACTACTCCTGGATCTGTTACAAATGAGATACTTCCACTCTGTCATGAACAGAAACCACAATCATTACATTAACATATACATGCTATGGGAATCACAGCCATAGGGATCATGTTTATTTCATGTTTGTTATTGGGTGAAAGACCATTCAGAGTGGATTCTGTACACATGGTGCATAGAAGAGGTCTGACGTACTTGGGCACGTCTTTTGGGTCAGCCTGCATGCAGTGTACTTTCCACAGGGCACTTCATTTGGTCCTTATTGTGATTCCATGATGTTGGGCCATAGTGAGGTTGACCAACTTTCCCAGGTAACACGTTTCATTGTAGAACTGGGTTACAGATTAATGTTTTAGACCACTGTCCATTTCACCAAGATTCAGATTATTTTTTGAAACAGAATACCATGGCTGTGGACAAGTCAGGAGAATATGACTTAATTTTTAGGCCTTATGTTTATGTCTGGAAAGTTGAACATAAAGGAAAAGGTGGTTTCTGAACACTGTTTTTCATTGGTACTTATGATAATTCTAGAAATTAATTTGCTGGTAAAAATGTTGATAAAAGAAGCATCATAAAAGTTAAATTTAACAGTCTTCATATTTCATTTGCAAGAACATTTTTAGTCATTTAATGCTTTAACAGCTTCTAAAAAAAACTAAATCAGATGATCATCTGTATTTTTTCTCATGTATATCAAAGTCACACATTTATTAAATCACAGTTAATTACATTTCTTTGGGAATTCATATTGACTTTCTAAGTCTGGAGTAGACTGTTTAAATAGCCCAGCTAGCTAAGGCGTTAACTCTTGCCCTTATTAAATACATATTCTGAAGGATAAGGGCAAAATGTGATTGACTTTGCTGTGCTTAAATATCTCAGAATGAAGTAGAGTGAAGCAAAGTTGAACAAGAAAACTACTGGACTAAACAAGGTTAAAGACTTCTCTCTGTTGTGCTTAAAAATAATTTACCAGAAAACATGTACAGGTGTTCATCGAATTATGTTGGGATTACTCACCGATAAGGCTGTGTAAGTTGCAGATATCATTAACTCAAAAATGTGTTTAATACACTTAATCATAGCTCACTCAGCCTGGCATACCTCAGTTGTGCCCAGAACACTTGCGTTAGCCTGTAGTTGGGCAAAGTTATCTAATAGAAAGCCAGTTTTATAATAAAGTGCTGAATATATCACGTAATTCATTTACACTGAAAGTGAAAAATGGTTGTTGTGGGCATAGGATGGTTATAAGTGTATTGGTTACACTAATACAGTGCTAATTGTGGCACTGCTGACTGGGAGCTGTGGCTCACTGCTGCCCAGCATCATGAAAGTATGATGCTGCTATTGCTAGCCCTGGAAAAGAGCAAATTTCAGAATTTGAAGTATGGTTTATACTGAATGCATATGGCTTTTGCACTATTGTAAAGTTGAAAAATCCTAAGTTGAACCATTATTAAGTCAGGAACCATCTGCATGTGAAAGCGGTCTACTTTCTAATCATATGATTACAAACAAGTCTTCATTTATTTTCTCATTCTTTGTTAAACTGGTATTGGACCTTTCTGGCCACATCTGTGTCTTTTTCAGTCATGTTAGGTGGTAATTTCATTGATCTGTTGATATGCAGCAAGGTTTAAAAAAAATAACTGATGATTTCAGAATATCTTATATTTTAAACTTGATCATGAATATTCTCTAAAATTAGATTATAAGTCTTTGTCAAAATATAAATGATTGTGATTCACATAGATAATGGAATTAGTTTTACAATACAGACCTCTGTAGGTGAAAATGTACTATCTCAACACATCCACTGTTTGCAGCCCCCATGTGCCTTTCACAGGAGAAATGGAAGCTGTGGTGGGAACACCCTCAGCTTCCTACCTACTTGTCCACAACTTTATTCCTTTACCATCCTTACTATCTGAATTTTTAAAAAAATTTGGAAACTTTATTGAATTAAATTTATGTATCATGCCCAGATTCATTATCCATTACATCTACTGTTTTATGCCTTCCATATTCTTAACTTACCATGTTGAGAGGGCAGGGTGTAGACCTTTCCAGCACATCCCCAGAGTTGTCCTCTAGAGGGTATCTATCTAGTAACTAATTCTTCTGATGTCTGGTTCTGCAAAGTTAGAAATTGCACAGTTGTCCCAGCATTCACAACATTCTTCTGTCCTGCCTTCCTGTCCCCTTACCATGAGGCCTGCACTGTGAGAGTGGGACACTGCAAAGCTCTTATGGACTATGGCTCCTGTTGAGGAACACTGCTGAAAGAGGGGGTTTATGACATTGTAGAGTGGGGCCCCCCAGGTCAGTTTCATTAGGTTTTATGAAGGTTTGTAGTATGTGAAAATTTTCCTTGACAGTAGGTCTGTCTGTAGGTTGGAAATGGAGGCAACATTGCCCTCCTAGTCATCTTGTACCTCTTAATTTTTGTGTGTGTGTGTGTGTGTGAAATACAGGAAAAATAAAGTGCATAAAGCAGATGTACATTTCAACCAGCTGTAAAATAAACACCTATGCGATCATCGCATAGATGGGGAAGTGGCACACTACTGGCTCCCAGAAGCCCTGGAGTGTGTTACCATTTCTGTAAAGATTAGGGCAGATATTCCATGATATTATCCTCAAATTCCTATGTTTTGATTTAAACAAGCTAGGAGGCTGTAGTTTATTGAGAGTGTCTGAGATTCATTCTTTCACTGTTTTCACCAATGTTTGGATTTTTAGTTTCTCATGTTTAGTTTTCTGTATGGATTCTGAAGATTATTTTCTTTGTCAAAACAGGTAGGTGTAGAGTTATGTGTTTTTTAAAATTGTTACAATGTGATGTAACTAAATAAAACTTTTTTCATTTCTTGAAAACCTCCTATTATTCTGAGATTTAGTTTCCTGATTTTAGTATCAGTAATTTGCCTTTCTTTTATACACATAATGTCTTTCTTTTCAACATTTCTTTTGAAAATCTGAGATCATCAGAAAAATACTTGCTTGGCCACATTAATCTTTTTAAGGATCTAATTTCTTTCCCCTTGAAATCATGTGTTTATATCAGAATTTAATCTTTTAGAGGCTCTGGACAGTCCTGTTGATGTACATGTTCATACTCATGGTCTTAGAGAATGTGACTTTTTTTTTTTAAAGACTTTATTCATGAGATAGAGGCAGGGACATAGGCAGAGGGAGAAGTAGGCTCCCATTGGGGAGCCCAGTGCAGAACTCGATCCCAAGACCCTGAGATGATGACTTGAGCTAAAGGTAGATGCTCAACCACTGAGCCACCCAGGTGCCCTGAGAATGTGACATTTTGTATTTGTGTCTTTTTCTCTTGCCTCTTTATCAAACTTTTTTTTCACACTTTTTCTTGTTTTTCTGCTGCCTGTCTCCATCCACCTCTTTCTCTCTACCTTTCCCCTCTCTTTTAATCTTTCTTGAATGTGTTACAGAAACAACAAACTCCACAGAACCAAGTTTTTAAACTAATGGCACAAGTGCTCAGATTGTTTAAATACCATATAGCTGTGACCTGAGGGACACAAGAGAAAGGCAAACAGATTTAATGAGTAAAGAGTTAGGAACATGATTTAGGATGGCCTGGGAAGTGCACATAGTATTATGTGACCACTGAGCATATCTTTTCCAATGACCGTATCTTTTTGAAAACAGAAAGATAAACCATAAACTTTTTCTGCTATTGGATTTATGACTTGGGAGTAAGCATATCTTTTCTTACCCATTCATGTTGAGTTCTGCCTTAAAAGACTATATAGTAACACAAACAGCATAGCATAATAAAACTTTAAATCATTAATGATATTCATAGACTGATGTGTAAGCTTTTCCCATTTATCTCTGGATGAAGTAGTAGAAGTGATGATCTCTGACAATTTGTTTCAGTAGTCAGTTACTTTAATAAGGGAGGATAGCTGGAAGAGTTAGCTAATCTAATCATTAAATGTTCTTTCAAGCTTACAGCATAAGTTAAGGTATGACTCATAAAGAAGTTTTTCTATAAAAGCAGTCTTAAATAGAATTAAGTGTTGTCTGGAATTACTATGCACCTAGCATTTTCTGTAGGATTGAAGGTGATAGCAACTCTGAGCATTGATATCGATTTTGAAAATTAAACCAATTGGTAGTCATCCCCTGGAGGACTTGGTTTCTGAGACCTTTATGTGTACTTGCACTATACTAAATAAAAATGCTTTTTAAATGGAGCCAGAATGTATGAATTTTAAGCATTAATAAAAGTATTAAACATTTTAACTATTAAGTTTTTCTTTCCAGTTGCAAGCAAGGATTAAATAATGATTGTTATAGAGGAGAATATGGTACACTCATTTCTAAGGCCTGGTTTGGAAAGTTAGTGCAGCTTTCCCCCAGAAACCTCTAAATTAGAGCCTGGTTTTCGACTAATGTTCACAACTTCAGGAGTTACCTGAAGTATCACTTTGGGGATAAGGAATGCAGGTAGGCGTATGTGTGTCAGAGGAAGACACAGTTCCTCATACTTTTCCAGCTCTGTTCTATTCTTTTTTATTTGCTTCTGTATAATAAGATAGGATCTTCAAAAAAGATTTTACTTTTTGTAAAAGTGAAAACTTGACAAATCAGTGTAGTGGGCTGTAGCATCTATAGTTTTCTGTCTAGAATGGTTTTTCTTCTGTTTTCTGGTTCTTTTTGCAAAGAACCCACCTTCATTTCACACTTTGTGCACATGCTTGACTGCTGAGTGCAGCTTTGGTGGAAGCTGTCTGTTGTTGTGCCCCTTCTGTTTTCTCCTAGCATGGAACTCATCTGGGAGACATAGTTCAAGTGATGGGCATGTGAACAACCAGGTCATCTGGTGTCCCATTTGGTACTTGTACACAGAAGTCCCAAGGAGGGACTGGCTTTTCTTTTTGGATTGCTACTTGTGTGTGGACTGCCAACTGGCCTTCTTCCTGGCCTTGTGAGAGAGCTCCTGGGAAGAATGCGGCACACACAGGGAGCACAGCCAGGGGACAGGAGCCCTGACGTCACTGGAATCTGGTTCCCGCCAAGGTAGAGGCCTTCCACTCCCGGGCTACTCACTTGCATGGTAAGGACATGCTCGCTCCCCCGCTATGTGGTGGCTTTTCCTTTTTTTTTTTTTTTTCCTTTTTAAAGATTTTATTTATTCATGAGAGATACACAGAGGCAGAGGCACAGGGAGAGGGAGAAGCAGGCTCCTTGTGGGGAGCCTGTTGTGAGATTTGATCACAGGACCCTGGGATCACTACCTGAGCCAAAGGCAGACATTTAACCACTGAGCCACCCAGGTGCCCCTGTGGTGGTTTTTCCACATAGAATTAAGAAGTACGAATGATATCTTAAGGAAGATGACACATTAGGAACAATGCTGTTAGGCCACTGTTGTTAAAAGAATCACAGAGTCTAGGCTTTTAGTTTTTAATTTTAAAATTTATTAGTCTTTTGCTTGTGGTTGAGTTCATTTTGCACCTGGTCAGGAGAATATTCAAATAAAACATTTTGAATACCTTCTATAAAAATGTCTGTTCTCAGAATAGAATTACTGCGTGGTCTCAGTGCTGCTGACATTATACTCCAGGGGACTTGGGGATTCGCTGTTGGGAATACCGTGTAAATGCCAGAGCAGTTGCGCCAACTCCAGAGCAGTGCTTGCCCTCACTATTGAGCTTATTACAACCTTACTTTCAAAGTTGATGAAATTCAAGACCGTATTTTTAGGCTTTGTGGAATTCTTTGGGGATGCTACTATTCAGGGCATTTTGGAAGTCACTGTAAAAAGGAATAATATTCAGTAATTAAGCCTTGGAGGTAGGAATTCATACTATAGCCATGACCCTTAGGTCAGAGGACAAATTGAGGAAAGTCCTCTTTGTTGAGCCCAGTGAATTTTGAGGCTTTCGCCTTGCCCCTGGGGTTTTCGTCCTCATTTATAGCAACAGACACTTCCACAAAGAAATTTTATAAGCAAAATACAGCAACACTTTGTCCATTTTACGTCTGGTTCTGCCATTCTGCCATGTGTTGTCTCTGCAAGCCACATTATGCTAGGGGCAAGAGGACAAGTGTTCTTTCCTTTTTCATGGCCTTTAGCATTCCTAGACCCGAAGGAGCACTCTTTCTTTGATATTCAACCATTTTTGTTAGTTTGCTTCTTTAGTGTTAGGATGTAAACTTCAAGAGAGTTGGGGTCAAGTTAGTTTTGTTCACCGTTGTCTCTAGTCCTTGTGGAGTACCTGCCCCGGAGGTGCTCTGGATACAATTTGTGGAATGAGTGAAGGAAGCTCTGGGTTATCTAAATTTCAGTGCTGGCTGGGGCTGATTCTTATTAGACCAATGCAGAAGACAACAGATATTTTAAAGCAAGTAGACTTTACAGGAACACTATTATACAGATGTGTAGCTCAAGGTAGCCTGTTCAAACACTAGACCTGTAATGTTAATGAATTTTGCATATGCACATGTTGGAGCAAATTTGACTGCATGTCAACGATTGCTGTTGAAACAAACTTTTCTTTCCTGTATGTATTAAAACATGTCAAGACTATATGACAAACTAGTGCTGGGTTGAAGGTCTCAAATTTTGTAACCCTGGCCCAGTTCTGTGGCTGCATTCCCAACCACCTGGCCTGCCTGACTCTGGAGCAGTGGGAGAGCAGCTCTTATCCTGTCAGAGTCTGCTGCGTTAGCCGTCCGCCTGCCCCAGAGGAAGGGGACTGTACTATTAGGAAATTGTGAGTCCACTGGGGACGAGGAGAGGTGTTGATTTGGGGAATTCTCATATAGAAAATGGTTCTGCTTATGTCTTACATGATGTGTTTAATATGGAAGAGCAACTTAATACATTTGAATAACGAGGCTTCTGGTTGGCATTTATAACATACGTGCTGAAGAAACAAAATGGTGAGTTCACTGTCATATCTGTCATCTTTCCACTTTAGTTGAATTTTAACGTGACACATTAAGAAATTTGGTGATGATCAAAAGATAATCTTTTATTTTTTAAATTTAATATTTAAAAAATTATTCATTCATGAGAGAGGCAGAAGGAAAGGCAGAGATACAGGCAGAGGGAGGAGGAGGCTCCTCCTGGGGAGCCTGATGTGGGACTCTATTCTAGGACCCTGGGATCATGACCTGAGCCTAAGGCACATTGTCAGCCACTGAGCCACTCAGGTGCCCCCTCCCCCCCTTTTTTAGAGATCTTATTGAGAGGGAAAGAGAATGCATAAGTGAGGGGAGGGGCAGAGGGAGAGAGAATTCAAGCAGACTCCATGCTGAGTGCAGAGCTTGGTGTGGGGCTCCATCTCATGACCCTGAGATCATGACCTGAGCCAAAATCAAGAGTCAGACATTTGACCTACTAAGCCACCCGGGAGCCCCAATCAAAAGATAATCTTAACCATATACCAAAGTTTTAGAAAAGATATATGATTGGTTATCTCTGATATTATAGTTGTTTCTGTATTAAAGTTAAATAATTTTAAATTAATAATTTAAAAAACCTCAATTGAATTAATACTAATTTTCTAAACATTTATGGTAAGAGTATTCTGTAGCACCTCTGTTTCTTGTTCTTTGATTCTACTTTATGTTCCACCTACTGGTGGATTTTCTTGTTTGTATTTTAATTTCCTAATCTTGTCTTTTCCTTCCTTGGGTTAGTTTCTTAACTTCATGTCCTGCACATTTTCTGTTCATCCTTTGTCTGCTTTTGATTCACTCCAGTTAAATCTACAATTTGATTATCTCTTATTTCCTTTTTTTTTTCTTTTTATTTATGATAGTCACAGAGAGAGAGAGAGAGAGAGAGGCAGAGACACAGGCGGAGGGAGAGGCAGGCTCCATGCACCGGGAGCCCGATGTGGGATTCGATCCCGGGTCTTCAGGATCGCGCCCTGGGCCAAAGGCAGGCACCAAACCGCTGCGCCACCCAGGGATCCCTGATTATCTCTTATTTCTTTAATTATTTATGAATGTCTATAAGCAGTTTCAAATAGGTTAAGAGCTAACTATGCTTCTTGATAAACTGCTCTGTGGCTGCCTACTTTTTAGAACTGTTGGCCAGAATTTTCCTTTGGTTATGCAAAGTTTATAAGATCTTTATTGCATGTTTATTAGAGAAAAATATGTAGAGCATTATAATTGTCTCTTGACCAGTATAGCTGGGTAGGTTTCTAATCTCAGTCAATTTCAAAATAACTAGTGAACTTTTCAGGGTGATTATTTAAAATGCTGTACTGGTAATAGCTAATGAAAGTGAGCTGTATGTACAATCGGCATTTTTAAAAACCTGTCCTAAGTATTCCAGATCTATACCTTGGAGCAGATGAATTTTTCAATGGCAGTCCTCATTTTCTCTACAATGAGTTATGTCTTGGTACCACACTTTATTGCAAACCTCTCAGACCTAAAGGATTTAAGGTTTATTATTGCAATTTTAAAGCAGGAAGGAAAGGAAAGAAAAATAATTTTCCTGAGTGAAGGGACCTAGTTCTTGTAATAGCATTTGATCTGAGGACTATGCTATGATAAATAACTCTTACTGTAGAATCTGGATGAAATTAACCCCGGGAGAACCTTATATATCCCTGAGGAATTGGGTGGCTGATTATGACTTTGTGTAATTTGTTTTCACAGTGTAGTACACAAATGTGTGTGAGCTGAGTGTAATTGCAAACTTTTTTTTTTTTAACCTTTTCTAGGCTTTTTGAAGACTCCCTTTTTTTTTTTTTAAGATATTAAAAAAAAAAGATTTATTTATGAGAGAGAGAGAGAGAGAGAGAGAGAGGCAGGCAGGGCTCCATTCAGGGAGCCTGATATGGGACTCGATCCTGAGACTCCAGGATCATGCCCTGGGCCAAAGGCAGGAGCTCAACCGCTGAGCCACCCAGGGGTCCCTGAAGACTCCTTTTGGGGAGGATTTTTCAAACACCCAGTTAAATCTTCTCTTATTTGAATAGGATTTTGGTAATTGTGTTTGAATACAAATATACAGCAGTAGAAAACTTATACAACACCAAATTCTTAATTATTCTTGAGTTAGTTACTGTATCTAAAAAAAAAAAAAGCCATTTTTTTTCATATTTTTTTCTGATAACGTTATAAGCTGCTTTAGAATATTAAGGTTTAAAAGTGTTTTTTTAAGTATAACTTACCTTTTTTCTTCTTTGACTTCTGAAGGAAAGCTCAGGATTTAAAATCCACTAAATTTTAGAAAATAAAAAGTTTGCATATATTTTGTAAGCTAACACTGCAGTATGAAATAGTATTGAAACATATAATTTTTTTTTTTTTTTTTAAACATTTTTTTTTTAAATTTTTATTTATTTATGATAGTCACAGAGAGAGAGGGAGAGAGGCAGAGACACAGGCGGAGGGAGAAGCAGGCTCCATGCACCGGGAGCCTGACGTGGGATTCGATCCCGGGTCTCCAGGATCGCGCCCTGGGCCAAAGGCAGGCGCCAAACCGCTGCGCCACCCAGGGATCCCTGAAACATATAATTAAGGAAAACAATGTTTATTGAGAGTTTTATAAATATACAACTAACTTTCTTCCTGGAAGTCATTTTTATGTACCATCTGAAAAGTACTTTTGGAGACTATTTTTTAATATTTTCTTTTGAAGTTTTCTGTGCTTATTTTAGTAGACTCCTAATAAATGCTTGGCTAATTTTAGGAAATAAACATTTGTAACTCACCATTTAAATTTTTTTTATTCAGTTAAATTATTTTAATTTATTTTAATTTTGAGATAATTATAGATTGATATGCTTTTGTAAGAAATAATACAGAGATCCTGTGCTTTTTTTTTTTTTTTAAGCCAAGCTTCTCCCAATGGAAACATCTTGACAACTATAGAGCAGTGTCATATCCAGGATACTGACACTGATACAGTCAAGATACAGAACATTTCCCTGAAAGGATTCTTCTTGTTACCCCTCTATACCCACATCTCTTTTCCTCCTGATGCCCACAACACCACTCCTGGCAACCACTAATATGTTCTTCATTTCTATAATTATATCATTTCAAGAATTCAATAAAGGGAGTATTACACAATGTAACCTTTGGGATTGTCTTTTTTTTTTTCCTCAACTCGACATAATTCTCTTTGAGTTTTATCCAGCTTAGTGTGTATACCAATAGCTACTAGTTTCTTTTTATTATTGAGTGTAATCCATGCTATTGATACACCAGTTTGTTTAATGATTCACCCATCAAGAATATCTTGGTTGTTGCCATGTTTTGGCTATTACTTGTAAAAATGCTATAAACATTTCTGTATAGGTTATTTTGCAAACTCATTTTTCTGTGATAAAAATAGGCTGTTGGGTATAAACGTTTTTTGTATGTTAGTTGAATGTGTAATATTTGAGAAACTTTCTCTGAAGTGGCTGTACCATTTTGCATTGTCACATACATTGTATGAATGATCCAGGTTCTCTACATCCTCATCAGCATTTAATGTTGTCATTTTATTTTAGCCATTTTGATATACTTCATTTGGGTTTTAATTAACGTTTCTCTAACATTGATCATCTTTTCATTTGCTTATCTGTAGTTTGGAGATCCTTTTTGGGGACATCTCTTTATGTGTCTTGCCATTTTCTAATTAGGTTGTTTTTTACTATTGAGTTTTGAGAGTTCTTAATATATTTTAGATACTAGTGCTTTTTCAGTCATGTAGTTTACAAATACTTTCTCTCAGTTATAGATTCTTTTTATCCTTGTAACAGGTTTTTTTGTAGAGCAAATTCTTAATTTTGGTGAAATTGAATTAATCAGTTTTCTTTTTATGGAAACAAAAGTCTAAGAACATGTTGCCTAGCTGTAGATCTGAAGATTTTCTCCTATAATTCTTTCTCCTAAAAGTTTTATAGTTTTGTTTCATGTTAAAGTCTGTGATCAATTTAGAGTAATTTTTGTACATGGTTGAGGTTTATTTTTTTTTACCCGTGGATGTCCAATTGCTTCAGCACCATTTGTTGAAAGGCTTTTTTCCCCTTTCTGTTGAATTGCTTTGTACTTGTCAGAAATCATTTGGAGTTTGTGAGTCTGTTTTGGGTTTTCTATTTTGTTTCATTGATCTATGTATCTAACAGCCAATATAATACAATCTTTGCTTATTGTAGTTATATAATGTTTTAAAATCAAATACTGATTATTCCTTTTTCAGAATTGTTTCAGCTATTCTTGTTACTTAATATTTCCATATAAACTTTAGAATACTCTTCTCTGTATCTGTAAAATACCTTTCAGGGATTTTGATAGGAATTGCACTAAATTCTTAGATCATTTTTGGGATAAGTGATATCTGGAATGTCTTTCAATCCATGAACATGGTGTATCTCTCCATTACCTTTTCTTGGATTTCTTTTATCAGCATTTTTTTTTTTTTTTAGTTTTTGGCATATAAGGCCTGTAAATTAAGTATTTAATTTTGGGACATTTGAAAATAGTATTTTTAGTTTTTTGTCCATTACTAGCATATAAAAGTTTTGTGTATTCTTATTTCCTGTGACCTTGCTGATAGAAGACCACAAAGCAGCATTGTAAATCTAAAGCCAGTGCAACTGAAGAAGGCAGAAAATGAACTGGAGTAACTTATATAGGAGTAGATTGCTAGAGAAAGGTGGTGATGGAAATGCCTCTTGATGTTAGAAACCTTTAAGGCTTTAAGTATGTCATTCATTTTCAATTGGGATATGTCACTTTTTATCTTATACTTTAAGACCTGAAGCCAGCATTCTCTCCAAGAAGCCCTGGTTTCTTTTAGAGGGATGGGATATTCAGAAACCAAGATATGGATGCTATGCAATAGGAGGCCATTGCTTTAGAATTCTTTTCATGGTCAGAGCTAGGAAATTGAGTTTGGTTTGTATTTTGAAGTTAGCAGATTTTTCCTCCCTTCTTTCGCTTTATATTTCTTTTTTTTTTTTTTAAATATTTTGTTATTCTTTTTTTTTTTTAATTTTTTTTTTTTATTTATTTATGATAGTCAGAGAGAGAGAGGCAGAGACACAGGCAGAGGGAGAAGCAGGCTCCATGCACTGGGAGCCCAATGCGGGACTCGATCCCGGGTCTCCAGGATCGCGCCCTGGGCCAAAGGCAGGCACCAAACCGCTGCGCCACCCAGGGATCCCTCGCTTTATATTTCTATCCCTTTTCTTTTCCTGAAAATTCTGGTTTGCTTAACTTACAGTATACATTCATGTTTTAAAATGATACAATATTAAAACCACTAAAGTTCAAGATATTTTTGCCGTTTTTTTTTTTAAAGGAGTACTTTCAGTATATACTACAAAGGATGTACACAGTAGTGAGTGTAAATGTTTCTTGAAACAACTCTCTGTAGATATTTTACCCATTTCTTGTAAATATTGGCTCATTTCCATTTCTTTACCTCTGCATTTTTTCTTTGTATGTTTATGAATCTACATATACATATTGATATATGTGTATATATAATATACAAATGTATACACACATATGTACATTTTTAGGTTCAAAAGTCAAAATTAAGTAAAAAGTTATCTTTAGATAGTTCTCACTTCATCTCCAACCTAGTATTCCTTTATTTTAATTTTTTTTGTAAAAATAAGAATAAATATTTTCTCATATTTTTTATCTTTCTCATACAAAAGAATATTCTATATTCTCTGTTCACCACTTTTTTAAAATTTCACAATAGATCTTGGATATTGCTCTGTAATAGTATATAGACATTGAGAGATCTTCCTCCTCCTCCTCCTTTTAAGAGATTTTATTTATTTGGCAGAGAACACAAGCAGGCGGAGTGACAGGCAGAGGGAGAGGGAGAAGCAGGCTCCTCACTGAGCAGGGAGCCAGACATGGGACTCGGTCCCAGGACCCCAGGATTGTGACCTGAGCCAAAGGCAGATGCTTAACTGACTGAGCCATCCAGGCACCCTTTATACCTGCATAAGTACTGTGTAATTTTGCATATGTAATTTTATTAGATGTTTCAAAATTCCCCGTTTACAGGAATTTTACTTCAACAGTGTTGGTGATTTTTCCGTTTCTTTTCAACCTTGCCAAGAGAGTGGATTTTTGCCAGATAGGTGAAAAGTAGTGTCTCATTGTAGTTTTAATTTACATTTCTCTTATGAGTATAGTGGAGCATCTTAAAATGTCTAAGTGCTTTCTCTTCTGTCAGCTGTTGGTTCCTGTCTTTTACCTATTTTTCTTACCAGGGTTGTGGTACTTTCTGGATTTTCTTTTTAAAGTTTTTATTTATTTATTCATGAGAGATACACAGAGAGAGAGAGGCAGAGACACAGACAGAGGAGAAGCAGGCTCCATGCAGGGAGTCCCATGTGGGACTCCAGGATCATGCCCTGGGCCAAAGGCAGGCACCAAACCTAGGGATCCCCACTTTCTGGATTTTTAAAGAGAAAGGAATATTATCTCCTCAGGAAATGAATTGTTATATCCTGGTTTGCCATTTGTCTTCTGGTTTGTTTTTTGGGTGGGCACGTTATTTAAAATGGACCTTTTTTATAGTTGTAATTTCATATGCTCTCGATCTTTATCTGTATGCTCTACATAGATGGGGTAAAGAAGTCAAGAATTACTTTGCATGTTTGCATTCTCTAGCAGCTCACCTTTGGGGCTGTATTTCAAACCAACTCTTGATTACAGTGCATTATTCTGGGTCCTGTGTTGATGAATTTTTTCACCTTATACCACAGAATCACAGATGCCACGACTGGCTTTTCATCTATCCTAAACTTGTCATTTGTAGAACTGCATTCATGCCCCTGTTTTCTTTGTAATTACTTTCCGTAGTCTGTGTTCTTGGATCTCTTGTCTAGACTAGAGGTTTTCATTCTTGGAAAGGGCCAAAAGTAAATATTTTAGACTCTGCAGGACATATGATCTTTGCCACAATGATTCACATTTGTTGTGGGAACATAAAATCAACATTATGTAAATGAATAGACATGGCTGTGTTCCAATAAAATATTATTTATGAAAACAGGCAAATTGGGGAGAGAGCGGGCAGATATGGGTCATGGGGCATAGTCTGCCAACCCCTGTTCTAGACCATTATATTTTAACAGCCCTTTGACTTGTTTAACTGCCTACTTCCTTGCTGTTCTTTGAGTGAATTTAATATCACTCCCATTAACTATAAAGTTGGGTAATTGAGTCATGTACCTCCTGGGAAATCATTACATTGTTTGGATGATGATGATTAGATTTTATTTACTTTACTTTTAATGTACACTATTATTACAGCATAAAAAGAGTAGATAGGAAAATGTTTTTTTCTTGGAAAATTAGAATAACTAGAACATGGTTAAATTTCTATTTATTGGATGCTGCTGCTAACAACATTCCCTTTGAGGATGAACATTGCAGAAAAACCATTAAACAGTGATACTACCACATCATCAGATCTGTTGTCACTAGCTAAGTGATAATTCTAAGAGAAAATGATCTGCAGCAGGAAGGAGTCCTGTCACATTTTTGCAAATATGTTGTTATCCTCAACTAAAAGTAAACTTAATAATAAGGGCATCTGTGAGTAAAAAAAAAAGTATGAAACAGATAAAATATGTAAAATTTAGTTAAATATTTCGGAATCACTTCTATAAGGCTGATCATTTTTAGGCATTACTGAGAGAAGAAAGTGTTCCTAAGCTGCTTTCCTAAAAGAATGTTCTGTGTATCTGCTATTGACATCAAAGTTACTCGTCTTCCTGCTAGGCTACTGTTTAAACATTTAAAAATTGTGTAGGAAGCATTTCAGTTCCAAATTTTATCAGGGGGATTGCAAATCTGATATCTTTACTACCGTATTTCCACCCAGTTTTGATGGTATTGAAGAACAACAGGCAGCATAGGTTAGAGGGCATTGAGTTAAATTGATAATTTGAGATATAAAGTTGTCATGGAAAGGTTTGGGTTATGGGATGGTGGAGCTAAAGGGCTAACCAGTGAGCGTAGTAGCAGACAACTACACTGAGAACTCTTGAGGACTTGTAGAATCTGTTATTTGAATCCAAAGCATGTGCCGTTTGGGCCTTTCCATATGTACCTTCCCTTTTATTCAAGGTTTCTTCTAGTGAAAGTGAAATGCAGCCTGATATGACCTGGCATCTCATTTATGTCTAAACACCTTATTTCAGATTTTTCTGGGTTGTTATGAGAATTGAGTGAGCAATTAACGTAAAGCACTTAGAACAGTGCTTGACACATGCAAGAGCTGAATAAAAGTTGGCTTTTACACTTAAATTTGATTGCTACTACACAATATAAATGTTGCTCCCTGTTTCACATATAAGAGTCAAGAAGTCTGTTTAATATTGGGAATTTGTGTTGTCCAGATTGTTAAACCTCATTGCTCTTCTCTGTGCTGCTTCCTGCTGCCTCTTTAATAAGGTAAATAAAGTTTTATTGAAACGCAGTGATGCTCAGCCATATTGTCTATGGCTGTTTTCATTCTACAATGGCAGAGTTGAATAGATGTGACAGAAATTTTATGATTTGCAAGACCCAAAAATATTTACTATCTGGATGTTACAGGAAGAGCTTGCCAAACCTTGGCATATAGGGTCTTCTGGTCCAGTGGAAAAGGAAATCAAAGTTTCTCAATTATGGAACAGCTTTCTGAGACCAACATTTAGTCTTAATCTCTTTTACATCTCCTACTGAAGCCAATCATTTATTTTATTTTTTAAAAGATTTTATTTATTCATGAGACACACACACACACACACAGGCAGAGGGAGAAGCAGGCTCCATTCAGGAAACCCGATGTGGGACTTGATCCTGGGACTCTGGGATCACGCCCTGAGTCAAAGGCAGACATTCAAACACTGAGCCACCTGGCGTCCTGCAAATGATTTCATATGAGAGAATAGCATCAAATGTTTTTTCAGGTCTTCATTTATGTTGCTACCAAAGCTGATTGTGAAGAATTGTAAATTAATAAAACATTACAGATTATAGTAAACTCTGAATAACTTAGAAATTTGAAGTTGGTCTTCTCATAATAAATGAAAAATTAAACCCATGAAATCTGTGGTACATTTCTTTTCACTTAAAAATGAGTACCTATAGCCTTACTGGCTCAAGTACCAGCTCATCCATGGGACATAGCATGTTACTACTGAGTAAAAGGGACTTTTAAAACCAATCTGTTTTAAAATGTATCATTAATATTATTATTTGAATCACTCAGATTCAGAATCATCATAAACAGAATGAACATAGACTTAAGATAAAGTTTGAATTTAGACCTGATTTTAAATTGAATTATGGTATATGATCTTAGTATGATTCTGGTAGTGTAATAATGTTTCAAAAGTGAATCTGCTTTATACGTGGCTTTTCAAAGCAGTTTCCTTGCTGGCAGGGGGATATCAGACAAGCGATGTTTTCTAGATAGCAAGGCAGATGGCTCTTTTTTTCAGTACAAGGTGTGTGCCAACCAAGAGAGACAGCTACACGAATATTAGCCCCTGAGGGAATGAGAAAACAATTGCTATCAGTTGTTCTTTATAAGTCTGTGGCTTGACATGAGAATGACGTGAAAAAGTAGCCTTGTCTTTTAAGCAAAATACGCATTAAATGCACCAGTGCAGCCTATCATCTCAGTTCTCGCTAAAAAGGATGATGGTGTGGTTACTTAAACTGTTAGGTCTGACATTTCTGGGGTAATGTGGTGCAGACTACTTGGGCCTAATATACCGTTTCCCAGTTTGCATTAAAAATCTGTAAAGGTGACAAACAGGCAGTTGCACTGTAAAGCAAGTGCCATGTGCCAAACTTCCTGAATGTGGTTGAGACTAGTTTTGGGCTCTATAGGACGTGTTCTGCTTCTGAACTAGAACAGGGTAAATAGCTCCCTAACAAAGTTTAAAAATTGATTGAAGTTAGGCATTGATAAAAATCATGCCTAACTTCAGGAAATTATAGGGATTGTGCTGAGTGGCAAAAGTTTGTCTTTTGCAGACTTTTGAGCCAGTTAGACCAGTGTCCTTAACCTACCCTTTTCCTCATCTCCACTAATTCTGTTTATTTTCACCTGAAAACTGTCACTCCCAATGTGTTACCCAGCAACAGGAGCTAGGAGGTGATGGTTGAGGGTATACCACAACCTGAAATGCATGTAATTTAAAGGAAAGCTTTTTAAATGGGAGGGCTGTGGGTGCCTGTGTTTCATGTATTATGTACTGTGCATGTGACCGCTGACAGAAGTACCTGTCAGAGTAGGAAGTTGTACTTTGTTCACATGTTTACATTAGAGGGAATGTGTGTCACACACTACCAGTCAAGCTGAGAATGGGATACATCTCATTTCAAAATTTCAGTCGAGAGGGAGAACTTGCCAGCATTTAGTGGGTATTGAGGAGACTAAGGACATGTTGCCTGTCTACAGGAACATAAGATCTAAAAAGAATTCGTGCTCAAAGGACACAGAAGAGGCCTAGCATGTGGCTTTTGAAAAGATTCTAAAATATAAGAATTACTTTGAAGACAAAGTACCTCTTTCTGAAAATGATTACATGTAAGCAAATTTACTAGAAGTTTATAACTAGTGTAAATCTTGTGTCTTAAAAAATCATGGCCTCAAGTAAAAAGGAAGCTAGAGAACCCTGAGGAACAAGATGAGATGATAGCAGAAATGTTAAAACTGTTGGAAATAAAAGAATGCAAGGAAACCAAACTTGTAGTAAAATTTAAAACTTATATTAAAGACAATCAAGAGAAGACTTGACACTTGAGAAAAGTGGAAGAGTGATATGGATGAAAAACTTGAGAATGCTTCCAGAATGGAGGGGGCGAAACTGACAAAGATGTTTGTGTGAAAAGTGGATATGGACAACAGATAACAGTTCAAGAGGTGTTTAAGAGCAGGAAACCAAAGCAGTAATCAGGGAAATTGTGATTGAACTTTCCTGTGCCAGGGAAGAGTGTGAGTAAATATCAAAGGGGTCCCCTGAGAACCAGTCAGAAATAATGAGAAAAGGTTTCTACTTAGATCTATCCTGGAAAAATATTTGAATTGTATGGGTAAAACAAGCCCGGGAGATAAAGCAGGTTACCTACAAAGGAACACAAATTAGGTTTGTCTCAGTATCTTGTCTATTAAATGTCAAAAATCTTACCTGGTGACCATATTCAGCTAAATTGTTCATATGGAATAAAATGGCTGTTTTTGGGTATAAAACAACAGTATTCATATTTCGTCCCTTAAAAATCTACTTATGTAAATATTTATCCACGGAGGAGGCCACTTTTGGGTTTTAGCTTATTTCTCGACTTAGAAGGGAGAGTGCGAAGCCAGATAGCCTCCTGACCTTTTGGGAGGTGAGGATGCATATATGTTGCATGTCCTGTGATTGGCAGTTAGCAACACAGGCTCCCAGGGTAGGCCAGCTCAGCTGATCAGGAAGTTGGGTCATCCAAAGGATAATGAACCCCAAGTTATAATTAGAGAATTAAAAATCCACCAACCAAACATAAAACTAAAAATAATCCAACTATATCCTTTATAAAAGCTACATTTCAACTGAGATAACTCAGAAAAACTTGAAGGAAACTGGTAAATGCAAACAAAGAGAACATAGAAATTATATTATTATTGCAAGACAAAGGATTAAAATGGGACAGAAGTAATCATGAAGATGAAAGGTATAAGCCACAGTAAAATTTTTATGGGGTAGGTTATATCATAGTAAACATTACTGGAAAACACAGGGAAAAGCAGAGTAATGAGACACACTACTATGTTTCTTTTGGACAGATTAGAGTATTCGTAACCTCTATCATTCTTATCTAACTTAATCATTAAGGTTGCTCTAAGAGATACACATTGAGAGCTTTACCCTACAAATAGAAATGATGTCTTCTTTGGGCCCCAGGGAAATTTTTTTTTCTAGATCATAAATCTAAACTTCCAGCAAACTGAGAATAGTACAAAATACATTGTTTAACCACAATGAAATTTCAAAAATGTACATGAAATTTAAAAACCCAGATTCTTGTGTGCCCCCATCTCCTAAATAACTTGATTGGATCAAAAAGGAAGGCAAAACTAGCAAAATGTCCAGAAGAAATCCCTAGAAAAAATTATGGAAAGTGCATATTAACATGGAGATGTGGGATGCCTGGGTGGCTCAGTGGTTGAGCATCTGCCTTTGGCTCAGGGTGTGATCCTGGGTCCAGGGATCCAGTCCCACATCAGGCTCCCTGCAAGGAGCTTGCTTCTCTCTCTGCCTATGTCTCTGCCTCTCTCTTTTTCTTGCTGTCTCATGAATAAATAAATCTTTAAACAAAACAAAACAAAAACATGGAGATGTGATGAAAGCAGAACACAGAGGGAAAGTAATACATTTAAGTTTCTTAGCAAAAGTGAAGAAAAAACAAGCATTTCAGCTCCAGATGTTAAAAAAAAATATGTAAAGTTATTAAACATAAAAATACTAGAAAACAATAATAGTACAATTGATAAATTTAAGTGTTATTTCTAGTTATAACAGATATGACTTTAGCCTAATTGAGACAAAAAACAAAACATGAAAAATTAGGAGTGGAAAGACTAATTAGGAAAAAATGTATTTTATGTGACTGTACAATTGACCCTTCCTGTAGGGTAAGGGGGTGTCAGCCATATATAACTTTTGACTCTCCAAAAACTTAGTAGCCTGTGGTTTACCAGAAGCCTTATTGATAACACATTTTGTATGTTATATTATATTCTTACAATAAGCTAGAGAAAAGGAAATGTTAAAATCATAAAAGACATAATCTACATGTTAATAGAAAAGATTTCTCATATAAATGGGTCTGCCCATTTAAAACGTGTTCAAAAAAAAATAAAACGTGTTCAAGAATCAACATATATTCATAAATTTGAAACTCAAATGGATACTTTTCTAGGAAAATATAAGTTACTCAGATTAACTTGAGTGGAGAAAACTCAAAGATTTGTAGTATTAATAACGCAAAGTGAGGGTTAAAGAGCTAGCAATTCCTCTCAGCACACATACACTCAGTTTTGTTGCTAAATTCTGCCAAACAGATTATAACTATGGTACTTATTCTTTCTGAGTATAGAGAGATGAGAAACTTTTTCTTAACTTTTTACCATCCTGTTGGTTGTGTTTCAGGCATCCATTTTTCCTTGCCTTCTTCCTAAAAATATTCCTGATTTTGTCAGGAATGCATTCCCTCCTTAGCTCTGGTGAGTGGTCAGAGCTAATTAGTCTAAGAGCCAATTAATGGGAAGGAAATTGTTCCAGTACCATTTGTTGAAAAAACTACTCAATGGAAAAGAAATGGGCTTTTTAACAAGTGGGACAGTTGTATACCCACATGCAAAAAGATGAATCTGGGGCCCTGCTTCACACATACACTAAGATCAACTCAAAATATATCACAGGCCTAAATATAAGAGCTCAAAAGATAAAACTCTTAGAAGACATAGGGCCAGGCAAATACTTCCTTAGATGTCACGTGAAAACCTCAAGAGATGAAGGAAGAATTTGACGAATTGAACTTTATTGAAATGGAAACTGCTTTGCTTTGGAACACACCCAGTTGCCTCTACACCACTAGGAAGAGAGCCAATCTGATGACAAATGTACTACCTTGAGATGACAGAGCAGGGGGCAAGAACCCGAGTTTCTGAAATCATTGGGCCTCTGAACTAAAGAGCCTTAAAACTAGCTCCACCTCCATAGTGATAATTATGTGAGATGGTCAGTTTCCTTTTTTTGAAAGTTAGAATTGGCATTTCTGTTTTGTGCAGTTGAATGGATCTTAAGGGATACATGGTGAAATAAAAAGGTAGCCCTAGAAGATAGCACATGATGTATGATAATACACATTGTAGGCTGTATTGGTAGAATTGCAGATTATAAAGATGACAGATTTTATTTTAAAATATAGAATTCTCTAAATTCTGACAGTCTAGAAATTTCCTTTTTTATTTTCCCAACTGCAGGATTTTGATAATGAAACAAACTTTAGAGATTAGAATCCAGCAGTTAATTTAAAAATATCAAGTGGAATTTTGTTTAGTAATAAGAACAGTATCATTGAAATTATAAACAAATCAATGGCAGAAAACTATGGTTTTCTATGGTCTATAATCTAAATAGGTGTTAGAAAGTTATTTGATAGAATTTAATATCTATTATTTTAAAAGGAAAACAGGGATAGAAGAATTTAAGGGTATGTTCCATCTTTTTTTTTTTTTTTTTTTTTGAGGTATGTTCCATCTTAATGTAGTCGAAGATGTGTCTCAAATTAACAGTCAACACTACTTATTACAGTGTAACTCTAGAAACATTTATTTAAATATCCCAAATAAGGTTATTGGGGCCACTGAGAAATTTTTTTTGGAAGTGCAACACAATGTTAATTTGATACTGAAAAATAAACAGCGAAGGCCAGAAAGGAAGCAAAATTATTGCAATTCAAAGATATTATATGGTTAGAAAAACAAAAAAGGTCAACTGTTGAACTATTAGAAGCAATTTGCTAGGGTGCTTGTTTACAAATGAAGTGTATGAAAGTGTTCATTGCTTTGAAAACGTCAGGTTCTTCCCCACCCCAGGCCCATTGCGTATGGTATTTCCCTTTGCTCATTACCACACACACCTGGTCAACTCATTCAGCCTTCGGATCTCAAGTGACACTGCAGAGAGCTTTGACGTTTCAAAATTGGGTCCCTTGTGCTCACCGGTTCAGGTTCTGCTTTTCTTTCATATAGAACTTACCTATAATTTTACATTATGTGGTTTTTTGTTACAGCTTGTCACTCCCTTCAGAGAATGGAGACTGTGTCTGTTTAGGTCACCATTTTATATCTAGCACCTACTAGATGCTATCTGCCACATAGTAGACATTAAATATATATTTATTAGTGAATGAATAAATGCATAATAATTTAAAACAAGTTTTAGGAGTAGCATACATGTGACATTTTATGATGCTGTATACGCAGTTTCCTAACACAGCTCCTATCAGCAACCCTCAGCACTGTTGTAGAGATCAGTCTGGTCTCTCATTCTAATAAAGTAAATATGAAATTCATTTGCAAGTATACAGGCATACCTTGGAGATGTTGCAGGTTCAGTTCTAGACCACCACAGTAAAGCAAATACTGTAATAAAGCAAGTCAAATAGAGTTTTTGGTTTCCTAGTACATATAAATGTTATGTTTACCCTATACTATAGTTTATTAAGTGTACAATAGCATTATGTTTAAAAAATGTACATACTTTAAAAATATTGCTAAAAATGCTAACCATCATCTGAGCTTTCAGGGAGTCATAGTCTGCTGGTGGAGGGTCTTGCCTCCATGTTTATGGCTGCTGACTGATGATGGTGGTGGTGCTGAAGGCTGTTGTAGCTGTGGCAAGTTCTTAAAATAAGAGCAGTGGTGTTTGCTGCACTGATAGGCTCTTTCTTTCATGAAGGATTGCTCTGTAGTGTTTGATGCTGTTTGATAACATTTCATCCACAGGAGAACTTCTTTCAGACGGGGCATCCTCTCAAACCTTGCTTTATCAGCTCAGTTTATGTGATTTGTCACAGCATCTTCAAGTGTGGATTCCGTCTCAAGAAGCCACTTTATTTGCTCATCCATAAGATGGAGATCCTTGTCCATTAATGTGTGAGATGGTAGCAGTTCAGTCCCACCTTCACGCTCCACTTCTGATTCTAGTTCTCTTGCCATTTCCATCACATCTGCAGTGACTTCCTCCACAGGGTCTTGAACGTGTTGAAGTCATCCATGAGGGTTGGAATCAACTTCTGTCAAAGTCCAGTCACTACTGATATTTTGACCTATTCCTATGAATCATGGATGTTCTTAGTGGTATCTAGAATGATGAATCTTTTCTGGAAAGTTTTCAATGGACTTTTCCCAGAACCATCAGAGGACTCACTGTCTGTGGCAGCAATAGCCTCATGAAATGCAGTTGTTAAGTAGTAAGACTTGAAGGTTGAAATGACTCCTTGATCCATGGGCTGCAGAATGGGTATTGTGTCAGGCATGAAAACATTTATCTTACTGCCCATCTCCATCAGAGCTCTTGTTTGACCAGGTGCAGTGTCAGTGAGTAGTAATATCTTGAAAGGAAGCTTTTTTTCTGGGCAGTAGGTCTCAATGGTGGGCTTAAAATGTTCAGTAAACCATATTGTGAGTAGATACATTGTCGACAGTCCAGGCTTTGTTGTTGGATTTACAGGACAGGGAGAGTAGATTTAGCATAATGCTTAAGGGCCCTAAGATTTTCAGAATGCGAAATGAACATTGGTTTCAACTTCAATACAGTTACCAGCTGTATTAGTCCCTGACAAGAAAGTCAGCTTGTCCTTTGAAGCTTTGAAGCCAGGTGTTGACTTCTCTCTAGGTACGAAAATCCTGAAAGTCCTAGATGGCATCTTCTTCTAATATTGGACTGTTTAATCTACACTGAAATCTGTTGTTGAGTGCAGCCACCTTAGGTAATGATTTCACCTAGATCTTCTGGATAATTGCCTACTATTTCTATATCCGCATTTACTACATCATTTTGTATTTTTATATTTTGGAGAAGGTTTTTTCCCTTAAACTTCATGAATCAGCCTCTGCTAACTTCAGACTTTTACTCTGCAACTTCCTCACCTTTCTTAGCCTTCATTGAATTGAGGAGAGTTAGGGCTTGGCTCTGGAGTAGGCTTTGGCTTAAGGGAATGTTGTGGCTCGTTTGGTCCGCGTATCACCAATAAGGCTGTTTCACTTTTTTTTTTTTAAGATTTTATTTATTAGAAACAGAAAGAGATATAGAGAGGGGGGCAGAGACAGGCAGAGGAAGAAGCAGGCTCCATGCAGGGAGACTGATGTGGGACCTGATCCCCGGACTTCGGGATCATGCCTGGGCTGAAGGCTGGTGCTAAACCGCTGAACCACCCAGGGATCCCCTTACTTTCTTATAATTCATGTATTCACTGGACTAGCACTTTTTAATTCCTTGAAGTTTTCCTTTGTATATTCTGCTTGAATGTGTTGTGCAAGAGGCCTGGCTTTTGGCCTCTCACCTGTGACATGCCTTCATCACTGAACTTAATCATTTGTAGCTTTTTTTTTTTTTTAAGATTTTTTTTCTTTCTTAAATTCAAGAGAGACTCAGAGAGAGAGAGAGAGAGAGAGAGAGAGAGAGAGAGGCAGAGACACAGGCAGAAGGAGAAGCAGGCTCCATGCAGGGAGCCTGGTGTGGGACTCAATCCCAGGACCCCAGGATCATGCCCTAAGCCAAAGCAGACACTCAACCGCTGAGCCACCCAGGCATCCCTCATTTGTAGCTTTTAACTTAAAGTGAGATATGTGACTCTTACTCGAACACTTAAAGGATCTTGTAGAGTTATTAACTGGCCTAATTTCAGTATTGTATCTGAGGGAATAAGGAGGCCCTGAGAGAGAGGGAGATATGGGGGAATGGCTGGTCACTGGAGCAATCAGAACACAACGTTTATTAAGTTCAGTGTCTTACATTGATGTGATTTGTGATGCCCTCCCACATTACAATATTAACATCAAAGATCACTGACCACAGATCACCATAGCAAATATAATAATAGTGAAAAAAGTTTGAAATATGGTGATAATTACCCAGATGTGGCTCAGAGACACAAAGTGAGTAAATGCTGTTGAAAAAATGGTGCTTAATGCAGGGTTGGCACCAACCTTCAAATTGTTAAAAAGAAAAAAAAAATACAGTACTGTCAAAGTGCAATCAAGCAAGGTATGCCTGTAAATATTTGTGAGTTGTGAAGAAAATTTTAGAAAATGAACAATGAAGACAGGCTTGCCTTTGCACATCATAAACTTATAATAAAATTGTAATTAAATCATTACAATACTGGTGCAGTAATAGGAAAATAAAATACAGTCTAGAAGTAAACCCAAGCATATATGGAAGTTGAGTATATGTCCAATGTTTTTTATTTTAAATTGGTGGAACAATTAAAAAAAAATAAATTGGTGGAAAAAAATAGGTGGTAACCAGCCTTTAAGATAGCCTCTGATGATCCTTGCCTCCTAGTGTTTTCACCCTTTTTAGTCCCTTCTCATAATTGGATAGAGCTATCTATGTAACCTAAAGGATATTATGAAACTGATAGTGTTCATCTTCCCAGGTTGGGTTATAAAAGAAATTGCAATTTCTGTCTTGTGCTCCCTTGGATCATTTGGTCTGGGGGAAGCCACCTACAATATCATAAGGACACTCAAGTATCCCTGTGGGGAGGCTCTTCTGGGGAGGAACTGATTCCTTCAACAGCCAACATCAACCTACGGCCATGAGAGTGTGCCATCTTAAAAGTAGCTCTCTCAACCCAAGTCAAACCTTCAGATGATTGCAATTGTGGATGACATCTTACCTTGAACCTTACGAGGATCACCAAACCAGAACCATAGAACTCAGCTGTTCCCTAATTCCTGATCTACAGAAAGACTGTGAGGTAATGTTTATTATTTCAAGCTACCAAGTTTTGGGGTAATTTGATATACAGCATTTCCCAAATAAATGATGTTGTTGGGATAGAAAAGGATTTCCTAATTATGAATATGAAATCTCCAATCCATAAAGTAAAATCCAGAACTACTTTATGACAAGGAAATGATATGAGTAAGGATGAAAGAAAAACCGCAAGTTAGGAAAACATGTGAGCAACCTGTATTATAAAAGCAATATCTCTTAAAGAACTCTTGAGGGGTGCTTGAGTGGCTCAGTCAATTAAGTGTCTGCCTTCAGCTCAGGTCATGATCCTAGGGTCCTGGGATTGAGGCCCACATCAGGCTTCCCGCTGAGCAGAGAGCCTGCTTCTCCCTCCCCTCTGCTTTTGCTCTCTCTCGGTCTCTTTTTCTACCTTAAATAAATAAATCTTAAAAAAAGCAAAACTCTTGAAAATCAGTAATATGGCTGTCTTTATAGATGGAATGGGTGAGGATGTAAACAGGCAATTCACAAAGTAGAAATACTGATGAAGGAATGAAAAGTAGTTATCCAAGAAATATAATTAAGAACAAGGTAAAATGTGATCTTTCATATCAGATTGGTAGAGGTTAAAAAGACTGATGAGGTTAAAAAGATTCCTGGATCTGCAGGAAGGTTAGAAAACAGGGGCAGGAATGTAGATTTGTCTGCTCTTTCTGGAGGGCGGTCACACAGTACATCTCAAACTACAGATAAAAAGTGTGACTTCGCTATTCTACTTGTATAAATGTATTCTATGCTACAGAAAGATGTATATATTGTTATGAACTCAACATGACTCTTTGGGCTGGTCAAATTTCTTCTTGTTTTTTTTTTTTTTTTCCCTGCCTCTGTTTCCTGCCTCTCTTGTTTCTATTTCCCTTTTCAGAAATTTCTGTTGGACCCTCCTGGATCTGTTCTCTACTTTTTAACATTATAATTTTATTTTTTAAATCTTTATTTCTTCTCTGTATTTTTTTAAATTTTTTAAAAAATTTATTTATGATAGAGGCAGAGACATAGGCAGAGGGAGAAGCAGGCTCGATGCACCGGGAGCCCGACATGGGATTCAATCCCGGGTCTCCAGGATCGCGCCCTGGGCCAAAGGCAGGTGCCAAACCGCTGCGCCACCCAGGGATCCCTATTTCTTCTCTGTATTAATAATTCCCTTAGCTTTTAATTTTTGGTTTTAATTTTGAAGCTATCTGTATACCCAATGTGGGGCTTGGATTCACAGCTCCAAGATCCACAGTCTCATGCTCTACCAACTGAGCTAGCAAGGTGCCCATAGTAATTTCCTTTACTTTGAATTCAGTGTTGTCTTCTCTCTCTTGTGCCATGTCTGTTCTAACAGTTAACTCCACTTCAAAAGTTTTATTTTGTCAATTACTTTTAACTTCTAAAAATACCTTGTTGTTCCTGATTCTTTTTCCAGGAGTCTGTTCTGTAATGAGCGCAGTAGCTCTTGAATCTTTTTGAGGATACCAAATAGAATTTTTTTTTTAACTTCACTTTTTGATTGTGACTTTTTGAGGATACCAAATAGAATTTTTTTTTTAACTTCACTTTTTGATTGTGACTTTCTTCCAGGGAAAATTGTTGGTGTTTTGGGTTTTTTTTTTTTTTGTTTCTGTTGTGTTTTTTTTTTTTTAATCTTGCTTCTTCCCTCTCATGTTAGATGATCTCCAAGGCTTGACTGATGATTCTTGGCTAACTGTTCATAGTTATGCATGAGGACTAGGTTAACTAGTAGGTTTCCTCTTCAGGGATATAAGTCTGTTTTCCCAGGTATTTCTTTCCTTGTTTTGGGAGGGTTTACTACACCTTCCATGTAGAATGTGGAGCACATTTTTTTTTTTTTTTGTGCCTTCCCTGTTGGGTGCTGCCTGGATAGAAATGGGCAAGCAAGCTGGGTTAAGAAGGACTTTATTTTGTTCTGGAGTGCTTCAGTGCCTTGGAAGCAGCAACTATGCCTGGGAATACTTTTCCTCCCCTCATCCCCATCCCTGTCTTTTGCAGAGCTTTGGAGTTGTCTTTTTTTCAAACTGTGACATCTGGGAGCTTTCCCTAGATAAATGATCCACTTCGGGTTGTATGTGGGATGCTTGCTTGTCCATCTGTTTGAAACTCTACTTTTTAATCAAAATATCGAGCCAATGTTGCTTGTCTATATTTGTTGACTTTGAACTGAAGCTTCTCTTGGATACCTTGAGTACTGCTCTCATGCTTCTGTTTGGGGCCAAAATTAGCATTGCTTTAACCTTTAGAAGTCCTTTCTATTTTTGATCCCGCATTTTTTATGATTTCTAGGCATCCATAAAATATTTGATCTGTTGGTATCATTTTTTTGTGTTCTAAGATTCTTCAATTTTTCTTAAATACAGAAGTCTTTTCTGTCAGTTCACAAGGCCTTTCGTGGGAGGACAAGTAGACATTTGGGCTCAGAATACCTGTTCTTAATTTGTGTGTGTTATCTTCATGAATTTTTCTGAGATTTTAAATTTTCTTCTGCTTACTATATTAACTCTTTGCTCCTGGGTAAAGAGTGTGCACATGTCATTGTTTTACACATGACAAAATGCTGAAATCATGGTTAGGATTCAGATCTAGACTCCAAAAACCCATCCTTGTAACTCCTAACCCCTTCACTATCTTTCCCAGGTATTAGTTTAGTGCCTCTCTTTCATGCTATTTGTTTACCTCAAAAGTTTTTTGTTACTTGCATTTCTGTTCACATCTCTAGGTAAGGAACTATGACTGAGTGTATTTCCTCAGCTCAAGGGAGAATTTCCCCTTCACTGTTGGCAAATGCAAGTTCAAATTCAGGAGCTTGACTTGAGATCACTTTTCAGAGGAAGGCAGGGGGCATGTGGCAGAGGATTCACTGAGCTGGCCTGCTGGGTGAAGGAAATTGATCCACTTACTTTGTCCCTTTGTGAGCTTGTCCCTTCTTCTGTGTTAGGACCCCTTTGTCAGGCATCTATGCCCATGGTTACCCACCCCTTTCCTGGAGTGAATATCTGAGTCAGGCATTTAAAGTAGGGGGACCAACTCAGCTCTTCTACTTTCCAGTCAACTACTTGACTAATTACCTGTGGTCTGCTCCCTCTTCTAGCTCATACTGCACTGATAATAGCATGTTCTGAGGTTCTGCTAGGGAAACTTTTCAACTGTCACAGGTTCCTTGTGTTTCTTTAGATTTGTCATCATTGTATCCCGTCAGTTTTAGATTTTTTTCCAGAAATTCAGTCATCTGTTTCACATATGATAGTGTGATGGGTATTAGGAAATAATGATAAGCAAAAGAGAAACAGAGCCTATCATGTTGGAGTTTATAGTCTCAGGGGGTAGAGGGCTTTAAATAATGGACTCACAAGTACACATTCTCTGAGGAGAAACCGGTTTGCACTGTGGGGCCATACGAAAGGGCAGACTTTCTGGGAGAAGGATTGCCCTGAAATTCTACGTGGACTAAGAAACAGCTGACCTGAGATAGGAAGGAAGAGAAGAACAAGTAGATGAGGGCACAGTATGTGAAAAGACCTTATAGAGGACAGGGAACATGGTCCACTGCTGTTATTCCTGAGTATTTTCCACCTGCTGTGGATTTATTTTTATTGTATATTTCTTCTATCATTTCTTAGAGTTTTGAAAAGAGAAAAAGATATAAACTCTTGAACTAGGAAGCCTCAAAGAGTTTGGAAAATTAGCAAAAAAAATTAAAAGAATCAAACTTACAAATCATAAATTAGAAGGCAATAAATATACTAATACCAAAAACATTATCATTGGGAGGTGGATATGACCTTTTTTTATATTTGTATATTACAAGTTTTCTATAAATGTAGATTGCTTTTATATTAAAAAAAGTTCTTAAACTGTTCATTTTCTGGTTTGGTTTAAATGTTAAAAAAATGCAGAGTGTTAATAGGTGAAGGGGTGGGTATACATTACAATTTTATAAAGCTATTAATACGTACTTAATGGAAGAGGCATACTATTTGGTAGGAAAACCAACTAATACAATTTAAGAAAGTTACTTTATACTTAAGAGTTATTAGTATCTCATAATTGTTTTAAAGCTGTTAAATGGTTCATAATCTTCAAATATTTTAAATATTTGTATCCTACAAATAGTATTTGAAGAGTTACAGGAAAACTGCATATTGGATACCTTGACACTGAAGTGTCTGCATAACAGCTTGTAGTTTCAGGCCTAGCATGTGTGTTTGAGGAGTTGGCATTCAATTTAGCCAACTTTGGTTTTGTTTTGGGGATTATATCCAGCTGCAAGTAACCTACACTCAAACAGTTGCTTAAATAACTTAAAGAGAGCAATGTTTACACTTAATTTTAACTTCTTAAAGTTTCGGATATGGATAGTAGTTTGTTTTTTTTTAACATGCCATAAAGGAGCCAGTCTTTGACTTCCTGATTTACCATCCTTTTATGGCTTCTGACTTTGTGATAACAGAGTGGCTGCTACATCTCTAGAAATTAGTATTGTGGTCCTTTTTATCAGAAACAGTAGCATTCACAGAAACTGCACCAGTTAGACTTCTGTTTACATACCACTGGCCAGAAATGTGTCCAGAACCATCTATATTTAACTACAGGGATACCCGAGAAATGAAGCCTTTGTTTCTAAAAGAGCACATTGCTCTTTAATGCAAAAACAGAGTTTGAATTAATAAGGAACAGGGTGGACATTGGTTGGGCAACTTGCTGTGTCAGCCACCAGAGTTACTTATAGATGGTAATGGAAGTCAAGGGTGTGATTAAGATTGTTCAGAGGAGTATACAGGATAAGAAAATCAATGAAAGAACCCTGAGGAACTTCAGTGTTGAAGGAACAGAGGGATATATATTCTCAAAGGGCACTAAGGAATGACCATGAGTGAACCGTGGGAGGGTGATTCCCTGCAGAGTGTGGTGGTGATACACAAGCCCAGGGAGATGCAAGAAGGCAGAATTTATATTACCCTATGTGCTGGAGTGTCATGTATGCCAGGCACCAAGGTATGAACTTGAGGTTTAGCAAAAGGAAGCCATTGATTATTTTCAGTGGTGGCCATAGGCTATGGAGTGAAAGAGGGATAAAGCAGTGACAGTAAATGAATCTTAAAGACAAACTGATTGTAAGCAAAGTAGAGGGGCAGGGAAAGTGAGAGGAATGATTGGAGTGGGGAGATGGATGGGGTGCTAGAAAGGTGATACTAGAGACTGGTTGAACAGTGAAGGTGTTTTTTGACAGAGGAGATTATAGAAAGAATGTATTCTCCAGAGAGGTGGAAGGTGTTGAGAACTAGAGCTTGGGGGGAAGGATAAGCTTGAAAGAAGGAAGATGTGTGGAGACAGAGGGACTTTTGTAGCTTGGCAACAGGGAACATGAGCAGTAACCTTTTATCTTTTGTCTTCCCTGGGAAGTGTGAGAAAAGGCATCATCCTCTCTGTTAGGAGAGAGATTGCCAGGCCTGGAGTCTGGAGAGGATGGACAAAGATCACTGATAGCATTGTAAGGAATTTGGGAGAGTGAAACGTGGGGAATTGGGCTGCATTAAGAGCCTGATCCGAAAATTAAAAAAAAAAGGGGGGGGGGCGGAAATCCCTGGGTGGCGCAGCGGTTTGGTGCCTGCCTTTGGCCCAGGACACGATCCTGGAGATCTGGGATCGAATCCCACGTCGGGCTGCCGGTGCATGGAGCCTGCTTCTCCCTCTGCCTGTGTCTCTGCCTCTCTCTCTCTCTCTCTCTCTATCATAAATAAATAAAAATTTAAAAAAAATTAAAAGAGCCTGATTCGTGGTTTGGGAACCTGCATTGAATGATGTTGAGTCCTGCCATTCTGTTCAGTACCATTACCTTACATAGAAAGGATTGAAAGAATTTTAGTTGACGTTTTTGAGTGGTAATACACACCTAAGAGTACTTTAGAAGTATTGAACTATATATTTATACAAAAAGCAGTTAAGACACGTTTAATAGTTTTGTGTCTAAAACAATTTATGATAATGACTAACCTTTGTTGAGGACCTGCTCTGACACAAAAAGCTAAGCATATTCTCTGCATTATTTTCCAGTTTTTATGAGAGAGTACTAGGAGACAGACATTATTATTATTATGGTCTCTATTTTAAAGATGGCAGAACCTAAGCTTAAGTAATTTAAACATCCTGTTCTAGATCACACAGCTAGTTACTGGTAACACCAGGATTTGAACTATCTCTTGAATCCAGAGAGTGGTGTTAAGTACTTCTCTGTGGATTGAATCATATGAAATTGCCTGTGAGAAGGTATTGGCAATATATGGTTCATCCTAACATACTTAATAAAATATTTGCCAAGGTCAGTGGACTGTGTTGTGCCAGGACTTACCCTAGGTATTTTAATTGCAATAATCTGTTGAAACAGTTTTAAATATTTATAGTATTAATTATCCTGACTTTTAAAATTATCACATTCTTATTTTTGAGTAACAGTTTACTTTAAATTTGAGTATATTTTGATAATGATGTTAACTTTTCCTGATTATACTAACAAATCAAAATGGGGCTGGGGAACTACTGGGAATATTGGCAAAAATAAAGAAGAAAGCAGGCATTACAAATCTACTCTCTCACAATATGAATAAAATATAAAAATGAACTAAACTGTGATAGTTGTTAGCCTGCTTGTTTAATCTTCATTTTAGTACCTATGTCTATCTAATCATTGTAAGCCAAACCATAAGGTAAACATCAGCTTCTTTTAAGAACATTTTTTCTGATTCTAAAAGCAATCCATAATCATAGAAAAATTGAAAATCAAGTATATATAAAATCAAATATATACACATTTATATTATTCACATCTGATTCAGTGAATGGTAGTCACTTAAGAAATGTGGATTCATTTTTAATTCAGTAGTTTCTGGCTTATTATGTAGTTGTTGATTCATGATCAGCCTGATCCTCTTCCATTTCCTAAGCTTGTGTTGGGTGAAGGGCAGTAATTTCTCTCACTTCATCTCTGACTTGTGAACACCCACAGGTATCAGTCAGTGGTATTAATTAAAAGTAAATTGCCCACTCTCTCACTTCACTAATAAAACATTAGTTCTGAATTTACATACTCTCACTTCAGTTAAAAACTCCCGTTAAAATCTGAACTAAGAGATAGGAATTTTTTTCTTATTAAAAAAATCTTCATTAAAACGATACGAAGTTATGTCTGTGGTAGTATTTGGTATTTGGTTATGTACAAAGCTTGTGGAAGATGCCTGGCCATCTTTTTTTGGCTTCCATATTGTCAGCTTGCATGCATATTTGAAACACTTGAAAAGTATTTAGTTAATTGTACAGTCTATGATGAGGACCTAATCTTAAACTGTATAGTCTTGGTAATTTGTTTTTTCTTAAGATTTTTTTTTAATTATTTATTTGACAGCACAAGCAGAGGGAACAAGAGGGAGAGGTAGCTTCTCTGCTGAGCAGGGAGCCCGATGTGGGACTCTGTCCCAGAATCCTGAGATCATGACCTGAGACAAAGGCAGACGTCCAACCGACTGAGCCACCCAGGCACCCCTTGTCTTGGTATTTTCACATAACTTTTAGTGAGGTACAAGATTTCTTTTAAGAAGGGCACAGACAATTAATTATGTGACTGAGAAAAATAATTTCCCCCAAGTTAATTGCACAAATATTACTGTAGCCCTAAAAGGTTAATGATTGTCAAACATCTTTGATGCATAGAGCCTATTAAGTGCCAGTATTATTTGAATAAATAACTAGACTAGTCCTTCTTGGACAAATGGCCTTATCCAGAGGACAACAGTACACACTACCCTTTATTATGTTTTAAGGGAACATTTTTTAAATTCTTCAGTGAAAGGACTTTAAGCTAGTCTTAAGAGCCACAGTAGAGTCTTATATTTCAAAATATGAGATAGCAAAACAGATTATATTCCAAAATGCAACTATGATCATTTATTATACATGTACTTTATAGAACTATTGAGTTATTACTTGAGGTTTATAAATAGAGTCAGTTTTTATTTTGTACAGACTTAGCTTAGGCCTTATATGATTAGAATTAATGCACAATTATCACTGTGCATATCTGAAATGAAACTTGCTTTATAGTTATTTATCAAAGAGAACTTTGATATTTTAATATCTAATATTAAATAACATTATTAATATTTTTAAATGCTAAATTTTATTATCTTATTAAACTTTGTCTTTTAATCTTTTTATACTTTTTAGTGTTTTGTAGTCAGGACCAGGTTCCAAAAGAGTTAACTGGAATATACTTTCATTTTCAATAGCAATATATCCTGAAGAATTGTGTAAAGAATACTAATTTCTCTAGGAGATGGTTTCTCAGAAAGGTTTCTCAAAATTTGGGAAAGACTGCATACTGTATGATTTTAGAAGTATCAATTTACATGAAAATATTGAAAGATCTGGGAAAAACTGAAGCAAACAAATCAATTTAGCTTTGTCTCATCTGGTGTTTCTTAAATATATTTGGTGACGGAAGTTCTTGTTTCATATAATACATATGAAAATCCTAAGCATTTACTCTGACCTTGTGCTCTGTAACTATTTTGGGACATACTGTACAAACATTCAAATGTAGCAAATATGTTTATCTGCTATACTTATACATACACATGTAGATAAGTCCACCTGTATAAACAAATATTCACTTTTATAAAGGTATATACACACATAGATGTATGCACATATAGGCACATGTATTTGATCTATATGATACCTGCAAGGTATAGCAGATAGTAGAATCAGAAAATATTTAAGTGATGAGAAAAATCTTACTCGTCCATGGCATATTCCCAACTGCCTTCTTCAAGATGCAGAAAACCATACCACCAGCTTCAACAAGGTGTGCAATTCACAAGTATGTAAATGGATATGATCTTTTTAGGGACACTAGAAACATTAAAGAGAGACTACCAACAATTTCTGTACTATTTCAGTATTAAGTGTATCAAAAGTAAAGGCTCTGGATTTTGGGTCAGGACATTGAGGTTCAGGCCTACATTCTACCATTTCCCACTGATGTGATTTTATTTAGGCAAGTTACAGATTTTGTCTGAGCTTGTTTTTCTCATCTATGAAGGAAGGTAATACTTATCTTGTAGGATAATTGGAAAATAATGTAATATGTAGAGTATATTAAAACTTATTTTAATTACTTGGAAATAATGCTATGAATGCTTATTGATCCCAATATGGGGTAAACCTCTATTAAAAAACAAATGTGATTAACCTAAATTTTTCATTGCATATATATGATGGATAAGAAAATCCATTTCATTTTGTTTCTGAAGACATTTTTTTAAAAATGATTAATATAAAAATGCATTTTTCCTGTTAATGAAGAATAATGAATGGACTTTCCTCATTCTTGTTGAAAAACTTAAAACCTTCCTCCAAAGTGTCTGAAAACTAAAAACTCATGAATAGTATCTTTATGCTTTTAGCCTGAGATCCTTTGTACTTATTAGTCTCTCTTCCACACATGGTGATTTTCTGCTTCCACTTGCTTCTCCCACCACCTAAAAACTGTCCCTGTGGTGTATCTTTATCCTCCTTCCCTGCTTTTTATATATTTATATATAAGTATAAATATAAATATGTAATATATGTATATATAAAAGTGAAATGAAGATCACATTCTATGGATATCAGTAAGGTATTACAATATTTTGTAATTATGAATTTTAACAATTTCATTGGAGCGAATTTGTGTTTGCTTGTATAGTTTTTCATACCCATTAATTTAGCACCTTAGAACTAATCAGCTTCTATAAAATTAATAGAATTCATATCAGAATACATGTATGCTCTTTTCCCTTTCTGCATGGAGATCTTTGTCCCTACATGAAGGAAGGTATGGTAAAAATGTTACATGTTTTCACTAGCCAGTAATATTAAAAAAAAAAAAAAGGAAAATATTTCTCCTGACACATTGAGTAGGTAACAATAAAAAATAATGGAGCTAATTATTTTAAAATTATATTGATAACATCAAAAATATTCTGTGGTAGAAATAAGACTCCTTTTATGCATTAGCATCCAGTCAAATTTTAATAATAACATTGTATAGTGTAAAGTTACTGATATCTGAAGATGTGGATCATTTGATTTTCTGTTGTATCTGTTAGAAATGAATCATGTTTTTCGTGGTGATACTTTTAGTATACTATGCAGATTATAAGTTTGGGTATCAGGAATTTCTTAACACTTTAGATAAAAAAAATTACTTTTTAAAGAGTTCGGATTAAGGTTTTGTAAGAACATGGTTTAGCTTTATATAGCTTTATGACATAGACTTTGCAATTTATTTATTTACTTATTTAATTTTTAAATTTATATATATATATATATATATATATATATATATATATATATAGAGAGAGAGAGAGAGAGAGAGAGAGAGTGTGTGTGTGTGTGTGTCAGAGACACAGGCAGAGGGAAAAGCAGGCTCCATGCCAGGAGCCCGATGCGGGACTCAATCCTGGGACTCCAGGACCATACCCTGGCCCAAAGGCAGGCGCTAAACTGCTGAGCCACCCAGGGATCCCTGACTTTGCAATACTTTTAAAACATACCTTTTTAAAATACTTTGTTTGAAGCAGGGCACCTAGGTGGATCAGTTGGTTAAGCGTCTGACTCTTGATTTCGGCTCAGGTCATGATCTTGGGGTTGTGAGATCGAGCCCCATGTTGGGCTCTGTGGTAGGCATGGAGACGGTTTTGGATTCTCTCTCTCCCTTTGTCCATCCTCCACCCCACCCCTGTTCTCATGTACACTCTCTCTCTCAATAAAATGTCTATTTATCTTGTTCAGGGTCAGAAGAGCCATCTAGATGGAGTGTCTAGTTTTTCTTAGGCCCTTCATTAAGTTCAAATTCTTTTGCACGTTCTCTGTTGAGATAGTTTTCTCTTCCTCCACAACTGAACTCTTTTGAAAGTCTACAAGTTTCTTCCTTCAGGAACAATGTCCATTCACTCTTTCAAGGAAATGCTGCTTTCATAATGAAAATCAAACTCAGGCCTTCAGTTTGGTTTGTGATGGCAGGGAGTACACATGGACTGGGTGGCTTAGAGTCAGTCCTAGGGACTTTGTTTCTTCTGGGCTTTCTGTTAATCACAACTGCTGCCACTGTGCTTATCTTTGAAGAGAATGTATGTTGGTCACTTTAAATACTTGGGCCCAAAAGTAGACACCATATGTTGTAATTGAGATAAGGTTGTAGTGTTTAAAGACATTTTAAGGACATCTTTACTGAGTACTACAGAGTAATGAAGGGATGAACACCCAGAGAGAACTCTGAATCATACATTTAGGCATTCTAGCTGTAGGGCTTTGGCATATTCATCTTCAGTTAGTTCACACTACTGACTGGATATAAGTGCCTTTTTGCATTTAAGAAAAAGATTCCCCACTTTGAGCATATGTTTTCTCTGGGCTGACAAGTAACAAAGGATTGTCCCTTGTAGGCACATGGCTCCTTCCCCAGGCTGAACCAGCTATAGCTGGTGTGCACGGTGCCAGGGCATGATTTCAGCTGTCACTTGTGCTTGAAACTGGGCACTTTTGGGCAGGGCACACACTTATGTTGGGGCCCTGCATTGCGATCACTTAGGTTTTTCCAACTGTCTTTTTGCCTTCACAAGCACAGATCATCTTTAACCACATCCTCCACCAACCAAAATTGCTTTTAGAGGGCCCTCATCTCCTCAAAGCAGGTGTGGGCTGATTGTCTTCTCCTACCTCCCCTCATGACTTCACCCTCATGGTGTCTGTTTCACATCTGCAGTTCTCTCCTTTTTGGCGGTTGGCACTAGGAACAAGCTCATCTTTTTGCTCAGACTATATCCTAATGAAATTGGAATTTAACAATTACTACTTCATACAAGAGCTGCACATGCCAGTCATGGTGGAATTTCTATCCTACACCAGGTCTCTGTAGTTTGAAGGCAAATGTTGTTTTTCACTTTTGTGTTTGCATACAAAAATATGTTTGCAGAAATATGTTTGTTTGGGCTGCTATAATAAAATACCATAGACTGGGTATCTTAAACAGCAACATTTAGTTCTCAAACTTCTGGAGGCTGGATCGAGGATCTAGGATCAAAGAACTGGAAGATTCAGTGTCTTATTAGGGTCCTCTTCCTGGTTTACAGACTGCCATCTTCTTGATGCATCCCCATATGAGGGGAGAGAGATCATGTCTTCTGTCTCCTCTTGAAAGGGCGCTAATCACATTCATTAGAGCCTCACATGAGCTAATTACCTCCCAAAGGCCTCATCTCCAAATATCACCCTTGGGAGTAGGGCTTCAGTATATGAATTTCAGGGAAACAGAAATGTGTCCATAGCAAAAAGTATATTGCTTAATAAAATAATGCTTGATAAAGTTCATGCATTTTTACTGCATGCTGGAAACTAGTCTGAGAATTTTGCATACTGGAATTAACTGAATCCTTATAACAGTGCTGCATAGTAGCTAGACTCATCCTTATTTTACAGATAAGGAAACCATGTCACATGGGAAGTACATAACTTGCCCAGGGTTGCCTGGCTATTAAGTGGGAGAGCCGTATTCAAACCCAAGCTGTTTGGCCCTGTAGCTCATGCTATAAACCACTACGTTCTTACAAACATATATTGCCCTAATTTGATTCTGTACTTATATTTTGATAGAAGCAGCTTGGGGCTTGGGAACCTGGAGACTCTGGCTTTGTGACTAGACTACATTTTTGACTCTGACATTGTAGCTTCTTTGATCCTCAGTTATTTCAGCTATAAAACAGGGAGATTGTACAATGTTGATTGTTAAATTCTCTTCTCATTCTAAGTGCTTTGGTTATGTTCTCATATAGGCTCTAATGTTCGGAGGTTTCTACCAGCTACAGAGCCTCATCTCTCAGATGCTATGTGACTGAAGTAAGAAAGAAGAATGTTATTAAATCTTAATAAGTAAAGTTGAGTTTTTCTATTATTAAATGTGGACTTTATAATACCCACCACACAGTCAGGTAATAATAATTGAATGGTGGGTGTAGTTTGAAACATAATTGTTCCTTCCTAACTTTTTAAAATTTCAAAGAATGCATGCTTTATGTATGTATATGTATATATATCACATAAATATTATATATTTTATGGAACATGAAATCTTACTTTAAATAAGGGATTTCTATCCTACACATTTGACATATATTTATGGAATATCTACTATGTGTCAGGCACCATGCTTGATGCTGGGGTATAGAGAGGATAAAGAGAACATAACTTGCCCAAATAGAGTTTACGTTCCAATGGTAAAGGTAGCTGATCAACAAGTAAACAAATCACTGAATAGCATCAACAAAAGATGTGTGGTTTCCTGGGAAAGAAATAGCAGCATGCAGTGATAGAGAATCACTGCTGTGATAGAGATGGGGTCAACTTTAAATAGGGCAGTTTGGGAAGGCCTCACAGTGAAAGTGGCATTTTAACCAAACGCTGACAGAGGAACCAAACAGGATTCAGCTCTGGGAGGACTGTGGGCAGAGGAAAAGGAAGGGACTGGAGGGGGCAGTAGCATTCTTGTCCAGTTTGGAAGATTGAATAATGGCTCCCAAAGATAGGCCAGATCCCTGAAACTTGTGAATGCTACTTTCCATAGTGAAATGAGCTGTATGTGTGTTTGAGGATGTTGAAATGGTGAGATTATCCCTGGTTACAAGTGTCCGTATAAGAGGGAGGCAGAGAGTTAGTTGACTTGAAAAGACAAGAAGGCCATGTGACAAACAGAAGCAGAATTAGAGAAGATGCTACACCCTTCACTTAGAAGATGAGTGAAGGGGTGATGGACCACAGAATGCAAAGGATGCAGATCTGGATGCTGGGAAAGGCAAGGAGTTGAATTCTCCCCTTGAGCTTCCAGAGGGAATACAACTCTGCCAACACTTGAACTTTACCAAACCCTTTATATTCATGTTTGGACTTCTGGCTTCCAGGACTGTTAAGAAAACAAATTTCTGTTTTAAGCCATAGATTTGTGGGTAATTTGTTATTGCAGCAGTGGAAGACTAATGCAGATTTTGGTACTAGGAAGTGGGGTGCCGCTGTAACAAATACCTAAAAATGTAGAAGTGACCTTGGAAATGGTCATTGAGTAGAGGATTGAATTTTGAGATACATGTTTGGAAAAAACTTAGGCTGCCTTGATTGGACTGTTGGTAGAAATATGGAAGCTCAAGGCTTACGCTATAGAAGTTGGGGAAAGCAGATTTTTATTATCTTGGCAGAAAGTTTAGTTGAATTATGTTCTATGGTTTTATGGAAAGTGGAATGTACAAGCAATGAACTTGAATAGCTGAGGACTTTTTTTTTCTTTAAGATTTTATATATTTGTTCATGAGAGACACAGAGAGGCAGAGACAGCAGGCTCCCTGCAGGGATCCTTATGTTGGACTTAATTTCAGGACCCCGGGATCATGACCTGAGCCAAAGGCAGATGCTCAACCACTGAGCCACCCAGGTGCCCTGAGCTGAGGACATTATTAAGCAAAGTGTTGAAGGTACTATTTGGTTTCTTCTTTTTATTTTTTATTTGCTCAAATATAATTAACATATACTGTTATATTAGTTTTGGATGTACAATATAGTGATTCAGCAATTCTAGGCATTTCTCAGTGCTTATCAAGATAAATATACTTTTAATCCCCATGATCTATTTCACCTTCCTGCCTACCTCCCCTCTGACAACCACCAGTTTGTTCTCTGTATTTAAAAGTCTGTTTTGTTTCTTAAATTCTACATGAGTAAAATACGGTATTTTGTCTTTTCTGATTTATTTTACTTAGCATTAGACCCTCTAGGTTCATCCATGTTGTTGCTAATGGAAGATTTCATTCTCATATATGGTTGAGTAGTATTCCATTGTATGCATATACACTAAATCTTCTTTATCCATTTACCTCTCAAACACTTAGGCTATTTCCATATATTCGCTATTGTAAATAATGCTGCAGTAAACATGGAGTGTATACATCTTTTTGAATTAGTGTTTTTGTTTCTTTGGGGAAATACCAAGTAGTGTGAATTCTGGATCATAAAGTAATTCTGTCTTTAATTTTTTAAAAAGATTTTATTTATTCATGAGAGACACAGAGAGAGGCAGAGATCATAGGCAGAGGGAGAAGCTTGCTCCCCATGGGGAGCCCGACGTGGGACTTGAACCCAGGGCCCCTGGATCACAACCTAAGCCAAAGCAGACTCTCAACCACTGAGCTACCCAGGTGCCCCTGTTTTTAATTTAAAAGAAAATTATTCTAGAGAGAGCAAGCAGAGAGGGGATAAGCGGAGGGAGAGGGAGAAAGAATCCTCAGAGTCCCTACTGAGCATGGAGCCTGATATGGGACTTGATTCCAGGACTCTGAGATCATGACTGAAGCCATACAAATTTTAGGGTTATTCTGTTAAAAGTCTTCTTGGTATTTTGACAAGGGTTGTATTAAATCTGTAGATTGCTTTGGGTAGTATGAACGTTTTAACATTATTTGTTCTCTCAGTCTATGAGCATGGAATATCTTTCTGTCTGTTTAGTTTCTTTCATCAGCTGGTTAAAGTTTTCAGTGTGTAGCTCTTTTGCCTTCTTGGTTAATTCTTAGGTGTTTGATTCTTTTTCATGCAATTGTAAATAGGACTGTCTTCGTAGTTTCTCTTTTTGCTACATTATTACTGTATAGAAATGCAAAAGATTTCTGCATATTAATTATGTATCCTGGGACTTTACTAAATTCATTTATCAGTTATAGTAGTTTTTTTGGTGGAGTCTTTGGGTTTTCTACATAGAGTATCATGTTGTCTGCAAACAGCGAAAGCTTTACTTCTTTCTTACCAGTTTGGATGCCTTTTGTTTCTTTCTGTTGTCTAATTGCTGTAGCTAGGACTTCAGTACTATGTTGAATAAAACTGGTGAGAGTGGACTTCTTGTCTTGTTCTTGACCTTAGGGGGAAAGCTCTCAGTTTTTCCCCATTGAGTATGATGTTTGTTATGGGTTTTTCATGTATATGGCCTTTATTACATTGAGATTTCCTCTAAGCTTACTTTGTTGAGGGCTTTTATCATGAATGGATGTACTTTGTTTAATGCTTTATCTGCATCTATTGAAATGATCATATGGTTTTTATCCTTTCTCTGATTTGTGAATATTGAACCAGTCTTGTGTCTTGGGAATAAATCTCACTTGATCATGTGAATGATTTTTAATGTAGTTTTGGGTTTGATTTGCTTATAATTTGTTGAGGAATTTTGTACCCATGTTCATCAGGGATATTGGCCTGTAGCTCTCTGTCGTGCACTCTCTCTCTTTTTGTAGTGTCTTGCTTTGGTTTTGGTATTAGAGTAATGCTGGCCTTGTAAAATGAATTAGGAACTTTTCCTTTCTTTTCTCTTTTTTGGAATAGTTTGAGAAGACTAGGTATTAACTCTTGTTTGAATTCACCTGTGAAGCCATCTGATATTGCACTTTTATTTCTTCTTGCTATATATGGTAAAGTGCAGGAAGAAATTCTACCTGTGGAGTATAGTTTCAGTGTATGCCTAAGAGTCCTGGTGTGCCATTTCTGACAGCCTATGGACCATAGGCTATGGACCTATGGACCATACTTTGAATACGAGGGTTGTAGGGAATCTTGTTTATTTATTTAGTGTTAAACATATGTCATGTGTACAAGAGATTGAATTTGCTCATCAGTTTTCAAAATGTTTACCACGGGGATGCCTGGGTGGCTAAGCGGTTGAGCATCTGCTATATGCTCAGGACGTGATCCCACGGTCCCAGGATCTAGTCCCATGTCGGGCTCCCTGTATGGAGCCTGCTTCTCCTTCTGCCTACATCTCTGCCCCCCTCTCTCTGTGTCTCTCATGAATAAATAAAATCTTTAAAAAACAAAACAAAATGTTTACCACTGATACTGACTTAACTGATCTAAGTAAAACTGTCTAAGATATGTGTATTCTCTTAGTATTTTAGAAACTCTATTTGGTGTGTCTCCTGTATTGGGTTAAACAGTGTTTTCCTGAGTTTATGTTTACCTGGAATCTATAAATGTGAGCATATTTGAAAATAGGGTCTTTGCAGATCTAATCAGGTTGAGATGAGGTCATAGAAGACTATGTGGTCCCTAATCTAATGACTGGTGTCCTTACATGATGAGGGGAATTTGGACACCATGACACACAAGGGAGAATGCCATGTGAAGGCAGAAGCAGCAATCGAAGTTATGATGCCCCCAGCTAAGGATTGTTGGCAGCCACCAGAATGTAGGAGAGAGGCATGGAACAGATGATTCTTCTGAGATCCCAAGAAGAAACCAACCCTGCTGATACTTTGATCTTGGAACTCAGTTCTCCAGAACTGAGAGAGAATAAATTTCTTTTGTTTTAAGCCACCTAGTTTGTGGTATTTTGTTACAGCAGCCCTAGGAAATGAATACATCTTCTGACAAGTAAAAATTAGATAATGGACTCTAGCAAACAAACAAAAAAAAAGAAAATGTCACTTTTTCACAGGGTCAATGTTTACTATGTACTTAAAAATTTGGAGTTCTGGAGGTTTAACTTAGCTACCATAGCTCCCTGATAATTCCTAACCTTTTGCTCCAGGTAAGATTTAGAGTGGAGTAAAACGATCTTGAACATGGAATCAACATTAATATCAAACTGAGAAGAGACAAGAAAGAACTAGAAGGAAGGTTGCATAAAGTGGTGCCAGGTCTTCTGCAATTTGTTTCTTTACTTGTAATTTCTGCCCTTGACTGGCCAGGGAAATAATAGATAGACTCCACAGAAGTCAACTCTTAAAAAATGATTTTTCTATCATTCTTTTCCTTTGTCCTATCAACCCCACATGACCTTTTGTTCCCCTGTGCAGGACTTAGAAATGTACTTTGAATGTAAGCAGTTGCTTATAGCAATGCCAGATGTGAAAGGATGCCTTATTTTGTGGAATAGAGTTGTCTCTGGAAATTTTGCTTTGAAGTACTTTCAGAAGTTATTTTCTCCTTTTAGTTTTTCTATTGTAGAATAAAAGATTTTTTCCCGCAAAAAATAACTGAACCCAAAATGTGCTTTAAAAATTGATTTATTTATTTTTAAAAGATTTTATTTATTTATTTATTCATGAAAGACACAGAGAGGCAGAGACATAGGCTGTGAGAGAAGCAGGCTCCAGGCAGGGAGCCCAATGTGGAACTCTATCCTGAGACTCCAAGATCACGCCCTGAGCTGAAGGCAGGCGCTCAACTGCTGAGCCACCCAGGCATCCCTAAAAATTATTTAAAAGTAGATAAATGTATTCTTTTAGCAAACAATAGAAATATTCTTAAAATTCTTATCATATATTCACAGTAGCAAAATATACCATGAAGTCAGAGAAAACCACCACAAATCCTTTATAAAGGTATAAAAGGAGGCAATAGATAAATGCACTGATATTCCACATTTACAATGGAAAGTATCAATATGATAAAGATAGCAGTCCCCACATTATTTCATAAATTCTGTTGTAGTCAATAACTTGAGTACTTAAAACATTTTTCATCACATTTTTAAACTTCGTGAAAGTAACAGTATAGTAACGTGTCCATCATCCAGCTTTGACAGTTACCAGCATTTTGGCAATCTTATTATAGTGCTTGGGATTTGAGGGGGGAGAATGTGTTGTTTTATATTCCTGGAGAATTTCAAGATTAAATTAAATTAATTTGAGAGACAGCACTCATGGAAACAGATGGGGTGGGTTTGGGAGAGGAGCAGAGGAGAGGGACAGACTCTACTCTATCCTGAGCATGGAGCCCCACTTCAGGCTCAATCTTACGACCCTAAGATCATGACCTGACCGAAACCAGGAGTCAGAAATTTAACCTACTGAGCCATCCAGGCCACCTTCCTGGAGAATCTTAAAAATTGTCATGCCATTTTTACCTGTAATCTCTAACTTAGTATTTACTTTTTAAAGACATAACTGCTAGTCCATTATCATACCAAAGAAATGAATATTTATTCCTTAATATCATCTAATTTTCCATCTGTATTCAGATTTCTTATGTTGTCTCCAAAAAAGCTTTTGTATTTGTTTTATTTGAATCTGGTGGTAAATATGGTCCTTACACTATATTTGATTATTTGATTTCTGTGTCCCTAAGCCTATTTTATTTTAATAAAGATTTTATTTATTCATGAGAGACACAGAGAGAGGCAGAGACATAGGCAGAGGGAGAAGCAGGCTCTCTGTGGGGAGCCTGGTGCGGGACTGGATCCCAGGATCTTGGGATCAGGACCTGAGCCAAAGGCAGATGCTAACCACTGAGCCGCCCAGGCATTTTGCCTCTTATTTTATAATGGCTTTCTCATTTTTATTTTATGCAGTTTATTTGTTGGATGTGTGTCCTGGTGATATGAATCTGGTGCCTCTCTTTTTCTACCTGAGGCTTTAGCATCCTACTGCTGATTATTGCCCCAAATCATTATTTCCTTGGGGATTAAAAAACAGTGCATTTCTAGTTATATCATTCCTTATGCTTTTATTAAATAGACTTCTTTGTAGATCTTAACCTCACTAGCTATTTAGTTACCCTGAAATAGTTTATATTAGAAAGATAGGATAAATGCTTGGTTTTTTTTTCTTTTATCAATTTTCAGAGTAATGAGCTGATGCCTGCTTGGCTGTGTACTGCTGCATAAAAATTTACCTCAAAACTCAAGGAGCATAAAACAACTATTCTATTATACATCATAATTTGATAGGTCAGATGTTTTTGGGAGGCTTGACTGGCTGTTATGTTCTATGTGGAAGAAAGTGTTTAACTGGTGGATGTGGAGATCTGGAGCGTCCAAGATGGTTGCCTCACATGTCTAGCATCTTGATGGATGAGAAGCATGGACTAACCTGATACTGTTGATCAGAGAGTCTATACATATTCCCTTAGCCATGGCAGTTCTAGAATAGTTGGACTTTTCTCATGGCAGCTCAGAATTCCTGGAGAAGGAAAGAATTTTCAGCCATCTTTAATCTGCCATAATATCCTAGGAAATTCTACTGATGACCAGGGATTTAAAAAATTTTAAATTATTGATTCACGAATTTTTATATATTTGACATCTTTAATCTGTTTTATTCATTGATTTTATTGATACTCAAATTGTCACATTGTTGGCCAGTTGGGCCCTTTAAGTTGGATCTTGTGACCTTTTGATAGAACTTCATTATTTTTATGTGGTAAAAATATATATATATATATATATATATATGTATATATATATATATGGGACAGCACTCATGGAAACAGATGGGTGTTTTATATATATATAATATATAACATAAAATCTGTCATCTTAACTATTTTTAAGTGTACGTTGTTGTGCAGCATCACCACTATTTTCAAACTACTTCATCACTCCAAACAAATTAGGCAATAACTTCCCATTACCTCCTCTGCCAACCTCTAATTGAATTATTGTCTTTATGAATTTGCCTTTTCTAGATATTTTATATAAGCATAATCATACAGTATTTGTCCTTTTGTGTTTGGCTTATTTCAGTTAGCATAATATTTTCAAGGTTCATCCACTAGGTAGAATATATCAGAATTTCATTCCTTTTTTTTGGCTGAAGATTCCATTGTATGTATATACTATGTTTTGTGTGTATCCATTCATCTTTTGAGGGACACTTGGGTTATTTATACCTTTTGACTATTGTGAAAGATGCTGTGATGAATATTAGCATGCCGATATGAGTCCTTGTTTTAAATTTTTTTGGATATGCATCTAGGAGTGAAATCACTCATTCATATGGTAATTTTATGTTGAATTTTATGAAGAACTGCCGAACTGTTCTCCAGAGAGGCTTTGCCATTTTACATTTCTACTAACAGTGTATGAGGGTCTCAGTTTCTCTATATCCTTGCTGACCCTTGTTATTTTCCTTTTTTTTAGAAGCCTAGCCATTCATGTAGATATGAAGTGATGAACAATGTGGTTTTGATCTGTAGTTCCTTAATGACCAATGATACTGAGTGTCTTATCATGTGCTTCTCAGCAATTTGTGTATTTTCTTTGGAGAAATATCCAAGTCCTTTGCCCTTTTCAAAATTGGGTGGTTTGTTTTTTTGTTGTTGAGTTTCGGAGTTCTTTAGATATTTCTTTATTAAACCATAATTAGATATATTATTTGCAAATATCTTCTCCCATTTGGTAGTTTATCTTTTCACTTTCTTGATAATATACTTTGATGCACCGAAGTTTTAAATTTTGATCAATTGCAATTTATTTTTCTTTTCTCATGCTTTTGTTGTCATATCTACGAATCCACTGCCAAGTCCAAGGTCATAAGGACTTACCCCTATGTTTTTTTCTAACAGTGTAATGATTTTAGCTTTTATATTTAGGTTGTTGGTTCATTTTGAGTTAATTTTTGTATGTTATATGAGAGAATAGTCTAGCCCATTACTTTGCATACAGAAATCCAGTTGACCTAGCACTATTTGTGAAAGAAACATTTTTTTCCCCTTGTCAAATTCATTTGGCCATAGATATATGGGTTTATTTCTAGAGTCCCAGTTCTATTCTGTTGGTCTATCTGTCTATCCTCATGCCAGTACTACACTGTTTTACTTGCTGTGGGTTTTTAGTAACTTTTAAAATGAGAAGTATGTCCCCTCCAACTCTGCTTTTCTTTTTAAAGATTGTTTTGGCTATTTGGGGCCCTTTGGAATTCCTTATGAAAGTGGCTCTTGGCATTTGATAGAGATTGTGTTGAATCTGTAGATCACTTTGGGTAGTACTGACATCTTAATAAAATTTTTGAATCATAAACATGAGATGTCTTTCCTATTATTTAGATCTTATTTAATTTCTTTCAGTAATGCAATATTTTGTAGTTTTCAGTATATAATTTTTTCACTTACTTGGTTAAAGTAATTCCTAGTATTCTTTTAGATGCTATTTATGAAATGTTTTCTTAATTCCCTTTTCAGATTATTTGTAACAGATGTATAGAAATGTAACTAATTCTTTTCATGTTGACTTTGTACTCTGCAGCTTTTCCAAATTAATTTTTTAACTCTAATATCTTATGGATTTGGGGGATTTTTAATAAATAGAATCATATCTTCAAATAGATATCTACTTATTTTTTTCTAGTTTTGGATATCTTTTATTTTCTTGTCTAAGTGCTTTGGCTAGAAATTTCAGGACAGTGTTGAATAACCGGTGAAAGTGGGCATCCTTGTTTTATTACTGATCTTAAGGGGAAAGCTCTCAGTCTTTCACCCTTGAGAATGTGGTTAGCTGTGGGTGTTCTGTGAATGTGCTTTATCATTTTGTGGAACTTGCCTTCTATTCCTACTTTTTTTTTTTTTTTTTTTTTTTTTTTAGTATTTTATCTTGAAAGGATATTGGATTTTGCCTAATGCTTTTCCTGTCAGTTGTGATCATCCCATGGTTTTATTCCTTTGTTCTATTAATGTGGTTACATTGATTGATTTTCTGATGTTGAAACACTCTTGCATTCATGGGTAACTCCAACTTGGTCATGGATTATAATTCTTAATATGCTCTTAGGTTTTGTTAGTATTTTGTTGAGATTCTTTTTTTTTTTTTTTTTTTATTTGTTGCTTCCTACAATAACAGGTGTTCTTAGTTTCACTTTGCGTGTTTCATGACCTAGTCCTGGAATCAGTTATTTCTGGGGGAAAAAAAAAAAAAAAAAAACTTTGTTCCTTTTACTGGAAATAGTGTTTAGAAGCCACAGTTTGGGTTATTGCTTTTTGGTGTTTGCAGTGGTTGGAACAAGGAAATACATACAAAGACTCACATACCTATCTGAAACCATATACAAATGCATACATATATATTCATAGTAATATAATGATAAATACTATACATTTATTTTAAGTGAAAAACTGAGACTTCTAATTTAAATGAAAGATTAGTAAGGTTTCTTTGATTTTTGTGTTGTCATCCCTTTTCTCTTTGGGGACTACTCATATCATCCTATGATATAACAATAATAGTTTAAAAATAACAATACCAATATTTCTATTTACAAAAAGGCTTTATTTTTTTTTATTTATTTTTTTTTGAAAATTTAATTTAATTTAATTTAATTTTTTTAAATTAATTTTTATTGGTGTTCAATTTACCAACATAAGAAAAACACCCAGTGCTCATCCCGTCAAGTGTCCACCTCAGTGCCCGTCACCCATTCCCCTCCAACACCCGCCCTCCTCCCCTTCCACCACCCCTAGTTCGTTTCCCCGAGTTAGGAGTCTTTATGTTCTGGCTCCCTTCCTGATATTTCCCAACATTTCTTTTCCCTTCCTTTATATTCCCTTTCACTATTATTCATATTCCCCAAATGAATGAGAACATACACTGTTTGTCCTTCTCCGATTGACTTATTTCACTCAGCATAATACCCTCCAGTTCCATCCACGTTGAAGCAAATGGTGGGTATTTGTCGTTTCTAATTGCTGAGTAATATTCCATTGTATACATAAACCACATCTTCTTTATCCATTCATCTTTCGATGGACACCGAGGCTCCTTCCACAGTTTGGCTATTGTGGCCATTGCTGATAGAAACATCAGGGGTGCAGGTGTCCCGACGTTTCATTACATCTGAATCTTTGGGGTAAATCCCCAACACTGCAATTGCTGGGTCGTAGGGCAGGTCTATTTTTAACTCTTTGAGGAACCTCCACACAGTTTTCCAGAGTGGCTGCACCAGTTCACATTCCCACCAACAGTGTAAGAGGGTTCCCTTTTCTCCGCATCCTCTCCAACATTTGTTGTTTCCTGCCTTGTTAATTTTCCCCATTCTCACTGGTGTGAGGTGGTATCTCATTGTGGTTTTGATTTGTATTTCCCTGATGGCAAGTGATGCAGAGCATTTTCTCATGTGCATGTTGGCCATGTCCATGTCTTCCTCTGTGAGATTTCTCTTCATGTCTTTTGCCCATTTCATGATTGGATTGTTTGTTTCTTTGGTGTTGAGTTTAATAAGTTCTTTATAGATTTTGGAAACTAGCCCTTTATCTGATATGTCATTTGCAAATATCTTCTCCCATTCTGTAGGTTGTCTTTTAGTTTTGTTGACTGTATCCTTTGCTGTGCAGAAGCTTCTTATCTTGATGAAGTCCCAATAGTTCATTTTTGCTTTTGTTTCTTTGCCTTCGTGGATGTATCTTGCAAGAAGTTACTGTGGCCAAGTTCAAAAAGGGTGTTGCCTGTGTTCTCCTCTAGGATTTTGATGGAATCTTGTCTCACATTTAGATCTCTCATCCATTTTGAGTTTATCTTTGTGTATGGTGAAAGAGAGTGGTCCAGTTTCATTCTTCTGCATGTGGATGTCCAATTTTCCCAGCACCATTTATTGAAGAGACTGTCTTTCTTCCAATGGATAGTCTTTCCTCCTTTATCGAATATTAGATGACCGTACATTTCAGGGTCCACTTCTGGGTTCTCTATTCTGTTCCATTGATCTATGTGTCTGTTTTTGTGCCAGTACCACACTGTCTTGATGACCACAGCTTTGTAGTACAACCTGAAATCTGGCATTGTGATGCCCCCAGCTATGGTTTTCTTTTTTAAAATTCCCCTGGCTATTCGGGGTCTTTTCTGATTCCACACAAATCTTAAAATAATTTGTTCTAACTCTCTGAAGAAAGTCCATGGTATTTTGATAGGGATTGCATTAAACGTATAAATTGCCCTGGGTAACATTGACATTTTTACAATATTAACTCTGCCGATCCATGAGCATGGAATATTTTTCCATCTCTTTGTGTCTTCCTCAATTTCTTTCAGAAGTGTTCTATAGTTTTTAGGGTATAGATCTTTTACCTCTTTGGTTAGGTTTATTCCTAGGTATCTTATGCTTTTGGGTGCAATTGTAAATGGGATTGACTCCTTAATTTCACTTTCTTCAGTCTCATTGTTAGTGTATAGAAATGCCATTGATTTCTGGGCATTGATTTTGTATCCTGCCACGCTACCAAATTGCTGTATGAGGTCTAGCAATCTTGGGGTGGAGGCTTTTGGGTTTTCTATGTAGAGTATCATGTCATCGGCGAGGAGGGAGAGTTTGACTTCTTCTTTGCCAATTTGAATGCCTTTAATGTCTTTTTGTTGTCTGATTGCTGAGGCGAGGACTTCCAGAACTATGTTGAACAGCAGTGGTGAGAGTGGACATCCCTGTCTTGTTCCTGATCTTAGGGGAAAGGCTCCCAGTGCTTCCCCATTGAGAATGATATTTGCTGTGGGCTTTTCGTAAATGGCTTTTAAGATGTCGAGGAAAGTTCCCTCTATCCCAACACTCTGAAGGGTTTTGATCAGGAATGGATGCTGTATTTTGTCAAATGCTTTCTCTGCATCTAATGAGAGTATCATATGGTTCTTGGTTTTTCTCTTGCTGATATGATGAATCACATTGATGGTTTTACGAGTGTTGAACCAGCCTTGTGTCCCAGGGATAAATCCTACTTGGTCATGGTGAATAATTTTCTTAATGTGTTGTTGGATCCTATTGGCTAGTATCTTGTTGAGAATTTTTGCATCCATGTTCATCAGGGATATTGGTCTGTAATTCTCCTTTTTGGTGGGATCTTTGTCTGGTTTCGGAATTAAGGTGATGCTGGCCTCATAGAACGAATTTGGAAGTACTCCATCTCTTTCTATCTTTCCAAACAGCTTTAGTAGAATAGGTATGATTTCTTCTTTAAACGTTTGATAGAATTCCCCTGGGAAGCCATCTGGCCCTGGACTCTTGTGTCTTGGGAGGTTTTTGATGACTGCTTCAATTTCCTCCCTGGTTATTGGCCTGTTCAGGTTTTCTATTTCTTCCTGCTCCAGTTTTGGTAGTTTGTGGCTTTCCAGGAATGCGTCCATTTCTTCTAGATTTCCTAATTTATTGGCGTACAGCTGTTTATAATATGTTTTTAAAATCGTTTGTATTTCCTTGGTGTTGGTAGTGATCTCTCCTTTCTCATTCATGATTTTATTAATTTGAGTCTTCTCTCTCTTCTTTTTAATAAGGTTGGCTAATGGTTTATCTATCTTATTAATTCTTTCAAAGAACCAACTCCTGGTTCTGTTGATCTGTTCCACAGTTCTTTTGACCTCGATATCATTGAGTTCTGCTCGAATTTTAATTAACTGTCTTCTTCTGCTGGGGGTGGGGTCTATTTGTTGCTTTTTCTCTAGTTCCTTTATGTGTAAGGTGAGCTTTTGAATTTGAGATCTTTCCAGTTTTTGAATGGATGCTTGTATTGCAATGTATTTCCCCCTCAGGACTGCTTTTGCTGCATCCCAAAGATTTTGAACTGTTGTATCTTCATTCTCATTAGTTTCCATGAATCTTTTTAATTCTTCCTTAATTTCCTGGTTGACCTTTTCATCTTTTAGCAGGATGGTCCTTAACCTCCACGTGTTTGTGGTCCTTCCAAACTTCTTGTTGTGATTAAGTTCTAATTTCAAGGCATTATGGTCTGAGAATATACAGGGGACTATCCCGATCTTTTGGTATCGGTTCAGACCCGATTTGTGACCCAGTATGTGGTCTATTCTGGAGAAAGTTCCATGTGCACTTGAGAAAAATGTGTATTCAGTTGAGTTTGGATGTAAAGTTCTGTAGATATCTGTGAAATCCATCTGGTCCAGTATATCATTTAAAGCTCTTGTTTCTTTGGATATGTTGTGCTTAGAAGACCTAACTAGTAAAGAGAGAGCTAGATTGAAGTCACCAAGTATAAGTGTATTATTATCAAAGTATTTCTTCAGTTTGGTTATTAATTGGTTTAAATATTTGGCAGCTCCCACATTCGGGGCATATATATTGAGGATTGTTAAGTCCTCTTGTTGGATAGATCCTTTGAGTATGAGATAGTGTCCCTCTTCATCTCTCACTATAGTCTTCGGGGTAAATTTTAATTTATCTGATATAAGGATGGCAACCCCTGCTTTCTTTTGAGGACCATTTGAATGGTAAATGGTTCTCCAACCTTTTATTTTCAGGTTGTAGGTGTCCTTCTGTCTAAAATGAGTCTCTTGTAGACAGCAAATAGATGGGTCCTGCTTTTTTTTTTTAAATTTATTTATGATAGTTAGAGAGAGAGAGAGAGAGAGGCAGAGACACAGACGGAGGGAGAAGCAGGCTCCATGTACCGGGAGCCTGATATGGGATTCGATCCCGGGTCTCCAGGATCGCGCCCTGGGCCAAAGGCAGGTGCCAAACCGCTGTGCCACCCAGGGATCCCCGGGTTCTGCTTTTTTATCCAGTCTGAAACCCTGCGCCTTTTGATGGGGTCATTAAGCCCGTTCACGTTCAGAGTTACTATTGACAGATATGAGTTTAGTGTCATCATATCTATTCAGTCCTTGTTTTTGTGGATTGTTCCACTGAACTTCTTCTTAAAGGGGAATTTTAAGAGTCCCCCTTAAAATTTCTTGCAGAGCTGGTTTGGAGGTTACATATTCTTTCAGTTCCTGCCTGTCTTGGAAGCTCTTTATCTCTCCTTCCATTTTGAATGAAAGCCTTGCTGGATAAAGTATTCTTGGTTGCATGTTCTTCTCATTTAGGACCCTGAATATATCCTGCCAGCCCTTTCTGGCCTGCCAGGTCTCTGTGGAGAGGTCTGCTGTTACCCTAATATTCCTCCCCATAAAAGTCAGGGACTTTTTTTCTCTTGCTGCTTTAAGGATCTTCTCCTTATCTTTGGAATTTGCAAGCTTCACTATTAAATGTCGAGGTGTTGAACGGTTTTTGTTGATTTTAGGGGGGGATCTCTCTATTTCCTGGATCTGAATGCCTGTTTCCCTTCCCAGATTCGGAAAGTTTTCAGCTAGGATTTGTTCAAATACATATTCTGGCCCTCTGTCCCTTTCCGCGCCCTCAGGAACCCCAATTAAACGTAGGTTTTTCTTCCTCAGGCTGTCATTTATTTCCCTTAATCTATCTTCATGATCTTTTAATTGCTTGTCTCTTTTTTCCTCAGTTTCCCTCTTTGCCATCAACTTGTCTTCTATGTCACTCACTCGTTCTTCCACCTCGTTAACCCTCGTCGTTAGGACTTCTAGCTTGGATTGCATCTCATTTAATTGATTTTTAATTTCTGTCTGATTGGATCTAAATTCTGCAGTCATGAAGTCTCTTGAGTCCTTTATGGTTTTTTTAGAGCCACCTACAGTAGCTGTAAAATAGTGCTTCTGAATTGGCTTTCTGACATTGAATTGTAATCCATATTTTGTAACTCTGTGGGAGAGAGGGCTGTTTCTGATTCTTTTTTTTGAGGTGAGGTTTTCCTTCTAGTCATTTTGCTCAGTGCAGAGTGGCCAAAAACAAGTTGTATTGGGAAAAGGAGAAAAAGAGAGAGAAGGAAAGAAAAGAGAAAAAGAGAAAAGAGAAAGAAGGAAAAAAAGGGGAAAAAGAGAAGAAAAAGAAAAAGAAAGAAAAAGAAAGAAAGGAGAAAAAAAAAGGTGGGGTGGGGGAAGCAATCAGAAATCAAGAAGAAAGAAATAAAAAAAGCACAAAACAAAACAACAAAAACAAAAACAAAAAAAACAAAAACAAAAAAACAAAAAAAAAAAACACGGGGGAGTATCTTCTGATTCTGTATACTTTAAGTCCCTTGACTTCCCCTGGAACTGGTCCGTCTAGCTGGTCTTCTGGCGGAGGGGCCTGCTGTGCTGATTCTCAGGTGTTAGCACTTGGGGAGCTGCTCTGCCCCTGCCTGGTGCAGGGCTCAGTGGGGGGTGTTCACCCCGTGAGGCCCCGGGAGGAACAGCCACAGTGGCAGGGGCAGCTCTGGGACCCTGGAGTCAGCTCCCTCAGTAACTCTGGGGCTCTAGATCTGCAGGGCCTGGGGGCTCCCGGGCGGGGCCGCTGATCTGCTCAGCTCCAGGCAGGAGCGTCCTCGCTGTCCTGGGCCCTCCCGGCCTCTGCCTGTCCCAGGGGGAGGCTGGACCCTGGGCTGTGTCCCGGCGCCCTGTGCTCCGGGGCCTGCGCTGTTGGATTCGCGCTCCCGCCCCGTAACCCCCTCCGCGGAGCCGCCGCCCGACCCCCTCCGAGCTGTTCCCGGGGCCGCGCCGCCCCCTCCGCGGAGCTTCTTCCACCGCCCGAGCCGCCACCGCCGCGCTGCTCCCGGAGCCCCGCAACCCCCTCCGCGGAGCCGCAGCCCGAGCCCCTCCGAGCTGCTCCGGGTCCCGCCGTGCGCTGCAGCCCTTAGGGAGCTCAGCGCACTCTCCCGGGGCGCAGTTCCTCTGTTACTGTCCCCGGGCGCCCGAGGGCATCCCCGCCTTTCTGGGGATCCTGCTCCAATTCCCCGGGAGCCCCTTTCCGCGGGGAAGGTTGGTGCAGCTCCTGCTCCTCCGGGACGGGGCTCTCCTGTCCTGGGGACACTCGCCCCGGGCTGCTCCTCGCGGGGCCCCTCCCCCTTGGAGGCCTACAAAAAGGCTTTAGAATTCCATTTAATATTTCTTTGCAGTTCTTTCCCTACCCCCTACCACCTTAGGTCATATCCCTGTGGAGAGAGGTGCAGTCAAAATTCAGTATTTTAAAGTAACTTGAAGTAATGATTTTCTGTGTGGTTCTACTATCAACTTGATAAACAATTTAGTTCATTTTCTATTTCAGGAATTGCCTTTTCTTTGTTTTTATTTAATTTTTGAAAATGATGTACTATTACATGGTTTCAGTGTCTCCATTTTGAAACAAGACATTTACAAAGAGATCAATCCATGTCCCCTTTCTATTTGTATTAATTTTAGTTTCTTCTTTATGCCATCAAGAAGACTGATTATAAACACTGTACTGCCTTTTACATTTTCACTTCACAATAAGCAAAACAGTATGTACAGTATATGGAGATTTCTCCATAGTGGTTTGTAGAGATTGTCCTTATGCTTTTTCTAGCTATACAGTACTAATAGATGTTCTTTACACATGGTTTGACAAACTCTTCCTACAACTCACATAGTAGAGAGCCATGAATAGTCAAAACACAGAGAAAAAGAAAAATGATTGTACCTTACTAATTTTCGACTCTGGTTATAAAATTTAGTATTTAAAGTGTATTTTTGGTAAAGGGATAGAAAATAGATCAGTGGAAGAGGACAGAGAGCCAGAAAAATACCCACATATATGTGGGAACTGCATGCATAATAGAGATGGCATCACAGTTTACTGGGATAAAGAGTGAAGTGTTACGAATTATGACAACATACTTGGCCATTGTTATTAATAAAGATAAAAAATTAGATCCCTACCATGCATTAGGGTCAAAAATATATATCACCTGGTAAAGCCATCAGTATGAAAAACAAACTTCTAAATATCTTTTTTTTTTAGGATTTTATTTATTTATTTATTTCAGAGAGAAAGTGTGAGCACAGGGAGGGGCAAAGGCAGAGGGAGAGGCCAAGAATTCCAGGCTGACTCTGTGCCAAGAACAGATCCTGTCATGGGGTCAAGATCATGATGTGAGCCGAAATCAAGAGTCGGACTCTTAACCAACTGAGCCATCCAAGTTCCCAGACTTCTAATAATTCTTAAAGTAAATACAAAAGGAGTGTATTTTTCAGTATCTGGGTTGAGAAACTTTTCTCAAGTAATAACTACAACTCATAAAATACACTAAAATAAAAACCTTGTATATGACCAAAACACAGCATAAATATTTTTTTAAAGATTTTATTCATTTATTCATGAGAGACAGAGAGAGAGGAGAGAGAGAGGGAGGGAGAGACAAAGGCAGAGGGAGAAGCAGGCTCCGTGCAGGGAGTCTGATGTGGGAGTTGATCCCCCGACTCCAGGATCACGCCTTGGGCCAAAAGCAGACGCTAAACCACTGAGCCACCCAGGGATCCCCAGCATAAATATTTTAAAGGTAGACCACATAGTAGACTTGTAACAAGTGTAACTGCTAGATTCGTATTTAAAATGGATCATGGACCACTAATAAACCTATAAGAAAAAGACATGATTCAGAATCAAAACAGGAAGAGAGTAGGACGAGTCCATTTGCATAAAAAGAAATCTAAATATCCAACATATATATAAAGATAGGTTCAATCTTACTCATGAAGGGTGATATACAATTTGAAACAATGTCCATCAGGTAGTTAACTGTCAGGACCGGATGTTGAGAGAGAAGATAGGGCAAACAGGAACTCTGGTATATTCCTGTGACTGGTGTCTCCCCTAGAGAAACTTATGCACTTGATTCATAGAAGTTTATTCAGAAATACTTATTGCAGCACAGTTTTAAGAGTGAAAATGGATAAACATTGAAATTATGCATCAGAAAAACATAGATAAACTGTGGCTTTCTCATACAATAGAATACTATATAGCAGAATGAATGGAGTAGATTTGTAGCTAGTAGCATCATGGTTTAAGTTTCAAACCAGAGTTTAGGTGGAAAATATATGGATCCACAGAATCTTAGGCACATGGCTGGTAGAAAAAAGAAACCTCACAGAGTGTCTGGATGGCTCAGTTGGTTAAACTTCTGCCTTCTGTCCGGGTCATGATCTCAAGGTTCTGGGATCGAGCTCCGCATCAGGCTCCCTGCTCAGGGAGGAGTCTGCTTCTTCCTCTCCATGCTTGGTGCACTCTCTCTTTCAAATAAAATCTTTTAAAAAATTGATTTGGCTATGGTGAATGTTTTGCATTTTTATATACATTTTAGATTCTTCCATTTTCTGTTAAAAAGGCTGCTGGAATTTTGATAAGGATTTCATTGAACCTATAAATATACTTGGGGAGAATTGCCATCTTAACAAAGTGATTCTTCTAATACATGAACGTTGAATGTCTTGCCATTTTGAAAAAGATCTTTAATTGTAATTTTCAGAGTGTAAGTCTTGTACTTTTGAAATTCATTCATACTTTATTCTTTTTAATGCTATAATGAATTAAATTATGCCCTTAAAATTTCATGTTCAGATTGTTTCTTGCTCACATATAGAAATACAATTGGTTTTGTATGTTGATCTTGTATTATCTATCCTGCAACATTGATGTACTTATTTATTAGTTTTAGTAGGTGTTTTAGTTTTTTTTTGGTGTGTATGTGTGGATTCCTACGGATTTTTTGTGTATAGGATCATGCCATCTGCAAAAAGAAAGTTTTAATATTTCCCTTTACAAACTGGATGCCATTTATTTGTTTTGGGTGGATAGGGCTTCCAGTACAATGCTAAATAGAATTGATGAGAGCAGATATCCTTGCCTTTTTTGTTAGGACAAAAGAGTTCAGGTTTTCATTATATGTATGGTATTTTTTATAGGTTTTTTGTACATACTCTTTATCAGGTTGAGGAAATTGCTTTCTACTTCAAGTTTAAGATTTTTTTTTCCATGAATGGGTGTTGGGTTTTTTTCAAAAGCACAATCTACAGTGTTCATGTGGTGTTTGCCCATTATTCTGTTAATATGGTGTGTTATTTCAGTTGATTTTCAGCTTTTAAACCAAGCTGTATTCCTGGGAGATTTCCTGTAATGGTTTTTATGTGTTGTTGGATTTGGTTTGCTAATATTCTGTTGATATTTTTTGCAACCATATTTGGGAGGGATATTGGTTTTTAGTGTATGTTGTGTGTTTTTCTTTTGTCATGTCTTTTTCTTTGATGTCAGGGTGATACTGGCCTCATAGGATGAATTGGAAAGTATTCCATTCTCTTTTACTTTCCAGAAGAGTTTTTAAATAGAGTATTCGTATTATTTCTCCTTTAAACATTTCATAAAATTCACCAGTGAAGCTGTCTAGACCTAGACCTAGACTTTTTTTGTGGGAAGACTTTAAATTGCTATTCAACATCTGTACTTGCTAAAGATCTGTGCAAATTTTTTATTTCTTCTTGAGTTTGGCAATTTGTTACTTTTCTAGGAATTTGTCCATTTCATCTCAGTAGTTGAATTCATTGGCACAAAGTTGTTTATAGTATTTCCTCATGTCAGAGGTAATCTCTCCTGATTTTGGTGGTCTGTGTTTTCTTGCTAAAGGTTTGTCTACTTAAGGATTTGTCAGTTTTAGTATTTTTAAAGAACCTGCACTTGGTTCATTAGGTTTATTTTACAGAAAATCCATTAGTTTCCTCTACTATTTTTCTGTTTTATATTTCTTTAGTTTCCACTCTTATCTTTATTATTTCTTTATGATTACCTTCAATATGTTTTCCCTTTCTTTTCCTACCTTTTAAGGTGAACATTTAGATGGTTTTAAAATCTTTCTTCTTTACTAACATAGGTATTTATGCTATAAATTTCCCTCTACATATTGCATTAGCTGTGTTCCATACATTCTGACCCTTTCCCCATGAATACAATTATACTGTTTTTTATATTTACCAATGTAAAGTCCTTTCCTGGTGTTATTTCTAAATGTGGATTTGAGATATGATTTAGTATTGAAGGAATCCCTTTAATATTTCTTATAGAGCAAGTCTGCTAGTCCACACATTCTCTCAGTTTTTATCTGTGAAATTAACTTTGTTTTTTAAAGGATAGTTTTGCTGGAGATATAATTTTTGGTTGATAGTCTTTTTCTTTCACCAATTTGAATATATCACTTTACCCTCTTCTAGTCTGCATGGTTTCTAATGAGAAGTAGGCTGTTAATTTTATGGAAGATCTCTTGTAGCAGATGAGTCTTTTTTTTTTTTCTTCTGCTTTTAAGATTCTCTGTTTCAACAGTTTGATAGTAATGTAAGAGTTTATCTAGGTGTAGATCTTTTAGAGGTAACCTCTTTGGAGTTCATTGAGCTTCTGGGTGTGTAATTTAATGTTTTTAATCAAACAAGATTTTTTGCCATTATTTCTGTTACAGTGTTTTTGAATCCTGATAGTTACTTTTGATTTTGTTTTATTCGTTTTCATCTCTTTGCTTACATTTCTTCATGTTACACACTTTTTCCACTAGAGCCTTTAGAATATATTAATCATAGTTAATTTTCTCATCTGATAATTCTAAAATTTGCTGTATATGAATCTGGTTCTGATGCTTTGCTTTGTTCCTTCAGACTTTATTTTCTTGCTTTTTAGTGTCTTTATAGCTTTTGTTGAAAGTTGGGAGTGTTATCTGTGTAATATGATCTGTGGTAAGTAGGGGTTTAGTGTGAAGTTTTGTGTTTATCTGGCTTGGAGGTAGGTTTAGTGTTTGCTGTAACTACTATAAGTGTTAGAGGTTTTAGTTTCCTCTCATATCCTTATCCCCCACCCCCCGCCCTAGTATTTTTGTGTTTTTATTTTTTTGTGCACCTCTAGAAACTCCTTCCTAAATAGAGTGTGTATCTTGTAGTTTTTAAAGCTGTAATCCAGTTATTTTCCTGGAGCCCTGTAGGTATGGTGGTAATGTATTGTGGGAAAGAACCATTCTGTAATCTTATGATCAAATCTAAGATTTTTATTTTTTGTTTATTTTTTAGGGAACTTAAATCTCTAGGATATGATCTTTGGAGACTTTTAGCATTGCTTTCTTCCCTTATGTGAGGCAGGGATTCTGGAAGGGACTGGGTTTTTAATTATTTTTCTTGCAGGTCAATTTCTTCTGGAAAATTGTTTCCCTTGAGGGCAGGTCTTTGTTATAGGAGACAGAATGCTCTGGGAGCATTTCAAATGGTTACTTTCCTCTGGGTGTATTTTAGAACTACTGCTTTTCTTCTCCTCCTGCCAGATGAATATTGTATTTTTTTCTTCAGTCTTCATTGGGAGAACCTGGTAGGGCTCAAGGAGGTAAAACTTGTGAAAATGTAGGAACATCCTAAGAGTGGGCCCCCTCTCATTCTACTCTATGCTCAGCCTTGAGCAATTAGTCAATCACCATTTGAGTTACTGGTTCAACTTAAGTCAGCTACTGGCTTTTAGTGGCTTTCCTCCTAGAAAACTGTGATTCTGTGCCTCTAGTTTTTGGCACAGCTGCTTGCCCTGTGAATTCAGTTATCTGATGTGTCTAATATTTGCTCATTTTTAGTTTTTTTCAGCATTTTTTCTTGTTGAGAGAATGTAAGTGATGATGTTCAACTTCTTTATATGTTGGAGTGGAAATGTGCAACCCCAGTATCTCTTTAAATACTTCTTGCTCTCTTTTTCTGGGACTCCTGGTGTGCATATCTTTGTATAGTTGTTGATATCCTAGAGATCTGTTTTATTTTTCTTCAGTCTTGCTCTGTACTTCACACTGGATAATCTCAATTGAGATATCTTCAAATTTATTGGTTCTTAATTCAGCCGGTTCATCCATGCTATTGAGCCCCTGTAGTGAATACTTCCTTTCAGTTGTTGTAGTTTTCAGCTGCTGAGTTTCTATATGGTTCCTTTTTATAACATCTGTCACTTTATTATTTTGTGAGACATTGTTTTCATACTTTCCTTTAATTCCTTAGACATAATTTCCTTTAGTTTTTTGAAAATATTTATGATAGATTATTTATAGCCTTTGTTCAGGAAGTCCAAAGTCTGGGCTTTCTCAGGGACAGTTTATTGATAGCTCTTTTATTTATGTATGGGCCATACGGGGTGTACTTTCCTGCTTCACTGCACATCTTAAAAATTTTTGGTCAAACTGGAAATTTTAAATGATGTAATGTATAAACCTTGGAACTCAAAATTCCTCACCTCCCCAGGATATCTTCCTGTGTTACTGCTATTTGTGTAGTGACTTTTTTGAATTAATCCTCTAAAGTCTCTTTTCTTTGTTGTGTTTAGCTACAAAAGTCTCTGCTTAGTTTGATTAGTGTCAACTGAAGATTAGAGAGAGATTTCCTTAAATTCCATTTGCCATTAAATCTTTTAGCCCTTTGTGAGTGGTGCTGTGTGCTGAGTGGCTCTCAAAGTTTCAACACTCAGATACTTTTGTGTCTTCCTGTGTATACTTTCTGGTAGTATAGGGCCTCAGGGTCATCCAGAAGGGAGAGACATGGGCCCTCTTCAGTTTTTTTCTGGGCATGAACATAGCCCTACATATGTGTATGGAGACCTGGGAACCCAAATCTTTTTGTGGCATCTTATTCCATAGATTTTCCCTTTAAGTTTTTGGCAAGACTCGTGTTTGCCCAACTGGTAGGACAGACCTAGTAGTGGTGGTGGTGGTAGTCAATTGCAGCTAATTGTTTTTGACAGACACCCTGGGGATAGGGCTTTTCTTATTTAGTGAGCTCTGAGTGACATCGGATAATAATGGTTTGTGAATGGGCTTTTTCAGGGAGCTGAGATAGATCAAATGGTGACTGTTCTGGAGATGGTGCTTTTGAGGAGATCTAAACCTGGAGGCTGCAGAGCTACAGGTGTTTGTCAGTTTACTGTGTTCGGGAGGGTGCTGGTTTGTGAGGTTGCTTGTTTTTAAGGCTACTGCAGAGCTCAGGAGAGGAGGATACAGCAGACAATACTAAAATGTCATCAACTCCCCTATTCTAACCAAGACTCAGCAGTTTTTCTAGGATAATGCTAGATTTTCATTAAGCCTTTGGTTAATTTCCAGAATTTTGAGAAGTTGATTTTCACAGTTGTGCCAGCATTTTCATTGTTTTTATAGATGAGAGCATTTATGCAGGTCCTCATTTTACTATTCTGGTAGTTCTTTGCCTCTGCTCCCAGTATGGATGAATTTAATAGCAGGTGAATGAAAATTGTAAATCCATGAAGATTATATATACCATTTACAAATTTTATAAACTTAGAAACAACTGTGTAAATACATTACATATACATAAAAACACATTTTCATTATGCAAAAATACTATAAAAAGTATAGGATTACAGATAGTGGTCATCTTAGATACGGGCAGACCTAGGGATAGAATGAGGATACATGAAAATATATTTATTATAATTAAAGTCCAGTTTTATTTTGGAGTAGTGAGTTTATTTTTTGCTACATTATTGAAAATATATACACAAGCAGGGCAGACCCGGTGGCTCAGCAGTTTAGCACGGCCTTCAGTTCAGGGCCTGATCCTGGAGACCCTGGATCGAGTCCCACATCAGGCTCCTTGCATGGAGCCTGCTTCTCCCTCTGCCTGTGTCTCTGCCTCTGTCTCTCCCTCTCTGTCTCTCATGAATAAATAAATAAAATCTTAAAAAAAAAAGAAAAACATTAAAAATATATATATATACACACACAAGCAGAAGATGTTTTATGGTTGTATTTGCTTTCACATTGACATGTGAGATGGAGAATTTGCTATGCAATGGAATTTTATAAAAAAGCTTTGACCTCAGCTTTAAAGCCATTTTAACGGCCAGAGAAATGCATATCTCTATCTAGTCTTACATGTGGGCTGCCTTAGCTGGCCTAACTCCTGTATCAGGACAAGACAGGTGATTATGAATGAGGTGATAGCCACTAGTGCCATTTTGAGATGATTAGTTCTCTAATACTTCCCCTCCCTATATCCCTGCTGCCATTTGCATTCTGATAGCCCTCAGTTTCTTGTTGTGCTCTGTTGGGTTTAGTAAACATATAGGAGTTGTCGGTGGAGTCTGATAAATATCCAGATAATGCCACCCTTTTGAATTTTGTACTTAAAGCATGGTGTTCACGACATAAAGTATGGTGTTGAAAAGTTTTTTGGAATTACCATGTGAAGATTTTGGGGGAATACCCAAAACTGCATTGAGTGAGTATGAGTTGAGTGTAGTATCATGGAGGTAGGACCAGAATGGAAAGGTAACTAAGAAAATGGAAATTTAAACAATTATGGTTTTTTCATTTTAAAGAATGAGAGTTCTTTAAATTTTATTTTATTTTACTTCCAGTATAACTTATAGGGTTATATTGGTTTCAGGTGTACAATATAGTGATTCAGCAATGCCATATATTACTCTGGGCTCATCATGACAAATGTACTTCTTAATCCCTATTACCTCTTTCACCTATTTTCCCACCTCCCTCTCCTCTGATAACTATCAGTTCTCTATAATTAAGACTGTTTCTTGGTTTGTCTCTCTTTTTTTTCCTTTGCTCATTTTTTTTGTTGTTTCTTAAATTGCATGTATGAGTAAAATCATACAGTATTTATATTTCTTTGGCTTATTTTGCTTGGCATTATACCTCCTACTTCCATGTATGTCATTGCAAATGGCAAGATTTCATTCTTTCTGTGGCTGAATAATACTCCATTTTGTGTGTGTATGTGTGTGTGTGTATGTGTGTGTGTGTGTGTATGTATATATATATATATACACACACACACACACATATATATATATATATATATATACACCACAGATTATTTATCTTTTCATCAGTTAATAGTCACTCAGACTACTTCCATAATAACTTGGCTATAGAAAATAATCCTACTGAAAACATAGGGATGCATGTATCCTTTTAAATTAGTGTTTCTGTATTTTTTGGGTAAATACCCAGTAATGTGATTATTGGATTGTATGGTAGTTCTGCTTTTAACTTTTTGAGGAACCTCCATGTAGTTTTCCACAGTGGGTTCACTAGTTTGCATTCCCACCAATAGTGCAAAGAAAGTTCCTTTTTCTCCACATCCTTGCCAATGTCTGATGTCTCTTGTGGTTTTTATTTTAGCCATTCCGAGGTGGGAGGTGATACCTCATGGTAGTTTTGATTTGCATGATGAGTGATGCTAAACATCCTTTCATGTGTCTGTTGGCTGTCTGTACATCTTCTTTGGAGAAATATCTGTTCGTGTCTTTTGTCCATTTTTTATTGGATTATTTGTTTTTTAGGTGCTGAGTTGTGGAAGTTCTTTATGTATTTTGAATAGTAACCTTTTATCAGATATGCCATTTGCTAATATCTTCTCCCGTTCAGTAGGTTGCCTTTTAGTTTTGTTAACTGTTTACTTGGCTCTACAGAAACTTTTTATTTTGATGTAGTCCCAGTAGTTTATTTTTGCTTTTGTTTCTCTTGCCTCAGGAGACAAATCTTGAAAAAAGTTGCTATAGCCAGTGTCAAAGAAATTACTGCCTGTGTTCTCTTTTAGGATTTTTATGGTGTCAGGTCTCACATTTAGGTCTTTAATCCATTTTGAGCTTATTTTTGTGTACGATGTAAGAAAGCAATCCAGTTTAATTCTTTTGCATGTTGATGTCCTGTTTTCCCAACACCATTTGTTGAAGAAACTATTTTTTCCATTAGATATTCTTTCCTGAATTTGTCAAAGCTTAAATTGACCATATAATTGTGGGTTTATTTCTAGGTTTTCTATTCTGTGTTCATTGATCTATGTGTCTGTTTTTGTGCCAGTACCATACTGTTTTGATTACAAAAAAAAAAAAAATTTATAGGCCAGGACCTCTGATGAACATAGATGCAAAAATCCTCAACAAATTATTAGCAAACCAAATCCAAAAATACATTAAAAAATTCATTCACTCTAATCAAGTGGGATTTATACCTGGGATGCGAGGGTGGTTCAATATTCACAAGTCAATCAATGTGATTCATCACATCGGTAAGAAAAAAGATAAAAACCATAAACTTATTTCAGTAGATGCAGATAAAGCATTTAACAAAGTACAGCATTCATTCATGATAAAAGCCTCAACAAAGTAAGTTTAGAGGGTACATACCTCAATGTTATAAAGGCCATACATGAAAAATCCACAGCAAATATCATACTCAAAGGAAAAACTGAGAGCTTCCCTTTAAGGTCAGGAACAAAGCAAGGATGTTTACTCTCAACTAGTTGTATTAAGCATAGCACTGGAAGTCCTAGCTACAGCAATCAGACAACAAAAAGAAACAAAAGACATCCAAATTAGTAAGGAAGAAGTAAGCTTTTACTCTTTGCAAATGACATGATACTTTATACAGAAAACCCAAGAGACTACACTGTTGTGCCCAAGATTGCGAATCCGAGAAACCACCAAGGAGCCAACACCGATGCAAGTACATGAGGGTTTGTTAACAAGCTCGAGCTTGGGTCCAAGTATACCCGACACAGTGGAGCAGGGACTTGGACCCCGAGGTTAAGAGGCGTAGCAGTTTTATAGGGGCCAATGGCCAATGAGATTGTAACACACACAGAAAGTTGCATAGTCATGTCAGTCCACACGCAGGCGGCCAATTGAATTACAATTTACCCTATAGTGACCTTTTGAACTAGCCTATCACTGGTCAGAATTGGCATGCAGGTTTGGCGGGCAAAAGGCGGGGTTTACATTCTTTGGCGGTTAGGGGTTGCGGATTCCTGTATGAGCTGGTTTCCGGTAAGGGTGTGCTCAGCGGCTTGACTAGGGTGTGGGACTGCCTTAAGCGATAAACGGGTCATGTGGGGGTTATACATGAGATGACGAGTGTAGCACAAGATGGAGTTAGTTCTGCCCTGCTTGTCCAGGGGTAGGGGATTTTTGTTAAATTCCTTGGGTCCGACATCCACCAAAAAACACCATTGGAACTGATAAATGAATTTAGTGAAGTCACAGGATACATAATGTGCAGAAATCTTTTGCATTTCTATATACTTATAATGAAGTAGCAGAAAGAGAAATTAAGAAAACAGTCCTATTTATGGTTGCACCGAAATAATAAGGTACATAACCAAATAGATGTTGAAAGAGAAATAAATCTAACCAAAGAGGTGTTGAAAGACCTGTATTCTGAAAACTATAAAACAGGGATCCCTGGGTGGCGCAGCGGTTTGGCGCCTGCCTTTGGCCCAGGGCACGATCCTGGAGACCCGGGATCGAATCCCACATCAGGCTCCTGGTGCATGGAGCCTGCTTCTCCCTCTGCCTATGTCTCTGCCTCTCTCTCTCTCTCTCTGTATGACTATCATAAATTAAAAAAAAAAAAAACTATAAAACATTGACGAAAGTAATTGAAGACAACACAAAGAAATGGAAAGACATTCCATGCTCATGGATTGTAGGAATATTGTTAAAATGTATATACTACCCAAAGTAATCTATGAATTTAATGCAATCCTTATTAAAATACCAACAGCATTTTTCACAAAACTAAAACAAAGATATTCTAAAATTTGTATGGAACCATAAAAGAACCTGGATAACCAAAGCAATTTTGAAAACAAAAAGCAGGGATGCCTGGGTGGCTCAGCGGTTGAGCCTCTGCCTCAGTTCACGGAGTCATCTTGGAGTCCTGGGATTGAGTCCCAGATTACCCTGCATGGAGCCTGCTTCTCCCTCTGCCTGTGTCTCTACCTCTCTCTCTGTGTGTCTATCCTGAATAAATGAATGAAATCTTAAAAAAAAAAAAAAAAAAAAAACAAAGCTAGAGGTATCATAACTCTAGATTTATTTATTTATTTTTTTTACAAGGGTGTAGTAAAGAAATGAATGTATCTTAACAGAAGGGTCAACATGCAGCCTTGAAAATGGCAGTACGATCATTGGAGAATTTTTCATTTATTGAAAAACTTCTGTAGAGGCAGTATTGATAGGGTCAGACAGTATTCCCAAAACTTTTCCTATGTGGAATCCATAGAAAATGGTAATTTTATGATTTGTTGGGAAAGATAGCAAGGCCACTCATGGCCACAATAGCCCAAACCAGCTTCATTGGTTGTGAAGACTTGTTTGGTTTTTAGATTTACTTCTTATTTATTCTTTGGTCTGTTACATTACTTCTTTGAACCTTAGTTTCCCTGTTTACACAATAGGAATAATACTTATTTGTGATGATTTTATAACTACTTATGTTTGACTATAAAAATTACCCTTTAGTTTCTCAAATACTTAAAATAGAAAAGAACATTTGAATATTGGTCCACATGAAAGCAGATGCCATTTGTCCAAATGTATAGCCTTTCAATTTTTATCATTATTTATTTACATTTAAATGCCAGTGCATGGCATTTGCTAGGAGTTTTATTCATACTCATATATATTTGTGTGGATATCTTTACTGCTTTTGTCACTTAGGAGATATGAGCAGCTGCTCATGTGTACCTTGTGCTAGCCATTGTAGAAAATCTAAAGCAGAAAACTTATGGAACTCAATCTGGCTTGTGAGGTATGGCTTTTATGCAAATCATGAATGATAAAATGGTGTCATTTACAGAAAATAATGGGCAGAAAATAAATGCAAAAAGACCTTAAAGAAGAGAAAGCTCCATGTGGCTTAGTGTCTGGTACTTAGTAGGATATGCAGGGGATATGTGTAAGATCTAATTGAGATTTTCAAGAAAGGTGTTAATGAGGTCTGAAGAATTGAATGATCAGACACACAGGATGGTGAAGTGTGGCTATTCAGAGAGTAATGGGAGAGGCACTTCAATAGGTTTTATTGGTGTCTTCCTAAGAAATTCACTTGGAAGCACAATATTCATTTATGAAGAGGTAAAGACTAAGTTTTAGAAAAGAAATTCTCCTAGATACTATTATAAAGTTTGAGTATTTCTATTATGATTTTATTACTTCCCATCTGTGGTAGATGTTTTATTGAAATTATTTGGATGTTATCATCAAGCTGTGACAATGATGCTTTAAAGGTCATACACAAAACACAATTAATTTTCCAAGTGAAATAAGAATATGCATTATGAAAAGCAAATAATTCAAAGTAGTTCCTCTCTTTTTCATAAGGGCCATTTTATGATGACATTTTGAGGTGTTTAAATCACAGTGTTGTTTTTCTTTTTGATTGCAATTTTCCCTTCCTATTTGTGTAGGTTAAAAATAGAAACCAGTGTGTTTAAAGTTTGAATCTATTAGTTAATATAAACTTATTCTGAAGCCAATGGTAGATTGTATTATAACTCTGTGTAGAAATTTAATAAAAGTATTTTAGCTTTTATGTAAATGTGATGGCTTCGGATTGATAGAGATTTAATTATGCATACTTTGGTTTATTATAAATTACGTAAACCAACATTTCTGTACCTCTTTTTGTCATTAGTTTATTCATTAAGAGAATTCTGTTTCCTTTAGTTTAAAATTTTGTGATTTTATTTTACTTTTTCCCCCCCATAAAAGTAATGAATGATTGTTTCTTTCAAATGTTTGGAAATTAATACTGGAAAATTTTTAGTTACTGTTGTCCATATCATTGTTTTAATACTGTGACTGTTTGACAATGTTTTGTTTTATTTGTGGTACAGAGTCATAAAATCACTGAAAAACAGATGTTTGGGTTCTAATTTAAGGAGTGCTTGGTTAGGTAATGACTTAGACAAGCAAAAATTCCTTTTGCACGTAGGAAGAAAATGACAGATGATACATAGCTGTCCAAATGAAGAATAAAAAGAGCAAAAGAATAATTAGAAAGGGAGATCCAACAGCATACCAGGTTTTTGGTGTAAAATATCTCAGTGGTTACTATTTATTAAAACAGTCTGGTATTATTGATTGTTTCCATATGAATTGCTCACTTTTGCGCTCAGAGTGGGAGCTCTGCACATCTCTCTGGGTAGTGGAGTGGCATATTCCACATTGCATTAAAGCAGTACGATACGTATCTGTGTGTATGTATCATTGTCTACCTGTTGTTCTCAGGTTATTGAGAATTGATAGTGTTAATATTAATGCAGTTTGTCGACTTTTCTTTGTTTACTTAGATGATGTATTCATCTGCCTTTAACTTGACATTAGTTTAGAGGAGCAAGAATACTTATTGGAAAAGTAGTTTGAGATGTTTAGAATTATTATATACTTCTGGACTGGGTTTGAAAGCTTCTCTGGGCCGAGAGCCAGTTGATTCTTTTTAGTGTTTTTGTATGACTGAGGTCATTTACTTCCGAGATTGAACAACTGCAGCCTTGGTAAATGGTTAAGTTCTGTCCAGAGATACAGTATGGGATCCTTTTATAAATGCTGCTGTAATTGGTGTTTTAATAAATGTGTTTTGATTGGATAAGATTGTAAAAGCTATTTTGGAGTATTTCAGAGGAATGAAGTTTAAAATACTGTAACTTTGTTAATTTGTAACGTACATAATATTGAGATTCCAATGTTTATATTAAGTAAATGAAAGTATTCAAATGGACCATTTATGTAAGAGGAGCAGAAAGATTCTGAACATAACAGTTGGATTTAAAAATTGAACTAGTTGCCAGAGGGCTGGGTTCTGATCATGGCCTGCCTACAAGCAACATTTGTGACTTTGGCAAGTCTCAATTTTCCCATTGTCAAAGGAGCTCTATTCAGGAACTGGCTCTATTCAAGAACTGGCCTATTTCTCACTTGTAAAACCTTCCTTAGTTCTTGAATACTTTCTGAAAGGAGTAAGTGTGGCATATTGATAGCTCTAGAAAGTACCTTGCAAATTGAAATTTGAGGGCTGGGGTAGAATAACCGGGAATGAAACTTGTACATGCCCTGTCCGGAAATCCCCAAAGCCTTATTGCTTAACAAAGCAGCAAGACCACTTTGGAAACAAGTAGCCCCTGGGGTGAGCACTGATTTCAGTGTTTATCCTGAACATACGATGTCAAACCACCTTCACAGGTGTGGCTCTCCCAGTTCTCTATAATCCGTGCATCTCCTTAGTCTTGTACTCTACTACTGTACCTGGCTTTTGCTTTTGAAAGCTTCCGAATTTATCTCCTATTGGAGTAATATGTAGACAGAGAAGGATTTTGAAATGAAAGTGGCATCATTAGTTGAGCTTGTAGAAAAGTTTAGCAGTATAGTGCAGGGTTTATAGAGCAGGGTCAGGACCCTTGAGAAAGTTATAGTTAGTACTCTGGATTTTATTTCATTTCTTTCTTCCTCAGTATAGGTTTAATTTTCTAAAAGAACTCTTAAATAAGTTAGCCAAAGTGTTTGATTCAGGTGATTTTTTTTTGCCCCCATTTTAAAGCTGATACATTGAAATGTGAACTTAGTTATCATCTCCCAGAGCAAACTTCTCTTGGCATAGAACTTGGATGTGGATGTTACACTGAAATCTTGGTCTTAAAAATGCACATATAGGTGTGTAAATGCATATGCACAACATATGTTAATATATATAAAATCTGTGGGAACAGTCTACATATATCCCGGACCGTATAAATAACTTCAGGTTTGTACCTAAGTAGCAAATGTGTTTATTTCTTTCTGTGGAATTGCTAGTCCTGTCTGAGGGGAACTTGCTGGATTCTTTTCTTCCTCCCCTTGGTGTATTATTGTCAAGATAAGGTACTTTAGGATCAGACAGATTTTATTTACATCTTGCCTCTCTTTCTTCACCTTTGGGCCAATTCAAGAATCCACCTGAGTTTTGGTTTCTCACTCCATGGATCATATTGCAGATTGAATGAAGCAGCATATGGAAAGCATTTAGCTTTATCATGCACACAGGGGTGTGAAACTAGAATAGACCAGTCTCCCAGTTATTGGATGTGTTTTAGAAGAAGGAATATTTATGAGGAAATATTAATCTCTGATCATTCATTAAAGACTTTGTGTATAAGACACATACAGTGTCCACAATAAGTGTACACATACATAAACGAAGAGTTATATTTATGCATATACAAGCATTGATATACACAGAGAATGAATTTAGAAAGTAAGTTGATGAATTGGTGAAGAAGTTTCCAGTTTGTAAAATTAAATGAACAGTGCATTTACAATGTAAGGAGTCCACTTTTATACTAAAACAGAAAAGCAGAAAATAGCTCTTCTAATTTTTACTTCTTTGTAGACAAGGTCCAGTACATTGCTAAGTGGTTGAAGCACTGACAATTGGTTATCCATGGAATCAAGAACCTTAGAGGAAAGGGCAGAGATTTTTTTTCCACCCAAAATTTCTCTGTCCCTCCATAATGGGTAGGGAAAAACAAATCTCCCAAATACACAATGAACTGAGACAAGGAATCCTGGTCTGCTCTAATGATGCTTGGGGTCAAAGAAGATTCTACAAGGCTTCTGTTCCCCTGAAGTTCACAGCTTACTCAGAATTCACTGGCTTTCTAGAACATTGTATTAAAAATTTGATAGATCCCAGCAGGGATTTTCAAACAAATAGTCATTACCAAAATTGGTTCTTTTAGTGACTGATAGGAAACAAAGCTTCTGTGAGGGCTCTTGCCCAGGGCCAGGCTTCACAGATTTTGCCTAATGTAACATATTTTTTTTTGTGCCCAGAGCATGGTTGCCTGATGTCAGCAATGTGCTTAAATATCTGTGATTAAAAATATGAATGGAAGAACAAATAAATGAAGGAAAAATAGACTGGCAGCATCTTTACATTCAGAAATAAGTTTATTTCATTGTGTGACCTTGGGTTACCAATCCTCTCATCTAATACATTTATTTTCCAGAAATTAGCTTTATATGAGGGACATACATTGCTTATCTGCATTATAAAATCCCAAGTTGGATGCTGTAATTTGAAAATAAAGATCTTTCACTTAGCAAACATTCCTTGCCTGTATATTATATGTTGGGCACTGTTCTAGGTGTTTGGTATACAAGGATAAGGAAGAATTGCTCCTTCTCTTCAGGAAGTTCCCGCGTTTGTAGCAGAAACATATGTGTAAACAAATCCTTTAATGAGTACTTATTGCATGAGTACTGTGTGCCAAGTTTGGTACTCTGCTCTGGAGAGAGAGGCAGCTGTCCTGTTCGCAACAGGTGCCATGTGTGTTATGTGAGATAGTACGGCAGGAGCTGGGAAGCACTGACGGAAAGAATCTGGTAAAGACTAGTATATTGTTATGACCTGGAGAATGCCATATTTCATTTCTTAAAATTTTGTTTTATTTTTTGAAAGAGAGAGAGAGGGAGTACATGTGCAAGTGCAGTGGGAAGGGGAGAGGGAGAGTGAATCCCAAGCAGACTGCACAGTGTGGAGCCCAATGTGGGAGTCAATCCTATGACCCTGAGATCATGACTGGAGCTGAAATCAAGATCAGATGCTCAACTGACTGCACCATCTAGGTGCCCCCATAGTTCAGTTCACTCTTTTGGTTCAAATAATTTATTTTATGACTAAAATGTTGCCTTTCCTCTATTTTATATTATTAACTTAACTATCCTCTTTATAGGCTTTGATAATAAGCTGTGGCTTTATTTAAAAAATTTACATTCTGGCTATTTCTAGAGGAGTTATGAACAAATTCCATACAGTATCCCATTTGATAAATTCCTGAAAGAATAATATTTAATATATTTTAGTATCTCATTTATCTTGTTATTCAAGGAGGTTTTAGCCAGTTACTCTCTGCTTATTGTATGTTGCATTGATCATCCTTTTTTGAGCATGTTTCTATAAACTTATTGATTTGACCTGTACTTGAATTAACTGTTTACATTTGATATATTGGACAATACCATAGATTACTCTGTTAATTATAAATTGTTTTATATTAATATAAATTTTTAAATTCTGCTTTTAGAACTTTGCTTTTGCATACTCAACTACATTCACTAATGTTTGATAATATTGCATTATAGAATGGCAATGCCATTTATTTACTGAAGGCTTTGCAATATTTATTTAGCAGTTTCCAGTTTTGCAATAATTAAGTGATGCTAATGTACAGTTCCCGTTGCATTTTAAAGACCTAGCTAATTAATTAGCTTAAGTGGTTCTGTCAGCCCTGTTGACAGTTGGAGGCACATAGTGCTGGCTTGTCAGGCTGCTAAAATGAAGCCTATAAGAATGGCATTACTAGGATTAGCTTCTCTCCCTCCCCACTCTTGAGATAGGAGTTTGCTTCCTTTTTCATGACATAAAGACAAAACTGGGTAATGTAAACTGACCCATTGACTTCTGATTAATGTGGCTTTTTATTCAGTATGGATTAGTGTTTTTCCACTCCCTTTTCCTTGCTCAGATTTCCCCAATCTTCATGATCTTTCATCCCACCTTTTCCTCACGATGGTCTCTTTTAAGATTTTATTATGTTTCTGTCAAGGTTACTTCAACAGTGCTTTTGTTGACTCTGACAACAGATGATGGTTTGTGCACACAGCTGCTTCTGTGTCTTTCATCTGGTTGCCTGCTCCATCAGGGAATCTGGTTCTGCCTCTTACCCTCTGTTGCTTCCAGACATCCCAAAAGGATAGGCTTTGAGGTGTTGCCACTTCTTGTTTACATCACACTTTATGTAAGTTATGGATTGGTTCTGGAAGGGTCATTGGTTCAGCTCTGGAATCCATCCCTCAGGTAGGACAGAGGTCAAGGAAGTGGAAGTTGAGAAAGGAGAAGTCCAAGTAGGAAGAAGGCTGGACTGGACAGCAGCAGCAGGGGAGAAGGGCACTGAGGATGGCTGCAGGTTAAAGCCTTGGTGAGTTCCATCCTCCTGAGAGGCCTAGAAGCATGTGTCATCTGTAGGAAGGCCGGCTGGAGGGAAATGGAGCATGAGTTGTTTTTTTTTTTAAGATTTTATTTATTTATTAATGAGAGACATGGAGAGAGAAGAGAGAGGCAGAGATACAGGCAGAGGGAGAAGCAGGCTCCATATAGGGAGCCTGATGGTGGGACTCAATCCTGGGTCTCCAGGGTCATGTCCCGGGCTGAAGGTGGCGCTAAACCACGGAGCTACCAGGGTGGCCCTGGAGCATGAGTTTTTGACATTGTTATATTTATGTTGGTGAGACATGGTCTGGGAATCCCCCAGCAGAGTTGAAGAAAATGAAGATGGGTATCTCATGGGATACGTGTTTGAGAGCCACAGCATAGAGATTGATGAGAGCAGCCACTATTGATTGAATGCTCCTAGCTACTGTGAGAGGGTTTCTGTGAATATACTTTATGTGCCTTAGTTTCCTCATCTCTAAAAGGGGTGCAATAGTAGGATTCTTGTGAAGAGTAAATGAATTATTAATATGTGTAAGTGCTTAACAGTATCTGGGACATAATATGTGTTGTCATTATCATCACAGTTTGATCCAACATCTCTTTGGAGAGAGGCATTATTATACACATTTTGTAGAAGAGGAAGCTCCAGCAACCTAACTACTCTGTCAAAAGTGACACAACTAGTAAGTGGCAGGGTCAGAATTTAAACCAACCTTCCTTCCTTTGTGACAGTAAGGTCTTCAGCAGAGGCTGTGTGGTGTAGAGGGAAGCTGAAGGATGAAATGCCTGATGCAGATGTTGTTTTGAATGTTAAATGGACAGGGCCCTTACAAAACACTGGAAGAAGAGCTTTTTGATAACAAATATGATAATAGAAAATCTTACAGGAAGATGAGGATGAGGCTTGGGTTTTGAGAGCTGCTAGGGAGGTACAAGGGGAAAAGGGAGAAGACTAGTGTTAAGACACAGCGAAGTTAGAATGAGAGGATAAGACAAAGATCCTGTAGATCCCACGTTGAGGGACAAGAGAGCTTCAGAAATTATCTGTTGGTCAGTGTTGTCCTGTGCTGCATGGCGGTCTGACGTAAAGGCAGTCTAAGTCACTCTTTGTTGTTAAAGATTAAATTTATTTCTGTTTGAAGCTAAAACAATGGGCTGTGTAAGTATGATCGTAAGAAGCAGAAACATATGATTCAATGATATAATTGGGAGCTAAAATTTGGATTTCCTCCCCTTTTGCAGTCCATACATTTTATTGATAGAGCATTCTGATTTGTCTTTTGTCAGCTTCGAGATCCACTCAGGTATCTCACACATCTGTGATGCTTCTCAGCAAATCTGAGATTGATACACTACCATTGAAATGATGAACAGTGTGCTAATGTTAACCTGGAAAAGCTCTCCTACAATGCAGTGATTTCTATTATTCATACTAATTCATCTTATTTTTCCTGGTGTGTATGTGTGTGTGTGTGTGTCTGCTCTCTCCACAATTAAAGACTAAGCTGACTTGACTAGAACTTGAGAACAACATACAGTGAATTCTGGAGTTTAACTTGTTTAATGTCTGTGAGTGCTTGACAAGGCCTGGAATTTGGTTTGCTAGGTATGAACCTGTTGCTTGGATAATAGGTACTTAATAAATGTACTTTAAATGAGGAATGAAGGAACTCTCATATTGATAAAACCTACAAATAATTTATCTTGTAATGATATACATAATTAGTGTGTTGTTTCAAAGTTAATCAAAAGCAGAAAACAGACTAGGTAAATTGCCATTAAATAAATTTTCTTTTATACAATCAGGTTTTCTGCAATTTAGATCATCTGTGCGCATGTGTAGGTGGTGGGTGGGAGGATTGTGGAGCTAAACTCAGGACCCTGGACAGATATTGTCCCTGTTTTTGCCCCCTCCCCCCACCCCCATCTGTGACCCAGCCTGGGATTTCTTGTTCCAAGATTTTCACTCTTCATCAAGTACTAGAAGATGGTACACTATGAATACCCATAACCTAAGAACTCACTAAATTTATGACAGGATGTTCTCTACCCTCTTTAATAAGAATTACATTTCATCTTACTAAAATCAGAGAGCAGATATAAATTGAGACAGTCTAGGGGTGAAGTTTCCAACTAATTTGGAGTGATGAGATTCTTGGTGTCTATAATATTGATGTGACTTAGACTGCAACAAAGAGTGACTTAGACTGCAAATACATAACTTGAGAACCTACTATATACAAGATATTTTGTGGGATGCAAAGATGCATAAGGCACAGTTCCTACCTGGGGCAATTTAAGTTTAAAGCATTTTTATTTTTTGAGATATACTTCACATAGCATTAAATTCATTTTAAAGTGCACAGTTTAATGATTTTTTTAGCTTCACAAAGTTATGCAAACACTCTCACCATCTAATTCAGAACACGTTCATCACTTCAGAAAGAAATCCTGTACTGATTAGAAATGACCCCCCCCATTCTTTTCCCCTTGCAGCCCCTGCCAACCACTGACCTTCTGTCTTTATGAATTTGTCTCTTATATGTTATTTCATATAAATGGAATCATAAATATTTGATGTTTTGTGACTGGCTCCCCCCACCCTTTCCCCTTAGGACAGTATTTCCAAAGTTCATCAGTGTCGTAGTAGGTATCAGTACTTCACCCCTTCTCAGTGCTGAATAGTATTCCATTGTATGGATGATGTCACATTTAATTTATTCATCAATTGATGGACATTTGAATTGTTTCTGCTTTTGGGCTATTAGAATTGCTGTGAATATTCATGTACAAATTTTTATGTAAAGATATTTTCATTTCTCTTGGTTATATATCTAGCAGAATTGCCAGATCATATAGTAATCTACATTTAACTTTTTAAGGTTATGTAGAACTTGACTATTTATTTATTTATTTATTTATTTATTTTTTTTTTTTATTTTTTTTTTTTGAACTTGACTATTTAGAAAGTGCTTTATAGCCTTTGTATTTTTTTTCATCATAGTAACTGACTGAGAAAGCAAATTGAAGATCTGGAAGGTTAGATGGCCTAGAGGAAAACTTGCACATGCCACAGAAATATATTTAAAATGAGGTTCCAGCATTCTAGGGCAGAGCTGCAGCCTCAGTATATATTGGTCAGGAAAGGAAAATAAAATGTGTGATAATCCAGTAGTGGAAGACTGTATTGCAGTCTTCTATTGTGTCTATGTGTGTATAGCATCTTTGTGTATAGATAAGCAGGAACAGACTTAAAACCATAAAACAGGTGAGTGGAAAAACTGGAGTTGCAGAATGGATAGATACAGTGTAACATCATCTATATAAGTTAAGAAAATCAGGGCAGCCCTGGTGGCGCAGCGGTTTAGCGCCACCTGCAGCCCGGGGTGTGATCCTGGAGACCTGGGATCGAGTCCTGCGTCAGGCTCCCTGCATGGAGCCTGCTTCTCCCTCTGCCTGTGATTCTGCCTCTTTCTCTCTCTCTCTCTGAATAAATAAAAAAGTAAAATTTTAAAGAAAAAAAAGAAAATCATAAAATAATGCTGTATACTGCTGTACATTTGAAATAGCACTAAAATGGCTATGAAGGGCATTCACCAAACTGTGTACTGGTTGCTTTGCATCCCTATTCCTGAACTTTGAAATCTTTGCCATTTCTCCTTACTATATATTTAATGGATTATTTGTTACAAGACGGTCAATTTCTTTAGAATAAAAAAACCCTTATTTTTCTTACTGCTTTGTCTGGTATAATATGTATAGCATGTAAGTAAGAAAACATTTTTGAATTGCTAAGCAAATGAATACTAGGCCACTTAAATTGTTTTGGGACAAGGTAGGGCAAGGATAAATAAATGAGCTGTTCTCTCCCTCTTAGTGTGCTGTCTCTTCCATACCTTCATATTCTGCTAGTGTTATCATAATATGAGGCTTGCAATTATAAGAGCAGTTCTTTGTGACATGACATGCTAATAAAGCAGATGGTGTGTGCAAATAAGCAGGATCGAAGATATCTTTGCTGCAAAAGTCATTGCTGTCTCCTTTAAAGTATGGAGTATTTTATGATAGTAGATTTTATCATTGTTGTCAAGCTAATGATTATGGATCCTATAAATCTTTATGGCTTTGTTGTATCAAGTGTCAAATTACACAGCTTAGTCAGGTAGTTGTAGAAAGAAAGATACCTCAGATCAGATTTGGAATACTACTAAAATTTTTACTTTCAGGAAAGTGTTGGTCTCCCTTCTTTATGTTTATATGGAAAAGAACTCTGTTTCCACATTGGGTCTCTCCCTCGTTTCTCTTCATTCTTCTCCTCATGGGAAAAAAAATGGCAAATTGTAAAGTTTGGAGCCTGAAAATAATATGGGTGAAAGTACTGTGTCTCTACATTGCCTCTGTTCTGTTTCTCAGTAAGTGCTTCACAGGTAGACAGGCTCTCCTTCACTTCTTGCCTTTTGTCTTTAGGCAGTAACTTCCAGGGGAGACAGGGTCCTGGCAGCACTAGCCTGATCTGTACTGTTTCTGTGTGTTAGCCTTCCTGTGGGGGTGGTATATAAAGTTAAGTCTTGTTCCATGAACCTGGCCACCCTCAGGAGGAAGGACATAGGGAGTCCACTTTAGCTTTCAGCCTAAGTTACATTCTCTAACAGAGTTTACTGGAACCTATTGGGGGTATTGTATACCACCAATTCTCTACTACAGCCCAGGATCTAATGCCCCATCTGTTATGATCCCTGTCGGTTATTAGTTGGTTAGAACCAAGAGAGCCATGCATTTCCTGTGCACTCCTTGTTCTCGCCTGGTAGTGGGGAGATTCTCAATTTTTACCATTCCTGACAGTTTTTGAGACTTGTTTCTTTATAATTAAGTCTTGCAGAAAATTCAGTCAACATCTTGGCAGTATAGGAATTTACTCTGCTTTTTAGAAGAGATCTGACCTATTTGAATCCATAAAACAGTTACAATCCTAAGGGACTCCATCAGATCATATTTTTGGTAGCTGTTTTTATAGTGAAGTCTTTTATTTTCACTTACAAAAGTACCTCAGTAGTTTACCTTCCTTCAAACAAATATCTACTCAGGGTAGGAGCATTTTACTTTAAAAAACAGATACTAGGGCAGCCCCAGTGGCGCAGCGGTTTAGCGCCGCCTGCAGCCCAGGGCGTGATCCTGGAGACCCTGGATCTAGTCCCGCGTCGGGCTCTCTGCATGGAGCCTGCTTCTCCCTCTGCCTGTGTCTCTGCCTCTCTCTGTGTGTGTGTGTCTCTATGAATAAATAAATAAAATCTTTAAAAAAAATAAAAATAAAAAAACAGATACTATATTTAATTGATATTTAATTGAATCCCAGTGTTAAAGAGATACAGTGTTATTTTATGTCTCAATAAAAAGGGCTGCTATTTAATTGTAAGATGTCTTTGGTTATAAGATGCATCCCATTTCACGGATATTAAAAGAAAAAAGAACTGAAAGAACTGAGTTATAGATGAAGGATTCTTCAGTTGTGGAATAACGCAGTAGAGGCATGTTGCTGTGTTAGAAAAAACAGGACAGTGAACTAGACACCTGGACATTGAGGCTCTCGCTGTGGCTGTAGGGTAGAATGTATACCATTTCCTTGTAAAATTGTGGAACTGATAGAGTTTGGAGCACCTGCTGGTCCTTGCCCATGTCTCCAGCATCTTTTCATGACACTTTCTCTTCTTTCTGCTTCATGTAGTCTGACCAGAGTTTGGAGCACGTCCTGGTCCTTGCCCACGTCTCCAGCATCTTTTCATGACACTTTCTCTTCTTCATGCAGTCTGACCTCCTTTTCCTTTCTCCAGCTGAGCAAGCTTATTTCAGCTCCTGCATCCTTTGCATATACTGTGTCCCAGGATCCACGCTCTTAACTACTGTAATGGTACCACATCTCTGTGGGAACTTGATGATAAAGTCAGCACTTAGGATTGGTGGCCATTCCCTCTTGTGCCTTCATCCTGAGCCCCTTTTTCTCACCCTTGAAGCTAGAGCACCTGTTCCCTTTAGTGTGATTCTCAGGCGAAACACCCATGAAGAGGCTTCTACTATCTCCCACCAGGGTAGCCTACAGGGAAGTTGCTGTGTTGGAATGCATGAAGCTTTCCAGGACACCATCAGCAGCTCTGTAGAATTATTTTGTGATCACAATTCTTTTTGTGATTCTTGTGTTCTTTTAGAACTCTAAACTTCTTTGGAGTTTCATTGTGGATTCATTTGATTTTTGAATGTTGGTCAGGAATCCTCATCACCCTTCATGGTGTTGATCACATGGGAATATATGTTCCTACTTCCAACAACTGATTTACACATACGCTTTAGGAACATAATCTGTCTTTAGGTTGATAACTACCTGTGTATGCATTAAGAATTGAAGTTCCCAGTGTTGAAGAAATATGCTACACTATTAAAAGAGAATTAACAGCTTTCTCTAAAGAACAAAACTAAGCTCAATGTGGCCTGGTATTAATCCCTGCCTAGAAGTTCCACAATCAAAAGGGCGAAATGGGGATCCCTGGGTGGCGCAGCGGTTTGGCGCCTGCCTTTGGCCCAGGGCGCGATCCTGGAGACCCGGGATCGAATCCCATGTCAGGCTCCCGGTGCATGGAGCCTGCTTCTCCCTCCGCCTGTGTCTCTGCCTCTCTCTCTCTCTCTCTGTGACTATCATAAATAAATAAAAATTAAAAAAAAAAAAAAAAAAACAAAAGGGCGAAATGTGGAAAAGCAAAGATAAATAAGTAAAATTGGAAAATATGCAAAGCTGTTCAAGATGTACCAGTGACTCAGAAGTAGATAATGAGAAATATATCCAGCCCCTGTGGTTGTGAATGTGCCACCAAAGCATTGGGTTTTTGAAGTATTTCACTAGCACTCAAACCTCTTTGTCAGTGGCACTCTGGAGTTCCTTCCATAGTTATTGCAGAGAAAAGAATGCCCTAGAGTAAAAACAAGATGCTGCTTAATATTCAATTTGATGTCTTTTTAATTTAAAAATGTTAGTAATAATATTATAGCAGGATTAACAGTATTGTCATATTAGCATTAAAATTTTCCTGTTTTTTGGGGGGGGTTGGTGAATTTTAAAGTATTGTTTTATGTAAAAGATTTTAAGAGGTTAGGTGGAATAAAATTATTTTGCACAGTTTGATGGATTGGCAGTAGCAGGGAAGACTTTACAGCTCAGATGGTTTTGACACCCTTCTGATCTTCTTTTTGCATTTTTCCTTTCTCATTTTTCTTTCAGAGCAGTAATCAAATAATTTTACTGTATGTAGAAGAGATGCTCAAATAGTTAGATGTCAATGAACTCCTGTGCATTTTATATGTGTATGCATCTTCTTTATCATGGCTTTTAATAGCTTAAGAACTCTTTTAGGGAGGGATGCCTGGGTGGCTCAGAGGTTGAGCCTCTGCCTTCAGCCCAGAGCATGATCCTGGAGTCCTGGGATCAAGGCCCACATTGGGCTCCCCACATGGAGTCTGCTTCTCCCTCTGCCTTTGTCTCTGCCTCCCTCTCTCTGTGTCTGTCATGAATAAATAAATAAAATCTTTTAAAAAAGTATTTTAAGGAGCGGTAAGGGGAGGTTTTGCTTAATTTGAGGACATACATTGTCTTTTACAGAGCTTGATATGTGGCTTAACAGTATGTAGGATTATAGTAAGTTTTTGTTTTAGAGAAACTAAATGTTTTCTCAATGTATTCCCTTTTTTTAAAGATTTATTTTTATTTTTATTTTATGATAGACATAGAGAGAGAGAGAGAGAGAGAGAGAGAGAGAGGCAGAGACACAGGCAGAGGGAGAAGCAGGCTCCATGCCGGGAGCCTGACGCGGGACTCGATCCCGGGACTCCAGGATCGCGCCCTGGGCCAAAGGCAGGTGCGAAACTGCTGAGCCACCCAGGGATCCCTATTTGTTTAAATATAAAGGGAATCTTTCTGGAAGAATTTACCATGTTTCAGAGCAATTATTTTTTAAAGCATAATGCTTAGATTGTTTTACTGCATTGTTGCTTAAGTGATAGTCCAAAGGAGAAACCGCAAAGTAGGGGCAAGATGGTGGAGGAAGTAGGGTCCCCAAGTCACCTGTCCCCACCAACTTACCTAGATAACTTTCATCCTGAACACCTATGAATTCGACCTGAGATTTAAAGAGAGAACAGCTGGAACACTACAGAGAGAAGAGTTTTCGCTTCTAACAAGGTAGGAAGGTGGGGGGTGGGGGTGGGAGGGGGGGGTAAGAATCAAGTTGGGTAGGGGCCCGGCAAGGAGCATGAGAAAATGCTCCACATCACTTGCCATCAGGGAAATACAAATCAAAACCACAATGAGATACCACCTCACACCAGTGAGAATGGTGAACATTAACAAGACAGGAAACAAATGTTGGAGAGGATGCGGAGAAAGGGGAACCCTCTTGCACTGTTGGTGGGAATGTGAACTGGTGCAGCCACTCTGGAAAACTGTGTGGAGGTTCCTCAAAGAGTTAAAAATAGAACTGCCCTAAGACCCAGCAATTGCACTACTGGTGATTTACCCCAAAGATGCAGATGCAGTGAAACGCCGGGACACCTGCACCCCAATGTTTACAGCAGCAATGTCCACAATAGCCATGCTGTGGAAGGAGCCTCGGTGTCCATTGAAAGATGAATGGATAAAGATGTGGTCTATGTATACAATGGAATATTACTCAGCCATTAGAAACGACAAATAGCCACCATTTGCTTCAACGTGGATGGAACTGGAGGGTATTATGCTGAGTGAAATAAGTCAATCGGAGAAGGACAAACATTATATGGTTTCATTCATTTGGGGAATATAAAAAATAGTGAAAGGGAATAAAGGGCAAAGGAGAGAAAATGAGTGAGAAATACCAGAGAGGGTGACAGAACATAAGAGTCTCCTAACTCTGGGAAACGAACAAGGCATAGTGGAAGTGGAAGTGGGCAGAGGGTTGGGGTGACTGGGTGATGGGCACTGAGGGGGGCACTTGACGTGATGAGCACCGGGTGTTATTCTATATGTTGGCAAATCGAACTCTGATAAATCCTATACAAAAAAGGGGGGGCAAAGTAAAGCCTTTTAGCAATGATTTTTTTTTAAACAAAGTTTTCTTGTATTTAAACCTACCTCTGGTTATTTCAGTGTTGAATTTTGTTATTAAGTAATTGTCATGTTCACAATTACTCACTTTTTTTAAAACTGCATTTCATATTTTTACTAATTTTTGATAGTAAACATTTTGACCTAAATATTTTATGAATATGTTAAAAATTTCATATTATTGATACTAGTTTAGATACATAAAGTTTAATTTTCAGCACTGACTACCATATATACAGTGATTATATTATGTAATGAAACACATAGAGAAGAGACATTTTCTACATTGTAAAAGTGTGTGAAATTAAAGAACACCATTAGGCAGTGAGGTATCCTTTTGTTCTAAGGTAATTTTGTGGACTTGGCAATGGTTGTTATGCTACAAGACAGCTTTCCTTCTCTAATTTAGAGATGACATTTAGACTACTGTGAGTTTACAAGAACCTGTTCTTAACCTCAAATAATAGCGCTTCTCCAGGGGCTGTGTCTTTCCTTCTTGATTTCTGGGTACTTGAGATGCTTTTGGAAAGTGAGCAAAGTTCTTCTTTAGATGAGCTATCAATTCAGTCAACTTAAGATCCCTAGAGTGGCTGAGCCTCTCCTGTGGAATCTAAGTGCTACTTCCTTATTTTTCCACAGAGCTGCCCTAGCTTTTTTTATGACTATCCTGAATAAAAGCCAGATAGTCTAGGTTTTAGTTTGGGTCCACACTGGATACTACATGAATGGCATTTAAGTTGAGACCTGGTAAGTTTTTTATGAAATTTTCATTGTGCTGAATGTATAAAAGAAGAGACTGATGTCAAAAAGAAATAACCTGACTTTGGGAAAGAATTCTTGAAGATGGAAAGCACTGTTGCCGAATGGGGGAATTAAGTAGACTGGATGGTGCTTGAGATCAGAGAGTAAATGGGAAAGCATGAGGCTTAACAACAGCAGTAACAAAAGTCATATAATGAAATAACTTTGATATACCTATAATGAGATTTCTGAATTTCAAAATAGGAAATTCCACAAGTACCTGATGAGATTAAAAAACAGCTTTCCTTCTAGGAGAAGCAGCTCAGGCCCTAGCATTTTATACCTAGCTAAACTATTGTTAGGTGGTTAATGGATCAATATTTGTACACACTGTTGTTCTAACTATGAATCCTTTCAGAAAAAAATTAAGAGAATATTGTAGGCAGCAACAAAATCAAAGGTGAAAAGCCCATGCACTTTAATAGAAAAGAACTAATAACTTATATGCAGCCAATGGAACTTGAATCTAAATAATTGTTACTAGATTGTGAAGCTAAGTGGTTTCCTTGAATGAAAAATCTGTAGAACATAGACAGTTTTTCTTAATAATACAAGTAAAGTAAAAAAAAAAAAAAACTTTCTGAATTCACTTGCATTTCTAATTAATTGGAAAAAAAAAAAAAAGAAAAATCTACTCTGGCAAAACCAGAGTTTTGCAAACTCTGGCAAAACCAGAGTTCTACTCTGGCCTGAGGATATTTAAGGTGTGGGAAATGGTACCTATGATACACTAGCCATTCCAGGGAAACATACCAAAAACAATCTGCCTTTCAAAAGTAATCATAAAAATAGGTAGCATTTGTTAAATATTGCGCGGTTCTGTGCTAAGTATTTTATTTTTATCTCAGTTTACCCTTCATATTATCAGAGATACTAATGGGCAGGCCAATTTTATACATCTGCTTAAGTAATAACAAGCATTCTTTAATATTACAAATAGATTGATTTCGGTCTTTTTTTGTTGTTGTTGTTGTTACTTCCCTTTTCTCCTCAATTGAAATGTCTAGGGAGTAATCATAATAAGGAGTGAAAGGAAACTATTATGGATCCAGCATGTAAAGAGAAAAGAATAATTTGGTTGATGAAAGCTGTCATCCTTTTCCCAAGAAAATTTAAACACAAATGATTCCAATAATTTACATTTTTTATTATGGCCAATATATATAGTTGGCTTGGTTTATATCAGATGGTAGAGAAGAGTAAAATTTTTATTGAGGAACCAGGACCTGAGCTTTTTGTCTTTGAAAGAGGAGAATATGTAGTTAATTTTCATGTTTGCTATCAAAAGAACAATGAACTTTTGAGCAGATTGGCTGCTTAGCAAAGGGAGTACAGAGCAGAGCTAATTGAATCTTCAACAGGGAGAATTTCTTGAGATAAAATTTCTATGATTTTATAAGATAGATTTTTTGGGGGTAGTGAGAACATAAAAACAATAATTTCAGGAATGAAAAGCCAATCAATAAAGGCCCTTAATTGTGTTTTAATCATGGAGTCAGTTGCTTTTATTTTTTGTTTTTATTTCCCATACAGAGAATTCTGAATATAAAAGAAGTATATTTCTAAGAAGTATTATAGGACTCAGTAAATTAAACTAGGGTTAGTTTTGCTTTTGATGTCTAAATGGATTAGGAAAATTCCTTTTGGGCAACCAGGAACCAGAACATCAGACAGATGCTGTATCAATTTATTTGCTCTGAAAACTATTATTCAACCTTGTAAAAGTAGTCTAATGTTATGTTCTTGGTAAATAATAGAGTAAAAAAAGGTAAAACCATTATACATTTTGAATAATTGGTTCTTGGCAAATACATATTTTAGGAATATTATAGTTCATTTTGAAACAAATTGTAAAAAGATGAATTATTTTATTCTCAAATGTGTGCTAAGGCAGCTTACTGTAGATGTTTGATGTCTTTATGGACTACCTTTAGACTTTACCTTTAGATAAACCTTTTCTCTGGAATTGTGTCCTTAAACATTTGAACCTAGCTATGCCACCCTCAAGTAGAAGGGATTTATGAACTGAGACTTGTGTGGGATACTTCGGGAAATCTCTTCATGCTGATGCAAACGGGAGACTTTAGTATTATCAAGGAAAGAAAAAAAATGTGAGATTTGTGAGGATATGTCTCAATTTTACTGCACCAAAATTTAATCATTGTCTGCTGATAGTCTGGCTAATATGCAGTTGTTTACTTTTCTATGTAACACATTTTATTTTTACAAAAAATAAAACCTAAAATAGTTAAGATGGACAACAAAATGTTTTTAATTTTTTGAAAGTAACCACGTCTGAATAAAGCCATTTCTAGCTAACTCAAGTGTTTATTTATTAATGTAGTTACCACATCTTCTTTATGGAAAAAATGTTCAAACCTTGAGGCCTTCCCCCCCCCCCATTATTGACTGTCATAAAATTGTCAGCTCTTTTGCAAGTGATAGAAAAGTTGTAGGAACTACTGAACTAAAAATTACACCCCCCCCCAGCCCCCCGTAAGCTTCTGTTCAACAGCTGAATGATCTCAGGGAGGCAGGCCTGTGTTACCCTCCTGTGGCACTGATTTATACTTTACAGAGAGCAGATTTATGGCCCTTATCTGTTGAAGACTTTTATGAATGACTGGTATAAATCAAGAACTGAATGACTATTTTTCCCTTTGAGCATAAATCTATGATTGGGAGATTGATTTCTGAGAAACTCTTTGGTAACCCATTTAAATTATCATCTTCTACCAATTTTCTGTATTTTGGCATAAACTGAATAACTAAAATATAGCTTAATACCCATGTGATAGATCTGCTTTTCTTTTGTTAGATAGTTCTGGAATTCACCTGAATCCCTTCTGTAACTCAATAAATAGCTCAGCTGATGGAGTAGAAAACAAACTTATATAATGGGAATCCCATTGATGGGAATAATTAAAGCAACTGTAATCTACCTTTTAGGCAGGAGAGGGAAAATGAAATATGTGTTTAATTTTAAAGATACTTATGATAAAATATGACATTAATTGGGGAAAATAAGTATAAAAAGCCAGTCCTGTCTAGAACATTAGCAGATTACATTGGAAATCCTAGAAATGTATAAAAACAAATCAGCCCAGGATCTTTTGCCCACAGTTCAAGACACTTTCTTTTGGAAGACTTGTCTTTCTAAAAACAGCATGGGAGAGGTAGGAGCCCACCTAGAATGGAAAGCTACACTCAAGTGGTTTAAAAAATAGTTTCACAGACAGTGCTTTTCTTCCTCTTACAAACTTTTTTGCTCTATAAATGACAAATTACAGGTAGAGGGATTATAAAATGATGAAATTATGTTATTCTCACATAAGTGGTCCTTCTTTTCCTCTTATTCTGTGGCGTTGTACATCTTACAGTGTGGAAGAAAAGGTTGGTCAGGAGATAAACAATTGATCCAGGCTAGATTTAAATGGAACCCCTAAAAGGACAGTGCCGGTCACATAGTGGTTGTGAATAAATATTTGCTCAAGGGCAGAAGTAACGAAGGCAGCTTGCTGGGGGGTGGGATGGCAGACAGCACAGGAGGGCTCTACATGCAGCCATAGGTGAAAAGATGAAAAGAGGGTGGTCCCCTAGGTGAGTGGGATGATAGTGGATTCAGATTGTGTCTCTAGACAATCCTGGTCCCAGTCCCAGCAGTGTCATTTATTAGCTGTGTGACTCCTGGCAGGTTACTTACCTTCTCTTTGCCTCGTTTCCCTTGTCTCTCAGTGATAGTAAGAGAACCTACCTCCTCAATTTGTTACCAGGATTAGCTGAGTTTAATAGGTAGATGTAAAGTCCTTAGGATAGTAGCTGGCATATGGCTTTCACCAGATGTCAGCAAGTATGACACTGGCTAGACAGCCACAGCCATTCTTAGCACCTGTCTCTAGCCACTGCCTTTGGTCATTTCTACATTTAAATATTTCTTAAAGATGGTTTCTCCATGTTGAAGGACACAGGTTTAGTTTAGAGATTCCTAATCTTAATTCATCTGCTTCTTTTAGTAAAATTTTCCTAAAGTCCTTCTTGCCGAGTATGCTAAGTTATTTTTCTAAAGCGCAGATCTTACCCTACCACTCTCCTTAAATCCCTTCAGCGATTACCTGTCATCCTTAAGGAACTTTTGTAATTAATCTTCAGCATTAAAAGAATTTAGCCTTCTTCAGAATTTAGCCCATGCTTATCTTCCCAACCTCATCTCCCAATAGATATAGTATAAACATCGTTTCTATTTTGCTATAGCCTTCTGGAGGATGTGCAGGCAGCCCTTGCTTTGCATAACAACAATGGTACAGGCTAGACCATGCAAAGTGACCTTAATAACCAATGGGAAGGATTATAGTAGTTCCAGACCTTTAAAATTTTTTGTTATAATGTTAAAAACTCCTTTGCTGTTGTTATAAATGTGTAGGTAAATGTAAACATAGTAAAACTAATGTTGATTTAGTACACTGTAATGTAAAATAGAAATGTTGGCAGTTGAAAATTTATCAGGAGTGGTGTGAACAATTTCTCCCTTCTTCATCTTGTCATGTAACATATAATATGGAGCAACTTTGCTATGCCTTAGTGAATTTTCATACACCTTTCTAGGTTTGGCTTGGCTTCCAGCATTTAATCCTTTTTGCTTTCATTGTTATGAAATACATACCTCCTTGGGTTCCTTTAATGTGAAAATGTTTTGGCTAGCATCACTTCCTCTCGACATCCTCAACCTTTTGCTCATTTATGTTGATAAATGAGTTGATGACTTGCCTAAGTCTCTGTGGCTGCACATCCAGTCTTTTAAACGGTGATGATGTCAACATTCCCATGGTTAGCTGTTGCTTCTCTAACCCCCATTTCTGCTTGATTCAAATTTCACTTCCAGTTTTACCACTCTGTTTCTTTGCTGCAATTTCATCTGTGTTTGGGTCAGTAGTCTCTTTGGATTACCCATTTTTGAAAGATGTTGAATGGATTTATCACTGGGAGACAGAGAGGCAATGTGGCTACATGCTTTGCTTTCTGTGCATGAACTAACAGATTCATAATGACCATCACCCACAGGCTTTGCAGGAAGGGATGTGATTGGTCATAGATCATGATTACATATCTGTTACTTAGGTAGTGATTTATGGACTGAAAAGCTAGCGAAGTTAGTCTTTTTATGTAGTTGTTCATGGGTGGAGCAGAGATGTGATATGGAGGTGGATCAAAAGGGTTACTACTAAATCCTGGAAGGATGAAGACTGAGAAAAAATATGATTAAAGAAAAAATAAGAGGCATTATTTAGTGTCTCTAAAATGCCAGGCCTTATGCATGACTTTTACTTATTAACTATGTAATTCTCATGAAAACCTTGTTAGTGGTTGTTACACTGTGACTCAGAAAAATTAAGTAAATTTTCTGAGTTTATAGAACTAGTAAGTGGTAAAGCTGAGATTTTCTTTTTAAACCCCGACCCCTTTTAAAGATTTTATTTATTTATTTTATTTTTATTTATTTATTTATTTATTTTATATTTTTTTAAATTTTTATTTATTTATTTATTTTAGAAGAGAGAGAGAGAGCACACAAGTATGAGCCAGGGGAGGGGCAGAGGGAGAGGGAGAATCCCAAGTGGACTCTACGCTGAATGAGGAGCCCTATCCCATGCAGGGCTTGATCTCATGACCCTGAGATCATGACCTGAGCCAAAATCAAGAGTTGGATGCTAACCAATGTCCTCTACCACCACCCCGGAAGGCCCCCAGGTGCCCCCAGACTCCTTTTAATATATCATATAGCTCTTAAGTAAAAGATACCAGACTAAAACATTATTAAAAGAGATATTTACAGAGTGTATCTTGTACTTTGTTCTTGAACGACATCTGTTGTATGAATCTCAGAATGTACTTTTCTGTGGAAGTATGTTTGAAGATGCGATTTGGTACCTGGTCCATACTACAAAAGCCTATTTTATATGCCTATCTATGTATCTGTATCTCTATATCTCTTTATATATGTATTTCTGTACTATTTAAAATGCATATAATTTTTGTATAAAATACTACATTTTGAGTCTCATCATAGGAATCCTAGTAACTGCTTTTTAACTTGAGGGCAGCCCTTCCAATCAGCCATACTACAGATGAATAAGAGCTCTGATAACTTAGTAAATATTTACATCTGTGCAGGAATGGCAATCTATCTTCATTTCTACTTGATGGTTGATGCTCTACATTCCATTTTTCTGACCATTCACATGTTCTTAATAAATTATTTTTGTGTATTGAGACTGTCTTAATCAGTAAAGTTCTTTTGATATCAAGTAACAGAAACAAACTCTATTAAAAGAGACACCAACTCTAAGGCTGCGGTGGGTGTATCACAGAATTGCCAGGCCCCAGAAGGACCAGGGACAGTGGTTCTGTTAGATACTCAGGAGTTTCTCTCATTACCTAGCTCTCCTCTACCTCTTCCCTGTCACCTTTGCCTCTCTCGCTTTGAGGTCATTTGAAACAAACTTTTCTTTGCTTGTCTGCCTCATTCTTCTTTCCATTGACTGGCTTGCCCTAGACCTCTGAGCATATAGTCCAACAAGACTGCCTCTTGGGTCATGGTTTTATATTTTGTCAGTTTCAATGATGAGCGGATCCTAATCACTGTCTCTGAGACTTGATTCCAGAATCCAAAAAACAGAATGACTTCCGTCAGGTAGGCCTACATCATTGGTTAGGCATCCCATCACAGATAGGCCTCCATCATTAGATAGGTCTCCTTCACCAGTACAGTTAGTTGTCTGTGACTTGGGAGTTGACTCTTGCCCTCCTCACCTGCCGCTGGGGTTCAGTTCTCTATTGGAACCAGAGCAGAGGGAGAATGGAAACCGTCTGCTCATGTCTGTTACCACTAGTTGTATTTAGCTCTTTTGCTTCTGGCTTTCTGTTTTACTACTTTAAGGAAAAATTATCACCACACATTCTGTGTTTTCAATTAAAATTCCACATCCAAAGAATTCCTAATAATAAATGACTCCCAAAGAACTATGAAACAAAGAAGGACCAGGAGTAAACTCGCTCTGAAAACTCTGGAAGATCGTTCTAAACAAATGTATCCATTTTACTTAGCCAGGATCCTAATAGCGTGCTGATCCTTTAGGTGAGTAATCTGAAGACACAGACATTGGTATATCTGTGAGTGAGAAGATACCTTTTAGTCACATTCTGTGCTGCTTCATTGCAGTGAAAAATATCAAAGGTGAATGCCAAATCAATTTTTCAGTATTGTACTTGTAAAGGCAGTCCATGAAGTGGTGAATGGAAGAATCAAACTTTTATGGTAATCTTTTATTATAATCTATTTCCAGTTCAGTCAGAGAAGCAGCATGGCCCAGTGGACTAAGGGGAGGATAGGGAATTTGGAGCTCTGAGATATAATCTATTTTTGCAACTGACTAGTTTTGTGACCTTGGGAAAGCACATTAACCTCAGTCTACTTCCTCATATGTAGAATAGGATCTACCTGATAGATATATAGGTACCTTCTGGTTTGCACCAGCTGAATAATAAGGAAGATTTTATACAAATCATGAGTGGCTTTTTTTTTTTTTAATACCAGAAGCCTGTGGTTTATTAAAAGATTCTCCCTGGAATTCCTTTAACACTCAACCTCTTCTCAATTGTTTAAACTGTAACTGATAAAAATTAAATTTATACATACCAGTTTAAAAAATACAGCCACTGGATAGAATGAGGGAAAAAAAAGTCTCAGAATTATTTTAAGAGCTCAGTAAATTTATGTGAAATACTCCAAAAATAGTGTTTTGCAGGCTAAAGTAAATGAAGAATATGCCCAAACTTTAGATTTTAGGGTAAATTTTTTTTTAGTATGAAAATAACAGTAGTGCCAGTTTTGCCATACATTTGCTGTCTTTTTGACACTGGTATCATCATATTGGTCCTGGCATTTTGATGCTGGTGCTGAGTTGACATTCACACTGGCACTGTGTCATCTTGACCCAGTCAGAAATGACTGTAGGCCATTGCAGTTTCTACTGCTGCTGGAATTTTGATGTAGCAGTGTTGAAGGTTTGATTTGTACTCTGGAAATCTTATGCCTACTTGGGAATTAATTCTCCAGAGGGTGAAATATCCTAAAAGCTAACATGTAAACAAGCTCAAAGGATTAAAGTAGTAGGAAGCAATAGTAGTTTGTCATATATTTATGTTGAATTTGCATAACAGTCTTAGTTATTTAAAAGTATATTACTATAGGCAAGAAATATGTTTTGCTGGATTTCACAAAAAGAAACTCTTGAAGCTCAGAGATTAAATAGCTAGAGACACAGACTAAGTACCTGAATCTTCAAAGTAATCGGTTTTGTTGCCTTCCCAGTGTAGACTGCTCCCTGAATTGTCTTAGAGGCATATTGCTTGACTCGGTTGGAAATAGTCTAATAACTACATTTGAGTTGCTTTTGAAGAATTCGGTTTCCCTCCACAAATATGGTAACAAAATTTGCTTGCAATTCACAAAGTTGTTTTTCTCCATCTAAGAGTCTCTCCCAAGCTAGTCTGAAGATGAACACTGCTGGACTACCTTTTCCACAAAGAATTTCATGACTGAACCTCATTAATAGATAAATTCATAGTAGGCTATTACTAACTTTGAAATATTCATTTACAGGGAAGAGTGACTAGAATTTTTAAGAGTTTTTTTATATTGGTATTTAGATTTCTACTCAAGTTAAGCTAGTTTTCCATTCATTTTACAGGAAGGTTTTCTCAGAATTCCATCTTGATTATAAAACATATCCCTAGGGATTCCAGTGAGTGTAACTCATGTTGACCAGGTGATTCCAAATGTGATGGCCCAGTATTCAACAAATCCAAGTGAAACCACGTGGAGGCCAGAGAATATGCCTGTTTGTGCCGAAACTATCTGGTTAACTGCTTCAGTCCTCAGTTTCAGCTGGCCTGAAATGAATCTTAAAGCAGAGGTAAATTCTCTAGCCTTTTGGAGTACAGCAAATGTCAATCACCGGTTTACAATCACAGTTCAAAAGGTGTGTGCAAACTGGTGTTTGGCTTAGTCATTTCAGTACTTGGGGAGATGGGTAGGTTGGATTACATTTGTGTTATTTCTCTGAGAAAGTTAAGGCAAGTTCTCAGATTATTGTAATCAGTTGATATATTCTTTTCTCCCTCTCCTTTCTCCACTTCTCCTCCTTCCTTCTCTGTTCCTCCTCCCTCTTCCTTATTCCTCTACCTCTCCTCCCTCTATCTGTATCTATCTGTATCTCCAATTTCTTTCTCTCCTTCCCTTATTTCCTCTCCCTCTTTATATAGAAAAAAAAATTCTAGCACAATGACTGAATGAATTGCAACACTAAAGACTGGCCAAGAAACTATTCCTCTTTATATGGCAGCCTCTAGTGTTGAAGATTGCATATGTCTTTATTTTAATCCTCACAACCCTGTAAGTATCATCTCCATTTCATATGTTAGGGCGGGTATAGCTCAAAGATGTCAAGAACTCATCCAAGGTAATTTTTCCAGTTAAATGACCAAGCTGGGATTCCAGCCCAGGTCAGCTGGACCAAACACAGATGGTGCTACCTCTGCTTCTCTATATCACTTCCCCATGATATGTGGGTTGCTGCCATCAGCAACTGAAACCTGTTTGCTTTTGGAGTTCTGAATTGCATAAACAGAGCACATCCTGGTGGAGCCTTTCATTGCTTCCCTATTGACTCCCAGCAAACTTAGACATAGATTGCAATAGACCCCTTTTATAGCCATGCTTTTTTTCCCTCCCTCCCTCCCTCCCTCCCTCCCTCCCTCCCTCCCTTTCTGACAAGATGGAGAGAGAGAGAATCGTAAGCAACTCTATGCCCAGTGCAGAGCCCAACTCAGGGCTAAATCTCACAAACTTGAGATCATGACCTGATCCAAAATCAGGAGTTGGATGCCCAACTGACTGAGCCACCCAGGCACCCCAGCAGTGTTTAAGTTTTCTTGTTTCACAGGTGGTTTTTCCAGAGGAAAGCTGATGGGCTAAAATTCTAGATCAATTTTAGAGGGACTTTTCTGATTGTCAGGTCCCCATCTGGATCCCACTAATAAGACATGAACTTACATCCCAAAGAGTCAGGTGCCAAATTTTATAATTCTTATTTTGATCAGTTAATTACCATCTATTCAGCTTCAAATGAATGAAAGATTTCTAACTTAGTTTATTTTTGTGATTCTTAACACTTTTACGCAAGCCTCTTTGTATTATCAGTGTAAATCCTTTTCTCACTATTTGTGCTATGAAAGATAACAACTGGGAGAAAAGCAAACTATACTTAAGCATAAAAACAGACTACATTAGAAATCCTCTTCAGTGTTATTTTCAAATGCACATATTTTGACATGTGACTTAGTAAGGGGGCTATTGCTCACAGAGGGACTAAAGGATGGACAGCTGCTATCTGCGCTGTTGGGCATGTCCCTCCCCCAGGCCCACCTTAGCCACTTTCTGACTTACTCCCCCACGCCCCATCATCTGTGGCTGCTCTCCAGGGACCTCCTCCTTTCTTAGGGATTTATGGTGACTACTCTCAAACATCTCTTTCTTGCCCTGCCCTCTGCCCCCTAATCACTTGTTAGCCACAAGATTGTATAATGGAAACAATGATGAGTTTTCTCTCCACTAAAAGTATTTAAAAAGGCAGGACTGTTGCTGTCAACTAAATGTTAGATTTGGAAATTAGGTCTAAATATATTTAAGGTTGTAAATGAGCTTAGCATCATGTGGCTTACATGGTAAGTTATTCTAAAGAGTTTAGTTTCATAATGGTTTCAAATAATTGTGTCATTTTGTTTGCCATATAATATGGATTTTAATTGTAACACTAATGAGCACTGAGGACATATTTTACGTTCAATCATAGAGAGTTATTTCATGAATTAAAATAAGGTATCATTTGATGGATTTAGTAGAAGTTTAGATCCAATTTGCATTTCAATGGTATTTTAGGCTGATTTTAGAAAACTTTTTAGATAGGATTTCTTGGTAAATTAAAAGGATTTAGGGAGATGATTATGAAATAATTGATTAAAAAGTGTGCAATATTAGTTTTCATTGAACTTAAGCTTGTATGGGTTCAATTTAAAACCTAATTCAATACATTCTAGACTTTATATTTCCCTGAACCTCTTTTGGAGTATTAATTTTGTCATGCTTGTCATTCTAATCTAATGATGATTTAATGTTTGCAAACCTGAATAAATTTGTATGCAAGGAATTCTGCTGTGTTTTTAATCAATGAAGATTGAAATTTGGCAACTGAGATGATAAAAAAGAAAAATTTTAAATAAAAAATGAAAATAATGATTAAACTTGAGAAAGTACTTTTATTAATGTTCTTGGCTGTGAACCATGTAATATTTTTCTCTTCTTTTTATCATGTAGCATTTAGAAGGTGATTGAACCTTAAAAGAAGTAATTAGTACTAAATTGTGAAAAATATTTAAATTAGAACAGAACCTTTGTGTTCACTTTCTCCCTCTTTCCCTAAAACCTATGATCTAGAGTCAGAAATAAAAGCAGAAAGATGCAAGCCTATTTTAAAAAAACTCATGTATCTTCTCCAGGAAACTGTGCAGACCATAGAATGTTGTCTAATGAAACTACATCTTCATTATTTATTGAATAAAAATATAGAAAATTGGAATGTTTAATAGCCTAATCACACTGAAAACAAAACAAAACAAAACAAAAAAAACCCAAAACACCAAACACCCAAAACATTCTGAGTTTAGATATCCAGGGGTCAGCAGCCCCTCTTCATCAATCCAGAAGGGTGCTGTCTGGTTTAACATTGCTTTTCCAGGGATCCCTGGGTGGCGCAGCGGTTTGGCGCCTGCCTTTGGCCCAGGGCGCGATCCTGGAGACCCGGGATCGAATCCCACATCAGGCTCCCGGCGCATGGAGCCTGCTTCTCCCTCTGCCTGTGTCTCTGCCTCTCTCTCTTTCTCTCTGTATGACTATCATAAATAAATAAAATTAAATTTAAAAAAAATTAAAAAAAAAAAAAACAAAACAAAACAAAAAAAACATTGCTTTTCCAAAGATCTTACAACACTAAGAGACCATGAATACACTCCTTAACAATCGGTACAGGACATCTGGTGTAGTCCTTCACTTTTATTGCTTAGTGCCCTTTGAGGGTGAAGGAGATAATCTAATGCAAACAGTAGGTTTGAAAACCTAACAGTGATAAGTAATAATGATTCTTGAAAAAAAACTTCTAATGTTATTTCCCAGAATTGAGGGGTGGCTTTTGAGGTGGCATAAAAGATGAAAGTGATTATTTTCAAGGTCAAAATTTGACTTTTTAAATAGAATGATTTAACATAATAGCACAAATATTTTATAATATATGAAAAGCAAAATTTTTTCTTTAATGTGGAAATTTATGAAACTTGTAATGCCCAATTAGATGTTAGCAGTTAAATTAGGTTTGGTTAAGGAGAACAAACAATTATTCAGATGGCTTTGTAGAAGCTTTGGCTGAATAGAAGCTTCAGCTTTTATAGTATTGAAGCTTACTGGTGAAGAAACCATAGAGTGACATTCCTGAAAGAAATAATGTTACAAGAGTGAGAATCACCCTTACATATGTGAGAGGGGAGACCGTCTCTTTTACATTATCTCATTTGACCATTTTAACCCCACGATCTTGTTAGGGCAGACGTGGTTATTCTGCATTTTATAGATGATGGAATGGACTTGGAACAATTAACTTAACCAAGGCTGTATGGTTTATATGGGCAACTGATCTTCCCTCCAGAGCTGCTGAGATCCTCCTTCCCCCATAGTACTATTAAAGCACTGCATTGTATGGTCTTTTGATAATCTTTTATCCATCATATTTAACACTAAGCCAGAACTTGGTCCTGAGACCTATCTGAAGTTGTTAGTTCAAATTCCCAATGAATATGACTTCTTCAGAAAAATATGTAACAAGGATTCATTTTATAGTTACGTTATCTGTCTTTCAGCTAAATTCAACACCTTCATTAAAGGACAGAATGTGCCGTATATTCAAAATAATTTGTCTTTAAGGCATAGCATATTCTAGGTCTTACAATCTCTATATGAGAGGCTTCAAAAATGTTTGCACACTGCAGACAGCTGTTGAGACACTGCCAGCCTCAGGAAATGTCCCATGTAAAAGCTTCTTGCCCATGTGTCAGTGTCACTGATGGCATGAATGCACAATGGGCAGAGTCTGGCTCTGGAGCAGGCTGTCTGGGTCCACTTCCTGGCTTGTCACTTAGTTGCCATGGGACCTCATCTTTGAGTCTTTATTTCTTTACTTAAATTTATAATCTCTCTCTCCATAGACTGGTCTCCTCTCACTTCGAGGAATCCCTATATATTCCAATCCTGAAAGTTTATTCTTCACAAATTTCCTCATTGTCAGCACTGTTTATTTCTCCTTTCCATTAATTATTATGCATTTTGAATGTATATTGCATGGTAGTTTTTAGTTGAACCTCAGCTGGTTAGACACTGTATAGTTAACTCATTTTAGAAAATAAATAACTTTGCTTCCTAAGAGTGAACATTCCATCCAAAATATGTGCCACTTTCTTAAAAACCGATAAAGTGGACCTTTCCCAACCATGATTACACATGAGGAGCATGCCAACATCAGATCTGGCTGTTCCATTGGAGACCACTATTGTATTCCTTACAAACTTGTGGAAAAATAGTCAAGAATAATATGAAATTGCTTGGGGGTGTGGTTAACCTTTCCTAAGACTGACTTAGTGGACAGTGATCAGTTATATGTGAAGATAAATAAGCTAAATACCAAATTCCACATATGAATAACTCATACCCAATCTGTTTACAAACCCTGTGAGTCATTGTTGCCAAGGAGTATCCTCTGTCAGCTTGGTTAATACTCAATAGTGGGGTTAAAATTTTTTTTTTAAATTTGTTTCTTAACGTTCCTGGTACACTTTTGGACGAGTTATAGTTTGCTTTATAGAACAGAAAAGAAACATTTTCATACATTATTAGGTTTATTATAATGACTCAGAGCTATCCTCTTTCTGAGAGGAAGGCTGTCAGATGGCCAACACAGTTCTAAGTACATACAGGAAGACCTCCTTTCTTACCAGAGAGCCCTTTTGTTGTGCCAAAAGCTTCCAAAGTAGATCAGAATGAGATATTAATGAACTCCCAAACTAACCTTACTGGTTTATTTTTTTTTTTTAGTTACAACTTTCTTGAGGTGTAATTAACATACAATAAACTGAAAATGTTTTAAATATACATGTTGGTAAGTTTTGATGCGGTTATATTAGGAATCCTCACCACAGTGAAGATAGTAAACATATATATATACCTCCCCCATATTTCATTGAGCAGAGTTGTAGTTCAGGTTCTTTGCATATGGCCCCATTGTTAGACAATCATTGGTCTACTTTTTGTTACTACAGATTAGTTTGCATTTTCTAGAGTTTTATATAAAGATAGGGCACCTGGGCAGCTTGTTCAGTTAGGCTTCTGATTCTTGATTTTTGGCTTAGGTCATGATCTCAGGGTTGTCACATCAAGTCGCATATCCTGCTCCTTGCTGGGCATAGAGCCTGCTTAAGATTCTCTCTCTCACTCCCTCTCTCCCCACCTCAAAAAAAAAAGAGGGGGCAAACAGCATATCTTTCTATCTAGTGTAGTTATTTTGAGATTCATTCATGTTATTACATGTATTAGTTGTTCATTTTTATTGTTGTGTAACTATACCATTGTGTAAAGATGCCACAATTTATTCATTTATCTCTTGATATTTGGACAGTTTCCAGGTTTGAGCTATTACAAATAAAGGTGATGTGAACATTTGAGTGAAAGTGTTTATCTGGACATGTATTTCATTTTCTCTTGAGCAAAACAGTCTTGCAGTGGTGGGGTCATATGATAGGCATGTGTTTTAAGAAACTGTTTCCAAAGTGGTCACACCATGTTCTCTGGGACAGCTCTAGTTTCTCCACATTCATGCCAACGCTTGCTGTAGTCAGGCTTTTTAATTTTAGCAATTATAAAGAAGTGTGTAGAAGTATCTCATTAATGGTTTTAGTTTTCACTTCCCTAATGACTAATGATTTTGAGTATCTTTTCATGTACTTATTTGCCATCCGTTTATCTTCTTTGATGAGGCGTCTTTTCAGATATGTTGTCTGTTTTGAAATGAGTTGTTTTCTTTGTTGAATTTTGAGAGTTCTTTATTTCTTTGGAAAGTAAGTTTACTAGGTACATACTTTTCACAGGTGTTCTCCCAGTCTGTAACTCACTTTCTCACACTCTTCACAGTATCCTTTGAAGAATAGAAGTTTTTAATTTTGATGAAATCCAGTTTTCCAATTTTTCTTTTGTATATTGTGCTCTCGGTGTTATGTCAGAGAAATCTTTGTCTAACTTAATCTCGTTAAGTATTTTCTCCTAATTTTTTTCCTGAAAAGTTTTATAGTTTTAGATTTTACATCTAGGCCTATAGTTCATTTTGAATGAAGTTTGGTATATAGTGTGAGGTATGGATCCATTTTTTTCTACTTTTTTATTGAATTGTTCCAATATCAATTGTCCACATATATGTAGGTCTAATTTTGGACTCCTGGTTTTGTTCCATTGGTCTGTCTCCTTACACCAGTCCTGCGATAATGGCACAGTACCTTTGTAATAATTCTTGAAGGCAGGTAGCAGAAGCCCTCCAACTTTTTTTTTTTCTAGAGGTGTTTTGGCTATTCCATATGAATTTGAGAACCAATTTATCATTTTCTACCAGAATGTCTGCTGGGATTTTGATTGAGATTACACTGAATGTATAGGTCAGTTTGGAGGAGAGTTGACATCTTAACAATATTAAGTCTTTTAAGCCATGAACAGAGACTCTGGGTGTTTGAAATTTAAAACCATTCTCTAGGTTTAAAATGCAAGCCATTTGGGTTTACTGATGAGTAAAGAAAGCACAAGGGATGCTCAGGGTGCCTCTCAGATGAGCACAACACTGGCGATTGGTCTTTTTGCTTAATTCACCCGATCAGTTCTTCACATAATTCTCATTTAATATGAGGTGGCTAAATATTAGATGCCTTATGCAAAATAGGAGCCTTGAGTCCTCCACAAGCATCTTTGTCCCACAGGTGCTGGTTGACTGTAAATACGTATTCTCTAGTCTGCTGACACCACACCAGATGGAGGGCATTTTGTGTGAGATTAGGATCGATTTAAACCACAGATCCAAGAATATACAAATCCTCCCCTAATCACCTACCCTTCCTTGGGAGTTTTCTGCAGGAAAGATACAATAACACATGCAACAAAGATTAAACCATTATTAATAAGCAACATAATTCCAGTTGTGAAGGAAAGAGGTCAGGATACCACAGATATTTAGATAGCCATGTTGTTTTATAGAATATAGCCTTTCCTGTTGGGGCTGTACATTTTTCTGAAGGAGTGTCAATTATAATAAAGAGGTTAAACTTTGACTTATATGAAGACAGCAAATGGAATGGTGACCAGGTCATTGCAAATTAACTACCAATTCCTCAAGGACAAGTGGGAACATACTTGTCCTTGACAGCAGGCCTATTCTATTCTCTAGTGTGGAGAATCGGTCTTTTTGAATGAGGGTGATGGTGTGGTTGAGGGCATGAAGTCAGGCTGCCTGGGTTCAGATGGCCACTCTGCCTTTGCAAATGTGCAGACTTAGTTGCTCTGAGCCTCTCGTCTTTAAGGATACAGAAAATTGTCAAAGAGAAATTAAAAGCAAATAGTTGGGCTCAGTGTACTTGGTACGGTTTGTGTTTTTGGCATAGTATATTTTTTCTACTTTTTATCTTTCATATTGTGTGTTCTTGTTAACCACTGCCTACCTGTGAAAATGGGGACTGTATGGTCTGTGAACTGCTCTTGCTTTGCTTTGCTTTCTGTCAACTAATGGTTCTGCTCGTTGGCCTCCCTCCTCACATCCCTTCTGACTTTCTAATCTTCTCTCTCACCCCAGCTGACTTTATTCTCCACTTCCAGAGGAGTTTCATCCAAGGAGCCTGCCCTCATGAACTACAACTGACTCAGACTAGAGGAGGGATGGGCAACATGTTTACTTACAAAGCAGTATAAACAACCTATCCATATCCAGGCTCTAAGAACCAAAGCCAAATGCTCTGCTCTATCCTGAAGTTAAAGAGAAAAGTTTTAGGGTTCTGTCCTTAACATGTAATTTAGAGAGTTCAAAATATTTTATGTCTTAAATAGTGATGCAGGGAGTATTTAATAGGCATTGACAAAAAAATTTAACCATTAGTAGATAGTATTCTGCCAATTAATTTATTTTATTTAGCTGCAGAATGAACTATGTCAGTATGAGAGCTAACAGTGCTTATTTCTGACCATTTTAGAATTGGAGTAGGAAAAAGACTCAGCAGAGATAATAGTTGCTTGAAAACTGCTTATGTCAAATATATTAAAATTTGAAATAGTTGAAGGCTAAAATCCAAATTCAGGAGTAATTAACCAAAATAGTTGACAGATGTCAGCTATGCTAATAAAATTTGTATACCCTGAATATTTTCCAGCTTGTAATTAACTGTGCAGATGATGTGATCTGATTTTTGTCACTAACTGCTTATTAATGAAGGGGATGATGACTAGTTACAAAATTCATAGTGCTAGCTGAATACCAAGTTTAAATATTTCTCATACAGCTGGCATAAATAGGAGCTACAGAAGCCTTGATACTGGTTTGATTTGTACTTACTTTCTTCATCTGTGATTGCCAAGGGGAAACTGAATTTGTTAAATTCAGCCCCTAGTGACCTTGAAGTTAGTAAATCTATTTTTATTTGATGGTCAGCAAGAATAATGGCTTTTAGTTTTAGATTCTTTGTTATAAATTTATGTCATCAGGCTAGTGATATCACCATTGGAAGTTCCGTAATAAAGTGCAAAAAGCTAATTTTGAGTTCAGTGAAAGCTAAGTGGGATGTGATCTGCCCATAGGACTTGAAGACTTGAATGCAGAATATCATCAGCAGAAATGGTGTGATAATAAAAGAGCATTATTCATTATCATATAATGTGGCATTTAATATAAAAGAGAAATACTATTCAGATGGCTGATGAACTTCTAAGCATAAACAAGAGGTTGTATCAGGTGTTTCTGACTTCAGTGCCTGTGCTCACTAGTGATCACAAGGCCTTGCTCCTGGATGCCATTCATCTCTTCTGTCAAGCAGTCCTTATCAAGAGCTCATGGTATGTTAGGCACTAAAGTCAGTGCTGGGCGGTAATGAGCCCAGTTTTTCAGCATCTCTAAGTAACTTACACTGTGGAGGGAGGTAGACAAATAGTCATATCAACAATTCTAACTGTGGCTGATGTTCTGAAAGGCAGGAACGTTTTATTGGCATTGATGTTGGAGTTCAAGAAAGACTTTCTTGAGGATTTGCTACTTAAATTGCAATGTGAAGTTGACTAGGTGAGAAGGGTGGGAAAGGGTATTCAGGTAGAGGGAGCAGGTAGTGCAGAGTCCCTGTGGTGGGAGAGAACACCTACCACACTTTGAGGCGCTTGAAGAAGGAACAGGGAGGGCAGTGGGTCAGATAACAGATGGTTCTGGAGAGTTAGTTAAGAGTCAGAGCATGCAGGGTCCAGAAAACCAATTTCAGGAGATGTGTCTTTGTGCTACCAAAGCAAAGGAAACTCTTGGAGGGGTATTTCAGTTTTGATAAAACAAATCTTTATGGTTACCACTGGAACATGGATTGAAAAGAGACCAAGTGCATGTGGGATAGGGCGGTTAGGGAGCAGTTATAGTTGTTTGCCACTAAGCGTGGAAGCCTGACAAGAAGCAGAAAGATTCCAGAAATACCACTGTGCTGCCTTCCCACCTGTGCCAACCCTCTCTTTAACAGACTATTGCTCTCTCACTTCTTCAGGAATCTTTACCCCATTGCTGTTCTCCTGTTTGCTTATCCTCCTGTTAAGGACAAGTTTGTTTGTTCCTTTCTCTTTTATGATGAATATTTTCAGAATTCAGTTCTTTGCTTTCTTCCTTGGGTGGTCTTTCCAGTAGAGTGGTCTTCTAGTATTTGTGCTTCTCTGCCAGATTAAACTGTATTTGAACTCAATCTCTTAGAAATAACTGTTTGACATCTCCACTTGGTTGTCTCCCAGACATCTTCAACTTCACATGTCCTTAATGTCACTTTGATTTTACTTTCTTCAAATTGGTTTTTCTACCTCCTTCTCTTCCCCTTTTCTTTCTTACTCATTTTTGTATCTCTGAGTTTAGGATAATACATATTTGTTTAATGAGTGGGTGATTCAAGACATAGTAGTAGGTAGTTTTTTCTTTTTAAGCTTTTATTTATTTATTCATGAGAGAGGCATAGACACAGGCAGAGGGAGAAGCAGGCTTCCCGCAAGGAACCCGATGTGGGACTCGATCCAGGATCCCGGGATCATGCCCTGAGCACGCTCAACTGCTGAGTCACCAAGACATCCCAGTAGTAGGTAGTTCTAAGAAGAGGGAAGATTCTTAACTTACACCATCTGGGAACAAGAAAACTCCATTCCTTTTATAAGAAAACTATAGTTTGTCAAAATTCTTTTAAAAATGGGTCACCAGCCCATTTTTAACTGGACATACTCCTTTATTTTTCTCAGCTGGTTAGTTCTCTTTAGAGCATCCCACATTCATGCTTCCCTCCCTAGCTGTGTGTATATTTATATTTATACACACACACACACACACACACACACACACTCCACAGCCAAATGTTAGATTCCTATCAGTGATTACTATTTCATTTTCCATAGGCCAAAATGCAGCTTGGTTGGAGGGAGTTACCTTTTCTATAAAGCAGTGGTCCTCATTTGCCCATGTTACTCAGCGCAGAGGCTGGAACTTGTTAGTGCGGGTGGTGATGGAAGTCCTTCATCTTCTCTGATATCACCTCTGGAGATTGGGGGAGCACTGCCTCCATTCACTTAGGCTGGGATGGCAGTGTAGACAGCCCAGTTGGATTTTGCTTACAGCAAGGAGTTTGTGTTTTTCCAGTAGTGTTTGGAGCAGAGCAGTCATTGTCTAAAATTTTATATCTGTTAAGTTGTGCCTGTCCTAGTCCTTTGGTGAGAAAGGGCAGGTTTTGCTTGGAGATTTTTTTTTTGGTCTGCGTTCATTGGTTTTTCTAAGTTGCCATCTCCTCCAGCATGGGATGAACCTAAAAGAAAAACCAAGGAATGTACTGTCATGTCGTTCTTTGGATCCTGAGGTCCAGTCTGACTTCTTTTCTTTGCCTTTCAGATTGCTTTTAATGATTATTTTAAATATAATATTCAGAGTTTTTAGCTGTATTTGCAGAAAGAATGGAGAGACATAATTCTTCTTGGTTTGGATCTGGAAATCAGGAAGCTCTGTTTAATGATTTTATGTCTTTTATTTCTGTTATCTTTTAAAGATTTAATTTATTTATTCATGAGAGACACACAGAGCGAGGCAGAGAGACACAGGCAGAGGGAGAAGCAGGCTCCATGCATGGAGGCCGATGTGGGACTCGATCTCGGGACTCTGGGATCACACCCTGAGTCAAAGGCAGATGCTCAACTTGCTGAGCCACCCAGGCGTCCCTATTTTTATTTTATTTTATTTTATTTTATTTTATTTTATTTTATTTTATTTTATTTTATTTTATTTTATTTATTTTTATTTATTTTTATTTTATTTTATATTTTATTATTTTATTTTATTTTATTTATTAATTAAAGAATTATTTATTTATTCATGAGAGAGAGAAGCAGAGACATAGGCAGAGGGAGAAGCAGGCTCCTCCCAGGAGCCTGATGTGGGACCCAATCCTGGATCGTAGGATCATGACCTGAGCCGAAAGGCAGATGCTCAACCGTTGAGCCATCCAGGCGCCCTGATTTTATGTCTTTTAATAAAGTTTGGACATTAAATTAAATCAGAATAAACTCTTCTTCTAGGAGAATGTAACGTTTATCCGGTTTAACTTATACTTTTATGTATCTTTGTGTGTATTGCAGAAAATCTTAAGAGTTTGTAAAAATTTCCACCAGCCCTTCACATACAGAATTAAAATGACTTTATTAGTGCTTTATATGACTTCTATTTAAAGTAGGATCTTCAAAAGAATTATGACTAAGAGCAACCAGCGTACTTTTAGAAACTTTCTCAAGTATATTGGATTTATCAAGTCTCTGCTTTTAATTTTCTTGAGTAGATTCCTTACAATGTATTGTAAAATAGCATTTGTAGAACAAGTTAGTAATTTGAAGCAATACTTGTTTTCAAACAAGATTAAACTGTTTTGGAATTCAATCCCTAAGAAATAACTAATATCAAATCAGTGGCAATACACAGAGTCAAGTTAATATCCCAGGGTATTGTTTTAGCTACAAGTGTTTGCAGATGTTAAACTGTAGTGTTAAGTGGGTTTGCTTTTCAGATTATTGCTTTACCACAAATTTATTCTCTTCAAAATCTTTTTCAGCCTTTGTAGTTACATAGGTAATCTTTTTAGACACCGTGTAATCAATAGAACAGATTTCTATAAAAAAGTTGAAAAAAAGGCAGATGAATTCCGTGAAGGGAAAGTTAGTGAACCAGTTTGATATATGAATGAATCTGGGTTTGCAGTGGGTTTTTTGGTCGCACTTCCTGCTTTTTTTTTGTGCAAGTGGCAGACTATAGAGCTCTGAACTTTGAAATCTTATTAAAATCTTTGAGGATTTAGATAGGATAAATCTCATTTAAAAAGTGTTCTCTGCTCAGCAGATTTATAATTCAGTATTTATATCTGTTTTAATATACTATATATTATACATTAAACTACATTAGAGGAGACATTTTTGTGTTTAATATTTTCTTCATTTAATTACCAAAGGAAAAAAATTATAACAATTGAAGCAATTAACATGTTATAAAGGAAAAGTTAATTATTTTTCCCCAACCTCCTCTCCTCCATTCTTTCTTCCCTTCCCCAGCAAATGTTAACATTGTAGAGCTTGTCTTTCCATACCTTTCTCTATGCCCAAAGAAGTACAAACACACATTTACATATACTTATATACGATTCACATTTATTGGACCCCACTGACAATAATTATATGCTTTATAATGGGGTCATTCTCCATGTATGAGTCTTCACATCTCCTTTTATCTTCTCTCATTCTTCCAGGATAATAGACATAATTCAAAGTTATTTAAAATTAACTATAGTATAGATCATCTAAAGTATGCATGTGTCCCATTTATTCAGTCATTCCTGTTGATGGACATTTGGGTAGTTTATTGTGGGATTTTGTATTGCTTGTTGCTATATAAACAGTTGTTCGTGATTACAAACAGGAGATGAACATTTTTACTTAAGTGTCTTTAGTTTTATACAGCAGTGGTTTTATTCCCAAAGGGTGGATTTCTGATAATGAGACTTACAGGTCAAAGGATATATATACTTAACTTTGTATAAATATTGTATTTTTTCCAAATTTTTAAAAAAATATTTATTCATTAGAGACAGAGAATGAGACAGAGACAGGCAGAGAATGTCTCTGAGACATAGGCAGAGAGAGAAGCAGGCTCCTCGCAGGGAGCCCAATGTGGGACTCAATCCCGGGACCCTGGGATGATGCCCTGAGCCACCCAGGCATCCCCATTTTTTCCAAATGTTTACTGCAATTTGTGGTTTTAATAGTGTCATATGAGATTGTACATTTTCTGACATCCTTAACAGCACTAGATGTTCTCATTCTTTTATTTTTTTTTTGTTCTCTTTTTTGTTCTTTTTTGTTCTTTTTTTTGTTTTTGTTCTTTTTGTTCTTTTTTTTTTGTTCTTTTTTTGTTCTCATTCTTTTAAATCGTTACTAATTTCATGAGAAAAAAACAGTACCTCATTTTTGCTGTAAGTGGCACTTTATGATTTTTGGTAGAGTTTAGCATCTTTTGATATTTATTGGCCACCTAAGTTTGATCTTCTGTTAATTTCTTCTTTATGTTATTGGCCTGTTTTTCTTTCCAGTTGTCTTTTATCAGTTTGTGGGAGTGCTTTCTAAATCTGGGGTATTAACTCTTTGATGATCATTGATTTTAGAAGTAGTTTTTTTTTTTTTTTAACTGGTCTATACGTATTTGGAGTGGTTTGTGGTATTTTTTGTTAATAAATAAAGTAGTAATAAATGCTATCACTATTATGTGTCTTTATATCTTTATGGGTTTCTTATCATCCTAATATTTACAGACATTCTCCTAAATTCTTTTATTGTGAACGTCACTGTCTTATTTTTTATATAGAGATCTTTAATTCACCTGGAATTTACTTTTATAATTTTGGAATATAGAGGCCAAACATTACCTTTTTCCTGATAGCTAGCCATTTATTATAGTAATACCATTTAGTAAATAAACCATCCTTTCCCTTCTGAATTTAAATGCCATCAGTATTCTTTTAAAATATTTAAATGATTACTTTCTTCTCCAGCTTAACCCATTTTCAGTAAGGTAATGACTTTTTAAAAGCAGGATTTAGTAAATTGAAAAGGTTATTTCTCTGCTCTCAAATGTCAAATGCTACCTGATACTCTTTATTGTTGCTGACAAAATTGCAAGTACAAGAAGGATTATTGCTGTGAACAAATCCACTAATCAGGATGTAACTTAACAATTTTAAGACCCTGGATAAAAAAAAAAAAAGGGAAAAATTGTGATATTCATTCAGTGCTTCTACAAAAGCAGTACCATGTAAGCACTATGAAGAAAGTTATTTATTAAATATCAGAAAGAAATTTTTTTTCACCTCAAACATAATAGAGAAATTAAGTTCATAGAGGCCTGTCTTTTCCTTGATGGCATAAGCTACACAGGGATGGCTTTCCAAATAACGCTGTGTTACAGTTGTGGTCCAAGTACCTTGCAACTGTACCTATGCAGAGATCTGTAGGCAACTATTTCACAGTTTTATTTTGGATTCATCCTTCAAGTATGCTCTGTACATGGGACCAAATCCAGACATCTTATTTTCATACTTTTTGGAAATAAGTCCTTGGGCTTGGCAATAGAATATCATGCTCTACAAAATCTTCTTGCTGGAGAATGCTAATTGGGTTTATTCACTCTCCTACAAGTGATGTAGCTGAGGCTCATGTGTGCAAGAGCAACTGGCTTGGGGAGTCCCAAATAGACCAGGTTTGGCCACTCACTGCTGACAGAATCCAAAGGCAGAGAGATGAGTGATGAGTGATGGATGAAATAAGAATTTATTTAATTGATGCCAACACTAGAAGACCGTGGACTACTGTCTCAGAGACTGCAGAGTGCTGAAAATACTTCTAGGTTTACCTAAGGAAAATGTGGGATAAAGGTTGATGAGTACAAGCAGGTGAGCAGAAAACGTCAGGTAGATGATTGTCTCAGGGTCAGTCACACTGGGTCTTGCTGGCACCAGGGCAGTCCTTGTTGCTTGAGGGGCAGTTTTGGTTTCCTTATGGGATGCTTTGCCTGCCAGATCTTTTGCCTGAGTTAGAGATAAGCTGGAAAGAACTTAATCAGTTAGAAAGTACAGACTGAGGTCAGAATGAAGGTGGTTGAAATCCTCTTTCAGTGAAGGAGAGACAAAGGTGACTCCTGCATCTCTAATATGGAGGTAACTGGGAGAATTCTGTCAGTTACAGATTTGAGAATATTTGACTGTATAGTGCAACATAGTTATGATAGTTCATCTTTATAATTAGAAATAGGATTTTGTAATACAAAGAGTCCTTACTGCTGTACTATCTGACAGTAAGTGCATAAGCAAATAGAATATGCTGTGTTTTAGGTTGGAATAGTATGTAGCTATTAGATAATGTGTTTCTGATAAATATAAGTATTCTCACACTATTATATTTCGTGACAAAACCAAATCTACAGTAGATATCCAGCATTAAAACTCAAAAGATACCAAGCAGCAAAGGGACTTGTGTGACTCATGTGGTTTTTCATTTGTCTTTTACTGAGCATCAGCTGTGCTGGAAGCATTTCGTGAGGCTGTGGCAAACAGTGATGAAGAGCACAGTCTTTCCAGGATCTTCTAGCTAATGAACGAGTACGTTGTATCATCACAATACTGTGCTTTAACAATTATGTGAGTGCTCTGGTTGCTATGAGAGTGTAGTGGAGGCACACACAAATCAGACTGGGTGTGTGGGGTCTGTAGGACTCCCTGGAGGTGGTGACATTAGAGCTGAATTCAAAAGGAAGGAAAGAATTAGCCAGGCAAAAAGAGGATGATTGGAGAGAGAGAAGCTTTCAGATAGGAGTATTAGTACATGGGGACACTGAAGAACTAGTTGACTGTAATGTTAGGATAAATTCCAAGTTGTTGTTCTGTATAATTATATCAAGTGCATGTATTTGCATGTACACATGTTTCTCATTATGAGAGATGATGTGTAGAGAGTCCTAGTAGTAAGGTCTTAAAAATCCTCTAACTCCAAACTAAGGACATTAGATTTTATCCTGATGCAGGATATTAAGCAGGAGGGCGATCTTTTCAGATCTGCTGTTTAAAAAGCTTTCTCTGGAGATCTAGTGAAGGATGGATGAGATGTTGTTAAATCCAGTGTCATGAAAACTGCTAAGGCAGAGGCATAATAATCCCAGTGAGAACTGTAAAGTGTATTTAGAGATTTCAGGAAGTACCATTGCTAGGACTTGGGATAAGGAAGGAAGGAAAGGAAGCTAGGATGATACCTAGATTTCTGGTTTAGAGTAAGTGGATATATGGGGATTTGATCCATGAAAACTAGGGGAGGAATGAATTTGGGAATGGGAAGATATTGAGTTCAGTTTTGGACTAAAACATCCTGAGGCCTTTGGGGAGAAATGATGATGGGCAGCCGAATAGATGTGACCTAGACACATGAGAGAATTGAAGATTTAGATGTTAGCATGTAGGTGGAGAGAGGTTTTAATCCTGCCAGTATATGGGGTTACAGACGTGGAATAACAGCATGAAAAGAGAAGAGGGCTGAAGATGAAGACAGGGACCCCAGCATTTAAGATGTGGGAGAGCACCCTGAGAGGGTGACTGAAGTAGGAAGGAAATAGGAAGAGAACAGCCAGAAGAGAAAGACTCTCTGAAAGGAAGCAGTTGTCACCGCGGTCAGATGGCACAGAGATTTCATGTCAGCTCAGTTGGTAAGGGCATCTGTTGGATTTGGCAACACAAGAGGTGTTGGCAACACAAGAGGTGTTGGCAACACAAGAGGCGGCAACACAAGAGTGGTGTAGGCCAGAGCAGGTTCCTGAAGTGGCACTGAGAAATGGCAGTTTATAGGGATTGCACAGAGAATGATAAGCAAAGTAGTGACAAGCGTACTCTTAATCTGTTTCGGTAGGTTGACAAGAGTAGACAATACAGCAGCTGGAAGGAGATGATGCAAGGTTGAGGGAGGTGTGTATGTCAGATGAACAAAACTTGGGCAGTGCCCTAAATCTAGGGATTAGAGTAAAAATAAAGGTGATGAGGTAGGTAGGTGATTGATGTGAAGTTCCTAAAGAGATGAGGGAGTATGGAGCTCTGTAAAAATGGGGAGCCCTTTCCCACAGAATATGCAGGTGAGAGGGAAGAAAAGGATGGGATATAAGGTACAGGCAAGTTTGGGTCAGAGGCAGAGCAGGCAATGGTAAGAACAAGGATAGCTGAATTTTCCTTTGTGAATTGAGGAGTGCCTTCTGAGGAAGGTGAGAGAGGAGATGGAGAGCAAGGGGACTCAGGACAGGTGGAGGGGAGCTGCGTTGGCACCCATGCCTCTGTGCAGGGCTGCCGCCACCCTGGGCCCTACCAGTCATGCAGCCATGTGGAATTTGAATAAAGTGTATGTAATCCAACTTCCACAGTCTTTCATTATGTGTAAAATGTTTTGATACTGAGAATTTATATTTAACATAGGACTGAACAATTTACTGAAATTTAGGCTAAAGTAAATATTTGATGAACAGTACATGTATAAAGTTAAATAGTTCCATCAGCCTCTAGGAGTCCTGCTCTATTTCAAAATGTTAACATTTTTTTTTTCTTTCAACTAACTGACCATTTGAAAGCCACCTGTATTCAGTCAAACCAGTATAGTAAGGGAGAGACTTGCTGAAGCACATAAAGGTGTTGCTCTGGGCAGCTGCCAAGAAAATAGACTTCAAATGGGAGTGTTAGCATAGTATACGGGTTTCTTTGCTTATGAGCTCTGACTGTAATACTGATTTTTTTTTTGTATATAGAAAAAATAATTTGCTCAAAACTCATTAGAATGAATAAAACGTGTATCTTAGTACCAGGAAGAGAGGATTAAATTTTTTATTGAGTTAAATTGTGTAAGTTTATCAAAGGTTATGGCTGACTTAGGTGATTAAGAATAATCAAGTTATGGGCATTTTTGTGTCTTCTCTGTTCAACATTTTTGAGGCCCTTGCCACGTCACTTTTTTTTTTTTTTCCAGAATGGTAGCATTTCATCTAAACTTTTCAGAACGAGAGTACTTTTTTTTTTAAGGATTCTGGGATGATACAGATATCTGAGATTCTTAGATGCTGGCCATATGTTGCTTTTACTAAGGGTCTGGTTTCTTTCTTTTGCTTTCTAGAAGCAGGTGATTGATACTGGAAATTGACAGGTTTGAAGTGATGTACCTACACACTAATAGCATGGATTTATTCATTTTGAATCCTCAGGATATTCTTGCCTGTAAGCATCATTGGAATAAAGTTAATCTTGTGGTTGCTGTATGGAAAATAAAAGGCAAAGTTATTTTGAAAGTACATTAACTAAAAACCTTTACTACTAACATGTTACATTAAGAAAACTCGTAATTTTGTGTTTACTTGCTTCATGACTAACATCATAATGCAGTCTTGCAAACATTTAAAAAAATGAAAAGCTTTTTCCAGTGTGCTATGTTATATTATAGAAAAATTTCCTACAGTGATGTCCTGTATATGGTGACATTTAGAATTCAAAGAGATACATAGTTATGTGACTTTGGGAATTTCTCTTCCTTCCACCTCCACCCTATTAGTAACCTCATTGTTTATTCTTTCTAAAAGTCTTATAAGATTTTTTAATAATCATATCCCTCTTGCTGCTGCGATAGCCCTCCCCCCTTTTTGTTTTCTGATTCCCCCCCTCCACTTCAGAGCATATTCCACTGGGAAGTCCCTAATGATGTCAGTTAACCTTCCACCTTAATCAACCATCAGAAAATCACGTGTGACCACCTTTTTTTTTTAATTTTTAATTTTTTTGTAATTTTTAATGCTATGCATTTCTGCCTTACCTCCATTCTGACACCATGATAGAACTGGCCCTGCAGCCACAGTCCCACTGTCCTCATCCTTCCATGGATGTCTAGAACCATAGCAGAACTTAGAACCCCGTGTCCCTAAATATGACATCCCTATACCGGTGCCTGAGTAGGGCAAATGCCTTGATACTGCAGCAGATGCCTTTCCCAGTGCTTATGACAAGTGCTCTGAAACTTGACTTTGGCTGTGGTCCCTACAACCAGAGGTCCTGATTGGGTAACTGTGGTAGGCTGAAAAGTGACCCCTTCCCACTCCCGAATATTCAACATCACATCCCCAGATCTGTGAATATTCCCGTATTTGGAAAAGGAGTCTTTGCAGATGTGATTAAATCCAGGATCTGCAGATGAGAAAATTATCTTGGATTATCTGGGTGGGCTCTGAATGTCACTACAAATTTCATTAGAGACACACAGAGAAGACAGACTGAAGAGGAGGAAGCATTATGGCCATGAAGGCAGAGACTGGAGTGATGTGGCCACATGTAAAGGAATGCTGGCAAGCGACAGAAGCTGGAAGAGGCAAGGAACAAACTTTTTCTTAGAGCCCTCATAGTGGGACAGCCTTGCCATCACCTTGGCTTCAGAATTCTGGCCTCCAGAAACCTAAAAGAGTAAATTTCTGTTGTCTTAAGCACCCAGTTTGTATTTTGTTATGGCAGCCACAGGAAACTGATCTGGTGGCTTCGGATGGAGGAATGTGCATTTTTGACAAGCACCTGGGTTATTCTGATGCAGGTGCTCACCTTACTACACTGGACATATATTCGGGTAGAAGGAGGGGCTACCTGTTTGCACTCTTTGACATGCAGCCAGTGTGAGATGACACCTAGCATCTCAAGTTGACACTTGGGCAGCATTTTTTACTGGACTGAGAGACAGTAGTGTTCTTTAGTTCTCCTGGAACTGTAATTCAGGTTTGTTTGGATTAGCTATTGACCTGGGTTAGTCTAGGTCTATAAAGTAATCTTGTTCATTACTCCATTTTGTTACAAAGCATGGCTGTATGGTGGGAGAGGAGAAAAGTAGGGAAATTTTAGAAAGTATAGGTTATGTGTTGTTTTTTTTAATATGGAGAACTTTGTCGTTTTCATTAAAATGCTAAGTTTTTCATTATAATTTCTTTACTATTCATGGTAAATAACAACTGTTTTTGTCTTTCTTACATAAACCTGGACACAAGATTGATTGGTTGGCGATTTATTTATACATGTCTTATTCTACAACATTTTTGAGGCTCTACGCAGTGCCTCATAATACATAATACATAAATACAATATAGAGAAAAGGAAATCAAGTTCTAAGGCAAAATCGATATAGTCAGATCATAAAAACTAACTCAGTTTCTGGAGTTTCATCTTTATCATTCATTTCAATATTACATGTTTTTCTTTGAAGTTTTCCCTTTAAAAATGAACTTTAATTTTTGTTAATAAATGCATTTAAATTTTTTCAGGTCTCCCCAGATTTACTTGTACTCGTGTGTATGTGTATGCATGTGCGTTAAATTCCATGAAGTGTTATCACAGATGTAGGTTCGTATTTCCACAGTCAAGATCCAAAATAGCTCTGTTCCTATAAGGATCCCTCCTGTGGTGTTTTCATAACCACCCCCTCCCCGCCCCAGTCCCTAATCTGTGGCAATGACAAGTTTGTTTTCCTTCCTCTAATTTGTCATTTCAAAAATGTCATAGTATGTAACTTTTTAGGATTTGCTTTTTCACTCAGCATAATTTCTTTGGTCATCATCTAACTCGTTCTATTTATCAGTAGTTCCATTCCTTCTTACTGCTGAAGAGGATTCCACGATCTCCATCTACCACAGTTGTGCAACCAGTTTGTGCAACTATTTGCCTATCGAGGGACATCTGGTTTATTTCCAATAGTTTATTTCCAGTCAATAGTTTTTGACTATTGCCAGTAAAGCTGCTGTGAACATTATGTGTAGGTTTCTCTGGGATAGATGTCCAGCCGTGCAGTTGCTGGGTTGTAGAATAATTGCATGTTCAGTTTTATAAGAAAATGTCAAACTATTTTTCAGAGTTGCTATGTAATTTTAATATTCTACTAACAGTTTATATGAATGATAGTTTCTCTGCATGCTTGCCAGTATTGGGTATTATCATCGTTTTCGAGTTTAGACATTCTGGTAGGTATATAATGATAGCTTGTTGTGGTTTAACATTGCCCTAATGGCTGTTGATTTGAACATCTTTTTGATGTCTATTCATATTGTTTGCCTATTGTATAGTTGGGGTTTTTTTGTTGTTTTGAGAGTTCTCTATGTATTTAGACACTTGTTCTTTGTTGGATATGTAGTTTGAAAACATTTTCTCAAAGTCTGGGGATTTTTTCATCCTCCTAACAAGATCTTCAGAAAGCCAAGGTTTTCAATTCTGATGAAGTCCAGTTTATCAGTTTTTCTTTTATGGATTGTGCTTTTAAGAGTCAAGTCTAAAAACTTGTTGCCTACCATTAATTAGTTCCTGAAGATTTTCTCCAATGAAAAAAACTTTTTTTTTTTTCAGAGTTTTAAGCTTTATGTTTAAATCTGTGATCTACTTTGAGATAATTCCTGCATAAGATTGGAGATTTAGGTTGAGGTCCTCCCCACTCCCACCCCGTCCGCCCATGTATATCCAAGTGCTCCAGCTCCATGTGTTGAAAAGGCTATTACTTCATTGAATTGTTTTAACATGTTTGAAAAACAAAGTCGAGCATATTTGCATGTGCGTTTTTCATGGTTCTCTGTTCTGTTCCATCCATCTATATATCTGTCTGCCAGTACCACATAATCCTGATTAATATAGACTGTAGGCCCTAATATTGGGCAGAGTGATTCTTTTCACTTTGTTCTTCTCTGTCAAAATTATTGTAACTATTCTAGGTTTTTTACCTTTACATAGGAATTTTTGAGAAATCTTGTCTATGTCTACAGTGTGTATATTTGTACTTTGATTTTGAGAGAAATCATGCTAAACTAATAGATCAGTAGTGGGGGAAGGATTGACATTCTTTAAGGGAAGTTTGCTAGTCATAAATTCTTTTAGTTTTTCTTTGTCTCAGAATGTTTTTATTCCCTCTTCATTCTTCAAGGAAGATTTTATTGATATAGAAGTTATGGTTGACAGTTCTGTTCTTTCAGCACTTGAAGAATATGTCACTTCCTTCTGGCCTCCACAGTTTTTGCTTGAGAAATCTGTCATTTGAATTGTTATTCCTCTATAAGTAAGATGTTGTTAATCTCGCACTGATTTCAGGTTTTTTTTTTCTTTAGTTTTCATTAATTTGCTTTGGTGTGGATTTTTTGGGGGTTTATTATGTTTAGGATTTATTAATTTTCTTGAATCTGTAGATTTATGTCTATTGCTGAATTTGGAAAATACTATTTCCTCAAAATATTCTTTCAGCTCACTAGCTTCTTCTCTCTGGGACTACAATGATACAAATTTTGGAACTTTTGTTACTGTGCTGGAAGTCCAGAGGCTATGTATTTTCTCTGTGTAGTTCTGATCAGTAAGTTCTGTGGTTCAGTCTTCAATCCTCTTATCTATATTTTCCCAATTGAATGTTTCCAGGAAGTTTCTTCTTTAATTTCTCTTACTGTATTTTTCAATTCTATAACTTTTATTTGGTTTCTTTTTTATGACTTCTATTTTATTTTTTTTGGAGATTATCTTTTCCCTTTTTTTCATTTTTTTTTCAAGAGAATTTGCAATTGCTTGGTGATGTGTCTTTATGATGGCTACTTTAGAATTCTTGTCAGGCACTGTGGAAAACAGTATGGAGGTTCCTCAAAAAATGAAAAATTGAAGCACCATATGATCCAATAATCCCACTATAGTATGTTTACCCCACCACCAAATGAAAAGACTAATTCAGAAAGATAAATGCATCCTATGATTATTGCAGCATTACTTAAAAAAGCCAAGATATGGGAGTAACCCAAGTGTCTAGCAATAGACAAAGGCATAAAGGAAGATATGCTGCACATACACACACACACACACACACACACACGATGGAATATTACTTGGCCACAAAAAGGATGAGTTCTTGTTTGTTTTTTGTTTTTGTTTTTGTTTTTGTTTTTTAAATTTACGATAGTCACACAGAGAGAGGAGGAGAGGCAGAGACATAGGCAGAGGGAGAAGCAGGCTCCATGCACCGGGAGCCCGATGTGGGACTCGATCCCGGGTCTCCAGGATCGCGCCCTGGGCCAAAGGCAGGCGCTAAACCGCTGCGCCACCCAGGGATCCCCTTGTTTGTGACAACATGGATGGACCTTCAGGATATTATGCTAAGTGACATAGACTGAGAATGCCATACAATTTTACTTATATGTGGAATCTAATAAAACAAAACAAATAAACAAAAAGCAAGAATTAGACCTATAAATATGGAAAACAAAGTGGTGGGTGCCAGGAGGAAGACAGATGGGAGAATGAATAAAATAGGTGAAGAGGAGTGGACGGTATATGCTTCCAGTATGGAATGAGTAAGTCATGGTAATAAAAGGCACAACATAGGGAATGTAGTCAGTGTATTTTAATAGTGTTGTATAGCAATGCTTGTAGGGAGCACAGCAGAATGTATGGAAAAGTTGAATCACTAACTATTCAAGTTGTACACCTGAAACTAATGTAATTTTGTATCAACCATATTAAAAAAATTAAAAATAAATAGAATTTTTATCAGAAAATTCTAACGTGTGTTAGAGTGTTGGCATTGGTTGATAATGTTTTCTCATTTAGTTTGTGATTTTCCTGGTTTTGGGTATGATTTATGATTTTTAATTGTATCTTGGATATTTTGGCTGTCAAGTGTTAGTTCCTACTTATACCTTTTATTTTAACTGATAGTTACCATGTTTAGGTTCAGCACTTGGGTCGTGGTCTACTTTTGTTGGTGGTTCCAATGACACCTTAATTTTTAGAGCCTTTGTTGTGCTGAAATGCCCTTTTTTTTTTTTTTTAATCTGGTGCCTCTGGGCCTTTCACTTATTCCTGTTGCTGCCTCCTAAAAGTGCAGAAGGTGCTTTTCTGTTCTGGGCTGCTTGATGACTGAGTGGAAGAAGGGGCACTCAGACCTGGCAGGGAAGAGGAATGCTGTTTCCAGCCACTTATTATCAGTGAGGTTCTTAACTGAACCCCCTTTCTGACAGTGCTGTGCTTACATGGTGTCATTGCTGGGATTCCTGTTGATCAAGGGGAGAAATGTGCTTACCTAGCTGTTTCCTTTGCTAGTTTAGAAGAGGAGAAACACCAGGCATGGTTTGCTTTCTTCTTTTAAGTCGAGGTTCATAAAACACCTGCCATTTTGTTATGCCTCCAGTCTTGGCATCCCTGACCAATTCACTTCTTCTTTCTGCCTTTCAGAAGTATTGCATGATGAGGATATAACTCTCTTAATTGATTCCTGTGCCCTTTCCCAATCTCTTCCCATACGGACCATTTACATTTCCTCTTCTCTCCATTCATCCTCCCAATTTTATAACTTTTGGTTGAATCAGAACATGGTGCTTACGTTTTATGACTGTTCATTGTTTCTAGCTGGTGCATACTGTATCCCATGAGGAAATTTCTTTTCTTCACAAGTTTCTGTTCTGCTTGGTTTACTTTGTACCTGTTATTAGCTTATCACTAAAGTGCATGAAGTTGAGCTTAATATGGCCAAACATACCAGTTGACTTATCATTTCCCATTTTTTTCTTTTTAAAATCATTTCTTCTTTTCTTTCCCTTGGAGATGTTCCTCTGTGATCTGGGCTTCAATCTGAGCTGGTTGCTCCATGGGCCTTCTCTAGAGCTCCCATCATGGGATGCACATCACCACCATTCTGCCTCCTTCCTTTGCCAGCCTCCTTTGCTGTCTCTCTGTTGCTTATTTCAATCCTTATTTGTTGGTGCATACCCTCTGGGAGTTTCCTGAGAATGCATCTGTGAGAAGGAAGCTTTTATGCACTTCAGAACTTTGAAAATGCCTTTATTTTACTCGCACACTTGTCTAGGTATGAAATTCTTGGCTGAAAATCATTTTCCTTCAGAAATTTCAGTCTTGCCTGTTGCCTTACAGCCCCAGTGATTCTCCTGTGAAATAAAATGTATTCTAATTCTTGTATTTGTTTTTAAATTCTTGTATTTGATGTACAAAAATATGACTACTTTTAGATCTCTTTGATGTTTTAAAACTTTGCATTAGTAGGCCTTGATGTGGCATTGTGGCACTGGACTGGATCTTTGTCCCGGGAAAATCTCATTGTCTTTCCCCTTGTGTTTCCCTTCTTGCTTTATGGGATTTTTGTCTCTTTTGTATATTGTTTCATCCTGAGTGCCTAGGACACTGTCTTTACAAAGTAGGCACTCTGTGCAATGAATATTTGTTAAATGAGTGAATAAGTGAACTACTGTTGGGGAGTATGTTTCCTGGATTTATCTTCTAATTGTCTTTCCTCTTCTATTGTAGAGCTCTCTTACTTTTTGTTTTGTACACAGGGAGATTCCTTCAGTGGATCTTACCACTTACCTGGTGTTTTGTCTGCTAGTATAGTATTATTTCTATGATATTATTTTCTCCCCACTTCTTTCCCTCATAATAAATATATATGTATATATTTATATATACATATATATGTATTTGTGTGTATGTATATATGTATGTATATGTTTTTATAAAGCATCTTTATGGTCAGAGTCCTGGAAAGAAACAGAATAATCTAACAGGTATATAGTCTATATGGAATTGGCTTTTATATATATAAGTGAGAGGTAGAGGTTAAGATTTATTTTTTCCAGGGGCACCTGAATGTCTCAGTTGGTTAAGCTCAGGACTCTTGATCTCAGCCCAGGTTTCATTCTCAGTGTCAGGAGTTCAAGCCCTACACTGGGTTCCATGCTGGGCATGGAGCCTACTTTAAAAAAAAAAAGATTTATTTTTTCCATATATGTGTCTGGGCACAACATCATGATTAATATGATCATCCTTTCTCTTAGGCATTACATTGTCACATTCGTCATAAATTAAGAGACTTTGTTTATGTAGGACTCTATTTGTTTAAGAAAGTAGAGATTATTGTTATCTTTTATCTCTTCTTGTGCCATTACTACACTATGTTTTAAAATTCAATTTAGTTAGCATATAGTGTATTATTAGTTTCAGTGGTAAAAATCAGTGATTCATCAGTTGCATATAATACTCAGTGCTCATTACATCATGTGCCCTTATTAGTGGCCATCTTCCAGGTACCCCATCTACCTATCTCCCCTCCAGTAACCCTCAGTTTGTGACATGTAGTTAAGAGTCACTTATGGTTTGCTTCCATCTCTGTTTTTATCTTATTTTTTCTTCCCTTCCCCTATGTTCATCTGTTTTCTTTCTTAAATTCCACATATGAGTAAAATCATATGGTATTTGTCTTTGTCTGACTTACTTCACTTAGCATAATACCCTCTAGTTCCATCCGTGTCTTTGCAAGTGGCAAGATTTCATTCTTTTTAATGACTGAGTGATATTCCTCTGTGTGTGTGTGTGTGTGTGTGTGTGTGTGTGTGTGAGAGAGAGAGAGAGAGAGAGAGAGAGAGAGAGAGAGAGGGAGAGGGAGGGAGGGACCTTTATCCATTCATCTATCGAAGGACATTTATGCTCTTTATGTAATTTTGTTATTATGGATGTTGCTGCTATATAAATATTGGGGTGCATCTGCCTCTTCAAATCATTATTTTTGTATCCTTTAGATAAATGCCTAGTAGTGCAATCTCTGGGTTGTAGGGTAGTTCTATTTTAACTTTTTGAGGAACTGCCATACTGTTCTCCAGAGTGGCTGTACCAATTTGCGTTCCCACCAACAGTGTAAGAGGATTCCCCTTTCCGTGCATTTTTGCCAACATCTGTTGTTTTCTGACTTGTTAATTTAGCCATTATGACCAGTATGAGGTGGTATCTCATTGTGGTTTTGATGTGCATTTCCCTGATGCTGAGTCATGTTGAACATTTTTCACGTGTCTGTAAGCCATTTGAATGTCTGTTGTGGAAAAATGTGTGTTCGTGTCTTCTCATTTCTTGACTGGATTATTGGGTTTTTTGGGTGTTGAGTTTGATAAGTTTTATAGATTTGGATACTAGCCCTTTATCCAGTATGTCATTTGCGAATATTTTCTCCCATTCAGTAGGTTGCCTTTTAGATTACCACACTATTTTAATGACTCTAGTTTTATAAATAGGCTTTATATTTGGTAATGAAAGTCTCTAAATTTGTTCTTCTTCAACACTGTCTTATTATTGACCTTTTTTGTATTTCCTTGTAACTTTATAAAATCAAAGTCAAATCACAGACACACACCAACACGTAAAAGTACTCTGCTAAGATTTTGAGTGGGATTGCATTAAATCTAAAGGTCAGCTTGAGGACAGTTGACATCATTACAGTTCTGTATCTTTTAATGCATGACTTTAGTATATTCTATTTAAAATTTTGCATTTTTAAAAACCAAAGTGCAAAGGCTTTTGTCTATTTATTCCTTGGAGTATCTTGGCTACTTAGTAGGAATTTGGTATTATATTTGTAGTAGATTCTTACACCCCTTTTTGCATAAGGTATACTTTGAGTTTTGAAGTTTTTATATACTTTATCACTTTGAAATGTGGTTCCAAATGGTTTGAAACTCATGAATCCTCCCTGTGTTTTGCTTTGTTTTATTTTTTTTTATTTTTTTTAAAGATTTTATTTATTTATTCATGATAGATAGAGAGGGGCAGAGACACAGGCAGAGAGAGAAGCAGGTTCCATGCTGGAGCCTGACGCGGGACTCGATCCTGGGACTCCAGGATCACGTCCCAGGCCAAAGGCAGGTGCCAAACCACTGAGCCACCCAGGGATTCCCTGCTTTGTTTTAAACCTTATCTAAAGTTGACAGATATTCAGGATAGGGCTGGATGTAGCTGCTCCCCAGTGCCATCAAGAACTCAGGCTCTTAATGTCTTTCTACCTCTCCTTCCTTACTATGTTGATGTTTGTCCCTATGCTTGCTGCCTCATAGTTGAGGCAACACTTGCCTATTCCAGGCAGGAAGTAGGAAGAAGGGCCAAGAGATGAGGGGAGATGACTGCAGAATGTATTTATTTTTTTCTCTGTTCTAAAACTAAGAAAGCAGGTGCTTTCCCAAGCCCCCACCCCACAGATCACTGCTTCCAGAACTGAGAACTGCTACTGGCCAGAACTCAGTCCCACAGACCGTCTGGACCTGTCACTAATCAAGGACAGTGAGGTCACCATAGTGACCACTTTGTTTAAACCAGTTGTGACTCCTATCCTTGGCCTGGGTAAGGGCCTCTTCTCCCTCTCTACTGCTATTTGACCTGACTGGGGTTCTTTTAGCAGAAGAGGAGAGAGAAATATTGTGTAGGTAGAAGAAGATGTCAGTCACATTTATTGAGGTTTCTCAATAAATAATATGTTAGTTTTTGGAAATTTGCCTGTTTCTAGACAGCAAAGAAAGTGATTTTAATTTTGAGTATTTTTGTTTTTTGTCCAGCATTTTAAAATTAAGTAATTTTGGGATAAGTGTTTATTTTGATGTCTTTTCTTTCTTTCTTTCTTTCTTTCTTTCTTTCTTTCTTTCTTTCTTTCTTTCTTTCTTTCTTTCTTTCTTTCTTTCTTTTTAAATGTATTAAGATCTGGTGATATTTTAGGATGGTAAATGGCATTCCTTTTTCCAAAACTATTGCTTCCTGGAGTGTTTAGGCATAATGGCATTTATCTGTATAATTGGAAAATGCTTTCTAAATTTCCATCAGCCAAATGGTAAATGGGGATAATAACTGTAGTGCATGTGGGTCACATACTGTGACCTGCTTGCTGTATTATATTTTGGTATGATTAAGTTATGCCTTACATAAGAATAGTCTGGAAAAGATGGAAATTGGTGAATTGAATTACTTTATCTGAGAAGGCTTAGTTACTGAATTATTAAATTTCAGAAACTCTGCTTTAGAATCTGAATCAGTAAATATCTTTACCATAGGTGTTTATGTCATTGAAAAATGGAAATTGCTTTTGTAGATTTGTTGTTATTTGATGACAGTTCAGATTTTATAAATGATTTTTTTCAGTCTTTGGAAGGAATTTGAAAATGTGCTTTTAGAGAAGAGCAGGAGGTCTGGTAGTTTATAATATGTTACTAGGTCATATCACTTGATGTATACAAAATCTCATTCACTCGGTTTCCAAATTTAATGATTTGAATCTTGCCATTCCCCCTCTCTTATGTCTATCTTTATTTTATAGATTATATTATTTAGCCTAATGTGCCAATTTGAAAATAATTAGGAATACAGCTGACTCTTGAACTCTTGATTAGGGCACCAACCCCTGAACAATCAAAAATATGCATATAACTATACTTACTATAGCTTACTGTTGACTGGAAGTCTTATCAATAACAGGAACAATTGGTTAACACCTATTTTGTATGTTATATGTATTATATATTGTATTCTTATACTAAAGTAAGCAAAAGAAAAGAAAGCGCTATTAAAATCATAAAAAGGGCAGCACGGGTGGCTCAGCAGTTTAGTGCCGCCTTCAGGCCAGGGTGTGATCCTGGAGACCTGGGATGCAGTCCCACGGCAGGTTCCTTGCATGGAAGCCTGCTTCTCCCTCTGTCTGTGTCTCTGCCTCTCTCTCTGTGCCTCTCATGAATAAATAAATAAAATCTTAAAAAAAATCATAAAGAAGGGAAAATGCACTTACAGTACTGTATTGTATTTATTGGGGAAAAAAAAAACAGATTTAAGTGAACCCTGTAGTTCAAACCGGTGTTGTTCAAGGGTCAACTATGTTTGTGATGTCAAGTAGCTTCATTTAGTCATTGTGAATCAGTAAGTTAAAAGAAGTAATTTAAGGGCCCAAATAGTGGAATTATTATAAATTGGAGAAGGAATGAATTTTCTTTTAAAGATTTTATTTATATTGGGATCCCTGAGTGGCTCAACAGTTTAGCACCTGCCTTCGGCCCAGGGCGTGATCCTGGAGTCCAAGGATTGAGTCCCACATCAGGCTCCCTGCATGGAGCCTGCTTCTCCCTCTGCCTGTGTCTCTGCCTCTCTCTCTCTCTCTCTCTCTCTCTGTCTCTCATGAATAAATAAATAAAATCTTTTTTAAAATTATTATTTTATTTATTCATGAGAGTCAGAGGGAGAGGCAGAGACATATATAGGAGGAGGGAGAAGCAGGCTCCCTGCAAGTAGCCTGATGCAGGACTCGATCTCAGGACCCTGGGATCACGACCTGAGCCAAAGGCAGACGCTCAACCACTGAGCCACCCAGGTACCTCAAGAATGAATGAATCTTAAAATTATTTACCTTACTTATAGAAACCAGTTCTGGTTATCTGCATTTTCTCATTGCTTTGTTTCTTGTCATGTGGCATTTTTATGATTCATTCAGAGAGAGGTGAGGGAGAGGCAGAGGGGCAGGAATGGAAAGAATCTCAAGCAGGCTCCATGCCCAGTGCAGAGCCCAACTTGGAGCTCAGTCTCACAACCCTGAGATCATGGCCTGAGCTGAAATCAGGAGTTGGATGCTTAACTGACTGAGCCACTCAGGTACCTCTGGCATTTTTAAACTAAGAAATCTTATACTGGATTCTCAACTGAAGAGCAGCCTTTTTATTTTTGATAGAGAAATATCTCCTTTTACATTATAAATAATACATAAACATTCAAGAACAAATCACAGCTGATTTGAAACATATCTTAAGTGGAAATTTCATAGGATATTATATACATACATAGGATTCAATTGGATTGTGCAGATGTTAATGATTTTGGTGGCTTGTGAAGTGTTCAGTTGAACTGTCATGTATGATGGTTTGTGTGTTATACAAATGAATTTGGAGAGCAAGCTAGTTAAGAAATGTTCAAACTTGGGCAGCCCCGGTTGCTTAGATGTTTAGCACTGCTGTCAGCCCGGGGTGTGATCCTGGAGGCTCGGGATCGAGTCCCACATTGGGCTCCCTGCATGGAGCCTGCTTCTCCCTCTGCCTGTGTCTCTGCCTTTTTCTGTGTGTCTCTCATGAATAAATAAATAAAATTTTAAAACAAAGAAAAGAAATGTTCAAACTCTATGACCGAGAGGTTGCCTAAAGTAGACTTCCTATTGATGAATCTTGGCTCTTGGCTTCTCTCTAGCTTTTTTTTTTTTTTTTTTTTTTTATTCTTGTCCAGTTTTATAGTACTGTTTTCCAGTCATTGTGACAATTCTTTGAGCATCATGGTCTTATTCCAATGAATTCCTTGCCTACTAGGTATATCTAAAGTTGAACTCTGTTATTTAAAACCATCACCCTAAACAAAAAATAAATAAAACCATCACCCTGAGTAGTATAATAAGCATGTGAAGTTTCAGCCAGCATCCACATCTCCCTGAGAAGTCTTGTGATTTCACTAGCCAGAATGTGTTTGTGCAAGAGTCAGAGTTGGGGAAAATAACTTGAAGAAAAAAAACCCTAAAGGGCCAGAGAACAGAGCACCAGCTGCTATGGAGTAGCATGAGGGTTGAATTCAAGTTTTAAGATGTGGATTAGAATCCTCCTGGCACTTAGCAGTTGTTTGACTTAGGTCATCACTGAATTATTCTGAGGTTTATTTTATTTCAATTTTAATTTACTTTAATTTTATTTTACATTATGTTATTTATTTATTTGATAGAAAAGAAGAGACAGTGTGCGCACAAGCAGGGGAGTGGCAGGCAGAAGGAGAGGGAGAAGCCGGCTGTTCGCTGAGCAGGGAGCTAGATGCAGGGCTTGATCCTAGGATCCTGGGACCATGACTTGAGCTGAAGGTAGACATTTAACCCACTGAGCCACCCAGGCACCCTATGAGGTTTCTTTTTTGCCTCAAAGTTTTCTCTATCCTTCTTCTATCCCGTCTTCTCAATTGTTGGCTCACTTTATATTTGACAGAGAAACAGAAGCCATCAGATTAAAAACCCCCTCAAAATCTTCCAGAAATGACTAAGCTACATACATCTTCAACATTTCCTCCTTTTGTTAAATATTTAGGGTCCGTTATCTCCACTGGAATTTGGAATTCCATCCTATTCTATCCTCCTAAGAAATGTGCAGTATCAATTTATTTTTTATCTTTTTCCTTTCCTAAAATTCAAATTGTTCCTTTTAAAACAGTTCTACAAGCATTCGAACATCCTCAAGACTCTTCTGTATTAAAAAAGAACCATGCCCTCCTCCAACTCTATGTCTGCCTAGCTATTGATTTCTGTCTCTCTCTTCCCACGTACAACAAACTTTGGGAAAGAGTTGTATGTATTTGCTGTCTCAGCTCATATTTTTCTAACTTGATTTCTACTTCCATCATTCTACCAAAATTGCTCTGGTTAAGATGATCAGTGCCCTTAGGGAAACCGAGCTGAAAGGATGTTCTTCAGTACACATCTTGCTTGAATTCCCAGTAGCATTTTTCACTAATAGTCTCTGAGTCCTTTTGAAATAGTTATAATAAGCCTTCAATCTTGGTTTTCTTCCTGCTTTCCAACTCTCCATATTTTGAGGGGGGGGCTGAGTATCATTATATACTAGCCATTTGGTCTTGGTGCTCCCCAAAGCTAGTCCTACTACTGTTCCCAGTCAGTATTAAGCTTTTTAGATGAGTGTGGTTTGGATTGTCCTCTTTGTGTATATATATTGATGACTCAGAAATTTGTCTGAGCTCTCATATTCTCTATCCAACCATCAACTCGATATTTTCACCTGGGGATTTCTAGGGTACTGCAAACTCGACATGTACTAGGCCAACCTCTTCTACTTGGTCAAGCACTACATAACTTAGTAGTCATCCTTGATGCCTTATCCACATTATCCCTAGATTTTATGGTTTTTCTTCCCAGATGTCTTTCCCACCTATCCTGTCCTCTTTTTCCGCTGCTGCCACTCTAACCCAAACTAACACCATCTCTTTCTTGGAAAACTGCAGTGGTTTTCTAGTGGATTTGGTCTCATCCATTCTGGTCCTCTTACTGTCTGTTTGCCACTCATTGCCACTGGGATTTCTGAAACATAAAAATAATACCACGCTACCCCACCTCCTTATTCTTGAGTGCCTTCCCATTGCTGTTAGGATAAAGACCAAAATTCTTAACATGGACTCTGGGGTCTGGATTTTACCTCCCTGCACTATCCCTTCCTTTCCTCTGGTGTGTGATTGAGCGCCTTGCTCCCTTCTGCTAGGGGGATTTACACTTCTTTCTTCTTTTCCCTCACCCAACTTTCCTCCTTCAAATGTTAGCACAGATGTCATTTCCACAGGGAAGTTTTCCCTGACTCCTGCAGAGACTGGATGAGGACTTGTAGGCTTTCCTTGTCCTTCATGTTCCTTTGTACACATATAGCTTTACATTTAATTTCGTGATAATTTGATGAATGTCTCTTTCCCCATGATACCAAGAACTGTGTCCTTTTTTTACCCCCATTTTAACCTTCATGCTGCAAAATACTTAGTATTGTATGGTTGGGACGTAGTTCTGAATGAGTGAATAAACGAGGAATGAATGAATGAATAAAGGAAGAATGAATGAATGAATGGCATCAGATAGATTGGGGTTTGAGTCCTGGCTCTTACACTTACTTGTTATGTGACCTTGAGCAAGCTTCTACAGAGGTCAGTTTCTCTGAAAGCTTTTCTTCTTCATCTGTTGAATGGGGATATTAGAAGTGCATAGAGGCAGGGCTCAGTGGATTAAGTGTCTGACTCTTGATTTCAGCTCAAGTTATGATCCCAGGATCATAAGATGGAGCCCTGTTTTTAGCTCTGTGCTTAGCTTCGAGTCAGCTTGAGGATTCTTTCTCCTCCTCCCTCTGTTCCTCCCCCTTCCCTCTCTAAAAAGAAAATAAATGAGGATAATATTTGTATGTAATATATAAATATAAATGAAAATTGCATAGCTGAGTCCAGCCTGTAATAAGTGCCAGTAAATCATCAGACAATCATGATTATTACTACAGGAGTCTTTGTAACCTCTGGTTTTCTAAAGTGAGTGAGTTTTCTGTGCATGTTTAAACTATTTTACCTTCAAGGAAAAAATGATGGGCTTAGGCCTTGTGAGCCCTCATCTCTGCTTCTCTCCTGTAATACCAGTCTTCCCATATGTTTTTCCGATGTTAGTGTCTGATTTTAACACATTTCTTCCATAACTGGCTATACGAGGAGGATCTAATACAATGCTGACCTCAGCACCTGGACTGGCTTCTTTGACACGTAACAGGCATGTGGGCCCCATCTTTCTCCTTTAATCTCACTCCAGGCACCTGTAAGCTCAGGGCCATGTCCTCCATCTCAGAGTGCCAAGTGGATATAATATGTTCTTACTTTTAATCTCTCCTTTTTCCACAGCTGTAACTTAAAAACAATCATCCTCCTTTAGGGTGTTTTAACTATGTCTTAACCAGTCACTTAAATATTTTGTGTAGCTTTGCACAGTGGCAGTATCGTAGCCAATGAGGTTTATCCAAGACGCAATTATTGCTAATTAAATATTTTGTGTACTTATTTCTGAATACTGTTACACTAACACATCTTTCTCTGACTAAAATATACAAATACACATTTCAAGTATATAAAATCATTTTTTTAAAGATTTTATTTATTTATTCATGAGAGACACACAGAGAGAGAGGCAGAGACATGGGCAGAGGGATAAGCAAGCTCCATGCAGGAAGCCCAATGTAGGACTCGATCCTGGGACTCTGGGATCACTCCCTGAGCCAAAGGCAGATGCTCAACCGCTGAGCCACCCAGGCATCTCTAAAATAATTTTTTGGGACAGAGGAGCTTTTGCTTTCCATTGTTAATAAGATAGTAAAGTTAAAACTTGACATGATTTTTCATTCTCTTTTCTTTTATGTATTTTTATTTATTTATTTTAAGAGAGCACAATGAAGGAGTGGAGGCGGCAGAGGGGCAGAAGGAGAAAGAATCTTAAGCAGGTTCCATGCCCAAATGCAGAGCCTGGTGTGGGACTTGATCTGGGGACCCCAAGATGATGACCTGAGCCAAAATCAGGAGTCAGACACCTAACCCACTGAGCCACCCAGGCACGCCTAGAAAAGCTATGCTTTTAAAGCCAACATTTATAATATACAATAAATATTTGCTTAAACAATTCATAGTATGTTTTTAACATTCTATAAAGTATCTTGGTCGAAATACATTTCAGTTTTATGTGACTTATTTCCCCGTTCCATGTTTTTATAGCAAATTTTTACAGACTTTATATTGTATGTTAAATTAGCTCTTATCTGGAGGAAAATGTTTGTGATTTTTTTCCTTTAGAATTTTCCATCAAACTATAGTTTATATTGAGTGTTTAAAAAAATAATATATCCTCTGTGACTTAGGCTAACATTTTGCTAGCTGGTGGTATGCTTGAGGAAGACCTATGAAAAGGGAGTGCACACACTCTTAGAAGCATTAAGAGTCAGAAATTTGAGTGTGGTGGAGCTAATTTTATAAAAGAGGCTGCTGCTGGAGAACTTCCCAGTGCAAATTGGAGTTTAGTCTCCACTCAGAGTGATCACTGGAATTCTGAGGACATCACTTCTCAGCCTTTTGGCTAAGATCAAGTGTGGAATTCTGAGGACAGATAACTTTTTGATTGATGATATGGGCTGGCTTCTGTGGTGAAGCAGAGGCTCTCATGTCTAGTTTGTCACCTTTGATGACCAATGGCATTCTCTAGAGGATGTCATAATTCTTTCCAGTATTTTAATAACCTATACAAATCCAACTAGGAATAAAATTATTTAAACCAAAAATGAAAAATTTTGGAGAAATGGGTATAGAAAACAGTGAAAACCTCAGCATAATTTGAGATTTCAGCAGTTGAATACTGAAGTTGAGGAGAGGTATTTCTGGTAGAGATACTCTCTTGTCCCTAACCATTGGTTTTTCTTATTATTTAATACCTATAAAAGCTTTTCTTTCTTCTTTGCATGGCTTTACATCCCTCTAATTGCTGAATTTTGTGTAATGTTGAGTTATTGGTGGGATCAAGCTCTTTATGTACTGTAAACATACTCTTCCTGATTAATTACTTTTTGGAGAGCGGGAAGTTCCATAAAGGAAGGTAGATCTGTATTCTCTTAGTGCTTATCTGACCATTCAGGCAGACTTGGAAGGTCTGGAAAGAGTGTCTGTTGAACCAGTTTAGGGCATTATGTTGGTGTTTAGTAGAGATTTTACAGCTTATGAATACAGCATTTCAGGGAGTCTACACTGAGTTATTCATTGGTCTAAAATCCTAACCAACTGTAGGGGTTTAGAAGAGGATTTACTAACCACACCTGAGACGTGCTCATGTGACCAAATCCTTTGTGAATAAAAGGTGCTATACTAATTTTCCATCACTCTGTTTCTCTGGACTGATAGTAAAGCACAGACATGATCCCTTTGAATGCTACTTCAGGAGGTGGTGGTTTTTCTCTCCTCAAATGGACAACTCTAAGAAGATGAGGTTTTGTTACTAGCTCTGTCTTGGCTTCTACTCTTATCATTGGAAGCACGGGACATTAAACTCATGGGAAACTTTACTTTGTTTAGTTCATGGGATAGGAAGAGCCTTAGTGCCATTAAGCAAATTCTTAGCTTTACATGGTAGTTCTGGGAGCTGTGTTCTACAGGATATGGATGCAGATGTTGACCTTACAATGAGGCCCTGGACGTACTTCCCAAAATACTGATAGAAAGCACAACACTGAATCACTCTTTGTGATACTGGAGAAATGCTGGGTGCTTACCTGGAGAACATTATTCTGTCGTGGGGGTTCTGATCTAGTTTATGTCCTAACAAGTATCTGATTGGGTTGTGTCTTACCATTTGGGTTCTTTAGCTTGGGCTGTGAGCTCAGTCTTACAGTTTTTTTGTCAGGTTTTCTCATCTTCATCCACTCTTATCTCAGAATGAATGAGTATATCTTTTTTGAGCCATGTTCCATATCCACAGTTCATATGAAATTGCTTGTCATTCTCGCTTATCACTTAAAATAATAACTGACTCCTTTCTATTGTGGCATTTGCTAATAATGGCAGAGCTATCCAAATGATTATGATAATCTGTCAAGAGAATTGCACAAAGTATCCTCCCACTCCTTTCTCCAAAGCCAAGTTGAATTGAACAACATAAAGGGAATTATCATACCTAAGGATTTTGACTAATCTATGTGTTAGATTTATACCAAATGACTGGAAGTATTGAGGTTTTGAAATTGGAAATATTTATACACCATCCATGGTAAACATCTAGTTCTTTTTTAGTAGTATCTTTTTTTCTAGTTCTTTTGATAAATAGGCTGTAAAAATCTCTTTTTACACAGATACACACACACACACACACATCATGTGTACATTTGAAAAAATACATATAGTTAGTAAATAAGACTTTAAGGAAAGATACCAGAATGTTAATAAATGTGATTATACCCGGGTGGTAGAATTTGGAGTACTTTCTACTTTGTTCTGTACTTCTTGGGGAACGTGTTGTTTTTATGATCAATAAAAATATTTTTTCTTTAATAAGAACTGTTTATAATAGAAAGAATGCTTTTAAAATTTGCTATTAAAGACAGTAAAATTTGTATATGGATCAACATTTAAATTGGAGTTAAATACCACTTACATTTCTCAAGAAGAGGAAAATATTTTTATTCCTGTTATTAAAAGACCTACTGATGGTGTTTAAAAATTGTTGTTCACTGTACTTTTGATATATGTAAACACTGTACCTGGTCAAATAGCTATCTAATAGGTTTTTGGGAAAAAGAGCTAGATATTCCTTCACCTGAGTGAATTTGTCTGCTTTCAGCTAATTTTCATAGTAAATTCTTTTAAATTTGGTATCTATTACTGAAATAGAATAGAAATCATAGCCTATCTTTGCAAGGCTTTTTAAGCACAAAGTTTGTTGAAACCTTTAAGAATTTGTCTTATAACCAATTTTTTCATTAATGATTTCTTTCTACATTTTTTGAACTTATAATTTGAGCTAGGATTAAAAATGAACATAATCTTATGTTGTGTTTTAAATTGGACAGTATTTAATTAAAACTTTTTCTCTAGGGACACCTGAGTGGCTCAGTGTTTGAGCGTCTGCCTTCAGCTCAGGGCATGATCCTGGAGTCCCCAGATCAAGTCATCAGGCTCCCTGCAAGGATCCTGCTTCTCCCTCTATGTCTCTGCCTCTCTCTCTCTCTCTCTCTCTCTCTCTGTGTCTTTCATGAATAAATAAATAAAATCTTTTTTCAAAAAAATATCCTTTTCTCTAAATGAAAATTTCTTTCTTTCCCAAAGAATAAGACCTTATCTATTAGCTTATGCACTGGAACATTACTTGGAGAAATCTGAAAATGCATCACAAAGTTATCAGATCTTGCTTTTATATAGTTTTAAGCTTTCTAGAGTTTCTAATTGTCATACATAGGTGATGTAATTATTACTGTTATTGTATTTCTTTAATGAGGATTTAAGCAGTTCCCTGCCTCAGATATTTATAATGTAATCTAAGAAATGAATATGTATCTTAGTATTTTTTTTAAGATTTTATTTATTTATTCATAGAGATGCAGAGAGAGAGAGAGAGAGAGGCAGAGACAGAGGCAGAGGGAGAAGCAGGCTCCATGCAGGGAGCCCGACATGGGACTTGATCCTGAGTCTCCAGGATCACGCCCTGGGCTGCAGGCGGCGCTAAACCACTGCGCCACCGGGGCTGCCCATATATCTTAGTATTTTTGAATGGAAGAAATAAAGTACAGAGAAATCATTAGTTTGTTCAAATTGGGAAAAAGTTCAGGGTATATATGTATATATATACACACACATACACATATATCTACATACATATATATATACACACATACATATATATATACACACATACATATATATATATCTACATACATATATATGTTGAACATTCCTTTATTCCTACTTCATGTAAGACATTCTTGTCCAAGACAAGCATATTTTCTTTTACTAGTGTAACACAGTAAATACTGTGCCCAATACATGTCTTCTGAAAGGATATAAATAGAAGTTGGTTGATATCATTTTGGGGGATAACTCTACACAATTGGGGCTTTTCTCTGGTAACATGAAGTTACAGAATAACATTAACAATACAGTTGTTAGGTTTAAGGAATTTTTTTTTGTGATAATGTACAGGCTGGTTTTAAATTAGGAATTTTGCATCAGTTAAGTGATTTCATCAGATATTCTTTAGTAGAATAGAACTGAAGATGTGCAGTGAGTAGCATTAGGTTACATATTTCAGTATTTTTGAGTATTTATGGAGAGTTTGTCTCTTTCATTGTGATTTATTTTTTTAGTCAGGGCTTATTTCTAGCCTGGTTTTCCAAAGGAAGTTTTTTTGTGTGTGTGAGTGAATGCCATGCTTTTCCTTATCCATTGACCTTTCTGAAGACTCTATATTCTCCATTTAATGCTTAATTATTTAAGGATTCTCTGAGCAGTTTGCTTGAAGTCTGTTTTTCCCTCTTAACCATTGACAGCAAAACACATCTGCCTGAGTGAGGCCCCTTTGATCTTCAGAGAGCTTTATCTAAAGGGAGATTAAAAAGAAGTCTGTCAGGTATTTTCCCAAAGAAATTGAAAATGCTTCCTGAGATTTCAGATCAGGTGAAGCTGCTTCTCTGAATTAAGACGTGGGAAAATAACTATGGTGATCAGTGGTTTAATCATAGGTTAAAGATTTCAGAAATTTGGTTTACTTGGTATGAGGGAATATTTTTTGTTTCACAGATTTCAGGCAAAAATATTAATGACCAGAAGCAACTTCTGTCCATTAATTTTACCATTATTTTAATATTACTAGTGTCTCTGGAGAAGAAATGAATGAAGTTCTGTTTGTTCTCTGTCTTATTGGGGCCTAGCTACCATCACGGAAGGAATTTTTAACTGTTCTTTTCTGAATCTAGAGTTTAAATGATTTCTGAGATGTATATGCCAACCCCCTCCCTCCTTTTATACACACACACACACACACACACACACACACACTCACACACGTGCACACACATGCAGTGCTTATTTTGAGCCAGGCTCTGGATTTGTATTCTTTACTAGGAACAAACCTAACAGCTGTAGGATCTGATATGCCGTGGGCTTCAGAGAAAGTCGATGTATTATCCTTATCTAGGATAGTATATGTATATGTATATATAGCGATATACAACTATTTAAAGATCTCTCGAAGGGCTTCACTTTCATTATAAAACACAAAATCTCTACTCAAACTAAATTGAATTCCTGATTTACTATTAATTTCAATCTTTTAAAAAATTAGAGCTTAAGAACAGCTAATGAAATTAATTTATAACCTATAATATGTCTGTAAAAAGTCTGCTTTGAACCGCTGAGTCAGTCAGTGAGAAAACCTTGAGGAGAAAGAAAAACCTGTAGGCGGTACAATGGAAACTCTTCATTGAAGTTTGGAGATGTGGAAGAAGAGGCAACAAGAAGGTCTAATGCATGGTTACAGTTTGATTTCTGAAATGAATGGTTGAAAGGGCACAGAAAATAAGGAGCTGGTCGGAGAATCAAGCTTTCCAAATTTCTTTTCAGAAATTCCAAGCTTTTTATGAAATTTTGAGAAGTAGCTTAGCCTTATGTTTTTCCATTTTAAGCTACTTGGAAGAAAATATATAAATGCAAATTTCTGTTATAATCATTTATTTACCTTGTATTATGTGCTTAAAGAGTTGGTGGATCCAGAAGCTGTTTAATATACAGAGCATTGCCTATAAAGTATTCCTTTATCACATAAATAGTTTGTTGTATTCGATAAGAAACTACCTTTCTTTCTTCCTCCTCATTTTCACCCCCTGAGTAATCTCTTAGTTGACCAAAAAGACCCTGTCAACATCTGGCAATTATTCTGTCTACTTGAGGACTATTGGAATATGGGACTTGAGTTGCTATGAGTTGATAACATTTTGATGTCCTTCATTTCATTAATTAGTTTAGGAAAACCATTTGGATTTCATATACAAGTGCTTGCTAATTACTTGAGTCATGAGAAGACTGAGAGAGGTCCAAGTGTCCTATTAATTCCTTTGAGTCTGAAAATTTTCTCATAATTGGTTTGGCAAGAAGAATAAGTGAGATTAGTTGCTAATGAGGAGATAAATATGTAATTTTAGCATGATGTAAAGCTGTGATTGTCAGTGGTATTAGGAACTTAGATTATTTTTATTAGACCTTGTTTCTTTCTGCAAAATCATTATCATCTCCTGATATTGTAAATTGGGTTATTTCACACCGTTATTTTCAATATGTGTTAATCCTCAAACTACAGGTACTTAAAACCTTGTTAATTAAGGAGTCATTAATAAAGTTAGCAATATGAGCAGTCAGTTTGTGTTCTTCAACTAATTCATATGAAATTCAATTTGGCATATTTATGTTATGTTTTCAATTTGACTAAAATATTTAAAGGAAGTGAGGAAAAAATGTTTACACAGACAACATCAGTGTGTGTTCAAGGAGACTGATAATGTAAAGACAGATAAAATACTTTTAGTAGGCGAGAACAAAATAAGCTTTGTATAGTGTAACTTTTTATAGTCCATTTTACTTTTTGTTCTTAGTGCACAACTGGCCTGGTTCACCTTCATTCACCAAACCTCACTGGTAACGTGCAGTTTCTCTGCAACAAATATTGAAGTATGTTGCATTTGGTTTGTGGAAAAGGCTTATTTTCCTCTTAAAAAAACCAAACTCTAAATCCTTAATAACCACACTTGAAGCATGTACTGTATTCCTGAGTCAGTTTCTCACTTTTGTAATCTTCATGTCTTGAATTTTTGCTTCTGCAAAAGAAGTGGTATTATTACATTGTACACAAGTACTTCCTCATCCTGTCTCAGGCTTCTGCCCCACTGTGTTTTGGGTTAGTAAATCTATAGTTCTATCCAGTACTTTTGGTTGGCAAAAAGAATTATAAATATTATTTGGGGTCTTGTGTTTTGAGATACCCTCAGAACTCCATGGTTAGCCATAATTTTTTTTAAAAATTATTTTGAAGCACCTCTTGCTGCAGGTAGAGGGGTTATAAAGAACAGTTCAGTTTCTACATGTTACACATTTGGCACAAATTTCTTTTGGGCATCTGGCATGTGCCTGTTGTGTTGCTAGACAGTGTAAAGGAAATGAAAATGTTTAGTGATTTTTCTTCTGAGGAGATGCGCTATCTAGTTACAGTGATGAGGCTGATAACTTAGGGAATGATACAAGACAAAGGTAATATGTATGTTTTAAAAGAACAAATATCTATGATTATTTGTTAAATCTTCACAAAATATATTGTAACTGATAGTTATTAATTCTGTACTTAAAAATGGTTATTTCCCCATGATGAAGCCTTGAAATAAATGGGATACTACTCTGAAATTTTTCAAATATTTATTTTTTTATTTTAGAGTGGGAGAGAGTGTCTTATTCTCCATGCTGAGTATGGAGCTGGATGCAAGCTCACTCTCGAAAACCTGAGATCATGATCTGAGCTAAAACCAAGAGTCAGATGTTCAACTGACTGCACCACTCAGGTGCTCCTACCCTTTGAATTTTAAAGAAAGTGAATCTCTATTTCATTAAAGTTTATGGAGCACCAGAATAAAACTTCAGCCTGAATTACTCAATGTCTAATTGAAGAAACTGAGGCAAGTCTTTTGTTCAAGTTACATACTGGTTTATAACAGTAGTGCCAGCATTGGAACTCAGGGCGACAGCTGCACACATTGTGGTTGCTGGCAGTGCTACGGAAGATATATCTGTGAGCATGACTGATGGAAGAAAATGAAAGAAAGGCCCTTCCTTTCCTTCCCTCCTTCTCTTCTTCCTCTCTTTTCTCTTGCTACTCTCCTTTCTCCATCATCATCAGTGTCATTACTCCTTATACTTGCATGGCTCCTTTTGGCTTACAAAATATTTTCATATATACCAATATGCTGGAACATCACAGCAACTGTGAGCTAGGTCAAGATTGACTCTGATCCAAGATGAAGAACACACCTGCAAATCAGTGAAATAATTTGCTAAAGTAAGTGAAGCAAAATCTCAAACTGAGGTTTCATACTCTGGGTCTTTCACCCCATCTCTCAGAAAGCTGTTGCTACCCCAAATCCTTCCCCAAATCAGGAGAATCAATTAGAAGAACATGCAGAAGATGAGTGAAGTTGTGTGAATGCTTTTTGTAATTAGGTGGCTTGTACCTCTTAAAATGCTTTACAGTTTTACTTCATCACTACCTCTTGTAGACATGTGTTGGGGGCGTTACTAGTAGCTGCACAGCGTAAACAAAACTTTAGGCTGTTTTGAAGAATATTTGTGGAGTTTTAAACCCTGGAGAGCCGACCCCTCTCTAGATGGGACTCCTGCACTAAGTGGGATGTTGGCAATCCTAAAACGACCTCCAGAAAAGCCTTCTGAATTATACTCTACATTTCTATACACTTACTACTACATTTTCCCTGCAGCTTCAGCTACTGATATATCTTGAATTACTACTTAAACACATTTTTTTTTCTAGTTACTTTTATTCCACTTCCAGCTTCTTCCTCAACGTAGAGCCCTATCTCCCAAAATAAGGTGTTCATGTATATGACACAGTGTTCAGGGAGTGTGGTAGAAATTAGGCAATCATTTTTAGACTATTGTCATGCCTCTTATTTTGCTTAGGCCAGTTTTCCAAATTCTTACATATTCCTAGCTACCTTAGCAAAGGAGTGCAGAAGGGATTTGGGCTTTCAGGATAGAATAGTTTGGGTTATAAGATGCCCTCCACTGTTTGCTAGCTCTGGGGCCTAAGGCAAAGGCCTTGACCTCTTTGGGCCTTAATTTTTCCTCCTATAACATGAGGTCAATGCCTGCTGTGTGGGATTGTGTGAGGGTCGTCTGCCTGTCCACTTGACTTTTCCACAAGATATTTTAGGCACTTCATGCTCATCATACCCAGTACTAACTTCAGTCTCTCCCTGCCACCCTGACGCCAGCCTGATCTGATCTCCTTTCAGAAGGGGTTCTCTAATTTGGTTGATGGCACCATCCGCCATCTAGATACACGTTTCTCTTTTTTTCATAATTTAGATCTAATATGGAACTATTTTGCCACGTTTACCTCCCGTACTTCTCTCTAACCTACTTTTCTCCACCTATAATGACATCATATTAGTTCACACAACTGCTGTCTCTCAGTTGTCTCTCCTATTAGTTCACACAACTGCAATGACCTCATACTTATGTCCTTGCTTTCACTCTGGTACTCTGCAGTCCATCCTATATGCAGCAACCAAGACAATATTTTTAAAACAAACTTAATTGTGCCATTCGCTAGCTTAAGACTCTTGAGTTCCTTTCCACTGTCCCTTCTAGCACATGGCCTATAGGGAGGTCCAGCATGACCTGGAACCTACACTGTCCCTTTTGCTCTTGAGCTGTCAGCTGCCTTCTCTTGTGTTTCAGGTGTGGTTTGTTTACTTGCTCTGCCAGGAATTACTGCTCCATGCTCCCTGCCAGCCTTCCCAAGCCTGTGGCATTACCTGCTCCACTTACTCTCTCTGGAAATCTGCTCATTCTAAAGTCCTCTGGGAAGACTTTCTCACTGCTGTGTCTCCTTGTGGATCTCTCAGGCCATACCTGCTTTTGAATTGCAGCCTGTCCAGAGCAGTGTGTCCTCCCCTTTTAGCACTTGTGTCTTACTGTCTGGCCACTTGGTTTAGCAGTAGGCAGCATGGTAGATGCTTGGCATGTTTGTTTTCTTCTCCCTGTACTTATTTTTCAACTGTGAAATTTATTTTATTAATGTTTTATTGGAAAGTAGTTATTTCTCTCTGTTTGATTTTTAAAAGATTTAGGTAGTACTTGTTATGTTATCCAGTCCTCCCCCCCGCCCCGAGTAAAAGTCTTATGGGGGATTTGAACAAAAAGTTAGAAATTTATTTGTCAAGTCCAGCTTGTATGGTGTATATGCATTTTATTTTTATTTATTTATTTTTTTTGTATATGCATTTTAAAGAGTGGCATATATTATACCTGCACGTGATAGTCTTTGTGTAAAATGTGTGGTTTCATACTGGATTTGTGGTGCTAAAAAAAATTACCTTAGTTCTTCTGTAGTTTCCTGTGGCACCATAAGGTACTAATCATTGTTCTATATGATTTCTGCCCAAAGACATTAATTAACTCAACATTTTGAATTTCCCTTTAAAATTCCACCATAATTTAGTATCTTTAATTTAGTTTTAGAGCCTGTTTATATATCCTGCTTATTATCTTTTGTTAATTAAAACTTCTATTTATCATGGAAAAAGCTCTGTATATTTTAAAATCTGTGTTTTAAAAACCAATCTAAAACCTATTTCAAAATAGTGTTCTTCACTTATGAGTAAAGTGACCAATTTTACTTATATTCTGTCTCATTCGTAAAGGTTTTGGAGTGCTTCTTAAAATGTATAATATGCATGTGGAAGCATATTTTCTGCTGTTCCTGTAATATTCTTTCTTTGATCAGTTTCCACCTTTATGGCTTTCTTTAATATCATTGACCTGTGCATTACAGGATTCCATGATCCAAAGCACTATGTCATTTCCATGTAGACAGTCTGCTTTAGTTACTGTTACCTGTGAACATCCAACACTATATGGCTGTATTTTCAAACAGTGGTCATAGTGATTTCAATATTAATATATTTTTAAAGCAGATCTAATTTTTTTCTAAATTATCATCTTGTTACTGTTGTTGAAATCTATATTCCACTTTTCTGCCAAATGATATAGGTTAGTAAAATCCTCCAAGATTTTATTACCAAAAGGGAAGCCTGGGTGGCTCAGTGGTTGAGCGCCTGCCTTTGGCCCAGGACGTGATCCTGGAGTATCAGGATCGAGTCCCACATCGGGCTCCCTGCATGGAGCCTGCTTCTCCTTCTGCCTATGTCTTTGCCTTGCTCTCTGTGTGTTTCTCATGAATAAATAAATAAAAATCTTTAACAAAAAAGATTTTATTACCAAAAGCTTGGGATCATATAGGAATTTACCATTATTTTATTTCAGTATATAAATGATTTTTCTTACTGTGCCATTACCTTTCATTTTGTAAGTGGTGGATTTATTTTCTGTATTGAAATCTAGCATTTTTGTATTGCTAAATTTGTCAATCCCTTTGTAGTAAGCTTTTCAAACCTCTAGTTCTTTCTCCCCAGCCATTTTTTGCAACTACAGTTTAGTTTGGATGACCTCACCCCAGCTCTATGTTTGGTTGAATTTAAAGGCAGAATCCCAGGCCCCTTCCAGTGAATGGAATTCAACTGCGGGGCATTCTCTTTGTTCCAGGAACTGTTAGGAGTTGGATGTAGAACTAGGATTTAAGTCAGTGGTTGGAGGAAGAGCAGCTCCACTATAGATGAGGAGGCCTGCAGATGAAGGACTGAGATTACATAGGCGTGACGGAAGCCTTACTGTGGAGGAGCTGGCACATGCTGATAAGGGCAGATGCAGAGCAGAAAAGTGGAACCAGAACTTTGGTCAAGATGAACCTTTGAAACATAACCTACCTTTGTACTTTACAATTAAGCCATTTGTGGCTTAGATTTGTGTGATAGATTTCACAAATCATTTGTGTGATAGATTTCTTGTTTGCAACAGGTGACATCCTAATGATTCATTTTTGCTTCATGGTTTTTATCTAATGTGTACAATGAGAAGTTGGATAAAAATGTATCTGTATTTTCTTTGCAAAGGAGTATATCCTTTTCCATCAATTTATAAAATACTTCTTATGAAACATTACACTTGTGGATTTTCTGTTTTGTTCCACTGATTTGTCTTTAAATCCCTGTATCAGTAAAAAAAAAAATTTAAAGCATTATCTTCTTGTATTACATTTTAATGTTTTTAGGGCAAATCTCCCTTGTTATTTTCCCAAAAATTTCTTGGCCATTACCTTCCATTTACTCTAGAATTAGCTTCAGAATTATTTTGTGTTTTATAAAATAACTTGTGCTGTCTAAATGTGGTATCTGTCCTCATGGCGGCGGGGGTGGGGGGGGTGGGGGGGGTGGGATGTGAAGATGTAGCCAGTGGCACAGAACTAAAAGGATTCACTTGAGGCAGAACAAAGGCAGAAGTTTATTGAGTATATCCCAGTGGAGCAGTGGGCAGGACAGCAAAGCAGAGGCCTTCAGCATGGAGGCAGTGGGTCGGGCTGCTTTTAAAGGGGAGGGTGAGGAGGTATGGTGTCATGTGACATTGCCCTTTTTGGTAACTGTGCTGGGTTGTAAGTTAGGGCCTATGGATCTTTAGAGGTGGGTCATCTGATGGGTCTGTGTGCAGCCAGAGGTCTCTGTAGACCTTTTCTACATTGCATTGCACAAGCCTGTTTGCCTAAAAGTGACCTCACAATAACTCCTTGGAGTTTTGGTTAAAATCCCTTTTATTATATAAACTTGCCTTATAAATTAATTTGGAAGTTTTGATATCTTTATGTTATTAGGTTTTACTGTGGACCCCAGAACGTGGCAAATATCTGTGTATCAAATATTTTTATTTCCTTAAGTTTTTGAGGTAAATTCTCCACATTTCTTGTTACTGTGCTATTAGGCAATTATTATTATTATTATTATTGCTATTGTCCATGAAGTCTTCACTCATTTCCTTTTTTTTTTTAATTTGGAGGAAATATTTAAACACACACAAATATAATTATGGGAAAAAGAATCCAGGATTGTTATATTTACATTTTCTCTTTAAATAAAATTCAAATAAAGTTGAATATCCAGTTACTGTGGAATTTTACATCTGTATTTTTGTCTGTTTTTGTGTGGGGATCTCTTCTTCTACTTGATCAGTGTTGCTAGAAATGTATCAATTTTATTTTATTATTTTTTTAATATTTTATTTATTGATTGATGAGAAATAGAGAGAGAGGCAGAGACACAGGCAAAGGGAGAAGCAGGCTCCATGCAGGGAGCCCGATGTGGGACTCGATCCTGGGTCTCCAGGATCAGGCCCTCGGCCAAAGGTAAAAACACTCAACCACTGAGCCACCCAGGCATCCCTATCAATTTTATTAAGCTTTTCAAGCAATCAAAAGTTTTGTTGAACTTCTGTTGGATCTTTGTCAGTTAATTTATTTCTGTTCTTTTATTTTCTTTATTCTGCCTGACTTAGGTTTATTTTGTTGTTCCTTTCCTAATTCTTAAATTAGATGCTTTAGTTCAGTGCTTTCAGCATTTTTTTTTAATAATTTAAGCATTTAAATTTATAGATTTTCTGTCACTATTGTTGATTCTTGGGAGTTCTAATAGCTGTTATTTTCTTCATGTGTAAGTACTTTACCAATCATTTTTTGTTTAATCAATGAATTATATATATACACCTAAATATATATATATAATGAATATATATATACACACACACCCCATATATATATATATATATTTTTTTTTAAGATTTTATTTATTTATGAAAGAGAAAGGCAGAGACTTAGGTAGAGGGGGAAGCAGGCTCTCTGCAGGAGTCCTGATGTGGAACTTGATTCCAGGACCCCAAGGAGCATGACCTGGGCCAAAGGCAGATGCTTAACCACTGAGCCACCCAGGTGCCCCTAGGTATATGTTAAGTGAAAACTTCCTTATTGTTTTTTGAAATACTGATTTCTGATTTGCATTATAGTCATAGAATTTGAGGTATATTAAGCTGATTGTTTAAAATTTCTTAAGACTTACTTTATGGCCCAGTATGTGGTCACTTTTTGTAAATGTTTCACATTTGCATCAGAGTATTCTCCAGCTGTTGGATACAGGTTCTAAAAATATCTATTAATCAGCTTAATTATATTGTACAAATCTTCAATATCTTTAATGATTGTTTTTAGTCTGATTATCTGGCAATTACTGAGAGAAATATGTTAAAATATTCCACTAAATGATGTATCTGTAAATTTCTCCAAGTTGTTTCTTTTTTTTCTTTATAAATTTTGAGGCTGTGTTAATAGGCAGGCAGAATGATGTCTTCCTCCCTCCTATCTCCCACCAAAAAAAAAAAAATGTTCATATCCTCATTTCCAGAACCGGTGAATATGTTAACTTAAATGGCAAAGGGGAATTAAGTTAACAGAAGGAGTGAAGGTGGCTAATCATATGATTTTAATTTGTGGAGATGATCCCCATTTTTCTAGGTAGGCCCAGTATAATCACCGTGGTCTTGAATGTGGAATACTGAGGCAGAAGAGGTTAGGAGTGGTGTGAGAAATACTCCACCAACTATTGCTGAAGGGACCATGAGTCAAATTATAGAGGCAGCTTCTAGAAACTTGAAAAAGGCAAGGAATTGAATTCTTACCTAAGGCCTGCAGAAGGGGTATAGCTCTGCCCATGTCAGCCCAGTGAGACTTGCATCAGATTTCTGGTTAGTCTTTCCCTGCTCTATCCTTTTTCCTTTTTTCCACTTCTGTCTTTCAATATGCTTATGTTTTGTGGCTCTTGTAGTCATCATGTCTGTAGATTATGAATTGTTACTTAGTTTGACAATACTTTTTAATTAGAGAACTCAATAATATACTTAGGAGTATTACATATATTTGGGATTATTTTTTACCATTGTTTTTCTCCGTTTTATTTTGTCCCCCTTTGGCTTTTAAAATTTTTCTCCTTTTCCTTTCTCCTCCACTATTTTATTTTCATTTAATAGATATTTCTGTTATTTTTGTAGTTGCTCTGAATGGTTTAACATGCATACTTGAAGTCTAAAGACTTCTCCTTAACACTCTAAGGCCCACTACATGATTTTAATTCTTGTCACTTTTCTTCCACATTCTTATTTTCTAGTATATTTAGTTCTCTCTCTGTTTTGTTTATTTTTTTTGTTTATTTTTTTTTGGTAAACGCCAAAAGCAGTATCATTATTATTGTTGTTTTGTATGGTCATATTTGTCTGGAATTAACCGTGTTTGCTATTTTCTTAACCCAGCTTTTTGTCTTGCATTTCAGAGCAACCTTCTGGGTTTTTGTTTTTGTTTTTGACTAACAGGTCCTTTCTTTCTGTGTCATACTCTTTTTTTCTTTGAGTTCCTACTACTGCCGTTTAGAAGTTCTCTGTGATTTGGATCCTTTTCCTAAGACTGTCTTTTGTAGTTTCATGATAATGTGTCTAGGTGTAAATTCTTTATAATTATCTTGATTGTATTGGGATTCGTTGTACTTCCCATGTCTGAGGATTTAGGTCTGTCATCAACTCTGGAAGATTTGCTGTTGCTATTTCTCCCCTCTATAATTTTCTTCTGGAGTGCTCTTACATGTGTTTTAGTTCTGGTTGTCTTATGCTACATTTTAGGTAGCTTACTATTTACCATCTCCTGGCTCAGAAATTCTCGCCTGGAAGCCGTCTCTAATTTGCTGTTTAGGTGATTCTATTTTATTATTTTTAGAAAGTGTATTTTTTGTAAAATATGCTTGGTCATATTTTCATTATCTCTTGGTCCTTTCTTGTGGCTTTAATCGCCTGTTATTTAAAAAACATACTGAATATTGTACCTCATGTTCTGTATCTAAACATTATGTATGTCTTAAGTTTTTTTTTTATGAGTCTGATTATTATGTTTCCTTTCTGTTGACCCTCCCTGTGATGCTTTCTTTCCTTATAATTTTTATTGTGAAGATTTTAATTATAAAAATTCTGTGAGGGCTATGGCAAGGGAGCTTTTCTCTAGAGATGATTATGTTTTCTCTGTTATATGTTTGAAATGGCTACCAGAGTGGGACTACATCAAGTTAATTTTTCTATTTAGAGTGTTTTGGGTCACATAGATAGGATAAAGTTAAATACCAATCATTTGTGAAGGTCAATTTGTGATTAAAATTCACATATTTTTCCCCCACCTTGTCTGGAACCAAGACCAAAAGGACAAGTGCCCTTTTTTATCTGCTTTGTGATTTATTTAATTTAATTTTATTATTAGTATTAGTGCTAGTTTATCTTTTCACAGAAAGTTAGGGACCTTTAGTAGCTCTGAATTGATTATAATTTCCCACTTTAGGGATGCCTGGGTGGCTCAGTGGTGGAGCTTCTGCCTTCTGCTCAGGCCATGATCCCAGGGTCTGGGGCTCGAGTCCTACATTGGGCTCCCTGCATGGAGCATGCTTCTTTCTCCCTCTGCCTTTGTCTCTGCCTCTCTCTTTATGTGTGTTTCTCATGAATAAATAAATAAAATCTTAAGGAGTTCCCACTTTATATAGACCCATGGTCTTGTCTTCTGTTTTTTGAGTGGTTGTTAAAAACAGGATCTCTACATTCTGGGGTTGTGCCAGCTGAAGCCATGTGGGTTTGTGCTCCATGTGTTCTTTTCTTTCTTTTTTTTTTTTTTAAGATTTATTTATTTCAGAGAGACAGAGCATGTGCATGTGTGTGGAGGGAGAGGCAGAAGGAGAGAATCTTTAATGAAGCAGACTCCCCACTGAGTAAAGAGCTGGATAGGAGGCTTGGTCCCATGACCCTGAGATAAAGACCTGAGGTGAAATCAGGAGTCAGCTACTTAACTGATGGAGCCACCCAGGCGCCCCTGTGCTCCAACTTTATGTTCTATGGTTGTTTGCCCTATCCTTTGAAAAGGGGTTCCTTTCTTTTTTGCAAGCTTAGCTATGCACCTAAAAGGAGTTTCAAATATTTGACTTTGTGTATTTTATTGCAAGGGAGGCTTTTGGAGGATCTAGATTAGTTTGTTGATTTATTTTGTTTTTTATTATGTACATATTTTTATAAGGTGAATATTTATGAACAGTATCCACTACTTTATGAATGTATAGTTTAAAAAATATATACATAGTATTCTGTGTTCTTAAATGCTGTTTTATTTGCCATATTTTTTAGATTTACCCATGTAAATACATGTGGATATAACATATAACTTTTAACTGCTCTATGAAATTGTCTTATGAATAAATAATAGCATGTCATTCATTCTTTATCCATAAACATTTAGATTTTTTTATCACTTTTTTGCTATTAATAACAAAAATGTTCTTATTTCTTTGTGCGTGTTTTGGAAAATTTCTCTGAGGTGTACAACTCAGAGTGGAATTGAAATCAGTTAAGGCCTGCCATTCTCTCCTTTGACTAGTCTGGTCTCTTCATCTGTTATGGGGGAAAAAATGAAGATTACTACAGATTAAAACTCTCTTCAGAGTGAGCTCATAACCAAATGCAATATATCACTCTTGGTTGGATCCTAATTCAAACCAGCCGTAGTTTTTTTTTTCTTTTTTTTAAGACATTTGTAGAAATTTGAATATGGACTGAGGGTATGATGAAAGTAATGAATTATTGTTAATTTTGTTATCTGTGACAGTAGGTATGATTATATAGAAAAATATTCTTATTTTTAGAAGATGCATGCTGTGAGTATGCATAAGGCTCTATCGTGATGTCTGGTATTCACTTGGAAGTAATCCAACAAAATATTAATAAGACAAATATAGCAAAATGTTCATTTCAAACTGGTTGTTAGGTATATAGGTAACTCTTAGACTATTTTTTATACTTTCTTTATATTTGAAACTTGCACCATAGATTAAAAAGACTAAAAAACAAATTATTTGCTCTTCAGTCTGTAATAGACACTGTAGTTTGAGGGCCAGATGTCCCTGTGCAGGTTCTTGTAAATAAAGTTTTATTGGAACACAGTCGTACTTATTTACATATTTTTGTGTGGCTGCTTTTGTGCTACATTGGCAAAGGTGAATAGCTGTGACTGAGGCCATTTGGCCTGCTCAGCCTCAAATGCTTACTTTCTGGTCATTTAAAGAAAACATTTGCTCTATATACTTACCCTGATTTATTTTGCTTTGTAGTCTGTAACTCTCCACCCTTCTTCTCTCTCCCCTTAATATGTACTTGTTTATTTGTTGTTTGGCTCTGGTTAAAGAATACAAACTAAACAGACTTTGTGTTTTCAGTGAAATGATACCAAGTATGTATTAGGAACACAATAAATATTTGTTGAATAATAAATGAGTTAGCAACCTGTGAGAATCGAGTTTATCTATATCCTTGTTAGTACCTAATATGAGATTCATAAATTTTGCTGATAAAGTGGGTAAAATGGTGTTTCATTATTGTTTACATTTGCATGTCTTTGGTTAGTAAGGTGAGATTATGCATGTTTTTCTGTGTTTTCTGTTTATTGATTACATGTATTTTTATCTTGTGTGAATTGCTTGTTAATCTACTTTACCTGTTTTTCTGTTTGGCTGCCTTCAGTAATGCTTTGAATACTGAGTTGAAACTGCTCTCCTCCAGCGGGGATTTGCACTTGTTTTTGCCAGTTGCTCAGGGCCACAACTACCTGAAGGCTACATTTAAAAGCTGTTTGCTTGAGGCTGTTTTTGGAGTTCCTGATAATGTAGTTGGAACCTGGGCTGCAGACTTGTGTGAGCCCCCTGGTGGTTATAAATTCTCAGGGACACAGTTTCCTTTCTATTTCAGTAAATCAGACTTGTTTGCTTTTCTCTTCCACACAGGGATTTATTTCTCACTCACCTTTACACGCATGGTCAAAGGACTTGGGGATTCCAACTTAATTCAGATGTCTCTTTTGAGCTTCCCTCTCCATAGAGACCATAGACTTCATTTCTGATGCTTCAGGCAATCATCAAACCAGAGCTTCAGGCCCCTGGAATTCAGAGATGGTCCAGCTTCCACCCCCACCACTCACCCCCCCGTTGATTTATTATACTCTTACCTAATCAGAAATACATTTTAGAATACCTTTCTTTGAAATATTTCATCTAACATTTTTAATTGTTTTCAGTAGGTATGTAGTTTAGGGGGTCTGATCTGTCATCTGTCTGTAAAATTAAACCACTGTAATGTACATTTTATTGCTGGAGATTTGCAGTATGTTTGGTAGAACCTGTCCACTTTACTGTTCCATATGTGTTTTGAAATTCTTTTACATGCTTTAATTGTTTATCCTTTCTTATACTACAAGTTCTTCCTTCCAAATTTGTGGGCTTTTATTTTTTGTCACACAAAATTAAAAATTCTGGTGTTGGGGCACCTGAGTGGTTCAGTGGTTGAGTCTACCTTTGGCTCAGGTCATGATCCAGGCATTCTGGGATTGAGTCCTGCATCAGGCTCCCAATAGGGAGCCTGCTTCTCCCTCTTCCTGTATCTCTATCTGTGTGTCTCTCCTGAATGAATGAATAAAATCTTTAAAAAATAAAACTAAAAATTTTGATGTCATTAAATTCACTAAAATTTTCTCTCAGGTTTTATGTTTTGTGTCTTTTAAAGAAAGAATCCTCACACGAGGTTGTGAAATACTTTCCTATACTTTCTTTTAATATTTATAAAGTTTTGCTTTGAATTTATCCATCTTCAATTTGTCTAGAATATTTTTTGTTGAGTGCTAGGGGGAGGGCTTTAACCATTCATTTTCCTAAAAGGATAGCTGATTTGATGAACTGATCCTTTCTCAGTATATCAGTTCGGTCCTGACAGAAAACAGATTGTGCTAGCCAACAGGGATAATTTGAGAAGAGTTTAATAAGGGGACTTTCACAGATATGTGGCAGTTTAGGGAAATGGAAAAGAACTCTGTCATACTCTGAAGCAGTTAACAACTGCTTTTTACACCAAGAGTCCCTAAGGAATAAGGGCAAGGAAGAGGAAAATAGATGTTGGGAGGGCTGAGTTGGAAAGGCCATCTGATAGAAGCTGTGCTATTTTGTCCAGGGATGTTGTGAGCCTAGTGGCAACTGATAGGGGATAATTTCTGGGGATGGGAGAGGGGCCAGAAGAAGTCCCTTAACCTAGAGGATCCACCTGTGTGTATCCAACAGGCCAGCCTCCAGGGGTACAGAGCAGGGAGCAGAAGAGCGTAGAGAGGTATGTGACGATATTCAATCTGTCCATTGATTGGAAATTTTACCTTCTTTACTTCTGGAACTTCATGAGCTATACCAGGATAATAAGGCGGTTACTGTGAGCAGGTGTATTGGGCTTGAATGCAGATTTTGCAGAACACTAGTTTTGGGACCCTAGACAAGTTACTTAGCCTCTCTGTGTCTTAGTTTTCTCAATTGTAAGGTGGGGTAATGAAAACACCTAGTTTAATGGATTGTTGTAGGAATTAAATGAGCTTATCTATGTAATAAACTTAGGCTGTTTCTGACACACAAGGGCCAAGTAAAGGTTACCTATGATGAAGACCATGGCAACAACGATGATGTTGATGGTTTTGAGGCTTGTTAATTCTTTCTGTATTAATATCACACCATATTAAGACAGTGCTGTGTTGCCTTTGTATTCTTTTGTGTAGCTCACACTTTTTCATTGGTCTTTTTAACATTTTCTTACATATTGTTTATTTTATGTAAGTTTTGGGATTAGCTTGTCAAGTTCCTGAAAAAGCATGTTTGAATTTTGATAGGAATAGGGATTACATTTATCAATGAATTTGTTAAAAACGGACACCTTTACAATATTGAGTCTCACCATTTTTGAACACAGTGTATCTTTTCATTTTCTGGGCTTCTTTTATGTTCTTCAGTAAAGTTTTATAGTTGTCTTCATAAAGATCTTGAACACTTCTTTTAGTTTTATACCCACTTTAGCATTTATGTTGCTTTTTTTTCTATTAGATTCTTAAATTGGCTATTTTGGAGGTATAAGAAAGCTATTGATTTTTGTGGTCCACTTGCCAAAATTTCTTATTTTTTTCTGTTTTGGTTACTTCTGATCATGTAGGTGAATATTCATATTGTTTGTGAATTATGGTAATCTTGTTTTTTCCCATGTTTATAGCTCTAAATTTTATTTTATTGCAGTACCCAATGAATACATTGTAGGTTTGTAGTAAGTAGAGCATATCTCCTTGTTTTATTCTTCCTTTTAATGAATGCTTCTAATATTTTACCAATAAATGTAAATTTTTCTCTGGATTTCTGGTATATGCCCTTTATTTGGTTTTGCTAATGAGCATTGTTAGGAATTAGAGTCGAATGTTATCAGATATCCCAGGCTCTACTTGATAATCTTAGGATTTTTTTCTCCTTTAATACATTAATGCAGTAAAAACCATTGGCACTTTTAAAAATTTTCCCTTTTTAATTGTTGAACTTTAAGTATGTGCCTTGGATAAAACCCCATGTGGTCACAACACATGGCTGGCTTTCATATTTTCACAACACTTGGCTTTTATTCATTCTTTCATTCCCTCCCTCCCTCCCTCCCTTCCTTTTATTTTATATTTTATTTTATTTTAATTAGTTAATTAATTAATTAATTTATTTATTATTTATGAGAGACACACACATAGAGAGGGGCAGAGACACAGGCTGAAAGAGAAGCAGGCCCCATGCAGGGAGCCTGATGCAGGACTGGATTCTGGGACTCCAGGATCATACCCTGGGCATGAAGGCAGGTGCTCAACTACTGAGGAGCCAGCCACTCAGGCATCCCTGGCTTTTTTTAAGCTTTAAAATCATACATTGTTTAAAAATGTTACACCCATGTTCATAAATACTATTTCCATCTAAGTTTCTGTTCTCATCCTGCTTGAGTCCAGTTATGTTGATCTCTTAAAAAAGGATAGCTTTTTAAAAAAAATCATTTTCTTTGTCCTAAGGTAGTTTTATATAACATATGAATTATCTATTCCCTGAAGATTTAGAAAACTACCAAAACCCATCTGAACTTAGTGTTTTTTCTTTTTCAGTGTTCAATCATTACCTTTCATTTAGTTTAGTTTAGTAGAATTATTTAGTCTGTTCATGTTTTTATTTTACAAAGCTTTTAGTACATTTTCCTAAAATTTTATCCATCCTGCCTAGATTTTAAAATTATATATTATAATAGAAAGATAACCTTTTTCAAATTTGAAGTTATGTTCTCTTTTCCATTTCTTGTAGTTTATTTGAACTTTCTCATTTTTTTTAATTAGACTTGCAAAACTTTGCCAGTTTTCTAGATCATTTCAAAGCACCCAGGTTTCAGATGTCCTGATATTTTTGTTTTCTGATTCATTTTTCTTTTGTCTTTAATGATTTATTCTACTTTCCTCTTTGGATTTGTGAGGTTTTTTTTCTCATTTTCTGAGTTAAAAACTGTTTACTTCTTTTCATTGTCATTCTTTTCATTTCATTGTCATTTCATTTACATTTTCTAGTAAATGCATCCTATGCTTTTTTTTTTTTTTTTTTTTTTTTGACCTTGCTCAAGCTGTTACCCAGTCTTTATTCTGTAAGGGCTCATTACTATTTATGGGCAAAGGAAATGCAAAGTTTTCTTTCTTTCTTCCTTTATCCCCAGACACGTATATGAGTAAGGTTTTACAGGTAAATAGATAGCATTTATCTTTTTGTAACTATGTTTTAACTAACCCATTGCATTCATTTAAAGAAGTTTAATAAGATTTCTATTTTTTGAATTTGTGAATATATTATTTTGTCCTAATATTTAATTTTTCTGAACATTCTGTGTTTGATAAGCAAGTATGCTATTCTCTGCCTTTCTTAACTGTCTTATCCTCTATCAAGTTTTTACCTTACATGCATATTAAAACTATTGTATTAAGTGCAAAAAGGTTGTATTTGCATTGCAAATGTTGTATGAGCTATCTTTTTATGGTCTATAATATTTTCTTGTAAAGGGCTGAATAATAAATATTTTAGGGTTTGTGAGCCAGATGTTTTCTGTCACAACTACTGAACCTCTGCCATTGTGTGTGAAAGCAGACTTAGACAACAGGTAGAATGGGGCTGTATTCCAGTAAAACTGTGTAAGAACATGTGGAGGCCAGGATTGGCCCTTTCTCTCAGTTTATCAATTCCTGGTCTAGCATAAGGATTATGAGAATCTGAAATTTAGATATTATCTATATGTAATATCATTCTTGTCTGTTAATCTTTTTGGTAGTAATTGAAAACTCTCACAACTTTACCTGTTGTTTTTGGTATTTCATGTATTTTCTCTCGAATCAGTTGGAAAGTCCTTATTTTTCTAAAACATTAAATTTAATGTTAATGCTTGTATTCTCCATAAGGACAATATTATGCAAATTGGTTTGGGTGCCCAGGGAGGCAAAAAAAAACAAAAACCCACCAAAAACCTTGGAAATTATAATGCCCTGTGACTCTCCAAAGCTAAGTCTTACCCAACAAAAATCTTACTCCTTAGCATTTAATTTCAAGGGCAGGATATTGATTAGGAAAGGCTCCTTCAGGGCACGTAATGAGAAACGGTAAAGTATTCAGAATTTGTAATGTTTCCTGAATGTAATGTCCTTTAAAATTTTGTATCTGTTTCTGAGGTTATACGTTTTGCTTACTCATACTGTTGCATATTATGCTTTCTCTAATTGTTTTTCATTAGAGGGAGCTGAAAGTGTCTTCCCTGCCCTCTTCAAAGATACTCTCTCCTTTAGCTCTTTTCCAAATTCATCTATTTTTATATGTCTTTCTCTATTTTATTGCTGTTTGCGTTCTGATATCTTTAAATGATTAACTACTTCCCATCTTCTCAATTTTATGCTCTTTTGATTATAAATCTGGCTTTATTTCTTTTTTCTTTTCCTATCTTTTCTTTTTCTGAAATGTATTATTCTTACTATCATTATTTTCTAAAGATTTTGCAATCGCTTCTGTAACTGCTTTGACAAGTGATTTTCATTTTTGAGAATTAAAATTTCTTTTCCCTTATTTAGCTATTTTGTTGTGAATTTCAGTTTTAAATATCTTCAGAAATCTTGATCTGTATAATTTGTTCTTTTGAGTTGAGAATTAGTTTATGACATATATAATCATGTTTTGTAAGTATTATGATTGTGAAATGATTTTTGAAGCCCATTAGAGTGGTCATCAGTTAGGATGCTTTCAGCTACAGATAGTGGAAAACCAACTGAAAATGGCTTAAGCAGAAAAGAAGTTTATTAACAACAAAACAAGCCTAAGTAGAGTAATTTTAGGGACTGTTAATGGAGCAGCCTCAATAACATCATCAAAAACCTACATTTCCCCCATTTTTTCATCCTCACCTTCTTATTAGCCTGCCAGCTTGGGCTTGTTCTTCTATTCTGGCTTTCTTCAGGATATCAGGACAGCTTGCACAGAAAATGACCAGAGGCTAAACAGGAGTCCCCATTTAAGGGTTTGTGTGAGTGTAAGGCCTTCTCAGGAGCTTCCTGTAAATCCACAAGCTCTTTCGGTCACCACGACTGTATCACAGGCCCATTACTAAACCAGTCACTGTGAAGGAGACCACTGTGAGTAGCAAGTGCAGTAACAATTTGCTGCCATAGAGTAAGTTGTGGCTGGCAGATTTGACAGTAGCCTTTCCTGAAGAACACAGGCCTTGGGCAGTGATCAAAATCAAGGTTCTGAGAGTAAGTTAAAGCCCGGGTGAAGCAGAGGATGCAGGGATGGCAGTTGGGCAGGAAGTTTTATTGTCCACACAGTGGAATACTTTATCAGCTATGTCACTGAATAATCTACGCACTTAATTTGGAGTATTTATTCCTTAAGGTGCAGTTTAACAAACACCATTTTGGCTATAAATAGAGTTTGCCATGGAAAGTTTGGTATGATTTTTGTCTTTAATAAATAATTGCTGCCCCACTGAAAATTGATTATAAAATTCTCTATTACTATTAGAATATTAGATACATATTTTTGCTATTTTCCTTATAGTTCAGAATCTTAGGATTTTTGGGAAGACGTGTGTGTGTGCGCGCGCGCGTCTGTGTTTAATGAAAGGTAGGTATCTTAAAGATAGATTGAGGTATAACTCAAGATGGGATTAGCTATCTAGTTTGTTTTTATTAAAATCTTTTTCCTGCATATTTGTAATACAGGGAAAGTTTCTAATGTGAAAAGTAATATAGATTTATTTTAGGGCAACATATAAAAAATAATTGGTCTAACAGCATTGTGTGAATACAGATGAGGTGGTCCTATTAAAATTGTTCACAAAGTATATATGGTAATGCAGCAGGATTCATGCCAACTAATTACTAGTTCAAGTTTGTTGTAAAATCCTAAATTAATGGGAATTGTAGTGTCACTAAATGAGTCCTGTCATGAAGAAATGATATTGCCAGTGACATAAAATAGTAAAAGGCTAATACATTTGGATAACTAATTCTCAGGATGAACTTTTTTTTTTTTACCTGCTTTGCGCTTACTGGTCATTTGTTTATTTTCTTTTTTGTTGAGAGAATACACAAAAATGATATATTATCACTTTCAGGCTGGAATTATTTCTCTTTAGACGTACATACCAATTAAATGAAAAGTCTGTCTTGGGACGCCTGGGTGGCTCAGCTGTTAAGCATCTGCCTTTGGCTCAGGGTGTGATCCTGGGGTCCTGGGGTCAAGTCTCTCATCGGGCTCTCTGCATGGAGCCTGCTTCTCCCTTTGCCTGTGTCTCTGCCTCTCTCTCTGTGTCTCTCATGAATGGATAAATAAAATCTTAAAAAAAAAAAAGAAGAAGAAAAGTCTGTCTTAAGTAAAATTACTACTACTCATATAGTGTATCTTGTAACTGTTTAACCTTATAACTGTTAGGTTCCTTACTTTGTGTCCAGGTAATTTAATACAAATGATGGATTATTAAATTCTCTTCATAGAAAATAGGCATATTTTAAGTTAATAGTCTTTATCACTGATAGCAATTAGCAGAAGAGAAATGAATTTCCAGGATTTATATTTCTTAACAGCTCTTTCAGTATTGTTTTGTTACTCTTAGGGAGAGGGTATGAAATTTGGCCTAGGGATCACATCTGACATAGAACAAATTTATTCATTAATTCAACAGATATTTATTGAGAACCTATGATTGCCAGTCATTCATGAGTTCTATACATCATTTTAAAGATTGCCATTCCTTTTCTTCTAATACTTTTTTTGAGACTTTATTTTGTGTTAAAGATTTACCATATAGAATGGCATGGCTTCCACCACCTCCATTTAATTTTCTATCAGGAGTGGAATTCAGGGTGAACACAGGAAAACAGAACTAAATGCCTAGATACTCAGCTGCTTGAAATGACTTGTGAATAGAAAACACTGCCTGAGCCCACACACCTGACTTGGGTGGTCTGTCAGCCCCTCATTCTCCTTTCTCAGGAAGTCCCAATCCCAAGTGTGGGCAGGGATTTAGGCCTAATGAAGCATATTCCCTTTCCTGAGGCATTCCTTGAACTCTGGAAGACTAGGAGGGTAGACTAGGAGGGTAGTCGATTCTCCCTGCCCAGCATTCCCACAGGCAAATTTGATTCTCTTTGACATTTTTTCCTGTGCGGCATTCATCTCAGGGCCCCAAAGTGCAGTGGGAAATAGCCACCAACTGATTGATCCCCTTCCTCACACCTTTGCACCATGCACATTTGCTCTATCCCTCAATGTTTCCCCATGTTATAGATTATAGGAGAAAAGGACAAGGATCTTGTTTGGATTGCCTGGTGGAAGTCTGAGCTTTTGACGGGAGTATGAAGCCTCTAAGTGAACAGGATTTCTAAGCCTCCCTGTTTGTTAAGGGGCTCTCTTGGCTCCCATTCAGATGTTTCCCATGTTGAAAATGTACAGTAAGACCACAGCTAGAAAGATCAGCCTATCTTCCTAGTATGGTGTCTCCACAGGGAGAACTGCAGATAGATCCCTGTTTGGTTACTGGGAAGACTAGAATTTCTGAGGAGCCATCTTAAACCTAGAGTGCAAGTTCCCTCTGGGCATTGGAATTACCTGGGGAACTTTTACTCAGACTGCCTCCCATCAAAGCCTGTGGAGGTGGAACCCAGGCATCAGTATTTTGTAAAGTGTCTAGATGATTTTAGTATGCAGCCAAGGGTAAGAACCAGGTTGAGAGCTTTGAACAATGCAGTTGTTGCTGTTTATTGGTAGATGTCATAGAAGTATGTTGTTGAATTGCCTATAAAATGAATTAAAGACTAAAGCATTTCTTCCCCCCCCCATTCATAAACCCTTGTGATAGCAATGTTAACTTTAATGGAATTACCTAATTTTGCCTGATGAGATTTACTTAGAAAAAGAAATAAACATATAGCTCTCTCTTCTGAAGTCTTTTGCAGCTACTAATTAAGGCAGTACACACATTCTTAGCTGAGGTAGAACTTTAGATATTGTATCTTTGCTCCACTGAATGTAACATGAGTGTTATGGTTTTTTAAATGAATCAGAGCAATAAATCCAACATTGTTTGCAAGCCAAATGCTTTTTCTTATATGCCAACAATTGTATAATCAAAGTAAAAAGTAGCCACTTAAAGATTCCTTGTTCTTGAACAGAATTTAAGAATTAGAAAAAGTAATTAGTGCAAATAACAGTATCTTATTGACCACTTATTTAGTTGATGCAGTGAATACAGGTGCTCTTATGAAACTGGCATTTAGAATCCTCTTTATGGAACACATTACATTTTATTCAGTTTACATGGACTTCCTGTTGCTTTATGGACACACTGCAAGGTGTTCATTTCATTTGCAAAGCCAGATGTGATTTGGGCATTTGTCAGGATAAAACTTAAATTTCCTCAAATGCATGCCTTTTAGGGACATGAGAAAACCAATAACCACGTATTTAAATCCTGAGCTTTTCCAAAAGTCTTCTTTGCTCATCTCAAACTTTTTCCTCTGCTAAAATTGTTTGGTGTGTGTGTGTGGGGGGGGAAGATTTGTGAGTAATGTCTCTAATTAAAAAGCTGGTGGCTGACAGATGTGTGTGTGAAATTGGGGTGACCTTACCAAAGGCATGTGTGGACAGCCAACGTGGCAATAAGTACTTCTTCATTGGTGCTCCTCCTCCACACAGTGGACTTGCTCCGGGATCACACAGTTCACATTTAACAAGCACCCTGTTGCTTCCTGGTTGACTGATGTTTTGTTTGTTGTATAACATCTTGACATCCTATTAAGACTGTAATTATAAAACAAAGTCCCAACTCATTGACAATAATGGCAAACAGAAAGATGCAGCTGTTTAGCTTGCTCTTCTTGATTGAACACAGGACTTAATTTAGTGTTTAGTTGACTAATGATTAAAATTTTTGTATTTAAAGATGAGTTGAGAAAATACTGGGAATTTGATATTCAAATAATAGTAGTTTATATGTGTACTGTTTTCTAAGATATTATAATGTGTCTACTTTTCATCTATCCATCCTTGCCATTACTTGGGAGCTAAAACTCTGAGATTTAATCTTTAAGACCAGAGTTAAGTCTGTTGAGTTATTGTATTCAGATTTTTTTTTTTTGAGAAAGTTTTTTTTTTTTTAATTTTTTTTTTATTTATTTATGATAGTCACACAGAGAGAGAGAGAGAAGCAGAGACACAGGCAGAGGGAGAAGCAGGCTCCATGCACCGGGAGCCCGACGTGGGATTCGATCCCGGGTCTCCAGGATCGCGCCCTGGGTCAAAGGCAGGCGCCAAACCGCTGCGCCACCCAGGGATCCCTGTATTCAGATTTTAATGATGCTTATGGATTTTGTTCTCAAAAAAGAATGAAAAGTATTACTTTTTGTATAGTATGCTGTTCTCACTACAGAGTATTGTTTTATTTCTAATTTGTACATCTTTACGAGGAAATACCCACACTGATAAAATAGTCATAATTAAGCAAGAAATTTGATTTTCTTGGACTATTCTTTTATTTAGATAACTAAAGAAAAGGAGAATTATAGAAAGAATTTTATGAATCCTATCTTCATGAGTCAGGGCTTTTGCAATGCTAAGGTTTTTCAGTTTCAATTTCTCTTTTGCAAGGTTAAAAGAATCATTCTTGTGTTAGCTCACCAATACTGCATTTCATCATCCTTTCTCACTTATGACATAGCCTCTGTGACTTACAGAACATTGGATTTGCTATAGTAGATCAGTCTGAATTTGTCTCTACAAGGAATGACCAGACTGAATAGGCACCAAAGTTCCATTACAAATCCTTCATCCAGCCTTCCAGTTTGAATTGGAAATATCAATTCAGGCAGCTCACAAGTCATCAAATGTTTCAACGGGTTGTTATAGCCAGAGCAGGCAAAAGAATAAGTTCTGGTATAGACTGTTCATTGGGAGAGTCCAGTTTTGTGTTATATTTAGGTGAGTTTTGAAAAGTTAGATTTTTTTTTTTTTAGTAAACTTTCATCCAGTTTATTTAGAAGTCAAATATGTTCCAAGAACCTAGGAGAAATTAAATTCCTCTTCCTCCTCCCCCAGACATTTAACATCATTATTTAAAGTCTCCTTTTGATTGCATAGGGATGACTTATATTTTTTAACCTTGAAATCAGTATTTTTTTACCTTATAAATAATTTTAACAAGTTTTGTTATATGTTATTCTATTACAGTTAGGATTAAAAATGGGAATTTGGAAGGGAGTGATGAATAGTGCTAGATGGAGCAGTGAGATATGAGAGGGGCACATACCTGGAAGAGAAGAAGGGATTATACTAGTCTGGGGACATTTATGATGATGGTAAAGAGCTCTGAGTCAGTAATAACTTCTGTAGGTATCAACATTATGTTATAGTAAGAAAATTAGTGTTAGAAATTATGAATTTTTCAAAAGAGGTTATGTTTTATATACTCTGTCAGAGAAATCAGGGATTATACTGGCAAAATCACCGAAGTTACTAGAACTTCAACCTAATCTTTAAAATAAGAGCAAACATTTGTAAAGTGTAACTCTGAATTAGCTCATTCGCTGATGATGCTGCATAATTCAGAGATTACTACATATACTTTATTCGGTAAACATTTATCGTGTACAAGAAGTGATATGTGGGCCTCTCTATTTCTTGGTCCCTTAGTTTCATATCTGTCTCTCTGCACCCTGACTTTGACTTCTAGGATGTTATCTTTTATAGGCTAATGTTTAGCACTGTCCTCCTCTCCTCTAGGACCTGAAACCCCCTGTGACTCAAACACATTTATGGGAAAAGAGAATAATTTTTTTTAAGGATTTCATTTATTTATTTGAGAGAGAAATAATGAGAGAGAACAGGAGAGAGGGGCAGAGGGAGAAACAGACTCCTCACTGAGCAGAGCCCCATGTGGGACTTGATCCTAGAATCCTGAGATCATGACCAGAGCTGAAGGCAGACGCTTAAACAACTGAGCCACCCAGGTGCCCCAGGAAAAGAGAAAATAGTACTAGTACATTTGGGGAAACATCCCAAGGGCCAGTGGGACAAGAACACTTATCGTCTTAGGAGGAAAATTTGGGAACTGCTCCAGGGGTACTTTTTGGGAATAATTCATTCCCTGTTGGACTATATATATTTTATTCTTTGTTAACTATAGGAATTAACCTACTCCCTGTGGTGAGAGAGCCTTACCAACTCTGGTGCTGTGAGTGAGAACTCACACTGCCTGTTAGAAGTTGGACTGCTACCTACAGATCTCATCTTCTCCCTATTCATAAATGGTATCTTTCAATGAAGAACTTATTCTGTCTATATTTGAGAACTCTTCAGATGAGGAAAAGGAGCTTCCCCAGATTTTAAATTTGTAGAAAAGGTATTTAAAAACCTTCTGTTTGTCTGCAGTGCTCCAAGGCATTCCCTGTCTTGGTTAACAAGGGATGTCACTATCCATCTCTCAAGCTTGAAGCTTTAGCACAATCTCTGTGCTTCTGTTAGTATCCACAGTCTGCTGATGATGCCATATTATGATTCAGAACTGTTCTCTCAGTGAGACCCCCCTCTTGTTTAGAGTTGCCTTAGTTCAAGCCCACAGCTGGAGCATGTAACAGTTCTTACTGGTTTTTCTGTGTTTGGGCTCTCAACAAGATAGACAAAATTATTCTCTTTAAAAACAGTGGTGGTGATGTCATACTTCCTACAAGATCTCCATTGACTTTGGCTACATCACTGGTCAGCAATGGCTTCTTCCACTGCCCTGCACAGGCCCCACTTTGTGTCCCATCATAGCTGTGTGCCATTGAACTTGCTGTTCTCAGAGTTTGGAGGCTCTTAAAATGAGGAAGCCATGGAAATGATACACCAGCTGTCTCCTGAGTTCATGTCTTATTCTGTTATAGATCTGTTTACCTATACTTCTCAAAGTTTCAGTTCAAAAATTCCAGAGAAAATGTGTATATAATTAGAACATATTTATCAATGACCTGTCACTATAAAATCAAAGAGAGTCTTACTTATGAAATAATGTTATTCATTAGCTTTTTTTCAAGGAAGAGAAATGATATAGTGGTTAAGAGCTTGGACTCTGGGAGGCACATGGCTTGGTCTTGAACTCCTGCTTTCTATTGAGTCTAAACCTCTCTACCAGCCTTGCCCCTTATCACTAAAGTGGCTGTAACACGGGACCTGTCTCAGAGGGTTGCTGGAGGAGTGAAGAGGTTAGCATATCTGAAGCTCTGAGGATAGAGTCTAGTGGTGTCATGTACTCTGTGTGTTAGTCTTTGTTACCATCCTCACTATCATTAGTTCTGGCCTTTCAATTGTGTGTGTATACAGTTATATATGATATTATATATTATATATTTTTAAAAGTTTCTATAGCTTGTCTGTGTTATCAAGGTCTGTCTTAACTTTGTATCATCAGCATCATAGAAGGTGGTTATTTATACCTACTTTATCTTTTTTGTTTTGCTTCCTATTTGTAAAGTATAGGGAAAAATCATATTTTGCTTTAGCAAATAAGTTGTTTAGAACAGTTGTGTGGGGGATCCCTGGGTGGCTCAGTGGTTTAGTGCCTGCCTTCGATCCACGGCATGATCCTCGAGTCCTGGGATCGAGTCCCACATCGGGCTCCCTGCATGGAGCCTGCTTCTGCCTCTGCCTTTGTCTCTGCTTCTCTCTCTCTCTCTCTCTCTCTCTATCTCTCTCTCATGAATGAATGAATCAATGAATCAATGAATAAATAAATAAATAAATAAATAAATAAATAAATAAAATCTTTAAAAAAATAGAACAGTTTGGTGAAGGTGAAAATTTAAAACAGGCTTCAGGTCAAGTGTAATGCATTGGCTTATGCTTAATAAATTTTAGAATAATGAATTTTTACATGTTGAATTTCCCTGTTTTATGAAGAATGTCTAGATTCTGAATATTTTGCTTCTCAATTCAGTTTCATTTGTTACATTCAGAAAGCATAAAAAATGGGCCATTGGTTAATTCATTTAGTGTAGTGAAGGTATACAAATTCAAGCTAAATTTGCCTAATTTCTTATATAGGCTAGAAGATAAAAATCCTTTTACCTCCCACAGTTAGCTTAGTTGTGCGTGATCAGACTCCGTTTTAGAGGTCACCTGATTTAATTGTGATTGTGAAGCAGCCAAACAATCTGAATCTCCACATTCCTCTTTCTATCCCTGTGCATTATCAGCACAGAATGATTAAATAATTATTGTTATTGATCATGTCATTTTTCCAATGAAAAATGTTCACAACAAATACAAGAGTTAAAATCCTTCTAAATAGGAAAGTTTATTAATGGACAAGACTGAGCTTATTCCTAAGGCTTCATTTGAATCTGTAGCTTAATTAAGAGAGGCCCCCCAAAATTTTCCAGCAAGGATATTACCTCTACATAAGCAAGATGGCTACTCTTGTCTTTTTAAGATTATTTTGCCCCAAATGTAGTATTCCATAGTGCTGAAATCGTGAAATAGAAAAGTACACAAGGGGTCTGGTGCCTCTGTGGGAATAAGTACAGTATTCATGAGGAATGTCTAGCTACCTGCTCTTTTTGATGTTTTATTTATTTATTTTTTTGATAGATGATGTTTATCACTCTAGTAGCTCTCTGCTGCAGACATCAATGCACCTTTATTATGAACGTGCTGTGGCTTTCCAGTCATTGCTGTTCCAGAGCGAGTCTCTGAAGCCGCAGGAGTGAGATGGTTTGCAAATTACAATATTATACCACATATGATCTTGTCTCAACCTGTAGCACACATATCCTCACAGAAATAACATTTAATTATGGCACTATCCTTCCTGGTATCAGACATAGTATGGCGCCTGTTAAGATTATATTGTTTGTAGTAAGATGGGGTAAAAAGTGGTTTAAAGATGAAGGAATAAAATCACATACCTTGATAAACCCGTTAGATGCCGTTTAGGCTGTGGAGAGCTTTGATTTTGTTTCCTCTCTTTACTTCCACAAATAAAAATGCAAACAGTAATTTGACAAACACTGTCAAACACTGTAACCCTATCTAATCCCCTCACTGCACATCTTAATCCCTGATGGACTTCTCTCTGATATGTGGGTTGTGAGGTTAGGGGGTTTCTGGATGTGACACTTTTCCCAGAGTCTCCCAGTGACAGATGCAGTGACCTTATCATGCAGACAGCTCTATCCAGTTTGACAGTCCAGCCATCTGGCTTATATCGATCATAATTGATTTAAAGAAAACAGTCCTCAAAAGTTGTTCATTTAAAACCCTAAGGCTAAGTTGGCCTACATTTAATTCGAAGTTTTAAACCTTCATTCTTGAAACTTGCTTTGAATTGATTTGTAAAATTAATCCTAGTTTCTGTCTGTGTGAGGTTTTGGGATTGAAAAAACTTGTGGCTTGCCTTGAAAAATGTCAGCTTCTATGAGGAATATTTTATACTCTAACGACTGTATGTGAATATGTACTCATAGTTTGAATTTATATCTCTTGTTAGAATTTGCAGGAGTTGAAAACTTAGGTGTACTGGCTATTAGTCTTGGCCTCCTTATTTCTCGGCTTGCTAGATTTGAGTGCATCTCTTAGAGTCTCTAGATTATTGGGGTGATGATGGTAGGTGTTGCATCGCGTGGCTGTGAGAATTAAGTGAAGTAATACACATCAAGTGCTTAACGTGAGGCCTGGCACATTGTGTAGGAGAAACAGATTGATTATACTACTGGCTACTGTTTGATTATCAGCTGAATCTTCCTCTCTTGCCCTCCTAATACCTCCTCTCACCTTGTTTTCCTCCACTTTCACTGACACTGTGGTTCCTTTACCTCCTTCACCTGTTCAGTGTTGGAATGTCTTGGAATTTGATGCATGGACTTTATCTTATTTGACTTGATGCTCTATGTGGATAATCTCATGCATAGCCAGGATTTCTGCTCTCATTTGTATGCTGATGGCTTCTGCATGGTTATCTCCAACCCAGATCTCCCTTTTGGGCTTCGGAAAGGCACTTTTCCTACTCCATGGCAGATTAGGCGACCAGGTGCCATACAGGATGTTAAAGCTCAATTTGGGAGTGAATACTATTGATTTGGAGCCAGCTTTTGTTAATTGATAAGAACATGTGGAAGTCCAACATTTAATTAAAATGTAGGTGTTTTATGCTGTTTTTGTAAATCTGATATTGGCATGTCACACTATAATACAAATAAACATTCAGTCAAGTGTTCCCTTTCTGCAACCCCTGGTTATGATGATGCCTCTAGAATTATTTGTTTTGGAAAATCTAGTTTTCTGAGATTATACTCAGCACTAAATGGTTTCTTTAAGATGGACATCTTTCCAGATTTATTTTATGCTATGATTTAATTTGATGAGTGGCAGTCATATATACGGTACTAACTTATCTAAGTGCCTTATTAGGCTACCTGCTCTTTTTTACATTTTTTAAAATTTTTTGATAGATGGTACTATCAAACAGACATCTCTGCTGCAAACATCACTTATTTCATCACTTATTTCAAACATCTCTGCTACAAACATCACTGCTCCTTTATTATGAGATATGAGAGTACTGTGGCTTTCCAGTCATTTTAATAAGGCACTAACTTGCCTTTGTTAAAATGGGGCTTTATTAACCAATCATTCCTTAATGCATTAACTATTTTTTTGGTTTGCTAGTTTTGTTTTCATTTTTTTTTAATTGTGAGGTTTATACTACATGTAGAAGAGTATGTAAAATGTGTGTTATGGTTTAAAGAATAATATTGAATGAACAGGTAAGTATTCAGCTTCCAAATTAATAAAACATTATCATTATCTTTGTGCCCCTCTTCTGTTGTTTCCCTCTCCCTCACCCTCAGAGGTAAACCCCGTAATGTTTCCTTGGTCTTCCTTACAGATTAACCATGAGGTTGCTATTTGAGAAGGACAGTGTTGCCACTGTAGGCTCTCATAATTAGACAGAACTGAACCTTTGGGTCATGGCTGAGCTTTATTACCCCTGGGGGTTTACAAAGCTCCTTCTGAGGATGGTAGGTGAGGTCACAAAAGAGTCCTGGGGAGCACAGGGCTTTACGGTAGTAAAAACAGGGCTGTTGTGTGGGGCACATGTTAGATGCCTTGGCAGAAATATGGAAAGGAGATGAACACTTCTCTGTTTTCTGTTTCTGCATTCTGTGTACCAACCCCAGCTTTCCACTGGTAGACCACAGTAGCCATTGGAGTGTAAAGGCATGCCCTCCATGGATAAAGGCATCAAAGTGGAATTGGGAGTTGGTGGTGGGGTAAGGTAGACACTCCCATCAGCTTGTGGTTAGGAAAAGCCAAGTATATATCAGAATCTGGGTCAGGCTCACCTGAGCATTTTGTGTTCAGGTAGAAAAGACAGTTAAAAGAAGGGTTGTTTGGGGGAGTTGGTTTGTGGTAACAGTCCTCACATGTCTATCTCGAGTCACATTGCTGAAATTTGGATCACTTCCCTCTTTAATTGTATAGTTTGGATCCTAGGATCATTCTTCACTGTGTTCTGAGGATACCATTTGCTTCTTACCTGTGCTGGATCTCATGTTTCCTGTATCCCACATTTCCCTCTTTCTTAGATTACTTTTTTGTTTTGGTGAAGCACAATCTACAGTATTTTGAGTGAAGGCTGCATGGGAAATGAATTTTTTGGGATCTTATATATCTAAAAATTTCTTATTCTACCCTCATTTTTAGAATGATAGGTTGGAGAATTCTTGGTTGGAAATCACTTTTGTCAGTAATTTGAAGGTACCATGCCATTGTCTTGCTTTCAGTATTGTTAAGTTCAAAACTATTCTGCATCCTAATTCTTTGATGTGATTTGTAATTTTTCTTTGCTACTTATAAGGATTTCTCTTATCCCCAGTGTTTTGAAGTTTCCCATTGATAGCCTTTGTGGGGATCAGTCTTCTTCCATTGTGCTGGGTGCTCAATGGGTCCTTTGTAATCCAGAAGCTGATTTTTTTCAGTTCTGAGTTTTCCAGAATAATTTAAGATATTGTCCCCTCTATTTTTTTTCTATCCTTTTGGGATTCCTGTCATTTGGAGGTTGTACCTCCTGGACCAGCCCTCTATTTCTCTTCTTTTCTTTTGCATTTCTTTGATGTTTTGCTCTACTTAATGGGAGATTTCTTTAATTTCATCCTCCAATTCTGTTTTTTTCCCCCCTATCATTTTGTTCATTTTGTTAATTTTCAGGAGTTATTTTTTTTTGTTCTTTTCCTTTTCATAGCAACCTGCTCTTAATAGATGCAATATTTTTACTGTATCTCTGAAAATTGTAATGAGTTTTTTTTTTAGGTTTGCTTCTCTCTATTGTCTTTGTTTTCCCTGTGTTGCTTTTATTTGCCTTATGATTGTTTCAATTTCTAACTTCTCTATTGAAGCCTTTCCATTAATTAATCCTAAATATGTGCTTATGGTACAAGCCAGCAGGCTAAGATACAGTATTGATTGAATGTGCTGAGCCTGCAAGTGGGACATATTAACTGTGAGAGTCATTGTGGGGTAATCTGCTTGAGCTCTTTTTTGGGTCACCTTTTATAGTTAGTATCTTTAGAGAACTCCTCCTGGATTGATGAGATTCCCTAGAGAAGATTTCTTTAATTCCTTACTTGGCTTTTAGTTGTTGGTTTTCTTCCTTTTCCTCTTCTCTCATTTGCTGTCCAATTTGCTATAGGCTAGAGAATTGGGGAAAATCTTGATTAGGATTGTTTGAAATTAGAACAATTAGATTCTGAGTGACAGCCTAAGGGACTGGTCTGTGCATAAAATGCTTTAAATGTGTGGATTTTTTGGCATCTGTTTCCATGACCCAGAAACATGTTTTTATTTATTTTGTATTCTTGAGTGTATTCTGGAAACCTAATGTATTCATGTAATAGAATTCTAAATAGATGAAGTATTAATGCAGATTGTTCTGGAGCAATTTGTTTTTTTCATAGCATTTCAGTTGATCCAGTACTTATCTAGTTGATTATAAAATGATTTATTCATTAATTTGTTCTCTGATATTACCAGTTACTGAAGTAAACAGTACTGGTCCATAATTATCATAATCTTCCTTTTAATTTTTTTGAAGTAGAGCAGTAATTTTAACTTTTCATATTATTGTAGAAAATGCACCAGCTCTCAAAAGCAATGGGATACTGAGAAATATTTCTTACTTTTGATGTTCTCCAAGGTTCATATCATGAGTTCCTGTTGATTTACAAACATTTGGAAATTTAAAGTATTCTGCATCCATTTTAGCTTTTTCCTATTCTTGTTGTTTTGCCTTCCCATATCAGAGGTGTTTGTTCTTTATTACTTTGTTTTTTATTATAGTTGAAGTTCTAGTGATAGACAAATCTTTAACAAAAATTCCATTTTTACATAAACTGTCACTTGGTTACTATGATTAAACATATGAATGTTATAATTAGGGTTTATTTAGTCATTACCTTTAAACCTATGAGATGAAAACTCTGTACACAAGGCTCATTAATTGATGATTGCTTCTTCAGAGAGTTTAAACATTCATTGTTTTAATTAAAATTTTTTATAAAATGTTTTCATAAGATGATTTTTTATTAACAGCACCTCTAATATATATAAAGCATGATCACGTAAACAAAATGTGGATTCACATACACTTTTAAAACTACACATTTTAGATAAGCTAGCCACTTCTATTTCCTTGACAAATGAAAGGGACTTTTGTTAGATTCAGCATCAACTTCGGATTTTCTGAATGACCTTGAAGAAATTGTTTACTTGTTCTATATAACACACTTTTCCTGGCTATAAAACTAAGATGAAGGTGTTAATCCTGATTCTACCAAATCTTTGCAGTATTGTAGTGATTAATGAACTCATGTTTGTAAACTGTTTTGTTCTTTGTGAAATTGGAATTCCCTAAATAGATGCTATTGTCATTAATATTATGTATCATGTTCAGCACAGTGGACTAGATAATCCATTGTATCATCTTATATTTTAGTTGTCTTTTAATTAATGAGATACTGATACTTTAATTAATGGAGATACTGATATGTTTTCTACAATCTTGTCCTTCCCTACAAATAGCAAGTGAATATTAACATGAAATATTTAAATTATACATAATTACAAGGTTCTTAAGAATTTATCAGCTTTAGGGAAAGAGAAGGAGTAAAAAATATTAAGGCTCCGGAATTTCAGCAATCATATTTGTAAGGATTGGATTATCTGTTTTATGGTATTCATAATACTTCATAGTATTAATTTTTAGCTAGTGATGATTGAGTCTTGTCAAAAATAGTATACAATGTTGAACAATCCACAAGTGAAATTGAGAAAAACAAGTACATTTAAAATAGCATTGAAAAAAGTGAAATCTTAATAAAAATGGAGTGCAAGATTGGTACACTGAAAATTACAAAACATTGTTAAAAGAAATTAAGATCTAAATAAGTGAAAGACAAGAAATATTTATAGATTGGAAAACTTAATATTATTAAAATGGCATTATTCCCCAGATTGATGTACAGATTAAACCAATTCATATAAAAATCCCTGAGTCTTTGTGTTGTTACAGAATTCAACCCAGCTGATCATTTTTTTAAATTTTTTTAAATTTTTATTTATTTATGATAGTCACACAGAGAGAGAGAGGCAGAGACACAGGCAGAGGGAGAAGCAGGCTCCATGCACCGAGAGCCCGATGTGGGACCCGATCCTGGGTCTCCAGGATCGCGCCCTGGGCCAAAGGCAGGCGCCAAACCGCTGCGCCACCCAGGGATCCCCAACCCAGCTGATCCTAAAATCACATAGACATACAAGGGACCCAGAATAATGAAACAATATTGAAGAAATGAAAGCTTGAGGATTCATACTTCTCACTTTCAAACATTCCAAAGCTACAGTCATCAAGACAGTATGGTACTGGCATAAGGGGAGGCGTCTAGATCAAGGCAATATAATTGAAAATCCAGAAATAAACCTCTACATTTGTAGTCACTTGATTTTGAACCAAAGTGTCAGGACAATTAAATGGAGAAAAGAGTAGTCTTAGTAGTTGATTGTGCTGGGACAAATGGATATGCATGAGAAGAGAATATTTGGACCCCTACCTCACACCTACACAAAAATTAACTCAAAGTTTTTTTATAGCTGAATCTATAAAATTTTTAGAATGAAACATGGGAGTCAATTTTTAGACCTTGGGTTAGATAATAGTTTCTTAAGTATTAGGCTAAAAGCACAATTCATTCATTCACTGAATATTTATTGAGTACCTCTTATGCACTTTGTTTAATAGTGTAAGTAAATAAAAATAAGTAAGTTTCAGGTGGTGATACACAACTCTAGATTTTTGAGGACTTTAAAAAATATGGTAAGTCTCTTTGACTATTAGAGTAATTTTTCTTAAAATATACAGATTGTATGTGCTTGAAAGTAAATAGAAATTTTCCTTTTTTTCTGAACTTATGGATTGTTTTTAAGTATAACTATCTGTCTTACCTTACTTAACTAGACCTTTTTTTTTTTTTTTTTTACTGATTGCTCTAGGGTTTGCAATACACATACTTATTGTCTGTCTTTAATCCATCCCTTCATGTGAAAGATAATCACTAAAGTAGGTTACTTTCATTTCCCCCTTCTTGCCCTTTGTGCTGTTACCATCTCTTATGTTTTATATGTTACAAGCCCTACAGAAGTTTGTTTTTGCTTTATCTCTCAATTCTTTTAAAGAAATTAAAAAATATGAAAAAATTTGTTTTATATTCATCTGTATTTACCACTTAAGATGCTTTTTATTCCTTTTGGTAGGTATAGGTTAGCACCTTGTAGCATTGTTCTTTTGCCTGTTTTTCTGGCAGTTCGGGTCTTTTGAAAACATTCTCTAAGCATTTCTTTAGTTGAAAACCAATTTTAGTTCTATTCTTTAAAATTTATTCATGAAAGAGAGAGACACACACACACACACACAGAGACAGAGAGAGACAGACAGAGAGAGGGAGAGATACAGGCAGAGGGAGAAACAGGCTCCATGCAGGGAGTCTGACATGGGACTCCATCCCAGGTCTCCAGGATCACACCCTGGGCTGAAGGCGGTGCTAAACAACTGAGCCACCCAGGGGCTGCCCTTTAGTTTTATTTTTAAGTGACATTTTCAGTGGATATAGAATTCCAAGGTGATAGTTTTTTTTTTTTCTTTTTCCTAAGTTAAGGAAGTTCTTCCATTGTCTTCTGACTTGTATTGTTTCTGATGAAAAGTCAATAATAACTCTTAGTATTCCCTGTGTATAATTTATCTGGTTTTTCCCTTCTCAGCACTGTGTAAACATTTCTGCTTGTCACTCATCTTTAAGGAATTTCATCATGATGTGTCTTGGTCTTTTGGGGTTTATCAATGTTTGCGATATATGGGCTTATATTTTTAACTCATTTGCTAAAATTTAAATGTTATATCTTCATATCATTTTCCCTATTTCAGAGCTCCCATGACAACTATAGTCTATTTCTCTGTGTATAGTATGTCTGATTTCTGTTTACCCAGATTAGTTCTTTCAGACTTCTTTCCATGCTTCAATCTGTACACTTTTATTGCCTTGTCTTCAAACTTACTGATCTTTTCTTCTGTTTATGTACTTTTGAGCACATCCAGTGACTTTTTCATTTCATTTTCAACTCTGTATGTTTTCCCCCTATATTTTCATCTATATTCATTATGTTCTTTGTTCCTTTAAATCCTCAAATATATTTATGCATTTATTTGAAGTCCTTATCTATTAATTCCATCATCTCTGTCATTGCTGTATCTGTTTATATTGTCTGATTTTTCTCCTGATTAAAAGTTGCATTTCCTTTCAAAAAGTAGGTCTTTTTATTTTGTCAGATTACATTACATATTTTTAACCTTTATCTTGTCTTTTGTGTCCTGTTGGTGGACAGACTTTACTTGTTGTTTACTTGGGTGAGTCTTTATGCTGGGATTTGTTTAGCTTAATTATTTTATTTTTCTCAGTAGGCTTCCTGCCCAGCAGGGAGCCCAGTGCAGGGCTTGAACTCATGATTCTGAGATCAAGACCTGATGAAGAGTCTGATGTTTAACTGACTGAGCCACACAGGCAATCCTGTTTAGCTTAATTCTAATTCTTAATCCACCCTTTCTAAGGTCCCTGGTAAGTGACATGGGTGTTGAGGGAGGTTCCTATGGGGCTCTGATGTCTTCAAGCTGGGCACACTCCAGTTGCCCTTCTTGGAATCTCACCCTACACATGTACAGGTTAGTATTCAGACAGAGAGTTAAAGAGACTCATTTATAGATTTCTGGCCTTTTTTCTCTATAGAACTACTCCTCAGTAGTTTTCTCCCCCACCAACTCCACTCATCACTGTCCTCAGCTGATGAGACCATGGTGCTCTGCTTGGGTTACCATTCCCATGCCATGCTTCAGTAAATGGCTCTAGGCAGAAACCCAAGAAGAGTATAGGGCTCACCTCATTTGTTTTATTTTCTAATGCTTCATAGACTAGAGACAGAAAACAGTTGGTCCTTATATTTTGTTCCATTTTCTACTACTTTACTCCAGGAAGGCTGGTAAAGTGCTAGTTACTCTACACTATCTGAGAATCTCTTATTATTATTATTCTTTAACTTCCTAATTTTTTGTTTCCTTAATTAATGCAGAAACTTTTCCATGTTTTTGCTGCACCACTGCATCTAGAACAAAACCCAACACATGGTAATTGCTTAATAAATATTTGTCGAATGCATTATTCAACTGATGATCTCCTTTTCTCCTTTATGTTGACATTCTTCAGTACTGAGTTCCTCCGGTTAGCATTTAAGTATGCTAATCTCTCCTTGTCTTAAATAGCTGGGGCTGGACCTGCTATCACTTAATTCTCAATCTACTCCATTCATGCTTTCACCTAGTAGTTCCCCCTCAATAGTGTTCACCAGGGTTACTCACAGGTCTCAATTGCTTCAATCAGTGGACTTTTCTTTTTTTTTTTTTTTTTTAATTTTTATTTATTTATGATAGTCACAGAGAGATAGAGAGAGAGGCAGAGACACAGGCAGAGGGAGAAGCAGGCTCCATGCACTGGGAGCCCGACGTGGGATTCGATCCCGGGTCTCCAGGATCGCGCCCTGGGCCAAAGGCAGGCGCCAAACCACTGTGCCACCCAGGGATCCCAATCAGTGGACTTTTCAAGCACTAATCTCACTTGATTTCTGGTGGCATTTGACTCTCAGAGTTTCTTTTCCCTTGACTGTCTTGAGGTAATAATTTGTACCTTTCGTCTTTCCCTTCTGGCTTTCTCTTGTCCACTTTTCTTTGCTTTTCCCAGGTAATAAATGCTGGTGATTATTGGAGTATCTTTCATGGCCTTTGACTTATCTAATTCAACACACTCTTGCTTAGCCATAAGTCAGTAACTTCAGTTATCACCCACATGCTGCTGTTTTCCAAATATTTTTTTTTCCTGGTCACACTTTCCTCTGAGCTTCAGAGTCAGGTAGACAACTGGCTGTACACTTCCTTGTCCATCAGGCTTTCAAGCTCAGTATCCCATAAACTGAGCTAATCATTATTCTTGCCTTTTTGACAGTATCATTTTTGAGATTGTACCTTCCATAACTAATTCCAAGAATCTTTTCCTAATTCTCCGAAGTGTTCGGTACTTTTCTCTCTTAACATTTAAAGCCCTTGTATGAAAATTGCCATGTATTGCTTTAGCCTTGCTCCAAAGTTGGTTGTTTCCCTAATTAGATCATAAGATCCTTGATGGCAGAAACTGCTTCTGTTGGTAGGTGTTCAGTAAGTATTTGTTGGATAAACAAATGAAGGAATGAATAAGATTCATTTGGAAGTTAATTATTTTATTGAATATGGCATGTAGTTTATTCTTCTCTCTCTTTAAAGATTTTATTTATTCATGAGAGAGAGAGAGAGAGAGAGAGAGAGAGAGAGGCGCAGAGACACAGGCAATGGAAGAAGCAGGCTCCATGCAGGGAGCCCAACATGTGACTTGATCCAGGAACTCTAGGATCATACCTTGAGCTGAACCACCAAGCCACCCAGGCATCCCTGTTTTCCTGCTCTTGAACAGTAAACACAACTAAAATGTTTTAGTAGCTAGAATGTTCTAGTAATAGCCGTGGCAGTGATGGTGGTCTTATCAGGCAGGGAGCAGTGATGAATTCAACATTATGTGGCAGCCTATGGAATGAGCGGGGTGTGTGTGCACATGCCTGTTAGATATGTACACATACACTCACACACATACAAAATCCTCCCCGAAGGAACAGTCATAATATTGAGTAATATTAGTCTGTGTTAGACAGTGGGATTGGGCCCAGTGACATGCCCTCTCCCCCTCCCAGTATCAGTGTTGTGACAGATGTTGGGGGTGAAGTGGGGAGGTGTGGATCCTTGGACTTCCTATTGTGCTGTATTTCCAGTATTAATGATGTGAGCTCTCAGGCAAACCCTGGAGCCAGAATTGCTTGGGTTTTAATTCCAGCTCTACCAAGATGTGACCTTTAGCATATTTTGTTCCTTTTGGACTTAGTTTCTTCACATGTGAAATGGGGATGAAGATCATACTCAGAGAGGAGTTGTTTGTAAAGCACTTAAAGCTGCCTGGCACATAGTAATTGCTGTTGAAGGGGATCCTTCAATAAATATGTTAAATAAATTCTTAAGGGGATCCCTGGGTGGCTCAGCAGTTTGGCGCCTGCCTTTGGCCCAGGGCGTGATCCTGGAGTCCCGGGATTGGGTCCCACATTGGGTTCCCTGCATGGAGCCTGCTTCTCCCTCCTCCTGTGTCTCTGCCTCTCTCTCTCTCTCTCTCTCTCTCTCTGTCTATCATAAATCTTTAAAAAAAATAAATTCTTAAGACCACAGTGTTGGAGGCCATTCTGTCACCTCCATTTTGCAGATCCAAATCTGAAATCCAAACAGCTGAAGTGTGACTGAGGGTTCCTCATGGAGTAGAGCTGATCTGTCTCCAAGTCACTCCCTTAACTACAACCTCCTCTTTGCTTACCATGACAGTCTCCACTTGATGTCACAAGGCAAGCTCATGCAAACAGGTGTTCTCTACCACCGGCCCTGTCGAGGATTTATACAAGAAAAGGAAAACGATAGGCACAGAGGAGTCCGTGAAATACACATAGAAAATGAGTGTTGAGAGTCTAAATTTTAGAGAATAGAGTGAGTTAGATCAGTGGTTCTTAACTCAGGCTGCATGAGAGGATCCGGACCTCTGTGGGAGGGAGCCGGTAGTTTTCAGAGCTCCACTTGTGACTCTGAGGTATAGCTGTGGCTGAGAAGAACCACTGATGTAGAGCTCACCAAGGCTTCAGTTACAGTCTTGTTCCTCTAGATTCTCTAAGAGACAACCTCATCAAAAGTAGACCTCTCAATATTTTCCTAGTGCTGGGATCTGGGGATTCTTCTTTTTTTTGTTTTTTTTTTTTTTCTGCAGCTTAATTCACCCTTGCAAACCACTATGCGCTGCTAGTCACCATGGCAAGGGAAGAGCAGAGCCCAAAGTGGTAACAAAGCCAGTGTCTGGCTCAGTCCGTTAAACATCTGACTTTACTCAGGTTCCGGATCCTGGAGTCCTGGGATCGAGCCCCACATCTCAGAGAGTCTGATTCTCCCTTTCCGTGTGCTCTTTCTTTTTTGCACGCTCTCTCTCAAATAAGTAAATCTTAAAAAAAAAAAAAAGCCCATATTTTAGTTTAAGATTTCATAGGGAAGCAGTGGCTGAATACTCAATTTGTAATTGATATGCACAGAAAATTCTGTTGCCAGAACAGGTGTTATAATGTCTTGGCTGCTCAAAGTTTTCCTTTTGCTGGCCATGGCAGTGATTGATTATGTCATTTGACAGTATTTCAAGTGGTTGCTGATGCTTAGGTTTTTACATTTTTTTTTTCAAGATCTATTTATTTATTTTAGAGAGAGAAAGCATGTGTGCAAGAAAGAAGAGGGACAGAGAGATGAGAGAGAATCCCAAGCCGACTCCACACTGAGTGCAGAGCCCAACAGGGGGCCAGATCCCAGGACCCTGACATCACGACCTGAGCTGAAACCAAGAATCAGCCACTTAACCGACTCAGCCACCTAGGTGCCCCTCAGATTTTTGCTTTTAAGAAAAGATGAATTAGCCTGGCAGGTGGAAGACTAAATGAAGAATTGAAGGATAATGAGAGGCTAGCTTTGGGGAAGGAATGTCTTTATCCTTCTTTTCAGACATTCTTTTCAGGTATTCCAGTGCATGTTTTTCTCCACAATGAGAATAGTTTCCTGATATATGATGATAATCACGATAATCACCTTTAACAGTGCACAGAGTAAGTGTCACTGGTATTAAAAGGGAGAAGTGTAACATTTTGCATTTACTTCTAGGCATATTTCCTGTGGTAAGCATGTGCACCATGGTAAATGTAGCACTTTTTTCATTCATTTAGTACATATTTATTTAGCATGTACCATTATGTGCCAGTTAAATTTTCAATGCTTGGGAGACATTTGTGAACCAAATGGACAAAAACTACGCTTTTTTTTTTTAAAGATTTTATTTATTTATTCATGAGAAACAGAGAGAGAGAGGCAGAGACAGACAGAGGGAGAAGCAGGCTCCTCACAGGGAACCCAATGCAGGACTCAATCCCCGGACCTTGGGATCATGCCTTGAGCTGAAGGCAGAAGCTCAACCACTGAGCTACCTAAGTGTCCTAAACTCCTACCCTTTCTGAACGTTTACTTAATAGCAACATTTAGAGGGGACAAAGACTAAATAATAAACATAATGAATAAATTATTTTTAAAAGATTTTATTTATTCATGAGAGACACAGAGACATAGGCAGAGGGAGAAGCAGGCTCCCTGCAGGGAGCCTGATACATGACTTGATCCTAGGACCCTGAGATCATGACTTCAGCCAAAGGCAGGTCCTCAACCACTGAGCCCCAATTAATAAATTACATAATATGGCATAAGGTGAGGAGTGCTATGGGGAAAGAAAAGAGCAGGGGGTAAGTGGTAGGGTGAGTGGCCTCCAGTTTTCAGTGCTTCACGAGGATGGTGACATTTGAGCAAAGAATTGAGAGGACTGAGGGGGTGTGCAGCGCAGTTTTTCAGGAAAGAGTGTTCTGAGTGCAAAGGATGGCAAAGGAATGTTCAGCAGGTTCCCAGGAGTTAGTAGTAGTCCATAAGCTTCAGACAGCTGTGATCCATAGAGGAAAAGCCTGGAGAGAGAACAGGAGCTTTGGCCATGAGTGCCTATGTGAGGATTTTGGTTTTTCCTTTGCATAAGATAGGAAGCCATCAGGAACGCTTGGGTCGCTCAACGATTGAACATCTGCCTTTGGCTCAGGGCATGATCCCGGGTGGGTCAGCATTGGACTCCCTGCGAGGAGCCTGCCTCTCCCTCTATGTCTCTGCTGTCTCTCTGTGTCTCTCATGAATGAATAAATAAAGATATTTTTTTAAAAAGGGAAGCCATCAGAACAAGAAGTAACAGGACCAACAGGAAAGGGCCACTGAGGCCCTAAGCTGGGACCCAGGACCAGTGCAGTTATCCAGGCAGAAGAGGGATGGGGCCAGGGTGACAAGGACATCTCTGAGGGTAGAGCCAACAGGCTTCTGTGATGGACTTATGATCTGAGAGAAGTGGGAAGTAACCCCAGGCCATGCTCATTTCTACTGAAGTTCACATAGGCTGCATCTGTTAATTTAATATGCTGATTGCGAAGTTTATTTCTTTTTCTTGTTGGGCATTTATAACATAATTTAGTATATTCTGAAAACTATACTAAGATGATTCTTCTCATTTGCCAAGTGATATCTTTACCTATTTGTATTTTGAGATTTCACATTTGATTTCAAGGATAAAAATTTTAAATAAAAGTGTAGTTCAAAAGTAATTTCAGTTCCTCGAAGTTAAATTATTTAAAATTCAATAATTATTTGGGTCATTTTGCTTCACTTAGTGCTTTACATTAAAATTTTCCTGTTTAATGAACACTTAACTCAAAAGTAAAATTTGCTAATCAAATTGTCAGACTCTGTTAAATGGCTTGTTGAAATGTTTATTTAGCAGTTATTCCTGATTTTTTAACATTGTGGAATGCCCTCTAATACATTTTTTTTTTCTTGGTAATTGTGATATGTGGCAGTAGCTAACAGTTATTTAAAAAAAAATCTTTATTACAAAACTGAGCAAAACCAACCATAATTTCACCATTCTGAGACAACTACTCTTAATAGTATTATTTCCTTTCGATCTTTATTTCTGTGCTTATTTGTATGAATAAGTGACATTTGGGGTAAATATAATTCTGTGATCTCCTCCCACCCCTGCTTAACATCAAAATAAAATCTATTCTTCCTGCTTTGATAGAAATGGATCTTGTCATTCTAAGAGCTGAGTGATTATAATGAAATTTAATGTTCAACTATTCTTAGAAATTTTGGTTATCTTCATCTCTAAAAAATTATAAATAGGATTGCCATTAAAATAACGGTGCATAAAAATCTTTCTTGTATTTTGGATTAGTTTCTTAGAGTACATTCCTAGAAGTTGAGTAGTTTGGAGAGTAGAAACCTTTTTGATGATCTTTATGCATATTACAGTGTTGCTTTCCAAATATTATATGAATAAAAATAATAATAGTTATGATAGTCATCATAACTGAGCTCATAACTGAGTCATCATCACAGCTGAGCTCTCAGTTGTGCCAGGCAATACTCAGTACTTCTGATGTTTCCTTTCACTAAGTCTCACTAAATCCAAGAATCCCGTGTGTGTGTGTGTGTGTGTGTGTGTGTACGCTTTTTTCCTGCTTTACTGCTAGAGAAACTGAGCCCAGAAGGATGATAAAGGCAGAGCCCAGGATTCGTGGTTCCTGTGGTCTGTCTCCTCCAAAGCCCCTGCTTCTCCATTTGCTAAGCTGTGTGGCTTTCCCGGGCATGATAGCACCATATCCATTCAATCCTAGGTAGCTACTCTTGTAAAATTCCCATTTAAAAATCTAATTTTCTACTAAGACATATTTTTTTGTTTGGGTTTACTTGTCAATATTAATGAAAAGTTACTTATATACATATTAGCCCTTTGTATTTCTTGTTTTGTACATTGTCTTTTCATGATCTCAACTTGTTATTAACTTGCTATGACTCTTTTTACATTGAGGAAATTATATTGTATCATATTTATTACAGACATTTTGTTTCCAGGTTTGTGGTTTGCTTTTCATTTTAAGTTAGTTTGATTGCAAATTTTGAGTTTGGTAGAAAATATGGTCAAAGTAGATTAATTGGTTTCCTTTATGATTTCTTCTGTTGCTTTGAAACATAGAAACGTCATCCAGAAAGTTGATATTTATATCTGCATTTTCCCTTAATTATGAGATTTTGTTTGGAATTGTGTTAAACTTATAAATCAATTTGGGAATAACTGACATTTAAAAAACAGTCTTCCCATGCATAGCAAATCTCTTTATTCAAATCTCTGTCATTTTTAGTGTCTTTTAATGAAGACTTAAGAGTCATGTGGCTAAAAGATAAAATTATAGCAAACAATATAAAGAAAATATTAGTATTTTAGAAATGAAAAGGAAAGAGCTGGACAAGAGAGTTTATCTGTTCCAGAGCACATGTCTACAGACTCATTTTCTAATGGAGTTTGTATGTTTTTACTCTAATTTCCAAGAATATTTTTTTTTCTGCAAGAGATTTACAATAGACATTTTTGCATCTCATAAATTAAATATGGTGCATAATTTTCAATTGTGTCTTGGGTTAGGTTTTATATGTTAATTTGTATATTCTGTTAATGAAATAAGAGAAAATATATAGTTAAAACTTACATTTGTAGGAAATTTACATATCCATCAGATTAGCTTTAGCTTCTTTCACTAAGAAGTACATGTGGTTTAAACAAGGTAGAGGTTTATTTCTCTCTTAAATTTTGAGAGATAGGTGGTCCAGGGCTGATATGGTGAGTCCACCATCACTAGGATTCAGGCTCTGAGTGATTCACTGCTTTATCTTCCACAATGTGTCTCTTCTTGGTCCTAGATGGGTGCTGTTGCCCAAGTGTCATATGTCTCCACGTGCAGGAAGGAGGGGAACAGAAGAACACAGGATGAGTAGCATATGCTCAGCTTTCTTTGAAGGTTTCTGAAAGCTTCTTTACAGTCCTTACACTGCATTTTGTTGGCCAGAACTCTAGGCCCATGGGACAAGATGCAGTGTCTTGTGCCCAGCTGAAAATCAGGAGTTAATTTACTAAGGAGAAATGGGAGAATGAATATTGGGCTAATTAAGTAGATGTCTCTGCTCCAGCTCATTTTTATTTATCTAGGTCTATATCTGTCTCTTTCTCTAACATTTATTTTATGTACAATTAAAGGAAAGGCAACATTTCTAATATTAATTTAAAAAATAATTCTTTATGCTGTTTTCACCCCTGAATGCAAAGTTTTATGATGAAGCATTATTGGACTTGGAAGGTACCTTTGATACTATTTAACCCTGATGTCACCCAGTATATTCTGTGGGCAAGGAAGGTGGGTGAGACAAAGGGAAGGCTGGACTTGTTTGGGAAGAGTTCAGACCTGGAATTGTGAATTCTCATTCTGCTTTGTTGTGAAAGTGAGCATGTCTTGGACTGAGTGCTGACTTTTACCTCTTGGGACCATCCTGAGAAATAGTCCCACAGGAGGAAAGACTTACATATTTTAGGAAAAGAACATTCTTCTCTATTCTGTCTAAATTGAATTTAGAAAGAGAGATATTTCTGACTGGCAAGATTCTGGAGGGCAAATAGTGCATCCTTATGAATTGCTTGGCACAAATCCATGTACATAAGGCCCTTAATGTTTCTAATGGCAGTGTTACGATAATGGCAGCACTGAAACTATGTTTAATTTATAGTTTCGACTCTACTTGTAACTTCATGAATGATTTCATTTAAGAATACATAGTATACAGTTAAATGCTAGATAATTTATTTTTTTAATTTTTTTTTTATGCTAGATAATTTATGCTCAGAGTTGTGTTTTTGATAAAATTGTGTCCTCTGAGGATGCCTGGGTGGTTCAGCTATTGGGTGTCTGCCTTCGGCTCAGGTCGTGATCCTGGGATCCAGGATCAAGTTCCACATCAGGCTCCCTGCAGGGAGCCTGCTTCTCCCTCTGCCTATGTTTCTGCCTCTCTCTCTGTGTCTCTCATGAATAAAATAAAATCTTAAAAAAAAATTGTGTTCTCTATAACTTAAAACTGAAACAACAGGTAACTTTCTTGTTTTTATATTTGAGTGTCATTTCAGAATTGTGTAAAAGTTTGGCCAAAAAACCACATTGATATAAATTTTGCTTTGCACATTTTGCATTGTTTTTCAACTCGCTTGATTTTATAAATCACTTGATTTTCCGAATTACAAGTTAGAATTGACACTAGAACAATATTGGTTTGAATGGCGTGGGTCCACTTATATGTGAATTTTTTTGATAGAGTACAATACTATAAATATATTTTCAAATCTTTATGATTTCCTTAGAAACATTTTTTCTCTAGCTTTATTGTGAGAATAAAATTTATAAAACATACAACATACAAAATATGCATTAACCAACTGTTTATGTTATCAGTAAGTCTTCTGGTTAATGGTAGCCTATTAATAGTTAAGTTTTGGGGGAAATGAAAAGGTATACATGGATTTTTGATTACCTGAGGGTTGGCCCCCCAACTCAAGGATCAACTGTACTTGATATTACAAATGCATCTGTATTACAGCCTCAAAGATGTAAATCACCTTATTTTGACAAATTTTTGAAAATTGAAACAAAGCTAATGAAAAATAGTGTTCACCATGTTCATGTAGTATAATTAGAAGGGCTTTCTGCACATGTAATTATTTCATTATTAATTGTTATAATTCATTAGATGAGAACTAAAGTATTAAGTCATTAATGCAAAAACTTGAAAAAATAAGAAAATTTTAGAACTCCTTTGTTCTTTTAACTTGAATATATTTTCTTGTTTTGGTCTACTTTCAAAATAGGCACACACATTTATGTATATGCCTACATAATGTATATTATATAATATGCAGATTGTACATATTATATATTTTTACATTGCATTTTGTAATATATACATATTATATAAACTATACATATTATACATTTATACTATGTTTAAACATACATGCATCTACATATAGTATATTACAGGTGTATGTAGACACAACCCTTGAATGGAAGCTACCTATGTCAAACCACATCCTGCTTGATGACATGTATTTTATATTCTCTTAACTCAAAACTTCTATATTTTGAATTTAGTTTCCATAGGCTAATAATTGAAAGTACAATAAGCAATTTTTAAAAAATTTTTAAAAAATTAATATATTCATGAGAGACACAGAGAGAGAAGCAGAGACACAGACAGAGGGAGAAGCAGGCTCCATGCAAGGAGCCCGATGTGGGACTCAAAGCCAGGAATCTGGGATCATGCTCTGAGCCAAAGGCAGGCGCTCAACTGCTGAGCCACTCAGGTGTCCCAACAATAAGCAATTTTTAAGTGTCTAACTTTAAAAGGCTGTTTTATACTTTAAGAAATAAGGAAATAGTTGTCAAACCATCTATGAAAATACTCCTGATTTCTAAATGAAATATTTTTAGAGCTTCCATGACCTCCTAAGGAAGTCATTTTCTAGTTTACTACTAACAATACTTTTGCAAAGTGTTCTAAAAATATATTAATTAGGGTATAATAGCCTTTCGAATGAGTTATTACGGGTTTGTATAAATGATAATTTGAAAAAGTTCATGAAGTCTAGTGTGAAGAACTATGGTTATTGCCTGACAATTAACAATTTGAAATATATCTAGTTTTATACATTTGTACTTTAAAAGAAATTGATACAAAATCACTCAAAGAAAAGTACTTTTTTAAGGATTCATTAACTGTAATGGACTTCATTACCCATAATTTGGGGACACAAGAAAGCATTCACCGTTAAGAGCTGTGACATGCCATGTTGGGTCACATCAGCCTGCTGGTAGCTCTCTGATGTTGACTATCAGAGGCTTTTTGGTTGGGGAGGTTGGTAGGGAATGCTTGCCTTTGCTATGTCCTCTCAGAGCATTGGGGTTACAAGGCAGCAGCCCTGATTATCTTTTGTGACCTGTATTGTATATATCATTTCTAAGTGAGTGAAAAGTCTTAGTGAGCCTACTTAAATTTTTAGTCTGAATCATTTCTAGAAGGAGCTTACTCCTAAACCCCTGAATGAACAGCAGCAACTGCTCTGGCAGTCAGGAAACTAGATCTTTGGTTTGTAATAGGAGTGCCCCGTGCCTCAGTCATGTTCATTACATAAAATTTTGGTTATGCCCATTTTACTCTTGTACTTGTAGAACACTAATGTTTTTAATCTATCTCTATATGGGCCTCATATCCTCTTAATTATGTTAGCTTATTTTTGATGTCCTCCATCTCCTCTTGAGTTGAACCTGTGTGGATTCTATATAGCATCAGAGGTAGAAAGGCACCATGGTTCTTTAGAAGAGGAAGTCAAGTAATATTCTGTGTTTCAAATACTCTTCCTGATGATACTCATCACTTTTGCATGCTTTCAGCAGGAACTTACTTAGTCTGTTTCATTAGGAAATAGCCCCGACCACTTAGGGAGCCACGAATGTGTCATCTTTCATGACTCATAGCTCGGGGCCTGTCATCTCTGGAGTATGTTGAGTTATTATCTTGAGTGTGTTACCTGCAAGTTGTTGGTGTTGGTACCCACCACTCTCCTGACAAGGCTCTCAGCTTTTTTTATGTTACATGGTCGATTAGCTTTGAATTTTACCACCACCAAATGCTTTCTTTTTCCTAGCACATCTGGAGAATTCCTTGTGCGTTTCTTCTCCTAGGTCATCATTAAATAAGACCATTTTTCTAGCACCTGACACTACAGCTGAAATTGCTCTTTCCAGAAAACAGACTCCCTGTTATTATGCTACCTTGAGCCAGGGACTAAATGTTTTTTCTTAGTCTAAAGGTAATTCATTTTGTTGGTTCATTTTTGTGCCCTTTCTCGTTTTAGTGGAAAAACCTACCAAGGTGTTTAAAGAACCAAATTAAGTTATAGTTTTAGGCCATTTCTTATCAAAACATCATTTATCTTTCAAAGTATTTTAGTGAGCTATTATGATACGTGTGTTTGTATTTATAGTACTATTTTTGCCTAGAAGATAGGCTCGGTTCTACCCAGTAGTCTTATGAGGCAAGGAAAATACATTTCTTTCTTTCTTTCTTTTTTTTTTTTTTTTTTTTTGTATTTTAGGAGACTAAGACTGTCAACTATCCAGAATATATAGGAAGAGGAAAAGATTAGGGTAGGGAGGTAGGAGATATGAAATGTGAGTGTCTGTGGAAAGAGTCTAAAAATCTGCCAATATTCTGAAGAGGGGAAAGGCTTCTTCCTGTCTCCCAGGTCTGAATCCAGAGGCCAAGAATAGGACAAAGTAAGTGAAAGAGTACTTAAGGTGCTAACTTAAATGGAAAATACATTTTTTGGGGGTGAGTAATTAGTTTTATACTCTCCTTTCTAGAGAAAAATTTTATACTCTCCTTTCTCTAGTGCATATTAGAAATTCTTAAAAGTGTGAGCCTTCTATGTTACTACATATCTTGGAATTTATTACATATCTTGGAATTTATTGTAGGAAATACTAACAATCATAGGCAATATCTCTCTGTTGTGTGCCATGTTTTGGGCACTGTTGTAAACATTTTACATATTTTAACTTATCCATCTCACCATAACCTTGTGAGGGTAGTACTGTGGTGTTTACTTTTTTTTTTTTTTTTTTTTTTTTGGCTAAGAGACTTTTGTAGTATCACAGAGCTAGTGTGTGGTAAAGCCAGAATTTTATTTTGCCTCTGTTATATCCAGAGTAGTGTGTAAAAAATAAATAAAAGATTAAAAAATTTGAATCTTCTTATATTTCCATGCATAGAAATTTCTATTAAATAAGGGAATCCTATAATTCTGTGAGGATATTAAAAAATCAAGTTGTAGAAGATACTTTCCATAATGCTAAATCTGAAATAAGTATAATACTATTTTAATAGAAAGAGTATTAATGCACATATATTGGAATATAAGTATTATATGAATTAGGAAAACACCTGACAGAATAATGTACTGATTACCCTGGATGTTGGGATTATTGGTGATTTTATTTGTGTGTGTGTTTTTCTATTTACTAAACTTTTTTCCATTGAGCGTATGATTCTGGGTTTGGGGAAAAAAGTTATTTAAAATTATTTTAATTAGATTAAAAGTTTTACTTATAGTTATGTTCTTGTCATTGTGCTAGTTAAAGTAAGTAAAGATACTAGATATCAAGTTATCAGAATCTTTTCTGGAGCCTTTCTTGTGGATGTTAGATTTATTTCCTATTTGTCTTTTAGCATAGTTGTCTTGTAAATGGCATGGCTTCAGGATTTTGACCAAGAAATTCATAGTTTCCTTCTGTGTTCCTCTATAACATCTGGATAAATACTGTCTGGTTCCACTGATTTTCTGTATACAGTTTGTCAAGAGTTAAGAACTCTCATGCCCTGTTTAGATAGCCATTGTATGGTATTGCATTAGTATGGTAATCATAATAACAAAGCTCTTTGTAAAACTTTCTGTATGTTATTTGACATGTTTGAATGTACCTCTCACCCTGTCAAAGAAAATGGATTGGATCTTAAGGGGATGGTTTGTTGATTTTGGGTTTCAGTGTGAGTTTCTCACCTTATTTCAAAAGCAGTTGAAGCAAATAGCCCAGGATGTACTATAGTTCTGATACATTTGATTCCCTTAGTTTACAATTCACTTTGGCTATGAAACTTGCCCCAAGGTTTCCAATAAAAACTGAAACATTAAGCCTACTCTTTGTTGTTACTCCTGTTCAACTGGGCATGTTGAATGTTTATCTGACCAATTTACCAACATTTAAAGAACCATTTAGGTTTGGATATCATGTCCGTAATAGCCTTTTGGCCTGTGTGCTTTCTTATTTGACCTTGTGCTGCCCTAGTTGTTAGCAGATTCGTTTCCTGTTGCTACCATAATAAATTAGCACAGACAGCAGCTCAAACAACACTTATTTATTATTTTACAGTTCTGTAGTTCAGAAGTCTAGGTCAATATGGCTCAACGAGAGTCTCACAAGGCCCAAATCAAGGTGTCAACAGAGCTAAGTCCTTTTTTGAAAGCTCTGAAGATGAATCTGCTTCCAAGCTCATTTAATTCACATTGTCTGACTTCAGTTCCTTGAGGTTGTAGGCCTAAAACCATTTCCTTGCTGGCTTTCGGTGGGGGCTGATCTCTGCTCCTAGAGGCTGCCCACATTCCTTCTCATGGAAACAAGAGAAACATGGAAAACCATTTGGCTCTCTCCAGAAACAGCAGCTCACGTCCCATTCAAGGGAATCTTCTAGTTCCCTTCCGTTGCATCTCTGTTCTTTAAGATTAGATTAGGCTCACCCATAATCCAGGATAATCTCCCCATTATTCCACAAAATCCTTTTTGGCTTGTAAAGTAATATATTAATAGGTTTCAGGGGTTAGGGCATGACTGCCTTTGGGTGCTGCTCTTTTAACACAGTGAGCCTGTTTGTTCTCTTATAAACCTGTTCTCACATAACCATTGTGTTAGTCACAGTAACAGGCCCCAGAAATTAAGAGAATCAGTCCTGACACAGGAGTTGGTAAAAACTTGTAGAGGATTTATGATAAACACTTATGTTGGTATTTTATGATTCTTAAAGTAACACTGGTAGAGATGGAAAATAAGGCTTTATACAGAAGGAAGCACTGAAGTGGGTCCTTTCAGGGTATTTTGGGTTTTGATATTTTAAGGATTGAGGAGTTAATAGAAGGCAGGAAGCACTTGATCACCCGAATGAATACAGTGGAGGATTGGGCATGGTGTGTTGGTGTGGCAGTGAAGGGGTTACTTTGACTTAAATAAGAGTACCAGGAAGTAATATGTATTCATGGTAGAAGGGTTGGTCGGGAAATGGAATTTAGGTATAATTTCCAAAATGGGAGACCACTTAGTTGTGGAGTAAGAAAGTAGTATGAGGAAATTAGTAAAAAATTAGTGTTGGAGTGATATGCAGGATGGATTGAAGGTGAAGGAAGGTGGAGTTAGGACTGTTGGTCAGGTGCTGCAGTTACCTGAGCACAGAGTCCCCAGTCTGGACCATTATCATCAAGCCCTTCTTACTTTGGTCATCTTAAATATCGGTGTCATGAGACTTATGATTTTAAGACAGAGGATACTTCATTAATTCCTTCATTGATGGTACTTTTGGTATTACTATATATAGTAAATCACTCTCTCTCTTTCTCTCTTTGTTAAGGCTGTGATGTTGGTAAGAGTGATGAACTTTTCTCCTGTGTCAGACTTGTAATGCTTCATATACTTTTCTAATAGTTGTCTTCAGAACACATTCAGGATAGAAAGAATTGCTTTTTCTATTTGAATATGAAGAGCTGAAATTGAGAAATCTGAAGTTATTTTATGAAGATCATTCAGCTTGTCAGTGTCATAAGTAGAAGCAAAATTCTGTGCTTTTTTTAAAAATTATTTATTCAAAAAAAAAATAAAAAAAAATAAAAAAATAAAAATTATTTATTTATTTATTTATTTATTTATTTATTTATTTATTTATTTATGATAGTCACACAGAGAGAGAGGCAGAGACACAGGCAGAGGGAGAAGCAGGCTCCATGCACTGGGAGCCCGATGTGGGATTTGATCCCAGGTCTCCAGGATCGCGCCCTGGGCCAAAGGCAAGCGCCAAACCGCTGCGCCACCCAGGGATCCCAATTCTGTGCTTTAATTCTGATCCAATGCCATCTCCCTGCAGCTCTCCTTAGAGATAATTTGAGTGAATCTTCAGATGCACTGCTTAAACTAAGCTGAATAATCTTCCTGCTAAATAAATAATGTATATATTTACTAGTTTTTAAAGACACAACATATGTGAGGCGTACAATAAATACTTTGGGGTCCTTGGATGCAGGGACTTGAATATCTTGCTGTCCCAGTACTTATTATGAAGTTTAAGAAGGAGCCATGAATGCTTATTAAATCATGATTGATGATTGAGATCATCTGGGCTGACCTTTGGAGGTCTTCTGATTCTCTTCTAAACTGCCAGAGGCCTAAGGGCCAGTGGACAACCTGGGGTAACCGCACTCTGGATCACTGATGTTTGTTTGGGGTCCCAGCTCAAAGGCTCACAATGCCCTTTGTAAAACATGGTCTTGTTTTAAAATATTTTTTTAAATCCTTTTTGGGGAGATCGAGATTCACAAGCATTCATAAGTGTTCATATCAGAAAGTATAAATAGGGGACGCCTGGATGGCTTGGCAATTGAACATCTGCCTTAGGCTCAGGGCGTGATCCTGGAATCTGGGATCGAGTCCCACATTGGGCTCCTTTCAGGGAGCCTGCTTCTCCCTCTGCCTCTTTCTCTGCCTCTCTCTCTCTGTCTGTCTCTCATGAATAAATAAATAAAATCTTTAAGAAAAAAAATGTAAATAGCCTTTTCTAAGGAGATCTGATTAATTTGTTAAATTCAGACTAGCATTTTAGACATGATTTCACTAAAGGTTACAGGCACTCTTTGGCTCTAAAATTTCATTTCAAAGTAAGAGGTCCCTAAAGGCTAGTTTGACTTATTTAATTATACGATACAGAACTCGGGTATTAGTTTTATAAAAACCCTCTTCAAGGCAAATTTGTAATTTAATACAAAGTGGTAAATTGGTATACCTTTAACATTTGTATCATGAGACAAATGATGTAGATCAGGATTAAGTGAAGGGAAAAATTTTTTATGGTATTACATTTAAATTAAAAATGACAATATTTGTATAGTTTTGAGAAAATTTGAAAATGTGAAATCTCCTAAGAAACTGTATAAGCAGTTGACCTGAATGACATAATTTTAACTAGCCAGAAAATGCTGCAAAAGCATTTGTAAATCATAAATGAAATCTCATGTTTTCTTCTCAGTTAACAGTTTATGTGTTTCTATATATAGTGAAGTGTCTAGGACTGGATCCTGGAGAATGTAGTCTGTGCTGTGACATGCCTTCTAACTTGGTGGGGGAGGATACACAGAGACCTAGGACAGAGATTTCTGAGGTGGCTTACTCTGGGCCCAGAGTACTCAGCAGAAAGTACTCGGTGCAAAGAAGTATTGGATTAGTGAATGCAAGTGGCCCTTTTTTATAATCTTGTCTGCCTGATGAATAGCTACCCATCTTTTGAGGTTATTAAAGATGTATAAGAATCCTGGAGAGAGTCATTTTTGATCCTTCACCATGTTTATCCCTGATAATATGCAGATATCACAGCATTGACAATAACCCAGTGGATAACAGTGCACCAGAATGAAAAATACAAAATGGGCAGGCCTTGGGTGCCTAGCCTCCCAGAGCAGGAGAAAAACTTGTTAAGTATCAGAAATCAGAATTATCAAATATTAAGTAAGCTGTGTTGGTTGTTAACAACCAGTCAGACTTTTGATTTGCAACAATGTGAAAACTACTTTTTGTTTTCATCAAGCTTGAAGATAAAAGCAAAAGAAAATTAGAAACCTTTAGCTCAGACAGGAGTTAGTTCTGCTCCAGTAATTATAATGTATTTCTCCCCCTCCCCCACCCTTCTCCTCTCTCATCATGTTTTTTGCTTTAGCAGGTGCCTAATAAATGTTCAAGAATACTGTGGGGAAAACATTCTAGTTCAAAGGAAACTGTCTTTATTGTATTTGCTGTTATCATAAATTACTGTATTTCTAAAACTTTCTTTTACTTTGCATCCCCTTGCAAAACTCCACTTCCATTTCATCAGGTTTGTCCGATGGTAGGCTTGTGAGTTTCTGGAATAAAGCTCATTCACTTGCACAGCTGAGAATTAGACCATTGTTTTGTGTTCCCCTCTATAGGAAACATGTCCTCCTCCCTTTTACCAGTTGATGGCCTCCAAATTTTGTCACCTGTAATTCACTTATCTACACAAGATCAATTTATTCATTTGTTCAGTAGGTATTTATTGAACAACTAGTAGGAACCAGGAATGATTTTAGGTATGGGGATAAAGCTGTTTTATCATTCAGACATGGTTACCTGCCCTTACAGATAGAACAGTCCAATAGAGAAGGCAGATGATTGGATCAATAATTAGAGTGTAATGTGATAGAAGTGTCATAGGGGACAGATAGAGGACTGAGGAGGTTTAGGAAAAGAGATAATGGAAAACCTTTGATATCAGAAAGCTCTTTGAAACATATAACCTATCAGTGTCAGTTAAAAAACAACCAAAACCCAAAATACCCTTAAAGTTTCCAAATTGCAATCTGTTATGAGTATATGTTGCCAAGATAATTGAGTAGACATTTGACTTAATAAAAAAAGGTGAAAAGCAAATACTAATTTTCTTTATATATTTAAAGGAAGAAATACTATCTGGTGGATAATCAGAAAGATGCTTTCATTTGGATACTGAAAAAGCATACTTTATAGCAGTGTTTCTCAAACTGTGATGGACTGTTTTTTCCTGTTTTATCTTTATTTTTTTATTTTTAAAGCGAGCTCTGTGCTCAATGTGGGGCTTGAACTTACGACCCTGAGATCAAGGGTTGCATGCTCTATCAATGGAGACAGCCAGGTGCCCCTGACTTTTCTGTCTTAAAAGTTCTGCTCCATTGCGGACTGATTAATGGTGTTTCAGCACATGATTAGTATGTAGCTCACACCATGTGGAACTCAAACTGACATACTCTGATCAGATTCACTGAAGTGTCACAGCAAAGTCAAATTGCCACAAAGTTTCTAAGTGTTATTCTTACTTTTGTTCTGACAGTGTGCAGACTGGCACCAGTGCTAGGTCACATTTTTGAGCAGCAGTTCTGCAGTGTAACTGGATGATTAATTTCATCTATATTCTAACAAATAATTTAAGTCTCTTGGCTCTAATGTTGTCATCACTAGCAGTCTTATGGTTATGCATTTGGTTTTCTACTCATTTTCATGACAAACATTTTACCGTGATTGTGGGTCTAGGCCCTGCTTTAAACTGAGAACTAGGTATCTCTGCGCATCTGTCTCCTCCAGGTCTGCCTTCTCATCCTGGCCTGTGATTCTATCACAGGGATTGAAATCCTGCAGTGCCGGACCTGAGCCTGTATGGTCAGTGCATCAGCCTTGTTGGTAACATTGATTGACTCATTCATTCAATAAACATTGCCTGAGAAGATGATTTTTGAGCAAAAACCTGTAAGAAGGAAGGGCAAAAACTAAGTAGAGATGTGAGGGAAGGACTTTCCAGAAAGAAGGAACAGCAAAAACCATAGCTCTGAGATATGAGGGGTGAGGTCAGGGTACTACAGTGTGTAGGGCCTTCTGGAGCATTTTATTTATTTTTATTTTTTAATTTTTTAAAAGATTTTATTTATTTATTTATGAGAGACACACACAGAGAGAGGCAGAGACACAGGCAGAGAGAGAAGCAGGCTCCATGCGGGGAGCCCAATGTGGGACTCAATCCTGGGTCTCCAGGATCAGGCCCTGGGCTGAAAGTGCTGCTAAACTGATGAGCCACCTGGGCTGCCCGTTCTGGAGCATTTTAAAGACACTGGCCTTTATTTGGAACAAGTGGGCAAACTATTGGTGAACTCTGAGTAGAGGAGAAATTGTAAGATCTTACTTAAATTTTAACAGTTATACTGGTTGCCATGTTGAGAACAGAGTGAAAGGACAAGGATGGAAAGAGGAAGGTCAATCAGGTGATTTCAATGATGTACAAGAAAGATAGGGAGATTGTTGGGCCATGTGCAGTGAGCAGTAGAAATGGTGGGAGAAGATGTTTGGATCTATATTAAAGGCTGTGTCAACAAGATCTGCTGACAAATTAGATACAGAGTGTGTGCACGTATACACATGCCCATATACGGATGTGCCTGTAAAAGAAAAAAAAAAAAAGGGCCAAGGATGACCTCAGCATTTTTGACCTGACAAGTTATGTTTCTGTCCACTGACATGGAGAAACTGAGAGCAATAAGTTAAAGGGTGACATATTTGCTGTGAGACATCCCTTAGTTATCCAGGCATTTGGATGTACAAATCTGAGTTATGTTCTGGAGAGGTCCAGGTTAGGGAAGAGAATGGGAGATCATCAAATAACAAAAGGCTTTAAGGCCACCAGGAGTGGACATAGTACAAAGGGAGTGCATGAAGGTGGACCAGAGAGGAGGTCTTTTTTTTTTTTTTTAAGATTTTATTTATTTATTCATGAGAGACAGAGAGAGAGAGGCAGGCAGAGACATAGGCAGAGGGAGAAGCAGGCTCCATGCAGGGAGCCCGATGTGGGACTCGATCCAGGGACCATGGGATCATGCCCTGAGCCGAAGGCAGATGCTCAACTGCTGAGCCACCCAGGCGTCCCAAGAGGAGGTCTTTTGAATTGAACACTGGATTCTCCAATATTTAGAGATTTGGGTGATAAAGAGGAAACAAGGAGATTGGACGGAGCAACCAGAGTGGCAGGAGGAATACGGAGGATAGTGTCCTGGGAGCCAGGGAAGAAAGGTCAGTTGTGCCAACTGCTGCTGAGTCTAATGAGGGGACAGTGATGCTCAAATATTGAGCTTGGCCTTATTGGTGTAGGCCCAGGAGGAAAAATCCAGCTGAGAGGGAGAAGTCAACAATAGGAAGAGAGAGAGAGAGAGAGTAGAATTGCTGGAATTATGTTTTGTTTTGTTTTTTAAAGATTTTTATTTATTTATTCATGGGAGACACAGAGGCAGAGACACAGGCAGAGGGAGAAGCAGGCTCCCTACGGGGAGCCTGATGTGGGACTCGATCCTGGGACCCTAGGATCACGCCCTGGGCTGAAGGCAGACGCTCAACCACAGAGACACCTGGGTGCCCCTGGAATTATGTTTTTGATCTCAGATGCAGGTGTTGGCCTTGGATGGGAGCATGGCCAGTTTGAAGCAACAGGAGGAAGGGCAGATATACAGGTATGGACACAGGCAGATGGGTAGAGGTCATGCATACTTATGCAGGCCTCTCCTGATGGCATATTTTCTCACAGAAACAGGAACAAGCCACCAATAAGGTCTGAGGAGAGGGGTCTATGATTTTCATCTAGGGGAGTGAGAAGGGACATAGAGCAGAGGGTGGGATTCCCAGGCAGCATGGGGGCCCAAGTGAAGTTTCTGGTCATGAATTTAAAGGGAGCCCAGTTAGTATGATTGTGTGTCTTTCTCCAAATACAGTCAGTTTCCTGGGAACAGAAGTGGCGTTGACACATAAAAGGGAGCAGATTATTCTTGTAACCTAGAGTCGACATCTCCCCATGGATTCAAGCCACCAGGAGTGGGTTCTGGGCACATTGGGTCATTTTCTTCTGTCTCTGCCTTCTTTCATCTAGTAAATTTGTATTGGGCAGATTGCTCATTTGTGCTCAGGAAGAAACCTCTTCACTCTAAGTTTGTTTAGCCCCCATGTCCTTTTCTTATCTTCTGAGAGGTTGATGGTGTACTGCATTCACTGCCTTGATAGTCTGTAAGTGTGGCTGTTTGCTGAGTGGAATTAACTCAGTAGTGTCCTGTGGCATCAGCAAGCTGGAGAATGCTTTTGTAGCTGCTATATGTGCAGTATCCTTCTGATTGCAAAGGTCTTTATTCTTGTATCAGGCCAGGATTAATTCCTGTCACCTCTCTTTTCAGGTCACACATGTCTGTAAAGGGATGGCTTCTGGAATAGGTAGTATCAACATGGAAGCCACATGAAGAGTTGGTCTTCCAGTGGCTTCCCCTATATGCCCTGTTATTTCCTATTTCGGTTGCTTTGTGGATGACTTCTTCTCCCTGGAATTCCCTAACTCACTATTCTCTGGTCAAAAAAAGCCTATCACATTTAATGTAATAATTTTTTCCTATGTAATTTTGTTCACTTAAGTAAAATTCAAATTTTACCAAGGACTTAAAATGGGGTTGGGATAGAGATTAATGAGACAGTAAAATACCCCTGCTAACAAATAATTCACATTACGGCTTTATAGAATTTTTATTTTTACCATCCAATTTTACATTATAGGACTTATCACAGGCTTTGTTATCATTCCTATTTCACTATAAACTGGCAATATTTTTCATCTGTTGGAGAAAATTTGTAAAGTCAGTGTTTGCACCTATGATTTTGCAACTTCCATTTAATAATGGTTGTTTTTAGACTGAAATTTTATCAGCCTTTTTTTTTTATACCCTGTATTTTCCCCATATTCAGTAATGTGAGTATATGTATTCTGTATATATTTGGATTTTTTCCCACTGTCTGCAGATAGTTATTTGGTGGAATTTTTATTTTTAGTTGCTATACTTTCCTCCATCACTTTGCTCAAGAATGCTGGATGAAATGGTTGCTTTCATTTCTCTTTTTCACTGTCATGATTGTTTCTTGCAGTCCCATTTATTTTTGTCAGGTTTTCCTTCATGCCATCAATCTGTCTCATTTGTGTACTGGTTCCTTCTTTTTCTTTTTTTCACGGCTGCATAGAACCATAGATGGTCTTTTATTTGCTTGATTTTCATTCTTGATGCACATATAAACCACTAGACTATGCATTTTTGAATCCTATGTATGTCTTCCAGATTTAGCTTTATATTATTATGAAGATATTTGTCATTTGGGCAGGTCTGAAAGTCTTTATTTTTGAGACTTTGCTTACCTTTTTTTAATGTTCACGTGGCAGGTTGTCAGTTAAATTGCTATAAATCTATCTTCAGTTCTAGGATTCTATAATTACATAAATTCTATTCTTAATGGTACACCTCTGGTCTGGTGGTCTGGTCTTGATGTTGCTAGTAGTCACCAACTCAGTTATTTTGCTCTTTATAGTGACTCTACGTCTTTAGATGCTTATATTTCTCTCTCACAAAAGTTTGTTACGTATACATTTATGTTAATGTGTCACTTTATCAAATATTTATGAAATGCCCACAATGTGTTAGGCACATAAGTAACGGTAGTACCACGATGAATATGATGCCCCTGTAAGAATTACATTCAGTTGTGGGAGACATATAGCACACGGTAAATTCATTATAGAGCTACAGATAGTGTGTGAAGACAGAGCTGAAGACATGGGATGTGGTGAGGGTAGGCCTCTTGAGAGAGGTGCTGTTCAAGTACCCTCATGCACGAGTCCCTGCCCTTGTTCCAATCTTTGTTCAAGTAGAGACCTAATTAATGTCATGCAATAAAGGACATTTTAGGGAAGGCAGCAGCAGGTGCAGAGGCCCTGGAGCAGAACTAGCATGGAGTGTCTGAGGGGCTGGACGGTGGTCAAGCCGGGGGCAAGTAGAAGAAAGTGAAGTTGCAGATACAGCAGGGGCCAACCAAGGGCCTAATGGAGCATAGTAAAGAGTTTGGATTTTATTTAAAGTGGAGGATTGGTCCTTAAAGTAGAGGATTTTTAGTAGAGAAGGGTTGTGAGCTTATTTGCTAAACAAACAAAAAACCGAAACACACAAAAACAAGATTAGTCCCTTTCATAACCACAGTAGAAACCTCTGAATCAGGAAATGAGTGTTAATATGGCACCATGTGTTCTGTCCATAGACTGTGTTCGCATTTCAGTTTCCATCCCAACTCCTCCACTGACCCCCTCACCCCAATTTCCCATCTCCTTTCTGCTCCTCTGTCCACATGCTATGTCTTGTTGGCCTGTCTCTCACTCCTCACCAGTCTCTTAGTCTTCTCTGTCTCCACGGTGCTCACAGTTTGGACCTTTTACTTTCCAACACATTCCTCAACCTGAGTCTGCCTAGTGTTCCCTTAGAGCCAGACTCAGGCTGAAATTTCGACAGAAATAGCACAGATTGATAGTGTTCATAGCACTTCTCACCTGGAGGCACCTGACGTCGACCTGTTCTGCCCATGGCAGCATTAGCCATGAGCATCTGGTCACAAGGTCTCCCTTTATGACTGATGAATATTTGAGAGGAGACACCCCAAGATGGCTCCTATCTTCTCCGCCCATCAAATCTGCCCACCAACAGGAGTGTCCACTGATGACCCTCGCATCGATCAGCCTCGCATCACAACGTGCTGTGGGGGTTGCCATGTTGGGATTTTTTAACTCCATCATTCCTTCCACATTTATTAGCAGGCATTCTGCTGTAAGGAAGAACTTTCCTTTTCTCCACCATTTATTTATGTATTTATTTGTATCTGTTACCACCATTTTTTACTTTGATGCTCAAACTACCCAAGATTCAGTCCATGGGAGCCCATTCAAGTGGGGTCCTGTGACTTTCTGACATGCCCCCATCATTCTGAGGACTTCCTTATTTCCTGGAACAAATCCATTTTCCAGGCTCATTTTGTATTAATGCTGGAATCAACTATTCATTCAAGAAGCCTTGGTTCCATTTTCATGGAAAATGGAATTTAGAAATCAAGACCTAGGCATTGGTGTCCTCATTGACTCTAGGAGTTTAGATTTCTAGGAAGTTATGGCTGCAAATAATTTTAGGATTCATCATTGTCAAGATGGCATTTCAGGTGACAGGTTACTTTTGTGACTTTCACAAACCATGTTCAGCCATTTGTGTGTGAGTGAGGCAGGAGTAGAGAGAGCATTGGGTTTAATTGGTATTGGGTTTTTCAGGTGTCTGTGATAGAGGGAGAGGGGACAAGGGAGTTAGGGGTGCTTGCAAGGGCATGACTGTATGTAAGGGCATGACTGCCATAGAATCTAAACTGGGCAGAAGTTGAGAGACAGAACATGGGCAAAGGAATGACCAGTAAAGATGTTTTCTGGTGGTCAGTGGATCAGAGGTCTTGATGGAAGCCAGTTCTTCTTTGGAGATGCATCAGCAGGACTGCCTGTTACATGCAGCTCCGGTTGTATAATGCAGTGATCTTGCTAATTGAACAGATGAGCCAGGAATATAGCAGAGTTTAATTAAACTAGCATTTAATGATGGAAGGAGGTGACCAAATTGGGTGGGAGGAGAAGTTCTTCAGAAGTGATAACAGCAGAGAACTAAGAGTCTAGCATGAAGGATGATCTTTTTTGTGCATATTGCATGGTGGCAGAAATGGTGAAAGGGGTAAAAAAAAGTAGTGCCTCAGTGCTAAAATTTTCACCAGTGAAGGGAAAAGGGTGCCCACAGGGTAAGTAGCTGGTTTTAGCAAGAACCAGCTAGAGTGGAGTGGTCTGGTAAGCAGGGTAATACGAATATGTTGCCTTACGTGATGAAGGGACTTTGCAGACGTGATTACAGTAAGGTTCTTGAGATAGGAAGATGATTCTGGGACGTCTGGGTGGGCCAAATACCATCACAGAAGTGCCTCTAAGAAGGCAGCAGAGAGTTAGAGGATACAATGTGATGGTGGCAGTGGAGCCAAAGGGACTGAAGAAGCCATTGGCTTTGAAGGTGGAGGAAGGGGCCCCGAAGCAGGGAACACAAAAGGCCTCTAGAAAGGCAGGGAAATGGAAACTGTCCTGCTGGCAGCTTTATTTTAGCCTGGTGAAGCCCATTTTGGATTTATGACCTCCATGATTGTGAGGTAATAAATTTGTATTGTTTGAAGCCACTTAGTTTGTGGTGATATGTTATAGCAGCAATAGGAAAATAATCCAAATGGTTTAAGGCTAATTCTTCAAATTTGCAGAAAGTTTTGGGTGAGGAGAAAGATCTGGAGCCAGGTGTGGCATGCCATTTTCAAGGCAGTGGCATATGGGGTATGGGAGATAGAACAGTTGGCACCTACAAAGGGCTTCAGGGGTCAGTCTGGTTTCAGTTACAGAAAAAAGGTCTGGGACTATTCAGAGAAGACCAGGAGTGTGCATGCAGGGGCATGGCCAGTGGTTCATTCCCTAAGGTGTAGTGAGTGGCAGAGTATGGAAGTCCTAAGAGGTGGAATTTGAATCTGCTCACTGCATGGAGTAAGTTCTGTGGGATTAAGAATCTGCATAATGTTTGGTAACCTTAAGTGTTGTGGCTGAAGATTACAAGAGAACAAACAAACATAGTATTTAAAGTATAATGGGATTGCTCCCAGGAATGGTGGGTTATCAGTTCTCCTTTTGACCCCTCTGTTGGGACTGGTCTGTTCAGCGGCTTGTGGTGGCTGTGTTGTGGGTGGCCACTGTGTCATGGTCTAGGGCCAGCAGAATGCCTTCCTCCTTACAAGGGCTTCCTTCCATCTAACCTGGGGTCTTCCCCTTACAGACCTGGAGGGCACATTAGCAGCTAGAGAGAGCCATGCAGATAGTTTTCCTGAGCCACAGTGAAATAGCCTTCACTCACCTCTCTCCTGCCCAGCCATTCAGGAACTCGTTACACCCAAAATACAGAATAAAATTCACCTCTGCAACAATGATCATCATTTTTCCCCATGAATTTAAGAGAAACGTGTGCCTTGTAGAGATAATAATAACATATAAAGACAAAAACAAATTATTCACTGACATAGTTTTACATAGTTGAAATCATGTTATACATACAATTCTGTGTCCTGCTTTTTTAAACATAATATGCCTCATAGCCATCCCCCCTTCTTTTTAACATTCCTTTTAAGCAACCATTTAATGTAAAAAAGTAGTGTTCCATCATATGAATAAGTCATAATTCAAACACTGTGTAGTTTCAGATTTCAAAGTTTTTACTCTTAAGTGATGAACACCTGTGTGGATAAAATTCTATACCTAAGTCTGTTCCTTGGGCTAGAGCTCTAAGAATGTAATAACCATATCCAAAAGTAAGAACTTGTAAGGATTCTTGAAAAGCATTGTTAAATTGTATTTCCCAAACATAGCACCAATTTATATTTGCACTAATGACATGGATGCAAGTGTCCATTATATCAGCTCAAAATGGCAATGACTTTATTTATATACGTTTTAAAATGATGACACATGAGTCTTAGAAAATACCCATTTCAACTTGCCTCAGAGCAGGAGTTAGATATTTCTCGTGCAAGAACTGTTTTTGTGGTATCTCTTACAGACGTTCATTACCCTCCTGCTTAAGCACTAAGAATGAAAGTTCCTGGATTTTATATTTTTCTTGGTGGCTAATCCTTATTAAAATTTTAGGCCTTTCCAAGCTACTGAAAGAAAAGTGTTTTTTTTTTATCATATTATTAATCTGTGTGATAACTTATAGAGGACATCTACTGAAACTGGTTCTTGGAATGATTATTAACCATGAGGGAAATAAGTAAAACAAGTTGGAAAGAAGAAGGAGGGACTAGAATTTGAAAGATTGACTTATGTTTCATAGAGGAGAAGTACATGGACACAATGAATGATAGAGGGAAAAGCATATTCCTCTTTCTTGTGATATTACTGACACAGTCATACTTTCAAGTAGCTAAGCTTATAAGGAAAATCCTCTATTTTAAGATTATCTTGAAATATGAAGGTACCAAATGTGCATGACTGAGAAATAAAAATGTAAGCTACAGTAGCTCAATCTACACCTGGAATACCAGCCTTCATTTAGTTCATGAGGAATAATACTAGTGGGTCTATGAAATTACATCTGTGAACAGATTTATCTGATAAAAACTTTCCTGAAAGAATTGCTTGCCTGTTGTTTCTCTGTATATAAAAACATAGACAACTATCCAGAAGGTCAGATCTAAATATTATTAAAATTCATTTCTCCATGAAATATCCTTATTGTACCGTTGATCATCCCAGTTGAATTTTCATTGGTTCGGAAATGATATGGCTGGTGTTTAGAATTATGCTGTTAGAATGTTCTTCTAAAATAGCTCTGCTTCATGTACCAGTGAATGAATCATTCATTTAAGAGTCTAACAAATCTGACTAATGTGAACTCTAGTCTACATATTGGATATGTTCCTGACTGTCAGGCCAAAGGACTGACCCTCGGACTACGTGGGGCTTTTAGTTGGTGTTAAATGTGGATCTTTTTGATAAGTCTACATTTTCACTTGAATAATTCAGGGGCACATTTTGGATTGATCTTAATCTCAGCCCTATTTTAATGCTTAGTAAAAGCCCTTTACTTACCCTGAGTTTCATGTTGAAGTGTTCATGATTATCTGACTTCAGTTATTTATGGGTTGGGAGAAATGTGGCAGAAATTTGGTCTTTATTTGAATAATGGATATTTGGAATGCCAAATTGAGGATAAATTTAACTTTTACTTTCTTAAAATTAAAAAACTGAATTTAAACTATTCTGCAATTTGAGCAGTTGTCTTTCAGATATTTTCATAAAGACCCAATTTTCCTAGCCATACTCTTAGTCTAGCCAGAAAGAATATAGGTTGATTAGAAAGTAGTTATTTTATAAAGAATGAATTTGTGTCAGTTAACACATCCCAGATGTCAAAATATAAGTGGTCTTTAGGTATTCATTATTTGGTATCATCCATACTATTTTCTTCCTCATTAGTGTAGATAATTCACTTAAACCCATTACTTACTTTTGTTGCTTCCACCTGGGTACTGACATTTGTAGAAGTGATACATTGGAGAGTTTATTTTTGAAAAAGAAGTGATTTTGGTTTACTATATATGATGCTTATCTGAGCAGTGTAAAATGTTACACATTAATAGTTTAAATATACAAGGAGTTCATAGGAAACACTTTACAGTTCAGGTAAAATAAGGTATCCAGAAATTAAGTAGACTTTTGTTTTAAATGTGATTCATTTATTTGTACTAAAGTAGCACATTCAGTGACACCCCATTTATCTGGTCATTTTCCAGAATAAGATGGAATTTTCCAAGTAACTGATCATAAATTAGTTTTCCAGGTAACTGAATCTTACATCTTCAAGGACTAAAATCTTTTAAATCTAACCATTATTGATGGAAATCTTTATAAAATATATTATACAGTTTCTACCTTCTTACTTTTATATGTTTTCTCAATCAGAGGATACTCAGTGTAACTTAATCTTTTTTTTTTTTTCTGATGACTCAGGACTATTTTTAACATGAAGTAGTTGAGCGTTATGCCTGCTTTTAAGTTTTTTTCTTCTTGGTTGGATTATTAATCTACTGTTTCTCTGGCTGTTGTATCTACCTCTGGTAACTCGTATTGCATCCTCTCTGGCTTTGCTTTTTGTTCTCCATGGCTTGTGAAACTGAAGTTGTTAGGAATTACTGTTTATAGTAAATAAGAATCCAGGAGCATTAGAGTGAGGGCCCAGGGTCACAAGTGAGGTGCTTGAGTACTGTTCTTCTCCACCAGCTGTGTCTGGTATTCACATTTCCCCAGATCATTTCTGGATAAAGCTTTGTTCTGAAAGGTTGGCTGCTGAGAGGTCACTGACTCATGGTATGTTAGGTCTTACCTGGTACCTTCACCTTCCCTCACAGGTGAGTAAACTGAGCCTTAAGAGAGCATTCTGGGAATCGCCCCAGTTTATACAAACTAAGTCTTGATGATACCTAGGATTTAGGACTTGGTGTCCTGTCTCCCAGTTCATGCTTTTCTACTGTAAGTACAATGTTAATTCCAGATAATGATTATGAGCATTGTCATCAGTCTTGGTAGGTTAAAAAAAAAAAAAAGTCTATGTTCTTTCTCCTTGGGTCTCTCTTTACTCGCCCACTTACCTAGGCTGTAAACCAGAGAATCATACAAACTTCTCCACACTCTCCATTCTAGGAGTTGATAATTGCCTGGTTTACAGCCTCAGTATCTCTAGAAACTTCCGTCCTCTCCATCTCTGTTACATGGCCCTGGTTTAATCCTGAAGGATGTGGAGTCTACTAAGTTAAGTAAATGGAGAAGTTGAATAAGATGACCCATTGATAAGGAATTAAGGAAACAAAATTACTGTGACTTTTGAAAAGGAGACATTAAAGGATAGCTCTTATGTGACTTCAGTATATAAATTGTATTATTCTGAGGGTGATGTCAAAATAAATTTTGCATATTCTCCAGACAGTAAAGGATTATATTATAAGCAGTGCTTTAAATATTTTTGTTTTTATCAATTTAATAAATGTACTCAATAAATAAAGCCACTGTAATTTTATTTTATTTTATTTTATTATTATTTTTTTTAGCACTGTAATTTTATAATGAAAAATAGTACCAGGTATTTTGCTTATCCTGAAACGTGGAAATTCATGTCCTGGGAAATTCTTATTTTTGTATTAGTTCATTGATAGTTTCCTTCTCCTTTTCTTGGTCTTTTATCTCTTTTTAGGGCTCTTGCTAGAGTTTCCTGTTGGGCTTGCTGGGTGGATCCGCCTATTTTAATTTATTTTTCTCTCCTATTGTTCATCTTTTTAGCTTCCTCCAGTGTTTCACATTTTTTTCTAAGTTATTTGGTGATATTAATTTTTTCGTTCTTCATTGCTGTTGCTTGCATCAATTTAAAAAATTGAGGTAAAATTGATATGTAACATAGAAGTTTCAAGTGTACAACCTTAAAAATCAAGATCTGTATGCACTACAAAGTCATCACCATCAAATGTCTGGTTTCCATTCACACACAGTTGGCTCCCTTCACCCATTCCCCTCTCCCCCATCCCCTTTACTCTCTAGTAACAGTCTAATCTATGAGTTTTTGTATTGCTTTGTTTCTTTGTTTTTCAGATGCTATATGAGTGAAATTGTATAGTATTTTCTTTTTCTGACTTATTTTAGCTTAATACCTTTAAGGTCTATCCATGTGGCAAGATTTTATTCTTCTTTATGGTTATTGTGCGCGTATGCATCTTCTTTATCCACTCATATATTGATGGGCACTTAGGTTGTTTCCACGTTTTTGGCTCTTTAAATAATACAGTGAACATAGGAGTGCACATATCTCTAAGTTCATGTTTTCATATTCTTTGCATAAAATATCCAGAGGTGGAAGAGCTAGTACATGTAGTAGTAGATCTATTCTTAATATTTTGAGGAATCTCTGTACTTTTTTCCATAGTGGCTGCATCAATTTACATTCCCACCAACAGTGTATGATTATTCCCTTTTCTCCACATCCTAATACTTATTTCTTGTCTTTTTGATAGTAGCCATTCTAACAGGTGTGAAGTGATATCTCATTGTGGTTTTGATTTGCATTTCCCTAATAGTGATGTTGAACATCTTTTCATGTGCCTGTTAGCCATCTGTATGTCTTCTTTTGAAAAAATGTTCAGATCCCCTGCCCATTTCTAAATCAGGTTCTTTGTTTTTTATTGTCAAATTGTGTGAGTTCTTTATATATTTTGCATGTTAACCTCTTAATCAAGTAGATGACTTGCAAATATCTTCTCCCGTTTAGTTTAGTAGGTTGACTTTTTGTTTTGATGATGGTTTGCTTCACTATGAAGAAGCTTTTTGGTTTAATATAGCTCCATTTGTTTATTTTTGTATAAGGTGTAAGATAGTGGCCAGGTTTTCTTCTGCATGTGATTGGTCAGTTTTTCCAGCACCATTTATTTAAGAGAGTGTCCTTTGTCCATTGTATATTCTTGGCTTCTTTGTCATAAATTAATTATTTGTATATTTGTGGGTTTACTTCTGGACTCTCAAATCTGTTCTACTGATCTGTGTGTCTGTTTTTATGCCAGTATCATACTGTTTTTATTTTTGTAGCTTTGTAGCATAGTTTGAAATCAGGGAGATGATACTTCTGGCTTTGTTCTTCTTTCTCCAGATTGCTTTGGGCATTTGGGATGTTTTGTCATTCTATACAAATTTTAGAATTATTGTGGTTCTGTGAAAAAAAATGCCATTAGAATTTTGAGAGGAATTACATTGAATGTATAGATTGCTTTGGCCAGTAGGGACATTTTAACAATGTTTTTCATGAGCATTGAATGTCTCCATTTATTTGTGTCGTCTTCAATTTATTTCATCACTGCTTTAGAGTTTTCAGTCTCTTTCATCTCCTTGATTAACTTTATTCCTAGGTATATTACCTTTTCGGATGCAGTTGAAAATGGGATTTTTTTCTTAATTTTTCTTTCTTTGTTATTGGTGTATAGAAACACCACAGATTTTCGTATATTGATTCTGTATTCTGCAACTTTACTGAATGTGTTTATTTGTTCTAATAGTTTTTGGCAGATTCCTTAGGATATTATAAATGTAGTATGTCATCTATAAATAGTGGCAATTTTATTTCTTTTCTGATTTTAGATGCCCTTTATTATTTTTCTTGTCTTACTGCTATGGCTAGGACTGCCAATACTGTGTTGAATAAAAGTGGTGAAAGTGGGCATTCTCCTCTGGTTCCTAATCTTAGAGGAAAAGATTTTTCAGTTTTTCATTACTGAGTACAGTGTTAGCTGTGGGTTTGTCATATATGGCCTTTATTAGGTTGAAATATGTTCCTTCTATACCCACTTTATTGAGAGTTCTTATCATATACAGACGTTGAATTATTTTGCACCCCATTGTTTATATTTGTTTCTTTTGGTCTCTGTCATTTATGTTGGAGACTTCTCTGCAATGTCTGTTGGTCATAAACCACTTGCACATAGATGGATGTGAAGTGCTTTTTTTCCCCCCTCAAAGTGATCCATCTTATTTCATTGGAGTTCTCCACCTGTCAGTGTATTTAGTTCTCATGTATTAAATTTTCCTTATTTAATAGCAAAATTAAAAAGGTATTTAAATTAAACATAAGAAAGATTTAAATTCTAGGGATATTAGATATTAAATTAATATAGAAGGCTTAAAAACTTCTGAAAACTTTTTGTTTTGATTTTTAAATACTAATGTTATCTGCAGTGTATTTGGTTTGGTAGATTTTGTTGGGAGAATCAAGAGAGAGTTCCTGCCTTGTTTTAGATGGGAGCAGTTGTTTTTGGGTGCTTTTTACAATTCTCCTTCCCCAAAGCTTACCATAATTCAGAGGTTAATTAGGTTTAGACTGACAAATTACAATATACACATTTTCTTTTGGTGGAATTGCTAGCCACTTGTGGTTGACAACTTCTCTCTCTTTTTTTTTTTTTTTTTGAGAACTTCTCTTAAGTGATACTTCATTACCATGACTCATAATTAGGATAAGATAATGGGTCATTTTCTTCATTTTGAATACTTAGTTGTTTGGAAATTATTTCATATAAGAATAATTTAAATTTTTAAACTGGTGTAAAAAACAGATATCAGAAAGAAAGTTCAATGTTTTTATAGAAGGAGTAGTGATATTTTCTCAAAATGATTTCACCAATAGATGTTAAGTGTCTTGTAATATGAGAAAAATATGTAGTTTAAATTAATAAAATTCACCAATTTATTTCAGGACTATCGAAGCTAATAAAATAAAAAGCTTGGGGGATCCCTGGGTGGCACAGCGGTTTGGCGCCTGCCTTTGGCCCAGGGCGCGATCCTGGAGACCCGGGATCGAATCCCATGTCAGGCTCCTGGTGCATGGAGCCTGCTTCTCCCTCTGCCTGTGTCTCTGCCTCTCTCTCTCTCTCTCTCTCTCTGTGTGTGACTATCATTCATAAATAAATAAATTAATTAATTAAAATAAAATAAAATAGCTTGAACATTAATTTTCATTAATATGATTGTTTTAAGTGTGGGTAGTTCTTTTATTATATTAAAACAAACTGGTAGGCTATAAAGTATCCTTTGTTTATCTGTTGGTTTAATTTAAAAGCAAAATGTATATAATTCTAATTATATACAGCATTGAATGTTTCACTTATAAGTTTATGACTCATTCTTTTTTTTTTTTAAAGATTTTATTTATTCATGAGAGACAGAGAGAGAGAGAAAGAGGCAGAGACACAAGCAGAGGGAGAAGCAGGCACCATGCAAGGAGCCCGACGTGGGACTCTATCCTGGGTCTGTGCGTCTCCAGGATCACGCCCTGGGCTGAAGGCGGCAGTAAACCGCTGAGCCCAGGGCTGCCCTATGACTCTCATTCTTAATTTTAACATTTGATTACCTTGTATTCTGTGAATACTGTGTGGAAAGAAAGCTGAACTAAGAAACAAGAAGACTTTTCCAGGTTGAGTTATACTACTTATTTAGCTTTGTAATATTCCCTTATTATATGACAAAATATTTCTGTATAGGAATTTCTTTTTGAAGTAATACATGTGGGCAGCCTGGGTGGCTTAGCAGTTTAGCACCGCCTTCAGCCCAGGGCATGATCTTGGAGACCCAGGATTGAGTCCCACGTCAGGCTCCCTGCATGGAGCCTGCTTCTCCCTCTGTCTGTCTCTCTGCCTCTCTCTCTGTGTCTCTTATGAATAAATAAATAAAATCTTAAAAAAAAGAAGTAATACATGTATCATTAGGTAATGCATATAATGTATATTTGCATATGTACATATGTGTGTACATGTATCATGGTGGAAAATTGACGTTATCAAACTGTATAAAATGAAAAATGAAAGTCTGCCCCCACCTACACTGAAAACAAAACCGATTACAAGCAAACAAGTCTGCAGTGACAGAGCTCACAATTGCTAACAGTTTCTGCACATCCTTGCAGAAATTTTTCATGCCTGTGTCAGTATATCTGCATATAAATAATAGTACAGGTACTATTTAGCACCTTACTTTTTCCCCCTTACATCTTGGAAATCAATTTATGAAAACATACTCCTGAACATATTTATTTCTAACTAATATCTAGTAGCTATAATTTACAGATTAATAAGAAATTTCATTTTTAATTCTTTTTTCTTAAGTTTACATTATTTCCCTGTGTGTTTGAATTATATTGGCAGGATGTTTTTTATTTTTATTTTTTTTTAAGATTTTATTTATTTGTTCATGAGAGACACAGAGAGACAGAGAAAGGCAGAGACATAGGCAGAGGGAGAAGCAGGCTCTATGCAGGAAGCCTGACGTTGGACTCTGTCCCGGGTCTCTAGGATCATGCCCTGGGCCGAAGGCAGCGCTAAACTGCTGAGCCACCCGGGCTGCCCTGGCAGGATGTTTTTTAGAAATCTGTGCATAGGAAAATGAAGTAAAGCAAACATTAACAATGTGTATATTAGGTGGTGAATTTGAAGTGACTTTTTCCTTTCTTTATGCTTTTACGTATATTTCATATTTTTAACAATTGACATTTTATTGTGGAAAATCTATTTTAATAAAAAGTACTGTGCTATTATGAAGTAATTATCAATCGGCAGTTTAATTGAATTATAAAACCATATTCTTTATTGACTATTAAATCATACCTCATTAAAAATATTTTATTGTTATTTTTCCCGCCTCTTTATTTTTTAATTGAAGTATAATTTACATATAATAAAATGCAGAGATTTTAACTATACCCCTTGATGAGTTTTTTACCCACTGCACTTAAGATATAAAACATTCCAATAATCCCATAGACGTTCCTCAAATCCCTTCTAAATCAACTCCTCCCCTCCATCCAGGCCACTGCTGATCTGGCACCTATCATGTGGATTACTTTCTTTCGTTCTGAGCATCATATGAATGGAATCACACTCCAGGTACTCTTCTGTGTCTGTTTCATTAAACATCTCTGTGTATCTTCATCACAACTTTAAAAATGCCTACTATTCATCTTTTTTCTTAATGTTTAACTGGAGCAAAGGCATACAGCTAGGAGGTGCCAGAACCAGGGCTTGGTCTCAGGTCTGAGCCCACAGCTCTTTTCCCTGACTCTGTACATATGGCTTTTGTAGGCCTTGTGATAGGAATAAGGTCAGAAAGTGAGGGAGTCTCTGGTTGGGAAGTACCCTGAGTGGTGTTATGCTCAGGAATTTGTACTTTATTCCTTGGGATGTGAGTTCTCCACAACACTGTGGTACTGCAGGAGTGAGAAGTACAGCAAACAGCAAGTTTGTTACAAAAAAAAAAAAAAAAAAGACAAATTCCAGTTTTCACTATTGTGCTTGCTGCCAGAACCCTGGCTGTGGGGATGTCTGACTGCATCTTTGAGTCTGGGAGCTTGGTTTAAGATGTTGGTATCTTTAGGTGTTTCTTTTTTGTTACAAAAAAAAAAAAAAAAGGACAAATTCCAGTTTTCACTATTGTGCTTGCTGCCAGAACCCTGGCTGTGGGGATGTCTGACTGCATCTTTGAGTCTGGGAGCTTGGTTTAAGATGTTGGTATCTTTAGGTGTTTAGGTGTTTCTCCATTGAGCAGGTCAGTTTCCCTGGACAAGATTCTGTTCGTCTCCTGTCTAGAGGATGATAGGCTGGCTGTCCGCATTCAAGAAGCTGAGTTGGGATATGTATACATACGTTCAGATAATCTCCCTCTTTTTACGAGGTTGTGGGACCACAACTCTCCTGGAGTTAGTTTCCTGAGTCCAGGTGTCCTTGTGTTCCCCTCTGTAGAGAGTTAATCTCAGAGCTCGTCCTGAGTGGCAGAGGGCAAGCACCTGGTTGTGGGTAGTGGGAAAGGACGTCCAGTTGCTGGTTGTGTTTTAACTGCCTCTCTGGTAATTAATCAACCTACATACCTCCCTGCCTTTCTCCCTCCTCTCCTTCTTTCCCCTTTTCTTTTTCTTTTATTTATTTAATTAGCCAACACATAGTACATAATTAGTTAAAGATGTAGTTTCCAACACTAGTAATCTTTCTGATTTCCTCCTCTGCACTTCTTTCAGGTGTAGGCCAGCGCCCCCCCCCCCCCCCCCCCCCCCCCGCCCCGCAATCCTCTGGGGATTTTGCACCATAAATCATGTTTGCTTTTAGAATCCCTTTTGCTAGCTTTGGATTCAGGCATCTTTTGTTGGCTGTAACATTTTCTATCTATCTTACAAACTCTCCTGTGTTCTCTTTACTTTTAAAAGAAAATCTTTTCATTATCATTTCAATGATGTTTCCAAAAAGAAGTAAATACATGCTTTTAGTCTGTCATCTTTATCTTGGAAGTCCTATTTGTTTGTTAAATCAGTCTAGGAATAGATCTCTTTTTGTTAATTTTGTCTCTTAATAAGTTTCTGTTAATTCTGAGGCAAGTTTAGAAGTACTGAATTTCTGTATTTTTCGAAGATCAATGGAATTTTGACTCCAAGCATCTTGCTGTTACCCTGTCAGCAACTTATCTTTATTCATTCTTAAGGCACCCCCCCCTTTACCTGGAAAGGGGGATGGTGTCACATTGTGAACTAGCTTGGATGTCACCAAGGAATTGGTATTTCATTCCTTTTGTGCAGTAGTTGATTAGATCCACATGGTCTTGTATCTGCCAGCACAGTGGCTTCTGTGATAAGGTTTAGGACATAGGAATTTAAGACACTCCTCAGCCCAGAATGTCATAGGCCCATTGAGACGAAATCACTATGGTGGCTGGATAATGTTTTAAAGAAAAAGAAAGAAACCTCAAACACATTAATACTGCTGGTACAATTTTATGGTTGTAGGCCCCAAGATGCAGAAGGGGTCTCCTTGAACATGCTTTTGTTGCATCCTTTTCTGTTTTTCAGTCTCCCAAACTGGCATCATCTCCCTTCTGCTTTTTCAACCTAGTCACCAACTGTTCTGGCTCAGTTCATAAGAAATGGCTTCTGGTTTTGTTATTTGTATGTTGAAAACTCCATGTCACTATTAGGGGTACAAGAAGATCCACAGGAAAGGTTTTCCAGTAGTTCCCTCCTCTTTGTTTATGTCACCTAGTTCCCAGGTGGTTAAACTTTTCTTTCCACATGCTCAGGCTTTTTAGGGAGCCAGTAGCTAGGGCATCCTCTTACTTGTACTTACCAAGACATTGGAACATGGCTATAAAGACCATCCAGTTGGTTCTTCATTTTTAGAAATCCCTTCAAAGATGTGGTGTATGCCTCATTTAAAACATTATGTGTATGTTAATATCAAATTTGATGGAAAAGTGAAAGAGAGGCTATGGTCTTTGCCCTTGCCACCTACAGTGCCCAGGAGGGGACTTCTTGCAGGAGCTTTAAGCCAGACAGGCTGAGTTTCTGCTGGCATTAGAGTATCTGTGGGTAGAGGTCCTTATTGTCTGGAGACTGGACTGAAGCTTAGCAGAGACTGATTATTTGCCTGGCCCCCTAACCCTGAATTGCAGACTCATCTAGAGCAGGACCACATCTCATTGGTCTTTGAACCTCTGGTTACTGGCATAATTCATGGAATGTATGGATGCTCAATAACAAGTATAGACTGATTCAATGAGGCAGTTATCACCGTGGTGATCATCCACACTGAGGTGAGTCATGGGCATGAGTGAGGTTACAAAAATTATTGGTTATATTGCTGCGGCTAGTTCATCAGCTCAGTGCATGCAGTATCCAAACTGATGAATGGAGAGTGTCCATTCTAGGATGAAAAACTGCTGCTGGAGCTTGGCTCTGCATCAGGGTAGACAGGGTGGTTTAGAGAGCACAAGCCTTATCTCATGGGGGCAGTTGCTGCTCAGCCACAGCCCGTAGACATGATGACAGAGCTCCCAGTTTTTCAAACTCCAAATGGTAATATTAAATACCCTGATTTTTAAATTTAAATTTCTAGTGCTTTGAGGAAACAGTGAAATATGGATTTGGGTCAGATTTGGTGAATAGGCCTTTATTACATTGTGGTTTTTAGTTAACCAAACAGGTAGAGGACTGGGCTGCTGGGAACTTTCATATGAAGGGCAGCGGATGAAAAGGAATCCTTTAACAAGCTTGACAAAGAGCAAGTAAACAGCTCGACAGGAGCAGTGAACTTGAATCTAAGAAAGGGAAGACTTCCAAGGACTCTGGGGGAGGTGGATGGAGATCTGCTGTGATGTGTTTGTATAGTGTGGAGACATCGCATACCTAGAGAACACAGTGAGTCAGTTGTGAATTCAGAGAGAATTCATGTTTGCATTATGCAGCTGGATCTGGTATGCTCTAAGTGCCCAAGTCCAGAATGTGACTTGGGCATCATTGGAATCAAAGTTGTTTTTTAGGTTATTTCCTTAAAGCTTTACAAAAAGAGTCCCAAGTTCATATAAATTAATTTGACATTTTGAAAACCATCATTCATGTATCTGTGATATAATACTTTAAAGGAGTATTTAAAATATTTCAAAGAATTTACATGAAACTGTCAAAGAAACCACTCTTTTTATGTCTTCACCATGAAAGGATGGGCCTTCATCTTGTGTATCTGGAGGGAATTATGACAGTAGATCCTATTCCAGGAGGTTTTTTTTTTATTGGAGGGAAGCCCAGTAAAGTCCCAGTATTAATTTTCTGTCATGTTATCTACCAAAGAACAGATTTCCAAAGTCTCCCGAACATTTGTCATAATTATTTCTATTTGCTAAACTTGATCAGTGTTTTTCAAGTGACATATGCACTTTAAGTCAAACTGAACAAAGTATCTCCTTGAGTATAACAAAGTATATTCTGTCTAATGTATTGGACTAATAGAATATATTTTCATTTTTCTTTGCTGATATAAAGAAGTTTATAATTGTACATTTAATCAGTGCTCTGTGCAAGTTAGAAATCATCTAGTCGGACAAATAAAACCCATTTACTGAGGTCCTTCCATGTACTTCCATATGCTCAAAGCTATTCAGATTGATGTGCTGTTATCATTGTGCTGCAGTGGGTATTAATGGGTATAATCTGTGCCACACACTGATCATTCTGTGGGCTTCCATGCCTCCCTGTCTTTTCTCATGTGTCTGCCTTGGCTTAGGAATGTCCCACCCACTCTGATTCTCTTTCTTCTGATTGCCTCCTTATGTTTCAGGGACAGTTGAAAATGAAAATGTCAGTCACGCTAGAGCTATCCTTAGCATCCCCTCACTGTTATTCCCATAATTATTTGTATGTGCCATAGATACAGCACTTGTCAAATTATATATATCTTAAGGATTGGATTTGGGTGAAATATGGATTTGGGTCAGATTTGGTGAATAGGCCTTTATTACATTGTGGAAATAAAGAATATTTTGAAATAACTAATATTTTGATTTATTTGAGAGAGAGGGAGAGCGAGCACATATAGAGGAGAGGGAGAGAGAATCTTAAGCAGAGTAGACTCCCTACTGAGCATGGAGCCCAACATGGGGCTCAGTCTCACAATCCTAAGATCATGACCTGAGCTAAAACCGAGTCAGGCACTTAACTCCCTGCACTCCCCAGGTGCCCTCAAATAATATTTTGGTATTTAATTTATTTTTTGGCAAGGCTACATGTTTCTGAGGTGTGTGTTTGTGTGTCGTTAATTTCTGCATCCAGGCATATATCTGACATAAAGGAGCTTTTCAACAAATGATTGTTGACATAGATCGAATCTGTTCAGTAGGACAGATACACTCTAGTGCATGACTCAGGAAAATAAACTATTAACCCAGTGTGTTATTAGGCATTTAGCTTAACAGTCTGATGAACTTAATGTATTTATATATTTTTATTATTTCATTCAAACAAAGGAACAAAGAATCTTTAAGGGAAGAAGGGCTAATAGATACATACTTAAGCCTTCATAAACTAAAAATCTAACACTATCTTATACTTCAAGATATTTCATATTGATTTAAAAATCTAACTGTTGGATAAGTAGTGAAAATGCCAAACTCAGTTTCATTCAGAATGAGTTTTTTAAGTAATTTGTGATAAATTTCTATTATGTCAAGGCCTGATATATTACATAGTTGAGATATTCCATGAGTAAAAAGCATTGTCTGGAAATCTACTGATTGTAAAAGTCTCACATAAAGCAGAACATTATTTTACTCCCAAGAAGGTTGGAAGGATGGTCCAGTATATCAAAAATATCCTATTCAGCCTCTGCCTTGTAGAGACCATGAGCATGCCCCTGCTTTTTGCAGGCCTGTGTATCCATCATGGTCCTTGCTCCCATGCTTCAGGGCATAGTATTGCGTCTGTACAAGACCCAGTGTGTAAAGGCTGTGATGGGGAAGCGTGTTGATATGCCCAGTTCATGCCATCATGCCTGTCATATAGTAGGTTAACATTTCACAAGTGCCTATGCTATATTGCTTGAATAAAATAGCATTAATATTGTAGTCAATAAACATATTAAAGGAAAAATATTTAAAATATTAAGATAGAAGATATTTTACTCTATAAGAACGCCTTGCAGTAGCTATTGGTGATCTGATACTGTCCCTCTTTAAACCTCTCTTAGAAGTGATGTGATAGGCTTAGTTTTTTTTATTATTACTTAAGCATAATGGACATAAAGTGTTCCATCAGTTTCAAGTGTACAGCAGTTGATTTGATATATAGTTCTGTACATTGCCCAGTGCTTACCACGGTAAGTGTAGTTACAGTCTGTCACTGTACAATATTATTACAATACTGTTGTCTATATTCTGTATGCTGTATTTTTCATCCTTGTAACTTAGTTTATAAGTGGAGGTTTGTGCCTCTGAATACCCTTCACCCATCTTGCTCATCAACTTCTCTCCTGGCAATCACCAGTTTGTTCTCTGTAATTTGGAGGTGGTTTTATTATGTATTTACTAGAAGTACCTTAAGAGAAAGAGCCCCCAAAGGGGCCTTTTTATTTTATTTTATTTTTTTAAAAGATTTTATTTATTCATGAGAGACACAGAGAGAGAGGCAGAGACACAGGCAGAGGAAGAAGCAGACTCCATGTAGGGAGCCCAATGTGGGACTCGATCCCAGGATCATGCCCTGAGCCAAAGGTAGACACTAAACCACTGAACCACCCAGAGATCCCAAAAGGGGCCTTTTTAAAGAGCAAATGGAGAAATGAGAAAAAAAAACATCAAAGAGGAAAACACTGAGAAGGAAAGTAAAAAAGGATTTACCCTTGCATCAAAAGCTTCCCTGAAAAGGGGACCAGAAATAAGGGGATGGGCAGCCTTACTGAGAGCATCCTCTATCCTCTCAGTGCTCCTCCCTCTCCCTGGTGCTAGGAGCCTCCTTTGGGAGATTAGCCTTTATGTGAATTTGCATTTCTTGTTGCTGCTGTCATCCTCACATCTGGGACAAGCCTAGGAGTCATTCCTATTTGTGTTTAAAAGTTTCCTGCCAACACATGTTGAGCTATGTCTCCAAGCTAACTGAGGTTATTCCTCATTTTTATTTTATTTTTAAAAATTGATAAACTAATGTTTCTAGAAAAAAATGAGATATCAGCATAGAGATGGCACTTGTGAGAGGATTTGGCTTTTTGAAGAAATAGGCCCCATTCTCCTTGGTCTTCCTGTTCTACTCAGTGTGTTTAATTTCTTTTTTATGAATACAGTCATTATCTGTTGTGATTGTGAGTAAAGCCACAAGGCCAGACTCCTACCCTGTTGGGCAGCTACTCTTACTAATAAGGTGGAGCTCTCCAGACTGAAAGGAGCCCATGCAGGATGGGTTAGACAGGTCCTGCGGGGGATGACTCCTTTTCTCATTGTCTGCACTTGACTAGCAGTATCCTTTCAGGAGCCACTCCTAATAGTAGGGAATCAAGAGGGGATACAACTGCACAAAGGCAAGTCTGAAGACCTAGAAGATGGCCATTTGTTTATTTTTAGAAAAGCTTTGGAATGGCATTCAGTATGTTTCTGAGACTGTGCTGTGCATGCTTACAGATATGGGCAAGAATTATAAGAACTTCATTCTTATAATGCATTTTAAATTCTATTGATGTTTATTGGTTTGAATTTCATTTTTGGTGTATTCTGTGCAAAAAGATAATATTTTCAGAGCTTTAATGAATGTTAGCTTCTAAATTACTTCAAAATATTCATTGATTAGTTATCTGATAGTATAAACACCAACAGCAACCTGAGTTATATAGTTTTTGTTTTTATCATTAAGAAGGACTTTTGTTTTTGAGAAATGATCACTTCTTTATGCATAGATGGTTACCACTAGCCGTCTCTGCTTTCAACTTGTTTAATTCCTTCCTCAACTGTAACAATTGTATAGTTTTTGTATTTGAATTATTTTGCTCATAAATTATGTTATCCTTGGCTAAAGGCTTTTTTCTCTTTTAGTAAATGCTTTTGACTATCTGGCCTTTATAGCATCAATTTCATTTTTAAATGCCTACAGAGACATGCTTGACTGCTTATAAATTTTCTAGTATAGTTCTGTAAAAATTCTTCACTTTCCAAGGACCATATGTATCTGTCTTGGTTTCCAACAGTTTATAACTGCCAGAATAATTTAAAAGACTTTTCTTTTTTGCTTTTGCAACTTAATTTAGAGCAGACCGCATTTTGTCAGCCAAGACAGTGTAGGAAGTAGCATGGATCAAGCAGCCTTAGACTTCCAGCACCCTTACAGGCAGAGCAAGGCACCCAGGAAGTGTTGCCCTAGGATTCTGAGTTTATAAAACTCAGTTTATTTCATGCTTAGGCTACATATTCATTGTGATCGGGCAAGGGGATTTCTGCTCAGTGCAGTTGTAGGCTGTTGGAGGAGCCACTGTATCAAATGTTGCTGATACATGTCAGGAGGAAGTGCAGCAAAGCAAGTATGTGGCTTACAGGCTCCTAAGCTTCTGCCTGGAAGTGAGCCCTGTGACTTCTGCTTGCATTTTATTGGCTGAAGGAAGGTGCCATACCTGACTGAGCAGGCAGGACATACAGTCCCACCATGGGCCCAGAACATTCTGTGGGCAGCAGGATTGAAACCACACATTGACAGACATCTTCCAACCAAGGCTAACTTTAGGGGGGAATTTTAACTGATTGGTAATAACTTTTTGCTAGAGACATTACCACATTGTGCAGAATGAGAACAGTCGCTGGTGTCAAAGCTATTAGGGATGGGGAAAAAAATAAACAGGAAAGCAGAGAATTGATGAAGGGGTTTGGAAAATTGTAGCAGTGCACCAAATAAGCAGTTTGGCAGAATGCCAAATGGCCTACTATTAACAATCAATTTTAGGCCGACATAACTGAAAATTTTTGGAAAAGAAATGTGAAGTTGATTCTAGCAAGGTGCAGTTTGGGCTTCCTTGTAGCTGTTCAACTGCTGGAACTCTTACTCTTCATCCTTCAAGGCTGGCTGGCTGGCTTTATTTATTTGTTTGTTTATTTATTTGTTTATTTTCAAGATTTTATTTATTCATGAGAGACAGAGAGAGAGGCAGAGAAATAGGCAGAGGGAGAAGGCGGCTCCATGCAGGGGGCTGGATGGGACTCGATCCTGGGTCTCCAGGATCACACCCCAGGCCTAAGGTGACACTAAACTGCTGAGCTACCCAGGGCTGCCCTCAAGGCTTAATTTAATTACTAGTTATTTGAGTGTATTTTTCCCCACTCACATATGAACTTGTCAAGGAAGGATGAGGGGCCATTTTTGTATCCTGTGTGCCTAGCATATGCTCACAGGCAATATGTGATTATTCAGTGAATGAATTAGAACCATCTGGCAGCCCTCTCCCGCAGTACCCAGGGGCCTGCAACACCTTTAGATGCTCAGCATCTCATGAGCTGGCACAGGGGATTGCTGCTAGTGGGAGCAGCTGAAGCAAGATGACATTTCTGAGAACTTCTGCCTCTGCTCTGCTCATTTTGGTGAGACCTGTGCAAGTGGGTGGGCTAATAAATAGTGTTGGAGAGCTGAGAAGCAGAGGACAAAGTAAATTTGTACCTAATACGAGTGCGTTCTGTTTTTGTCTCATTCTTTTGAACATAGATTGTATTAGAATGAGTACAAATTAGTATGACCTAGTTATTTAAAGAATTTAACAACTCTTCATAAAGTCTTCACATAATTAGATAAGCACTTTAACTTTGAATCTTTGCAATGTAGAGCATTGGTTCACCAGAGTGAGAGTGTGTGTCAGCGTTGTCTGGAAGATTTGCCAAAACCCAGATTGAGGGGTCTTTCTTCTAGAGCTTGTTTCAGTAGGTCTGGTGTGGGGATTGAGAATCTGCATATCTAACAGGTTTCCAGGAGATATGAGACTGCTGCCCTGGGACCACACTTTGACCAGCAGTGATGTCCAAGAAGGGCACTGGAAATGGGGTAGAAATATATGGATTTAAAGCTCTGTGATGCTATGTAATAAACATTTGACTTTATGTAAGTTACTAACCACCCCCCCCCCATCCTCTGTTTCCTTCTTGTGGAAAATGAAGGTCATAACTGATTGAGCTCACATAGCATCAGATAAGATTGTATAAGAGAGCCATTAAAAAAAAAGAGTTATGCTCTGTAAAAACATTCTCTTACAATATCTTATATATTATGAACCATGAATGCTTAATGTGTATTCAGATGTATACAGGGCACTGTGCACAGGAATGGAGGGCAGAACATGGAAAGAAAACAAGCAGCACAAATGTGGCTTATGTCTAGTGCCAAGTGTATGAAGGGGACATTTAGAATTCAGGGCAGGACAGGTTGCAGTGGGCTGTCTCTCCTTCTCTGTACCATATAAAGACCATCATTTCACAAGAAGACCCTGGTCATTCTTTGATGTATAACTGTTTTATTGCAGAGGTAGTATCCTGAAACATAGAAATCTGTAATGTTAGTGCATTTGAGTAAAGTTATCCTTTCATGGACTCAAGAGGTTACCTGCCTCTTAACATTTGGTAAAATTAAAAGTATAAAATTACTCATTTTACAGCATTTAAAACTCATCATGTCAGTAAGTTAAAATTATAAATACCAGAAAGATACAAAAAATAATTTTCTTAGACTGTTTAGGCTGCTTTAAACTACTATAGACCAGGTAGTTTACAAACACCAGACATGTTTTTTGTCAGGCACTGGCAGATTTGGTGTCTATTAAGGGTCCCCTTTCTGGTTCATGGACAGTCATTTTTTTTTTTTTTTACTGTGATCTGACATGTGAAAGGGGCAAAGGAGTTCTCTGACATCTTTTTTATAAGGGCACTAAACCTCCACCCTCATGACCTAATCACTCTCTGAAGCCCCTGTCTCCTAATACTATCACATTGGGAGTTAGTTTACAAATGGATTTGGGGGATGAGCACTTTTGATTGAACCAAATGAACTTGGTGAGGAAAATCTTGGAGAATCTCACCTTTAAAATGTATAGTATATATAGTTAATACATAGTTGACCAGCACTGCCATTTTTCTTTGAAGGTGTGTGACCTTGTCCATTCTTAGAGTTTTAAATATTTTTATTATGGTTTAATCATAAGGTTTTAAAGTTATACTTAATAGTAGGTTTAGAAATTAATATTGAATGCAATTATTAACATTTTTATTCTACTTCTAGTGATTTAATAATCCAAAATTTAAGATTAAATAAAAATTATAATTTATCAGTTATAATTTTTATTGATTTGAATAGAAAATATAGAATAATTTTGTAGGTCAGAACAATTTATCTGGTAAACAAATTAATTTTTGACAATAAAATTTGATTTTAAACGGGCAAAAAGTGTATCTGGATAATAGATTGAGCTCTAGATGATGAAGTATAATTATATATACTAGCTACCATTATGAGTAATATAACCCATTTATATAAAACCTTTACTGCAATTTCAATAGTTTTTTATGTATTTTTCAGCCAATGAATACTAAAAGGCAAGTTACTACCATATGAGTTCTGTTTAGATTTTTGACATTAAAAAAGAGATCCTCATTCCTGAAAAAGATAGAGAATCCCTGGCCCAGGTCATAATATTATATGCAATAATATTACCCAGTCCCTTCATATTGACTGGCTCATAGATCATCTCATAACACGTGTCTTAAATATTTCTTACCTAACTGGCTAGAATCATATAGAGCTTCTAAAAAGTAAGCCAGGATAGAAGAATAAGAACATAAACTAGTTTGAAGATATGAGCATATCAACACTCTCAAGGCACAGATACACCTTAGTCTTAGAAGATGGCTTTTTGCTTCCCTACTTTGTTCTCGAGCTGGCTACCTCCTTCTCAAAACTTTCTCTGATCATGTTGACTCACATGTCCTTGTTGGAAAATATTAAAAAGCACAACCAAATTTGCCCTCCAAGGTTTTTCCTTTTATTCTTTTATATATATTTTAAAGATTTTACTTATTCATTTGAGACCTAGAGTGCCCACTCTAGGAGGAGAGTCCACTGGAAAGGGAGAAGCAGAAATCCCACTGAGCAGGGAGCCTGCCCAGGACCTTTAGATCATGACCTGAGCCTAAGGTAGACACTTAACCAACTAAGCCACCCAGGCACTCCTCTTTTTATTCTTTTAAAGATAACTTATTTCTGAAGTACTACTGAAATAATAAATCAAAAAATTTTCCCCAAATTCTTGAAAATTTTCGTGTGGGACAGTTATCAACCCTGCACTATGTATTATCAATTTTCCACAAATAACTGAATTAACATTGAAACAGATCAATTGAATAAAGATCTGGGTATATATGAAGATCTGATATATGATCAGGCTGGCAAAAATCGTTTCACAGAAGTTAGTTTATTTAATAAATATCATTGATATAACTGACCATACTTTGGAGGAAAATAATTTTAGGTCCGTATCCTGTGTACAAAAATTAATTTCAGATACGTTATTCTAAACATTCCAAATATATAAGTCATAGAGGCAGGATTCAAGTTCACTTCTGACTCACTTCAAAGCCATATGCTACAGGGATACATGGATGGCTCAGCAGTTGAGCATCTACCTTTGACTCAGGTCACGATCCTGGGGTCCTGGGATCGAGTCTCACATTGGGCTCCCTGCAGGGAGCCTGCTTCTCCCTCTGCCTGTCTCTGCCTCTCTCTCTGTTGTCTCTCATGAATAAATAAATAAAATCTTAAAAAAAAGCCACATGCTACATATTGTTAGTTGTCATTCTATTTCCTAAAGCAGAAATAAATAACATTTGATTGTTCCTCAACATTTGATTGTTTCCATTTCGTCCTTATAAATAATGCTATGATGAACATCCTCATATATAAATTGGTAAACGGAGGCATGATTATTTGGTTAGAGTAAATTCTTAGAAGTGAAATAGCTGGGTCAAAAGGATACTCACATTTTGAAGGCTTTGGGAAATGAATTTTATTTTTGAAGAATTTTTATTTGAGAGAGAGAACCAGCAGGGAGGAGGGGCAAAGGATGTGGGAGAAGCAGAGCCCCTGCTGAGCAGGGAGCCCTACCCAGGGTTCCATCCCAAGACCCCAAGATCATGACCTGAACTGAAGGCATACGCTCCACTGACTGAGCCACCCAGGCGCCCCTGGAAATGAATTTTAATTTTATTTATTCATTCATTCATTCATTCATTCATTCATTCATTCATTCATGAGAGACGCAGAGAGAGAGGCAGAGGGAGAAGCAGGCTCCATGCAGGGAGCCTGATGTGGGACTCAATTGCGGGTCTCCAGGATCACGCCCTGGGCCAAAGGCAGGCACCAAACCGCTGAGCCACCCATGGTTGCCCTGGAAATGAATTTTTTTTAATTGCTTTTGAGAAACATTGTGTGGATTGAATGATTTTATTTTATTGGTGTAGTCAGTATCTTACTATTTTTCTCTTCAAGATAGATTATCATTTGTTAGAAGTATTGTGCCCTTATTTTCGTTTTATTTTGGCCAGTTTCTTTTCTTTTTTTTAAAGATTTTATTTATTTATTCATAGAGACAGAGAGGGAGAGAGGGGCAGAGGCACAGGCAGAGGGAGAAGCAGGCCTCACGCAGGGAGCCCGATGTGGGACTCGGATCCAGGGTCCCCAGGATCAAACCCTGGGCTGCAGGCTGCGCTAAACCGCTGGGCCACCGGGGCTGCCCTTTTGGCCAGTTTGTAATGAACTTTGGACTTCCTGTGAAATGTGTAGTTGATATTTTGTATCCCTTTTATCATCTGTTACAAATTAACATATTAATAAGCTCATGAAGAAAATAGCACTTCTCTGAGCCCACGTGTCTCCTCTAGCATTATTTAGAGGGCTCTGTTAGGATGCTGTCACAAAAGACAGCAGTGGTAGGATTCTGCTTTCCATAGTGCCTTTGTGGCAAAGGTACCACTACCAAAAGCCCTGCACCTTCACAGTTTCTGAATCCCGTCTCTTGGCAAAGCTTGTGGCCCCTTGATTTCTATTGTTCTCCATTATCTACTCAGTGGAAGTACATTATACTTCCAAGTTGTATAAAAACATGTACTGTCTTAAGACTTATCCCTATGTGTTGTTACCTTTCTTGCACACAGTTCAGTATCTAGAATTTACCGTGTTGATTCAGAAGGCCATGAAATGTGATTCCTACAAATTCTGGTCTTCCGTGAGGGTACATTCTTTTTGTGGAAGCCACCACAGTGTTGATACAGTGTTCTTTATTTTTCTTCCACATACTTTTTTTGTACCTTCATCTGCAACCAACAAGATACAGAGTTGAAATAATGACCTCTCATGAATTATTTGATGTACATAGAATTCCTTGTGAGTTGCCATTTTACTTAAAGTTCTAAAATAATACATTGTGCTAAATATTATCCCTAGTGCCGAAGAAAAATAAAAGAAGGTTCTTTTCAGGGCAGGGAGTTTTATGTCCTACGGTATTCTGTATGAAAAAGGGTGGAGGCGCATCATCAATCACAGTGTACTCCAGACTAAATTTAGAGTGTCTGCATCCTGTGAACAGTTACCTGGTCTGCGCAGTGGGGGTTTTGGTTTTTACTTTTTAGCACAGACTTAGCCTACTGTACTACAAGGTGAAAAGTACAGGCATTGTTCAAGTTGGCTATAAACAATAACCCTTGTTGAGGTCTTTTTGTAAACAGTTTTATTAATGCACATGAAGGCATTGTTTTTTACTATTGTCCTTCTTCTTATTGCAGACCAATTAATATGCAAACAGAGATTATAATCATGACTTACTTTTCTTTGCATAAGCTAGTTAAATTTAGCCAGAATGGAAAAAATTCTATTTTGGTGCATATAACACTAAAAACAATGCAGCTTCATTTGTAGTCTCATGAAATCCACATCTAAAAATAAATATTTAAGTATATAAAATGTTTGTTAAAAGTCAGCACAGTTACCACATTGATAATATTTGTAATGTCAACGTGAATTTTTAGCTTTACATATAAATAAATATATACACATGCATATGTATTTCAATATATTTATATACATATGTATCTCAGTATGTATTGAGATAACAGAAGACCAATGATTTTTTAGAAAGGCTGCAAATTTTAGGTATCTTGTGATGTTTAAACAACCCCACAATATATCAGTGCCTGGAATTTTTTAAACTTTATATTTTACTTCTTTGCATTTTCGTTTCTAATATACTCTGCAGATGAATTAGTATACTCAAAATCAACGTACTACAACAAAGGGAAAATTATGGATATTGCACATGTTACCAAGAATTAGGTTAGAGTAGTCCTGAGGACCACTTGGTTAGAGCACATAGGTCATGTCCCCTCCATCCATAGAACCTCTCCTTAGTTATTGCTGGATACTTACTATCATACCTTCCTGGATTTTATTGGAATAGAGTTAATTAGAATATCTCTTTGCCTATCTGTATGCCTATCTATATGACTAATAGTTGAGTTTTCTTACATCCTTACACTTGATAAGTGGCCATGAAATGTGAATTTTTAGAACACATGGAACAAGTCAGGGATTCTCTTGTACTAATTATATTCAATTGACAGATATGTTCAGGAACTTTCCATAGTCATTAAAATGTAAAGTAACATTTTAAATGCTTTGTGTAGATGTTAATATTATTATTATGGCAAGTGATGGTTTAAGAAAGAAAAGATTTCTTGTAAGAACTCTTGTCATAGGGATGCCTGGGTGGCTCAGTGGTTGGGCGTCTGCCTTCAGCTCAGGGCGTGATCCTGAGTCCAGGGATTGAGTCCCACATTGGGCTCCTCACCGGGAGCCTGCATCTCCCTCTGTGTCTCTGCCTCTCTCTCTGTCTCTCTCATGAGTAAATAAAATCGAAAAAAAAAAAAAAACTCTTGTCATATTTCTTTCTATTTTCATGTTTTGATATTTCTAGGAAATGTTTAAAAGATATGCTTTTTATAATTTTTTTGGCAGTGTTGCTCAAAAGCCTAGTTGAAATGAACATATTGGTTCATTTTAAATCTTCATTTACCATTTATGATTGTTAAAAGAAATAGAGGTTAAAATAAATTATACAAGTGTTGGATAAATTCAGCCAGCTTTTAATTATTTTAGCATGGTAGGAGAAAGAACAACCCACTTAATGGCCTTACCTACTATTAAATCATGCAAACTAAATTTTATTTTCCATTTAAAAAAAACTTTTTCCTTTTCTTTTGTGTTTTATGTATTGTAGCAGTTGTTTGCCAGGAGTAGATGTTTTTTTAGAGTTACATCCTGGGCAACAAAAAACAAAAAACAAAACAAAAACAAAACACATCTGTGTTGATGATGCAGTATTTATTAATATAGGTCATATTACTTTACTATATCAGCACCTGATGTGTACATGAATTATTTAAAATGAGCATCTGTGTACTATTTTATGATATTTGAAATAAAATGAATTTTTAATATTCATACATAATACAATCTGCCAAGATTATCCTGCTAAAAGTGCTCAAATCCAAATGGGAAGTCAGCTGCATTGTTTCTCCCTCACTTTATAGGTCACCCAAGCCTAAAGTTGGACACAACCTTCAGTGAAGTATTCTTGCTTCAAAATGGGATAATTATGTATATATTTATACACCATTATGCTAATAATTTTCAAGTCAGTTAAACTTCCAGCTTGCTTGCATGCCTTTTCTGTCCTTTTTTTCTGGAATTAATGCTATCCAAAAATAAACTCAGAAACATCGATTTCGCTGACCTCACTGTTCCCCTAAATTTAGAAGTTTTATATAACAAACATCTTTAAAAGTTTTCATATAGAAAATTTTTCTCAATGGAATTATTTAGACCTAGAAATTGCGAATCTTATTACTAAGCTTTAAAACACTCTTAAACTAGAAAAATTGAGCATTGGTTTCACTCAGATTTCAGTTTGATACAACTCCTAAGGGTAAGATCAGGTTTTCTGGTTGAAATAAATCACAACTGCGGCCTCAGGAGCTATCTGTTGGGTGAATGCCCGTGGGGCCACTCCACTTTCCAAAGCCTGCTGGGTTTCTACCTGACTCTTCTGCACTCACATCTTAGCTGACACAGTCTGAAAGGAAGGCAGAATTTGCTGGTATGTTAGTACATGATACATATTTTTCTCTTTATGAGCAATTATGTTCATTTTGCTGGATCACATTTCAGAGAGCTCCTTTCTGTTGAGTGGATTCTGAGTAATGTTTCTGAGCTGGACTGGCCACAGAGTAGGATCTTAACCTTATTCATGGCTGTGAATTGTGTGAAGCTGTTTATCTTAGCTGTCACGCCGTTTGCTAATTAGGTCAGTCTAGGGGTGAAGGGAAATGAAAGACTGAAATAATGATTGCTTTCTGAGAACAAAGCCCAGTCATTTTGTTCTGTCTCATAAACCCAGAAAAGGAAGGTGTAGACCTTGCTTGTAGCATTCATCATCTTCCTTCCTGTATCTGAAGATCGTGCAAGAAGTATTTAAGTACCTTAAGAGTGATCAGGTACATATTTAGATTATCATTATTTTTTAAATGGTTTTTATCTTCAAACTAAAACCTGCTAATTGTAGAACCTTTGGAAGATACAGAGAAATATAAAAGAGGACAATTTTAAAGTACCCATGATCCTACCATCTAGAAGTATAATTATTTAATGGATTTCCTTCTGGCCTTTTCTATTCATATGTTGTATTTCACAAAATTTAATTATTGCTTTCTATTGTGTAACTATAGCTAATATTTTGAGTGCTTATTTCATAGGAAGCAGTGAATGAGCTAAGATCTTTACATGTGGTATCTATTTCATGTTCACTGCAGTCTATGATACCATTGTGTTCTAGTGATGAATTTGAGACTTAAGTTAGAAACTTGTGACTTCTGGTCTGGACAAGAGAGTATAGATCTGTTTCACCTTCCTCCTTCCTACTAAGTACAACTATAAACCCTAGAAATAATGGAGGCAAAAAAGGAGGACTGAAAGGTGTTAAGCAGATGAAGGGTTTTGTGAGCTTTGCACTGGAGGAACCACAGAGTAGCAGAGCCAATCACATTCCCTTAGCCAGGAAGAACCAACCATACCTGGCATTTCTTGATCCCTAAATTAGCAACAGAAGGCAGCTCAGGTGGGGGTACCCTCTCCTCCCCTTCTTTAGGTCAGACTGGAACAAGCCTGACATCAGCAGCAAGAGAGATTAATAGGGGATCCCTGGATGGCTCAGTGGTTTAGTGCCTGCCTTCGGCCCAGGGCCTGATCCTGGAGTCCCGGGATCGAGTCCTACGTCGGGCTCCTTGCATGGAGCCTGCTTCTTCCTCTGCCTGTGTCTTTGCGCCTCTCTCTCTCTCTCTCTCTCTCTAATGAATAAATAAATAAAATTAAAAAAAGAGAGAGATTAGTAGGAGCCCCTCCAGTGTTCATCAGCTAGGGCATGTGATCTCCTTCCCTGCTGGGCCTGAGATCTCTCTTGTCACCGAGAGAAACCTGGGCATCAGGCAGTTCTGCTGTAGTATAGTACCACAACAAATCGCCCAGTTGAGTAGCCTCTTTGTCCACATGGACCTGGGACTCCTTTCTCCTGCCTCGACACACTAGGTGGCCAGGAGGCACAGATAAGGGGGGATCCTGTCATAGTAAGCATCCCCCGTGCCCCCTCTGCTCGACACAGCCAAGGCCAGCCAGGCAACCAGAAGCAGCGTCTCTGGTAGAGACACTGTTCAAATGTTGGAGGCCCAGCACTGCAGAAGACCCTGAGAGCCCCCCAAGAGTGACCAGACGGTGGAGATCCCACCGAAAGGACGTGAATGAGAAGAGGAGCCCAATTCCTGTACATATATTTAAGTGATAAACATGATCAAAAGCTTGAGAGACACATTTTACAATTGCTTGTATAATAAAGCTCGTCCTTCACGTGTCGCCATTTGGGGCTTTTGCAACAGAAGTCTTTTAGTGATTGATGACAAATGGGTCTGGGCAGCATCCCGTTCATCTTTTTTTCTCCCCTAAATCCAGTATCCGTTTATTTGATTGTGATTAGAGAACCTTGGACATTTTGCTGCTAAAGAATCCTTCCCCACTCCCTTCCTGACCCTACTTGCACTGCTGTGGATTTTTTTAAGAGAAGCAAAAACAAAAAATAAACTCCTTCCCTCTGGCCCTCCAAACATATACTCTGTGAGATAACTGTGCCTGCAACAAAGTGTTAATCCTGGGATCGTATTTTTATATCATATTCACATATTTGTTTTTTTAATTGGTGTTAGATGACATGATTAATAAAAAAGGCAAGATATTTCCAGGAAAAAAAAATAAGTCTGTGGGCCTGATCACCAACCTCCTTTTCACTGAGAGATATGGGGCAACCAGGCTTGGGGAAATTCCTTCTACCCTCTCAGCACCAGGAGGGCCAAGAGGAGTCTCACTGTCATCACATAAATAAAGCAGACCAAAAGAACAGTGTAAGAGCTATGAAAACTAGGCTGTTTTTGGAACTATAGCCCATAAAAGTAGACCTGAACCTCACCAAGGAGATAGAAGTGCCTAACAACCCAATCACCAATAGGACTTAATTGGCATTTCTAAAACATACCATTCAACAATGACAGTATATAGACTTATCAAGAGTTCATAGGACACTTGCTAAGGTGGAGCTTGTCCTGGGCCATAGAGCAGACTTCGGCATGTTCAAAACATGAACATTCCAATTGAAATCCTTCAGAGTGTGTTTCTGACCACAGTGGAGTCAAACGAGGAATCAGTAACAGAAGGACAGCAGGAAAACCTCCAGACAGGTAAAAATTTACACTTGTAAATAATATATGGGTCAAAGAGATCTTAAAGGAAATAAAATAATACTAGAACCAAATGGAAATGAAAACACAACATATTAAAGTATATGGGATGCAGCTAACATAGTTTAGAGAGGGAAATTTATAGTACTAAATTTTATATAAAAATTGATGAAAGGTCTCCAATCAGTAATCTAAATTCCTACCTCAAGAAATTTGGAAAAGAAGACCAAAAAAAGAACAAAGAAACCAAATCAAAGTGTAAGCAGAAGGAAGGAAATAATAAAAAGCAAAAGCCAGTGAAATTGAAAATAGGAAAAGAAAAATGAAAATCCAAGAAGCAAAAAAACAAAAACAAACAAACAAAAAAAAACGTTGGTAAGCCTCTAGCATGATGAAAGATAGAGACAGCACACAAATCATTTAATATCAGGAATGAAATGGGATAACACTACAGATCCTGAAGCCATTAAAAGAATAATAAGGGACAGCATTTTCTCATGTATCTGCCGACTAAGGAGAAATAGACAATTTGTCTACAACTATAAACCACCAGAATTCAAACAAGATAGATCATCTGAAGTGTTTTCTAACCATTGAGGAAATGGATGAGAGGAAGTGGTTGTGATTACAGAAGAGCAATGCCAGGGACCCTTGTCATGATAGACACATGAGCTACACATGTGCAGAAATTGTATAGTGTCACACACATACACTCACAAGTACATGTTAAACTGGGAAATCCGAGTAAAAGCAATGGATTATATCCATGTAAGTCCTGGTCCCAATATCCTACTGTAGTTGTGCAAAATGTCACTATTGCAGGAAACTGAGTAAAGGTACTCAGGATCTCTTTTATTTCTCACAACTGCATGCAAATCTCCAATTACTGCTATAAAATTTCCAATTAAAGAAAAATCTAACTTGTTTCCTTTAGGAGTTGAATCCTGACAGTGATTCCAGAGCCTGCATTCTCAGTGGCATATCTGTGTATTGCCATGTTACTCTGAGACGTTGCATTGCTAATAGCTTGGTGCAATCATGTGTGAATCCTTCTATGTGTAGCTTTAAAAGTGTATTTTGTGTATATATATGTGTGTACATATGTATCTTTCCTTTATCTTTACCAGCAATGATCAATATTAGGTAATACATACATACATATATATATATGTTTTCCTATTTCTGTCACATAGTTTGAAAGTTCCACTAAATATTGGCAGTTGTAGTCACTGAAGATTCTTTAGGTTACAAGTGGCAAAAACTGGACATAGCTTAGTAAGAAGAACCATTGAAACTGCCAGAATGGCTGCCAGATTAGACCATTTTGACTTAAGGAAATAGTAATTTCATATGGTTCAAAGAAATTGCTGCATAAAGGATTTCTTGGAAGGATCTTAGAGTAGGTCATAGGATCAAAGGAATTGCAGAGAGGACAAGAGAGCCCTGGGGTGACTGGGACCAGGGACAAGTACTCTTTATTTCCATTTCTTCCTAAATTTCAAGTTCTGCTGATGAGCATTCTCTATACTGCCTACTATATGGTGGCCTTCAGCATCTTAGCCTAACAGTCTTTCAGTGAGAAGGAAAGAAACTATTTGAGATTTGTTTGAAAAAAGTTTGGGGTAGGGACACCTGGGTGGCTCAGCAGTTGAGCATCTGCCTTCGGCTCAGGGCATGACCCTGGAGTCATGGGATTGATCAAGAATCACATCGGGCTTCTTGCGAGGAGCCTGCTTCTCCCTCCATCTGTGTCTCTGCCTCTCTTTCTCTCTGTCATGAATAAATAAATAAAATTTTTTTTTAAAAAAAGTTTGGGGTAGATTGAAGTTAGCTTGGTTTGGGTCACATGCCTGACCATTTTCCAATCATCAGGCAAAGGATGATGGTTGGTGCAGCACGAGTTGTGTGGACAGGGAGCCAGAGATTGCTCCTATATGAAGAGGGAGGGGAGGAGAGCATATGAAGGCTGACCCAGACATGGCCAACAGGGTGACCACTGGGAGCCAGGAGCTACCACTGCAGCCTGTGTTTGTTGTTATCAGGGCAGAACATCTAAATGATAGTTAAATCATAAATATAAAAATGACTCAAGACTAGACCTAATTGTTACAGCTTTTGAGTTCAGGAGAATTTTTCTCTTCTGTTAATGACAAGTCTATCAAAATTAGGAGACTATCAATGTTTTCAAAGGTAGCATTTGAACAAGGCATAATATTTGTAAACCTTTAATATACATTTTTACTAGGCAAATAAATTTCCACTACAAATTAACATAGTCCCCCTATTTTTTTCTTTAAAGATTTATGTATTTCAGAGAGAGAAATGTGAGTGTGTGAAGGAGGGAGAGGGAGAGAATCCTCAAACAGATTCCCCATGAAGCACAAAGCCCCACCTCAGGGCTCTGTCCCATGGCCCCAAGATCATGAAATGAGCCAAAACTAAGGATTAGACGCTTAACCCACTGAGCCACCCAGGTGCCCCTCACATAGTCGCTTTTTTCTACCACAGTTGAGGTCTCATAGCAGAGACTATTTGAATTCAGACCTGAGTAATGGGTATGAGAAGCTGTGGCTGAATGCTTTAAAGCTTCCTGTTACATATAGGTTGTGTGTTTTGAGAACTTAAGAATGCAAATAGAAGACACAAATATCCTCTCCAACTGAAGATATTTTCCTTGAAGCTTTTAGTTTATGGCTCAAATGCTGAACCTAGCTATGATATCTAAGCGATTATTACTACAAAATAAGATGGGCACTTGGGAATAAAACCTGAATGGTGTAGGATACTGATTCTTGCAAGAACGTGGTGATTCATTAGTTTGCCCCTGTGTGCTCTGACTTCAGAGCTCATCAGCATAGGAGGCCCCATTTGAGCAGTGCAGTTGTAGCCTTTGTAAAATGGTAGTGACTGTGATTGCCCACCCCGGTGTCCAGCATGGCTTACATGAAGACCCATGGGAACCTTGCTTGGGTCCATCTCCAGAAAATAGTACTTTGTCTACCACTGAAATTTTATGTTACTTTTGTTAGGAGATGAAAAAACACATGCTGTAAGGTTTTCTTTAGTGCCAGCACATCTAGGAGCCCCACTCAGTGCCTAGATGTACTAATTAGCATACTCAGATGTAGCTGTTCATTTGTACTCTTCTCTGATTCATCCAGAGTATCTTGCAGTAACTTCTGCTTTATGTCTGCAGCCCCATTTCAGAGCAATGTCTGTTCACATTGCTTGCATACCTGTTTACAGTTTCTAAACTGTTTTTGTAGTCATAAATATTTGAGCTTCAAGGTAATCCTGTAAAGTATAGACAAAGATGACACCATGCTTTTTCCTTTAAAAACCCGTCTAAACAGAAACAAGCACAGGTGAGCCTAGTATCATCAACATAGACTGTAGACTTCATAAGGGCAGGGATCTGTTCTGTTCACCATGCTAGCCCTGACTCTCAGTATAGTGCTTGACATTCAATCAGTGTTTCAAGATGATTGATGTTGAATAAACCTAAAAAGTACTAAGTTCTTCAGAACTTGGAAGAACACAGAAAAACTTGTGTTGGCAGAAAAGAGAAATACAGAGCCCCAGGAGACCAGAATGTAGCTCAAAACAACCTGTCACAAGCCCAGTTCTTTGAAGTCTGGTGTTTAATCTTAAAAACTCATACAAATTTTGAATTCTACTTCATATTAGAAATGTGTATTTAATTGTAAAATTATTTTAAATGTTATTTACCCTAAAATAATGTTTCTGGGAGATGTGCTGTATGTATCCTGAATACCCCCTAACTAACCTATGTTTGGGTATTTGTTTCGCTTCTGAAAAATACAGATGTCCAATTAATCACATCCTTTCTGAGGACTCTCAATATGATGATGAGCCAAATTTATGCCTTCCACCTTTTCCTTACCCCTGAATTCATCATCTTCGTTCATGGCAACTGTTTACAGTTTTTTGGGTCAAAAACTGTTGCATCATTCTTGATTTATTTCTTTCTCTCACAGTTTATATCCAGTTTATTTGGAAATACTGTTGTTTCTACCTTAAGAATATATCCTGAATGTGATCACTTGTAACCACCCCTTCTGCTACCAGACTGGCATCATTATCTCTGTTAAAGTAATTTGGCAAGGAGGCCCTTACACTGACACAGCCTTAATGCAAGTAGCAGCCTATGTAAGTATACTGAAATTGAAGCCTGTAAATGCCTTGAGGTTACAAAATCAAAACACTAAAGAAGTAAACAGCCAACTAGCCTTTTGGCCTTTTCTTTGCTTCTGCACTTTCTGTCTTTCCCCTGGCGCCAGGGGCAGAGGGCTCCTGACCACTCACCATTTGGTGCTGCTCCAATCAAGGTTTGCTGAAATAAACTCTTAAAATGTTTCATATGCCTCAGTATATCTTTTGCCATCTTTCACCTGGTGTGTATGTCTCCCCTGGCCCAGCCCCCTCTTCACATGGTAGCATGAACACATGTGTCAGGCCATGGTAGTGCTCTACATGGCATGCCATTTGTGGCCTTCACTGGAACCTCACCTCCTTCATCTTGGCCCAGACACTCTTGCCTCCAGTGTGTCCGACTTGCTGCTGCTTCAGGGCTTTGCATGTGCTATTCCCTCGGCCAGACCTGCTCTTTGAATAAAGATCCAGATGGCTAGCTCTTGGACCTCATTTGGATCTTTACTCAGAAATGCTTGTATTAGGTCTTCTTCATTCATCCTAAATCTTCACACCTACCACCAAACACACTCCCCTTTCCTGGAACTTTATTATTTTTTCCTTGACAACTTACTGTATCTGATATACCATCTGTTTTATGTCTTGAAGGCATTTATTATCTCCTCCCCCCTACCCCCTCTTTCTCTTTTTTTTTTAATTTTTTTTTTATTATTATTTATGATAGTCACAGAGAGAGAGAGAGGCAGAGACACAGGCAGAGGGAGAAGCAGGCTCCATGCACCGGGAGCCCGATGTGGGATTCGATCCCGGGTCTCCAGGATCGCACCCTGGGCCAAAGGCAGGCGCCAAACCGCTGCGCCACCCAGGGATCCCACCCCCTCTTTCTCTTAAAAAATATATCTCTAGATCATGAACTTGAGGAGAGTGGCATAGGAGGCATGGAATATATATCAGGCATGCCAGGAAATCTTTGTTTTCCTGATCTGTGTCCAGAGTTTTATTAGAATACTATTTTTTAACTGTGCCTCACTCTCTTCTCTGATTCAGAACTCTAGTGCTTACTCCCAAAGTCTAAGGCTTACCTCTTTTCTTTAGGATGTTTGGGCAACATTGTGCTAACTTTCTGGAGTCACCCACCGAATTGTCCGTGACTGTTGCTTTCTTCAGGCATCAGGGACAGAACTTCTCGTGGAGGAAAGCAAAGACAACATCTCCTTCCTGGCTGTTTATTCCCACATATCCCAGTGCCTTTCCCCTTACTGGAAGCTCTAAGTATGATTTTAGAACTTGAGAGTCCTTGAGACTATAAACATCCCAGTGACCACTGGGTCTCCCCTGAGCAAGTGACTCCTAAGGAGACTTGCTTCTCAGGGTTGTGGCACATCTGTTTTCCTTCAGTGCTAGTTGCTGGCCAGGCATAGTGCCTGGTACATAGGAAGTGCTCAGTAAACCGTTTTTGAATCAAGACTGGACCCCTAAATTTGAATTTGATTACTTAGTGTTTCCCTCTGTGGCCGCCTCATGGATTTTCCACCTTTACATATGGAAGCTGCAGGAGACTTTGTCGGAGGCCACGTTACAATGAGCCTATGTTTCCTTCCAGGATATGCTGTCTCTAACAAGTAAGCTAAGTAAGTTTTTCGAATATGTATTTAAACAAGACTCATTCTAGGGCTGACCTTGCATTTGGAAAATGTTTTTACAAGGAACCTGTAAGTTATGAATATTTCACTTTCTTTTCATGGTTTTCTTTTTAAATTCACATTTGCTTCCATTTTCTTGTTAAAATGTATTGAGAAAGATTAATTTAACAAAAATGCCAGTGGAGAAAATACAGAGAAAATATGCAACCATAATATATATTTTAGGTCTGTGTTATTCAACAACCTACAGCTATGTTTACATAGTTGATTTAGGATAGAATGTAATGCTGTAATGCCACAATATGCTGCCTCAGAGCCAGCATTCACCTGGGTATTATAATGTGGATGTTTGGGAATTCACATGGTGCCCTAGTGAAAAATGATTTCATGTGCAAGGCAGATCCTATCTCTGAGGACTTCAGACCATATTGTACAGTTTCCAAAAATAACTTGCCATTATCAGCTTTGACCCCTAGCTTTGGAATCACATTTTCTGTTTGTTCATGTAGGATATGATCATCATAGAAAATATGGCCTATTCCACTGTAGGTTTTAGAGGCAAAAAGTGGTACACAGGCTTTTAGTTCCAACCAAGTAAAGTAGCATGGACCCTGACGCTCTCATCCCAGGTTAACTTTTGAGAAAGTATAAAATCTCTAGTGCTAAGAACAACAAAAACATGAGGACCCCTTGTGGAGATTGAAGTCTGCTTGAATTTTCTTGTCACTGGGAAATGGGGAGGCAGCCAGGAGTGTCATGAGAGTCTAGAAGAAAGCTTTTTCTTTTTCTCTCTCTTTTTTTTTATTGTGGTAAAATATACATAACATAAAATTTACCATTTTAACCATTTTTCAGTGTACAATTCAGTGGCATCATGTTTGTTTATACTAAGCTCTGCTTTTGACTTTCCTAATACATTGGCTTTTATTGGCAGCCATATTGTCATACACACATGAGGGCATAATTATCTCAGCTGTACAAGTCCTTAGGCTTTAGGTATGAAGACCTCTGCTGAAGTGTGTTTGGAGGAAGTATTTAAATATGCAAGGTGGTAAACAAGCGAGCATCTCCAACAGACATGGGAAGTAAGGAAGATCAGATCCCCTAGGAATGTTTATTGATGCTGTCAAATGACAGAATAATCCAATTTAGTTTGAAGTTTGATGTCTTTTATTCAAGGGAAGACAGTCAATGGATTGTTTACTAGGATCTTTACAGGCAGTTGAATGCAGTTCCTTAGGGATTTGGAGCAGTTTGGTAGAGTGTTGGAAGCAGCAGAGCTGAGACAGGGTCTGACAGGTTAGGACTAAGATGAGCTAGCTAAATTGTTGCTGGACGATTGTGATTGGTATGTGTTAGGTTTCTCTGATAGGTGTTTCCCACAGCACAGGCTGGCTTAGGATTTGATTTGTGCTGTGGATAGGGTCCATGGGAATGGCCTCCATTTTGTGGGTCCTGATATGGGAATTAGCTTTATCAGTACCTTTAAAAATGTCAAGGACCAAAGAGAAGAGACCACAGGCCAAGTAACCTGGAACTGAGATTCCAGACATTATCTGCAGTATTGAGTGGAGGGGAAACCAAAGAGACTTGTCTGTGGGGCCACTACGCTCACAAAACACAGAGGTACGGCTTTTATACTAGCAGGAAGATACTTGCTTTGTCTAATCCAAAATAGGGAAGGGGTGGGTTGGGGAGGAGAAGACAAAGGACTACACTAAATGGGAAATATGAAAAGAGTGGCCAGCATCTAATGTGATAGTAATTACGATGTATGGTACCGGGTTATCTTTTATAAAGAGGAGTTCTCAGACCCAAGGGGAAAAAAAAAGATGCAGAAATGAGTTATCTCCAAGAAACATACTTCAAAAGAAAGGCAGAGGAAGGCTGAGAATAAAAAGATAGATAAGAGATCTACATCAACAGGAACCCAGGGAAAGTAGGGGTAACAACTTACAAGAGAGAACGAGGGATGTTCTAGACTGATTAAAGGAGCATTAGAACACAGTGTACTCATTGGAAATATGGACTGCTAATGATTCAGCTTGAGAATATACCAAGCAACAACAGAACTGCAGAGAGGGAGAGAGAAAATCAACAGTTGTGTTGGGAGAGTTTCAACACTCCACTCTCAGAAGCCTAAACCCTGCTGTGAAAAAAATGAGCAGACACGGAGAAGAGCTGGATGCAACAATTAGTGAGCACTTGCTATTAAAAATATGCCTAAAACTGGACAGTCAACAGAGTGTGCAGGGGGCTTGTAGGGAATGGTTACAGAGAGCAAGCCATTGTCGTACCATCCAGGAAGCCCGTGAACAGGAGTGATAAACTTCAGGGTCCATCAGTATGGCCCCACATGACAAGGAATTACCAGCATGACAGCCTGCCTCCTGTAAAATCCCTGTGGTTATAAATTAAATATCATATTTCTAAATAATCCTAGGGTTAGAAAGGAAATAAAAAATGGAATTGTGATCTTTTGAGAACTAAAATGTCCCAACTGTGAGATGGAGTCCATGTGGTGCTTAAACAGGTTTTAAAGTCTTACATTTGTTGGCAAACAAGAAGGTTAGTTAAAAAATAAGTGAGCCAGGCAGTCCTCTTGAGAGTTGGTAAAAAAAACAAAAACAAGGGATCCCTGGGTGGCGCAGTGGTTTGGCGCTTGCCTTTGGCCCAGGGCGCGATCCTGGAGACCCGGGATCGAATCCCACATCAGGCTCCCGGTGCATGGAGCCTGCTTCTCCCTCTGCCTATGTCTCTGCCTCTCTCTCTCTCTCTCTGTGACTATCATAAATAAATAAAAAATTAAAAAAAAAAAACAACAAAACAAAATCCAGTAACAAGAGGGAAGGAAATAAAGTTAAGTACTAAAAGCAATAAAGTACAGAATAATAACATTAAATGATACAGAAGTTTAAGAAAATCAAGAGCTGGTTCTTTGAAAGCTGAATAAGATCTCTGAGAGACTAAATCAGAAGAAAAAAATGAACAAAAAATTACTATATAGCCAGAGACCAAAGACATTTTAAAATGATAAAAAATATTGGAACAAATATTACATACTAATAAATTTTGGGGAAAAAATGAAATAAAATATATTTTCAGAAAAAAATATAAAATGTCAAAATTGCCATGAGAAAAAATCGATAACATGATTAGATCAACATATGATCAGACAAGTATATAGACATGTAGTCAAAGACTTTTTTCCCCAAAATATCCAGAAGGATTTTATAGGTGTTTTCTGGCAAACTTTTAGGAAACAATCACTTACCATCTTTTACAAGTATTTCCAGAAAGTAGAAGGTATAGGAAACAATGTCCAGCTCCTGAAGCCACTATCAGAAAATTGATAAATGCAGTCCTGCCCATTAGGAGAACTAAGGAAAAAGTATGGTTATCTCAAACAGTGTAGCAAAAGCACTTGATAAAGTGATTTTAAAAATACACATAGGTAATATATTAGGAGGGGAAGGGGTCTTTTTTTAAGGTTTCATGCCAAAACCTATATCACAGATTAACTTAATGGAGAATTTTGAACAATTCCCTCTAATACTGGGAATAAATATACTGTTGTCCGTCACAGTTTAATGCAGGAAACAACAAAACCTTCTTGGTTTCCAGACAGAAAGAGATGTAGTGGATTAGGTACTTAAGTTGTTGGAAGGGCTTGGAGGAGTGGGTTTGGGGGCCGATCTCAAGGTCACCCCACAGTAGTTGGGGTCCAGAAGACAGGAAGTTGCTGCTGCTGCTGCCATTTTTATTACCATTCACTTTTTACCCCTGCAAGCAGATAACTAGACACCCAAATGCAGACTCTGGCCTGACAAGCACATCTTCCCATCCTTGCTTTCTAGCATCCACTGGAGCGGGGGCATCCTCTGCTTTGCCTCCCTCCTCCAAAATCTTTTGGAGAGTGCCTCTCAAGTGACAAGATTCCAAGTTGCATCCACAACCTTATCTGCAAGGAAACCTGAGAAGTAGATCCAGATGTAGCTTCTGGATTTCAGAGCCATCTAGATAGAGGTAGAATGGAATAGAGTTTGAAAGATTCAGTCAGAAGTATCTGCCACATTATCTCACCATCTCTGCTGCTGCTTGGCCAAGCATTGATGTCCTGAGGAATGCTATCCAGGAAGAAAAGGAAAGAAAAGCTTAGTATTGGGAGGAATAGAAGGATAATATTTATGGATAATAAGGTCATCGTGATTAATAGAATGTAATAAACGGATTATTAGAACTAATAAGTATGGTGACATTGGGTATATATGCTCAATCTATAAGAATCAATGTAATTTCTCTTCATTAGTAGTATTCAACTAAAAATGTAATAAAACAACATATTAGCAACAAACTATAGGATCTACAAATTAATCAAGAATGCATATCTCTTCAGAGAAAATTTTAATTTTAATAACAAAGAAGATTATGTAATAGACTTTATTCTCTTGCATGTAGTATTAGGAAGAAATCAGTTATTCCTAAATTAATCTTTAAATTCAATTAAATCTCTTCCAAAATTTGTTTTTGAAGAATTTGATAAACTTCAACAAAAGCATAAAGTGATAGGGAAAAAATTGACAAATTTGATTAAGTTTTGATATCTATGTCATGAAGGCATTGGTAGCCAGATGGCCAGGTAGCAGAGCAGGAGATGATATATGCAATGTCCAAAACCTGTAAGAGAATAATAGCAAAGTTGATGTCTAGAACTGCAAGAAACTCCTTCAAAATGGTATGAAGGAGTTAGCAATCCTAGTAGAAAAAGAAGGAAGGCATGTAAGCTTATATTTCACCCAAGAGTAAACCAGAAGGCTGCCAGCATATGAAGTCATCAAACTCATTAGTAACCAGAGTAATAAGAATGGAGGCAACAGTGTGATAATCACTATTAAACTAGTAATAATTAGAAAGCTGAAAAATGAATATAGGAATTCTCATGCAGTGTTAGTGGGAATGTAGACTTCTGTGGCTATAATGGAGAACAACAGCATGGAAGTTCTTAATCAAACTAGGAACACAGAATGGTTCAATTTATTCTCCTGGGTATATGTCCTAAGGATGTTGTCAGTAATTGAATAACATAGGTGGACGAGGTGTTTGTGGCAATGTTTGTTTCTAGAGGCAGGAAGTTTGGGTGCTAATCTAGGAGAGCAGCTGGGTAGATTGTGGTGGTTATGCACAGGGAGCAATCAGAAGCAACTGTGGCTACTGTACACTGAGCAAGGTGTGAGGTGTCACAAAACACAGCAATGTTGGAAAAGGAAGCTGCTGAATGGGATGAGTAGCATAGTACCATCATTCATTTGAATTAAAATTACATGCACACAGAACAATATGCAGTTTTTGTTTTTCTTTTTTTAAAGACTATTTATTTGCCAGAGAGCAAACACAAGCAAGGGGAAAAGCAGAGGGAGAGGGAGAAGCAGGCTCCTTGCTAAGCAGGGAGCCCAATGTAGGACTCGATCCAGGACCCTGAGATCACGACCTGAGCCGAAGGCAGATGCCTTACTGCCTGAGCTACCCAGGTGCCCCGAATATATGGTTTTTAAGAGCACATTCAAATAAAATGATACCCACAAAATACAGTAGATTGTTTTAGGGTTTTTAAAAACCTGTACAATGAACATCCTTACATTTATTTATTGGGTCACATTTCGGGTCATCTGCTTAGAGAGGGAAAGCAGTGCCCTTTGGTTTGCTGGCTCTGGCCTCAGGCAAGATGTTGATCCCTCTGTGCCTGCGTTGCCCATGGGTCCTGAGGATTAGATGGCTTAAATTTACAACAGAATCTGAAGAGTGTGTGGTATATCATACATTGGCAGTGAGTAACAGATGTCATTATAGCGTTGTTCCTGGAAACAAAACTTGGGATTGACTGATATGAAGGTTTTTTGTTTTTTTTTTTTAATTTTCTAAGATTTATTTACCATTTTGAGGGGGGGAAGGGAGAGAGAGATAATCCTAAGCAGACTCCCTATTGAGCATGGAGCCTGACATGGGGCTCAATCCCACGACCCCAAGACCATGACCTGAGCCAAAACCAAGAGTTGGACACCCAACCAAGGTGCCCCTGGTGCATACCTTTTTTTTTTTAAAGGTGTATCATTGGTTTGCTCATTCAGTAAGTACTGAATGCCCATTATATGTCTTGGCATTTAGACAAAGTAGGCAAAAACCCTTGCCCTGGTGGAGCTAAACTATCACAGTAAACAACAACAACAAAAGTAATGAAATGTGTAAGGTGATAGTACATGTCATAGATAACAATAAAGCTGTGGTTAGTTTTCATGGTACTTTGATTCAAATTTGCCCAGTATCTGGGTCGTTCACTTACCTTTTCATTCTACATGATCTCAAGTGAGTGATCCTTAAGAGATTGGTTGTTTGAACCAGAGTCACTAATAACATAAGGAGCAGTTCATTTATTGTATCAATCTTTGTTAGCTACATGAGACAACTCTGATATGTCCTCCCTAACTTCCCTCCAGATGAAAATGTCATCCCTCTCTTTGCTTCCATGACTCTACACCTCTGTCAGAATAGTATCACCACTATTTTTTCTATTATGGTGTACATAAATTTTTTCTCTCACTAGATTTCAGATTCTTCTGATCAGGGACTGTGGGTGGTTCATCTGTCAATCCCTGAAATGGTCAACATTCAAGGAGTTTTTGTCTAGTTGAATTTTGACCTTCTGGTATCCTTTGGGTTTCTTTCTGATAAGTATTTCATGACCCCCAAGTGTATTCAGTACCACATTCCTAAAGACCTCAGAAATTATTTGTACCAGCAGTCTATAGCAAGAGCAGACCATTGGCAGACAGAACTTTATAGTTAATGACTCTACCTTTGGTGATATATACCTTTGGTGACTTTACCTTTATCAGATTTCCTAACATAAAGTGTTTTTTTTTTTCTATGTTGACCTCATTTGGATTATCTGTGATGGATATTGTTGGTCACCAGATCTCTTCAGACACCATTCAGATTCCAATGAGTTTGGTTCTGACTTGGGAGCATATATCCATTTTACGTTGTAAATAAATAGAAAATATTTTCTCAAAGGAATTAGACAAATTATTTATCTTTTTTTCATTATACAAATAAACATTTATTTTTAGTTGAGCTGTTATAATTTATTACTGAGTATTTAGCATGGCATGTTTTTTTCTGCATATTGCTATCAGCGGTTCTTTGGACCTTAATTTTCTCATTTGAAAAATTAATAAGTTTGTATTTTTATATTTATTTACTCATTTAAAATTTATATCTTTCCCAGTTTTAAAATGCACTTAAAACTGGGAAATGATACAAATAGTACAAAGAAAATACATCAGTTAGAAGTGATAAAAACAAGAAAAACAAAAGTAGGCCCACATACTAGAACTGGATGTGAGACCGTAGAAAGATGCAGAGTCTAGGTCCTTTGCCTTGAAGGCGCCTGATTTTAGTGGTGATGCTACACAGCAGCCCATAAGGACAAGGGAATCCCAGCTGGTGCCCTGCTTCCCAAGACTCATCAGGTAAAGCAGATTCTTTGTTGCAGAGAAGCACAGCTGTTCATGATGCCAGGACCAGAGGATATTGTTCTTGAGAAGTTTGATGTGGTGGCCACGGTGGTTTAATGAGCAGTGTCCTGGTTATCAAGCCTTATGAAGAGTCCCAGAGGGTTACCTGTCCACGTAGGTGGTGAGGTAGGTGGCCCTGACACAGAAGCCAGGACCAGAAGTGAATGTGCTATTCTCAATGACAGCTCGGCAATCTGGGCTGGGTGGGCTTTATGTCTGTGCACTCAGCAGTCATTGGCTTCTGATTTGCACTTACTGAAGGAAATTTTCACTTTGTCCTTCTGCATTACAAATTTGTTACTTTTGGAAGAAGATTTTGACCTTAAACTTGTTGGGTCTGTTCTCTGTGATATGCAGTTAACACTTACTCTTTTCCTATGTCCCTTGGTGTGCCTTATGTGTCAGAAACCACCATCTTCCTTTGCTGTGGCTCAGAGTGTCTTTCACAGGCCTTCAGACCAACATTTTCTGCTTCTTGCTCTCTTTTCCTCACAATCCTAAATCCTGTACAACAGATCCATTGTTTGACAGAGGAGAGACAGAAACCATTGGTGCTTCATTTTCTGTGTAACACCAGCACCCAGTTGGATTGGGACACGCCTTAGGGTGCTGCTTCTCTGCCCTTTCACCAAACTACTGTCTTCCTCTCACGATGATGAGGATTCCCATTTAATCTATTGCTTCTGTGAGAATCTCTCAAATTCTGGATTATCTGGAGGTACTTCTTGTTTTCTAATGATCGTTTTGTTTATAAAACATGATCATGAACTTCTGTCACAGTCAACAGATGGCAGTGGCCTGCTCATTTTCCCTAGCATGGCGTGCTGAGGCAGGCAAGAGTAGGTGTGATTTCCTGCACCGATGGGTCCCCAAAGGCGTTGCAAGCTTTGTGACACAAAGTAGTTTATTTTAACACAAATTAATGTTCTTTATTTTGTTCAGTGATTTTTGTCAATACATAAATGCCTAGAATTCATTTTGCTTGCTTTTCATGCATGCTTCTTTAATCTATGGTGATTTATGTGTTTACCATCTGTAGTAAAAATTTCCCTGTCAGAGCATGTACTGAGATATTTGTACTTACAGGACGTAAATTTGTTTTTTGTTTTCCCAGGGAGCTGATATTTTATATTTTTCTCAAATATATTTAATGCAATTAAGATCTTCCCATCGGAATGTTTGTTTTAAATATTTCAGCTAAGTGTCCTGTTATTTGATTTAGAGTTGGATTATTGAAGCTGATTTTTACTTAAATGCAATAGCTGGAATACCTTTCTCTGTATATTTCAACTTATTCTGGATGGTTTATATTATCAACCTGCAAAATCTTGTTTGTGATGTTACTGGCAGTTTTCCAAGCTATCTTTATTGGTAACCAGCTTTTTGTTTAGGAGTTTGTTATAAATGAAATCCCAAATACACATCTTTTCAAAATTAGTAGCTCATCTAAAACCCTTTTTAAAATAATCAGCTCTGAGAAATGTGAGCTCACCAAATATAGCATTCTTGGTGATCAAAGAATAGGATCAAATTTTTAACTTGGACAAGGAGTTCTGGTGTGAGTTATGAAGAGATGTAAAGTAATCTATTGTCTTAATATTGAGCTAAATCTGCTATTTTTTAAGCCAATTGGTAAACCTTTAAAAACGTTGCTTCGCCCTTAAAAAGCCCTCAGTCATTCTTTTCTTACTCACTTATTCCTTCCTCTTACCTAAATTACTCACTATCCTGTTAGAAAATCTTCAAAATCTCCTTGTTGAACCTCCCAAGTACACAAGATTAATTGGCTAACTACCAGTGCCTAACCATCAAAGGAAGAGCACTGACCTGTTAAATTAAACTTTCAGGTCAGCAGGAAGTGACTAATATCTTTTTTTTTAAGTCAGTCTACCACACATCTACTGGTTATTGACTATCAGAATACTATAGACAATAGGAAAACTAATAAATCACCAGTTCCTAATTTTAAGTAATTTACATTCTTTTTTCTATTACTTTGATAAACCTTTAATTTGTGTAGTGGTATTTTGTGAATTTTTGTAAAGTAAGGTGTTTTAATTTGTGGTAGTCCTAGGCAAAAATACCTTATCAGAGAGGATGTGGAGCCTATTATTAGGGATTAGGATCTTCTAGACCCTCGGGTTAATAGTGTAGAGATTGTATTCATAATAGGTATGAAAACCTGGGCTTGGCATAGGCATCATATCTGACTGGACTAATCTCTCCCTGTGTGTTCTAGAAAGACACACATCACAGACTGACCATAGCAGAGACCACTGGAATGTACCAGAAAGAGCATGGATTAGATAAGCCGAGCACATAAAAGGGCCTAGCATATTGCCTCACAGTGTATGAGCTCAATAAATTGTGGCTTCTATTATTCTATTATTATTTTTTTATTCTGGTCAACTTTTTTAGAGAAGATGGGCAGCCATTCATCCATGACTATCCAATGCTTGTTTTGTTTGGGGCACAGTACAAGGTATAGAGGATTTAATTGTGACCCTGACAGACATCCTCAGTGCCCCTGTAGAAATTTTAATTACATGGACCATTTATGCAAGTGCACAGGCCAAACAGTGTGTAAGTATGAAAGGAGTGAAGTCCAGGGTGCAATTGGTTGTATTCCTCTGAACTAAGAGTACAGAAAGATGTGCCTTGAAAGGTGGGTGGAAGCTGATGAGAGCAGGATTGGAGGTGAGCAGTCCTCTAGCAGAAGCAGCATCCTGTGTGACCACTCAGGGAAAGTACAGAGCATCTGGAGCTTGTGTGAACAGCCCGGGGAGAGGGGGTGAGGGTAGAGGGCCAAGTAGGTGCTGCTTGGACAGTGCCTTGAGCTTGCTCTGATGGAGTCTGGGCTTTATTCCAGAGCAGTGGAGGAGCTATAAATTAATTTTAAATATTGCCATAATCTGACAAAATCCTTAACTTAGAAAGTTTTCCATGGTCTCAGTCAAGAATGGGCCGTCTTGATGGACTCGTCACTGTGGAACCAGGGCTGGGATTGTGCAAGGGGGTTGGCACTGAGCAGCTGTGGTTGGCGCATGGACAGTGGGCAGAGTGGTGAGTCGAAGGGACTGAGCAGAGGGCCCCTCTCTGCTGGGCCAGTCCTGGGGTTTATCAACAGGAAATGGGTTGCACCTATTTGCTCCTGGCCCAGGGAAGAGCGGGCGTCAGGGAGCCATGTCCCAGGACAGTTGACGCAGCTGGCCACTGGGGAACTGTAGCACTCAGGTGAAGACACAGTGGCAGTGTCTCTTCAGTCACCCTGGCACCTGGTTAGCGAGCTTCCTCCAGAGCCAGCCTTTGAATGGAAAGAATAATAACCAAATGATCCTGTCCCCAGGGGTTGGGTGGGTTATCCAGATTAGCTCAGGGCCAAAGCTAACTAAACAATAGAAGGCTTTCTGGGAACTGGGCTGTGTCCTTCTATTGTGGCCAGGTGCCATGGTGAATTCTGCTTGTCTGTTCTGTTCTTGGGCTCAGGGAGACCCCTGGAAGCCTCTGTTCAGACAGACAGGAGGGGAGAGGGGAAAGAAGGAAGGAAGGAAACCTGAATTTGTAATGAGGCCACACCTAAACACTGTGTTTTTTATCTTTTTTTTTTTTTCTAATAGCCTCATCAATTCTCAGTGCATTTATTGATTACATATTAAAGAAAGAGCTCTATTTTAGGTGTCATTCTTTGCAGAGGTGGTGTTTTCATTTTGGTTCTGAAGATCGAGCAGGAGTCCTAATAGTTGACTTTGATGACTTGGATAGACTGGCCGCCCAGCAATCCTTGCAGAGCAGACCAGACTGGTTAGTCCTAGATTCGATCTGGTATGTGAATTGACATTTCTGCTGTTGTTCACTGATGCCAGAACCTGGGTTCAAGGTAGCCAGTGAGGCCAATGTTCTTGTTGCTGAGGTTGTATAAACTTGAGAAGCATCTGCAGCCTTCTTCCCACACCCCTAACTCTGGTGAGTTCTGTGTGCAGGGTGCCTGTCACTTGCAGTGAGACCTCTGCTCCCACTCCATGCCCCACCCCTCCACACATGAGCATTCCATGCAGCTCAAACAGGGTAGAGAGTAATGGGTGCAGCGTGGCACTGACTGGCTTCATGAAACTCAGACGGAAAACATTTCATTTAAAGGTATGAAGCATACCAACTTCTAAACCAAATAAAGGAATAAAGAAAAAAGTGGTAAGAGGTGGAAGCTGGAAAGAAAATCTACTGGAATGAGGACTGTAGAGTTCTAGGATTAAGAAAAGAAATAACGGACAGGCTCACAAATTAAGAGTGTAAAAGGCACTTCCTGTGAATCACAAATGTCTGAGCATGAGCTGTCCTGTTGGAGCCACTGGTGTCTCCAAGTACAGGGGAGTAATTCTCTCAGTTTCTTCTTCTACCTGCTTCAAGTTGTTGAGTTACTACTGCTTTATCCTCATGAGGAGCCAAAAAAACCTTTTTTTGTGTCTCAGAAGAAAGGTCCCAAGTTTGAACTGACATCTGTGTGTGTTTGGGCCACTGTAGGAGAATAGCACAGACTGGGGCAGGGGGCAGCTCAGACAACAGAAATGGATTTCTCATCCTCTTCTGGAGGCTAGAAGTCTAGGATCGCGGTGCTGGTCCACTTGGTTTCTGGTAAGAGCTCTCTTCCTGGCTTGCAGAGGGCCACTTCCCTGCAGTGTGGCACGTGGTGGGGAAAGGAAGAGGATACAGGATACTCTGGTGTCTCTTCTTAAAAGGGCATTGATCCCATCATGGGTACTCCACTCTCATGATTCAGCCTAATCCCCATTATCTCCCCAAAACCTCAGCTCCAGATTCCATCTCCTGGGGGTTAGGGCTTCAGCATGTGGATTTTGGGAGGACAGAAAGGTTCAATCCAGAACATCTCATTTTTTTTTATTTAAGCAAAAAGAATACATTTATACATTTTCTGGAGGAGAAAAACCCCACATGGCTATAAATAGTGGCTTCAGCTGGCTTTTGATTTTTCAAGATCAAGTGAAATAAATCTAGGGGTAAACAATAGAATTCCATTAAGTAGGAGCTTCAAAGGGACCATCTTAGTAAAGGCAGTAAATCTGTTTGGAGAAAGTTTTGGGCATCAACTTATTAATAGCATTCAAGCCCATCAGGTTTTCTTTGTTCTTTTAATGTTATGGGAATGAATTAAAACCAAGCTTCCCAGTCTATCATGTATCATTGAAACCCAAAACACAATAGCATTTGTCTTGTTACAAACCAAGAGGCTGTAAATCTATTATTTATTTTTTATTAAAGGTGCAAGCTCCCCAGTGAGGCCCATGAATGGCCAAGAGAAATAGGAGATGAAGCCTTTCATCTCTGCCCAGTCTTTCCCCATGTGACCCAGGTCAGCAGTGATTCAGTGTTCCTACTACTATTATGACTGTGTTTGTGTACCTGGACTATGTTCAGAGGTAAAGAGAAAAGAAAGGGAAAAATGAGAAAAATGACAAGTCTGACTTTATGTTTTAGAGCAGAGTTAAAATTGTAATTAGAGAAAGCTACATGATCATTTCTAGCTCTAAACAAAATTTTCCATCAAACCAGTTGTGCCTTGGATCTCTTATGGATCATTATACATAATGTAGAATGATAATGCTGTGCTATTCCAACGTCTCTTTTATGGCCATCCCCCTCAAGCAGGGCCCCAGAAGGCATCATTGTTTACAGGGTGACAGTGGCCTGGCCCAGGTGAGGGCTCCTGGAAGGACACCAGACACCTTAGTCTGACTCTGGACCAGGAAGGCCTGTGGAGCAAGATCAGCCGCACCTGCCTCCTTAGGGAAAGCCAGTCTCGGTTTGCAGCCAATGGCAGTGGTGATAACTGCCGATCCCTGACACTATCCCATGGGATCTGCTAGGGAACTGGTCCAGTTCATGGATGCCATTCCCTCTCTGGTCCAGCAAATAACTTCATTAATGAGTATTCTAGTCAGGCTGTAGTAAAGATGCCAGTATCTTTAACTTGCTAGAAATAAACCAAACCAAAAACAAGTGGTAATTAAGTTTCCATTTTCTCTAGTGTAGGAGACATGACATATTTATACCTGTGGCACTTAGGCATGGTCCTATGTGTGGCTACATGTTGCCTGTTAAGCCTGTGTGCAGAAACTAAAAGGTATATTTCTCTATTGTCCTAGAAACTAGAGTTTCCACATTTTGTTCTTGCTGCTTCCTTGATTCAGGTGGAAGGTAGGTACCTGTGAATCATACAGAGGTCAGCAGCCCTTTGCTGGGCTGCCTAAAGCTGCTCATGGAGAGTTGTAGTTTGATTGCCCTGCTGGCTGGCAAGAATCTGGGAAGGCACCCTCTTGGCATGCCTCCAATTGCACTTTTGCCATCATGGGCGGGCTCTCATCATCTTTCCTCTGTGTGTGCCTTTGTGGCTGCCTACTGACGTGACTCCTATGTTAGGTCCACCTTGCAGAGATTGGGCTGCACATGAATCCCCCCAGAGCCTGGCCACACCGAAGAGATTCCCCTGCCCCTGAGCCCATTCCAAATTAAACCTGTTCTCCTCCATCTGGATCCCAGACTCACTGCAATACCACCACTGCTCTCCATGTGTTTCCTTTACTGAGGCTTCTCTACAAGTCGTCTCCTTCCAGCAACAATAGCAATAGCTAGTAACAGTACTCCAAGGTCGGTCCTATTATTGACACCATCATACAGACATGGAGAAGGAGGTGCCCAACCCAGCATCCCAGGGACGGCAGGTTGTAGCAGCAGACCAGGGCATCTGGCTCTCTGGTGATGTGGCTGTGGGAGCTCTTAGGGCAGTGCTATCACTCGGCCACCTTGGACTTGTCATGCTTCTGGGGGTCTGTGTGTCCCAGGAATGGGCTCTTTCATGCCTTCCTGGCTCCAGCGCAACCTTCTATGCTATTTTTCGTAGGACTTTCCCTCCTTCCGTAGAAACCCCATGGAACTCTTTCATGTTTCTGCTATTTATGGAGCCCTGTCTTTCAGGAGCTGTGCTTAGTGCTTGTTATGTCTGTTAAGTTCAATTGAAGTGAAATAAACTGAACTTTATTCTTCAGCACTCCCGTGAGGAAAGCATTCTCTCTTTTACAAAAGAGGGAACTGGCTGGCAATAATGTTTTGTTTGGTTATGTCATTCCTCAACCATGGTAGAAGCTTCTTGAAGGCAGAGTCAGAATTTCCTCATTTCCTATATTCTCAGGCAATCCTGCCTAAGCCCACAGACCACAGAGACAGGCAACCAAGTATGAAGGAAACCTGAGGCTGTCAGGACTGATGAGAGGTGGCCACTACCTTATAATGCTGAGAGGTGCTGAGGATCTCTCCCTGCCCCCCTTCCCTTGTATGAATGCACTTCAGATATTTTCCCTGTAGTTGGAATTACTTTTCTCATCAAAAGGGGGCTTCATTGAAAGTAATGGACTTGAGTGCCAGTGTCTTCTCTCGACTCAGCTCTGTGGCCTGTGGCTTTGCTCCATGGGATCTCTGGGTGCCACAGGGGAAAACTCAGCATACAGGGGAGGGCTGTGGAGGGCAGTAAAAGAACAGCACAGGTGATGGGCACATGTCTAGGAACTCACAAGCCCAACAGCAGACTGTGTCCTGAGGTCCTCCCTTCTGTGACTCAGGCTTTGGCTTCAAGGAGGGAGCGGGGGGGACGGGGAAAAAAAGCATTTTGATAAAGAAGCCAAATTGGAGACCCTGGATAGATTGGTGTAAACATATTTCAAGCATCTGGTTGTTTCTTACATTTAGGCCCTGGTGGTAGCCAAGCGGGCCATATATCAGCAGGACCTTGCTTACAGCTCTCAGACTAATGAGGATTATCATTTATGCTTGAGGGTATGTAAATTTGGCAGTTCTTGCTCTAAAATAACATTCTCCATCTTTCTGGGAGTAAACAGATTTTCAGTTTATTATGTTACCATTTAGAAACTTTCTTATTCTGGTGTCAAATTGCTCTTAAAGGTGACTGATTCATAAAGAATATTTTATTTACCTTGAAATCAGATTCTGTTTAGAACAGTATTAAAATACAGGAGAGTCAGCAGTCCATCACTAGAGATATGTGAGGAGCTAAAACATTGGAATCCACAACTGTATTTATGTCTTTGAGAGGTTCTCTCCAGCTCATAGCACTTATATCTGTATCATTCACTGAGCAGCTATTCTGTGCAAGACCCTATACTTGAGGGTCTCCTTAAGATTCAGAAATGAGTAACAGATTAGTCTCTGGCCTTTGAGCCTCTAAACTTTGAAAAGGAGAATAAAACAAGTACTAAATAAGTGGCAAAGAGTCCCATGTGTCCTCTGAGAGGTTGGCACACAGAGAAAGGCTCAGGGGAAGACTGTGTCCACCTGCACATTCCGAGGAAGTGGTGCAGAGAAGGCAGGGTATGTGACAGCAGATCAATTCAGGGTGGGTGGGAGATGGTGGGCATTTGCAGCTGAGGGAATATACCAGCAGGGGAAAGCCTGGGGGCCTGTGGAGCAGTAAGAGGTTAAGTCTTGTTGGAATTGAAGGTTACATGCCCATGGTCTATGGCTGGAAGCCTCATGTGGGGTCAGATACCCTGCTCCTCACCATCTTGGAGGCATCCATGCTCATCTAAGATGTTTGGTGATGGAGAAGTTTTTAAAGTTTGTGCAACTGGGAACGTAAGTTGACTTGAATAATTTTTTCAAGTATGTTTTTACAAACCTCATTTGGGGTATTTTGAGCCAGAAGGGTTCTGTGCTTAATTTAGTTTGGGAAATAAGTCTTTGTTATAAGATTTCTTGGAGCCTTTAATGTGCCTTGTGACTTTTTGAAGGGGGATATATTATGTGCTATTTCAAACATATTTGACCATGGAACTTGAGTGCAATACCTTATTGGATTCTTTTGACCTCCTCTTTCTTTCTGAGGTACTGTCTGCACAGCACTACCTGCCTGATTTAAACTATAGCCCCAGCCCTGCCTGGCCCCTTACTCTGGGCTCAGTTCTGATTTAGTTGCCTCTCCGTGTCTGGACTTGGATGAAATGTCACACCCCCAATGTTCCCAGAGTGGCTCCCAAGGGGCTGCTGGGTGTCCAGGGAGTGTTACCTCTTCAAGAGATGAATTTCTATCAGTGGGAATTGGGAGTCAGGCTGGTGGATTTCCCATCTTTTCTTCTTCTGTGGACTCCTCCAAAGTGTGCTTGCTTCTATAAACTTTCCAGAGATGCCCCATGTACCTGGATGTGTTTAACAGGTGAACTGATACACTTTTGAGTCTGTGCCATCACCACACCTAGGATGACCCATTACCTCACATCTCTCTTTATCTTGAGTCTATGTTCTTAAACATGTTCTACCTTGCTTACACTTCCCAAATTAAGTGTTGGCATGTAGTCCTTGCCTCAGGCTCTCTGTTCTGGAGGACTTGGACAAAGGCAAAATCCCTTTTTCATTGACCATTTGAGGCTGATGTCTCCCAGGGCTCACCTTGGGCAGCAGTGGTCTGATGGGCTAGATGTGGCACTGAGCAGTGAGGATGACCAGCTTCCCAGTAGTCCAGATGAACAATAGGGAGAACAAGGAGGACAGGAAATGCCAAGTAGGTAGTTGATGAAGTGAATCAGAACTGGAAATAGAGGAACTGGAGGTCAAGATCTGGGGGGAGGTCTCTTACAGATGGCTAAAAGGATGCAGGGGGTGGGGGGAATGTAGACATGCACAATAGGGACATTTAGGCCTGGGAGGAGGAGCAGCTCTGGATAGAACGAGGGCCAACAACAGAAGCAGGAGTGGCACCCTGAGCATTTGGAGGAGCAAGTGTTGTAAGGAAGAGGGTGGCCTTAAAAGGTCACTGGCCAGTTCTGGGTGGGACAGTAGGCACTGCTCTGGTGGTGCTAAGATTCGAGGCTTGGTAGTGGGAGGGGAGTAGCTAGAAGGTACATCCAGGGGTAAGGAAAGGGTCAAGTAAATGAGAGGCTTAAAACCTAAAGGCAGAGCAGGTTATAGCCACTTTCACCTCCAAAGCTGTGCTGTAATTTTTGTCAGTGGGGAAATGAATTGTTTCTTCTACCTTCCAAGACTAGTGGCAGAGGGATTACAAGGCAGACTCACATTTCAGGGCCTCTGCCATTCTTGTGTTGCCCAAGGAGACAGACTTTATGGTCTTCATTGAGTAGGCACATGAGGCTCCAGAGTGGATGGAGGTGGGGAGGGAAGAAGCTGAATTGGTGTGTTTTCCAAAGTGAAGGGACTGACTTCGGGAGTGGCCTGGCCTGGGAGAGCAGAGAAGTGTGTGATTGTTAGGGACAGAGGGTAGAACCACTGCTCAGTTGTTCTAACTTTCTGTGTGTCTACGCACAGATGAGTGTCCTTGGCAGGGGGGAGCAAAGAGGAGGAATTTAAATAATGCCAAAAAAGGGGGCTAAGTTCTACTGGGACGTCATGAACCCCCACCCTGGGACTACCGGCAGTAAGCTGAGCAAGTGTGAACAGCTGATGTGACCCTGAGAATGCATCTCTGGTGATTAGCAGCAAAATTGAGGAGGGCTCTGGACTTCTCACAGTATGCGCAAAAGGACAAGAGAAGCAATTTTATTTCTCTGTCCAAGGAGAGAGTAACCTTAACTGTCATCTGGATGTCATGGGGGATTTCTTAATGTTTGTGCAGACAAGGGGAAAGCACTCCGTGGAGACAGAGATGGTGCCACTTCTGCAGAGGTGACATGCTGGAGGAGCGTGAGAGAGCCAATGTGATAAGGACTCCATGAGAGATTTCTTTTGAAAGCAGTGAGGGTCCAAATAGAGATAGCTAGCACCACGGTGAAGCAGTCAGCATAATTGCTGGCTGGAGGAGGGGAAGAGAGGGCAGTGGGCACAGTGCAGAGGTTTGGCTATTGGCATTGGTGGGCATGGGCCAAGGGTAAGTTGGGGAAGGATGTTGGGCATATGTGAAATTTTGTTGAAAAGGCTGGTTTTGGGTCCAGACACAACATCTGAGTCCTAATAACACAGCAGGAAGAACTGAGGATGGGGCAGTCAGGCTGACACCAAAGATAGGAGTGTGGGAGTGGTGAAAGAAGGTAAGGTGGCAGAGATCAGTGCTCAGAGGGTCACAGGGTTTGAGACTTTCAGCATTTGCTGCTGACATTACTCAGGGGTCTCCAGAGAGATAGAACTAACAGCATGTATCTATCTGAAACAGATTGAAAGGGGGAGATTGATATAAGTATTTGCTCACATGATTATGGAGGCTGAGAAGTGCCAGGAAAGCTGGTGTAGTTACTTTGAAAGGGCTGATGATGTAGATTCTAGCCCGAATCCACAGACCACAGAACCAGAACCACCAAGGACAGGAGAATAGCAGTGTCCCAGTCCATTGGTCAGACAGAGGCAAAGCAATCCAACTTTCCTGTCTTTTTGTTCTATTCAGGCCCTCAGTTTATTGCATGATCTCCACCCATGAAGAGAAGGGCCATCTGCTTTACTCACTCTGTCAATTCAAATGCTAATCTCTTCCCAAAACACCCTCACAGGCACATCCAGAAATAATGTTCAACCAGCTATCTGGACATTCTTTGGCCCAGTCCAGTTGATACATAAAATTAACCATCACAGTGCTCCATGACCTTTCTTGGATTGTTACCTAGCCTTCCAAGTGTGTTCATCACATCTCCTTTTCCAAGTTGTAAGCTTCTCCAGGGCAGGGACCCTGTCTTCTCCTTTGTGTTCTCTGTAGCTGACACAATACTTTCCATGTACTAAGTGTTCAATAAAAATGTGTTGGATGGTTCATTGATCCAATAAACTTATGTCTGTGCCAATACAGAATTGCTGTTGAAAAGCTATGGGTAAATCAATTCTTTGTAAATTGAATCTTATTTCAAATGTACCAGGGATGTTCAGCACTTAAAGGGACCCCAGGTGAATCTTTTGGGAATCCAAGAGCTGTTTATTGTTTTTCACATCTTACGGAGAAGGAAGCTGAGTTACAGAGAAATTAAGTAACTTGTCACAATCTTGTCAAATATAAGGCTTCTTGAAGTCTTCCTGTTACTTTACATATAGAGTGACTTGGTGAAGAGCTCAGCTGTAGGATGTATAATGTCAGATCAATAACATCATACTTTTAGCAGTATTTATTTCAGTCTGTAGATACTTAGTAGATTTGTGTAAATCAAGCTATATTTCAGTAATATACTAATGACCACAGTCTGTACTGAACAGTTTTGCAGGTTATAGCAGGTTAGGAAATAAAAAACAAAAACAAAAGAACGTACAAAGAGAAAAAGCTTCTGGCTAAGAAAATTACTTCTAAAAGAGCCTGGCTCAAAGCATTAGTTTTTCTTCTGTGACTTGTGTGAGGATGATGAATGTGCTGGATGGGTGCCGGGTCTTGGGGTCCTGAGGGTGTGCTCCCAGATTCATTGTGGAGGTGATGGAAATCTCTTCAGTCACTGGCTTCATGTTAAGTTTAAGAAAGGTGTTTAAAAAAATTAATGAAACCTTTTGGATACCTCTCTGATTGAATTATTCATTTTAAATTGATCAGGTTTTATCAACATCTGTACAACAACATCAAATACAACATCTGTATTGAGTTGATTTAGTTTCTTCTTGCTGCATTCTAGAATTAAGTATTACATGTGAGAAACCTGAAGAAAAAATTAGAGCTACTTTGAATTAACTGTTTTTGGATGAACCAAATAAAAGATATAAGAGAGTCAAATTGTGCACTTGATTTGTTTACCTTTCTCTTCATACTTGTTTTTACATGGATTCTGCTTGTCAAAAATGATTTTGAAGTTGTCATTTCCTACAAGAGACACTTCCTTTTCATTTGGGATTTTAGTTTCTTGACATGAAACATTGAATCAGATGTGAGGGCAGGAGTTAATTTGTATTGATATTAGTTCACAGCTGTTGTGCAGACAATAACCCATTCAGTTCTTGCCACTCTGTGAGGGTAGATGTTATAATACCCTTTTATAGATGTGCAAACTGAAACCCAGAGGGATAACAAAACTTGATCTCATGGGTGTGTGGGTCCTTTGCCATAAGTCATCCTGTTCATCAGCACTATCTCCATTGTCTGAATGTCTTCCTTCAGTTTTTACATTTAGTATTAGTGTTGGCTGCTGTGACTACTGTATTTTTGTTTTTTGTTTTTGTTTTTGTTTTTGTTTTGAAGACACTGTGGTACAGGGCACCTGGGTAGCTCAGTCACTTAATTGTCTGGCTCTTGATTTTGACTCAGGTCATTATCATGGGGTTGTGAGGTCGAGCCTCGTGTAGGGCTCCATGCTAAGCCAGGAGTCTGCTTTGGTATTCACTCCCTACCTGTCTCATTTCTTTTCCCCTGTTCTTGCTCAAATAAATAAATAAATAAATAAATAAATAAATAAATAAATAAATAATCTTTGAAGACGTTGTGATATTACTTACATAATATCTTATAATTCTAAAATAATCCCAAAATAACACTATTTGAGGGATTATCCAAACTTTCAGTATTTGTGCTCATTATAGTCTCTACTTAGCCAGAATTTTGTGTTTATTGAGCTAGTTGTACAGTGCTAAATGGTAGAATATATGCAGAAGTGGTAATGAGTGGAAAGTTGGCTTTGATGTCAGTATCAATATAAATGTTAGGGATAGAGGGTGAACTGTGGGTGGGTTTATAAAATTAAAAACTGACATTGAAGTGGATCACCTGTAGCAGGTGGCTTCAGACTGCTCTCAGGCCTTTGAGGGTGCCTGTCCAGTTTCTTTACCTGCTCAGGCACTTGTAGGTTTAAGTTGGACTTCAGTGGATTTGAAGTAGTAACATACATAGTCTTTCATGAATTCTAGTTGTTAAGTAAAGAAATAGATTTAGAATTTTTATCTCCTTTCCTGTTTCCACGTCCTTTGCCATTCTTTCAACTGAAGTATGAATGGATGATGGTGCAGACAGTATACAAGAGGGCAGATTATGAATAAACTGGAAAATCAAACTCTGTGGAACATTGTTTTAAAATTATACAGCAAACTTAATTAGGCAAATGATATCAAAGAGTGAATTGACAATGTAAAATATGCTGTTTAGCTTCTAAACAATGAATACTTAGTAAACTTGAAATCACTAAGTCAGCCATTTCTTGCTTTATGCAGCAGGGTTCTATTAATTACAATCAAAAGTCAAGGGGATCCCTGGGTGGCTCAGCGGTTTGGCGCCTGCCTTCGGCCCAGGGCATGATCCTGGAGTCCTGGGATCGAGTCCCACATCAGGCTCCCTGCATGGAGCCTGCTTCTCCCTCTGCCTGTATCTCTACATCTCTCTCTCTCTCTCTCTCTCTCTCTCTCTCTCTGTCTCTCATGAATAAATAGAATCTTAAAAAAAAATCAACATATTTTAGGGAAGATTGCTAGTTTCAACTGTGTGTCATATCCTTTGGCTCCTTTCAGGGGTCCCCAACCTTAGCTGCACGTTGAAATCACAAGGGAGACCATGCCAGTGCCTCACTCCAGACACTTAGATTTAATTGGCCTGGGGCATAGCCAGGGTAGCAGCATTTTTAAAAAACTCCCTTGGAGGTTCTTTTTTTTTTTTTTAATTTTTATTTATTTATGATAGTCACACAGAGAGAGAGAGAGAGAGAGAGGCAGAGACACAGGCAGAGGGAGAAGCAGGCTCCATGCAGGGAGCCCGATGTGGGATTCGATCCCGCGTCTCCAGGATCGTGCCCTGGGCCAAAGGCGGGCGCTAAACCGCTGCGCCACCCAGGGATCCCTCCCTTGGAGGTTCTAATGTGCATCAGAGTTAAGAACCACTGTTTATATTATAATCATTCTTTAATTATATTTGGTTATGTTTTTATAGATGGAGCTCTGCATTTTAGCATTTGGACTTTAGAGTTGTAGTCTTCTGAGGCAGGCAGCTCAGATCAACTTACAGGCAATTTAAAACACTGACCTTTATCTCCCAAGTTTTTATGTTTAGATGGCAGTTACTATAAGGATTACCCTTTTCCTTTTGCAGCATCATAATACTGAGTGCCAGGACCCAAGTTTTTGAAACCTCCCAGTAGACCCTTTTTAAACTGTTCTGAGCCTGCAGGGTATGGCAGGACCTAGCTGTTAATTCAGTACTTTCATCTGATTGACGTGGGGAGGATCACTGGCCACCTAAGGGAGGCCTTCGAATTATTAATTCCTTTCTGGATGTCCTTTGTGTGTCTGCCCAGAGGCCTTGGCATTGGGTACGTTGTGAAAGTCATAAAATTAAAGAAATATCTTGTACTGGCTGCTCACACTGACATTCAGAAAAACAATCACAGTAATGGCTGGGGCTTTCTCTTTTGAAAGAACATGCACCAAAGGCCTTTGGTGGATTTCTTGATAGAATTTGTAGTGGGCCTGCTGTGTACTGATTGGTGGGAAAGGTGGGAAATGTTCATGTTGGGGCCACTGGTACTGGAGCTGTCCAACATCTTTGAACTCATTTGGATGTGTGTGTGCTTGTGTGTGTGTACATGGATGGACTAGGATGCACATATGCTATTGTTGTATTTCAAACACAAGGCTAATTTTTTAAATGCTTGCAAAATTTGTCCAAAGAGAGGAAATTGGTGATTCTCAAATTTTTGTTGGTGTATCAGGATCATATATAGTAAGCCTAGGATGGGGTCTCAAGTTTTAGAGGGAAAGATCTAAATAAATTTCCCTCCAAAGCTACTTTTCTTGGATACCCTGATACAGATTACAAACAAGGCTATTGATGGTTCCGTACAAAAACAAATGAATATATTTTTTACCATTTGTGGAAATCATAGTTTTGAAACCAAGAAGGCCTACGTATCACTATCTGCTCTATTTTTGGAAGTAATGGAGGAAGTATTTCAACCTGATTACTGCCTGTGGAGTGAGGAATTTCTTAGTATTTGACTGACCGCCTGCTGGCACTTTATTTCCTTAGAGCTCCTCAAGTCATTATAAGAATCACCCAACGGTTTGAAATGAAAATGATGTCTTACTATAAAATGTCAGCTATCTATGGTAAAAAGATTACACGCCATTTAAAAATATAATTGCCATTTCCCGCTCCCCCTTACATCCAAACATTTCAGAATAACAGAATCCTTGCAGAATGAGAAGGAGCACTCAAGGTTCAAGCCTTGCAAATTTGAGAAACTGCCTCTATTTTAAGCCTTTTAATAGTCCAGATAATTATAACTCCACCTACTGCCCTTTTCTTTCTGTCTACCGCCTGGTCATTCTTGCGACATTTTAATGATGCAGTTTGTGTATTGCTTATTGCTGCTGATGAGTTCTGCCCGGTGCAGGTTATTTATTTATTTCTCCCTGAGCTGGATTTTTCCTCTGTTTACTTATCTTGGAGTTCTGTTTCCTCTCTGAACTGCCACCAGACTTTCCTTTACATGCCATTGTGTAATGCACAGCAGGCAGAAGGAGCTTGGGGACTCCTGCTGTGGGAGCCCTGTTTGGGTAAATGTCACCTCTTTCTTTAGACAAAGAGAAACTTGGCCAAATCACAAATCCAGAAACAGCTTAGACTGCCACATCTTAAACATTTTATCTGACAATTTGAAAGTTCATGTTTGCTGTACCATTTTGAAGCACTAACTAGTTTGGTGTAGGGTTTTTATTCATGGCTTGTTAATGTCCTTGGGGTGAAGGGGGGAAGGAGCCAGTTGGGGATGAGTAATCTGGAGTCCATGCCCTCCTGCCCCACTTTCCTTCTCAGGCTTACAGGGAGTTGAGACATGGACCTAGGAGAAGAGAGCTCCTCTATAAAAATATTGTTGATGCCCATGCAAAGTAGTGTTGCCACTGGAACTTAATGGGGGTACAGTAGAGAGCTTGCTTCCATTGACCTGGGGTGGGGGGAGTATTTGAGTTGAGTTAGTACCTGTGACAACAAGCTAGGGTTTAGGTACTATTTAAAGAGTTTACTGATCTTAGGCTTATTTGTTGACCTTAAGAATGTTCTCAGGCAGAAATGCTGCTTCTCTCAGCATGCAGGGCTTCCAGCAGGGGCCCTGGCCAGTGGCTGCCAACCCTTGCCTCCCTTTCTAGTGTGGAGGAATTGGGGTCAGTGTAGACCACATTGCCTGGGCCATCCCTTCCCACCTTTCCTCAAATTTTGCTTTAGTTGGAGACCTTGGTGGCTCTGAAAGTATTTAACTCATCTTGGTATAATTCTGCTTGTTTGGAACATGATTACTGTGAAGAAAACTTTCAAGATACCTTTCCATGATGTTTTCCATCCTGTCCCCAGATTGTCCAAGAACCTGATCCATAAGAGGGTAACCCTAGCTATTGGGGAGCCTGTTAGCTTTCAAGATTGTATGTGCAAACTTACAGCAACTGTCCTTCCCTGTTTCTCATCATGTCTCCTGTGTCCCTCTAGCCCTTCCTCCTGCTCACTGGCCACAGCTGATACCTACACACAGAAGTTTGGCTCTTTTCAAGAGCATATGTGGCAGTGGCAGGAGGATGAGCTCTGCAGACAGGTCCCCTGGGCGCTAGTCCCAGCTCTGACACTTCCCAGCTGTGCAACTTCCTTGACTCTTTTGTGCCTTAGTTTCCTCATCTGTAAGAGAGTAAAAGTAATAGTAATTACATGCTTAACACAAATAACTATTATTATTTCCTAAATAACTATTTTAACAGCTTTATTGAGATGGAATTTATATGCATAAAGTCCATCCTTTAAAGTGTCAACTCAAGATTCTTAACATTTTAGAACATTCCTGAATGATCCCTTTACCTACTAGCGGTCTCTTGCCATCCCCACCCCCTCCTGGCTCTGCTTTCCTGTCTGCCAGGTAACCACCAATCTACTTTGTATGGATTTGCCTGTTCTGGACATCCATATCAGTGCAGTCATAGAACATATGGTCCTTTGTGACTGGCTGCTTATATTCCACATATTTCCAAGACTCATCCATGCTGCAGCATGGGTCATGTATTTAATTCCTTTTTATTGTTGAATAATATTCCCTTGCATAGATATTTACTGCATATTGTCTATCCAGCCATCACTTGACAGACATTTGAGTTGCTTCTGCTTTTTGGCTCTTAGGAATAATGCTGCTGTGAACATTGACATACAGATTTTTATGTGGACATAACCCACACATTTCATTTTTCTTGGATATATACCCAGGGATGGAATTATTGGGTCATATGGTAACTCTTGTTTTAACGTTTTGAGAAACTGGCAGACTATTTCCACCTTATATTATCACCAGCAGTGTATGAGAATTTCAATTCCTAGTGTCTTTTTGATGATAACCCTTTGTGTGAATGGTTTGGGATGGCTTATCCTCTTATAATTTTGATTTTTCTGATGACTGATGTTGAACATTCTTCATGTGCTTATTAGCCTAGATATACTATTGACTATATGAAAATTACTTACTGGTTTAGAGATAATAGATATATAAGAAATATTAGTCTCTGCTTTTATAAAGTTTGCAACCATGACAAGAGTGAAGATAGTTTCTGAGTAAAGCATAGAGTTCTACCTGCATTTCATTAACAGTAAGAAAATATTAGCTCTAAATAAAGCTAAGTCATCATTAGTATCTAGAGTTTAACCACTTTCTAATAGGTTTATGTGTAGAGAGATCATTTTGTTTGGTTTCATCTCTACTTTTGTGTTTTAATTTTTACAAATTAAATTGGTAACGTAGAAAATGCCTTTGTTGCCATACAGTGAGGTCCAATTTGTTCTCAGCAAATCTTAGAATATTGAAGTCAGATGTGGTCATTTTTTCCCTTTTTTAAAGGTGGTCCTTCCCCCCACCTCCCCATCTTGACTGTATTATGTAGACTATTCAGCTGGTCACTTAACAGTGGTTTTTCTGTAATATTAGTGAGTTTATGTAGTTTTGCTTGTAGGAAATTTTATATGTTCATTTTTATATCTCAATTTACCCTGTCCATTGAATGTTACCTGCATGAAATCTATGGCTAGGGCACTGATTACCTTTGATGGTTTTTCTAATAGTGCTTATCTGCCCATAGGTTGATCTTGGGTAAGAGGCATATTTGGTGCATTTTTTTGTGGTTTTTGAAACAGAAACATGAATCACTCTTTCTGATATAAAACTCACCAACACTAATGTTAGTATTTTGTCATGCAATTCTATTTCTGTTTATTTTTTTCTATTCACTTTTAGTTTACATTCTGAACCAGAAGGCCAATGAGCAGAGTGCATAATCATGGAATTAATTAAGCAAGAAAGGTTTGACCTTGATACTACCAATTACTATCTCTGTGGTCTTGAACAAGTTACCTAATCTCTTTCTCAGTTTTTCATTTGTATAATGGGCATAAAAATATGATCTCTATCTGATGCAGTTGTTGTGGGCAATACCTAAGATTTTGCTTATTAAAATATTTCTTCCTTGGTATACAGTAAATGCTCAATAATTGTTAGTAACACTAGTTGTACACATAGGAACTAGAATCTTATGGGTGCCTCCATCTTATTGGTAGATCAGATGCACATGAAGAGTTAAATGGTACTAGGAGGGTTCGAAGCTCAGTAACAGATAGGAAGGTCTTTAGCATGATCATGCAGGACCTAGCGTTTTAAAGTGCCGTTGACCACCAGTGTGGTCAGTAGTTACTGCCTTAAAGCAGTGCAAGGCAGGGACTGAGGAAGGTGTGTCTCCATTCTGAAATGGTAGATAGATGTATGCCTTAAGAACTTTTAACTGAGGTAAAGTTTATAAGTAGTGAAATTCACAGATGTGAAGTGTACAATTCAATGGATTTTGACAAGTATCTAGGCTCATGCAGCTACCACCTCAGTCTGGATGGAGAACGTTTCTGTCACTCCAGCAGATTTCCTCATGCATGCCTGTTCCAATCAATCTCTGTCCCTGTAGGCAACCATTTTTCTGATTTCCTTTCACATAGATTAATTTTGCCTGTGCTTGAATTTCATATAAAGGGAATCATGTAATATGGGTGGTTTTATGCTTGGCTTCTTTCACCCAGCATGATATGATGTCTGAAATTCCTCCATGGTGTTCAGTTTATCAGTTTGTTCATTTTTATTGATGTATATCTCTGTTGTTTTCAGCTTAGGGTATTATTAATAATGCTACCATGACTATTTATGTAAACTTACTATGTGGATATGTGCTTTCTTCAAGAATTATCTCTGGAAGCATTATCTAGGCTTCGCACTTCTGGGTCATTGGGTAGATATTTGTTTAATTTTATAAGGAATTGACTAACCTTTTCCCCAAGTAGAGGAGAGCTGCTATGGCAACATACATTTGCCTACATTTAATGTTGTCTTTTTCAATTGAGCCATATAGTCTGTGGTGGCAAATGATGTTAAACACTTCTGTGGGCTTGTTAGCTCTTTGTATATTTTCCTTTGTGAAGTCCACACCCCAGCTCCTTTTACTTATGTGTTTTTTTGCATCTTAATCATTGAGTTGTGGGTATTTTTATATAATTTGGGTACAAGGTTTTTCTAGATATATGTAACCAGAATAATTTTTCCACATTGTGGCTTTCATATTCAGTCCTTAACAATGCACTTTTACAGTGCATTTGTTTTAATTAAACTTTTTTTAGATATTTGTACATTCAAATACAGTTATTAAAACTAATATAGAGAGATCCTGTGTACCCCTGTGCGCTTTACTCAGTTTTTCCCCATAGAAATATCTTGAACAGCTGTTGGCAACCAGGCAACTGACATCAGTGCAGTAAACACAGAGAATCCCTTGTGTTGCCCCTCCACCCTCATTTCTGGCCCTTGCAACCACTAATCTGTTCTCCATTCCTATGATTTTGTTATCTCAGCAATGTTATATGAGAGGAATCCTATTGTATGTGACCTTTGGGATTAGATTTTTTTTTCACTCAGCAGAACTCTGTGGAGATTCATTAGATTGTTGTGTGTATCAATAGTTTGTTCTTTTGTGTTACCTAGTGGTATACTATGGTTTGGATGTGCTGTAGTTTGTGCAACTATTAACCTTTCAAAGGACATTTGGGTTCTAGTCAGTTTTTGCCTTTTTTTTTTTTAATTAATTTTTATTGGTGTTCAATTTACCAACATACAGAAAAACACCCAGTGCTCATCCCATCAAGTGTCCACCTCAGTGCCCGTCACCCATTCCCCTCCAACACCCGCCCTCCTCCCCTTCCACCACCCCTAGTTCGTTTCCCCGAGTTAGGAGTCTTTATGTTCTGTCTCCCTTCCTGATATTTCCCAACATTTCTTTTCCCTTCCTTTATATTCCCTTTCACTATTATTCATATTCCCCAAATGAATGAGAACATACACTGTTTGTCCTTCTCCAATTGACTTATTTCACTCAGCATAATACCCCTCCAGTTCCATCCACGTTGAAGCAAATGGTGGGTATTTGTCGTTTCTAATTGCTGAGTAATATTCCATTGTATACATAAACCACATCTTCTTTATCCATTCATCTTTCGATGGACACCGAGGCTCCTTCCACAGTTTGGCTATTGTGGCCATTGCTGATAGAAACATCGGGGTGCAGGTGTCCCGACGTTTCATTGCATCTGAATCTTTGGGGTAAATCCCCAACAGTGCAATTGCTGGGTCGTAGGGCAGGTCTATTTTTAACTCTTTGAGGAACCTCCACACAGTTTTCCAGAGTGGCTGCACCAGTTCACATTCCCACCAACAGTGTAAGAGGGTTCCCTTTTCTCCGCATCCTCTCCAACATTTGTTGTTTCCTGCCTTGTTAATTTTCCCCATTCTCACTGGTGTGAGGTGGTATCTCATTGTGGTTTTGATTTGTATTTCCCTGATGGCAAGTGATGCAGAGCATTTTCTCATGTGCTTGTTGGCCATGTCCATGTCTTCTTCTGTGAGATTTCTCTTCATGTCTTTTGCCCATTTCATGATTGGATTGTTTGTTTCTTTGGTGTTGAGTTTAATAAGTTCTTTATAGATTTTGGGAACTAGCCCTTTATCTGATATGTCATTTGCAAATATCTTCTCCCATTCTGTAGGTTGTCTTTTAGTTTTGTTGACTGTATCCTTTGCTGTGCAAAAGCTTCTTATCTTGATGAAGTCCCAATAGTTCATTTTTGCTTTTGTTTCTTTTGCCTTCGTGGATGTATCTTGCAAGAAGTTACTGTGGCCAAGTTCAAAAAGGGTGTTGCCTGTGTTCTCCTCTAGGATTTTGATGGAATCTTGTCTCACATTTAGATCTCTCATCCATTTTGAGTTTATCTTTGTGTATGGTGAAAGAGAGTGGTCCAGTTTCATTCTTCTGCATGTGGATGTCCAATTTTCCCAGCACCATTTATTGAAGAGACTGTCTTTCTTCCAATGGATAGTCTTTCCTCCTTTATCGAATATTAGATGACCGTACATTTCAGGGTCCACTTCTGGGTTCTCTATTCTGTTCCATTGATCTATGTGTCTGTTTTTGTGCCAGTACCACACTGTCTTGATGACCACAGCTTTGTAGTACAACCTGAAATCTGGCATTGTGATGCCCCCAGCTATGGTTTTCTTTTTTAAAATTCCCCTGGCTATTCGGGGTCTTTTCTGATTCCACACAAATCTTAAAATAATTTGTTCTAACTCTCTGAAGAAAGTCCATGGTATTTTGATAGGGATTGCATTAAATGTATAAATTGCCCTGGGTAACATTGACATTTTTACAATATTAACTCTGCCGATCCATGAGCATGGAATATTTTTCCATCTCTTTGTGTCTTCCTCAATTTCTTTCAGAAGTGTTCTATAGTTTTTAGGGTATAGATCTTTTACCTCTTTGGTTAGGTTTATTCCTAGGTATCTTATGCTTTTGGGTGCAATTGTAAATGGGATTGACTCCTTAATTTCTCTTTCTTCAGTCTCATTGTTAGTGTATAGAAATGCCATTGATTTCTGGGCATTGATTTTGTATCCTGCCACGCTACCAAATTGCTGTATGAGTTCTAGCAATCTTGGGGTGGAGGCTTTTGGGTTTTCTATGTAGAGTATCATGTCATCGGCGAAGAGGGAGAGTTTGACTTCTTCTTTGCCAATTTGAATGCCTTTAATGTCTTTTTGTTGTCTGATTGCTGAGGCGAGGACTTCCAGAACGATGTTGAACAGCAATGGTGAGAGTGGACATCCCTGTCTTGTTCCTGATCTTAGGGGAAAGGCTCCCAGTGCTTCCCCATTGAGAATGATATTTGCTGTGGGCTTTTCGTAGATGGCTTTTAAGATGTCGAGCAAAGTTCCCTCTATCCCAACACTCTGAAGGGTTTTGATCAGGAATGGATGCTGTATTTTGTCAAATGCTTTCTCTGCATCTAATGAGAGTATCATATGGTTCTTGGTTTTTCTCTTGCTGATATGATGAATCACATTGATGGTTTTACGAGTGTTGAACCAGCCTTGTGTCCCGGGAATAAATCCTACTTGGTCATGGTGAATAATTTTCTTAATGTGTTGTTGGATCCTATTGGCTAGTATCTTGTTGAGAATTTTTGCATCCATGTTCATCAGGGATATTGGTCTGTAATTCTCCTTTTTGGTGGGGTCTTTGTCTGGTTTCGGAATTAAGGTGATGCTGGCCTCATAGAACGAATTTGGAAGTACTCCATCTCTTTCTATCTTTCCAAACAGCTTTAGTAGAATAGGTATGATTTCTTCTTTAAACGTTTGATAGAATTCCCCTGGGAAGCCATCTGGCCCTGGACTCTTGTGTCTTGGGAGGTTTTTGATGACTGCTTCAATTTCCTCCCTGGTTATTGGCCTATTCAGGTTTTCTATTTCTTCCTGCTCCAGTTTTGGTAGTTTGTGGCTTTCCAGGAATGCATCCATTTCTCCTAGATTTCCTAATTTATTGGCGTACAGCTGTTCATAATATGTTTTTAAAATCGTTTGTATTTCCTTGGTGTTGGTAGTGATCTCTCCTTTCTCATTCATGATTTTATTAATTTGAGTCTTCTCTCTCTTCTTTTTAATAAGGTTGGCTAATGGTTTATCTATCTTATTAATTCTTTCAAAGAACCAACTCCTGGTTCTGTTGATCTGTTCCACAGTTCTTTTGGTCTCGATATCATTGAGTTCTGCTCGAATTTTAATTAACTGTCTTCTTCTGCTGGGGATGGGGTCTATTTGTTGCTTTTTCTCTAGTTCCTTTATGTGTAAGGTGAGCTTTTGAATTTGAGTTCTTTCCAGTTTTTGAATGGATGCTTGTATTGCGATGTATTTCCCCCTCAGGACTGCTTTTGCTGCATCCCAAAGATTTTGAACGGTTGTATCTTCATTCTCATTAGTTTCCATGCATCTTTTTAATTCTTCCTTAATTTCCTGGTTGACCTTTTCATCTTTCAGCAGGATGGTCCTTAACCTCCACGTGTTTGTGGTCCTTCCATACTTCTTGTTGTGATTAAGTTCTAATTTCAAGGCATTATGGTCTGAGAATATACAGGGGACTATCCCGATCTTTTGGTATCGGTTCAGACCCGATTTGTGACGCAGTATGTGGTCTATTCTGGAGAAAGTTCCATGTGCACTTGAGAAGAATGTGTATTCAGTTGAGTTTGGATGTAAAGTTCTGTAGATATCTGTGAAATCCATCTGGTCCAGTGTATCAATTAAAGCTCTCATTTCTTTGGAGATGTTGTGCTTAGAAGACCTATCCAGGGTAGAAAGAGCTAGATTGAAGTCACCAAGTATAAGTGTATTATTATCAAGGTATTTCTTGAGTTTGGTTATTAATTGGTTTAAATATTTGGCAGCTCCCACATTCGGGGCATATATATTGAGGATTGTTAAGTCCTCTTGTTGGATAGATCCTTTGAGTATGAGATAGTGTCCCTCTTCATCTCTCACTATAGTCTTTGGGGTAAATTTTAATTTATCTGATATAAGGATGGCAACCCCTGCTTTCTTTTGAGGACCATTTGAATGGTAAATGGTTCTCCAACCTTTTATTTTCAGGTTGTAGGTGTCCTTCTGTCTAAAATGAGTCTCTTGTAGACAGCAAATAGATGGGTCCTGCTTTTTTATCCAGTCTGAAACCCTGCGCCTTTTGATGGGGTCATTAAGCCCATTCACGTTCAGAGTTACTATTGATAGATATGAGTTTAGTGTCATCATATCTATTCAGTCCTTGTTTTTGTGGATTGTTCCACTGAACTTCTTCTTAAAGGGGAATTTTAAGAGTCCCCCTTAAAATTTCTTGCAGAGCTGGTTTGGAGGTTACATATTCTTTCAGTCCCTGCCTGTCTTGGAAGCTCTTTATCTCTCCTTCCATTTTGAATGAAAGCCTTGCTGGGTAAAGTATTCTTGGTTGCATGTTCTTCTCATTTAGGACCCTGAATATATCCTGCCAGCCCTTTCTGGCCTGCCAGGTCTCTGTGGAGAGGTCTGCTGTTACCCTAATATTCCTCCCCATAAAAGTCAGGGACTTTTTTTCTCTTGCTGCTTTAAGGATCTTCTCCTTATCTTTGGAATTTGCAAGCTTCACTATTAAATGTCGAGGTGTTGAACGGTTTTTGTTGATTTTAGGGGGGGATCTCTCTATTTCCTGGATCTGAATGCCTGTTTCCCTTCCCAGGTTAGGAAAGTTTTCAGCTAGGATTTGTTCAAATACATATTCTGGCCCTCTGTCCCTTTCGGCGCCCTCAGGAACCCCAATTAAACGTAGGTTTTTCTTCCTCAGGCGGTCATTTATTTCCCTTAATCTATCCTCATGATCTTTTAATTGCTTGTCTCTTTTTTCCTCAGTTTCCCTCTTTGCCATCAACTTGTCTTCTATGTCACTCACTCGTTCTTCCACCTCGTTAACCCTTGTCGTTAGGACTTCTAGCTTGGATTGCATCTCATTTAATTGATTTTTAATTTCTGCCTGATTGGATCTAAATTCTGCAGTCATGAAGTCTCTTGAGTCCTTTATGGTTTTTTCTAGAGCCACCAGTAGCTGTAAAATAGTGCTTCTGAATTGGCTTTCTGACATTGAATTGTAATCCATATTTTGTAACTCTGTGGGAGAGTGGGCTGTTTCTGATTCTTTTTTTTGAGGTGAGGTTTTCCTTCTAGTCATTTTGCTCAGTGCAGAGTGGCCAAAAACAAGTTGTATTGGGAAAAGGAGAAAAAGAGAGAGAAGGAAAGAAAAGAGAAAAAGAAAAAAGAGAAAGAAGAAAAAAAAGGGGGAAAAGAGAAGAAAAAGAAAGAAAAAGAAAGGAGAAAAAAGAAAAAAAGGGGGGGTGGGGGAAGCAATCAGAAATCAAGAAGAAAGAGAGAGAAAAAAAAGCACAAAACAAAACAAAAACAAAAACAAAAACAAAAAACAAAAACAAACAAACAAAAAAACACGGGGGAGTATCTTCCGATTCTTTATACTTTAAGTCCCTTGACTTCCCTTGGAACTGGTCCGTCTCGCTGGTCTTCTGGGGGAGGGGCCTGCTGTGCTGATTCTCAGGTGTTAGCACTTGGGGGAGCTGCTCTGCCCCTGCCTGGTGCAGGGCTCAGTGGGGGTTGTTCACCCCGTGAGGCCCCGGGAGGAAGCCACAGTGGCGGGGGCAGCTCTGGGACCCTGGAGTCAGCTCCCGCAGTAGCTCCGGGGCTCTCAGTCTGCAGGGCCTGGGGTCTCCGGGGCGGGGCCGCTGATCTGCTCAGTTCCAGGCAGGAGCGTCCTCGCTGTCCTCGGCCCTCCCGGCCTCTGCCTGTCCCGGGGGAGGCCAGATCCTGGGCTGTGTCCCGGCGCCCTGTGCTACAGGGCCTGCGCTGTTGGATTCGCGCCGCCGCCCGAGCCCCTCCGAGCTGTTCCCGGAGCCGCGCCACCCCCTCCGCGGAGCTTCTTCCTCCGCCCGAGCCGCAGCCGCCGAGCTGCTTCCGGAGCCCCGCAGCCCCCTCTACGGAGCCGCCGCCCGAGCCCCTCCGCGCTGCTCCGGGTCCCGCCGAGCGCTGCAGCCCTTAGGGAGCTCGGCGCACTCTCCCGGGGCGCAGTTCCTCTGTTACTGTCCCCGGGAGCCCGAGGGCATCCCCGCCTTTCTGGGGATCCTGCTCCAATTCCCGGGGAGCCCCTTTCCGCGGGGAAGGTCGGTGCAGCTCCTGCTCCTCCGGGACGGGGCTCTCCTGTCCTGGGGACACTCGCCCCGGCCTCAGCCCGGCTCCTCGCGGGGTCCCTCCCCCTTGGAGGCCTTTTGTTTCTTTATTTCTTTTTCCCCGTCTTCCAACGTTGATAGAAGCGCGAACTCTTCTCACTGTAGCGTTCCAGCTGGTCTCTCTTTAAATCTCAGGCCGAATTCGTAGATTTTCAGGATGATTGGATGGTTTTCTAGGTAATTTGTTGAGGACAGATGTTTGGAGACCCTGCTCTTCCGCCATCTTGCCCCTCCCTCCAGTTTTTGCCTTTTTTGACTAAAGCTGCTATTAACATCTTGTACAGGTTTTTATGTAAATAGAAGTCTTTATTTCTGTGGGATAAATGCCCAAGAGTGCAGTTGCTGGGTCTGTATGGTAGATACATGTTTAGTTTTATCAGAAATTGCCAAATTGTTTTCCAGAATGATTATATTGCTTCATGCATCCACAGACAGTGTATGAGTAATCCAGTTTTATTTTTGTTTTTACACTCAGCATTTGGTGTTGCCACTGTTTTTAAATTTAGCCATTCTGATAGGCATATACTGATAACTTATGGTTTTAATTTGATTTTCTCTAATGATTAATGATGTTGAACATCTTTTCACGTGTATATTTGACTTCCATAGGTCCTCTTCAGTGAAATGTCTATCTTTTGGCCATTTTCTATTTAGATTATTTGTTTTGTGCTGTTGACTTTTGAAGGTTCTTTATATATTTTAGATAATAGTCCTTTTTTAGATATGTAGTTTGGACATATTTTCTCCTAATCTGTGCTTGTCTTTTTATCCTTTACAATGACTTTGGCAAAGCAAAAGTTTTAAATTTTGGTAAGATTCAATTTGTTGTTTTTAATACATTGTACTTTTAGTGTCAGGTCTGAGACTCTTTGCCTAGCTGTAGATTTTAAAGATTTTCTCCAATATTTTTTCTAACAATTTTCTGGTTTTACACCTAAACCCACGACCCATTTGAGTTAATTTTTATATGAAGTAAGAAGCTTAGAGTTTCATTTTTTTTTAATCTTCTGGATATTTGGTTGCTCTGGCACCATTTGTTTTAAAAACTATCTTTCCTCTATTTTTAAAATTTATTTGTTTATTTGAGAGAGAAAGCACGAGCAGGAGGGGCAGAGGGAGAGACAGAGAGGGAGAGAGAGAATTAAGCAGACTCTGCCCTGAGCACAGAGCCAGACGCAGGGCTTTATCTTATGAACCCAAGATCACAACCTGAGCCAAAACCCAGAGTCAGACACTTAACTAACTATGCCACCCACACATCCCTGTCTTTCCTCTAATGAATTTGTTTTTCACCTTTGTCAAAAATCAGTTGGCTGTACTTGTGTTGGGCTTTTGCTAGGTTCTCTATTCATTTCTTTGATTTAAAGTGTCTGTCTCTCTGCCAATATCATACTCTTTCTTTTCTTTCCCTCCCTCCTTCCTTTCCTCTCTTCCTTTATTCTCTCTCTCTCTCTCTCTCTCTCTCTCTCTCTCTCCCCCTCTTTTCATTCTAACTTGATTGTAGTGTGCTTCACTCTTTAGGTGAAAACTTCCAGTATAACCACTAACTTAGGTCAGGCTATTTGTGACAATTGATTTCATATTTAAAGTCACTTGAAATTTTTACCAAAATCAAATAGAATTGGAAGGCTGTTAAAGGGAAAACATCAGAAGTGCCCTGTTCCACTCCTCCCTAAATTATTTTTAGTTGAATGCTAGTTCTTGATTTATCAAATTTTATCATATTCCCCCTATTTTTTGTTTTTTTGTTATGAAGGTGAGGATTTCACATCCTTATATGATACAACTTCTTTGCTTTCCCCTGTTTTCCAAATATAATTGTTTCAAAATTTTTAGTTAAAGCAATATAAAATGTTTGAATAATTTTCTGTCCAATATTTTGTAATTACAGTTCCTTTCTTGTTTAAAATATTTTGCTTTCTGGAGTTAATATTTACTTCATTCCCCCCCCCCCCTTATCTATTTGTCTATGTTCCTATTACTGATTATCTTCAAACTTTCCAACTCCAAAGATTATAATTTTTCTATCTACCCCAAAGCATCAGGTTTTCTTTGTTCCTAAAGATGTTGCTCTGGAAGTCATCCATCCACATGTTCCTGCCTTACCTAAGTGTGCTCTAGGTATTCCATACAAATGTGTTCTTGGCCCTTTTCTTTGCTCTTCTCCAACATGTATCTCGTTTCCTAATTCCAACTCTTTCTCATCTTAATATGTACTATAATTTTAGTACAGTACATCTTTAAGTAGTTTCTTGAGAAAGTATGCATGAGAAATATTTTTGAGGCCCTGAAAGTGTTAATATGTACTAATATGAAAATATATGTATCTTTTCATGCTTAATTGATAATTTGACTGAATGTAGAATCCTGGGTTGCAAATATTTATTCAAAATTTGAAGCTGTTGCTCCATTGACTTCACACTTTGTGTTGTTGAGAAGTCAGAGGACATTCATATTTCTAATCTTTTGAGATGAACTACTTATTTATGACTTGAAGATTTTAGCTGCTTCTCGTTATCCCCAATGCTCTGATATCTCATAGCAGTGTAACCTGATATGGGGATTTTTTTTTAGCTTATTATGCTGTATATTCAGTATTCTCTTTAATTTGAATGTTTGTCTTTCAGGTAAGGGAATATTTTGTGTATCCAAATTTGATAATTTCCTCTTTATTTTACTCTGTTTTCTTTTTCTGCAACTCTGTTACACAGTGGTTAGAATTTCTGGACTGATTGATATTCAAATTTCTTCTTATCTCCTAGTAATACCATACAGTCTTGACATCTTTGCTATGTTGAGTCTTCTAATCTATGAACATGATATATCTCTAAACATTTGCTTAGCTCTTCTTTGATTTCTGGGATCAGAATTTTATAATGTTCAGCATAAATATCATGGTATGTTTTATAAAGTTTATACCTAAGAATTTCATTTTATTTGGAGTAATTGTAAATAGTATTTTGTGTTTAATTTCGGTTTCTACTTATGCATTGGTAGTTTATAGAAGTGTGATTGATTTGTGTGTTGATCTTATATCCTGTACCTTTGTTGAATTTACTTTTTAATTCTAGAAGGTGTGTGTGTGTATGTGTGTGTGCGCGCGCCTGTGTAGGTTATTTGGGATTTTCTACAGTCAAGTCATCTACAAATAGGAACAATTTCATTTTTCCCTTCCAATATGTATACCTTTAATGTATTTATTTTCTTTCTTCCTTATTTCAATGGCTAGACCTTGCATAGGACTGATGAGAGCAGACATTCTTGACTGGGTACCAAGTTTAGGAGAATCTATTCAGTCTTTGATTTTCACTAAGATGCTATTAGATGTAGGTTTTCTATATAAAGTTTTAAAAATTTCCTCTCTATTCCTAGTTTGGTGAGAGTGGTTTTTTTTTCTTTTTAACTTTATGAATGGGTGTTGGATTTTGTCAAAGGCTTTTTCTGTCACAACGGATAGATCACAGATTTTTTTTTTTTTAGCTCATTGGTATGGTAAATTATGCTGATTGATTTTTCAAATTTTGAACCAGCCTTGCATACCTGGAATACATTCCACTCAATCTTGGTATATAATTCTTTTAATACATTACTGTATTTGACTTGCTAATATTTTGTTGAAGAGTTTTGTGTCTTAAGTTCAGTAGAGATATTGGTGTATAATTGACTTCTTTGTATTATCTTTGCCAAGATTTTATATCAGAGTAACACTAGGCTCAAAATATGAGTTGGGAAACATTTCTTTCTCTTCTGGTTTTTGGACAAGATTATGTAAAGTTAATGTTAATTCTCTAAATGTTTGATAGAATTCTTTAGTGAAACCATCTGGGTCTGGAGATTTTTCTTTCAGAAGCTTTTTAATTACAAATTAAATTTCTTTAATTGGTTACAGGACTGTTCAGGCCGTGGATTTCATTTTGGCTGAATTTTTGTAGTTTATAGTTTCTCAGGAATTAGTTCACATCTTCCAAATTCTCAAATTAATGAGTTTACTCACTGTATTCCTTTTTTAGTGACTGCAAGATCTGTAGTGATATCACCTATTTCATTGCTGGTATTGATGATTTGTGTCTTTTAAAAATTTCTTTCAATATTGATAGAGCTTTACACTTTTTTTCCTTGAAAAACCAGGTTTTTGATCTGATTTTCTGTTTTCTTCTCTTTTTTTTCTTTTTCTTTTCTTTTATTTTTTTTAATTAATTTTTATTGGTGTTCAATTTACCAACATACAGAAAAACACCCAGTGCTCATCCCGTCAAGTGTCCACCTCAGTGCCCGTCACCCATTCCCCACCAACACCCGCCCTCCTCCCCTTCCACCACCCCTAGTTCATTTCCCAGAGTTAGGAGACTTTATGTTCTGTCTCCCTTCCTGATATTTCCCAACATTTCTTTTCCCTTCCTTTATATTCCCTTTCACTATTATTTATATTCCCCAAATGAATGAGAACATGCACTATTTGTCCTTCTCCGATTGACTTGTTTCACTCAGCATAGTACCCTCCAGTTCCATCCACGTTGAAGCAAATGGTGGGTATTTGTCGTTTCTTATTGCTGAGTAATATTCCATTGTATACATAAACCACATCTTCTTTATCCATTCATCTTTCGATGGACACCGAGGGTTTCAGACTGGATAAAAAAGCAGGACCCATCTATTTTTCTTTTATTTTTGAAGAGAGAGCACAAGTGAGGGTGGGGAGAGGGAGAGAGAGAATCTTAAGCAAGCTCAATGCTCAGTGTGAAGCCTGATACACGGTTCAGTCCTGTGACCCTGAGATCATGACCTGAGTCAAAATCAAGAGTGGGATGCTTAACCGACTAAACTACCCAAGAACCCCTAAAAATTGAGCTTTTAAGTAAAAATTAGACTTTTAGGAATGTTGTATATGCCACCCTGAGCTGGACAGTTCCCATTATAATTTAGGGATTTTTCTGATGAGTTACAGAGCTGTATTAATGTGTGATATTTTTTATATTGCATAACAAAATATGTCAACATTTGGAAGAGCTACATAACTCAGTAAACCAACAAAGTTATACAGACATAAGAGATCTCCTCAAAGTGTGAGATAGGCCTAAAGATTCTAATGTAGGAGAGCACCAGATTTTCACTGATAAGAGTTACAGATCCTACATGGCAACTAACCTTTCTACTCCTTCAGTTTTGGTGCAGTATCAAGAATATTCACAATACTCCTCCCTTTTCCAGCTACATGTCTGTGGGAGGTGGGATTTTTTTCATGTCCTTCAATTAAAACAACGTATTGCAAGAGATTAAAGACGAGAGCACAAATGAGAATCTAGTCATCTTTTATTAAGCCAGACATTGAAAAAATTTGAAAAAAAATAACCAACAATGCCATTCTTTTCAATAATTGTTTTGGAGGGAAGTTATTTTTTCAAAGCTGTGTTATTACAACATTGTGATAACTTTGTTGCTATTTTTAAATGAATTAATAAATATTTCAAAAGTTCTCAGTTTTACTTTCTTATATATATAGAAAAATATAACTCACATAAGAATTTTGGGGTTAATAATTTTTTAAGTTGTAAAGGGGTCCTGGGATCAGAAACTCTGAGCTCTGATGCTGCAAAAGAAGTTGGTAGTTGGTTCTATTATTTTGTTGATTGGGAAACCCAAGTTTAGGAGGCAGGGTTACCAAGTTCAGGAGCTAGAGAAATAGTTAGAGCTGAGATGTGTACCTGGGTGGTAGGCTCCAGGATCCTCTCTGTAGCTGCCACCACACACGAGTATTTCTCTTTGAGGAGGCTTTATGTCATGTAACTTTGCTAAAATCAATAGGCCTTATCTATTGGTACTTTGATATCCTTAAAAAGTTCCTTTCCCATATAATTTTCTTGGTCTAAAGTTAAATCTTCACTGTTTAGATATCTTTTGAGTCCCACTTTTGATGTCAATACACATGTGGCATAAATTCACTGTAAATATCTAAGCAGGGCAATGTATATCACCTCTGAATTTCTTTTCTTGGGCTTTTCAGCCTTTTTATTTAATCTGAGTTGGACTTTTAGGATTATTTGAAAGAAATACTGTACCATGTTCGAGGAAAATGTTGGTTATTTCTGATAGCTCTTCTCTCATTTTGGTTGGTCATACTTTTTCACTACAAACCATAGAAATGACAATTTAGTGCAATTCTACTTTGAAATAAAATATGGAAAGCTAGAAGCTTTCAGTTTGGAGAAATAGGAAAATTGCTTGTATCCCCCACTGCCTCTTATTATTATTAATTTATATGCTGAAATATATTAGCACAGTGCAGGATCAAACGAGTATATAAACACAACCATTTATGTTCCTACCATAAGCTTCACTGTATATTAATCTCACTGAAAGCTTGAATGGTTTCTTAGGGGAAAATATTGGAAGGGTAGGTTTACCCCATGAGTTCCCTTAAATATGCTGTTAATTCGCATTAATTTTAGAGAGAACAGAGATAACCCGTTTGACGTCCCCCGGACTGAATGCATCATCATGCTGTTTGCAGTACTGTTTAATGGAAACCTGAGGGCTCCTCCTGCTTTCTGGTTCTCACATGCACAGATCCAGATGCCAAGAGAAGACTACAGACACACTACTCAGAGAAAAGCCCATACTTCCTAGTCAAACTTTTGAGTCCTAAATGATGACTTTATAGTGAGACCTGGGAATCTGTACTGTGACCTTTGTCCTGCTTTTTCCTTTCTGACTTTGATGCCCTCCAGAAGATAGTGGGACAGAGCCCCAGCAGAGGAGTGAGGTGTATTTGCTTATGTGGTATGGTATGCTCAGGGATCCTGGCCCCTGTCTTCCCCAGGTCAGTCTTAGACCAAGCTTAGCAGTCACTGCCACCCCACACCAGGCCATCCCTCACCCTCAGAGGCCTCCCCAGGGCTGCAAGAATGCTCCTGCAGCACTGCTCACCTTCACAACCAGGCACAAACACATACACAGGCTTGGACAAGGTTACTTCCTAATTGAGGTGGAGGAGTGCAGTAATCTAAAAATATTCTCATTTATCATTAAGGATGGGACAGTTCTCTAACAGGCCTTCCAATGCCCATGAAAGCCTCTGTGCAGCTGAAGCAGCACTGACAGATATACCCGAGCCCTTACATTTCTGTGAGGTCTTGGAGTCTCATCCTCTGTGAAGCTTGAGTCAGGCTCCTCCAGGCTCTTTGGGCACTGGCGCCCCTTCAGCCGCTTCCTCTGCTGACTTGTAGACACTTCAGCAATGAGAGGTCCGTGGCTGTGAACTCATCAAGGGCCCTCTCAGGCAATGGCTCCATGCTTCTGCCCTCTTGCCTCCTGATACTGCTCTTGGCTTGTTGGCCAGCATCTCACTCCCTGGACTTTCGCTCCTGAGGGTGGGGACCAGCTGTGTCCCAGTGCTGAGAAACCAGGAGACAGTGAATGCTTGAGAAGAGAGAAGGGCCTTTGTAACCACAGAGCAGGAGCAACCATGTGCTTCTGCCTGTGCCTCTTCTGTGCTGTGCTCTGTGGACATTGGGAGGGTGGTAAGGGTCTCCTGTCTCTGAAGTGCAGAATGGCAACTTGGCTTCCCGTGAAACTTGCAGTCCCACCCCATCAGACGTGCTCTAGAGTATAAATGTGGAAAACACGCTATGTTTGTAGTCATCATGTTAGGTTTTTATTATGCTTTAAAAATACATATATATATATATATATATATATATATATATATATACACACACACACACACACATATATTCAGTTACAACTACCTTTTGCTCTGAGATTTCTCGTACTCATTTATTTTATAAGGCAATAGTAGAAATATATAAAGTGACATACAGAGAGGTTGGCTGATAGTTTTTAGACCCACAGAATATAATGATACACCCTACTCTATTTGAAAGTCTTTCACTGGTAAGTATTTATAAATATTTCTGATAAGCTAGGAGAATGAAGCCTGAGAATTAGCTCTGATGATAGAGCTGCCTCCTCCTTCATTTCACCTGTAGCTACCAAGGGCTTCTGTAGGTGGTCCCAGAAAGCACAGCTTGAATAAGCTTGTCCTAAAGCATGTGGAGGACTTGGTCTAAAGGGTATTATATTAAAGGATCATCTCACATCATTGAAGGGCAACCTTTCCATATTTGCATATTTAATTCTAGTAGAGCATACCTGGTCATATTTACATTTTTACCTCAGAAATACACTTGAAATGTACAATTGTTGCCTTTAAAAAGATTAATATTACTATTACGAAAAAGCACAACACACTGTGAGATTGAACTCCCAGCTTCAGTAGGTGTACATAATGACCTGCCAGCAGCTGGGATTTGAATGACTATATTTACCAGTAAAGGATCTTCTACCTGTATTTTTCAGAATAGGTGTTCACAAATGATACATTATGCCCTGTGCTTTTGTTTCTCACTGGGATTTGAAAAATAAAACTTTCTGTTAGTTGTAAATTCATAAGCTTGGGGCATGAAAATGTTTGAATTTGATATAAAAGAAGTTTTGAAAGGAAGATTAGTGGTTTAAACCAAAAGATTAGCCGCCTTGGGAAATTCAGCTGTCGAAAAAGCCGAGTTCAGTAATAAAAGGTCCTGCTCCAGCTGATTGCTCCATTCACGCTGTGATTTCTAATCTTTCCCGCCGGACTCTTGCCTGATTGACACTGCTGATTACCAACGCCTAATAGCACTCATCCTCACTTTACCAGAATGTGTGGGGTTCAGCTGCCTTAGAACCCCTTTGCCTGTGGTGCATGTGGCTCCTCTGCTATGTGGAAGTTTTTATTTCTCGTATTCATTATCACTTTAAGTGGAGGAGAAATGTGAGGTCCCAGAACTGATCACCATTATGCTGGCTTATGTCTCTTGTTGGCAGAGTCACAGCAGATCTTGAAGTTGGACTTGGCAAGTAGTAGTTGATTTCTATCTGTTCTCCCATGAGAGAGTTTATGACAGTAGATCCATGGTTTTCCATTGTGGAGCAGATAATTAAAGCCCATGGCAAGCTCCCCCTTCTTCATGGTAGGAAAACCTGGAGCCATAGGACGTGATTCTGTTTCAGAGCTTCTTATCCCCTGGCTTCCCACGGAAGTAAATGATCTTTACTGTGGCACATGGGTTGTGGTCCCTTTGTAGATGAGCAGAAGATTATCTCCACATTCGACAGGTAAAGTTAAATCCATTTACATTATGTCAGAACCTTAACAGTCCATTTAAGGAAGTGACTTCTACATCATAAAATGGTGATGTTATCTTGAGAGAACATTACATCCATTCATCTCCTTTGAATGGCTCTTAAATCTGTGTTATCCAGACTGATGAGACTCTCTTGTTCATAAATGATTTATTTTCTATTTAAAAATATGTGAAAATGGAACTATCAGGGTTTTTCATGGTAGTGCATTCTAGGGTCTTACAGTATTCATTGTAAGGACACAGAAGCATACTTAATATCTACTCATTTTTCCCAAGGAAAGGTAAAACTGTTAGTCACTACTTAGGAAAACACACACACACACACACACACACACACACACACACACACACACACACACACACACCCCTACTTCAGTGAGCACCAGGTAGACCATTAACTCTTCTCCAGGTCAGAGTTCAATGATCTTATTCCAGAGGTAACTCCATCATTTTTGTTTTTATGGATATTTGCAGACTGTTCTCTGTTCCATTTAAGGTATATAAAGATCACATGCTTTTGTATGGGTCTGTGTAGACCTAAATACCAACCCTTCTATGTCTTTTTCTGTCACCAAAGCTTTTGTGCTCTGTTACCTTTATGCTCTCTTAATTTCATCACCTGCATGTATTTCAGTGGTAAATAGTGCTAGGCTCAGAGAGATAACCCTGTTGTTCTGCACACTGGCTAATCTTTATTACAGTACTCGTATAATGATTGTAGCTTACACACTTAATTAAGATCCTAGAATACTGACACATATTTGCCTCCCTTCCCTCTATCATAAATGTTAGTGTCTGTGCTAACCACACTTTTGTGATCATTTGGATCACAAGATATTTCCTTGCCAACTACTCTTTATGAAGATTTCTTTTCCTGCTAGATCAGAGTATGCAGCATAATTTGTAAAGTATAGGCATGTTTAGTAAAGTATGAATTCTAGGAAAAACTGAATTATAGTATCATTTACAGTTAAAACAGTTGTATAATATATTAAATTGATGATGCTCTGTCAAGTATATAACCAGATTCACATTTTTGAATGTCTATTTTGAAGCTTTTTTATTTCAAAAGATGTATTTTTTATGCCTCATTGTAGGATGTTAGAGCCATATGAAGTGACCATTTTCTCTCCATTGTTAAGGATAGTGCAAACGGCTGGGCATGAATACAGCTCAGTCAACCCCAAGGGGTCAAAGCTACAGTCCTCACAGTTCAGCCTTATAAGGCCATGAGAGTGGCCAGTTTCAACTGATGCATGTAGCAAAGAGGGACATTGGACACTCTGTCACTGCTGGCAGTCAGCCTACTGATGCTCTCTCGCAGCACCGTCAGAGCAGGTGGTGTGCAGCAGCACCCTGGCTTGGTGGGAGGATCCACTGCCCTCCTGGTCTTTCAGTCACAGTCCCTGACACTTTGCCATCTCTGTTCCTGCATCAGAACTGGACAGTAGACCTCTTACAGCACAGCAACTGTGACTTATTCCCAGCACTAATAACAGAATCAGTGTGTGTGTACTGAACAGAAGATCCTGCAAGTCAGAAAGCCAAGAATCGTTCCTGACATCTCTCTCCCTCAGTCCCATATTCAGTCCATCACTCATTTTTTTTTTTGACACCTAAATATTATTTGAAAGCCACCCATTTCTCTCCATCTCTAGCCACCCATTTCTCTCCATCTCTATCCACCACCACAACCACTGCTATTGTCTTGGCCCAAACCACAGTCACCTTTGAGAGTATTTGCCTGGATCACCACAGTAACCCTAACTGGTCTGATTACTGCTCTGGCTCCTCTTAATTCCTTTTCCGTAGTGCAGCCAGATGAGCTTTTAACAGCATAGTCCCTTCACAGGCTGTCTGCTGTCCTTCTATGATAATAGCTCATCACCATTATCATCATAACACTGGCACTACTCTGACCAAGGCCAATGAGTAGGGTGGCTGTATAATTTATCATTCGTACAGGCCGCTTTTGAATGTGAAGTGGTGCCATTGAAAATCACACAGGAATGACATGGAAACAAGGATGTTTGTTTGCCTTGCCTGCAACCCCATGTAAGGCCTAGACCTTGTTCAGTGTGCCTCCATTCACTCTGTCTTCTCTGTGGCTACAGAATTGCTTTTCATTCTTTTGTACTTCTCAGGGTTACTTACCATGTTCACTACCACCTCAGGGCCTTTGCATATGGTATACTTGAGTTTTTGGGCCCTACTGATGTTTTAGCTTCTGCATGACATCTTAGTAGGATAAATATTTTTATATAGGCTCTTATCCCAAATGAAATTTAACATTTAATTATTTGAATGAACACTAGTAAGAGATTGGTAATATTATCAGTATAATAGTAATAAAATACAGTGATGAGAACAATAGCAAAATAAACTCTATACAGTTGGCCCTTGAACAACATGGGTTTGAACTAGGTAGATCCACTTATATGTGGGTTTTTGTATCACAAATAAGTGTATTTTCTCTTCCATATGATTTTCTTAACATCTCTTTTCTCTAGCTTATTTTATTGTAAGACTACAGTATATAATACATATAACATACAAAATGTGTTAATCGACTGTTTATAATTATTGGTAAGGCTTCCAGTCAGTAGTAAGCAATTAGTAGTTAAGTATCGGGGGAGTCAAAAGTTCTGTTTGGATTTTGACTGTGTGAGGGATTTGTGCCATTAACCTCTGTGTTGTTCAAGGGTCAACTATTTAAATTCTATATATTGTGGCATCTGCATTGCTCAGTAGGTTGAGCATCTGACTCTTGATTTCAGTTTGGATCATGATCTCGGGGTCATATGATCGAGCTCAGCATTGGGGTCCATACTTAGCATGGAGTCTCCCTCTGCGCCTTCTCCCAAAGCACATGCACATGTGCTCTCTCTCAAATCTTAAGAAAAAAATAAATTCTAAATATTAAGTACAAAGGAAACCAGCTATATGCACTACAGTGTAATGTAAAAATACAGTCTCAATTTTAGCACTGTTAATATGTTCTTTGATGCTTAATTTGTTAAAAATACAGTAATTTAAGAGCCAGTTTAGTAATTCCACAAATTTATCCAAAATTTGAAGTTAAGATATGGGTTCTTGAGAAGATTTCCTTAATGATAAACTCATGACGTTTAGAATTGTAATATATAGAAATTAGGGATTCTGGAGCAGATATCTGAGTTTTATTTTGAAATTCTTAAATGTTTTTTAGATTATCTGAGTTTTAAATGATGATTTCACCACTCACTATCTGGGTGGCCTTGAGCAAGTTACTTAGTTATGTGGGGTCTCCCTGTACACATCTGTAAAAGGAATATAATAATGGCATCTGTCTCATAGGGTGTTTGTGAAAATTAAATAAGGTAGTGCATACAAAGCACTTAGTTTCTAGCGCATAGTAAATACTCAGTGAATACTAGCAACTGCTGTTATCTATGCTGTTATTCTGTTTATTCAGCAAATATTAATTCAGTGTCTACTTTGCCTATGGCATTGTTCTAGGTGCTAGGATTCAGAAGTGGTCAAGAATAAGGCATAGAGTGCATTGATGTAATCCACAAGCACTCTAATTTCGAGATCTTATAAGTGCCATGACTGAAACAAATGTCATGGTTTTTAAAAAAAATGTCATGGTTTGTTGGGGCATGTTGGTGGAGAGAGATTTTTGTCAGATGAAAGGATGAGAACGAGTCAGCTCACACAGAACTGAGGGTGCATGGGGGCTGGGAAGGAGCACACAGAAGGCTCCATGTAGGAAAGGGCTCAGCCTGATTTCAAACTTAGAGTGTGACCAGAGTGTTTATGTAGGAGTAGAGAGGGTTCAGGGGCCTGAGAGAGGAGTAGATGAGGCAGTTGTGCCAGGGGATTGTATTTGAAAAGTGGGAAGTCGTAACTCTGTTTATTATAGTGCAGAGTCATGTAGAAAATTAGTAATGGTGCCCAAACTACAAGCTAAGTGCCCCAGGTTCATGTTTATATATTTTTAATTATTGAAGTCTATGTACAGAAATTGCACAAATACATAGAATTCATTCTTACATAGAATAATTTCTGTGAATTTTTACTAAGTGCCCCATATAATCACATCAAAAAATAGGTCTTAGCCTGCTCACCATAAGCCACCTTGTTACACCCTTACACCGTTCCTATCCCCCAGAGGTAACATTTATCCTAACTTCTAACACCACAGATAGGTTTTGCCTGGATTTTAACTGATGAACTTTTGGATGGAAGCATATGCTATAAACGTCTTTCTGTCTGGCTTCTTTCATTCCACATATGTCTGATATTTATCTTTGAGGGCGTGTGTGGCAATAGTTGTTACATTCCCATTGCTGTGTAGGATTTTGTTGTTTAAATACACGTAGGTTTCCAGTTTTATAGCCCACCAGAAAGCCCTAAAGAGACAGGATATGTGTGTGTGAGAGAGAGTGAGATGGAAGTTAGCTGGTGATTCCTGTCATTTATGTATGCATGTTAGTCTTGCTTATCCTAATTATTTTTTTTTAACCAGGTGAAGATTATATGAAGAAATTTCCTTTAGAGCCTACATATAGACTGTTGGCTATTACTTTGAAAATATAATGCCTAATTAAAACCAGGGCTTGCATAACCAGAAATTGCCCAGTATGCCCCTTTGTTAAACAGGTATTAATCATAAATGGAAATAACTTGGATAAACTTGTCAAATGTTTTCAAATGGTGCTGATTATTGAGCTCTTGGCTTTCTGAAATATCATCTAGGGTATTACATGCTTCTAAGGGGTCAGGGATTATTGGCTACTTAATTGGGTTAAGTAGCCATCATTTATGCTTTTTAAAATTAGATCTGTTTAAATAAGTGATTGACTAATTGGATGAATGGTGTTTTCATGTGCACTTCATTCACTTTTCTTTCTTTCTTTCTTTTTTTAATATTTCAGATGATGTTGTGCCATATTTTAAAACGGAGCCAGGCTTACCCCAGATTCACCTGGAAGGCAACCGCCTTGTTCTTACTTGCCTTGCAGAAGGGAGTTGGCCTTTGGAGTTTAAGTGGATGCACAATGACAGTGAGCTCACCACCTATACCAGCGAATATAAGTAATTGATTGCTTGAAAATAAGATTCTATTTCAGGTTGATGTGTTTAGAATATTTGCCTTATGGGCCACAATAGCACAAAGGGTGAAAACATTTGATTGAATTTCTAATGCATTTGGATTAAAAGAATAGAATTAATTAGAATGTGATTTAATATTCTGATCTACATTGTATTTACACCTAGGAAGTCTATCATTAAATTTGTAAAAGGAAGCCCGTTAGTGAAATTACTAGACTAAAAAAAGCTATAGTTACAGAGGAATGCAAATAATAGCTTTAGCATGATAAATTTGCTGTCTTATGGCAACAGCCCTGCCCACCAGTATTGTTCGTATTTAACAAGCATGAATGTTTAAACAGGGATCTTTAAATCAGTAGCTTTTGGAGCTCTGAGCAGTCAACAGAAAATTTACCTTGCTAACTTTTAGAGTCAGGGATGGGAGAAGATGGAGCTGGGAGGAGGGGAGAAAGAGGAGAGCCTCTCATTCCAGCCCCCCAAAAAGCTGTATACGAACTCCTGCATGTACTAGGTGTGGGGTGCAGGAGTAAGCATGGTGCTGAGGACAAAGAACAAGCTCTGAGGTGAGGGGAGGCCGAGGTGAGGTCACACCTGAGGTGTGGCTTCTCCCAGGACCAGAAGCACCAGCTTGCAAAGCCCCCTGTCTCCCTGCAGTGCTCAGATCTTTCTGGTTTGAATCTATTAGCTTCCATTTCTGTATGAGGATTATTATAACAGATGCTGTAGGTCTAAGTAGGACAGAGAATTAGTGACTGCTTAAAAAGTCCAAGAGGTCCCCAAGTCAGCAATGTCATGCTCTTACTGAATTGAAATAAAAGAATTGGCTGGCAGTCAATTTAAATAGAGTAATGGGCTGGCTTCTCAACATGGGGCATTAGCCCATCACTCACCTTGAAAGTCAGAAGTTAGGAGTGTCCCACTGGCTTTTAGAAGAGCACATGACTCTTAATCTCAGGGTTGTCAGTTCAAGCCCTATGTCGGATGTAGAGATTACTTAAATAAGTAAACCATAATTTTTTTTAAGTCAGAGGTTATATGATGGTCCATGAACGACATCCAGCCTGTCCAGAATGTGGTATGTGTGCATAGATTTAAAAAATAAGTTGAAAATTTATACAGATACATACACAGAATATATTTAATTGCTTTCTAGCATTTAACAATTGTAAGATTCCATATAAATCTGGTCCCTCTTGACTAGTCAGAAATAAATTCCATATAAATCTGGTCCCTCTTGACTAGCCATGGCAATGCTGCCCCAGAGAGAAGCAGGCACTGGCCTGTGCTACTGTTTAGGAAGGGCACAGCCTCTTTGTTTCTTAGCACTCTGGTCCCCATACCACATAAAGACACAGTTGCTATGCTCAGGTCCCTTATCCATCTGCTCTTTGTAGACACTAGAATTTGTGACCTCCTCTTTATTAGGCCTATACTGTAAGAGTGTCTGCTGTTGTGGAAGTAATTTATCATAATAGTTAAGAGCATATTGACATCAATAGACCTAGGTTTGAATCCAGCTGACTACCAATTAGTGTCAGTAATGTGATCTCAGGCAAGCCACCAATATCTGTAAAATGGGCATGATCATACCTCATTTGTGGTGTTGTAAGCATTAAAAGGCTCTACTGATAAAACAGTATTATTTCCTGACCCATGCAATCTAATAAATCCTAGTGGACATTATATATTATTATAATGAGGTGTTAGAGGACTTGGTTTTGTAGGAGGGGCCTAAGAAAGAAAAAAACAAAAAGCAAGTTTAGAAATGAGAACACATGTGAGTAATGGGCTCTAACAGCAGGTGCCTTGAATTTAGATATTTCCGTTTGACTTCTGTGTTTGACTTTGGACAAGCGACCTAACCAGTTTGATCTTGCTTTTCTCATTGTAAAATGGGTGTAATAAAACCCACCTCAAAGGATTCTCATAAAAATGAAATGACATAATGTTTTGTATGTCCCAGGATGAAAGGAATGAGATTTCAGAAGGCTCCAGGTTGTTCTTCCCTATAAAAAGTAGGGAAGTGAGTGATCCACAACAATGGTCTTCAAAGTGGGGAACATGGGCATGGGTAATGAAAAAGAATTTGTTTTCTAGATGTTCAGTTTCCAAATATGTGTTTTCTGAGATTGAGCTAAGAACATGTCTCTGTGTAGGCACCTATGGTTCTCTTTTCCCACCCTCTTTCTATTCTTTTTCCTAGTTCACAGAAGGAAGGCTCACTCTCCCTGTCTTTGTCTTCCTATGGAACTGCATCTCAAGGTTGCAGGACAAGTCCATAGTTCAGGATATTTGGATTGAACAAAATGTTAGGCTCTTTTAAACAACCCCAGAAGAACTATTTGCCTTTCACATAGTCCATTTAGGGGAAAGGAAGACACTGGAAATGGGATATTTTGACCAATTTTGCATTTTTAAAAATTCGGATATGTTGCATAGGTGGGCAACAAGAGCTATACCAATTTTTTGTTAACAACCCCACCTTTCCCATTATCCAGCTGTTATTAAAGAATATGTTGTGCCTTAAGGAACATGTAATAAGAACAAAGCAAAGAGCATGTGCAAGATAGATCCATGGCAGGCAGAGGCACCTTGTTTTATTTAGGTGGCAAACTCACAGTGGTGCCCTGGGGGTTTTCCATTTACACAGAGTAGATGTAGAATATTCAGGATTTGTTAGAAAAAAAATGAAGTTGAGAAATATTCTTTTATGAAGCCTGGTCTGTCTGTATTTCACCCTCTGAAATGAGAAAAGCCTGGTAAGGCCTTAGTTGCAGATCTTAGGGAGGAGGAGGTAAAAAGTGCTGTTTACTTTCAGCAGATCAGTGTTCTATCTTGATGTAGAAGGAACATGCAGGAGAGGAAAGTTAGGGCTTCCTATTTTCTCCAACATTTATTCAAAAGTAACTTTCATCAATTTTTGCAAAAGAGATTATTTGATAGTCTAAATCATATCCATTTTATTACTTTCCTGTGTTTTGCTTGCTGCTATGCTTCAGCCTCTTCTCCCCTTGTTTATTTACTTCTTCCATGTACTCATTAGATTTAAATGAACATTTAAATGATCACAAAAATGTGGTCAATACCTTCCTTTGTTGTTAATTTCTATCCATTTCTGTTTATTCTAATGGTAAATAATTCCCATTCAATGAAATGTAATTGAAAAGAAATAGCCACTTTCCTGTCATTAAGAGTCACATTTTCTTTCTAAATTTTTAAATAATTATATTACAAAATTAACACATTTATATTGTTTTGATTGTGTAATAATTGCAATGAACATATATATAATACAGAATTTTTTTAAGCACCTAGAATCTTTTGATCAAAGGACATCCTTTTTAAGTTGCCAATTATATGTGTATTTTTACTTCAGAGAAGTATGATGGATAATCAATAAGTATCTTCCAGGCAAAGAAATATGTTACATTAGAATAAAATTTCTATGGGGTAAATAGATTTACGGCTCAAGTTCAAAGAGTAAAAAGGAACAATATGAAGGTTCTGTTAAAGAGTTCATTAATAAAAAATGGATAATGTGGATTTCAAACTTATTTAGATTCTGTTAGATACATGTAAAACAAGTGTAACAGTTTTATATTAAAATGATAAATCAGGGACGCCTTGGGTAGCTCAGTGGTTGAGCATCTGCCTTTGGCTCAGGGCGTGATCCCAGGATCTGGAATCACGTCCCACATCGGGCTCCCTGCATGGAGCCTGCTTCTCCCTCTGCCTGTGTCTCTACTTCTCTGTGTGTCTCTCATGAACAAATAAATAAAATCTTAAAATAAAAATAAAAATAAAAAATTAAATGCTAAACCAGGGGTGCCCTGGTGGCTCAGTGGCTGACTCTTGGTTTTGGCTCAGGTCATGACCTCAGGGTCCTGGAATCCAGTCCCATTTGGGGCTCCATGTCCAGTGGGAAGTCTGCTTGTAGATTGTTTCCTCTCTCCCCCTTGCCCAGCTCTCTTTCTTAAATAAATAAATAAATGAACAAATCTTAAAAATGCTATAGCAAAAAAAAAAAAAAAAAAGCTATAGCAGACACCATGCCATTATTACATATGCAACTATTTAGATTTATGATAAAACCATTTTGGTGCCCACTTTAAAATATGGAAGGAGATGGAGCTTTTTATGCATTGCTCTTTGCACTAGCAGATTTACCTGTTAATTTAGCACACTCTGGATAATTCGCAGGAAGATAAAGCATTGTGGGTCATTGAAGTAAGATTGCAGGGGTGTTTCATATAGGGACCATTAAAATGAGATAGATGCTTCATTCTCATTTCACTAGAAACTTAGAAGAAATGGGTTATTCTAAAGCAAGAATGGTTTGGGTAGATGTGATAAATTATATACTTTTCACTGAGGGCTTCAGACACTGAGATGGGTTATCAGGGATCCATTGTATTTTGTCATCATTTTTTTTAGATATAAAACCTGTCCAAAAATCTCATGCTATTTTTTCAAATTACTCTTTCATCTACTTCCTTCCAATAAGCACCTTTAGCTATCATATGTTAACCTTCACGAGACCATTCTCAGTCTCAAATTGAAAAACATGGCTACTTTATGAAAATGGTAGCTGTTTTCTCTCTGAAATTGAGTCTCTCTTCTTCCACCCCCACTTTGGTATCAGTAGAAAATACTAATCCTATAAAGGGCACATAATATAACCTCAGCTTTCCCAGCTTTGATCAAAAATAGCATTTCCTTTGCTGCATATGTTGCAAACTGCACAATGAATACCAGCGATTTTCAGATGTTTTTCATATTGATGCTAGTATTCACATTTAGGCACAGGTGACTGTATTGGCAAAATTGTAGTAGTTCAGCAATTAAACCAAGCTTATATAGCTGTTGTGGGGAGATTTGTCTCTTTTTTTTTAACCCCCCAGAAAATGTTCCTCAATTATTTTCTACTTTGAAATAAATATATATGTATGTATATGTGTGTGTGTGTGTGTGTGTGTGTGTATATATATATATATATATATATATATATATGTATATATATATGAATAGATATGTATGCTCATAATTTCTTAGTGGTAGGCATGATATTCATTATTCTAATGGGAAAAATAATTGGATACTGTGAACTGCTAAAAATCTTACCATCTCCTTATATGGCCTATCTCTGTGGTTCAATTTATGTGACAGTATTAACAATAGAAGTTTGAAAGATGATTATTCTTTTTGTATTTCAATAAGAAAATAGAAATGGTTAATTAAACATGAAGTAATTTTTCTTATGTTTTATAAAAAGATGAGAAAATTCATAATATTAATGAAAATGATCAAATACTTGGGAATAACCTCTATAAGAACCTACCTGAATTAGAAAACCTCACTAAGAGATATAAAAGAGAATCCTAGATAGGAAATCTAAACAACCACAATACCAGGCAAAGTATATGAAACAGTTGTGTTCAAGATACTGGATATTAGCCAGCCAAAGGTGGTGATGCCAGAGAAACAGAAAATCAGTGGGCCCTCTGATTTCCCCAGCTTTAATGCTGTGCAAGAATTTCTAGGTGATGGCCCAGACACGGGGGTGCACAAGTGTCTGGAGGACTCCTGAGTTGAAGAGATTGGAGAATCTAGAGAGATCAAGGCAGAATACCAGAGAGAGAGAGAACTAGAGATGTGCAGAGGTTCTATGTTGAGTATTAGGCAGGATATTCATCAGCACATTCACATGAGGAGATTCCCCAAGCCCGGGAGAGGACTGCCCAGAAGTGATGGTAGTACTTACCATGCTCACCACATTGGGGAGTGGGAGTGGGCTGTTCTCACAGGCATATCAAAAAACCTCATAATTTATGGGGTTATTGGATAGAGGATACAGAATTATCTTGGATTTGTAGTGGGAATTATTAACCCTTGACCAAATACAACTGTGATCATGCCTAAGATTTTATAAATAAGACCAGAAAGGGTCAGACGACTTTCAAGTATTTTTGAAGCCTCGGAGATCAAAACTCGAGTATTTATAGAAATACAACAATATCCATCACCAAACAGGATAAAATCTATAATGTCTAGAATGGAATCAAAGATTATCAGGCACATAAAGAGGAAGAAAAGTATGACTCATAAGGACAAGAAAAACAGTCTATTAATCTATCAAGCCAAAGCTGACACAGATGTTAAAAGTAGAGGAAGACAACGAAACATCATAAATATATTCCAAGTGATTAAAGCCAAATACATACATGAAAGATATTAAAAGGCAGAAATCAAACTTGTGAGGATGAAACCTATAATGTCTGAGATGAAAAACACATTGGATGGGATATCAGTTAGACATTGCAAAAGAAAATGTTAGTAAACTTAAAGTTATAGCAATAGAGCTATCCACAATGAAAGGCAGAGAAAAAAAAAAGGAATCAAAAACAATGAAATGAGCATTAACAAGTTAGAGGACAGCTTCAGCCAGCCTAATGTATGTGTGATTGGAATTCCAAAGAAGGCAGGAGCAGAAAAATATTTGAAGGAATAATATTGAAAATGTTCTATATTTGATGAAAACTACAAACCCACCAATGCAGGAAGCTCTGCAGATCCCAAGAGCAGATTTACTGGCCAGTGCAATGAGGAAAACAAATACAAGAGAAATAAAAGGCATCTTGATTTTAAGAGAAGACATAAAAATATCTTTTTTTGAAGGTGACATGATCATCTATGTAGAAAATGTGACATTATCTATTAAAAAGCTGCTAAAACTAATATATGGACTTAGCAGTGTATCCTTAGAAGGATACAAGATCAGTATTTAAAAATCTTAAGACCCAGAGACAAAGCATGTAATTATGCTTCATCGCTAAACAATGGGAAAAACTCCTCTACTTGTGTTTTGTTTTTAATCTGCTCTGCCCCCTACTCATCAGGAGGAAAGGTCTATTTAATTGAGAACTGTTTTTGTTAGATGACATGTAACCAATTGGTTTCTTATCATCCCATTAAACTAAGTGTGATTCCTGACTGGGTCTTCCCACAAGGGGCTTAGTTCCCCAAGTTGTTTGGCTTCAGTTTTCCTGACTTGTTTTATAGTCACTCTTCTGCTGGTTAACTCTTCATTGATTCTGTCCTCTTTGAACTGCCCAGCAGTTGTACTTTGGCTCAGATGAACTAGTATTGCACATTTTGGCTAAAATAAGTAGAATCCCTTATAGTCCCACACTGCTTAAGGCTCTGGGTCCTTTAATCTTTTTCTTAACATGTTTCTGTCTGGACTTTTCATTTCAGTATTTTACTTGTGAAAAAAGTTATAGACTGATCCCACTTTTGACTATTATTCTTTTTAATTTCATGTACTTATAAAAATAGGAAACTTACTTATAAAAGGAAACATAAAAATAAAATTGAAAGCCTAATTATTTCTCCTCACATCTCCAAAAGAAGAATCAAATTAGTTCCAAGAGTATAAATGGCTTACCAGGTTTGGTTTTGTTTTGGTTTTTTCCTTAATCATTTTTTTTCACTGTGAATATAAGATTGGGCTTTGGGCCAAGATATGAAAATTTATAATAGAACTTAGTTGTTTGTTTTCATGCAAAATAGATATTTTTATACGAGCATAAAAGGTTTGAAAATATGGGGAATAGTCTTACCTGGAATGGCATAAAATGGATGTGGACCCCCATTCAAAGAAAAAGAAAAAGCTTTAGATCTAATTTTAATGAGCATGAAAATTCTCTCTTGTGAATTATATTGCCTGACCTGAGAGGAAGAACTGAAGATGTGCCTTCATTATTCAGAACTAGAGTAGGTCTTTGTAGACTTGTGTCCTCAGTCATACTATATTATTGTTGCTAGAAGAACTGCTCCATAGTAGCTTGTCTGCAAGCAGGCAGTATAGTGTCAGATATTTTCTAAAATTTTAGTATTTTATGTTCAGTAAAAGTCATAATAGGTTAATTTATCCCAGTTTTGGAGGGACTGTTAATCACCTAATGATTCTTACTGGTTTACCAGGAAGCCATGATTTTTTAAAGAGAGAGGATTCAAAGAGGCATTATTTTTTTCCTGTGATCATGGTAAGTGCCTAGTAACTTCAGAAGTTTCAGCTGAAATTATTTTGGCTTTGTCCTGTAGTGTAGATATTTGGGGAATTCTAGGACAAGCCACAGAAACAAACTCTTTCTTACTGAAATGGAACAGGAAGTTATTGCATGGACTTTGGGTTGCTGTTAGAATCAATCACCAGGCAGGCTGGGCACTGGGAAGGGAGTGAGATGAGGCAGCTAGAGCCACATCAGCCCAAGAGCCAGTCCTGCAAGAGTCCTGCACTAGTTCAACTGGAGCCTGGATGCTGCTGTTTGAGCTACTGCCCTGACTGGCAGTAGACACCACAGTGCTCCCCTGGTTACAGGCTCCGCTGTACTGTGGCACCACTTCTGTCTCCTTTAAGTCCTATTCCTGTGCATCACCAGCCTCAGTTCTAAAAATCCAGAGTACCTGTGGCCAGTGGTCATGCATTATCTCATCCTGTGTCCAGGAGTCTGCCTCCACTGAGACTCACCAAGTAAAAAATTCTCAGAACACAGGAAAATAGTTGTAGACCTCAGACAGACACAGGAAAATAGTTGTAGACCTCAGACAGTGTCAAATGTTCACTTTAGGCAGGGCTAGTCAAGCAGTTGTTTATGGACTGAAATGGAGCTAAGTTGCTTGCTATGGAAACTCTGGGGTGGTTCTTGTGGCTCATCTGAGAGGCAATTCAGAACTGAGGTATTGTCCTACTTAGCAGAAATGGACATTAAAACTCTTGGTTTTGCTGTGATTTTGTGTTTGATTTTCTTTAATTTGCTGTTCCTGATAATGAACTAGCCCTGGAAAATGTTCTGTTTGTCTAGTAGAATTCTGCTTTTATACAGTGAATATAAACATTCCCTGCTGTGTTTATTTGAAATAGGAGCAGGCATTTTCTATATTTTAGTGGCATATGGTACTAAGATTTTATCATACTTTCTTATAAAGAGCCAGGAAACTTTTCTGCTTAAAAATGTGTGTTTATAAACAATAGGCTTGCAGTGAATATTCCCATCTGTTAGGTGAACATAATTTGTGTAGGAATTCCTGTAATAGGTGGAGTACTTTGGAACTTTTCTGTATATTTTTTTCCCTGGTGAGACATTAGACTAAAGAGATGGTACAAAACAGCATATGCCTAATATTCAATTTTGTATCTGCTCCTCCCTATGGTTTGAAAACACTGCTATTTTTGTGCATTAGTACATAAGATTACTATAGAAATTCATAAGAATTTAAAATCTATTTAGGATACTACAAAAAAAGGGAAAATGGAATGGATAACAATTATATAAATATGGAAATGTTGCCATGATGAAACTGTTCATGTAGTTTCTCAAATATGTACTCCCATAACTTGTGTAATTTCATCTTCAAAAAGTTTTGTTGACTATAACTTAATCTCAAAACTCCTCCTTATTATGATCATAGTATGTGACAGAGCTGCTCATCCTTCTAGTCTTGATTTGTAATTTAAATAAATGGCATTGACTCTTTGTGTTCAATTTGATATTATTCTTATTATCCACACTAATTAATTTTTTGTTTGAGATGAGTCATTCCTCAGAATAAAATTTTGAAGATTAAAACTCAGCAATATTTTTTCATAAAAGATTTTATTAATCTTGTCATGGGAATATCAAGATGGTTATCAGAGGGAAAACATACTTTGATTAATATTTGCTTAGTGTTGAATTACCTATATTGTCCAAATGTTTTATTCACTAAAAAATATGCCTTTAAGTTCCTTTTTCAGGTTAATTGGACATACTTGAAGATGAGCAATCAGTTGAATATAAGCAATTTCAAGCTATGCTTAGGAACTGAGCCAATAAAGCATACCATACATGGTGCTCTTTACCTAATTTTTAGAAGTTTCTCTGATTATCCTTTGTGAGAAGTATATTTAAGTTGAAGATAACTATTAACGTCTTTGTAATAAAGGATAGCATCACTGAGTTTTCTCTTTTTCAGGAAATAGGCTACCATTAGATTGGATGTTAACTTCCCTTTTCTTTCTTGTGGTAGGCAACTTCCTATTTGTAAAAAGTATCCAGGATGCAGCCTTATTCTTGTGTGTTTATGAAGGTGGCCTAGAAACCAATTAATGTATTTTCTTAGGTATTGTAAAAGATTTGGGCTCTGGGGCTATAAAACTCACTTCAAGTGGTCCTTGGTTATAAATTGTACTTGCTTATGGATATCAAAATATCCTAAGTTATAAAACTAACAGTAAACTGTAAAGCAGAGCTTTTATGGAAACTGTATCCTCTAACTACTTTTTTCCTTCTATAAAATGTTACTGAAGTTTTTAGAAAGGCATTGATCTGAAGGACATGATTACTTAAAGTCACAGCAATAGAAAATACCTATGAAATCACCTTTCAGTTACCCAAAACATTTTTAAAGTTAATGTCAGGGCCATATGTGGAAAAGTGAGGGAAGTGTATGAATTGTGGTCTACAGCAGTAAGTGCAGAGGGGAGCTGTGTCATGATGCTACTGCTGTCTTTGCTTTGATGACACCTGTAAACATTGTTTGAATTTTTAGGTAGAGTGACACAACACATTATGATGTAAAGGTTGTTGCCAGTTCTAGAAATAATTTAGATTCTGAGAGAAAGAATTATACACACTTGTAGCTAAAAGGTCTAGTTTAAGTGTAATGACCTATAGCTATTTAATATTTGTTTTTATTCATCTCGTTGTGAGTGTTATCCACTACATGCATGGCAGTGTACTGGTTGCCAGAGGCATAGTGATGAACAAGGCAGGTCTAGAACCTAGCTTCATGTACTCTTGACAGCCTAGTTGGGGAGACAGACAGCTATTATGTAATCTCCCAGATAAATTGCAGTTGAGGTGTATTGACTACAGAGAAGGACTGGATAAACATTAGTTTACCAAAAATAAAATATTTGTTGAGCACTTGTGATGCTAGAACTTCTCTGGATATAGAACCATTAACATTTCTTTTTGGTATTTGGCAGGTATATTATCCCGTCTTTACAGAGGCATGATGCTGGGTTTTACCGCTGTGTGGTGCGGAACAGGATGGGAGCTCTCTTGCAGAGAAGATCAGAAGTTCAAGTCGCATGTATGTGTGGAAAAGTCTCCATATGATGAATAACAGAAACAAAATGTCTGTGGAGAATGTTGATCAAAATCACTTTTAACCATTGTAGGAATTGAGATTCTGTCTTGGATTCTATTGGGAATAGAATAATTGCTAAAGTTGTTGGGAGATAAACAGCCAGTAAGGCTGTTCCGATGGTGACCGGGCTAATGAGGTAAATGCCACTCCTGGCCACTCAGTAAGGAACTTTGTCAGGCCCTGTGCAGGAGAGAAAACAAAAAAATTAACTAGATGCCTTCTGCTTTATGATCAGCTGCTCTTAGCATTTATGATACTCAGGTTCATGTGTTTTTCAAATAAAAAATTAAACCCAGTTAGATAAAGTTTTATCAGTTCATAACCAGTTCTTTCCAGGAAATTATTTAGAAATCCTTTAACCACACAATTAAAAAAAGTACGTAAATAACATCCTAGACAGTATTACTGCTAGTGACTTGATGAATTCTCTGTGGGGCAGACCCATTTTGGAGTAAAAGTAACTAAAGGAGACACCAGAATGCAAGGACTTTGCATTTGATGTCATGTTCAGGAGGGATTGGAGAGATGAGCTGACTGATGCAAAGTACTTACTTAGTACTTTTGTAGTCCAAAATCTGTGAAGAGTCGGGTCCATCTAAAATGGCCTATCTGCTTTATTACATTTTGAATTTACTACTAAAATGTCTCCTCATTTAAAAGAAAGCAGAAAGTGTAATGAAGCTTTAAGTTACATGTCAAGGGCAGCCCGGGTAGCTCAGCAGTTTAGCGCCGTCTTCAGCCCAGGGTGTGATCCTGGAGACCTAGGATCGAGTCCCAGGTAGGGCTCCCTGCATGGCGCCTGCTTCTCCCTCTGCCTGTGTCTCTGCCTCTGTCTCTCTCTCTCTCTGTGTCTCTCATGAATAAATAAATAAAATCTTAAAAAAAAAAGTTATGACAGATTTGAGAGAACTCTAGAGAGCTCCTAAATTGGCCTGCCAACCAACGATGACAATATTTTCTTATTTGTTTTTTGACCGCAGGTAAGGCCTATAGTTTTCAGCCTTATTATATCGAATAAAATAATTGCTCGTTACTCTCCTATTCTGTAATTACTAATGACCAAGTGAGGTGCTAATGCTGTACATGTTTAGTTATGTTTTTAATTAGGAAGGCTTAACTTTTCTAAAGTGTGAAGTCACTCAGCTAAATCTTTCTGCAGAATAATTTAGAACTTCTACTCAATTGAATAATTGAAAACATAATTAATAAATGCAAAGTTCAGATCAATACCCCAAACATATTTGAATAGGTTAGCAGTTTGGAATTTATTATAATGTATTAAATTCTATTATGTAATATTAAATTTTGGGCTTCTTTTGGTTATTTATACTCTTGTTTCTATCATTTATCTCTGGCTCTTAGATTTTTTCTCATCTCTCTTTTCTCCTTCTTCTTAATAATAAGTTTTACTTTGAAAATAAACGTGACTGTTTTCCTAATGTTTCATTAGTTTCATCTCTTTCCTAGAATATTAAATCTTCTTATTACATAGGAAATAATTTCCTTTGAATAAAAAATCCATGGATAATAGAGATTTTCTGTGGACTGTCCAAATTTATATGCTTTGAGACAAGGACATAGTATGTATGCTGTATGTGTGTATACACATATATCTGTATCTAAGCATAACAAAGACAGTTTTTGAAAGGTTCAAATGTTACAAATCAATTTACAATTTTTAATTGGCTTCTTATACCTACATTCTAATGACTGGGTTTTTTCCTGAGAACCCTCATTTTTTAAGAATGCTGTTAACCAGTACCACAGGAACTGGAACAAAGCCTGCTTGCCCCAAATTAAAAAAAAACTGAACAGGGGGACCATGGCTGCCTGAGTGGAACTAGCTTGAGACCCTGGGGAGTGGGGTGATAGCTAACAGTGCTTCATTACAGTCTTTGTGGTGGATCCCTTTCCACTGTTTATTCCAATATTAAAATCAGTTGCAAACGTTTCATTGTATTGCAGCGACACAAAGACCATGAAGTTCTGCTGATTAATGCATTTCGTGGGCATTTTGGAGGCACATGGCTCTGTCTCATGCTTCACTTCACCAGTTGATCTGCATTCATCAGCATTACTACTCAGTCTCTCATCTTATTGCTTAATTATAGCAATGTCAGTGACTTTGCTGTAATATATAGTTATTTACATCTTTGACCCTTTCCCCCCCCAAAAAAGAGTTTTCTAGAACTTATAAAGTCTGATTTTTCTCTACAGATATGGGAAATTTCATGGATACAGACCAGAGGAAAACAGTGTCTCAAGGACATGCAGCGGTTCTCAACTTACTGCCCATCACCAGCTGCCCGAGGCCACAAGTGACTTGGTTCAGAGAAGGGCACAAGATCATTCCCAGCCACAGAATGTAAGTTGCCCCAAACTATAAAATATAACTCATTACACTTGTTGGCATCATTTACATATTATTTAATGAACTTCACTGTATCAGTTAAGCCTTGAAAAGAATAACATACTCTGGTAGTCCTTCCCCAGTCTTTACTAAGCAGCTGTTTGGAAGACTTGGCTTGGAAATGTTGAAGCAGTTTACAGAATTCATCATGTAAAGTTACTCTTGGGTGGGTTGTGTGCCCTGAATAAAGCACCCTTACTCAGTTATTATGGTCCGTTTTTTCTCCTTTCTTGCATGTACTTTTTGAGATGTCATTATCATCTCTGAGTTGTGTTTAGCTCCAAGTACTAATTTAATGAGTGCTAGTATTTACGTATAGAGCTGTGGGTTTTTTTCCTTCTTTTTACTGAGCCATGTTTGATACTACTTTCTCTGACGATAAAACAGTAATTACTGCTTATTTCTCTTTATCCTTTTATCCTACCGTGACAGTTTTATTTCCCTTCATCTAATTAGTGGTTCGTCCATCTATTGCGGAAGAGTTGCTTTGTGATTAGTTAAGCATTATTTCAAGGTGTTCCTGCCTATCCTGCATTCAAGATATTTATCTAATGCCAAACAAATTTTCTTCATTTAGAGCTTGAGGTGATTAAAAAGAACATTTGGTATATATTTCATAACTGGGCATTTTATAATACAATTTAAGGATAATATACTAAATATAAACATTTCAGGGATGAACATTTCTAAAAGAATCATGAAATGCTTATAAGCTTGGGCTAAAAGTCAAATACGCCGTCAGATGGTTGCACTCATACAAAAATTCATGAGGAGAAAATGCTTTTGTTTTGTTCTGTTTTTCCAAAAAGGATATATATAAGATGATTATGGGATAGGTTTTCAGTGTAACTCTGAAAGTCACTGTGACCTGTAAATTTCTTTCTCCCATACCTGCCCATCCATGGGATCCCTTTTCGAAGCCAGGTGTCATGGCTCTTCTGCCTGGGCATCTGAACCTGCCTGACTCCAGACCATTCTTGAGCTTATTTAACAAATGTTTCTATTCTTATTATTGGAAACAGGAAAAATATCGAAGTGTAGACAGGCCATATTTAAACATTTTAGTAAAATACTAATTACCTTAGAAAATGGGATAACTATGCTTTCCCTATTATTTTGTTAAGAGTTGCTTGTCCACATTTGTATTGTTTCCAGTGATAACAGATGCTTCTTGAGGTCAGTGAGACAAAGAACAGGGATCATTTTTTTAAATCCTTTAGAAGACTGTTAGGCTGAACAAAAGATAGCAGAGGAAGACTCTTGTGAAATATTTTGGAAGGTTCTAGTGTTGACCATGGTGTGCCTCAGCCAATTTGGGATGAATGCTGGGGAAGAGTGGTTGCTAGGAGGGTGGGTAGATTGAACTAAGCTTCCTCTCCAACATTGGAGCTTCTAATTAATGTCAATGGGAGCACAATCCACAATGGAAGGATTAATTTAACTTAGGAGCAAGCTGCTGTATAGCAGTTCACTTGTTGACTTGTGGTCTAGCCATAATCATAAGACAACATTTATTCAAGAAGTATGAAAGGAGATAGAATGAAATAACCACTCTTAATTTTTTAAGCTTTTCTTTTTTTACTTTCAGATTCTTTCTAAAGACTGTTTAATTCCTGATGAGCTACTAATGTAAAGATGCTAAGTAGGCTTTAACTTAGTGTCCTATCAAACAAATGGTATGCGAAGCTATTGATAAATCTCCAATCTCAGAATAATATGCCTGTAATCCTTTATGTTAGGAGAGATTGGTTATGGATATTTCCACGTTCATAAGGCCTTTTGTTTCATATTTTCTACCTCATCATCTCCTCTATATTTATTAAGTAAGTACCTGCTATGCGAGATGTCATAAATCAATTTGTGTATGGTTTTCTTCATAAATTTATTCAAAGATACATAGCTTTACACTTCTGACAAAGTTCGGCTTTGGACAGCAGTTGGAAGGGAATTTCTGCATGACCCCTGCCTAGATGGTTGGCAGACAAAAGTCAGATGGCATTAGATTTGTTGTGCACCACCAGTGTTGTCATTTAAACACTGAAACATTTGGCTCAAAGTGTTTCATACTGAAACAGGTCAAGCTTCTGTACCTGCTGTAAGCTTGTCAGTTCCCTAACACAGCTGGGGAGATGGTCCTTTGCCATGGGGAGGAGGAGCCTCATCTTACCAGCCCCACCTCCTTAATATATATTTTTTAAATTTTATTTATTTATTTGAGAGTGAGCACATCGGGTGCGGTGTGAAGCAGAAGAAGAGGGACAGGCAACTCCACATTGAGCACTGAGACCTACTTGGGCTTGATCCCAGGACCCTGAGATCTGACCTGAGCAGAAACCAAGAGTCAGACACTTAACAACTCAGCCCCCAGGCACTCTCCCAACTCCTCCCCCTACCCCCAAACCATGACCTTCGGAATGTGAGCTTTTGGCTTACAATTAAGTGATTTTTTTTTTCATTTTCAAGGGAAACAATGATTTTAATGTTTCCTAACTTGAAAAGTCAGTTGAATAGCCTATTCATAATTTTAGCAGCAGCTGTTATTTATGAGTACCTTCTTTAAACACATCTTCCCTGATTCTCGCAATTGCCTTCCGAAGGAGTATAGTTAGTTGTGCTTCTAGAGATCAGACTGAAGATTAGAGATGTTAACAGGCTCACCCAAAGACACACAGCTGACCAATGGCAGAGCTGAGGTTCCACCCCAGGCCTGTCTGGCTCTAAGTCTCAGCTGTCTACTGCACTAAGCTAATTCTTCTTTTCACTTTATTTTGCTGAGCCTTCTTCTTTTGATTTATTTTTCCAAATACTGCTTTTATTCCTATTTCTCCCTTTTAAGAACACCACCTTCAATTTGAAATAGTACAGGTTGCCGTGAGCCACAAGCACACACAGAAACATGTGCCCACATAGCGTTGAGCATGCCTGCAAGTGTATTATTTATCCATTGCATTGGGTCTATAAGTCTCTAACTTGAGAAATTTTTCACAAAAGAGAAGGCAAACATGGTTTTCCAATTAAGGCATGGGCTTTATGACATTCAGAGACCTAGTGGGGGATGGGGTGGAAATGATGTCTGTACAGCACAGGGTGGGGGCAGCAGGAGAAAAAGGGCAGCTGCCATGTGCAGAACCCCGCACCTCACCACTACAGCCTCTTGATTCTTGAGCTACATACTTGTTAAATAAGGAGGCTTAAATTGTGTAGCAAAAGGAGCAGCGGAAATCCATCATTATCCCAGGAAAGTAGCTGAAACGAATGTGCCAGTGGTGGACGTGAGCTACCTCACATTCACATCAGAATGAGGCTAAATGTAAAACTCACAAAGTTCTGATTGATGGGATGCCTGGGTGGCTCAGTGGTTGAGCGTCTGCCTTCAACTCAGAGCACGAGTTTGGAGTCCCGGGATCGAGTCCCACATTGGGCTCCCTGCATGGAGCCTGCTTCTCCCTCTGCCTATGTCTCTGCCTCTCTCTGTGTCTCTCATGAATAAATAAATAAAATCTTTTTTAAAAAAAGTTCCAATTGATGTTTGGGCTTTACTTACCCCCCATTCATTCACTGAGGACTTATTGAGGGTATTTACATACCAGGTACTATTCCAGGCACCAGATATGCAGCAGGAAACAAAGTTCTTGTCCTCAGGGAGCCTATCTCCAAGTGGAAGAAAACCGATGACATGCCAGCTGGTGATAGTAGTGAAGAGAGAATAAAGCAGGAACAGAGTGGGGAATGCAGGGGTCAGTTGGGTTGCTATTTTAGATGTGGAATCAGAGAAGTCCTCTCCCATAATCACCTCTTTGGGTAGAGACCTGAACCAATCTGGGGAGGAGGCCTGGGAGTAAATCAGTGAGAAGAGCACCTGGGATAGGAGACTGGCCAGTGTGTTGGAGGAGTAGACAGGGTAGAGTGAGGGAGAGGGCTGGAGATGAGGTCACTGAGGTAGCTGGGTTGGTTCCTAGACTTAGGTTACTTAGCCAGAGTGACGACTTTGGCATTTACTCTGAGGATCTGAGCAGAGCAGCAGTACGATCTCCCTTGTGATTTTTCTGTTAGGAATTCTGTGATGAATGGACTACGGGGCAGCAGAATCAGGAACCAGTATGCCCATTAGGCATTTGCCACAGTAGGTCAGCTGACTCAGACTGAGCAGTTTGGTTGGGGGAGAGGTAGTGAAAAGTTATCAGATACAGATGTATTTTGAATGTAGAATCAATAGGATTTTCTGCTGGATTAGATGTGGGGTAGGAGAGGAGAGAAGCCATGGAAAACTCTAAGAATTTTGGCCTGAGTAACTGATAACATGGACTTAACCATCTCCTGAATGGGAGAGATGATTTGCAGGCAAAGCAAGTTTTGTCTGTATTGGGGGAGGAGGGTGTCTAAAATTTGTTTTGTAGATGTTTGAGATACATAGTAAATGGTCAAGAAGATCCGGTCATAAGATAGTTGTTTGTATCAGACTGAAGGTCAGGCAAAGAGGTCTAAGCTAAACTTGCGGGTTAGCGTGTTCATGATTTTTAAAGCTCTTTAATGCTCTGTGTGAAATACGTAAGTCAGTTAGCAAAGCCCAAATAGCTCCATCTTATCATTTTGAGATGCTCTTGGTTGCAGGTCACAGAGGATGGCACTGGCTGAGCTAAAAGCCCATGCACCAGAGTACTTACAGAATTCTAGAACAAAGCGAGTAGAAGGGAAGGGAGGAGGAGACAATAGGGATGGAGACAGGGTAGGGGCTACTGGGGCTGTGCTCTGAGGCTGAGGAGCAGAGAGTAGTCAGCACTTGAATGGCTTCCTAGGGATGTCAGGTCCCATGTCCTGGAGCTTGTGACTATGTCAGGTAACCTGGTGGAGCAGGGAGAAGGCTACAGAAGAGGAGGGGACTTGGAAGCTGGGAAGGTGGGACAGAGGAGGAAGGGCGAAGTCTCATGACTGGCGCTGTTGCGTTAAATGCCAGTGCCTCCTGACTGGCCCCTGCCAGCTGCTGGCAGCACTCATTCATCTTGCCTTCAGACGTGACGGGGTGAGTCAAGACCTTAAGCAGCATGTTAGGCCATGTCCTCTAGTAGTTTTAGCCTCCCCTGGGTGTCGACCATTGAAAACATCCTTGTTCTGAGAACTGTGTCTTACGTAGCAAGTTATGCACTCCTGGAATGGCTGAATGTATGAAGACGTGTAGAAAAGTCATGTAATGTTTGTAAACTTACTCACCAAAAAGGGGGGAGGAAAGCATAACAAACCTCAAGAAAAAAATGCTATTGATGAAAGAGAAATGTGTCTTAGGAAAGGCAGGCAATACTTTGAAAGAAATGAGAATAAGTTATACTCAGAATTTTGAATAGGTGATTATAGGTTTTATTTATCTAAGAAGATGAAAAAATGCATGTTTATTTTTCTGATTTACTGAATCCAAACAGTTAGTTTGCTATCTTTGCATATCAAAGATGAGTATAGCCTTGTCTTATAAATGTAGTCTAATTTGATAATAAAATTGTTCTATGTTATTTTGTTTTTGATATATGTTCTTTGTTTCCTTTTATTTCTCAAAATGTGAAATGTGAATGTTGAAGTTGTGCAATATTTCTCTCACCTCCAGGAGGTAATTTATGTCGGCAGTTATCAGATTAGGACGCAAAAACTTGTTTTGTACAGTGCCATTCTTTTGCTTAATTGCAGGTTCTTGTGCTCAGATTGCATGCTGTAGCCTACCTGACAAGAATGTGGAAGCACAGTGTACTTGCATGTGTTTTCTGGGGAATGCAAAGTTTATAGATTAAATATTTCAACCTCCAGTCAGCTTTTGCAGGATGACTTGCCAGGAAAGATGTGAATTGTGAAGTATGGGCAGTAAACAGCATCCCAGGCAACGTGCAAACAGCCTGACTCGTAATTGTCCATGCTTAAATACTTGAATGTCCATTAACTTATTACCATTTCATTTCAATCGCTTCAAGAAAGATTTGTTTAAATTAGCACTTGTAGTGGAAGTCACAACTTAATGCTTGGATGAAGTAGATCTGGTTGTAATAATATTTTTATAGTTAACTGGGCTTTCAAAATAATATGCTTTTAAAAATTTTATATTATATTTTATAGGCATTTTGTGAATGTTTATAGAGTATGTCTATACGTGTGAATTGAGCCATATTTGGTACAACTGAAAAAGACTAGGAGATGTGGGCTCTGGACCTGCTTCCACCATTAATTCTGACCTTGGGCAAATTACTTACTCTGCTTTGCTTCCATTTTCTCATGTCAAAATGGGGAAGGTGTGCTAAATGACCACTGAAGTCCTTTCTGATGTTCACGTTCAGCAATGCCCGCAGAAGGGCAGGCCAGTTCTGCCTCTCCCTCTCTGTCTTCCTTCATGCATTCAGTAGATATTTACTGAGTGCTACTTTTGTGCCAGGCACTGTTCTAGCTGTCAGGGGCAGAAAGGAGAATGAGCATTGAAGGGCCTGCCATCAATGAACTATGACCTTGCATAGAAACAGGTTAATAATTGGGGTACTTTCAGGGGAGGAGGAGCACCATGAGGGATGGGGACAAGAGAGCTAAGCAGGAGAGGGAGAGAGTTGTCCTAAACTCGACATTGGGTGGCCGAGGACAGCTGCTCTGCACAGGCAACATTTTAATAACCACATTATTGAGGTATAATTTATGTACAATACGATGAACAGATCTTCACACAAACTGATGAATTTTAACAAATATGTGACAAATGTCAACTCCTGCCCAGTCAAGTAGTACTCCTGTGCCCCCTGCCAACCCTGCCCACTAATCTCATTTTTATTACCATAGTATTGTTTGTCTATTATAGAATTTCTTATGCATAGGATCATAGAATATGAAATCTTTGTGTCTGGATTCAAGATAATTTCTGTGATATTCTCAAGGTGATATTTAGTAACAATAATTATTAATATTTCTGAATGTTAGCATTGTCTTAAGTATTTTCCATGGAATGATTCCTGAGATCCTCCCAGCAGCCCAATGAGTCCTCCCGTTACTATCCCTGCTTTACTGATGGAGCCTAAGGGGGAGAATTGCCAGCAGCTGGTCAGTGTCATGCCCCACACTTGCTCTGCTGTGCTGACTGCTTTCTCTGCTTCTATCTGGAGGATGAGTATTCTTGACAGAGAGGACAAATACTTGTAAACCCATGAAAGGGCTTGTTGTATTTGCTCAGCTGAAGGGGCTCTCCTGTGGTCAGGGTGTGGAAAAGAGGCAGAGAGAGTGGTAAAGGAAGAGGGACATGGGACCTGGAGGCATCAGAGTCTTCAAAGGAATCTGGATTTATTCCATATCCAGTAGGGAGTCCTTGCAGGAGTTTGTGGGTTTTTTTGGAAAATGTTTTGAGGTTGTGGTAAAATACATGTCACGTATTTACTATTAGCCATGTTTCAGTGTACAGTTCCATGGTGTTAAGTACATTCCCACTGCTATGCAGCCATCCCCACCATTCATGTCCGGAACTCTTTTTGGTCCCACACTGAGGCTCTGTCCCTGCTAAATAGTAACTCCCCATTGGACCCTCCACACACCAGCACTCACCCTTCTGCTTTCTCTCCCTCATACAGGTCCTCATGTAAGTGGAATCATGCAGTATTTGTCCTTTTTCTCCATTTTTAAATAAACTTAGTATTTTGAGTTAATCGTGAATTCAAATGGAGTTGTAAGAAATAATACTGGGAAGGCCCATATACCCTTTAACCCGTTCCCACAGTTGATGAGATCTTGCCACACTGTGGCACCATGTCAGGACCAGGATAGTGATATCAATAGGTCAAAACACGACACATCCCCATCACCATGGGTCCCTCCCGTGTCCCATGTGTAGCCACGCCCCCTTCCTCTGGCCTTCACACCTGCCCTACTCCCTGAAAATCACAGATCTGGTCTCCATTTCTATAGCTTCATCACTTAGAGAATGCTATGTAAATGGGATCATGCAGTGTTTTAGGGTCGACTTGTTTCACTCGTCCTCTTTCTCTGGTTGCTTCCCATCATGGTCCGTATCCTTGCCTAACTGCTTCACCTTCTGTAGTGTTCCATGGTATGGACGAACTACAGCCTGTGAAGCTGCTAGAGAAGGACATGTGGGTTGTATCCAGGGTTCCAGTATTAAGAATAAAGCTCTGTAAACATTTGTGTACGGGTTTTTGTGTAAATACAAGTCTGTTTTTCTGGGATAAATGCCCAGGAATTCAGTGGCTAGTTTTTGTAAGGAAACACTCAGCTGTTTTCCAGAGTGGTTGTACCATGTTATTTACCCCTGGCAGTGTCTGAGCAATTCCATTTCTCAGCATCCTCTCTAGCACTTACTGTTCTCACTGTGTTTTATTTTACTCATCCTGATAGGTGAGTAATGATAACTCATGGTGTTTTTAATTTGCATTTCCCTAATGGCTAATGATGTCGAATACCTTTTAATGTGTTGATTTTAAAAAGAACCAAATAGGAAAAAACTAAACTTCTTGAAGTGATAAATATAATTATTTATTAACAAAGTCAGTTGAATCCATGAAAGAGCAGACAATATGCAGCTAAAATGAAAAATATGTCCTGGTGGGTATAAGGAAAAAAAACTCAGAATAAAACACAGAGATAAAAAAGATGGCAAATGCAGAAGACAGGCTAAGAGATAAAGAGGATAGAAAAATCACTTGAGCTCTAAGAAGAGTCTGGAAGGAAAGAATGGAGAGAATGAGTGGAGATAACATTCAGAGATAATTGTCATAGTATTTCCTAAAATGATGGATCCTCAGAGTCAAAAGGCAGATTAAGCTGCAAGTAGAATAAATGAAAATATATCCAAATCTAGACATATTATAGTGTCACTGTCGAACTTCAAAGACAAAGATGAAATTGTAACAGCAACCGTACATGTTATTCAGGTTGCCTCAAAGGCACAGCAATTAGATCTCAGCAGACAGCGATTGTGGAGAAGATAATGGACTAATAGCTTCAAAATCATGGAATCCCATATCCAGCTAAACTCGTGTCCCAAACTGAGGGAGATGTGAGGATATTTTCAGACAAGATTGGGAACCTATGTTTCTGAGAGCTCTACTGAGAGACTTACCAACAGTGTGCTTGCAGAAAAAGGACTCTGAATCTAGAAAGGACTTAGAATCTTAGGAATGTTGATCTTTGATTTTTTTTTTTCCTACTAGGAAATGTTTAGTAATTGCAGTTTTACTATGTTTAAATAATTAAGCGGAGATAGTTCTTTGGACGTATTTTTTTTTTTTTTTTTTACTGGTAATGGCTGCAGAGATTCAGCGAGTGTCCACAGTGGGTACCTGAGATCAAGGGGGGTGGTTTTTCTCTTAAGGTGGGAAATACCAGAAAATATTCATATGTTAATGAAAGTTCTCCATGAGAAAAGGAGAAATTGAAGAGTCAGGGGAGGATGAGTAGAGCTAGAGGAACAAAATCCAGAGAAAATGAGAGGTCAGGTAGCCTGGGCACCCACAGAAATACCGTGAGAGAGAGTGCCCTGGCATGGTGGGGTCCACAGGCTTACACCCGTATGCAGTTGGCCCTTCAGCAGGGAACCTTCAAGAAAAGCAAGGGGAGCTTCCGTTGTAATAACAGATGCCTAATGGGCATGTGGTTGCATGTTATTTGGCAGATGCTCTTGTGGGAAATTGAGTGCTTATAGATTTTTCTTTCTTCTGTGAATAGCGGGAGGAGGTATAAGTTTATTTTATTTTATTATTTTATTTTATTATTTTATTTTATTTTATTATTTTATTTTATTATTTTATTTTTTTATTTTATTTTTGAGATATAAGTTTAGAGTGGAGTATGGCACCAGAAGGGACAGGAAGGTATTGGATCATCCAGGGAGTCAGAGCAAATGGAGAAACACGCTAGGTTCGTGGGACCATTTGAGTGCATGTACATTTGAGTGCATTTGCAGTTTGTGGTAGTGGAATTCTCAGGAAGGCTTACAAGTACTGCTGCAGTTGTAGGAAAGATAGCTAGTTGGATTCAGAGAGGGTGAAGTTTTCCTGTCACATGGGAGTGGAAAAACAAGAATGTCAATGGTGTTTGCAAGAGGGTGATGGCTCTCAGTTGTCTCCGAATTGTCTGTGGGATGGTCCTATATGGCAGAGTCAGACTATAGGAGTCTGTGAAGTAGAGGAATGATTGAGTGGAGAAGTGAGTGAAAGTGACTACACTAGGCCCCCAGGTTCTCTCTTCTTCACCTTGGCCATTCCTTCCAGCCCCAGAAGCCAAGTGCCTCCTCCCATTGGAAGGGAGAGAGTAGGTGATACAATGCAGAATGGTGACCTGAGTTAAATTTTTGTAGGGTGAACTTTGACCTTAGGGAATCTGAGAATGGGTATATGGGAGGGAGAGAGAGATCAGGCCAGCAGTTATGTTTGCCACATCACCGCAGCTAGACTGTCCAGTGACACATAGCTTCAGGCAGCCTCTCTGAAGTCCTTCTGTGAGTTGAGCGCAGCTACAGCTGAGGCCAGTGGGGTCCCACCCTCCTTTGACTGTGCTCTCTCTTCTCATGCTTACCAGCAACCTCACCCACTTGGAGCAGCCCCACATAGAAGCTGCTGCAGAGGTTCTGTTCCCCATGAAATGGAACTTTCATGGGGTTTGCCAAGGCTGAGAGGGTGACCCTGAGTGTGGGACTGAGATGTCACATGAGAAAGTTTCAGCAGAGGTGAGAAGGTGAGTCACCAAGGTCAAAGCAGGAAGGTGCTCAACCACCTGAGATGGCAGCAGGAGAAGGAGTCCTAGTGATGTAGTTTTGAGTAGCATTGGTGGTGTTGTTGGGTCCAGATCTGAAAGCCAAGAAAGAATTCTTGAGATGTCTTTGGTGCAAAAAAGTGATTTTATTAAAGCATGGGGACAGCCCCCATGGGCTTTTAACCAAGTACTGCCCTTGGGTTATAATAAGGAATGGCTAATTATATATTCGAGAGTTGGGGGAGGTAAGGAAAAAAAGGAGGTGTCCAAAGGGACTTTGATATGCCAAAGAAGACTCTTGGGCTTACCGGAGGCCTTTATATTGTCAAGCTAAGGTTGTTTTTCCCTCTAGCAAAGCATTAACTTGAAGACAGCTGGGAATTTCCTGGAGGATTATTAGGGTCCCATTGTCTGAGCTGATATTATTGCAGGCAAATCAGTGTCTGTAGACAGAGAGAAATGGGAAGCATGACTTTGCTTCAGTGAATGGCCTACAGAATTCTAAGTTTTCACCATCCAGTGCTTCAAACCAGACCCCGCTGTGCACAATGGGAGGAGAGCCAAGATGGCTATGAGAATTTCATGTTTCCTTTCAGATTGTTAGGCAGTTTTGACACTATTGGATGAAAGGTCACTCTTTAAACACCATTTGATCAGGTGATGGGGTGTAGCTGGTGGTAGTCCACACTGACAATGAGGCTGGCACTACCACATGATGCAGAGGGACATGATAAAGGTTGTTAGAGGATCTTTTGTGTAGTAAGTTTTATTTGACTTGTGTGGGCAACTTCTGTACCTACTGCTTTGGGATAAGGCTATATCCCAGCCAGGGAACCATTCCTAAGCAAAGTGAATAGCCAAAGGGCAGGGGTGGGGAACTTAGAATTACTTGGTTCCATTTGAGTTGGCAGTGTAGTGTTTAATGACAAGACTTTAATATTTTATGTACCAATTTTTCATTTGAAAATAAAATACCACTTCATTTTACATGAGCAGATCTAGTGACAATAATGCATTTCTTTACAAATATTAGCCTATTATACATCTCAAGTCAGTTGCACATAATTGCATTTCACCAACTCTACATAATACTTTAATTAAAACTAGGATAATTAAAATACAGTTTTAATGAACAATAAATTCTAAAGTTGCCAAGCCTGGAATGTGTTACCTGAGTCATACTTTGCTCTCTTTTTAGCACTTAAATCGGTATCCACATTACATTTTGCAATGGCCACAATCTGAGCAAGAGGTATTCTTTTTTTTTTTTTTTGAGGTATTCTTTAAATGCCTATAATATTTCTTTGTAGCTGTAATGTATCTGTCTGTCCCCCTTGCATATTATTGGTTGTTTGCTACTAGTTATAAAACCTAGAAGCAAGGGAAAGTTTTCCTTTGTGTTTTTCCCTGAGTTTTAGTGAGATATAATTAACATATAACATTGTATTAGTTTTAGGTGAACAACGTTGTGAATATATGATCAAAATAAATCTAGTTAACATCCATCACCACACAGTTACAACTTTTTTCTTATGTTGCCAACCTAAGATCCACTCTCTTAGCAACTTTCAAATAGACAATACAGGATTTTTCTTTTCTGAGAGAGAAAGAGAGCATGAGTGGTGTTGAGGGGAAGAGGGAGAGACAGAATCTCAAGCAGACTCCGTGCTAGGCATGGAAGTAGGGCTCAGTCTCACGACCCTGAGATAATGACCTGAGCCAAAATCAAGAGTCAGATGCTCAACCAACTGAACCATCCAGGCGCCCCTATAATACAGCATTCTTAACTATAGTCGCCATGTACATTACATACTCAGACCTTATTTATCTTCCAACTGAAAGTTTATACCTTTTGAACCCCTTCAGCCTTTTCCCCCTGCCCCCACCTTTGGCAGCCACTGATCTGTTTTCTTTCTATGAATTCAGATTTTTTTTTAGTTTCTATGTATAAGTGAGATCATACTGTATTTGTCTTTTTCTGTCTCATTTATTTCAAGTAGCATACTGTATTCTGGGTTCATCCATGTTGTCACAAATGGCAGGATTTCTTCCTTCATTAAAGTTGAATGATATTCCACCGTATATGTAGTGTGAGTGTGTGTGTGTGTAAGTATATACTGCATCTTCATTCATTCATCTGTTGATGGACACTTTAGGCTGTTTCCATGTCTTGGCTGTTGTGAATGCTGCTACAGTGAACAGAGAATGCAGACATCTCTTTGAGACAGTGATTTCATTTCTTCAAATATACACCCTGGAGTGGAATTGCTGGATTGTACTCTAGTTCTACTTTTTATTTTTGGAAAACCTCCAAACTGCCTTCTATAGAGGCTACACCACTTTACATTCCCACCAGCAGTGCAGGAGGGTTCCTTTTCTCCACCTCCTCTCCAACACCTGTTACTGCTTGTCTTTTTGATAATACCCACCCTAACAGGTGTGAGGTGAGGTCTCATTGTGATTTTGATTTGCATTTCCCTGATAATCAGTGATATTGAGCACCTTTTTATGTACCTTTTCGCTATTTGAATATCTTCTTTGGTAAAATGTGTACTCAGCTCCTTGGCCTATTTTTTAATTGGATTGTTTCTTTGATTTTGAAGGCTTGGCAACTTAGCCATCCTAAATAGTGAATGTTTATTGGATGAATGGATAAGTATATCCTGAATGAATAAGTAAATAGTATTTATTACTCATTCTGGGGAGATGGTGCAGGACAGTGAGCATTAAATTAAGACTCAGAAGACTAGGGTCCCAGTCTGAGCTCCATCACTTAAGAGCTGTGTGACCTCGGGCAAGTCCTTTACCTTTGTTGTATTACCAACAAAGGTAATACAGTGGGACATCTCAAGTGGAGACAGTAGTAGCTACCCTATCAAGCTCTTGGAATTCCTACAAGGAACATGTATTTGTTGGGTAAAATTATAGATGTAAATGTAATGTAGTGGTTTTTTTTATCATTTCAACCTCTGCTCATTATACTCTCCATACACATTAACATGCATTAGTATTGAAAGTCAACTATTTATCAGCTCATCTGGAACTGTGGAGTTTTAGGTAGTTTTCATAATGAATCTTTCGTCCTCAGACAAGTGGCACTTGGTATACAGAATACAATAAGTTCACTTCCTCAGCTCTCCTCAGTTATAATGTCCTTGGGAAATTTCAGCCAGTCTTAATATTGGCTGGGTAACTAGGGAAGCAGTGCTGCCTGTGCATCTAATGTATAGTTCATTACACAGTCAAATGTAAGTGACTTTTACCTGCTTCTCTTTTGGATTATTAGTATCACTGCTACTTACTGTCTCTCAAATACCGGCCACTTATTCATTCACTTGTCTATTTCTTTAACAAGTAACCAATTGCCCTGGCATCATCCATGAAAGTTACTCCTGAAGCACCAAATTCCCTAGGAAGGAAATATGCTTTGGACTCTGCCCAAGGGGATACTGTTGTAGTTAATAAGTCAAGAAAACTTTGTAGTACTGTTTCATTTCTAATCCAGACATAGGACATGGTCCCTAAGGGCAGCTTCTGGTGATACTCCAGGATGCATATCATCTTGTTTATCCATGGAGAGCCAAGAGTCAGAGTGCAGTTCAGTTTATATGGGCACGTTGGGGGTTCTGTGTCATGGCAAGCCAGGTCTCATCTGGTCTTGCCCCGGAGTCCTTAGGCAGAAATCTTGGCTATCAAAGTGAAGTTGTCTCACACAACAGAGGAAGGAAGGGATGTGGTTAGAGCTCAGGGAAGTCACATGCTATGTGTCCTCTTCTAGGGTGTGTATGCACTTCAGGGCTAGGACTTTGAAGAGGCTGTGACATGCAGAAATTGAGGCAGTTGGGGGCCCAGGGAAAGCAGGAAAATGAGACAGATGAGTGATGGGCCAGGTCAGCTTGGCCGGAAGTGTGGTTACAGTTGGCAGCCTGTGTCCATAGGTGAGAAGGGAAGCATTTCCAGGGATGGGGGCAGGTATGGTATACCCTACAGAGTCCTTGAAATCACGTTTCCAAAGGCAATAGAGGAGCATGAAATGTGAGGTGAAGACCCCACATAAATGGAAATTGGCTGAAGAACAGAATAGGCTTTAGAAAGCACATGGGCTGAGAACCAGCTGTATTCTTTAAGCATTTTCTAGTTCTTGGCAGGCCCAGCTTAATTGAGGGATTCAGCTCTGTCACATATGACATGGGGTAAAAGCAGTCCTGTGAATGTGCAGTGTGAAAACACATTGCCCGTTTGTTGGCCAGGCTCCAATGAGCCAGGGAAGGTGCTGGCTGGCTTTAGGATGAAGTTCCTAGTGGTAAGCTAAGTGATGTGCAGCCAATGCAGGTGCTATGGAGGGTCATGCGTTTCCTCATCTTTCTGCAAGACTGCTCTAAACCTTCATGGCATTCAAGTAAAGGAAGCAGAGGAAGTCTTATCACACCAATTTTGTGGATGACTGCACAGGGGAAGAAAGTGGCTCTGTGATTTAAGGTCAAATATGATGTTAGTGATAGAGCCAGGGATGGTTCAGCACCTGAATGATGCCTTTCTGGTTATTTTTGAATGTTTATGATAGCTGATCTCAGCTTGCCTGTACTGGATTTGATATGGCAAAAGGGGTCCTGTGCTGGGCATTTGGCACCCTGCTTCGGCTCCATGATGGCATGTGGCATCTGGTGCCCCATGGCAAGCCTGCAGCTTCTGTAGGCTACTTTTTTTTTCTCTGTAAAATACAGGTGATAATAAACTGGCCTGCTTACCTCATAGCACTTTTATTTTTGTTTTTGTTTGTGGTAATCAAATATGGTAACAGAAGAGCCTATGATGAGTTACAAAGTATCCTGTCTATGTGATGTGGACTCATCTTCTCATGAGGGCTCATTCCTTGCTGTAATCAGATCTGACCAAAGCCTAGTTAAGATCAAATTGCTCGAGCATTTGCATCCAGAGGACAGTCCCTAATGTCAAAGCTGTCATTCATCCACGCGGTCTGTCCACTAGTCAGCAGGCATGAGGCTCTGGGGATAAAGAGATCAATAACACAATCCTGGTTCTGAAAGGCTCACAATCTAGTGAGGGGATTGTAGCTATTTCTTCGGAGTTCATCCTGCGTAGGCTTTTTGTTGTTTTAAATAATAGCTTTATTGAGCTGTAATTCATCTATCATAAATTCTTTTTAAAGAATACACCTTTTAAAGTGTATAATTCAGTGGTCTTTAGTATATTCAGAGTTGTGTAATCATCTCCACTCTCTAACAGAGCATTTTCACCACCTCAGAAGAGAACCCCAGATGCCTTAGCAGCTACTCCTCTTCCCCTCCCCCCAGGTGCTGACAGTGGTCAGTCTACTTTCCATCCCTGTGCATTTGTCTCTTCTGGACATTTCATATAAAAGGAATTATACACTATGTGGTCTTCTGATACTTCATGGTCTTTATTCAATTGATTTTTTTTACCTCTTTTATTGATCATCATTAAACATTTTAGTGGATCTTTTTTTGGTACCTTTCCTGAGCTAAATTCTACCAGGGTAAAGAAAAGATGTCCTTCGTTTCTTTAACAAACATATGTCTGATGTTTCCTTTGTGTTGGGCACTCTGGCAGGTATTCCTATGATGTTACACAGGTCCCTGTTCTCACAGTATTTACAGTAGTAAGGGGAAGCAGACCGAAAAAATGGGCTAGTGAACAAGCACATAAAGAGAATTGAGTGATGAGAAATGCCTATTCCAGGATATAATATTTAGAACAAAATAAAAAGAAAGAGAAGAAGCCAACAATATGAAGAAATGGGGCTGGACATTTGGGGTACAGCATTGCCAATAAACTGAAATGGGAAAGAGCCTAGTGATATGTAAGACCTGAAAGGAAGCTGGCATGGTCACAGTGCTATGGGAGGGGGAAGTAGTTCCAGAGGAGGTCAATGAGTCCTGGTCATGTGTGTGTGGCCAGCGGTTGGGGTTTTATTCTAAGTGTAACAGTAAGATATGGAGGATGTGATTTGATTGGCTTTCAGAAAATTTGGCTGCTTTGTGAAGAATGGATAGTAAGAGGCAAGAGTAGAACCACAATACTTAGGAAGCTCTTGCAAACATCCTGGCAAGAGGAACTTATATAGCCTGAATTAAGATGGGAAAGAGGAAATAGGGGAAAATGGACAAATTAAAGTAATAAGTTAAAGCAGAATTGGGACACCTGGGTGGCTCAGTGGTTGAACGTCTACATTCGGCTCAGGTCATAATCCTGGGGTCCTGGGATGGGGTCCTGCATCAAGCTCCCTGCGGGGAGCCTGCTTCTCCCTCCATGTCTCTGCCTTTCTCTCTGTGTCTCTCATGAATAAATAAATAAAATCTTTGAAAAATAAAAAAAATAAATCAATTGCAATGGTATGAATAAATAATAAAATAAGGATAACTAAAAAGTAGAAACAGTAGGATTTACAGATGGAGTGGGTATATAGTGGAGTCAAGCTTCTTGTTTCTGATTTGATTCCTTGGGTATATATGTACTGAAACAATGACGACTGGGTAAGGCTGGGTTTGGGACATGTTTAATGTGAGATGTTTATGAAATCTGGATGGAGACATTATCTTGTGTCTAGAGCTCCAGTGCAGATCTGGACTGGGGATGTGAAATTGGGAGCCATCCATATGCAGTTAGTGTGTACATGTGGTATGTAAAACCACAGGAGTGGATGAGCCTTTCGAGGGAGAGAGATATTAGACAGCAAAGAAAAGCAGCTGAGGAACTCCAACTTTAGTGAAGGATCAAGGAATAAGATGCCCACGAGAAGAAAGAGACAGCTGGAAAGGGAGGGGCAGCCAGGATTAGTCAATGTTGTGGAATCTCCAAGAAGAGAACTTTCTACCTGGTTTCAGCCTACACGTGGTCTTGAAGTCTAGTAGAAACAAAGGAAGAGGAAGAAGAGATCAGCAAAGCACAGGAAAGAAAGGTAGAAGGGAACAGCCAGGGGAAAGCCCTTTGTTCTATAGCTTTCACCACTTTCTTGGTAAAACCTGCACATAGAGGATGCAGTTGTGTTGCCTGGCTGGGAATCAGTCCAGTTTCCCTCTCTGTCATAAACACAGATTAAGAGGCCCTCTGGAAAAAATGTGTGTGGACAGATTAGAAAGTTTGAAAGGGATCCCTGGGTGGCGCAGTGGTTTGGCGCCTGCCTTTGGTCCAGGGCGCGATCCTGGAGACCCCGGGTCGAATCCCACGTCAGGCTCCCCATGCATGGAGCCTGCTTCTCCCTCTGCCTGTGTCTCTGCCTCTCTCTCTCTCTCTTTCTCTGTGTGACTATCATAAATAAAAATAAATAAATAAATATATAAATAAATATATAAATAAATAAATAAATAAATAAATAAAGAGTTTGGGATCAAACAACCATCACAGCACTAGTACACACTTCACCCAGAATGATTTTTCTTCGTGTTTTTGTGCTTGGTTTTTATCACCACTGATGGAATTGCACTGTTTTACCTTGGAAGGTTATAAATGGGGAGGAATCCTTAGAACTCATTCATCTTTGAGAGCATGAGCCTTTTCCTCTTCAGTCTGGCTGTGTCCGTTCATGATTAGACAGGGTAAATTATTATATCCAAGAGAAAAATGTTGTCCTTCAGTCATACTGCAGTGTGCAGACTTTACCTTCATAATCAAGAGTCTGTAGTTCCCTGCATGAAGCAGTTCTGGGAGTTACCTATGGTGAGCAGTTTCCAGTGTTGAAAAATTACCCACATGAAGTGTACTGGTGCTCACAGTCATTTTCACACGTACCTTTCGTTCAGTAAAGTCATTGCTAAACCATTATTGCCTACTCTGAAGATCCAGATTACCATTTACTTACCTATACTTTGTTGAGCTTAGTATTCTATCTGAAACCTGTGTCATGCCAAGTTCTTTGAAAAACTAATTTACTGTCAATAATCTTAGTAGCCTTTTCTTATTCTCAAACTTGATGTGGACAAAGAAGTCATAATACAGCTTGAAGCCACTATCTATGGATTAATATTCTTGAACTACATTTAGTTAAAAATTAAGAATTCTGTCTATGGAAATGAATGTGCAACAGTACCTGTATTAATTAAAGTTGGAGAGAGTGGGGACTTGACAGCCTGCCACTGGCTTATCTCTGGTCCTTGGTTGTGAGTGCGATGTCTGGCTCTTCAATGCCTGGCTTTCATCTTAACAAACTCCATATGAATTTAAATACATTGTAAATGCCCCAGATAAAATTTAGTAATTTATTTGATCTACTGATGACATAAGGAATTGTGGCAATCAGGGAATTTTTGAAAAGCATCTAATGATTAAAATAGAAAAATACTATTGGTAAATATTTACTGGAAAATGCCCTGGTCTTAGCATTTTCTGTGATCTTACTACTCTTCTTAGTATCTTTAAGGAGGATAATACATACAGCTCACAAAGAAGCAACACAGAGTGATGGCTGAGAGTTTGAAATTAGCCTGCCTATGTTCAAGCCCTGATTCTGCCATTTCATAATTGTGTGACCTTGGGCAAGTTACTCAACCTCTCTGTTATCTATGATGCTGGTATCATAATAATATTTGTTTCTTCGGAGGGTGGGCATCACCTGTGAAATTAGAAGGCTTGGACCAGCACCAGGGTCACAGACGGCTATCATAACTGTTTGTAGTTCCCGTTAACTATCATTATTATTTTTATGAATTTGAATGTTTCAAATAAAGGAAGAGGAATGGTTGTATCATTCTCTCAGTGTTAGTTCTTGTCAAGTAAATCCTCCAAAGCAAAATTTCACTTTGTATTTCTGATTACTTTCATCCTATCTGGAGGCGTGAAAGTTATTTCCTTAATCCTTTATGTGAATAGAAGTCCAAATTCTCAATAGCCATGGGTAAGATGAAGGTAATGAAGCAGTAGTAAAATAGGTCTTATGGAATGAGCTGTAATTAAGTTGTGCAGATTTTAAAGATATGATCAGGATATGTCACAGTGCTCATCGAGGACGGACCCATCCTCTTTGGTAACGGAATAGGAAGCAGAGGAATGTTTTTTGGTAGGAGATCTGGAGTAGAGTCATTTCCTCCTATTCCTTTCTATGCTTTGTGCTTCAGGCCCAAAAGAAACAAGCTATTTGTCTATTTTTTTTAAGACTTTTTATTTATTTATTCATGAGAGACACAGAGAGAGAGAGAGGCAGAGACACAGGCAGAGGGAGAAGCAGGCTCCATGCAGGGAGCCCGACGTTGGATTCGATCCCGGGACTCCAGGATCACACCCTGGGGGCGCTGAACTGCTGAGCCACACGGGCTGCCCTATTTGTCTATTTCAATACTCTGTTGAACAAGATGGAGAAGGTACTAAGAGTCAGACAGTCTTTCCTGAGTCCCCAAAGCCCTACCAAGGGTGTCAGAAACTCACAGGTCTCCAGGTCAGGAGAGTGGCTCATTTATTGAGAGCACAGGTGTTTAGGTTTCTGTGTCCTTGAAATGTGTGTCATGGGTGTTATGTAATATTTGCATACATACACACATGCACATCTGTACATACTTGCAAACATGTGTACACACAGGCATACACATGTAAATCTATAGATGCATATATGTGAGTGCATGTATACACACATGTCTACATACATTTATACATGCATGTGTATATAAATAATGTATATATGTGCATGCACACGTCCATGTGTGCATACATGTCTATACACAAGTACATATATAAACAAATAACACAAACATGTATGTACATATACATATGTATACATGCATAGATATGTATGTATTTGTATATGCACATAATGTCAGCTAATACACATTTTATTTCATTTTGGACTTTGAAAGAATACATATATTATTTTGTCTTAAATTAGTTAATGTACTCAGACTAAAGATTTTATTTATTATATTAAAGAGAGAGTACAAGCAGAGGGAGCAACAGAAGGAGAAGCAGGCTCCCCATGAGTAGAGAGCCCAATGTGAGGCTCAATCTCAGGACTCTGGAATCATGACCTGAGCTGAAGGCAGATGTTTCACCGACAAGCCACCCAAGAACCCCAAATGTTTCCTTTATTTTATTTTATTTTATTTTATTTTATTTTATTTTATTTTATTTTATTTTATTTAAGATTTTACTTATTTATTCATGAGAGACAGACAGAGAGAGAGAGAGAGGGGCAGAGACACGGGCAGAGGGAGAAGCAGGCCCCATGCAGGGAGCCTGACATGGGACTCTATCCAGTGTCTCCAGGATCACGCCCTGGCCTGAAGGCGGCGCTAAACTGCTGAGCCACCCAGGCTGCCCTTTTTCCATATTTTAAAATCTATTACAGTGGTAAAAGGTTTTGACTCTTATCCATATATAAAGTGAGTAAAGTTATGATATTGACTTTTAGAGTAAGATTTATAATACTAATAAAACATTCTGGATCAGAGAAAGGAACCATCCATGTTTCTGTCTTCCAAGTGGGGTAATTTTAGAGGGATATTAGAAAAACCAAAGCTTGTTTCATGCATCCTATTTCTTCTTTAAATTCTTAAGTAGGTAAACCATTTAGAGAAGTTGAATTTATGTCTGAGACACATCTTGATTTGGGTCTCCCTGTCATGGTTTTGTTTGTTTACTTTCTGTGAAGTTGTTCTCTGAGAGCTTCATGCTGGAATTGAGAGATTTGTACAAGAAAACATTGCATCAGGTGAGGAAACAGATACTGTTTATACCATGTGGCTAGCAAGGGAGCGTGTGTGACATGTAGGTGACCAGCTCATTCCTGTTCGCTTTCCCAGGACCACCTCAGCTTAGCTCTCACATTTGCTAATGTCCTTGGCAAACCAGGTGATTGGCCACACTGCTTGTTGTCGATGGCTCCTGTGGGTATAAAAGTTACCGTGTTAAACCCAGTTACACATTTTACCTACTAGTGTCGAAGGCTCTGCATCTGTAAGGAAGCATGAAAAGTAGAGAAATAAATCTAACTATCCTGTAAATGCTAAGCAAGGCAGAAATATTTTGTGGGCAAAATTTAATTTATTTTCAAAGTATTTATTTTGCTGACTAATACATCATTGTCACTCTAGAAAACTTGATATGCTTCCATAGTATGCTAGGTGTTGTAGATTTGAGAAAAATCAGCTATAAGATTTTCACTGACTTCGGTATCTCATCTTTGTCTCCCAGAGTAGCCGGTGACTAGGTCACGCCTTTTACAACCTTTCTAGAGAATTTTCCATCTGAACAACCCTCACACTTGTTGAAACACATCTGTTGAAATGAGCTCAGTGAATGTTTCCCTCATGTTCACAGGGAGACATTTTTCTTCCTTCTTGGTGGAATGCTTGACAAAAACACACAAGCCTTGAAGGAGATGTAAAATATGAGGCAAGTCAGAGGGGTTCCACCAAGCTGTGTCACTGGGATACTCTTAGTCACAGCAATTGTTATAATGAGAAATGCCAGGCTATTAATTGCCCCCACAGTTCAGGGCAACTCCAGCTAAAATGCAATTGTGCTGTGAAAAAGTGTAATGAGAAAACCTAATATGTATATTCTGTTCTCACATGTGCGCTTTATTGTGGTCATCTTAAAGCCTTTGCTGTTGTGTTTATAAATTTGGAAAACAAATGGTATGATTCAGCTTTTGGTATGCTTATATTTCTTTCTAGGGAAACTTCGTTGTTTTTTTTTTTTTTTCTGGTTGTAGAAATATATAAAATCTGCATGAGCTCTAACAACTTGCATCTTGCTGTGGCTCTCAGACAAAGGAATACTGCCTCCGAGAAATCCAAATTGTACTTTCCTATCCTCATGCCTGAAAAATAATGATGACTTTAAAGAACAATCTACCATTTTCAGGAAGGATATGGATCAGATTAACACCAGAATGATTAAGACATTTATAAGTTCATTGGATTGTTTTGCCTGACTCAGAAATACTTGAGTTCGCATGAAAGTAGAGAAATAAATTGATGATATAAGTCTCTATGAAAGAGTGGACTTTCACTCTATTGTTTTCCCCAAACCTATAAAAAATTTGTGGACAGGCCCTTCATCTTTGAAGTAGGTTTCAGACCTGAATTCCCTTGCCTTCTTGGCACATGCCCCCATGCAGGAAGACCCACTATGCATCCCAAAGAGCCTCCAGTCTCCTCTCTACCTTGGAACAATGCCTCAACCCCTTTTCCACCACACTTCACAACTAATAGCCTGACCTATGGAAAGCCTCAAGCAAATTCTGTAAGCTTTCTTTAACATACGGGATAATTTCTATGAATTAATGTATCAGTTAATACAAATGAATACCACTGGTTTTATTCCTGTTTCCACTACTACTACCTTAAGTCAAGCTAGGCTGGAATTCTTTGAGGGCAGGGATGTATTTTGTTCACCTTTGCATCTCCTGCATACACACACGGGTGGGCAAGAAGGAGTGATTGGTTTAATGAATGCTTGAGTGAAGGAATGAGCTTTATCTTGAGCCTGATACCGTGTGAGTTCATCTTTTTCATTTCCCTCCCTCCCTTCTTTGCCTCACTTACCTTTGGGAGAGATCGCATGCTACAGCCAAAGGCAGCAGCAAGAAGTGGTGCTTTGAGGCTGTTCTGGGATATGGAGCAGGACCTCTGAAAAAAGCAACCCTTAGTCTGACACTGATGCTGCCTTTCGAGTGCTACTCTGCTCAGAGTTGGAGAGAAAAGGGATGAACGGTTTATTTGTATTTGAAATATTGACTATTGTTTGCCTTGGTTTTCCTCCCTCTGTTAACAGATTTAGATGGATTTTTAGTGATAGAAGCAGACTAAAGGGGCCGGGAAATCTAGAACACTTTAGGCCATGTTCCTTGGAGTCTTCTGGTGCTTCACCTTCAGAATCCGAGTCAGCCAGAAAGTTCTCTTCCTCCCCTGCCACCACCTTTGGTTAGGCCATCAGCTCTTCTGCTTCGACTCCTGCAAAAACTCTTAAACTGATCTCCAGATCCCCACCTTTGTCCTTTGTTCCCCAACCCCGCCAGTCCAGCCTCTACCCTGGAGGCTGAGCAGACGTTCCTGCAAGTCACGCATGACCCCCTGCTTTAAAGAGCCTTAGTGGTTTCCCATGGCTTCAGGATGAAGTCTGAGCTGTGGTCTTCTGGCTTCTGCTTCCCTCTGGCCTGCTCACCCTAGTGCCACAGCTATACCCACACTCTATGCTGCCCCACCTGCTCCAGGCTGTCTTTGTCTCAGACCATTCCAAATGCTCTTCCCTGCGTATAATGCCATCCCCTGATTGCGGCTTAGTTTGGCATCAGACTGCATCTTCCATATCGCTTCCTCAGCCTTGCTGCTCCCTGAGACCAGGTGCAGAGGATTTTTGTAGTCCCGTGTCACCTGTTCTTCCTTCCCTCCATTGTTGGGCCTATCAATCATGTGATGGAGTGGTCCGCACTCTGTCTGACTTTCTTGAAGCTTATGACCATGCTTTAGTTGCCCATGTTTCCTCATACCTTAAATTAGTTCCTGATACATAGGAGTTATTGGTATTTATTTGAAAGAATTGTTTGATACATACCTTTTCTTTTCAGAATATGTGTCTGTTAAGTACATTTGTGGAAATTAAGAAATGAAAGAGTGAGAACACATGTTAACGATGTCAGTGGAGACTTTCCTGACTTTCGCCTTCTCTAACTCAGGTCTTGCAGAATGGAAATGAGGGATAAATGCCTCACACTTCCACTTATCTGTATCCACTGAGTTACTAGCGAGGTTTGCTGGTGCAGTCATGTGACACTCTTCATGCTCTTTTTAAGCTTGGAATTGAACTGCATTTTTAATTTACTTTTCTCTTTAAGGACTTGTGCTTTGTTAGTTTGGGTGCTCTTATAGTCTGGGAAATTGTATGGTAGGGATTTGTTTTTCGATTAAGTGCTCCCAGAAGAAAAATAAATGATAAAAGAAATAAAAATCCCAATGAATGATGACATATGCAATTTCTTATGCCTATCTATGTACCCTGCCAGGTTATTCTGACCTAACTGTAGGTAAATTCTCATTTGAGAAATATATATCCATGAAGGTTATATAGTTGTTCAAATGTAATTTTATTATAACTACATTATTATCAAAAATGCATCTTTGGGAATCTAGCTTCTCTTTATTCCATTATTAAAATGATAATGCATTTATTTTTTTATATGAGTAGTTTGTAGAACAACATTTTGGCCTAGAATGATTTTTTTAAAGCTATTTTCGAAAAATTGGGGCTAAATGGAAAACCATAAGTAGCTGACTCATGAGGACTGGTAGTTCTGGTTACCACTGATAGTGTTACAGGAACATGCCCTGCAGTAACTTTGGGAGTTTCACATAAGTGAAAGAACTTGTGGGTTTAATGTTCCAACAAGCCATAATTCATTACACTCTTCCTCGCTTTTTTCAGTTAAGATGTAGAGGCACATTGCATTCAGATTTTAACAACCAACACATGTAAAGTGTCACCTCTCTGCTTTATTTTATATAAACTAATTTATTTTAAAAAAGCATTTCTGTGGAATTAATACAATGTGGTAGTATTAAGAAAAAAATTAAACATGTTTATTACTGTAACTCTCATATCTGCCTTTGTTTCTTCTTCAACCTTTCTGTATTTCTACAAGTATCAAAACACTGTTACCTTAAACTCATTAATTTGTTATCTACCTTCTTCTGCAACCCAGCTATACTAATTAGCTATGCTAATGTCCCTGGTTCAACTAACGGCACCAATGGCTTCCCAGTCACATAGGTTCTGTGCTTGACAATTCCTGCTTCAATTTTTCCCCTGCATTACATTAACTGTCATTCCTTCAGATTCTCCTACTGGGTAGGACAGGGAGAGGAAAGGGTACTTTAGTTATGAAATACACATGGATACAGAAAAATGCAGAAAACATAAGTGTAGAGAACAAGACATGATTATGCAAACACCTATGTGACCGCCTCTCATTTCAACACTAAATGTGACCTATCTTCTCCAGAAGACTTGACTTTTATGGGCCTACTTTCTTGTTGCTCTTTAGAAGTTTACTACTAATACCTCTTTTAAAACAATTGGCATCAAATAAAATGTATTCTTTCAAATCTTGCTTCTTAAATTCAACATTGTGTGTCTGAGATTTGTCCATGTTGTCGTTTGTAACGTGTTTTGTTTATGTTCACTGGTGTATCGCTTTCCATTGTATTATTGTGAATGATTGTTAATCTTGTTTGTATTTATGGTTATAATGAATGGCCCTGCTGTAAATACTCTGGCACATGATTCCTGATGCATGAGAATGCATGGGAATGACTGGGTCATTGGGTATTCCTATCTTCACCTGCACTGGGTGTTACAAACAGTTTTCAAAGTGGTTGAACCAATTTACATTCCCACCATCATCACAGGAGTTAAAAGCTCCAACTCTTAGCATGTGGAATTGTCAAATTTTTAAATATTTGCCAATCCGGTAGGTGTACAGTCACACTTCACAATGGTTTTCATTTGTCGTTTTCCTGATTATTTAATGAGGTTAAGTATGTTTTTATATGTTCACTTGTGAGTTGTATTTCCTCTTTTGTGAAGTGCTTGTTAAATCTTCAGATTTTTTGCTCATTCTCTGCATTAGGTTACCTATCTTTTTCTCATTGATTTGTAAGAGTTCTTTATAGACATTGGGCACAAGTCCATATCTCTGTGGCTTGCCTTTTCGCTCCTCTTTGAGTGTCTGTTGATGAGAACTTACTTTCACTATAGTTGTATTCATCAGTCTTGTCCTTTATGGTTAATGCCTTTTTAGTTTTTTTTTTTTTTAAGATTTTATTTATTTATTCATGAGAGACACAGAGAGAGAGGCACAGACACAGGCAGAGGGAGAAGCAGGCTCCATGCAGGGAGCCTGACATGGGACTCGATCCCGGTCTCCAGGATCAGGCCCTGGGCTGAAGGCGGCGCTAAACCACTGAGCCACCCGGGCTTCCCTTTCTAGTTCTATTTAAGATATCTTTCCCTGTCCTGTGGCATGATGATTTTCTCCTAAATTGTTTTCTGAAAGCCTTAGGATTTCACTTTTCACAGTTGAGTCCATAATTTATATAATGTTGATTTTTGTCATGAAGGAAAACCCTATCTGTTCTTTTCTTTCTTTTCTGTTCCTTTTTTTCCACACCCACCATCATTTTATGTTCTTATTCTTTTTTGACTGGCTGTTACTTTACTACCTTCCTCTTCCAGTTCATGGTCCATTTTACTTCCATAGGTAGATTTTCCTAAATATTACTCTGGTAATTGTATAGTGAATTAAAATATTCCCACAGTGTTACTTATTCATTCATGATTAATTTTTTTCTATTTTTCTGGTATTTAGAACTACTCAAAAGTCTGTTCTTATTTGTAGCTTCACCAAGAAGAGATAACATCTCATCAGGGAAGATTAGCTGGCTCTTACAGCGATTATCACCATGTCCAGAATCAGTCCTCAAAGTGTTGGGTTTTTTTGTTTTTTTTTTTTAACTTTTTGTCTGAATTCTTGGAATTGATCCTACTCAGAGGAGGGAGAGTAATGTAAGAGCCAAACACCCATTTACAATGAAGAATAGCACATTCCAACAACCATTATATTCATATCTGTTCTCCAGGCCACTCTCTCAGTATCACAGTATCTAGGAAGCCAAGTTGGTATTACAAAATTGCTTTCTGTGCAGACAAAAGGAGCTAGGACATTTTAACAAATATTTATTCTGAACTACAGCGAGGCTAGACACTTTGTTCTATCTTTTCAGCAGTCTACCTGGGTTTTTTGTATGCATCCAAATCAATCTCTTTTTCTCTCTTGGATTTGGCCATAGAAGCACAGCCAAATCTTTGTTCTTTGAACCTCTCTTTTTTCAGGCTGCATGATGACCCGCCCTACTCCCTGACCCTCACTAATTATACTCTTCCATCAGGAAGAACAGAGTACAACTGAATCAACTTCTACCACCTTAGTTCTGAAAGTAGCCTTTTCTTCTGAGATATTATGTCTCATAGTTTTTTAGCTCCTGCCCCAGGCCCTGTGGCTCCCTCTCTCCACCCAGGGACACGTGGATATCTATCTATTTCATTCGAGCCTGTCCCAGCTTATCTCTTTTAAGTCCTACTACAAAAAATATTGTGCTTTAGGCAGAACAGGCCACTTGATATTTTTGAAACACATCTTTTTTCTCACTTCTTTACCTTTGGTTAATTATATCATTTCTTTGTCTCAGTTACCCTGTCTCTGGGTCCATTAAATCTATAACTTCTAAAGAATCCTATTTGATGACATGTAATGAATCTTGCCAGTTCATTCCTCCTTCTCCAGGAAATGCCTTATAATCCCATTTCCTACTGAAGGGCAGAACCTGGTGGGCCAGGTTTGGTTCAGGTTTGAACCACCTGACTCCTTCCTCTGAAGTAGCAATTAATCATGTCTGGTCATTGACGAATCATAATATTTAAAGAAAGCTGTGCTAGGAAATCCTGACACCATGAAGCCCATAGAATTGTTTCTTGGAAAAACCAAAGCCACATATCATTTGGAGTTATGGGGTTATAGAGGAGCCACAATATATACAGGAAGCAGTTCTGCAAAGGGTGTTATTGATATAGGAGAGCTTGGTTCTTGTCTCACAGAGTTGAAGAATGAATCTTGTAGACAACAGAAAGTGAGCAAAGTGATAGAAGTTTATTAAGCAGAGATACAGAGAAAGCTCTCACAAGTCAGAGGGGTCCCGATAGGGTTACCACTGAGGGCTTTTAGTGGCAGTCTTTTATTGAGAACCTAGCCAGGGAGCCCACAGCCTTGAGACTCTTGTGCAGTATTGGTTTGAGCAGGGACTATTGAGATAACACCTTAATGATATCTTTGTGGTCTGGTGAATTTCTGTGATTTCTTTGTGGCCATTAAAGGGAGATACTCCCTAACATTTTGGAGGTAGGGAGCCAGGTTTATTATTTTTCTCTGTTTTTACTGTCTTATCTCTGTTTTCTTTGGTTGGGCAGGAGCCTGACTCTGGCCTTTCCCTTATCTTTCCCTGCCTAGCTCCATCTGCCCCTAACTCATTCCTACATCAATATGGGACAAGGTACTACCAGAAAAAGGGAAATGAGAGGTGTGAGGCCCAGAGAGAGAGAGAGAAACAAAATGCTGCCTTCGTCCCATATGGCTCAGCACATTGTGTCCCTATCCCCATCCTCTTGAATGTGGCTGTGCTCCATTTCCAGGAGATCTGTGTCTTCATGTTATGGACAAGGGACAGAAGGCACATCTTCCTCCCAATCTCTTCCTACCTGAGTCTTTTCTACCCAGAAATAACATGTTTTTCCTTAATTTTAAAAATTAAGGTATAAAATTCACCCTCTTTAGGGTACAGTTCAGTGAATCTTGACAAACACATAAAGTTCTTAGTCTGCCACCCCAGTAAAGGTATAAAATACTTCCCTCACACCAAAAATTCTCTTGTGCTTTGAACTCTTCCCTCACCAGCTCTTGGTAATCACTAATCTGTTTTTTATCCTCATATACTTTTGAGTTTTTCTGAACATCTTAAAAACAGAATCTTATAGCATATAGTCTGTTGAATCTGGATTCTCTCACTTATCAGTACATTTTCCATTCATCTGTATTGTGTCTATCAGTACAGTCATACCTTGTTTTGGTGTGTTTTTGCTTTATTGCACTTTGTAGATATTGGGGTTTTTACAATTGAAGGTTTATGGCAGTCTTGCATTGAGAAAGTTTGTTGGTGCCATTTTTCTAATAGCATTTAGTAATTCTCACAACATTTTATACTTTTTCATTATTATTATATTTGTTATGATGACCTATGATCAGTGATCTTTTATGTTACTATTAAAATTTTTTTTGGAGTGCCATGAGCTGTGCCCATATAAGATAGCAAACTTAATCAATAAATGTTGAGTGTGCTTTGACTACCAACTTGCTATTCCCTCCATCTCTCTTCTGCCCTTGGGCATTTCTATTCCCTGAGACTGCAGATGTGGTGAAAATAGCAAGAGAACTAAAATTAGAAGTGGAGCCCTGAAGATGTTACTAAATTGTTGCAATTTCAGGAACTAATGGATGAGAGGTTGCTTCTTATGAATGAGCAAAGAAAGTGATTTCTTGAGATGGCATCTACTCCTAGGGAAAATGCTATGAAGATTGGTGAAATGACAGCAAAGGATTTAGGATATTATATAAGCCTAGTCGATAAAGCAGTGACAAGTTTTAAGAGGATTGACTCCAAGTTTGAAAGTTCTTTTGAGGGTGAAATACTGTCAGACAGCATCACATGCTACAGAGAAATCCTTCATGAAAAGAATTAATTAATTCATGTGGTAAACCTCAGTATTGTCTTATTTTAAGAACTTGCCACAGTCACCCAAACCTGTAGCCACTGCCAACAACAGAAGACATCAACATTAAGGCAACACCTTCTATCAGCAAAAAGATTACAACTCAGATGGTGGTTAGTGCTTTTTTGCAATAAAGTATTTTTTAATCAAGGTATGTAAGACAAAATTCTACTGCACATTTAATCAACTACAGTATAGGGTAAACATAACTTTTCGTTTCCCATTTGCACTGGGAAAACCAAAAAATTAATTGGCTTACTCTATTGCAATATTAACTTTATTGCGTGGTCTGGAACTGAACCTACAGTATTTCTAGGGTATGCCTGTAATTTGTGCCTTGTTATTCCTTAGGAGTATTTTACTCTGTGTACGTATCTAAATGTGTTATTTGCCTCACCAGTTGAAATATTTGGGATATTTCCAGTTTGGGCAATTACAATAAACCTACTATAAACATTCATAAATAGGCTTTTGTATAAACAGTTTTTTAAAAATTTTATTTATTTATTTATGAGAGACACACGGCGGGGGGGGGGCAGAGACACAACACAGGCAGAGGGAGAAGCAGGCTCCATGTGGGGAGCCTGACATGGGACTCGATCCTGGGTCTCCAGGATTGCCCCCTGGGCTGAAGGCAGCAGTAAACCACTGAGCCACCTGGGCTTCCCATGTGCAAACAGTTTTTATTTCACAGAGTTAAGTTCCTGGACCCCCTGGTGGGTCTCAAGGTAATTGTGTAAACTTATAAGAAATTTCAAAGTTTTCAGTGGCAGAAACCTAGTGTTCTATACCTAACCAAATTATCATTTTCCTGCAAGGGAGAGGGGTGTTAATAGCATTTTAAGACCTGCAATGTGCCCTTATTAGCTATTGTAGCTTAATAAACCACCCTGAAGTTTAGTAGCTTAAAACAAAACAAAACAAAATTTATTTTTTACACAAATCTGCAATTTGAGTAGGAGTAGAAAGGCTTATCTTTGCTCCACATGCTGAGATAGCTCAGCTAATGGCAGCTGACTTCTCCAAGATAACTCCTCTTGTGCCAACAAGATGGTATTGACTCTGCATGGGTAGTTCATGCAGGGTTGAGGACCAAAGGCTTCAATTCATTTCCACATAGACCTCTTCATCTGACTTAGGCTCTTTCAGAGCATGATAGCTAGATTCCAAAGGCAAGCATCCAAGAGGAAGAGCTATAAACCGTATTGCCTTTTATGACTGCCTTTGCAAGTCACATAGTGTTATTTTCACCAATATGCTATTGGTTGAGATAGTCATATAGGCCTGCCCAGGTTCAAGAGAAAAAACTTCATTGTTTATGAGGGAGTAGCAAGGATCTGGACGAGCATGTCATGTGGGAAATATTGTTGAGACCCATTTGGGAATTAAAATATGCCAGATAATGCCTCAAGAAGTTTACCATCCGGGGACACCTGGGCGGCTCAGTGGTTGAGCATCTGCCTTAGCTCAGGGCTTGATCCTCATCTGGGAATTGAGTTCTGCATCAGGCTCTCTGTGAGGAGCCTGCCTCTTCCTATGTCCATGTCTCTGCCTCTCTCTCATGCATAAATAAATAAAATCTTAAAAAAAGTTTACCATCTGCCAAACCTCTTTGAAAGAATTTAAAAAGGATATAAGAAAAAAATAAATCAAGAAAAAAAGTAGAATATAAGGAATGATAATGAAAAACAAAATGGTAAAATGTATTGGTTAGTCTAATTGAATGTTGATCTTTTTTACTTAAAAATTTGGAACTAAAATCTCATAATAAAATGGAAATGTAGGAGCAGAGGAAGTAAAGGTTTGTCAAAATTCTCTTTCTGTTTAATGAAATTACAAATACTTATTGACTCTGGACTTACAGAATCCCTTTTTAAAAGAAATTAAGTTTTTTGAGGTATATTTGACATATGACATTATAGGATTCTTTATTAGAATATTTAGAACATGAGCAGGCTCTATAGTATCTCTTCACCTCCTTTTCACACATCAACTCATGACATTCTACTTCTGCTCCCACTAAAATGGAATCATTTTTCTGTTCTTACCCCACTTAAACTTAGCTGACTTACTTGACCATTTGGTTAATTTCCTCCTCCTTGACACACACTTTTTCTGACCTCCATAAAACCACAGTCCTATTTGCTTTTCCTGTCTATTGGATTCTTTTGCCAGGTCACTTTCCTCTAAATATTGGATTTTTTTTAGTAGTTGGTCCTAGGACTTCTTTACCTCCCACCTTATTTTCTTTTCTTAGGTAATCTCACATAAGTCCATAGTTCACCTACCAACTGTAGTATTTGCAGATGACTTGCAAACTTATTTATCCATCCCAAGCTACTCCTTTGACCTTCAAACCTCTATATTCAATACCTTCTTTGTGGCATATTCCTAGATCTTTTTCAAAGGCACATTGAAAAAACAAATGAAAAAAAAAAAAAGGAAAAAGAAAAAGAAAAAAAAAAAAGGCACATTGACCCTGCTCTCCCTCTGTCCTGCTTTACTTCACAAAGATCCTGCCTCTCCTCTAGTAATCCTTTCTTCAAGTAGATAACCACCCAATAATTGTTCAAGGCAGAACCAGGGAATTATCCTTGATACTTCTTTTTCTCCACTACTATATCTGGCCAATCACCAGGTTCTTTTTATTGTACCACTTAATATCCCACAAACTCACTCACATCTCTGTGTCCACCTCTGTCACCATCTCTGGCCAAACTGTTTTATCTCTCATAAATTTCTGCCTGACTGTTAGAACTTGTTTCCCTGTTTTTGCTTTTGTTTTTTAATCCTTTCTTCATGTTTTGAACAGAATAATTTGTTAACGTGAATATGGTACCAGTCCCTTGCTTAAAATCCATTAGTGTCTTGTCTGAGTAACCAAATCCCTAATGTAACCTACAAAGCCTGTCTAATATGGTTCCTTACTTCTTCACATGGCCTGATTTCTTTGCTTCATCTCTGTCTCTTCAGAGACAGCCAAGCCACTTTGTATAATGGTCAGATTTATAGTGTTTAGGGTCAGACTGCCTGAATTTGAATCTTAGGGGTTTTGTTTTGTTTTGTTTTGCTTTTTCTTACTCTGGCTATGATCTTGGACAAATTCTTGATCTTCTATGTATCAGGGTTCTCTTCTTTGAAATGGAATTATTAGTGTCTACTTTGTAGGAGTGTGTGTGAATTAAATGTGATGAAATGTGTAAAGTAGTAGCATAGTGCCTGACATTTAGTAAGCCTCCAGTAGATGTTAGCTTATTTCCTTGAATGAACCATGTTCTTCATGACTCAGGAATTCATATGTGTTCTTCCCTCTGCCCAGAATACTCCCATTATTTCACCTGGTTAATATGGACTTATCCTTCTGCTTCAGGAGGACCTTTTTGCCCAGGACAGAGCCAGTTCATGTCTTTTTAGGGTATTCCCTTTACTGCAGGTTTATGCAGTAAATTATATGGTCACTCTTACCATACTCAGTTCAAAAGTGACTTTTTCTAGGGAACTTTCCCAGTTCCAGCAAGTCAGGTGCCCTCTTATTTGTTCTCATAACACACATCCCTGCATCTTTCTTTGCAGTAGTTATTAACAGGTCTTGGTATAACTCATTACTTGAAGTTTGTTTCTCCCATTAGGATGTAAGCTGTCTGAGGATGAGGACTGGACTGTGTGGCATCATCACTGATTCTGCAGCATTGATCTTGTTTGCAGTTAGTGCTCCCTAAGTATTCTTAGAAGAAAGAAGAAACACTAAGCCAGGAATCTGATGTGGCCTTTGTTCTATTTCTCCCATTAAATGGCAAGTCACGTCCCCTCTCTGGGCATTGGTCTTTACCTGAAAAATGACAAAATTGGACTTAATGTTCTCTAAAGCTCCTTTGACTCTACATTACAAATATAGGCACATCAAAGAAATCTCTAACCTGTTTTCTAATATTTAGAATCATGAATTCTAAGAAATACATGGAATCAATTTAGTTCCCCCATAAAATAGACTAATATCCATATATTACCTAGTGAATATAGCCCTGGTTGTTATCCCTTTTCTTATTATGGACTTTTAATATGTAAACTATGATATTTATGCCTTTTTTTCCCAATATATAGGAGAAGAATATATAGTCTGTATAATTATATGATCATTGCCATACCTGGTAACAAGTTGAAAACTGAGCTAATATGGTAAAAAAAATCCAAGTTAAAATTATTTAAAATAAGTTTGTCTTTCTCTAGGTAGGTAGCCAGTTAAAGATACTTTTTGTTGTTGCTGCTGCTGTTGTCATTCAGAAAAATAATCCTTGAGGAGAGAGTGTCCTGAAAAATCGAAAGCATTTTTATTGAGTTTTATAATGAAATTAAGTAGAAAGTAAGAGCAGGAAATGAAATCTATAACACTAGTGGGAAATCTTGAAACCATTTTTATAAGGTTTTTTTTTTTTCTAATTTAATTGGGTCTCACAACATGTCTGTGAGGTTAGGAAGGTTTTTGTTTGTTTGCTTGTTGTTTATATTTAATAATGTGAGGAAATCTGCTAAAACTGACTGTTCCCTTTCCAACTGATAAATGCATACTTAACAGTTGCTTATAGCTAAAAGCAGGAAGACTTGGAAACTGAGAAATGGCTACTCTGAAGTCACTTTGGGCTTCTGGGAGGGCTTAACAGTGCTTTGGGTTATAAAATTTCCTGAGGTCTTTAAGAAATTTTCTTGGTAACTCTGAGGAATGGTGGGTCATGGTGCAGTGACTGTGTAAATTGAAGGACTGTAGGATTGAGGGGCAAGAATTATAAACAGGAGGCCTATGACTTCCAGTGAGAATGGAAATATCCCCTCAAATGGCTTCCACACCAGTCCTGTTTCCATAGTGCTGGGTGATCTTGAATGTGTACCATGCATTATTCTACAATGGCAAGCTATTCATGTACTCCACCCTACTGTAAACACCTTGAAGTACCTTCCTGTTTCTTGGCCTTATTGGATATAGGCCAATATGAAAAACTAAACTTATCTAAATTTACCCTTCTGCTGAGAATTCTTAAGACAAAAACTGAGGCATCATCAAGAGAGAGAGGGACATATGGATAAGAAAAAGATGAACTGGAAAGCAGTGCTCAGAAAGGTCCAGAAGTAATCTCATCCATGGACTCTAGAATTGGCTCCATGAAGGAGACGATATGAAGGAGTGAGAGAACTTAAGAGAGTTCTGAGTGTGCAGGGACACACTCGGGCCCCAACAGACCCTAGCTGAGTACCTACCTTGGACTACCTGCAATAAGTTGGTCATAAAAGCTCTAATTTTCAAAACTATTTAATTTTTTTCTAGGTACATCTTTCAATATACTTTTTAGGGTTTCTAAGTGATTTCCTTTTCCTTTTTTCCTATAATTTTTAGAGGATAAACTTTTTCTTTTACTTCTTTTGGCTATGGTATAGCTCAAGCTGGTAGTAAATAAATTCGTACAGTACTAAGATACCTTTTTTTGTAGCATTTGACCAGTTTGAAAGGCAGTGGTTCCTAAATTTCAGTGATACACCAAGCTTTTCAGAAAATGAGTTCCAAAGGGAATTGGTTTTTATCTGTAATACTTTCATCCTACAGACAGGATATTGACTACATTTGATAGAGTGGAAGTGTGAAACTAGAATGAAGCATTGCAATAATTAATCCTCTGGGACCTCTTCATGATTAATCGTATCATTCATTGGATGGAAATATCTGAGAGCTGGACAGTGTCAATAGAGAAGAAAGATAAAATGAAAGCATTAGCCTTTTGGAAGAGTCTTCTCCCCTGAGTCATATGGTTTTTGTTAACGGATTCTTCTTTTCAGTATCCTGTCCTTTCTCCTCGTTTACTAGTTCCTGTGATAATCTTAAAGCTCCTAATAACTTATAATCAATATTTTAAAATGTCAAAATATTGGCAGACCTCAGTCCTGCTGGCATGTTGCCATGTGAATTGATCCACAACCATTGTGAGATGCCTTGGTATAGTCATCGTCATTTATTTCTGTCTTATGTTATTTTGAATGTTATGCTTTCCTAAAGCATTAGGCAGTTTTGTCTTACTGTGAGAAGATAAAAGGTCCATCATCAACATGAACTTCTCTTCATGACTGTATTCCCTGCTGTGTTGTGTATTTGGTTGCTGGCATGGTCACTACATTATATGGCTAACAATAGTTTTCACCTATGTGTAGGAAAATATGTCTCAAATATTGATTTCATTTGAGAATTATAAAATTCAGTACTAAGTACCTCTTCAATATTGATGTTATTGATAAAATGATTATAAATCATTCTTAGAAATAAGAACAAAGTTCTTACCTCATTAAAGCTCGTATATAATTTTGTAGAGAATAAGGGATTATTTCAAGAGTTTTAATAGGTGATAAAAGAGAGATTTCTTTGTTCGTAGAATTTTTAAGGACTGTTCAGGCAAAAAGAGAATGAGGAAATATCTATGGACGCACAGACTAATCATATGTGGATTGAAGGACTATCTACGTGCCTGTGGAAATTGTGAGTCAAGAGATAGATCATAAAAAATAAGAGAGAGACAGCATCAGATGTTGACTAGAAGATGAAGGGATAGTGGGAAATAAAGTCAGATCACATGAGGTTTTGAGATGGAGGCAGGTAAGGAAGAAGGTAGAGTGGACTGGACAGAGTGGAGAAGCTAAGATATACTCAGTCATAAAAAAAAAATTAAAAATAGGTAAAATATTTGAATAGACACTTATCCGAAAAAGATGCACAAATGGCCAAAACTGCCTTAGCTCTAAGCCCAGTGTATGAGGCTATGGGAAGTCTAGAGAGGGCTACAGGGTTAAAGGGTCAACAGGAGAGAATCAGACTCCAAGTGGAGCAAGATGAAGAAGCAGACGTTCAGAGGAGAGGTGGACCGACCAAACAGAGGCTTTGGCTTAGCTTCAACTGTGAGTCCTATAGGTGAGCTGAGAGTGGTTAAGGCATATGGGACCAGTGAGGGACATAGTAAAGCAGGAGAGGTACAGAGATGTCTAGGAAACGAGAGATTCTGGGATTTTACCCATCAACAGGAATAAAGGCTGTGATGTGCTTGCTGTTAAATGTTGAATAACTGTCTTTTAGCAAGGAAAAGGCCTAATTGGTAGCATTTTCCAGTTTCCATGGTGTAAACACTCCCACCAATGCAGATTTCAACTACCAACATGGCGTCATTTCATATGGATTTAGATAGAAAAGCATAAAATTGGCACATGTTAGCCAACAGAAGCTGGCTTCAGCCACACTGGATAAAGGGCATACTTGGATTAACACTTTTGTGAAAAGCCAGATAATTGGCCAAAAATGTGAATGGTAGAGCATAGGGAGCATTTGGAATCCCTTTTGACTTCTATGGACATAGGTACAGTGACCTCAGGCCCCTGAGCTTGGGACATACAAAAAACAGGCCTGTGATGGATTGGGTCCCACAGGCCACAGTTTGTGAGTTATTGCTATAAATTTTATCATGCCTATGAAATATCTCCATTTGGAAATCTAATAGATAAATCAAATTCAAATCTGCTAAGGGATTAATATCCAGAATATCTGTATTTTTTAAAACTCCTACAACTCAAGTCATAAAAAAAAAAAACCCAACCCAATTAAAAAATAGGTAAAATATTTGAATAGATACTTACCCAAAGAAGATGCACAAATGGCCAAAGGCTTATTAAAAGATGCTCAGCATCATTAGTCATCTGGGAAATGCAAATCAAAACCACAAAGAGATACCCACTTAACACCTATTAGGACAGCTATTACTTTAAAAAAAAATCAGGAAATAACAAATTTTGGTGAAGATGGAGAAATTGGAGCCTTTGTGTATTGCTGATGAGAATGTAAAATAGTGAACGTAGTGTGGAAAAGTTTGGTGGTTCCTCACAATATTAAATAAAATTGCTACATGCTCCAGCAGTTTTACTCCTAGGTATGTACCCCAAAGAATTGATAGCAGAGACTTAAACAGATATTTGCACACTTATTCATAGCCGTGTTATTCATAATAGCTAAAGTAGAAACAACTCAAGTGTCCATCAGTGGCTGAATAATGAAGAAAATGTGATCTATACATTGGGGAATTATTCAACCATAAAAGGGAATGAACTGTTGAAAAACGCTACAACATGGGTGAACCTTGACAGCATGCTAAGTGAAAAAAGACCAACACAAAAAGACAAGTATTGTATACTTCCAATTATAGCAGTTATCTAGAGGCAAATTCATGGAGACAAAGTAGAATGTAAGTTACCAGGGCTGAGAGAGGAGAGGATTGGGAGGCTTGTTCAATGGGCACAGAGTTTCCATTAGGGATGTTGAAAAATATGTAGAAATAGTGATGGTTGTACAACTTTGTGAATATACTCAGTGCTATTAAATAGTACACTAAAATGGTTAAAATGACAAATCTTATGTTTATTTTACTACAAGCTTAAAGCAATTGAGCAGAGGAAAAATAATCTTTTCAGCATATGGTGCTGGAGAAACTGGGCATCAGCAGGCAAAAATCATGAACCTAAATCTAAAACTCATACCTTATGCAAAATAAAACAAAAAAAAGTCAACTAAGAGTGCGCTTTAGATGTAAGTATAACATGTAAGCCTGTGAAAAGTCTTTAGAAAAAGCATAGGAGAAAATCTTCAGGACCTAGGAGTTAGTGAAGATTTTTTAGACATGGCACCAAAAACATGATTCATAAATCAGAAAAGTAAATAAATTGGGGTTCATCAAAACTGAAAACTTTTGCTGTGTAACAGGTGCTGTGAAGAGGTTGAAGCAAGAAGCCGTAGACTGGGAGGAAGTATGGGCAAGCCACACATCTTTTGAAGGATTTATAATCATTTTATCAGTAATATCAATACACTTATTGTATGACCCAGTGATCACACTTCTGGCACTTATTCCAGAGAAGTGAAGAACTAGGACCATACAAAAACATGCACACCAACGTTAATAGCATCATTATTAGTAATAGCCAGTGACAATCACTGAATGAGCTAAGAAGAACTCTAAAAAGCCTTATATCAGTTAAAGCAATTGTTTGGTTAATAGAATTTTAAAGGATCTACATGTCAGATCACCAGATGAAAATTTTGATGCTAAAAATAGACATCAAAATTTACAAAAAGTGTCTTACCTTTCCTTACAACTCTGGGAGATGATAGGCAGCATAGATATGATTATACTCACTTTATAGATGAGATCATTGAGTCACCAGGAAACAAGGATCTTACCCCAAGTTTTACTAAACAACAGAGCTAAAACACAAACCTTGTCTTATGATTCGAATACTTTTTCAGCAATGCCACAGCTGCTGCTCATTGATGAAAGTGGCAGTTTTTGTGATTCGTAAATTAACATTTCCAGAGGGGGAAAAGCTGCTTCATAATGAAGCTGTCATAAATCATGCACAGTGTCCTGAGATTTGGAACAGAGCTGATGGCAGTCCTCCCACCGAGGCACATGTATGTGCTGGACTGTCTAGGGTCAGCATTCATTTGCTGCAGTGAAAGCTCTGACCCTCCACACACAGGGATGTCTGCCTTCAGCATCGCTGACCTCCCCTTCCTGTGTTCTCTCTTTTCTTTGTTGAGAATTCTTTTCCCACATCAGCTCCACAATGCCACCCATTACACTCAGCCTCTCTCCTCTCTCCTCTCTCAAAACAGAAGGATCTGAAATAAGACATCTGGATTTATAAATTAAATACCAGATATTACTGGGAGTGATTTTCAGGCGAGGATTACCTGGTAAGACATTGACATTGAGTGAATTGATTGAATGAATGTAGATTTCAGACTTCTTATGAATTATGTTTATTGTATTTGCCTGTTTCTTCCAGTAGAAGTAAGCCACGTCCGTGTAAGGCTTTTTATTTTGTTCTCTAATGCTTTCCCAATATCTATAACAGGACCCAACACATTCTCTGTGCTTGTTTAATAAATGAATGATTGTATATGCCTTTTATCTTTAAGAGATATATGCCTTTAAGCTCTGTTAAAAAACAATTTCAGACTGGAAGAAGTAGAAAGATTTCTATGGAGAGCAGGTAGGTCTTGGCATGCCCTAGGAGAGCACTCATCACAGATTATTACCATTATTTTTTGTGTAATCTTTTAAGATTTAGTTAGCTTCATGAGGACAAGAAACTCATCTGTGCCTGGCATATAACAGGCATTCAGAAATTATTTATTGACTTCAGATTCTGCCAAGGTGGAGTTGCCCCAGTGCTCTCATATCCACCTCTTATGACTAAAATTCCCTGGATACAGCACAGCAGACAAACATAGGATGTCTTGTAAAAGGCAGAAAGAAGAGGCATGCCTGGGGACTTTGGCATTTAAGGATCAAGGTGTTGGCAAGTTTCCCCAGTTTTCTTACTACTACCCATGTATCCTGAACAAAGAGCTGCAGATACTCTGATCTTAACCAGCAACACATTCATGAAAGCTCCAAGAAAAGCCTATTGCTTCTAGCCTAAGGTCTAGGAAAGGGGTGGCCTACCAAAAGAGTTTTCTCTTGATAAGATCTGTGCTACTCTAGCTAAGGAATGGGAAAATAGTTCCCCTCCTTCCCCCACTGCCTCATCATGTGAAAGTCAGTGTTCTGCCCCTATTCCACTCTATCAAAACAGGTACTCTGACCTGCCCATTGAGTAGTGTTGGCAGGACTGAGCACGGAACTGATCCTCCATCTTCTGCCCAGTGAAAATAGTTCATGCTCTGATTCCCTCACCAGGATATTGTCATTGGGCTCTACAACAGCTGAGCATCACCCCAACACAACAGCAAAGAGACCAAAGGAGCTGATGAGAGGTGAGCTAATTACCATTAGGCCTTATACCCCACACTTGCTTCAGCTGGGCCCAGTGGAGCAGGAGCTTTAGCTCCATTGTACAGCAACAAAGCAGTCAGCCTTTTTCTCTCTCTTCCTGGTGGTTGTGGGGCTCATAGCAGAGCTGATCTTTACTCTCTCTCAGAGGCAATGAGGTAGTTGGAGTCTCTACCCCCCTTTTGCTAGGGTAATATTGGCGGAGCCTGGTACAAAGCTATACATACACACCCATATGGCCCTTATGCTACATAATAACCAAGGGTGTGCCTGCAAAAAGGAGATTACATAGATTACAAGTCTTATTATATATTATTCAAAATGTTTAGGCTATAAACGAAGATGATTTATCATACCAAGAACCAGGAAAATCGCAATTTTTACAAGAAAAGCCAGTAAACACACTAATACAGAAAGAAATCAGATGTTGGCATTACTTGGAAAAGATTTTATTTCTATTTTGTTTTATATTTTAGAAAGGGGGGAGGGGTGGGGGACAGGGAGAGAGAGAATCTTAAGCAGGCTCCATACCCAGCATGAAGCCTAACACAGGGCTTGATTTCACAACCATGAGATCATGACTTGAGCTAAAATCAAGATTCAGATGTTTAAACAACTGAGCCACAGAGGCCCCCCTATCTGGAAAAGATTTTAAAGCAGCTAATCATGAAAGGACTCCCAAAAATAATTATTAATTTTCTTCATAGAAAAGAAAAAATAGAAAAGCTGAGCAAAGAAGTATAACAAAAAAGAACCAAATGGAAATTAAAGAACTGATAAATACAGTAAAAAACCCTCAAAAAAACCCTCACTCATTGGACTCAGTAGCAGAGGAGAGGTGATAGAGGGTTGAATCAGTGAACTTGAGGATAGAGCAAGAATCTACCCAATCTGAGCAACAGAGAAAAGATACACTGGGGGTAGGGTGGGGAGGAAGAGATCCATAAGTTCTGTGGGACAATAACAAGAACTAACATTCATATCATCAAGACCCACCATGGGAGAGGAAAAGGAGGGTTGAGCTGAATAATATTTGAAGACATAACTTCTGAAAACATCCCAAATTGGGCAAAAAACATAAACCTATAAATTTAAGAAGTTGAGCAACCCCAAATCAGATAAATGCAAAGAAATTCACACCAAGACATGTTATAATTAAACTTCTGACTACCAAAGAAAAGGGAGAAGTCTTGGAGTCAGAGTGAAATGACATATTCCTTTTAGGGGAACACGAGTTCTAATGACAACAGTCATCTGAAACCGTGAGTGCTAGAAGAAAGTGGCAGAACATTTTTCAAATACTGAAAGAGAAGAACTGTCAATAGCAAATTTTATATTTTGTGACAATATCTTTGAGGAATGAAAGGGAAATCAAGACATTACTCAGGTGATGAAAAACTAAGGGAATTTGTTGTTAGCAAACTTATCCTTAAGAAATAGCTAGAGGAAATTTTCTAAACAGATAAAATATGATAAAAGGAGAAAACATGGAACTTCAGAAAGGAAAGAAGAACATTGCATAAAAATAGAGGTAGATGTATCAGACTATTCTATTTTCCTTGAATTTCTTAAATCGTTTTTTGATGATTGAAGCAAAACTTATAACAACATTTGATATGGTGCCTAGTAAATGTAGAGGAAATATTAATTACCTTAAAAAAGTAGAGGAAGTAAAGAGATCTTAATGAAAGTAAGGTTTTTAAACTTCACTTGGAGTGATGCTATATATGTATATTGTAATACCTACGTCAGCCACTAGGAAAACTATACAAAGCAAGGTACTGAAAAACACTAGAAAGAAATCACTATGTATTCCAAAAAATGTTTACATAACCTACAGGGAGATAAAAAAAGAGAAATAGAGTAGCAATCAGATTAAACAGAAAACAAATAATAAAATAGCAAATTTAAACCCTAACATAGCAATAATTATAGTAAATGTAAATGATATAAACATGCCAATGAAAATCAGCTGTGATGGAGAACAAACTAACCAACTAACAGAACTTAATTAACATATATAAAACACCCAACAAAAAACAAAGTAAATGGAGTTTTCAAGTATACATGGGACATTCACAAGGATAAACATTATCCTGGGCCATAAAACAAACCTCAACAAATGAAAAGGATTGAAATCATACAGAAATATTCTTTGACCATAGTGGAATCAAAAGTCAATAACAGACTACAGGAAAATCCCCCAAACCTGGAGAAATTAAACAACACACTTCTGAAATTGTCTTTGAATCAAAAAGAAAACAAAGGAACTTTTTTAAAAAATGCAGAATAGTGAATGATAATAAAATACAAAATGTCAGAATTTTTGTGATGCTGCTAAAACAGGGCTGAGAGGAAAATTTATAGCCTGAAGTGCATACATTACAAAAAGGAAGAGTCTCAATAAACCAGATAAAGGCAGTTAAATAAACCTCAAAGAACTAGGTAAAGAAGAACAAAATATACCCAAAGGAAATGGAGGGGAATGATAAAGGTCATGGCAGAAACCAATGAAACTGAAAACAAAAATGGTGGAAAAATTGATATTAAAGGACGCTGGTTCCAGTTGCACTGCTAGGTATTTACCCAAACAATACGAAAATACAGATTCAAAGGGATACCTCCACCCTGATATTTAATGCAGCATTACCAACAATCACCAAACTGGAAAGAGTCCAAGCGTCCATCAACTGATGAATAGATAAAGATGTGTATATATACAATGGAATGTATATTACTCAGCCATCAAAAAGAATGAAATCTGGGGGATCCCTGGGTCGCTCAGCGGTTTGGTGCCTGCCTTCGGCCCAGGGCGTGATGGAGTCCCAGGATCAAGTCCCACATCGGGCTCCTTGCGTGGAGCCTGCTTCTCCCTCTGCCTATGTCTCTGCCCCTCTCTCTCTCTCTCTCTCTTTCTCTGTCTCTCTGTCTCTCATGAATAAAGAAATAAAATCTTAAAAAAAAAAAATGAAATCTTGCCTTTTGCAACAATTTGGATGGAGCTAGTGTGTATTTAAGTAAAATATGCCAGAGAAAGACAAATGTTTTCACTTGCATGTGGAATTTAAAAAACAAAACATGGGATCCCTGGGTGGCGCAGAGGTTTGGCGCCTGCCTTTAGCCCAGGGCGCGATCCTGGAGACCCGGGATCGAATCCCACATCGGGCTCCCAGTGCATGGAGCCTGCTTCTCCCTCTGCCTGTGTCTCTGCCTCTCTCTCTCTCTGTGTGACTATCATAAATAAATAAAAATTAAACAAACAAACAAACAAACAAACAAAACAGATGAACATAAGGGAAGGGGAAAGAAAGAATGGAAAGCAAGGCATAAGAGATTCTTAACAATAGAGAACAAAATGAGGGTTGATGGAGGGAAGAGGGTGGGTGATGGGCTAGATGGGTAATGAGTATTAGGGCACTTGTGATGAACACTGGGTGTTATATGTAAATAATGAATCACTGAATTCTATTCCTGAAACAGATATTACATTATATGTTAACTAACTAGAATTTGTACAAAAATCTGAAAAAGACCCAAAAAAGCTCATTCTTTGAAGAGATCAGTACAGTGGACAAACCCATAGCAAGACTGATAATGAAGAAAGAAAATATACCAAATTAACAATATGAGAAATGAAAAGGGAATCACAATAGTCCCTGCAAAAAATGAGAGGAATAATATGAAGAACTCTGCACATATACATTTGATCACCTAGGTGACACAGACTACTCCTCTAAAAGGAAAAACCACAGAAACTCAACCAAGATGAAATGGAGAACCTGTATAGTCTCATAACCAATAAAGAAATTGAATTTGCTATGAAAAACTGCCTGAAAGGGGGATTTCCCTGCAGTGTCATCACATTTGAAGTGAGTTGCCAGAGACGATAACCCAATTTTATGAACCTTTTAAAGAATGACAATTTCACATCCAAAGAAATGGAGAGGAGAAAATACTTTCCAATTTATGAGAATAATATGACCTTGATACCCAAACCAGATAAAGGCAGTTTAAAAAAAAGTAAAATCTGTAGACCAATATTTCCCACACCCTTACTCATAAAAATCTTTAAGAAATACTATTAAATCAGTTTCAGCAACGTAGAAGACAAATTACATATCCTAAGTAGGATTTACTTCAGTTATCTATCAAAGGCTGATTCAACATTGAAAGTCAATTCATGTAACCCATATGCCAACAGTCTAAAAGAGAAAACACATGATTGAATCAATTTATGCAGGAAAAAAACTTTTGACAAATTTCAGCATTTGTTCCTGGTGATGACTCCCAGCAAACTAGGCATGAAGGGGGAACTTCCTTAAATTGATAAAAAAGCATCAAGAAATAAAAGAAAAAATCTGAAACCTACTATCATCACTCACATACCTTGCTGGCAGAAAGGTAAAATGGTACAGCAACTAATGGGAATAAATTGGCTGGTTTTTTTTAATAAATTAATTTTTATTGGTGTTCAATTTACCAACATACAGAATAACACCCAGTGCTCATCCCGTCAAGTGTCCCCCTCAGTGCCCGTCACCCATTCACCCCCACCCCCCGCCCTCCTCCCCTTCCACCACCCCTAGTTCATTTCCCAGAGTTAGGAGTCTTTATGTTCTGTCTCCCTTCCTGATATTTCCCACACATTTCTTCTCCCTTCCTTTATATTCCCTTTCACTATTATTTAGATTCCCCAAATGAATGAGGACATACACTGTTTGTCCTTCTCCGATTGACTTACTGCACTCAGCATAATACCCTCCAGTTCCATCCACGTTGAAGCAAATGGTGGGTATTTGTCGTTTCTAATGGCTGAGTATAAGTTGGCTGTTTTTAAATAAACCTAAAAACGCAATTACAACCCACCAAATGCACTCTTGGATTGTTCTGTAAGATTTAAAGATTTGATTCATGGCTAGAAACAATGTGCTGACCCTGGGACAGGTAGAAAGACAGAGTCATTAGTTACAACTCCACAGGAGAAGGCCAGGACCCAGGAAAGCCATGCAGGGAATTGCAAGCTGGCGCTGTGGAGGGCAGATACTGTGTCAAGCAGGGTGGGGTTATCCAAGTTTCCTGGGCACCTTGGGATTGGCTAATTTGCATAATTCAGTGGCCTGCCAGATTTGGAGTCTGTCCCTATTTGCTGGTGCCTGGCCCAAGAGCAATGAGGGCTAGTGCAGAGTGGTCCTAACACATGAGAGCCCCATCAGGGACGTGTTTGGGTGTGGTCTCACCCACTGCTCTAGAGGAACTGACTGGCCTCTAGTCGGGGCCTCAGAACTGAAGCATGACCGCATTTAAAACAAACACAACTTCATATGGGCATTTTTTTTCCCAGAAAATGGAAAAATCATGTTCACATAAAAATCAGTACATGAATATTCATAGCATTTTCTATTCATAATCACCAAAAATTGAAGAAATCCAATGTCCCTTGACTGGTAATGTTAATTAAGCTGCAGGTTACAATGCAGTGATAGAAAGGAATGAACAACTTGGGTGAATCTTCCAGGAATTAAGGTGATGAAAAAATTCAACCCCAGAGGCCATATCCTGTATAATTCTGTTTATATGACGTTATTGAAATGATGAAGTTAAAGGGATGGAAGACAGATTAGAGGTTGCCAGGGGTCAGTGAGGTGGGGAGAGGTCCCGGTAACTGTGAAGGCCATCACAGGGGGTCCTTGGGGTGCTGGGGATGCTCTGCATCTGCAGTGTGCTGACTCTTCCTTACCACTGAAGTGGAATCTGCTTTTATCTTAAAAAGGTTAAGTTTTTTTAAAGTGTTTATTGAATGGATAAAGGAAGGAATGCTCCTGGGATGTAGCCTCAAGGTAGGCATTGAACTTAACTTGTATGAAGTCACTTGTGAAGAAGCAGGAAGGGAGGTATAGGAAGGACTTTTGCCTTTCTAGAAGGTACAGGAAGGACTTTGGCCTTCTAGAAGGTACAGGAAGGACTTTTGCCTTTCTAGATAACTGTCTCTCCCTGAAAAAGACAGAAGGGAGATGGGGTTCTACTTTCTATGGCTTCTCAGGATGCATGGAAAAAAGGAAAATCATAATTAAATTTTCTAGTTTCAACACAATGGGAATCACTTCCTTTTTTTCTGTGAACTGGGCTCAGCACATTGATAATCGGAATATAGAGCCCACAATAGTCCAGAGTGAGGAAATGAGAGTGGAACCATGCCACGTTCATCAAAGAGGTTAGATTGTTAGATTTTACTCCAAAGGTTAGAATATTTCCAAAAGGAAACTACTCTGGAAACTATTTTTAACGACATTCAGGGCAGCTGGAGTATTAAGAGCTTTAAGACAATCAGTGCTCAGTGTGGTAATGATGCGGCCACTTCCTAACTCCTTTCTGAGTGCTGTGTACACCACGTTAATTGTATTATTGCTATTTATAGCAACTGAGGCTGTCTGAGTGTTTCTTTGGAGTGTTCCAAGCCTTTATAAAATCTCAGAGAACAGTGCAGTGTGCAGGAGGCGGTCGGTCCAGGCTGGTGGTTTGCGGTTATACTGCTCGGTTCTCAGACCCAGGTCACACAACCAAGAAGCGCTAGAGCTAGAAGGAGAACCCAGGTCAGACCCAAGCCTTTCTAAAATCGTGGAGAGCAGTCAGGAAGTGCTGCCCATCCAGCACCTGCAGTCGTCTATACTGAAGGGTGTCATGAGAAATGATGCAGGGACTGGATAGACAGCATTTCCTGACTATTCTTTAAATGCTGGGGCTGCCGCTGTTCTCGTCTGCTGAGAAGCAGGAGAGGGACCAGTGGTGCAAGGGAAATAGGAGACAAGTTGCATCTCCACTTCTGACTCGCCCTGTGACTTCTACAAAGTCCCGTCCTCCCCAGGCCTTAGTTTCCTCATTTAAAATCTTCCTGTTTTGGAGCAGCCAGTGTGCAGAGTACCTTCCAGCTTTCATGAGTGTGGCTTCTGAGCTGAAGTTGTAGGAGGTGAGACGGTAGAGTAGCATTGTGGTTGGGAGCATGGGCTCCGAGTCTTCCAGGTCTAGGTGTGAGTCCTGCCTCTGTTGATGGGTGTGTGCCAGGCTCGGCAGCCGGTCAGCTTTCCCAGTGGGCCCGTGGTTCTGTCCACGTGCACCTACTGCACCTGCTCTCCCCTGTGCCAAGTCCTGGTTGCCTTGCAACGGGTCAGCACAGCTGGCCGAGGCCAATTGGCACCCCCACCCTCTGCCAGCCTTGTGTTTCTGTCAACACGCCACCTGTTCGTTCATACATCATCCTTGTTTTTTGTTTTTTGTTTATTTTTTTATTTTATAAATTTATTTTTATTGGTTTTCAATTTGCCAACATACAGAATAACACCCAGTGCTCATCCCATTAAGTGCCCCCCTCAGTGCCCATCACCCAGTCACCCCCACCTCCTGCCCACCTCCCCTTCCACCACCCCTAGTTCGTTTCCCAGAGTTAGGAGTCTCTCATGTTCTGTCTCCCTTCCTGATATTTCCCACTCATTTTTTCTCCTTTCCCCTTTATTTCCTTTCACTATTTTTTATATTCCCCAAATGAATGAGACCATCTAATGTTTGTCCTTCTCCGATTGACTTATTTCACTGAGCATAATACCCTCCAGTTCCATCCATGTTGAAGCAAATGGTGGGTATTTGCCGTTTCTAATGGGTGAGTAATATTCCATTTTATACATAGACCACATCTTCTTTATCCATTCATCTTTTGATGGACACCGAGGCTCCTTCCACAGTTTGGCTATTGTGGACATCATGCATCATCTTTGGATGATTTCCAGCTACATGGACTGAGGCGGGTAGTTGGGATAGAGACCATTTGCCTGCAAACCTGAAACTTTTACTGTCTGCTTATTTATAGAAAATGTTGGCCAAGCCTTCCTCTAGAAAAATTACACTAATTCTGTGCCTTGGTTTCCTAGCTTCCCTTCATTGATAGAAGGGACAGGATTGTTGACCGACATCACGGAACCTCTAGTCCTCGGCTCCTTTCCCCTAGGCATTTATTCTATGAGAAAATGAACTGTTTTCAAAAGTCTCTTAAACTTCTTTGTTACTATTACCGCTTGCGAGTCAGTGCAGTCCCACTCTTCAACTGTTCATGAAACTTTGCACAAATTACTTCTCCAGGCCTTAGCTTTCTTATCTGTTTCACACATTTAATAATAACCAGGATTAAATTAGTGATAAATATGAAGCTTTTGCTCAGTTCTTTTCATAGAGTTAGTAAATAATAGGAAATATTATTTTTATTTTTGATGGGTCCATGAATAATTTTAAAGTACTTTGAGTCTCTCTATACAAGCACATATTTGCCAAATTGAATATCTTTTGCAAAAATCATGTTTTATTTAGAAATGTTTTGACAGCCAGAACCCATGTTTCTATTGCAAACAAAAATATTTTCAGTTTAAAAATACTTGTTTTGATCATCTTTGTGGGGAATGAATGTTTTTTATTTGAGCTGTTAAGCTACAAAATATATTTCCTAAATGTTCTTACAAATATATCTGTCCATTTCTTAGAATATTGCCTTGAAGAAGTACCCAGTGACAATTACACTCTTAGGAGAGGTTTACAGTTTATAACCCAGAGCAGATCTAACCTTTTGAACAAATAGGGGATGTCAGCTGGGATAGACAGCTTGGTGGCTGTCAATGAAGTGATCCACATTGCTCCTCGTGGCTCTCACATTATGTCCAGCACTAGTTGGATGAGCCTCCACGTGGTGATTGCCATGAATCTACTGTGAACTGACATGTTATACTCCTGTCTCAAGCACCAGACAATGTTGACTTTTTTTTTTTTGCTATAACAATAATTTTTTTTCCTTTGAGGGCCATGAGTAAATAGAATTTTCTTTGTGTTTGCCAAAATTGTAATAATTCACTTGAGGCTTATTGTTAATTTTCAGTGATAGTAGCAAGGGTTTATCCCTTTACAATTCTCATATTGCTTCTCTTTCACATTTTACATGTAGTAAATGAAAAAGTAAGCCCATTGGATAGCCTATTTCTTTTGCTGGCATTTAGGATAAAGAGAAACCCAATAAATCATGCATTGAGCATCCCTACCAATATTGAATTATGAGATCATGGTATAACTTTTACAGATAAATCACCAAGCCAGTGTCACACAGTCAATCTTGTTTGGAAAGTAGGAAAGCATTTCTTCTTTATAAGATTCCACATTAGTTTTAACCCCTATAACATTATACCAATATTTTTTCAACTTGATTATACTCTCTGCTGCAAGGTCAAGATAAACTTTACATTAATAAAAGCCATATGACTTTTGAGTTCCAAGAAAATTTAATTTAAAAGTAGTACTTTGCATTTATATAACACCTTTCATAATGTGTGTTCTCAAAACACTTTAGAAATAAAATACACTAATATGTTAGCCTGGATTTACAGCAATTCACTGGGCTAATGTTTCCTTACAAGACTGTGACCCACCAGAAATACTCAAATATAATGTGTTTGTCCTTGTCAGATAATTTTCTTCTTCAAGGAAAATCATTTGGAATAAAATTTCTTCAACTTAAGATAAAAAAAAAAAAATACTCGTCTCTCATTTTTTTTATTATTTAGCAGCAGGAAGCTCACCAATTTATTTCAGACAATTACAACAGTGTTTCATAGGTAGAATTACCTTTGAACATGAATAAATTCAAATGTATATGAAAACCAATTAGAAATTTCTGAATTTCAGACTTGTGAAGGAAAGAAATGGCTCAAATTTTTAAGTTTTATGGTTATCATAAAGCAGAGTAACAATGCCATAGAATAAGAATGGCTAATGTCTAATGATGTCAGGCTATTCCCTGAAGTGCGAGGTGAATCACAGACTGAAATTTGGACTAAAATGGGCAACTTCCCTGTTTTAGCTATAGAATCTACAAACAACAGTTCCATGGAACAACCGCATGTTGGAAATGGTTCAGAAAAAGCATACCCTCTTCTCAGGAACCTACATAAGGAGGCAGTGGTATTCACAATAAAAAGTAGAAGACAAATGTTCTCTGGTGGTATGATATTTTAGAAAGAAATAAAAAGATTATTATCTGACATGATCCATGGGAACCAATCTTATTGATTTTCCCACTGTGACCTTGCTTGTCCAGCAGCAACACAAGCGCGTATCCATTACTGTGAGATCTGGCTTCAGTTGTGCTTAGGACACCATCAAGTTAGAGGAGAAAAGCAATAGGTGCTCGTAGTATTTGTTCTTGGCTTAATTAAGCAAATCTTAAACTAATAGGATATTGTATATCAACTTTACTTCAATAAAGAAAGGGGACAAGAATGAAGAAGCTTTAGATATGCTTATGTAAGATACTTCCAAGATATTTAAATTGGAGAATCAAAGGCTAAAAATGCACAGATGCCTCCATTTGAATAAAAGAATACAAATAATATATGTGTACATCTGCTCTCTTGAAAGATACATAAGATGCTGCTAGCGGGGTTGCCCATGAGGGGAGTGTGGGGCTTGAGGACACCAATGGCAGGAAGGTGCTTTATTGCAACTTTTGGGAATGTTTTGGCTTCTGTATTGTTAGCACATAGTAACTATTGAAAAAAATGAGTAAATGATAATAGTGTGTGGGTGGGGTGGAGGTGAGTGCTCCAGACAGAGATAGTTTTTCAAGGACTTTGGCATTGAAGGGAAGCAGAGAATAAGGAGATACTGGAGAGTTCCCCACTCTTCCAGGCTGGAAGGATGCATGAGGGTGACAGAGATGGGAAAACATGACAGATGGGAAGAGGAAACGGGAAAGGAGGGGTGTAGCTTTAGCAAGAAGATTAACCTTGAGAAGGAGAGAGGGGCTGGATGAATAAGTGATTGTGTGGATGCTTTGGGGAAGAGAGGGTGAGGAGTAGGAGGTATGTAAGGAGATGGGTGGCACCCTCTGAGCACATTCTCCTAAAGTAGAACATATACAACAATTGTAGAGAATATGTTCATTTAATGATGGTTAAGTTTCATGAAAAGATAAGCAGCAACAACAGGGCCTGAGGCCTATGAAAGAATCCTAGGACTGCCCCTTTCATAGGTGTGCCTCCCTCTGTCTTCTCCCACTGGACCTTATCCACAGGCTTATTCCCTGGAGATTGGAACCCAGCTTTGCTCTCATGCCAAGCACTGGGCCAGGTCTGGGGACACAGCAATACGCAAATGACATATGATCCCTGCTCTTGAGTTGCTTATAGCAGAGTGGAAAAGACAATCATTAAGCAGCTAACCACAAAATAATGATGCCACTGCATTGTGATAAACACTGAGGGAAAAGTACAGGGGACCCTGAGATAATATAACGTCTAATCTATAGCATCTTGTAGGCTATGAAAAATCAGGTGGGAACATTGTACTTAACGGTGTCCGTAAAGAAACAGGGAGGCCAGGGGAAGAACAGGGCTTGGGAAGGATGGGAGAAATCAATAGCAATTGTGTGAGAAATACAATATGGAGGTGACAAAAGCAATGGTTGTTTGGGGCTGGAGAACATGAAGATGCCAAGACAGATGAGGCATGATGATAGAGGGTGTTGGATGCTGTTGGAGGGAATTGGATGTATTAGTAAGGATTCTCTAGAGAAACCACCAATAAGATACATAGAGATATTTAAGAGATTTATTAGGAGGGATTGGTTCCCACAGTTTTGGAGGGTGAGTAGTGCCACGATGTCCCATCTGCAAACTGGTGATCCAGGAAAGCAGATAGTATAAGTTCCTATTGTGGTTCTGAAGGCCAGAGAGCCAGGAGTATGGATGTCTGAGGGCATGAGAAGACAGGTGTCCTTGTTCAAGATAAAAGAGTGCATTCACCCTGACTCCAGCAGATTGGAAGATGCCCACCCACACTGGAGAAGGCAGATCTTCTTCATCCAGGCTACCGATTCAAGTGCTAATCTCTTCCAGAAACACCCTGACAGATATCCAGAAATGTTTGACAGCTGTCTGGGCATCTCTTAGCCCCATCAGGTTGACAGGTAAAATGAATCCATGCGTGTGAATTAACTAGATGGGGGAGTCCTTTCATGAGGTGCACATATATTAAATCACTATGACATATACTTTAAATACCTTACAGTTTCCTACGTCAATTATACCTCAGTAAAGCTGAAAAACATTTGAAAGAAGTAAATCTCAGTTTATCTACGTATTCATGTATACAACATGTTCAGGATATGTTATATGCCAGACAGCAGCTAGGCAGCAAGGATGCTTGAAGAGTTGACAGACAAGTTCCTTGTCTGTCAGATTCACCAGGACCTTGCTCCTTCATTCCCCTCCTCCTACCTTTCCTTCCTGTTTTTCCTCCTTTCTTTCATTTATTCATAATCAATATTTATTCACTTCCTAGAACGTGCCAGGCACTCAGAGTATAGCTATGAGCAAGATGCATATAATTCCTACTCTAATTTTATTTATGGTTGAGTGAGGGAGCCAAATAAGCAATTGTATAAATAAATTTTATTGTAATTTTAATTCCTATTCAGAGACTCCAAATAATTTCTGACTCCTTTTTCTTTTTCTTAAATTATTCTTTCTGGGACATCTAGATTGAGTGACCAACTCTTAGCTTACTTAGGGTTGTGAGCTCAAGGCCTTATAGACAATTTAGAAAATATAAGAATATATCAAGAAAACATAATCTAAGATCACCCCAAATAACTGCTGTTAACATTTTGTTATATTTTCTTCCCCTTTATTGTTTGTGTGTGCATGTGCATGCATCTGGGGCCATATTGTATATTGTTTTGCTATTTCCTTTAAATGATCACTAAGGGAACTTTCCAGAACGCTCAGTGAGATGCGGAGGAGCGGCGGCTGTCTGAGCTGCGCCCAGCAACGCGCTCCTTTCTGCTCCCCCCACACCGGCTTCGGCCCTCTCACCGGCTGTAGAAAATGGTGAAAGAAACCACTTACTATGATGTTTTGGGGGTCAAACCCAATGCCACCCAGGAGGAATTGAAAAAGGCTTACAGAAAACTGGCCTTGAAGTACCACCCTGATAAGAATCCAAATGAAGGAGAGAAGTTTAAACAGATTTCTCACGCTTATGAAGTGCTCTCTGATGCAAAGAAAAGGGAATTATATGACAAAGGAGGAGAACAGGCAATTAAAGAAGGTGGAGCTAGTGGTGGTTTTGTGTCCCCCATGAACCTCTTTGATATGTTTTTTGGAGGAGGAGGCAGGATGCAGAGAGAACGGAGAGGTAAAAGTGTTATACGTCAGCTCTCAGTAACCTTAGAAGATTTATATAATGGCACAACAAGAAAACTAGCTCTACAAAAGAATGTGATTTGCGATAAATGTGAAGGCCGAGGTGGTAAGAAAGGAGCAGTCAAATGTCCCAATTGCCGAGATACTGGAATGCAAATAAGAATTCATCAGATAGGACCTGGAATGGTTCAGCAAATTCAATCTGTGTGCATGGAGTGCCAGGGCCATGGGGAACGGATCAGTCCTAAGATAGATGTAAAAGCTGCAACGGAGGGAAGATAGTTCGAGAGAAGATTCTAGAAGTGCATATTGACAAAGGCATGAAAGATGGCCAGAAGATAACATTCCATGGTGAGGGAGACCAAGAACCAGGACTGGAACCAGGAGATATTATCATTGTTTTAGATCAGAAGGACCATGCTGTTTTTACTCAAGGAGGAGAAGATCTTTTCATATGTATGGATATACAGCTGGTTGAAGCCCTGTTGTGTGGCTTTCAAAAGCCAATATCTACTCTTGACAACCGAACCATCATCATCACCTCTCATCCAGGTCAGATTGTCAAGCATGGGGATATCAAGTGTGTGCTAAATGAAGGCATGCCAATTTATCGTAGACCATATGAGAAGGGTCGCCTAATCATCGAATTTAAGGTAAACTTCCCTGAGAACGGCTTTCTCTCTCCTGATAAACTTTCTTTGCTGGAAAAACTCCTACCTGAGAGGAAAGAAGTAGAAGAGACTGATGAAATGGACCAGGTAGAACTGGTGGACTTTGATCCCAATCAGGAGAGCCGGCGCCATTACAATGGGGAAGCATATGAGGATGATGAACATCATCCTAGGGGTGGTGGTCAGTGTCAGACCTCTTAATGGGGCCAGTGAATAACACTGCTGCTGGCATTTTATATGCAGTAGTGGATGAGTGAAGGACTATAATCATAGCTCACTACTTGCTTTTGTTTTTGTTTTTTTTTTTGTTTTTTGTTTTTTGTTTTAATTTTTATTTATGATAGTCACGCACAGAGAGAGAGAGAGTGAGAGAGGCAGAGACACAGGCAGAGGGAGAAGCAGGCTCCATACACCGGGAGCCCGACGTGGGATTCGATCCCGGGTCTCCAGGATTGCGCCCTGGGCCAAAGGCGGGCGCCCAACCGCTGTACCACCCAGGGATCCCTATTGTTTTTGTTTTAATATTCAACTATAGTAGTGTTTTAAAAGTTAAATGAGGAATAAACTCAAATATAAAAGCTCAAAAAATAAATAAATAAATGATCACTAAATAGTGAGAATTTTTCATACTATTAAATAGTCTTTAAAAACATATTTTAGGTTTGCTGAATGATTTTTTAGTTATGTACCATAAATTATTTAACTATTCTCTATTTGGTCACATTCCAGTTATATCCTGTTGATTTTTGTTGTGTATTTTGGTTTTTTGTTTTGTTTTGTTTTGTTTTGTTTTGTTTTGTTTTACCTGATGTGATGATGGAACTGATGTGATGATGAAAGTGTAAATTTTTGTCACATTTCTGATTATTAAATAATCTAGGATTGGAATTAGTGACTAAAAGGATGTAGATATTGTGGGCACTTTCAATTAGATGGAACCAGTGGGTGGCCAGTTGTGGCAATGGGATAGCAGCTGACTTCTAGCAGACTTTGCAAGGATGCATGGAAGGAGGACTGACAGGTAGTGAAATTTGAAATGACAGCTACAGACCTGGAGATCACTGATTATCATCGGCACTTATGCTAGTCCGGAAAGCATGTGCATAATTTGATGGGAATAGTTGCAAAGGGAAAAGTAGGAAATTGGGAAAGTGAATGGTTCAATAGATGCTTTTAAAACACTCTCAGGAAAATACTCAGATCCTGTTTGGATTGATGTCCCAGGAAACTTAAAAAATACAGATTTTTTAGACCCTCTCTCTTGAGATTCTGATTCTAGAGGTTGGGCTCAGGAATCTACATTTTTACAAGTGTCTTTGGTAATTCATACCATCAGGCAAGTTTGTGAAACAGTGCACTAGAACAGCCGGATTCTTCATAATAACATGCATCCTTGCTGCAAATCATTACTTTTATGAAATGAAAAGTTAATAGACATATGTACAAGCACACCCCTACAGTAATAGGCTTTTCAGTGCTCTACTGTCTCTTCATCATCTTATTAACCAAAATCTGAAACTGTTTTAGCATGCAAATACTTTGAGAAAGCAAGCACACGGTGACTCTTTGGGCACTGTACATGTTAGAGGCAGAGTCACTATAATATGCAACTTTCCTGTAGAACTCACACTTTCCTGGTTGCTAAAAATATTTATGGCATGTAATCTTAGAGTTGTTGAAAGACAGCTCTCTTCTAAGGCACAGAGAAGTGTGTTGGTTACTACACACTTGTGGGAAGACAGGAAATTGATTCTGTCTTTTAATAGGTTTTAATTATTCCTTTTCATGATTAGTAAAATTATACAAAACACATACTTACATAAATGCTGAAGAGTATGAGTCAGCAGAAAAAAACCTCCCATAACACTATTTTCTATAGGCAGTTACAAATATTTTGTCTTATGTTTACTTTCTTTTGTGTATGTTTTTATTATGGAGATCCTATTTGATAAACTATTTTGTAAATATTTTCAAAGTAAGATTATATCCTGAGTATTTTCATTTATCAAGAACTTCATAAAAAATAATTTTAACAGCTGAATAATAAGTTTGCTTGTACTTAGATGTGAGATGCCATACTTAGATGTGAGTACCTCACAAAATCAGAAATACAAAACATGGAGAAATGTATTGCCAATGCATTAAGTGTTTAAGCTAAATATATTTAGTTGAGCTTTATGTCATATATACATTTTCCCATTGCCTTTGTAAAATGTGTTTATTAATTCAAATAATATAAATGGCTGGATGTAAACAGAGAAGACAATATGAGCCAGTAGCCAGTGTGTGCAGTGACACTGAGGATAATTGGCGCTAACACTCAGAAGACACCACTGAAATTGCCTTTGCTTGGTTCTGTACTGACAGCCCAGTTACCAAAGCTAATGGACAGTGTCTGCTTTTTACATTATTTTGGCTTTTTCAGCATTTGGAACTGCTATGACTTTCAGCTTTCTGACACATCTCTTTTGCCTTCCTCAATATTATTTTTTTGTGTGTCTTCCTTGAACTCTTTCTCTTAATTACTATTTTGCTTTGTCATTAAAATGTTGGTGTTCCTGTGCATTCTTTATTTGACCCTCTTTTTTTTCCCATTCTGAGCAATCTCCCTGGGTTCTCATGTCTTTAGTGGCCTCCTAGAGATGATGTCCTCAACTTACATGTTATACTCTTCTCTCTGCCTTGGTACTCGCAGATAGAACCTGCAATTCATTGTGCTTGTTCAAATCCATGCTCCTCTCTGTGATCTTAACCAGCCTTCTTGCCTCAGACTCCTTGGGTCACACACACTCTACTTCTGCAGATTGTAGGACATGTGTTGCTGTGCCTGCCTCCTTTGGGGTGTGGAGTGCACTGGTAGTGAATGATTGATGGTTGATCAAAGGACTGACGAGGGGTGATGAAAATTCCTCCCTCACCAATTGCTAATTCTCATTTTCTGCCCCAGGATTTGGTGATGGTGCTCTGAAATATGTAGTCCAACTTTCTTTTTCTCCAGAGTATACTTTTCTTTCTTCCTTTGCAACACTGTCTGTTTTTAAGTTTATTTAGAAATTCTTTCTAGTCCTTTCTAGCTGCTAACATATTAAATAACATTAAGAAAATTAAAGAATTAAATAAATAACATTTGATTATTTTATAACTTATCTAATTATTATACTAGTTTATTACATTTAAATACTAAAATATAATTATAAAAATTGATCCACTAAAGGAGGAGCATCTCATTGTTTCTAACACCCTAGGGTGTCAACACCAGCAGACAGGAGACTTCTAATAGTTACAGTTGCAATCCCTAAAAGAAAACATAAGTAATGTGGCAAGTGTATATAGAACTGTGATGCTGAGGGAAGCTGTAGTTTAGAAGTCCTTTGAAGACCTTCAAAGGGGTATACCCATTGCAATGTGAAAGAAATCTTTTATTTTCTTGATTTGCTTCCTCTAGCTGTCTTTGACCAACTCTTATAATAAAGCGAGGTAGAATGAATGAAGGGAATGTCAACCATTCCTTGTTATGTTTTTTTTTTCTGTTACTTTTGGAAATAATGATTTTGTACAAGGTGGTTTTCAAATTATGTGACTGCTAATTATAAGAAAAGCCACGGTACTGAAATATGTATAGTGCTAATTACTCATCCCTTTCTTTCCTGCTGTAATTCACAGTGTATCTCTAGGATGTCAGTTGCTGATTTGGAACTTCTGCCTCTGCTTTTTCTCAGCAATTAGGTTTTGTCTTCAACTAATGGAATTGAGTGATACTTGGCTAATGATGTGGAGAACTTCTCCTCCACTTTGCTGCCTTAAACGTTGACATGAAACCTTAAAAAAGTCTCCTGGAGTGCCTGCATGGCTCAGTTAGTTAAGCATTCAACTCATGATTTTGGTTTAGGTCATGATCTCAGGCTTCTCAGATTGAGCCCCGTATCAGGCCCCAGTTCTTTCACCATCTCTGCCATTCTTTCATATCTTCTGCCCTAAGCTAAACTTTATATGAAGCACTTTTTTTTTTTACTTCTAAACTTGGTGTAGAGTTAATAATTTATTCATATTCATTTCTTCTTCCTGTTTCACTTCTGTGTAGGCTTTTCTGTTGTTATTGTTCCTCTGGCATTTCTATGTGCTAATGATCCTTGAATGTTATTTTGCTGATCATTAATCTGTGGAAGAGAAAGAAAAACTGTTAAGAGAATCTTCCCAATTCATGTCTCCGGAGAGGTGGAGTGGACACACTTGCTTCTATTCTTCCTTCAAAGGACAGCTGAAATCCATGAATGTTCTATATGAAAACCACAAGAAGACTCTGAATGGCGTGGAGAAGGAGGTGGACCGCCTGGGGACCTTGAGACTCAATGAGTGACACAGTGGTGGATTCCCTGAGATTAATGTTTTCCTCATATTTATTAGCTTGGGGGTCAGAGAAGCCAAAGTGAGCATATATAAATAAAAGCTTCCAAGAAACCCTACCCTTTCTAGCCAAAAGACCATAAAAAGAGAACAGCCTGTCAAGACAAAAAACTTTTAGACAATAGCCACCTCACTGCAGTAAACACCACAGAAAACTCTGTGGGAAAACCCACAGACCCCACAAGCAAAGACCCAGTGGGGAGCCTAGACTTCCAGTCTTACCAGGCTGTCATGAGGTTCTCCATCCCCCACCCTTGACTGTAGTGGTGAAAAAGAAGTTGAGTGTGTAGCCAAGACTTAGATCCCTCTGGGTAGTAATGAGTTCCCTCCCTGGTTCCAGAGGAGATCCCTCCCTGGTTCCAGAGGGGATCAGTCCAGGGGAGACTGGACTTCTCAGACCTGGTGCTACCAAGGTACCCTTCTCTCCTCACTGAGTAATGTCTACTTGACTTTCACTTCCACCATTGGTAATAAGGAACCCCTCCCCGACAATGTGATTGGAGGCAAGATCTGGAACAATGGCAGACCTCTCTCCACCTCCCCAGAGATGTATCAGTGGAAACCTAGTCTGGAGCCTGAGTCCCCACCCCCAACCCAGCACTAATGAGCCTTCTACCCACACCTGGTAGTAATGAGGGAAAGGGTTACCCTTCCTCCACCAAAGCAGTTCAAAAGAGACTGGCTAAGAGAAGATTTAGGTAACATCCAAAATTTCATAGCATGCTATTCAAAATGCCCATGTTTTGGGCAGCCCCGGTGGTGCAGCGGTTTAGCACTGCCTGCAGCCCAGGGCAGGATCTTGGAGACCCTGGATCGAGTCCCACGTCAGGCTCTCTGCATGGAGCCTGCTTCTCCCTCTGCCTATGTCTCTGCCTCTCTCTCTCTCTCTCTCTCTCTCTCTCTCTCTCTCTGTCTGTCTCTATGAATAAATAAATAAAAATCTTTTTAAAAAATGCCCATGTTTTAATTGAAAAATCATTCACCATAACAAAAACCAGGAATGTCTCAACTTGGATGACAAAAGATAATCAACAGACACCAACATGACACAGGTTTTAGAAATATCTGACCAGCATTTTAAAGCAACCATCATAAAAGTGTTTCAATGAGCAATTTCAAGCATGCTGGAAATAAAGAGGGAGAGGGGATATTGTCACTTGAAAGAAATGGAAAGTCTCAGCAAAGAAATAGATAAAGCAGTACAAAACAAACATTTTAGAACTTAAAAATACACAACTTAAAACACCTTTAAGTGGACATACTTAACAGCAGAAAGGAGAGGACAAAGAAAAGAATCCATGAATTTTAAGATAGAAGTAGAAATTAGTTAATTTGAACAACGTAGAAAATAAGACTGAATCAAAAATACAAAACTAGAGCCTCAGAGACTTCTGGGACTGTGGCAAAAAGAATCTAATGTTTGGGGGATCCCTGGATGGCTCAGCAGTTGAGCATCTGCCTTTGGCCCAGGGCATAGTCCTGGAGTCCTGGGATCAAGTCCCACATCAGGATCCCTGCATGGAGCCTGATTCTCTCTCTGCCGGTGTCTCTGCCTCTCTCTCTCTCTCTCTCTCTGTGTGTGTCTCTCATGAATAAATAAAATCTTTTAAAAAAATAATCTAATGTTTGTGTCATCTGAATCACAGAAGGAAAGAAGGAGGAGTGGGGATAAAAAAGTATTTAAATAAACAATGGTTGAAAAATGTCAAATTTGACTCAACATGCAAACCTACAATTTAAGAATCTGAGTGAATTACAAGTACCATAAATCTAAAAAAAAAAATGCACACCAAGAAACATAATAGTTAAACTTCTGAAACTAAAGACAAAGGTTTGAAAGCAGCCAAACAGAATAACACCTTACCTATAGGGGGAAAAAAAAATTCTAATGTCACCAGATTTCTTATTAGAAACTATGGAGAGCATAAGAAGGTAGCAGAACATTTTTCAAGTACTGGAAGAAAAGACCTGTCAACCACTAATTCTGTATCTGGTAAAACTATTGGGAATGAAGGAAAAATTAAACCACTTTTAGATGGATGAAAAATCAGAGTATTGTTATAATAATTACCCTTAAAGAATAGTTAAAGGAAGTACTCTAAAAAACAGAAATGGTAAAGGGAAAAAAAGGTGGAGGGAATCTTAGAATATCAGGAAGAAAAAACAGAACAAAATGGATGAATAAGATAGACTTTTTCCATATGAATGTTCTTTTTTCTTTTGAGTATAGTTGACACACAATGTTACATTATTTTCAGATGTATAGTATAGTAATTCAACAAGTTTATACAATTCAACATGTTTACCACAAGTGTAGCTACCATCTGTCCCCCTACATAACTATTACAATATCATTGGCTATATATTCCCCATGTTGTGCCTTATTCGTTCCATAACTGGAAGCCTTTCAACCATTTTTCCCACCCTCTACCCCTTCTCCTCTGGCAACCATCACTTTGTATTAACAGGGCTGATTCTGCCTTTTGTTTGTTCATTTTTTAAAGATTCCTCATGGTATTTGTCTTTCTCAGCTTCATTTATCTTCCTTAGCATATACCCTCCAGGTCCATCCATGTTATCTCAGTTGGCAAGATTTCATCCTTTTTTATGCCTGTGTAATATTCCACTGTGTGTGTATGTGTGTGCACACGCACATGCGCACGTGTGTGTAGCACCTTCCTTATCCATTTGTTTATCAATGGACACTTAAGGTTGCTTCCATATCTTGGCTATTGTAAATAATGCTGCAATAAACATATGAGTACATGTTTTTTTCCAAATTAGTGTTTTAAATCTTCTTTGGGTGAATACCCATAGTGGAATTATTAGATCATATGGTATTTCTATTTTTAATCTTTTGAAGAATCTCCATACTGATTTCCAGAGTGGCTGTATCAATTTGCATTCCCATCAACACCATATGAGTGTTCCTTTTTCTACACATCTTGGCCAGCACCTGTTGTTTCTTGTCTTTTTTATGTTAGCCATCTAACAGATAAAAGGTGATATCTCACCATGGTTTTAATTTGCATTTCCCTGATGATTAGTGATATTGAACATCTTTTTATGTGTCTGTGGCCATCTGTGTGTTTTCCTTGGATAAGTGTCTATTAGGTCCTCTGCCCATTTTTCAAAAGTATTTTTTGCTTTTTGATGTTGTGTAAGTCCTTAATATATATAGTTGGATTTAAACCCCAGAGTGGATTTATCATTTGCAAATATCCCATTTAGTAAATTGCCTTTTGCTTTGTTGCTGATTTCCTTTGCTGTACAAAAGCCGTTTATTTTTATTTAGTCCCAATAGTTTATTTTTGCTTTTGTTTTCCTTTCCTTAGAAGACGTATTTGGAAAAATGTTGCTATGGCTCATATCAGAGAAATTACTGTCTGCGTTCTCTTCTAGGATTTTTTTTATGGTTTCAGGTCTCACATATAGTTCTTTAATTGACTTTGAGTTTATTTTTGTGTAAAGTGTTGAAAAGTGGCACAGTTTCATTTTTATATGTAACTGTCCAGTTTTTCCATCCCCATTAATTGAAGAGACTGTCTTTCCCCCATTGTATATTCTTACCTCCTTTTCATAGATTAATTGACCATGTAGTCATGATTTTATTTCTGGGTACTCTGTTCTGTTCCATTGATTTATGTTTCTATTTTTGTGCTAGGACCATACTGTTTTGATTATTATAGCTTTGTAGTATATCTTGAAATCTGGAATTATGATACCTCCAGATTTTTTGTTCTTTCTCAAGATTGCTTTGGCTATTCAAGGTCTTTTGTGATTCCTTACAAACTTTAGTATTATTTGTTTTGGTTTTGTAAAAAAATGCTTTTGCTTTTGGTATTTTGATTGGGATTACAATTGAATCTGTTGATTGCTTTGGATAATATGAACATTTTAAGAGTATTAATTCTTCCACTACATGAACATGGAATATCTTTTCATTTGTTTGTGTCATTTTCTGTTTCTTTCATCATTGTTTTATAGTTTTCAAAGTACAGGTCTTTTACCTCATTGTTTAGAAGTTTATTCCTGGGTCTTTTATTCTTTTTGGTGCAATTGTAAATGCTATTTTCTTAATTACTCTTCTTTTTTTTTTTTAGTTTCTTTAAAATTCAAAATAGCCAACCTATAGTACATACTTTGTTTCCAGTAATTCATCAGCTGCATATAATACCCAGTGCTCATCACATCACCTGCCCTCCTTAATTAACGCCCATCACCCAGTTACCTCATCCCCCTTTCTGCCTTCCCTCCACTAACCCTCAGTTTGTTTCCTATAGTTAAGAGTCTTGTATGGTTTTTCTTCTTCTCTGATGACTTCCTATTAAGTTTTTCCTCTCTTTCTTATGACCCTCTGTGCTGCTTTCTATATTTTACATATGAGAGAAACCATATAAGTATCTTTCTCTGATTGACTTATTTTGCTCAGCATAGTACACTCCAGTTCCAACCATGTCACTGTAAAGTATTTATCCTTTCTGATGGCTGAGTAATATTCTATTGTATATATATATACCACATCTTTATTTCTCTTTCTGCTACTTTGTTATTAACATATAGAAATGCTCCTGATTTCTGGATATTAATTTTGTGTCCTGCTACTTTACTGGACTCCTTTTACTTTTAGTTTTTTTGTGGAGTTTTTGGGAGTTTCTATGTATAACATCATGTCATCTGCATCTAGTGACATTTTAACTTCTTCTTTACCAACATAGATGCATGCCCCTTTTTCCTTTTCTTGTGTAATTGCTCTGGCCACGACTTCCAGTACTGTGATGACTAAGAGTGGACTTCCTTGTCTTATTCCTGATCTTAGAGGAAAAGCTGTCAGGTTTGTCTTTTTGTTTTGTTTTGTTTTAACATATACCATGGGGTATATGTTAGCAGTGGGTTTTCCACATATGGCCTTTATTATGTTGAGATATGTTCTCTCTAACTCTACTTTGTTGAGAGTTTTTTTTCATGAGTAAATGTTGAATTTTGTCAAATACTTTTCTGCATTTATTGAGATAATTATATGATTTTTATCCTTCAATTTGTTGATGTGGTGTATCACATTGATTTACAAATATTGGACCATCCTTGCATCCCTAGAATAAATCCCACATGATGACGGTGAATGATCTTTTTAATGTTTTGTATGTAGTTTGCTAATACCTTGTTGAGGTTTTCTTCATCTGTGTTCATCAGAGATATTGGCCAGTAGGTTTCTATTTTGTGATGTTTTTGTCAAGTTTTGGTATCAAGGTAATTCTGGCCTCATAGAATATTATTTGGAAGCTTTCCTTCCTCTCACATTTTTTTTGAATGGTTTGAGGATAATTGCGAATTTTCTAAATTATGTTTGATGGTTGAAGCAAAAAGTACACACTGCAAAATGCATATAGGAAATGTAGAGGAAATATTCATGACGATCTTATACATGGGGTAGGATAAGGAATCTAAAGTGAGGTAAGCTTTTTGTATTTCACTCAAACTGGTAAAATGTTGGGATCCCTGGGTGGCGCAGCGGTTTGGCGCCTGCCTTTGGCCCGGGGCGCGATCCTGGAGCCCCGGGATCGAATCCCACGTCGGGCTCCCAGTGCATGGAGCCTGCTTCTCCCTCTGCCTGTGTCTCTGCCTCTCTCTCTCTCTCTCACTGTGTGCCTATCATAAATAAAAAAAAAAAAATTAAAAAAAAAAACTGGTAAAATGTTGACACTAGCACACCATGGTAAGTTATGTGAATAAAATGTAATACTTAGAACAACCACTAAAACACTATGCAAAGAAATACACTCAAAAACCCCAGATACATCAAAAATAGAATTCCAAAAATATTCAAGTAACATTCAAGGGGGCCAAAAAAGAAATCAGAGAAATTTTTTAAAGAAAACATAGAGAAAATAAGCAACAGACAAAAAAATAAATGATAGACCTAAACCCCCAAATATCCATAACTGCAGTAAGTATAAATGGTAAAGATATACCAGTGAAAAGACAGAGATTTGTGGGTAATTTAAAAAAAAATCATGACCCAACTATGTGCTGTCTACAATAAACTAAATTCAAAATAATTGTTTTAGGTACATTGAAAGTAAAAGTACTTTAAAAAGCCATGAATATATAAATCAAAAGAAATCAGGACTGGCTGGATTAATATTAGCTAAAATAGAGTTTAGAGCAAAGAAGGGGTATAATGAAACCAAAAAGAAACCTTAACGTATTTAAAATAATTGAAATCATAGAGTATGTTTTCTCACCACAACTGAATCAAATTAGACATTAATAACAGAAAGGTAGCAAGAAAATATCCAGACACTTGGAAACAACACATTTCAAAATATCCATGGGTCAAAGACCAAAATAAATACTTTAAAGGAAAATTAAAACACAACATATTATAACTGATGGGACACACCTAAAGCAGATGAAGAGGGAAACTTATGGTGCTAAACTCTTATATCAGAAAGGAATAAAAGTTTAGAATCCATCAAAGCTCCAACATTAAGAAGCTAGAAAAACAAGAGCAAAGTAAACCCAATACAAGCAGAAAGAAGGAAAAGAAGAAAGATGAACAAGGAGAAAGAGAAAATCAATGTAAAAAAAAAGCTAGGTAAAAAAATATCAAAATAGACAAACTTCTAATTAAACTGACACAGAAAAGAGAGAGGACACAACATATATCTGGGCTGAAACAAGTGATGGCATGTCAGATACTGCAGGTATCAAATGGAAAATAATGGAATACAATGGATAACCCTACATGCAAAGTCTGACAATTTAGATGAAGTAAGTCAATTCCCCAAAAAACACAAACTGCCACAACTCACTCAACATGAACTAGACAACTCGAGAATCCCTACAAATAGTAAGGAAATTCATTTCAAAATTTTAAACCTTCCTAAAAAGAAATCTCCAGGCCCAGATAGTTTCACTGAAGAATGATACCAAACTTAAAAATAAAAACAAAAACAAACCAACCCCCCCCCCCTGCAATTTTGCCCAATCTCTTCAGAGAATATAAGAGAGTGAAATGCTTCTTAATTAATTTTATGAATCAGCAGTATTATTTTGATACCCAAACCAGAAAAACCACACCCAAATGCACACATAGAACATGACAAGCCAATATTCCTCATAAGTACAAACAGGGAAGGCCTTAACAAATTGTTACCAAATAGAATTCAGCAATATATTTAAAAGAATTATACATAGTGATCACATGGGATTTATGCCAGTTATGCAAGGCTGGTTCAGTATTCAAAAATAAATCATTGCAATCAAGCATACTAACAGCCTAAAGCAGAAAAGTCATTTGATCAGATCAATTGATGTAGAAAAGTTGTTAGGCAAAATCCACACCCATTCCTAAAAAAAACTGTTGATAAATTAGAAATAGAGCTTTCTCAATTTGATGAGTAGTGTGTACAAAAACTATGGCTCACATCATATTCAGTGGTGCCACACTGAGTGTACTCCCCCCAGGTGTGGTTATAAGGCAAGGGTGTCAAAAAATAAAAAATAAGGCAAGGGTGTCCATTCCCCCCACACCCCTTCAACACAGCACTGGGATTTGTAGCCAGCTCCAAATGTGGCTGGGGAGGAACTAAAGGTACACAGATAGGAAAAGAAGAAAAATAATTTTGTATTTGCTGTTGACATGATGATCTACCTAGAAGATTTCAAGGAATCTATTTAAAAAAAAAAAAAACTAGAATAATCTCTACAAAAAAAAATTCCAAGGTCATAAGATACAAAATTAGTATACAAAAATCAACAACATTTTTATATAGTATGATAAACATATGAAAATTGAAATACAAATATATTTAGAGTTGCTTTAAAAAGGTATAATTTGGTATACAGCTAAGAAAATATGTTTAGGGCCTGATGTTGAAAACTCTAAAGTACTAATGAGAAAAATAATCTGAATATATGGGAAAATGTGCCATATTCATGGATGGACAGAAGTCAGTTTTTCCCCAAACTGATGTATATGTAGGTTTAATACAATTTCTATTAAAATTGTTGTAGATATAGAAAAGATGGTTATAAAATTTATGTGGGAAAGCAAAGGGGCTGAATCAATATTGAAAAGAAGGACAAAGTGGGAAAAATCAGTCTACTCAATTTGAATTCTTACTACATAGCTATTGTAAGAGAAACTCTGTGGTACTGGCATAGGGATAGACACACAGATCAATGGGACAGAACAGAGAGCCCAGAAATAGAGCCACACAAGTATAGCCAACCAATTTTTTACAAAGATATAAAGGAATTTAACAAAGGAAGAATAATGGTCTTTTCAGCAAGCATTGCTAGAATGATTGAACATCCCGAGGCAAAAAAGTAAACCTTGACCTAAACCCTATTCCTCATATAAAAATTAACTCAAAATATGTTGGATTTAAATGGTAAATGTAAAATGATTAAACTTTCAGAAGATAGAAGAGAAAATCTCTGGGGTCAGGATTTGGTGAAGAGTGCTTAGGCATGCCACCAAAGGCACAGTCCATAAGAGAAAAAAGCAATAAATTGGAATTCTTCAAATTTTAAAACTTTAGCTCTGCTAAAAAGCCTGTCAGGGAATGAAAAGACAAGCTACAGACTGCAATAAAATATTTTCCAGCCACATATTTGAGAAAGCACTCATGTCCAGGATACAGAGAGAACTCTCAAAACTGTGGTAAAAAACCCAATTCTGAAATGGGCAAAACACTGAGGAGACATTGCATGAAAGAGGACAGGTAGATGGCAAACAAGCACATGAAAACTAGTTAACACTCCTGGCAATCAGAGAAATACAAATTAAAACCACGATGAGATATCCCTATGTTGCTATTAGAACCGCTAAAATAAAAAGTACTGACAAATAGCAAATGCCTCCAAGGATCTGGAACACCTGGGTCGATCAGACATTGCTGGTGACAAGGTAAAATGTCTGGCCTCACTGGAAGATAGTCTGATAGTTTCTACAAACAGCAGAGCATACACTGATTGTAAGATAGCAATTCATCCCAGAGACATGAAAACCTACATCTGCACAAAATAGGCACCCACCTGTTCACAGAAGCCTTGTTCATAGTGGCCAAAAACTGGAAATAATCTGTATGTTCTTGAGTGGACAATGAGTAAACAAAGTGTGGGGTATCCATCCCATAAGAATGCTATTCTACATTATAAAGGAATGAACCATTACCTATCTGGCCCCCCTCTGGTGGATCTCTGTGGACTTATCCTGAATGGAAAGAGGCCTGTCTCAAAAGGTCACATACTGCTGTGTTTATAGAACATTCCTGAAATGACAAAATTATATACTTGAAGAACCGGTTAGTGGATATCAGGTGAGGGGAGAGGGTGGATGTGTCCTCTAAGGGCAAGCACAAGGGAGGTGTTTGTGGTGATGAGTACTTCTGCATCCTGACTGGATAGGTGAGGCTAGCTGCACATGTAATAAAGTGCCACCCCTTGTCCCCATGTCAGCCTCCTGGTTTTTCATTACACTGCACTTAAGATGTGTCTGAGGAGTCTCGATGAAAGGCACACAGATTTTCTCTGTACTCATTATCTAACTTCCTATGAATCTATAAGTATTTCAAAATAAAATGTTTTGTGTTTAAAAAGCAGTCTGCTTAGATATTGTTTTGGTCAGAGTTGTCCCCTTTCCCAAGCAGTTTGCTTTGGTCACTCCCTTGTTGTGTATAATTTTGTGTTTGTTGGGTTGCATCAACAAATGGTTCCTTGTTTTCTAAGTAAAATATTTATCTTGAAATTTGGCTTTTGCAAAACCTTTCTAGTCACTTTGTGGGAGGAACTAAACTTGTAAAATCAAAGGGGAGATCCTGGCTCACTAGAATGTACAAAGGTTAGAAATTCCAGGTTTTCTCTTCTTATGCTTGTCACCTAGGACCTCAAGGATGAGCTTCACTGCAAGCTCAGTGGAACAAAACATGTGCTGGATGCCCCGAGACTTGAATATTCTCCTCCTCTTTGTATTTTTTTATGTCAGTTAAGTTATTTTTTAATTATTTGATATATTATTTGACTGTAGATAAAGAGATTTTATTAAAACTCTAAACATTTCTTATTAAACTTTAGATACTGCTTATAACATATTTCCCATTTTCAATCCCTTCAGGACAGATAGAGAATTGACATTTGTCTTTTCTTTCAGTGATGGATTCTGTGATACTTACAGCCAGTGGTATGCTGTAATTAGCATACCACTCTGTCCCATGTTTGCATCTTGTTTTCCCACCTGGGTTTCTCATAAGAGGGGTCATGTGAAATACTTCCGTGTCCCTCAGGATGACCACCCTGATGTGAGATCATCACCCACTGGACACACAGGAATGTGTTTGTTCGCTGGTTATTTGGTTACCCGATGCCATCCCAGAAAGAAAATCCATTGCTCAAATAGAATTGTTTATTATTAAAATTCACATTTTAGGATTATTAAGGACAGAGCTCTGATTGGAGTTGTTTCTAGTTTTGATATGAGAACAGGCTGTTTTCAGTGCTTTGCAATAGTTGTCTAGTGTCTAGATTTTGTTATACACTTCCTGTGTCCTGTCACATGTTAGAAGAGTGGCCGCTGAGGCAAAGAGGTGGGAGTGCTTGCACATCCCACGTTAACTGTGGCTGTGCTAGTGCCTGACCAGAACGGATCCTGATCCATGGAGAAAGCAACAGGGAGATGGTTGGGTCAAAAGTCTCAGGAGCCAGCCTCCATCTGCATCTTAGAAAATGCCCTGGGAATGTGTGCACTGGCCTTTAATTGTTTGTTTTCAAATTGCATTATGCTGTTATCTAGCTTATTGAATGCTAACCATTAATATATACCTGGCTGATACCTTCATTACTGTGGCTTCATGTAGTAATATAGAGATTTTTCTCTAAAACATCAAGCATATTTGAAAACTCTTTTTTTACATTCATGTCATTTTCAAACTTTAAAAATTAAATTTTACTTCCAGAGAGCTCTCAGAAGGTGCTTTTGTGAGTTCATTAACTGTAATTTGATAGCAATTTTTATTATCATTCAGAAGGTAGAATAGCTTTGCGTCCAAAAGTTCGAATTATATAATTTAAGAAAGTTGATATACCATCTCTTTTATCACAGGAAATGAAATGATTTTACTTTTTTAGACATTACAAAGGTACTTCTAAACAGTCTTGCAACTTTTCTTTTCTTTTTTTCCTTTAAAATGGAAAAACTCTCAGGAGCACCTGGGTAACTCTGTTGGTTAGGCATCTGACTCTTGATTTCAGCTCAAATAATGATCTCAGAGTTGTGGGATCGAGCCCCATGTCAGGCTCCACACCCAGTGGGGCATCTGCTTCTCTTCCTAGCCTTTCACTCCTCCCCCCTGTCATTTGCTTGCTCTTTTTAAAATAAATAAATAAATCTTTAAATAAATAAATGAAATGAAAATACTCTCCATTAAATTAGGGATCCTTTACTCTCCATCAACTTTGCTGTTAAGGACCTATTTATTTGTCATTAAATGTTTATTTAGTTCTGGGCTTATACTTTAGGGATACATCAGAGAGTAGACAGATCAGGTCTCTGACCACATAAGGTCTACATGAGGGAGACAATAAACAAATGAATAAATGAGAATTACAGATGGCTAGAAACTGTATGAAGGAAATAGATTTGTGTAACATGGGTGGTGGGTAATTTGGTGGATGGTCAAGGAAGGCTGCTCCTCTCATAGGTGACATTTGCACAGATTTCAGAAGTTTAAGAATGAGCCAGCAAATACCTAGGGTCTGAGCATTTTACGCCATAGAGGTACTTGGCTAGCTCAGAGACCCCAGAGCAAAAGAGCTAAATTTACTAGAGAAGCAGGAGGAAATAAATGGATGAGAGTGTGCTAAGTCAGGGGAAGAGTCCCTCCCAGCAGTAGGGTTGGAGAGGGGCAGAGACTAGACCCCTTGGGACTCTTTGGGTCATTTGTATCATTTGGAATTTTATTCTGAGCACAACGTTTATTCTGAGCATCCATTCAGTGGGGTAGGACCTGTTCCTATCTGTGACCTTGGCTGCCATGGGAAGCAGAGGCCTGGGAGGAGTCTGGCATGGTTGACTCTCCAGGAGAGTTCTCTCTGGTGGCTGTCTTATGTGGGCAGGTTATCTACTCTCTCTAAAGCTCAGTTTCCTCATTTGTAATTAAGATTAACGACAGTATCTACATGAAAGTTATTGGGAGGGTTCTGTGAGAAAATGTCTGTGAAAGGCTTATGTTGGGAACAAAGCAAGTGCTCAGTAATGTCATAACCATATTTGTCATCCATTGTTATAAAGATGAATAAGATTTCACTGGCTTCATGACTTACACAGCAGTGGGCATGTAAATAGACACGTAGCATGCAGTAATTCTATTGTTAGAAATACACACTAGATATACCTGGACACAATGGAAATTTGTTTTGGGGGAAAGGGTCAGAAAAGGTTACATGAAGAGTTGAGTCTACATGTGGCTGGATATCCACCGAGTGGCTCAGTGAGGGCCCAGGTACCTCCCAGCATCTCCCCCACATAACCTTTAGTCATAGCACTCCATCCCCTCCTGTAGGTTAGAGCATTTCCTAAAGCTTCTGTGAAGGTGCAGACCCACACACTCAGTACCCAGAATACCAATTGTCTTATTAGTCCCAAACCTGTCTTTCAGGGAGAGATAGAACCAAGGAGACATCCATGTGGCCAGGGGAGGACAGACTGTCACCCGGGCCATGGCTGGAGCCTGCCTGCAGGAGAAGGGGCCATGGGAGGCAGTAGAGAGCTCCAGGAACCCCTCCACAAGCTGGAAAGTTCCACCACTCCCCTGAGACAAACACTTGCTTCAAAGTGGCCTGTATCTGGCCACAAACTGATGGTGAAGACACTGTCTTCCTCTGTTAGGATAGAAAGATAATGATGTTTAATTCAAAGTCCTTTGGTAACTGAGACTCTCAGTAAAGTACGGTTGTGGCTGTTTTTCTGTCCATGCCTGGAAAAATCCTCAGGGGAGAAAAAAGGTTCCCAAAGAATTTAAAGAAAGAAAGGGTTTGGGGAGGGAAGGCGCAGATGACCACACACGTTCTCTGCTTCCCCTCAGGAGTTGGTTGCTTTCGTGATCTTAGAGATCCCTTCCTTCTTTCTCCCCAACACAGCCTCTTACCATTGAATGAGGCTTGGTCTAGGTGTTAGTATTTATAACAGAAAGTACAAAAACTTACCTTTTTAAACCTATGTCAACTCGATTAGAGTAAGATCCATTCAGTCATCAGGTATCTCTCCACAGCTTTCTGTCATAGTGTTTGATCGTTAAGTCACAGAATGTGAACTAGAGCTTTCATCTGGAGAATACCCTAGACTTGAAAGCAAAACCACTCCTCAATTTAATATTTAACTAATTATTGTGTAATATTGCTTATAAGATGATATAGTCACAACCTGTCACTTGTTAATGAGTCCTATACCTTGTAATCACTGCCTTTAAGAACATAAATGAAAACCAGACATCAGCAAAGCAGGTTTTATACAACCAAGAGAGACGTCACAGTAATTCATGGCTTGATTTAAAAGGGAGAGCTCCTCAGACCCTAATTCAAAGGCTGTTTCATCTCTGTCCACAAACACATTTGAAATATCAGATCAGAAACAGTGAGAGTCTAGGGTACAGACAGCAGCAAGGAGTGAGGCAGCAACCCCGCGGCAGCAGAGGGGATGGAAGAATGTGGAATGCGGAGCCGGGGATCACAGAACGGCTGGCGTTTGAAGCCACATCATGAAGGTGTGAATAACCCTACAGATATGGTACAGCAGAAGCAGCTCTGGACTTTAGATCCAAAGGGCTTTAAAAACTCCCGAACTACAGAAAGCCCAGGATCAGGAGGTAGAGACCTTGCTTTGCTCCCTTTGTGACCAGACCATTGCTTTAAATCTCCCAGCCTCAGTTTCCTTATAAAATATGAAGGGTAGTAATTAGTGTTGTTTATTTATTTGTTTATTAAGATTTTATTTATTCATGAGAGACACATAGAAAGAGGCAGAGACATAGAGGGAGAAGCAGGCTCCCTGCAGGGAGCCCAATGTGGGACTGGATCCCAGGACCTCAGGATCACAACCTGAGCCAAAGATCAACCTCAGTGGCTCAACCACTGAGCCACCCAAGCATCCCTAATGAGTGTTATTTAAATTATGTGAAAAAATATTTAGGAAAAGTGCTCTGTCTATAAAAACACAAAGTGAATGTTAGCTTTCTGAACCTCTTTTCCTGCCTTTTGATGGGCTATTTAATTATCGGCTAGTCATTCACTTTCCCTGAGACTTCGTTCTTCCCAAATTGAGAATGATAACTATTCTATTTGCCTATTTCATACTAGTAAGATGATGCTCTTAAAATGCTATGTGTTCTGTACATATCATGTAAGTAGTTGGTGTCATTATCACTACATTACAGAACAATCTACAAATTGTGAAAATGGTCCAGAGACATCAAAAAAAGGTTAAATGTCATCAGTACACTTAATTTAAGAAAGAAGAGAACTGCTGTACAATTAATTTCCAAAACTTTCTCTAAATAGTCATTCTAAAACAAGTTTCTATGCTTGAAGCATTGAGCATTAAATGTCTGAGAAATTTGCTCTTGTAAGTTATCTTATTTCCCAATTGTGCCAGAATGAATTGTTTTGTATATAAGGGTCAAACAGGGGAGGTTCTAATTAAGTGCAAATTACAATGAAATTAATGAATGACACCATTTTTTAGACTTTAAAATGGGCTCTGTGAGAATGCAGTGTGGGCTCAGATTTTTTTTTAATTTTTATTTATTTATGATAGAGAGAGAGAGAGAGAGAGAGAGAGAGAGAGGCAGAGACATAGGCAGAGGGAGAAGCAGCTCCCTGCCGAGAGCCTGATGTGGAACTTGATCCGGGACCTCAGGATCACGCCCTGGGCTGAAGGCAGGCGCTCAACCGCTGAGCCACCCAGGGTTCCCTGTGGGCTCAGATTGATTATAATTCTGATCTTTTAGGTTGTGAATCAATATTATATAGCATTAAAACGCAAATAAAAAATAAGTGAAGAATCAAGTAGGAAGAACGCTCATCTCTCAGTTGGTTCAACCTCTCAGATGATGACTTAAAATCTGTTAAATGCTAAGACTGTAGTTGTCTTTATTCACTATATTCCAAAATAATTGCACATGTAATTAGTATTAGTTAATGACAGATATTAAACTACACTACTCACAAGTATACTAGAATGTCATAAATTGTCCAAATATAATTGCAGACTTAAGGTTTTATTTCACTTTTTGCAAACTGCAGACTATAAATGAATGAACGTTATATTACCAGAGTTTTTATTAAATTAAAAACTGTTTGATTCAGCATTTTCTGATCCATCCCCAGTGGAAGAAGGTGGACCAGGTGGGCTTCCCTCCTCAGGTATTACTAGCCAAGACTGTGACTGAGAAGCTTACTAGCACTTGATGGCCTAAAGAAGCTTTCTCAGTTCAGGACCAGGTATCCCTCACCTTGGAACCAGTGACACAGAGTAGCCTAGGGAAACACCTTCTGTCCCCACAGATAGCCATAGCAAGGATAGAGTAGGAGCCTGTGCAGACCCCATAGAACGGAGGAGACCTGAATAGCTCTGCAAAATAAATTATCATTAGAGCTACAGACACAAAAGTCGGCTAGACCTTATACATAAAGCCTAGCTTTGCCTGCTAGAATAAAGTATTTAAATAGGATCAGGAGTTTCAATATAATATCCAGAATGTCCAGGATACAATTGAAAATCATACCATACCAAGAACCAGGATGAGAAATCAGTCAACTATAGCCAACACTGCAATGAATCAGATGTTGAAATTGCCTGGTACGCATTTTAAAGCAGCCCTCATAAAAGTGCTTCAGTAACATTTATTAATTCTTTTTAAACAACTGAAGAAATAGAAAAATCTCAGCTAAGAAGGAATAAAAAAAATAATCACATAGAAATTAGTGAATTGAGATATCCAATAATCAAAATTAATAGATGGGTGGATGAGCTCAGTAGAAGAATGGAGATGACAAGGATAGAATATAGAATATAGTGAATATGGGGACAGATCAACAAAATTTACTCAGTCTGAACAACAAAGGAAAAATAGACCTACAAAAGAGGTCCTCCACAATCTGTGATCTAACATTCAGGTAGTTGGGATGCCAGCAGGAAAGGACCAGGAGAGTGGGACTAGAAAAGCCTTCTGGGAAATAATGGCTAAAACCTTCCCAGACTGGAATATCCCCACCAGTCTGTAGATTCAGGAAGTGGAGTGGATGGCAAAGAAGATAAAAATCAAATAAATCAATTCAAAGATGTATCATTACTTATAAAAGGTAAAGCAAAATTAAAGCTCTTCAGGCTGACAAAAGGAGCTTCCAGTTTTGGTAATTCTGTATCTACATCTGGCAAAGATATCCTTCAGGAATGAAGAGGGCAACTCAGAGAGCCTGTCATTACAACACCTGTCCTTGAAGCATGGCCTACCAAGGCCCTCCAAACACAAAGGAAAGAGCAGAGAAGGAGGTTTGAGGCTGCACGAAGGAAAGAACAAAGAGATAGGTTGGATGAAAGTAAACAGTACAGATTCCTTCTCCTATGAGTTTCTAACGTTATATTTGGAATCTGAAGAAAAAATTATAATACCATCTGAAGTGCTAAGTGGGGATCCCTGGGTGGCGCAGCAGTTTGGCGCCTGCCTTTGGCCCAGGGCACGATCCTGGAGACCCGGGATCGAATCCCATGTCGGGCTCCTGGTGCATGGAGCCTGCTTCTCCCTCTGCCTGTGTCTCTGCCTCTGTGTGTGTGTGTGTGTGTGTATGACTATCATAAATTAAAAAATAAAATAAAATAAATAAATAAATAAATAATAAAATAAAAAATGAAGTGCTAAGTGTATGGAGAGGGGTACTTAAGACATTTATATTTAAGCAATGAGGAAGGGAACAGACTCTCCATACTTCATCTGAATAGTGGGGTGTTGATACAAGTTATTTATGTCTACTGTAATAATTAGAGAAACCACTAAGAAAACTAAACAAAATGGTATACTAAAAACCATTATAAATAAAGATGGAATCCTAGAAATCATTCAATAAACCTATAGTAAGGCAATAGAAGTGAAAGAAAAAACAAGAGAGTGAATAAACAATCTAAATGCACCAATTAAGTGATAGAGATTGGCAGAGAGGATTTCAGAACTGCATAACTACAAAAGCCACTTCAAACATAATGACATCTATATAGGTTGAGAGTAGCAAGTGGAAAGTTATATCATGCAAGCACCAATTTAAAAAAAAGCAGGACTAAGTTTGTTACTATCTGATGAGGTAGACTTTAGATCAAAGACAATTACAAAGGGAAGAACCATCCATTACTTAAGGATGAAAGTATGACTCCCACCACAGAGGCATAGGCATCCTCCCTGTGTGTGCTCCAAACATCAGAACTTCAAAGTGTGGGAAACAGAAGCTGACCTGAGACAAAGGCACAGCCACATTCTATTTGGGGACTCTCACCAATTGACAGAAACAGTTGATGGTAAAGATCTGGAAGGACTGAACCATCAACCAACCAACAGGATCTAACTGACATTTTTAGAACAACTCTACCCAATACATATTCTTTTAAAGAATGGCACATTTTCCAAAATAGACCTATCTTAGCTCATAACACCAAACCTCAGTTCAAATCTTAAAAAATTGGAATCATACGAAGTATGTTCTATGAACATAATGGAACCAAACTAGAATTAGATAACAGAAAGATAGGGGAATCTCTAAGCATGTGGATATTAAACAACATACTTTTACATAATTCATAGATTAGAGACACGATCTTAAAGGAAATAAGAGAAATACATACAACTGAATGAAAATGACGTCAAAAAGACCAAAATGGTGGGATGCATCTAAAGATGTGCTAAGAGGAAAATTTATAGCATTATGTTTATATTAGATAAGAAGAGGGGTACCTGTGTGGCTCAGTCGGTTGAACGTCTGACTCTTGGTCCTGGAGGCTCAGGTCATGACCACAAGGTGACCTCGCATCAGGCTCTGTGCTCAGTGTGGAGTCTACTTGAGATTCTCTCTCTCCCTCTTCCTCTGCCCTTCCCCCTACTTGCATGCTGTCTCTATGCCCCCGGCCAAGATAAATAAGTAAATATTTAAAAAATAAAAAAAGAAATGAGGAAAGCTCCCAAATCAATAATTTAAGGACTCACTTTAAGGACCCGAAAAAGAAAAAAGAAGACATAAATAACTAATATTAGGAATGAATAGGAGATATTACTACAGTTCCTACAACTATTAAAAAGATAATACTACAGGGGGATCCCTGGATGGCTCAGCAGTTTAGTGCCACCTTCGACCCAGGGTGTGATCCTGGAGTCCCAGGATGGAGTCACACATCGGGCTCCCTGCATGGAGCCTGCTTCTCCCTCTGCCTGTGTCTCTGCCTCTGTGTGTGTGTGTGTGTGTGTGTGTGTGTGTGTGTGTGTGTGTCTCAGAGTGAGAAGCAGGCTCCATGCAGGGAGCCCGACATGGGACTCAATCCTGGGTCTCTAGGATCATGCCCTGAGCCAAAGGCGGCACTAAACTGCTGAGCTACCCAGGCTGCCCTAAATAAAATCTTAAAAAAAAAAAAAAAAAAAAAAGATAATACTACAGGCATGATTAGATTAATCGGACCCAATTCTCAAAAACTACAAAGTACCCAAACTTAACCTACATGAGATAATCTGAATAGCAGCACAGTCATTAAAGAAATTTAATTTGTAATTAACCTCCTTCTCCCTAGAGTCCTAGCCCAGATCTTGTCATTGGAGACCTTTACCAAACATTTAAAGAATGAAAACCAGGGACACCTGCATGACTCAGTGGTGGAGCGTCTGCCTTCTGCTCAGCATGATCCCAGGGTCCGAGGATCGAGTCCCACATTGGATTCCCTTTGAGGAGCCTGCTTCCCTCTCTGCCTGCTCTGCCTGTGTCTCTGTCTCTCTGTCTCTCTCTCTCTCTCTGTCTCTCTCTCTCTCTCTGTGTCTCTCATGAATAAATGAATAAAATCTTAAAAAAAAATGAAAACCAATTTTACCCAGTCTCATCCAATAAATACAAAAGTAGGTAACACTTCCCAATTCATTTTATGAGGCCAATAAAAAGGCACAAAAACAGAAACTAGCAACAGATGTGTCTAATGGATATAAATGCAAAAATCCGTAACACAACATTGGCAAATTGAATCCAGCAAAATATAAAAAGAACTTTAGATCACAACCAAGTGGATTTTATTCCAGGTATGCAGGGCTGGTTCAATATTGAAAATTGATCTATGTAATCGATCATATCAGCCGACTAATGGAGAAATCTTATGAGTGTATCCATTGGCACAGAGAAAGCATTTGAAAAAATCCAGCACTCTTTCATGATAAAAATTCTCAGCAACCTGGTTAGGGGGAGTAACTTCTAGTACATTTCTTTGCAACGTTTTATGAAACTCTGTAATTATTTCACATTTGGAGGTTTTTTTTATTATTATTACAAATGGTATTTGGATGTGTAAAAATCAAATGATATGGTTTCAAAGTATAAGCTTCTAAATTTTGGAGATGGTCTTGCAGGGATTTGTTCACACCTCTGTTGGTGTCCCCTTATGATGCAAACTACCTGTGTTGCCAGTTCTGCTGGAACCAGACGTCTGCTATAGTGGAATCTGGAATTTCTAGAGGAAGATGGGACAGGGCTGGAGAATGCACTGTATTCTCCCCCAGGGAAGGGGAAGAAGAGGGAGGAGGAGGTAAGCCCCATAAGAAAAGAGAATCCAGAGAATCCAGAGCTGGAAGCTCGTGGAAATGTACTCCGCACCATTTTACTAGGATTAGGAACAACTTCATGGACTGTCTGCCATCCTTTCAACTCTCCCTCGTATGTTAGTCGTCTGCTGATTTTCTCCTAATTATTTGTAGTAAATCTTACTAAGAGGATTTACATGAAAAGAAGGCTCTGGCTTGGTAGGGTTGATGGAAGAAGGGGAGGTCTGGAGGCCACATCCTATGTTGAAGCCACCATTAGAGACAGGAACCCCAGGATGCCTGAGTGGCTCAGCGGTTGGGTACCTGCCTTTGGCTTGGGCCATGATCCCAGGTTCCGGGATCAAGTCCCACATCGGGCTCCCTGCAGGGAGCCTGCTTCTCCCTCTGCCTGTGTCTCTGCCTCTCTTTCTCAGTCTGTGTCTCTCATGAATAAATAAATCTTAAAAAAAAAAAAAAAAAAAGACAGGAACCCCAGAACAGAGAGAATGGCTGAGCTGAAGAAATAGTCAAAGCAATTTCTATCTCCTAGCACTGCAGCCATGAAAATGTGGCTTTCCCAGGAAATCTGCACAGGGTATAGCAGTATATGCAAAGCTTTTAATCTGCAAAAGCCACCTGGCTCTCCCACTTGCCAAAGGGAATACCACTGGGGGCAAGCACGCTGGAGCGCCTTGCCCTGTATGTTGCCTCCTTCCTATGTCTGTGTGCTTTCAGAATTGGGAGCTCTTTACAGAGGCACTGTGTATGCTCCATAGCACACCACCCAATGCTGGCTATGCAGGGGTGCTTAATTAAGAGCCATAATGTATTTAACAGCACCTCTCCACCCCACAGTGCCCAGGCATGTGTGCTGGGAAAGCAAGTGTCCCCTACCCCTGGTTCAGGGTCTTTGGAGACAGGGACTATCACATATCCCCCAGCCCATCCTTTGGGTCATGCCAGCATTGGAGCAGATGGGCTTCTGGCTTCCAGGGTAACACACTCATTCCCCTTCTGGCCTTTTCTCTTCCACTCTCAGGAAATATATATTTCCCCAAGGCAGAGAGGAGAAGCAGCCTGAGTACTTAGTATTTATAAACTCCTTTCACCTTGAAATTGCTTTACAAATTTTTAAACTTCACATTACTCTTTGGGAGAAGAAAGAGGTAACATATAATATTCAATTTCACACTTGGGAAACAGAAACAGTAAGGTTAAGTAACTTTTGCAAGGCCAGATAGCGTATCCGTTAGAAAGAAATTTGTGACTATATAATTCTGTTCTCAGGCTTTTTTCAAATGTGTTCTAAAATAAAAAACTTCTGAACTCAAAGTTTACCTTTGTCTCTATTGAGTAATAAATTAAGAGTTCAAAATTAGAAGGTAAATAATGTGCTGAGTTATCAACATAAATTTGTATGATCACTGTAGAAATCATAGGGTACTTTTCTGAAATACTAGACAAAATCTTTATGTCTTAAATATGAGCTCTTGAAAAATATGGTATTTGTTGCTTAAAATAAACTTGCGAGGGCTGCTCCAATGTCTTGCTGATTTAACAAGTGCAGAAGTTGAAAAAGAATACTTCAGTTTTCTTTATTCACACAGTAATAACAAAATGAGAGAAATCAGTGAGAGAATTAGATCTGTTTTGTTGACCTAATGATAATATAACTTTTCATTATAAAACCTGAATTTCTAACTGTACTCTATTATTGAAGGTTGAGTATTGTAAGGAGACAGTTCACACTTTTAGAAAGTAAAGCCCAGCATATTAAGTAGCCATTCTATTGCACTGTCAGCTTATTATATCTGAGCAGAATTTATTTGTTGTGTGCCCAGAGGTGAGGTCAAGAGAAAACTTTTTATGTGATTGCGTTCACATCTTCTGAAGTGAGGTTCCTTACAATGTGCTCTGTCACGCTATGGTGACAAGGAGACTCAGACACAGTGAAATAGTTCTGTAGAAAAGCTCAGAAGAGCTGCTCCTGGTCCTCAGATTGCTGGCTTCCATGAGGCGATTCAGAGACATAGGCTCACTCTACTCTGCCATTCCGTCCACTGCTTTGGAAGGGAGGATGAGCTTGGAGGAGTGCCTCTCTAGTGAATCCTGGCCTGGAAGTGACACACACCATCCCTGCCAGCATTCCACTAAAGGGAACTTGTCATGTGGCCACACCTACCTGAGAAAGGGCCTGGACATACGGTTTCTGGCCAGGGAGTGGCTTCCCCAGGTGGAAACAAACAAAAAAAGGATTTTGGTGGACAGCCACCCCAGCTGCCGTGGAAGCTTATTTCAGCTGCATTTGCTTATACTTTCCTCCTTAGCTGTATTCTTTCCCCCAAAATATGGGCCTACAAAAGTACTTTAAGGAGAAAAATAGTTCTAGAAAGTAGTTCTAGAAATTAGTTCTAGAAGAATAGTTCTAGAAGTCACTTTCAGTTGGTAGAGGAATTGGTTTTTCTGATTAGAGTTTAGTCAAGAAAAAATTTGCTGGGGCATTTGGAAATTCCACAAAAATGTACCAGAGAGATAGAACAACGCAGGGTTAAGGACAGGAGTCTTTGGGTGCCACTCCTGGGAGTTTCACAAGCCGAGATCCTGGCCGCAACAAAAGATTTTGACAAATTTAACATTTAAAAAAAGTTTTCCAATTAAAATGACACAAGATTCTGTAATTAAGGAATCTATAATTAAGGAACCCCTTAAGTGATCACTAATATCATCAATAACATTACTGTGATTTCAAAACTTCAGTCTATCCCTTGTCTTCCACTCTCTAACATAAATAACCAGTAGAGACACAAGCCCCAGGAAGAGAGGGCAGCCGTACTGAGGAGGTAACAAAGCCCTCTGCTCCCAGCAATTCAACCCAAAGCCATCCAACTTGGCAGTTGCCCAAACCAAGACCATTGGAAGAAAAAAAAAACTGCCAATGCCAGCCTGAGAGTGTATGGTCGGTAGTCTTACCCCCTGTAAGTCTGGCCATGAATGACATCTGATTTGAAACCACAATTTACTACTGTAATAAAGTTTCTAAAATTACTGCAGAAGGAATTCAATTGTATTGAACAGTCAATTGATTCTGGGCTGAAACATGCTTACATCACAAAATAATGACTGGTTTGAGAAAAATAAGGTTGTATTCAGGCGCCAATATCTCAGAGCAAGAGGGATACTATTAAAATTCTTTAGGGGGAAATAAATTGCTGATCTTCTAAGTATGCTTGAAGCCATATCACCTTCTACCAGCCCAGCATCCTGTGAGACAAGGTAGGAATTCTCACCCCAGCATCCTGTGAGACAAGGTAGGAATTCTCACGTCAGAGGGAAAGAGTCTCAGAATCTGAGAAGTAATTGGCCAAGAACATATTAGCCTAATACCAGCACCCAGTTTGTAAGGATCTTCATGCTACTTCAAGCAAAAAGTGATAGCCACTGTATTGACAGAGACTTTGTTTTTTAAGGATTGGATTTAGAGGGAGGCTTACTAAAATCTATTAATTCTGATCAGTTAATGAAGAACAAAGTTAAGAGTTTTGGATATTAAGATAGATGGTAGATACAAACAAAAAAATTGGAAATAGCAACTCAGCTCTAGGCATTTTTTACTTACAGGATAGTAGTGTTTTGGTTCTGATTTTTTTGGAATAACTTTATGGCAAGTTCTGAGGCCCAATGTTACTTCTTTGCATGTTTTCATTTAAAGGAGTAAGTGAATTTTTCATTTTGTATTTTGTTAGTAAATTTTCTGGAATATTTGTTTTTATTTGGTTTAATCTATTGCATTGCACTTGTTTCTGATTTTATTCTTTGCTACTGAACCATTGCTAGGATTACAAATGAAGTTTTAAAAGATTTACACATTTAACACCTCAAAAACTTTAAAATGTAGATAGTGAGGCATATCATACTCTGGGTTCTCTGACAGCATCAGGAGCTAAGGGAAGTCACAGCTCACCACAGAGCCAGAAGACCTCCTGGTTCCACGTTTCTAGTAAAGTGTCTACCACCGGGCCCAGATCTTCCCTTCACCTAACACCTCATCACTAACCACCCTTCCCTGGGTAGTCCAGAGGGGTGTAAATCACAACAAAAGGTTTTTGTTCACTCATTTTGCTAGATATATTGGAAAGAAATGCCATTCATTACACACTAATCAAACTGTAATTGCCTGTCTCTGTGATAAATAGATCATGAGTAAGGGCTCTGAAGTGACACTCCCGGGAACATGTTTTTCAGTCTTTACAGCCGTGACATGCTTGTGACAAGAAAGCTGGCTTGCTGTTAGACATCAGTGTTTCCCTCTATTGAAGGGAATTGATTCTTAAAATTTTCACTTGTATGGTAAATAGGCATTGGAAAAAGTATCCCTCACTGGTTGTTTACATGGCAGATAGAGGAGCAAGTTACTCTTAGTTTAAAAGGCAACCTTGTTGCCATATTGATTTAATCAGTGTTTGTGTCTACTGATCTAATGTGTAATCAGAATCCCTAAACAGGAAATGGTTTCATTCCATTGCTCTGTATTCTGGAAGAAAAGTGTGATGTTGGATTTACAATTAAAATTTACCACCATCGTGTCCACCACCAGGCGCCAAAGCCAAATGTGTTATTTCTGTCCTCTCCTGAGGCTGGTTCTGCCCTACCCAAAATCCATACTTTATTCAGAATTTCTTAGTTTTTACATAATGTCCCTTTTCCGTCCCGGGATCACCTCCAGCACCCCATGGTTACACTTGCCTTATCTACTTAAGCTCCTCCAATCTGTGATAGTTTCTCAGACTTCCTTGTTTTTAATGACCTCGACAGTTTTGGGCTAATGCTGGTCCTATATTATGTAAAATGCCCTTTAATTTGAGTTTTTCTAATATTTTTTTCTGATGGTTAGACAGAGATTATAAGTATGTGGAAAAAGGACCACAGAAGTAATGTGACATTCTCATCATATGCCCTCATCAAGGGCACACCCTGTCAACATGACTCTTCCCTGCTGATGTTGACCTTTACCACCTCACTTAAGTGTGTGTTTGGTTTCTCCACTGCAATGTTGGTGTATTTCCCCCTTTCTTTACTACTTTTACCTATTTTAGTACTACCAATACCACAAAGACTACCTCAGGATTCATCTCCTTCTACATATGTTCCTTTGAATCTGACCAATTTTGTGAGTTTATTAGACCATAAACAATATTGGAAACAAGACTTATTTATTGAGAACTGAGTTAGGAAGGAAGGTAGGAAGTGCTCACCTAGCTCTTAGCTGAGTGACCCACACTATGATTCCACAACATATCAGAATTATGGTCTTTCTTTTACACATGGGGGGAAACTTCAGAACTCCTCTAAGAATTGCTTTGCAGTCAACAGTAGAGGAGGGCCTTGTAGCACTGAGGGGAGGTGTGGGGAGAGATTAAATAGTCATGAGCTAGCAAATTCCAAAGGCTATTCTAGGAGTGCAGATATATATTTGAGAGGGAGCCAGTGTTTCCAGAGAAAATATTCTGGATCTGTCACTTTACTGGCCTGCCTTTGCCAACTGCCAGGATACATGATGTAGGTGTAGCTCTGTCTGCCACAGAGGTTGACCTCTCTGGAATCCTGCTCCCTAGAACTCTGAGCTTTTAATTGTCCATAGCCTATGATATTGCCTCTTATTTTATCTGAAAATTTCCTGTATATTAACTTTCAGTCAGAGACCATGTCTTTTATGACTATAACCTCCAAGCTTTCGCACAGAACTGAGCACTTGTGGATGTGTTCTGAAAGCTCTTTCTTCTTTTTCTACCACATGTCCTATTGTGTTATCACTAGGGAGTACATCTGCCTGTGCCATAAGGACTGAGAATTATATATCCCAAGCACCAGTCTAGTGCCTAGGACAAACCAGACCTTCTAAACAGAGACAGCAACAAAAGTCCTTCTATAGCTTGTAGAAGAAATGCAGCATACAGCAACCTCAAATTTCCATCCAAAGGACTACATTCAAGAATGAATCTTTCAGGGTGCCTGGGTGGCTCAGTCAGTTAAGTGTCTGGCTTTAGCTCAGGTCGCAATCCCAGGATCCCGAGATCCCGGAATTGAGCCCTGCATCTGCTCGGCAGGGATTCTGCTTCTCCCTCTCCCTCTGCTCTTCACCCTGTTCATGTGCATATACATGATCTCTTTCTCTCACTCATTCTCTCAAATAAATAAATCTTAAAAAAGAATGACTCTGCTCATGTCAACAAGATACATAGGAAAATTTGTATTTAAAAATTATGAAGGAAGACAATTTGAGGGAGAATATAGAATCCCCCTGGACCTTGTGACCTTAGTTTTTCAGATTAGCTTCTGACAGTGTAGGATTCCACAAGATAACTTAGGCAGCACTGTCCTGCCTAAATAATATTGGCACTTATTTTAACACAGCATCAAACTATTTTAGAGTATTAATGGAAGTATGGATTAAGATCCAGTGAAATTAAGTGTCTTTTATCTTTGTAAATCATGTAATGTTTTGTTTTCAACTTAGAAGCAAACATTCATATATTCAAGTGCTTATTAGCCCAAAGGAAAAAAGTCTTTCACAAAGGAACATACAGTTTACTGGGTTATGTGGAAGCCTTCACTCTAGTAGTACTATCTTCAGATATTCATGGTAGTCTAGATCAGTGGTTCAGGGGCAGGGGAGGATTTTATCCCTCGGGTACTTGATAACATCTGGGGACATTTTTGGTTGTCACAGCTGGGTGACAGGGTGCTATTGACATCTGTGGGTGAAGGCCAGGTGAAGGGTGAAGGATGCTGTTGAGCATCCTATAGTGCACAAACAGCCAACCACAGCTGTTGTGGTTGTATCCAGGCCAAAGGGCCAATAGTGCCAGGGTTGAGAAACATATGATTGATTATGTTGTTTCTAGTTTTTGTCTGCACACTTTCCCCTAGACTCTGAGACTTGTTTATATTTGGTTGAATCTGAGAGATGTTAAGTTACCCCAGAGAATGTGACCCTAGGTCAACCTAAGAATGAAACTACTAGAATGTTCTAGAATGAATTCTAGAACAGTGGTTTGAACATGAAAACCTTTTATTCCATGACCAAAAACTTTAAGGAGTCCCACATAATTATGGATTTTGTATCATCCAACAATTGAGAAAATGCATAATTGTTCTAGTGCATATGTGTACATGCGCACACACACATACAGTACTATGGATTTAGTGCAATATTTATAGTAATTTCTATTTTGTTAATCACAACATTCAAAAAACAACAAAAACATACGTACCTGTGTGAGGCCTGTTATATATTGTCTCTAGTTAGTGCTTGGTTGCATATACATTTGATGGCCGCTGGAAGGAAATCTCTGTCCTCACAAGGGGAAATGGCTTACAGCTTGGGAATGGGGATAATTAATGAGGATTCCTTTGAGACATAGGTGACCTAGAAAATACATCTGTAGCTAAACAAATGGTCAGTCTGGGATATAGAAGGGATATCTTGAATCCACACACAGTGAATGACTGCTTATTAAACGTCTGTAAATGAAGGTGTGGGCTCTCCCCTACTTTTTATGCCTTATCGCCTGTCATTTAAGGAATCTGGCTGCTGAGGCATCAGGCTGCTTTCTTTAGAGTAGGAGCTTGGGAGAGAAGCCAGTGGATAGAGGAGATTATTGCCAAGACTCTGAATCTTCTGGGACCATCTGCGTCCACTTTTTCAAAGAGCAGATTGTGGAATGACAGGAGTGTAGGACATGGAGGCTAATAGAGATGTGAACGAGAAGACTCTAGGAAGTCAGAGAGGGGACTGGTGCCAGTGGGAAGAGCCCATCAGAAGATTAAGTGTCCTGGCAGCAGGACTGAGAGGATGAGGTGACAAATGGCCTTTTTCTCTGGGAAGGAAGCCAATGACATGTGAGAGTTGTGGCTTGGCTTCCAGATCTTAGATCATTTTTCCTTACTCACAAAATTAAGGCCCACATTTCTTCCAGGAAACTAGCTAGAGCAAACAGATCAAGAGACAGCCAAGTAAAAGAGCCTCAGATGTGGTAAGGGAGTGAGAAGATGTAAATCAGCTATTTGGCAGTTGTACCCACCACACTCTGGCCTTGAAGATTTTGCTTTGGCTCCCAAACTAGAGGCACTTTCATGGCTCTGCCACCAGACTTTGAAATACAGCATCATATCCTGGATGAACCTCAGGATAACTTTTATTTTGATAATTTTGGTTCTCAATTTGTATTTTCTGCTTTTTCATTGAGTAGTGTATCAGTTAGCTATCACTGTGTAACAAACCACTTCCAAGGTTAGTAGTTTCAAAGTTGTTATTTCTCATGAGTCTATGGGATGGTTAGGTTGTTCTGCTGACCTGAGCTCACTTACACATCCATGGTCATGGATAGCAGGATACCTGGGAATGGCTGATAAAGGATGACCTCAGATAGACTCATTTCTCCTCCACATGTCTACCATATCCTTCCATGGCTCACATAGGCATGTTTTCACAGTAGGGATCCAAGAGAGAAGGGAGAAACTCACAAGTGTTTTTTCAAGCTGCCACTTGGGTTACATTTGCTACTGAAGCACTGTGAAGTAAGTCACATTACTGAGTCCAGCATCCATAAAAGAGGACATTACTCCAGAAAGTAGATACAGGGAGGCAGATATGTACCAGAACTGGTGAAATACTAAGTAAGCCAGTTGATACCTATTAGTAGTCAGAATGACTTTTCTCCTGCATATTCTTTTTTAAAAAATATTTTATTTATTTATTCATGAGAGACACAGAGAGAGAGAGAGAGAGAGAGAGAGGCACAGACACAGACAGAGGGAGAATCAGGCTCCACGCAGGGAGCCTGACATGGGACTCCATCCCGGGTCTCCAGGATCACACCCTGGGCTGAAGGCAGCACTAAACCGCTGAGCCACCCGGGCTGCCCTCTCCTGCATATTCTTTTATTTTTGATAGTGTTGCTTTGGAGAAAAGCACATTATTTAATCTACTTAGTGGTTGAGATCCATCTCAGTGGACATCTTCAGTAGGCATTTTAAGTAGATAATTTTTCGATCTCTTAACCAATTCTGTCTGTGATCATTCTGTCACCTACATAATGATGACAGAAACCCCAGGAATACAAACCTTATGTATTATGCAGCATGTTCAGAGAACTAAATAAAAGAAGCATATAGATTTATGAAGAAAAACAGAGAGAAACATAGAGAAAAGCCTCCTGCTAATTTTATTTTTAAAATGAAATGATGAAGGAAGTGTCCATTCCATTTGGCTTTCTGGTTTTTAGGAGTACATGGTACAAAATAGAGAACTGGGGAACCAACCCCAGCTGTTTGTGTGTTTTGTCAGTGGGGCATGGGAAAACTGCCTGTTTCCAAATTGTTGTGATCACATGGACACAGAAGAATTTATAAACATATATGAATGTGAAAATACATTTTTGCACTTTTTCAGGAGAGAGCTGACATATCATTTGGAGCTATTTAGATAGAATAAAGTGGAACTTTCTAAAATCCCATGGTAAGGTAAAGACAAGGAAGATTTTTCTAAAACTTTATACTGCTTTATACCATTCATACTTACTCATTTCCATCAGTCCTCTCTCAGTCTTAAGTATGTCTAGCCACATATACTTTATTCAGTGCTAATAACTCTACTTTTATATTCTTATTAGCAGCACATTTCTCTGCTTTCTCCACGTGAGACTGAGAGGCAACTACTAATTAATCCTTGCAATATGTCTTCTTTATTTATTTAATTGAAGCACTGAAACGCATAGGAATTTAGTAGCAGAGAGGATGTGAATCCTTCAATTCAGGATTCCATACCTGCTATGATAAGCATTACAAGGCAGAGCCTGTGCAGCAGCTCAAGGTTTAACCCTCACTGGACTGTTGGGGTGCCGATTAGATTAACTTTATGTGCTATTTAATGTTTTTTCAAGTGGCCATTCTTGCTGTAGAGAAGGAGTACCTTGCTTAGAAGTCTTCCATGGGTCTAGCGGGACAACCCAGTTTCTAGGACGTGATCTTGTGAACTACAGACTTGCATTTTGGTCATTTGTCTACATGTTGGCAAGTAATCCCATCCCTGGGGCTCTGTATTTTTTTTCCCAATTAAATAGAGCAGACATTAGGCCATACAATGATAAGCATAAAAGACTTTGGCATGTTTCTTGAAACGAAGGTGTTTATGACTATGAATGGCTACCCTTGTAATGTGTTTGGTCTTTAAAGGATCTTTCAGTTTATCACATTGTGTATTTAAATAGGCTTCTTGGGTCAAATTTAGTTTCCCAGAACTTGAACAGGATGCTATGAAAATAGTTAACTACATTGGGAGGCCTTCTGAATGTTCAGTTAGATTCTGCACACAATAAATTATTTGCAGTATTTCATTCAACAGAGACTGTCTCATGAGTTATTTTTTCACCATTGATATGTTGAGACCACAGGTAATAGAAGCTTGCTTTTTGCTTTAAATCAACTCACTTGGTCCTCTTCAGAGCTGCATGTTCTAGGTTTTCTCACTCTGGGGTCACAGCACTGATGGATAAGTGGCTGCTGAGCTGTGGCTGGTGTCCTGGCTGCCTCCTAGAACCCCAACCCATTTTGATCTGCATCACCCCCCCCCCCCCCCAGTCCCTGAGTGCCCAAGGCTATGTCTGTCTGCTTTGGCTCTTGCTTCCTTAGCCCTTGGTATAGTGACTAGCAATAGAGAGAGGAGTACACGATTATTGAATGAAGGAATGAATGGAATAATGTGGAGGGATGGAAGAGTCTCCCCCTAATGGTGTTTCAGAAAGGTATTGCACTGGGTGTTTTTCTGTATGTTGGTAAATTGAACACCAATAAAAATTAATTAAAAAAAAAAAAAAAGAAAGGCATTGTCGCACAGTCTTCTCTGCATGGAGTTTATCCTGTCCTCACACCCTACAATGACTGCTCTCAGGACAGATGGCTCTCAAATTTGAATGCAAATCAAGATGATCTAGGACACTTGGTCTGGAGTCACATCCCCCAGCTACTGACTCCGGCTCTCTGAGGAGTAGGCCTCGAGAGTTTAATTTGCAAAAGGCTCCAAGATATTTCAGATCATCTACACTGAGAATACATGTCAGGAACTGTTGATGCAGACCTGCCGCATGCCCTGGCTGAGCCTATACTGAAAGCTCTGTTCCTCTTGCCCAAGTTTCCAGTAAGATGAAGGTTCATAGAATCTGTTTCATCCTCATAACAGGTAATTGGAATTAAGAAGCAGTAGCTCTCTTTACTTACCTATGAGATCATGCTGATATTTAACTATATTTGTTTTAAAATTTATTTCTATCATTAGACTCTGCCCCTCTTGAGCAGCAGCCTAATGCACAGTTAGTTCTCTGGAAGAAACTGGGGGAGGGATACCTGAATTCTGTGACCTGCTTGAGGATGAATCAACACTGGCATATCTAGATGAAAAAGAATGTAAGAATGTTGAGTTTGTCTTCATACACATCTATCCAAATTAATAAAAGGTCATGAAATCTGTATTCTGACTTTGATTCACTGTAGATGATGTTAAAAATGATACTTGAATAGAGATTCATTTTAAAATTTGTAATGGAGCTGCTTTGTAAGTATTGTCAGTAATTCAGTAAGAGGTTAAACATATCAGTTAAAGATATTATTTGAAATTAGTTTCCATTTGTAGTTTAAATAATGTTTATTCTAAAACTTGATCAAATGAAATAGCCATTAATTAAACACTAGCTCTTTTCCAATTGGAGGAAGTAAATGTAAATATCAAAGGCTGGAAGCCAAATTATTTCTGATATGTAGGGGACAGTTGTGAGTGTGGCTGATGTGTATCTAAGCCACTTAATCTACTACATAGTTTTTGAGGTGAAAAGCCTTCCTCTTGGAAAAAAATTGTAATATCTTTAGTCTCAGCCATCTTTTTTGGGTAGAGTGTTTCATCCCTGAGTCTGTATTTTCCGGGTTCAGCACAAAGCAGGTTCTTGGCAGAATTATGAAGTAAACAACGTCTCTTTAGTTTCAAATGTCCCTCACCTTCCTATCTGTGTACATGCTGGTTAAAACTCCTATGGTTGCATGAAAACTATTCAAAGTGGTTTAAGCCCAAGGGGAATTTATCATTACACTGTGAGGTATCTTCAGAATCTTAGGGCAGGAGTCCAGCTGGAAGTCAGGAAGAGCATGGAATCAGGTCCTAGAAGACCCTCTAGATTTTCTCTTTGTGCTTCTAGTAATTTTGTTTCATTCATTTACTTCATTGTATATCCATTTTTATTTCTTTTTCATTTATTTTAAAAAATTTTTAGTTGTGGTAAAGTACATATCACTTATAATTTTACCATCTTCACCATTTTAACACTACAGCTCAGTAGTGTTAATTATATTCACATTGTTGTGGACCTAGTCTCTACAAGTTCCTCATTTTGCAAAACTGAAACTCAGTGCCCATTAAATAACCACCTTTCTGCTCCTTTCTTCCCTTAACCCTTGGCAACCACCATTGTACTTCATGTTCCTTTGAGTTTGACTACTCTGGGAACCTCATGTAAGTGGAACCATACAGTATTTGTTGTTTTGTGACTGATTTATTTCATCTGTATGATAGCATATGTCCGAAATTCCTTACTTTTTTTTTGTTTTGTTTTAGAGAAAGCAAGCAAGCAAGTGGAGGGGAGGGAACAGAGCAAGAGGGAGAGAGAGAATCCTAAGCAGGCTCCATCCTCCAGCACAGAACCTGACGTGGGGCACCATCTCACAACCCTGAGATCATGACCTGAGAGGAAACCAAGAGTTGGATGCTTAACTGACTGAGCCATCCAGGCACCCCCAAATTTCCTTACTTGTTAAGAATGAATAGTATCCCATTATATGTATGGACTACCTTCTGTTTATCCATTCATCAGGTAATGGACACTTGGGTTGCTTCCATCTTTTGGCTAATACTGCTAAGAACATGGGTGTACAAATATTTTCTTGAGACCTTGCTTTCAGTTCTTTTGGATATGTATTCAAAAGTGGCATTGATGAATCATGGGATAATTCTATTTTTAATTTTTGAGAAACTGCCACACTGTTTTCCATAGTGGCCATACCATTTTACATTCCCACCAATTTAACAAGGTTCCATTTTCTCCACATCATCACAAACACTTGTTACATTCCCTCTTTTTGGTACCAGTCATGCTAGTGGATATAAGTGATCTCATGGTTCTGATTTGCATCTTCCTGTAGGGGAACCCATCTGTTTTCACTTTTGTTGCTTATGTGTCTTGCATCATATACAAGAAATCATATTAAATCCAATTTCATGAAGTTTTTCTTCTGTTTTCTTTCTGAGAATTTTATAGTTTTTGGTCCTACATTTAGGTCTTTGATCCATTTCAAGTTCATTTTGTATATGGTAATAAGTTCATGGTCCAGCTTCATTCTTCTGCATGTAGATGTCGTTTTCCTACCGCTATTTTTTGAAAAGACTCTTCTTTCCCTATTGAATACTCATGGCATCCTCGTTAAAAATCAGTTGACTACATATGTGAAAGGATTTATTTCTGGACTATTATATTTCATGGGTCTGTATGTTTGTGTTTATGCTGGTACCACAGTATTTTAATTATTATGGTTATGAAATATGTTTTAAAATCAAGAAGGGTGAGACTTCCAACTTTGTTTCTCTGCAAAATTGTTTTGAGTTTTGGGGGTCCCTTAAGATTCCATATGACATTTAGGATGGATTTTTCTATATCTGCAAAAACAGCATGGGAATTTTAATAGTGATTGCATTAAATCTATAGATCACTTTGGGTAATATTGACATCTTAATAAAATTAAGTCTTCCAGTCTTTGGACATAGAATGTCTTTCCATTTATTTGTGTCTTCTTTAATCTCTTTTAGTGATATTTTGCAGTTTTCAATGTGCAAGTATTTCATCTCCTTGGTTAAATTAATATCTAAGTATTTCATCCTTTTCTGACGCTATTTTAAGTGGAATTACTTTCTTAATTTCCTTTTTGGATTGTTCATTGTCGGTGTATAGAAATGGAACTGATTTTTGTGTGTTGACTTTATTTCTTACCACCTAACTGAATTTATTAGTTCTTATAGGGTATTTTTTAAATTTTTGTTTTTAATTTAAATTTCTTTAAAATTTATTTTTATTTATTTTGTGGGATCATTGGATTTTCTCTATAGAAGATCATTTCTATAAACAGATAATTTTGCAACTTCTGTTCCTATTTGAATGCTTTCTTATTTTTCTTGCCTGATTGCTCTGCTACAACTTAAAATACTGTGTTGAATAGAAGTGACTTAAAGTGGGTATCCTTGTCTTGTTCCTATTTTAGAGGAAAAGCTCTCAATCTATAATCATTAAGTATGATGTTAGCTATGGGCTTTTCGTATATGATCTTACTATATTTATTATGAGATAATTTTCCTTCTATTTCCACTTTACTGAATATTTTTATCATGAAAAGATACTGAATTTTGTCAAGTTCTTTTCTGCATCAATTGAGATAATCATGTAGTTTTCCCCTTCATTCTGTTAATATATTATATTGATTAATTTTCACATACTGCTAAATTCTTGCAGAGGTGAAATTTTAGGGACTTTTTCAAGTCTTTTCTGCATATGTGCAAAGTCCTGCACATCTGTGTGGCCTTCTAAATTTCCTGGAATATGTCTGAACTTTTCAAAACTCCCTATGGATGTCTCATTCCCTGTTTTTTACCTTTTAAATTCTTTGATCTGTTTCTTGGTAGCACCCCCCCCCCCCACTGGTATTGCTGCCTCAGGCTACTGCATATTGAACAAGTGTCACTGATTGTTTTCAACAAATGCCCTAGGGATAGCACTTATCATAGAGTGAGGTCTGAGTTAGGTCAAATAAAGGCAGACACTAAGAATGGAGCTTTTCTAGGGAGCTTCTTGACTGACAAAATAGTAACTGTTCTCCTTTTCTGCTTAGTGGCTTCAAGGCAACTTGGTTTTTATGGGTACTGTAGTTTCAAGGCTCTTGGTTTTCAGGATTCTGTGGAAGCAAGGAGAGGGATACAGGAATAGGCCAAGTTGAGACACCCCAAATTTCCTGTTTTTAACAAGGGTCATCTGTTTTTCTTTAATAAACACTCCTTGTATTATAGTGTTGGACCCTGGCTCACGGGTGCCAACGTGTCCCGGCGGACGCCCCAGAGACTCAGACCCCAGACAGGCAGATGCAATTAGCAAGAGGGTTTATTGGACGTTTGCGCAAACGGGCTCTCCGCCTCCAAAGAGGAAGAGAGCCCCGATTAGCAATTACAGGTATCTTTTAAAGGCAAAAGGAAAAAAAAAAACCGCTTAAAGACAAAAGAACCTCGGGAGTCACAAAGCATTCAGGTTATTGATTTCACAGAGGGTCAACATGAACCTATTCAGGGACATTCCAATCAGGGTGTGGGGGGAAATGGTTTTCTTATTGTAAACAGAATGCTTTTAGTTGCTAAAATTTCAGGAAGACGCCTGGATGGGCTGCCTCTGGATTAGGGCTGGCCATACTTACAAGGGGGGAGGTTTCTTCATTCCCTCCTCTTGTTTGGGCTGATTTTAACCTTAAAATCTTAGGGAACATTTATTTCTTCAGTTTGGAGGGCCCGACATTGCTGAGTTAATACCAGAGCTTGGGTAATAAACAATCTTTCTCGGATGAACTGGAGCGGCCAGTTGAGGACTCAGGGGCCGAAAGTTAGCAGCAGGAGCAGGATAACTAGAGGGCCCATAATGGTAGAGATTAGGGTGGTTAACCAGGGAGACTGATTAAACCAGCTTTCAAACCAGCCCTGCTGGGCCTCCCGGTCCCTTTGTCTTTTATTTAACCTTTCCCTGAGTTTGGCCATGGAGTCTCTGATGACTCCAGAATGGCCTGCATAGAAACAGCATTTTTCTCCTAGGGCTGCACACAGTCCTCCCTCTTTCAGGAATAGTAAATCCAAGCCTCTCCTGTTTTGGAGTACTACTTCTGAAAGTGAGGTGAGGGACTGTTCTAACTTAGAAACGGACTGTTCTAGTGTCCGTAGATCCTCATCTACAGCTGTTTGGAATTCTAAATAACGTCGTGAGCCCTGGATCAGAGCAGCTGCGCCAGTACCCACCCCAGTAGCGACCCCTAGTCCCAACATAACGGCTAGGGTTAGGGAGACAGGTTCGCGCCAAAAACGGGTGGGATGTTCATTATACTGATTTTCTAGAGTTTCAGCAGGGTGATAGAACACCCTGGGTATGATCTGCACCATGACACAGAAGTCGTTTGAGCTATTTAGAACCTTAGCTGACACACAGGGGGTGAGGACTTTGTTGCATGCCCACCAAGTTCCCGGCTGGGGCTCCAGGTAAGAGTCAGTCCCTAAAATCGGGGCGGTAGTATTGCAGAGTTCCTGGTAACCCTGGGTGAGTATAGTTAGCCTTGACAGTGATGTAATCCCAGGAGGAGGAGGGCCTCTCATCCTGTGTCTCCCTAGTCTCGCACCCCCAATTTTTACAATAGAAGTATTCCCCTCCTCCACAGGTGGGATTTAGCCTGCGATCTCTGTGGTACCCGGGACAGACATAAAAGGGAAGAGTGCTTAGCATGGCCCTTCTGTCAGGCGTGCCACATCCTCCCCATGGGTCTAATCCCAGTCGCCCTGGAGGGCTTTCTCGGTTAGGGGCTCTAGAGGTGTCGACGTATCCCTCTAGGTCCCATGGGCTAGGGGCCCCTATGGTTAGCTTGCATAGGTCAGAATATAGGTTAGGCCACCAGGTTCCCACAGGGGCGGTCTTAGTTATAGACCAGACCTTGTCACCCCCAGACATTAGTACCTGCCAGGTTAACCTTTTGAGGGCATGAGGGTCACCTTTGGCGGAGGTAAAGAGCGCTAGGAGAGGTAGGAATATAACAACTGTCATTGAACAATTTTTTGAAAGTCTTATCTTGAGCGGGTTTTGGGTGCAGTGGAGCTTCCATTGGAGTGGCTCGTCCGGTCCACCTGGCTGGCGTCAGCGGTGCTCGTTGATGGGTCGCGCTTGACGTGTGAGGCCTGGACCCAAGCAGCAATGCCGTCTACTTTTAAGGCGGTTGGGGTGGTCAGTAGTACAGTAAATGGGCCCTTCCAGCGGGGCTCAAGCGTCCTGGACTGATGTCTCCTGACATAGACGGAGTCACCGATCTGGAACAGGTTGTGTCTCCGGGGCGGTAGACAGCCGCAAGGGGTTTCCAGATCTGGCGCTAGATAATCTGGAGCGCCTTTAGCCTGTCCTGTAAACCGGGAGTGTTAGCAAGAGGGTCAATAGCAGAATCTAGTAAGTCCGTCACTGGTGGGGGACCTCCATAGACAATCTCGTAAGGAGTTAGCCCATGGCGCACGGGAGTGTTCCGGACTCGGAACAGAACCATAGGGAGGAGTTGGACCCAGTCTCTAGTGCCAGTCTCCAATGTCAATTTGGTTAGGGTCTCTTTAATTGTTCTATTCATTCTTTCTACCTGCCCTGAGCTCTGGGGTCTGTATGCACAATGTAATTTTTAATTTATCCCCAGTAATCTGGCCACCAACTGACTTACCTGGGAGACGAAGGCGGGGCCGTTGTCTGACCCTATTACCTTGGGCAGTCCAAACCAGGGGAAAATTTCTTCTAGGATTTTCTTGACAACCACCTGGGCAGTTTCTCGTTTGGTGGGGGATGCTTCTGTCCATCCTCCTGTGGGCCTAGTGCAGCGGCCCGTGCTGTTTCATCGGCCATCCTGTTCCCCTCTGCTACTGGGTCGTTGCCTCGCTGATGCCCCGGACAGTGAATTATCTACCACGGCTGCCCCAGCTTTACGTTCACCATTTCGTAGAAAGCTACTCCCCTCGGTGTACCAGGTTGCTTCAGCATCTGGCAAAGGCTGGTCCGTCAAGTCCCCTCTGGTGCCATGGACCTCGGCTAGGATCTGGTGGCAATCATGCATTACTAGGGAGGGGGACTCGGTTTCTGGAAGCAAGGTGGCCGGGTTTAGAGATGTAGCCGTTCCAAACCGTATCTGCTCAGAATTCAGTAACATGGCCTGATAATGGGTGACCTGGGCGTTTGAGAGCCATCGATCAGGGGGCTGGTGGATGACTGTCTCTACGGCGTGGGGGGGCCACCACAGTGAGGGGTTGGCTGAAGGCCAACTTATCTGAGTCTTTTACCAGGACTGCCACAGCCACTATTATTCGGAGACATGGGGGCCATCCTGCAGCCACTCTGTCTAATTTTCTTTTGAAAAGTATGCCACGGGCCTTTTCCAGGGTCCCAGTTTCTGAGTTAGGACCCCTTTGGGTATTCCTTGGTGTTCATCAGCATATAGCACAAATGGCTTGGTTACATCTGGGAGGCTCAGGGCAGGGGCGGTCAATAAGGCCCTTTTTATTTTGTCAAAAGCCAATTGTTGCTCCTTTCCCCAGTGGTAGGGGGTGTTGGATTTTGTGAGAGGATATAGGGGAGCCACCAGCTCTGCAAACCCGGGTACCCAGAGGCGGCAGAACCCGGCACTGCCGAGGAACTCTCGTAGCCCTCTGGCACTAGTGGGTGCTGGGATCAGGGCTACAGCCTTTTTGCGGCCCTCCGTCAGCCACCTCTGGCCTCCTTCCAGGAGATATCCCAGATAGGTCACTCGTCTCTGGCCTATTTGGGCCTTTTTGGCGGAGGCCCTATACCCCAGTCCTCCCAGTCTCTCGAGTAGGGCCCCCGTACCTTTTACACAATCCTGTTCTGTCTTAGCCGCTATGAGCAAATCATCCACGTACTGCAGGAGAACGAGGTCCAGATGGCCAACTCGGAAGTCTGCCAAGTCCTGATGCAAGGCTTCGTTGAACAAGGTGGGGGAGTTTTTGAATCCCTGTGGTAGCTTTGTCCAAGTGAGTTGTCCTGAGAATCCCGTCTCAGGATCTTTCCATTTAAAGGCAAAAATAGGCTGGCTTTGAGAGCTTAACTTTAGGCAAAAGAATGCATCTTCTAGATAGAGCTCAAGGGTCCTTCTGCCTCAGTTAAAACTGAATGTTGAGCTCCCGTAGCAACCAGGAAGGTCACTGGTTGACCCCCCCACTTTAAGGGTTATCCAAGGCTGGGGGGGGGGGGCTCCTGGCCCTGACATCCCTAATCCTCATCCTCTAAGGACAGTACGGGAATGGGCTTCTTAGGTCCCTGCGTTTGGCCCTTCTTTGGACAATCTTTAACCCAATGTCCTTTTTCCTTGCAGTAGGCACACTGGTCTCGTTCAACCCGTGGTCTTCTTGTCTCCCAGGTCCTTACTCTGTCCTGACTTACTCTGCCCTGAGCCCTGTACTATGGTGGCCAGTATCCCAGTCAGTTCTTTATTGCGTTTCCTTTATCTCTTTTATTTTGTCTCTCTCTCTCTCTCTCTCTCTCTCTCTCCTCTCTCTCTCTAAGTATACATACGGTAGCCTTCCATTAATCTTTCCAGAAAACCTGCACTATAGCAGGTACCTTTGCCAAATTGGTGGGGCGTCGCCCTGCCCCTCTGAGACCCGCTAGGAGTACCTGGCGATAGAGACGGAGCCGCTCCCTACCAGCAGCAGTGTCGTAGTCCCAGGTCGGGCGAACCAAGGGGAAAACGTCCTCAATTTCATTAGGCAGCTGGGTCGGCCTCCCATCCGCCCCGGGGACGTTTTTCTGTAGACGCGCTGTCTCTCCTCCGTGGTGAGGAGAGTCTGCAGGAGCTGATCAGGGTGCCCATGGGGTCCTGGCTGAGAGACCGGGGCCTTCACCTGCAAGATAATATCAATATTAAAAGTTCCATTCCTGGGCCACCCGACGTTGAGAGTCGGCCACTCTGAGGAGCAGAAGGTGACCCATCTTCGTCTTCTGACTTCGACCGAAAGGTTGTGTGCTCGGCCGGCGACTTCTTTCCAGTGATCTAGAGCGAGGCTTAAAGGGGTGGTTACAGTTTGTCCCATGGGTGTAGAAAAGAGGTGAGCGGGGAGGAAGAGGACAGGAAGAAAGACACAGAACAGACAGACGTACACAGATGACAGGACTGGCACGGGGGATTCGGATGGGAGCGGTCGCGAACAAGGACCCTCCCTGAAGAGGAGGGAGTGCCGGGCTCCCTCCCTCTTCCAGACCACTCCGGAGTCCGACTCCGGAGGGGGACCAGGGGTCTCGGGCACGTCTGCCTCCCCCGCTGGTCCAAATACAGAATACAGAGTACAGCGTCCTGCAGGCACAATACAGACCCGGCACAGACCCGGCCAGTCAGACAGACGGACGAGACAGATATGACATTTAGCGAGCTCAGTCTTACCTCCTACCGGTTTTAGGATTGAGCCTGGGGCGTCTCGGATCCTGGACGAGCCCCCAAATGTTGGACCCTGGCTCACGGGTGCCAACGTGTCCCGGTGGACGCCCCAGAGACTCAGACCCCAGACAGGCAGATGCAATTAGCAAGAGGGTTTATTGAACGTTTGCGCAAACGGGCTCTCCGCCTCCGAGGAGGAAGAGAGCCCCGATTAGCAATTACAGGTATCTTTTAAAGGTAAAAGAAAAAAAAACCGCTTAAAGACAAAAGAACCGCGGGAGTCGGGAGTCACATAGCATCCAGGTTGATTTCTCAGAAGGTCAACATGAACCGATTCAGGGACATTCCAATCAGGGTGTGGGGGGAAATGGTTTTCTTATCACAAACAGAATGCTTTTTGTTGCTAAAACTTCAGGAAGGCACCTGGATGGGCTGCCTCTGGATTAGGGCTGATCCTACTTACAGGGGGGGTTTCTTCAAGAACTTTAAGAAGACTCTGTCTACCCACTTACATTGCTGGAGCAATGAGCAGTAATCTACAGTCTTATGCCATCCCAGCTCCCTGAAACACTCTTTATCTTTACTCTGCTCTCCTGTGGTGGTCTGTGTGAGTTGCGTACCCTGCTGATAGTACCATATGGGTAGGAAGCTTATTTTAGCTATTTTAATCAGGAAATGATTAAAACAATTGGTTGTTAAAACTACTCTGTATTTTATCTGTTATTCTTGAATACTAGTTTCATATGTAATATTAGTTTGCCCTACTTAACTTTAGTATTACAGATTTGTGCCTTTTGAACTCAGTATGCAGATTTATGCAAATTATATAAAGCTTTTAAGCTAGGAGCCCTAGCATTTACAATCTCATTTATCCCATGTTACTGTGTCACTAATTCACTAAAGAGATTGAACTATTGGGATGGGCATTCTTGATCATTTTAATTTTACTATTGTGCAAACCAAGGAGCATACAGTAAGTGATTTCCCAAAGATATACCTGGTTACCAACTTAGAGAAACTACCAATATCCAAGTCTGTTGACTAGGACCTTAATCTTCTGCCTGTTTTCTTGAGTTGCAGTTTCTATGCCACAGCAGTATATGTAAGTGTGGCACATTTTTAGTGACTTCAGAATTAATGCATGAAATAGAAAGGACAGAACACCAATTTATGGCTAATATAATTTGACAAGGTAAGTAGTAATAACATTACTGGAAAAGAAAACGGGAGAAAAAAATATGTCATTGTTGGCAAATGATATATTTGTCTCCAAGAAAAATCCAATGTAATTGAAAACTATTAATTTGAGAGTTCCTATATTGTGGTGATGAAGAACATATATCCCGACTGCATGGGTTTGTATCCCAGCTCCACCACATACTGGCTGTACATTTTTTGGCAGATTAACCTTTCTGTAAAAGTTCTCTTCATCTGTAAGGTGGGGATAATAATTGTACCTACTTCACTGAGTTGCTTTAAAGATTAATGAAAATGATATGTAAAGCATTTAGAACTATACCAACTACATAATAGTTTAAATAATAGGAAATTGCTGGATATTGGCAATTTAATCTAGTTTCACCTAAAAACAATGCAGAAAGAAAACAAATGAACAAGGGGGATGAGGGAGAGTAGAGAGACAACCCAAGAAGCAGACTTTTTTTTTTTTTTTGGTTGGCACTGCTGACAAATTGTGTTTCTTTTTTTTCTGTATTTACATTCAATTTACTAACATACAGCATAACAGTGCTCATCACATCATGTGCCCTCCTTAATGCCCATCACCTAATAACCCCATTCCTTCACTCACCTCATCTTCATCAACCCTAAGTTTGTTTCCCAGAATTAAGAGTCTCTCATGGTTTGTCTTCTTCTCTAATTTTTCCCCACTCAGTTTCCCCTCCTTCCGTTATAGTCCCTTGTACTATTTCTTATATTCCACATGTGAGTGAAACCATATGATAATTGTCTTCCTCCATTTGACTTATTTCACTCCACATAATACTCTTCAGTTCCATCCATGTCGATGTAAATGATAGGTGTTCATCCTTTCTGATGGCTGAGTCATATTCCATTGTGCATATATACCATATCTTCTTTATCCATTCATCTGTTGAAGGACATCTCAGCTCCTTCCACAGTTTGGCTATCGTGGACATCACTGCTATGAGCATTGGGGTGTAAGTGTCCCACCATTTCACTACAGCTGTTTCTTTGGGGTAAATAGCCAGTAGTGCAGTTGCTGGGTCATAGAATAGCTCTATTTTTAATAACTTTTTTTTTAAAGATTTTATTTATTTATTCATGAGAAACAGAGAGAGGCAGAGACACAGGCAGAGGGAGAAACAGGCTCCATGGGGAAGCCTGATGTGGGACTTGATCCTAGGTCTCCAGGATCACGCCCTGTGCTGAAGGCGGCACTAAACTGCTGAGCCACCTGGGCTGCCCTATTTTTAACTTCTTGAAGAACTTCCATACTGTTTTCCAGAGTGACTGCACCAGGGTACATTCCCACCAACAGTGTAGGAGTTGTTTTCTGTCTTATAAATTGTAGCCATTCTCACTAGTAGTGTAAATGGTATCTCATTGTGTCTTTGATTTGTATTTCCCTGATTACAAGTGATGTGGAGCATTTTTTCATGTGCCTGTTGGCCGTGTGTGGGTCTTTCGAGAAATGTCTGTTCATGTCTTTTGCCCATTTCTTGACTACATTGTTTGTTTATTTGGTGTTGAGTTTGATCTTGGATATCAACCCTTTATCTGCTATGTCATTTGCAAATACCTTCTCCCATTTTGTAGGTTGCCTTTTCATTTTGTTGACAGTTTCCTTTGCTCTGCAGAAGTTTTTTATCTTGATGAAGTCCCAGTAGTTCATTTTTGCTCTTGTTTCCCTTGTCTTTAGCAACATGCCTTACAAGAAATTGCTGCAGCCAAGGTCAAAAAGTTCGCTGCCTATGTTCTTCTCAGGATTTTGATGGATTCCTGTCTCACATTTAGGCCTTTATCCATTTTGAGTTTATCTTTGTGTATAGTATAAGAGAATAGTCTAGTTTCATTCTTTTGCATGTGGCTGTAAAATTTTCCCAACACCATTTATTGAGGAGACTGTCTTTTTTCCATTGGATATTCTTTTGTGCTTTGTTGAAGATGAGTTGACTGTAGAGTAGAGGGTCCATTTCTGGGTTCTCTGTTCTGTTCCATTGATCCATGTATCTGTTTTTGTGCCAGTACTATGCTGTCTTGATGATCACAGCTTTGTAATATAGCTTGAAGTGAGGCATTATGATGCCCCAGCTTTGGTTTTCTTTTTCAACATTCTTCTAGCTAACTCACCAGAGTCTTATCTAACATTGGAGCAGAGCAATTAGCCAGCTGCAGCCTCTCTCTAGCCTTCTTGTGTAAAGGAAGAGAAAAATGGCCTAGATGTACTTCTTAAGGTCTCAACCCTAGGACTTAGGTTCACTAAAAAAACTGAGATGTAATCATAAGATTGTAGATACTTTCCCTTCCAAACACCTATCAGCAAATCAGCAGGGCTTCAGTGTAATTACAGTGGATAACAACTGAGAGTCTGCAAGACACAGGCTCTACTTAAGGAGTTTTTAGGACCTTAAAGACAACAGGGAAAGCTTAGACAACAACAAGAGAACTTGTTTCTGGCACTCCACTGACAGCAAATGTCAAACACAGTCTAGCTACTAGCCAGCAGATATAAAACTTCATACTAAGCACCTCCTTGCATCAGTTTCTGTTACCCATCTGTCTTACCTGGCTTCAAAAAACATTACAAGGCATGCTAAATAAAAAGCAAGAAAAATCAGTCTGAAGGGTCAAATCAAGCATCAGAACCAGACTCAGGTATGAGAAAGGTTTTGGAATTATCAAAGAATTTAAAATAACTGTGATTGCTATTTTAAGGGCCTAATGAAAAAAAAAAAAAAAAACATGCAGCAACAGATAGTATAAGCAGAGAGATAGAAACTCCAAGAAAGAAAATCAAAGAGAATGCCAAGAAAAAAAAAATACTGTTACAAAAAATGTCAGAAATATAAAACAGTCTTTCATGGGCTCATTAGTCTTTGGTGGGCTTATTAGTAGTCTGGACATGGATGAGGGAAAAACCCATGAGATTGAATATATGGCAATAGGAACTTCTCAAACTGAAATGTAAGGGGGAAAAAAGAAAAAAATGGAACAAAATATCCAAGAACTTTTGTTCTTTTGTTAATAACAAAAGGTATAGCATATGATAATAATAAGTAAAACATCAAAAGAAGAAGAAAGTGAAAAACTCTTTGTATTAATAATGACTGAAAATTCTCTAAAATTAATTATAAACACCAAATCGCTATTCTAGGAAACTGATAGAGCACCAATTAGGATAAATCCCCAAAAAGTCTACTACTAGGCAAATCATATCCAAACTGTAGAAAACTGGACAAGGAGAAAATACTGAAAAAAAAAAAAAAAAGAGTGGGGAGAATGCATTGCTTAGCAACAAACAAGAATAAGAAATACATTAGAAGTCTTGCTGGAGGGATCCCTGGGTGGCGCAGCGGTTTGGCGCCTGCCTTTGGCCCAGGGCGCGATCCTGGAGACCCGGGATCGAATCCCACATCAGGCTCCCGGTGCATGGAGCCTGCTTCTCCCTCCGCCTGTGTCTCTGCCTCTCTCTCTCTCTCTGTGACTATCATAAAATAAATAAAAATTAAAAAAAAAATAACTATTAAAAAAAGAAGTCTTGCTGGAAATCATTTAAGCAAGGAGAGAGTAGAGTGTAATAACTACAGCATTAAATAAAAAAAATATATTCTAGGGATCCCTGGGTGGCCAGCAGTTTAGTGCCTGCCTTTGGCCCAGGGCGTGATCCTGGAGACCCAGGATCGAATCCCACATCGGGCTCCCAGTGCATGGAGCCTGCTTCTCCCTCTGCCTATGTCTCTGCCTCTCTCTCTCTCTCTCTCTCTCTCTCTCTCTCTCTCTGTGACTATCATAAATAAATTTAAAAAATTAAAAAATATATATTATAAAACAGCAACCTAGAATTCTGTATCCAGTAAAAATTATCCTTCAGAAGTGACTTTCTCAAAGAAAACATAGATACTCTCAAACAAAAACTGAAGAATTTATTGCCAGTAGACCTGGCCTGCAAGAAATGTTAAAGAACCTCTTTAGAGGGAAAGGAAGTAATATAGGTCAGAAACTTTGATCTACATAAAGAATGGAAAAGAATTATAGAAGGAATAAATTTAATCTAAAATAAAATATTTTAGTTTTATATTCTTAATTTAAAAGGTCAGTATTTTAGAATAGCTATTTTATAATTGCATTTTTATTAAGTTCAGAATACAGGCAAAACTAAATTATTATGTGTAGAGATGAATACTAGATGGTAAATGTACCAAGAAATGCATCAGTGCATTTATGAGTTGTTCATATTGGTGTGAAGAGGGGTAATTCTTGCAGGGGCACTGGGCAGAAATGTTGCCAAGGTTCTATATTTTGATATGGGCCATAGTTATATGAATACTTACTTTTGTATACTCTTTTAAAAGTGTGTTATTTCACAGTTTACTTTTTTTAAAAAATATTTATTTAGTTAGTTATTTGAGAGAGAGAGAGAGAGAGAGAGAGAGAGAGAGAATGCACAAGCACACGAGCAACGGGAAGGACCAAAAGAGAGGGAAAGAATCTTAAGCAGGCTCTATGCTCAGAGCAGAGTCCAGTGTGCAGCTGGATATCATGACCCTGAGATCATGACCTGAGTTGAAACTAAGAGTCAGACACTTAACCAACTGAGCCCCTGTTATTTCATATTTAACATTTTTTCAGATAGCTATCTTTCCTGTATAATTAGCGATAACCATATAGAAAATGTCACAGAAAGAAATTCTCAAAACAGTGTAATATTTGGAACATGTATATCAAGAAGTGTATAAGACCTCTGTGAAGTCAGTCTAAATTTACAGAGCAATACAAATGAAATTGTGATGGGACGACTGGGTGGCTCAGGGGTTAAGTGCCTGCCTTCTGCCCAGGGCATAATCCTGGAGTTCCAGTGTTGAGTCCCGCATCTGGCTCGCTGCATGGGGCCCGCTTCCTCTCTGCCTGTGTCTCTGCCTCTCTCTGTGTCTCTCATGAATAAGCAAACAAACAAACTTTGGAAAAAAATGAAAACTTGACTGTATAATCCCATTTCCTGAATGGGAAAACTCAACATTGTGAGGATACTGTTTCTCTCCAAATTGATTGATTTAATGCAATTTCAGTCAAACTCCTAGAAGATACATGTGGCACTTTGATACAATAACACTCAAGTTCTGAAGACACTAAATAAGTTAAAATAATAAGACAAAAATTTTAAAATAAAGACTCACTTTAAGAGCAACAAAAGTGGAATATCAAAGAATGATTATAGAAATTACTTTTCAAAAAATATTGAGACAGATGGCTAACTAAGAAAATGATTTTTTGTTGGTTTGTTTGTTTTAAAGATTTTATTTATTCATAGACACACAGACAGAGGCAGAGACACAGACAGAGGGAGAAGCAGGCTCCATGCAGGGAGCCCGATGCGGTACTCGATCCCGGGTCCCCAGGATCACACCCCAGGCTGCAAGCTGTGCCAAACCGCTGCGCCACCAGGGCTGCCCTAAGAAAACGATGTTAAATAAATTTAGGGTATGGAGAGATGCAGATATACTGACAAACAGGGTATCACAGAAGAACCACAACTAGCAGGTAACTATATGGAAAAAGGCATCTTATTGGTAGTATATCATGTTTATTTTTAAATAAGACACCATTTAGAAAATACTGGTCTAATAATTAGTATTTGTGTGTACTTCTGAGGGTGGAATATCATGCTTACTATGCTATTTTCTGGAGGGATATATGGCAATATTTACTGGAGGCATTTAAAATTAGATAACTTTTGAGAGTTCTGTTTTCAGGAATTTATTCTGAAAACTGCCCAGACACACTATGGATTTTGTTTGCTAAGACATTATGCTTGGTACTGGGAATGAAGTAGGTAGGGAATGAAGCAAGTGTGTGCTGTTGAAGGCAAGACAAACATAAAAGAGACTCAAAAGACAGAAGAGAAGGAAATGATCAGTGCTGTTCAGAGAGGAAGCACTAGAGATAAGAGCACCTTTCACTGGAGGATTGAGCCTGGCCTGAGTGTGAGTAGCCAAGTGTGCCCAGAATGGCAATCTGGGAGCTCTCTTGGAAAAGCAGTAACGACTGTAACATGGGAAAGTAGTAGGAGTCAGGGAGAGGAAGATGGAGGAGTGGTGTGTATGAAGCCAACAGTCAAACAGGCATGAAGAAACAAGAGGATGAGACAGAGAGGACACAGCAGAGGGGCTCATGATAGCCCTGGGAAGGCAGGAGGGGTCATATCGCACGAGGTTTTTCATGCACATTAAAGGTTCAAAACAAGAAACTGATAGGAAAAATAATGTTTCAAAGAAGGCAGTGATTCAGTATTACATTATGTAATTTTAATGATAATGAGTATATGGCCAATATTATATGTCATAGTGACTATGATTATGTTGTATATCATTTGATAACTTTACAATCATCAATATTACATGGTATTATTTAATAACGCATAGTGATACAATAGTTACTGATATATGAAATAATAAAAGCAGGTGCAGTTCAATCTCAGTTTTGAAAAAGAAAGTTGTGTGTATATTATGTGTGTGTATATACACACACACATATATATATACACATATATGCACATGCAAAAGCTGAGAGTAACTTCTAGTGGCTGTGCCAGAATTTTCTATGTGCTAGATGAAAGGTGCTCTTTATATTCTCCTTTATTTTCTAAATTCCCTAAAATGGATAGGTATTACTGTTCACTTAGAAAAATACGTATTATATTAGAAAGATGCATTCAGTTTTATCTTGGAGCAGTTAAGTGAATAGTCTGTATTATTATAATGGGCTTATGACATGATACTGACAAATACCCGCTAGATGGCATAGCATCTAGGCTAAAGCTGGCTCTGTCCCTTTGAGGTCTCCTTCAGCATCCACTTTTTCCAATAAGGACCCTTAAGCTTCAACGTTTTTATTGAAATATATTATTCAATCCTATAGATCTGAGAGAGAAACTGAAACCAGCTAGCCTCAGGCAGCTGCTTTAGAAATTTTTTTAAAAATATTTTATTTATTCATGAGAGACAGAGAGAGAGAGGCAAAGACATAGGCAGAGGGAGAAGCAGGCTCCATGCAAGGAGCCCAATGCGGGACTTGATCCCGAGACTCTGGGATCATGCCCTGAGCCAAAACGCAGATGCTCAACTGCTGAGCCACCCAGGCGTCCTGCTTTAGAGATTCTAATACATGTTCAGTTTCTTCATGCTTCATGTGTTGGAACTGTAAAAATTTTGGTTTTGTTACCATAGGAAAATAATAGGGTGAATTAAATCTCATTCCTGTTTTATTTGACTGGGAGCAAAAAACAAATCTTAAAATTCAAAAGTACTTGGTGCAACTATATAATTACTATTCATCAACTCAGAATCTCAGCTATTGCATGCTTTTATTTTCAATATTATTCACAGCATCACTATAGTTCAAGGATATCTAGTTTGTCATATCTAGCCTTTTTTTCTGTTCTGCAAAAATTCAGTAACAATCATATTCTCGTGTAGGATAAATTTGAGGATACTGAGGAATAAAGATACAAACCATATGTAGATAGAAATATGTCAGTAATGGGAATATTTTGATAGATCTTATTCTCACTATTCTGTGCCTCCAGAATGTAATCAGATGGTCTAATGGATGAATGCAGTAAAGGAGGAGAACACCACCTCTTAATCTGAAATAAGAAAAGAAAGCAATGTTCCGATTAATGATGGAAGAGGCCCTGCTGCTTAGTCTAGCTCCTTCCTTTGCACAGCTTGCTCACGGTTAAACCCTGATGTGGCAGGAAGAAAAAAAGCACATTGTATCCTTTCTTCCTCTTGTAGGGTGCCAGGAACAGTGGCATGGGCTCCTCTTTGCCTGATGTACAGGGCTGGGGTTTCAGTTCCAGTCTCCCATATACCAGAGGCAGTAACATGCCCTGTAACCCCCAAGGCTGGAGCCATCTTGGTGTAAAAAGCAGCAATAAACATTAATTTGGACCGAGTCAAAACAAAAAAGAAGAAAAAAAAGAAAACCAAAACCTCACTTTCCCAGCTGGGCGTACCAACATACCTTGGTTTAACAGGAGTTGCTGCTAACATTCAAGCATTCTTTATACTCTTTAATACAAAGTTCACATTGACTTTTACAGCCTATGGTAAGATGTGTGTTTAGGGGCCAAGACATGATTTATTTGCCCAGGACAAAATTGACCTAATTTATTGAACAAAAGTGGCAAGAATGTTTTACTCTCAGAAGATAAGATATTTTGACTTGCTTCAGTTAAAAATCACTTAATAGTATCAGTTTATCACTGCTAAGAAGGACTAGAGAGTAAAATCTCACAGGTGTCTCCAAAAGAAGGTGCTTCATTCAAGCAAAAAAAAAAAAAAAAAAAAAGTGAGTAGATGGACAAAAAAAATGTGAAAGAGGTGTTAATTGCATTGCAGACAAGTGAGAAGTAAGGCAAACTATTTAATTATGACATCCACTTTCATATGCCAAATCAAGTATAAAAGTATTTAAATGTGTAGTTTGTAGGTAATGTTGTCTATAGGTAATACTAGTGAAATAAAAGATATTTGGTAAAGTCAAATGGGATAAAAGATTCCTGTTTCTGCCATCTACTCACACCTTTCATCTCACCTTTTTCTGCTTAAATCATGTGAGAATGCCTGATGGTGGTGACTGCAGAGCAGAGGGGAGATATGTGAAGCTTCTTTTCACATAAGAGAAGCAGACTTCTTTTGTGTAAAGATCTCATATTCCTACATGAGCAGAACCTTTCCTTTGTGAGCATTTACTTTTTTCTTTCTGGAATGGCCTGCATCCACAGCAGTACCTTGAAGCAGCACCTGACAGCTGCTATCCTGGGGGAAGTCTTGGGAAAGCCTTCCAGCCTGGGTCCCTAGCACTCCCTGCTGTTCCCTGCCTAGCTGCCAACCTTTTGACATTATAGGATATTTAGGCACTCATTGACACGAAACTTAAATTTCAGCCAATGGTTTTCATGTGCATTTCAGCCTTCTGAAGGTTTGAATTTCCTCAAGGTATCAAATAAGAGGCTATAAAATTAGGTTGATGCCCTCTTTACTTCCTGTCCTATAAACCTTGAAGTCAGTGCCTGCATTCATAATTCATTGCTTCACCACAATTGCTCACCCCAGGATGCTGCATGTAGCAAACAGAACACAAGGGCAGGACCAGATATGTCAGCTGCAAGAAAGGAGAGCCTGGGGCAGGGCAGGGGAGGGGGGGCAGGGAAGTTGGCGGACAGTGAGTGTGGTTAAATTCTCAAAAGCCTAATGGCAACTTAGTCACCATTAACTGTCCAGCAGGAACTGTTTTCACAGGATTGAGTCTTATCCAGTGAGGATTCTCTGACAGCCATATAGACTTTCTCTTGAAAGGTCCTTTTTCTCAAAAGTAATTATTTAACACTTCATTGACGACAGTGCAGAACTCTGATCAGACACAGCTGACACAGGTTCTGGGAAGGAGTTTATTGAGGGTCCTGGAGCTGCCTTACTCAGCAGTGGGCACTCATGGGCTGCAATAGCCCTCCTGGTCACTTCCCTCTGGTGACCACTCTTTCCTGAAAGCCCTGGGAAAATTGGTTCCTACCTCTGTTTCTTTCCCTGGTTCAGTTGTAAAATTTGTGTGGGTACATCTAATTTTTAAAAACATCACAAGTGACTGGTGAGACTAAGACAGTATTTAATGTGAGGCATATTTCCAGTAAGCAGAGGATAAAGTGAACTCTCTACTAATGCAAAAAAAAGAATTTCTCTTGCCTTCTATGATTTACATTTCATAACAACCTTTTGGTAAAAGATTAATAACACTTTCTACGTTGCTGCCTATATGGATGAACATATACTGCAATTTTTGTTTTCATCTTGCCCAGACTGATGGTTGATCCTGAAACTGACTTTGTTCACTTGTGTTCTGTAAGCTTTTATTCACTGTTACTAAGAACTGCAATCTGTGTAATGAATTTATTAGATCAATTATTTTTATCTAAATGCATACTTAAGACTTCAAAGACCCCTTTCTTTTGGTTTTCTTTCATTTAAATGGTTTCCTGAACATCACAGCTTCAGTGCCTTCACTTTGATATGTAACTATTATTCTGCAAGAGCTCTCAATACTTTTAATGTCATCTGACCTTAGGATTTTAATAGAATTAAATGCAAACAAGATGAGAAAACAAGGGTCATGGAGAAACTTTATTTGTTACTGAACATTGGGAGAAGTTTGAAACTCTTGGTCAAAGTGCAGTTCTGTGTTTAAGAAATTAAAAAATATGCCAGGAGATGGCCTTAGAAGCAGCATTTATAGAAATTGCTTTTTTTGGGAGTTTGATTTTAGATTTCATCTGGGTCTGTATGGGGTTCACTTCTTTCTTTGCATTTTTATTGTTACAAATCAAGAGACTCATCTTCTGAGGCAAAAAAAAAAAAACAAAAAACCAAAAAACATTATTGGAAACAATGTGTGAAAAACTCTTTGATTTGTTACTTATAAATAAGTAGTGAGTCTTGTCAACATTTGCAACCACTAAAAAAGTGGTTTAGCCAGCAAAATCAGGTTTACTCAGGAGTAAACAGAAGAACCACAGTTCATAGCCTGCAGACCATGTTGAAGCACAAGCAAGTCCAGAGAACAAAGTGAGAGAGGGTTCTGGAATAAAGGAAAACGAGCACAAGAAAGTTCATTGGAAGAGAGTGAGAGTTCGAGGTTGTAGCGGCATATTTTCTCATTGGCTGGGTTGTTCCTGGCTAAGAGATCTTTTTCTTCCTGCTGTCACATGTGAGGTAGGCTGCCATGGAGTGAGTGGTGTGTGCATGACAGCCTTTCCTTCATGGCTTCTCCATTCCATTTTGCATGCGTTTGTTTTCACAGTTTATTATCTTAACTCTCCCTCTGGAATTTTAACAGTATTTGTAATAAATACAGTGTAAGTATTTGAATATTTTCTGTTTAGGTGTGTTATCTCAGCTTTAAATTCCAACTTTTCCTTATTACTGTCCCCCATCCCCTCGCCCTAAAAGATAAAGATCAGCACTGATGCTATGAATTCTCTAATTAAATGAAAAGACGGGCACTGAGCTCCCACATGGTCTTTGTCAGATCAATAAGATGTCTGGGGTGATGATCAAAACTTGAGAGAAGCAAGGGTTGGGGCACTATTACCAGATACAGCCATTCATAAGCTAGATTTCTTAACTAGTTTATAACTTAACGTATCTGGAAAAGTATAATTTGAATAGGAATTTCAGAGTAATTTCTTTCCTATTTTTATAACCTAAATTTGGAAATAAAAAGTATAAACTGTCATTTTATGAACTTGATTTCTGAATTATTCTACAAACATTAGATGTTCAAGCCATATTTCATTGTAGTAAAACATCATTGATAATAATAAAAAAAAAGGCAAAAACATCACCATCGGTACCAGAGAAACAAGAAATGAAAATTTTCTAACCTAGACTTAGTGCCACATAATCTTAATAGCAAAAGCAGAGAAATGCAGGGCAGAAGCCTTTTGTAGGAGAGAAAACAGGAATAAGGCTGGTGGGGTTGCAGCCATCCCAAGACAGGAAAGCTCTTGCAGACCCTCCCCCTAGCAACCTGCAGTATTAGAGTGAGTGGCTGTTCTGTAAACAGACATTCATCACAGGAAAGTTCCAAGGAGCCTGATGGTGGCAGTTTTTCTCACCAATGAGATGCTTGAGGTGACACTCCTAGGTTCGTGAAGTGGCTTTTGTAGGCTGAATATGGCTGTGATTTACAAATAACATATTCCAAAAGGCATGCCTTGAAGTAGCTAGAACTTGACCCTTTGGTAATAATAACTGTCCTTTTATTCACCTTTGTACTATATTTTACATAACATGTCAGGAAGAATTCAACATTACCTAAAAAGACAAAATTCTGAAGCAAAATAAAATACAAAAAAAGATTTGATGAAAATCTTTCTAAAAGAAAACTTATATTTCTAGTATTCTTCTTAGCTTTCCATTCAAGACTTCTGCCCAAAGTGTAAGCATAAATGACTAAGCCATATGGAAATTGCTTGTAAAAGATGTTCTGCATTACCCAGTCTCTCCAAGAGTCTTGGAGCATCACATACATTGATGTTATGCTGGCTAATGAAGTTGCCTCTTGGAGAGGTTTTATTCAACCAAACTGAAATTCTTTCTCTGAGAAATTCATATTCCTTTTTAATACAATTGTCTTGGTTTATACCCCAGGGATATATTTAAGTTATAATTGAATATTGCATTTTTAAGAAGGTTCCTTAATTTATTGCTTCTTTCAGCGAATTTTGCTTGGTGTTGTTCTGTCAGAATAATTTAATTTTACATCAGCTAATTTAGCTTATATTAATATTTCCCCTGAAATTCATATAGCTTGGCCAGCTGTTTAGGTGGTGAGAAAGAAAACTCTTTTAGAGGAAGCATTAAAACATTAAATTATTGTGAAGTGAAATCATTTTATCTGTCCTGGGAGGCAGTCCATTACTAATTCCATTGTATCCTTTCAAGAAAAAGCAGCTTTTACTAAACAAGCCAGTTGTCTCTTCCCACTTCCTCCTCTTTCCCTGTTTGCCCTGATGCCATCGTTCCTTTCTGTCTGCTACCTCTCCAAGTCCTCCCAGGATTGCCGACCTGGTTTCTGAGTCACAACAACAGAGTCCCTCATCGGCGTTTACAGCATTCAGTGAATGATTCAGACATGATGAAAGAAAGCCTCATTTGACGAGATTGTACCTGTTTCAGTGAACAGCGAGAGTGCAAACAATGATGGCGTTAGTTGAGGAAATACAGGAGTTCAAAGGGTCTCATGGTTTTGAAAGTGAATTGCAACGCAGAGAGCTTCACCAGTGTCCTTTCTACTGTTAGGCTGAGGCCCAGAACTTCTTGCATTGCTGATTCTTTAGCATCAGGACAATGTTTTATCTAATTTCTGATAAGACTTTGTTTTATAAAGTGGGCTTGCTTCTTGTGGAAATAAAACAAGAGTGAAGGAGAACAAACAGGCTATTGATTCATAGTTTGCCCCATCCTCGCTTCAGGCTGGCATACAGAGGCAGGCCAGCATAGGGAGGCAGGACCAGGTGTGGCAAAGCTCTGTGAGGGGAGGAGTAGAGACTCACTGTCTGATCAGAGGCTGTGGGCCTGGGGACACTGGAGGAAGCAGCCCAGGGGACTGCTTCGGGAACATATTTGGCTTCCTCTGGTTGGTCTTGATCTGGAAGGGATTTGGGGGACCAAAGTAGAGGAGTCAGTGGTCACTGACCAAGTCCCAAGCATTCTGGGCCATTGGTGTACAGGACATGTTTGTCTCCTGACTCGTCATGCAGGTCAGAGTTCTCTTGGCCTCTGAGGACCTGGCCTGGGTCTAATGCACATGTAGTCTCTTTCTTTGTACTGAGAAATATATCTACACCACAACCACAATTACACAAAATGTGAACTGAATGGATGTGAGTGGAAAGCTTTAAATTAAGGATAATGGGATATTTTTTTTTAATTTGCTTTTTAACTTATATACAGTAAAATTATTTTTAAAGGATGTGAAGTCTAGTAACCACTGCCATAGTGGAGATAGAGAACATCAGCTCCAAAAGGTCCCTCCACCCTTCCTCAGTCAGCCCCTCCCCTCATCCCTGATCCCGAGCCTCTCACCCTGTAGTTTGATCTTTTCCAGAATGTTATTTAAATGCATACATATAGGACAGAGCTTTCAGATCTGGCTTCTTTCATGAAGCACAAGGCATATGACACATCCACATGGTTGTATGTATGTCAGTAGTTCATACCTTTTTTTAAAAACCAGACTTTAGTCTTTATTTGTATTTTCCATTGTTTCTCCTCATGTCCTCTTCCTGGTCTTGGGTCCACCCGGGACATCATGTTGTATTTCATCCCTGTGTCTCCTTTGTCCCCTCCAACCAGTGGCAATTTCTCAGCCTTCCCCTATGTTTTATGACCTTGGAAAGTCTAGTCAGTTGTTTTGTGGAATGTCCCTCCCCTTGGGTTTATCTGATGTTTCCTTATGATTAGACTGGGGTTATGGGTTTTCAGGGAAAAATACCATAGACATAAAGTGCCCTTTCCTGCCATCATATCTGGGGGTACATGTCAACATGACTTATTCCTGGCAATGGGCACTTTGATCACTTGGGGAAGATAGGGTTTGACAAGTTTCTCCAGGGTGCACTTGCTATTTTTTCCCGGATTCTCTTCCTGAAAGATTTTTTTCTCATACCAAACAAATATGTGATGTTTTCCCGCACCAGTTCCCCAGTTCTCTGACACCCACAGGGTTTCAAGCAATTCAACTTAATTCTGACACCAACTCCCAGAGTCAGCACAGACCCCACAAGACTCCTTCAGATGGCAGCCACAAGGTACCCACGCTACCTACATTCCTGCCCAGCCTATTATAAATTCAGAGGTTCTCATGAGCTACCCCCTTGAGGTCTGACAATTCCCTAGAATGACCCAAGAAAGTGCTATATTTATCATATCGGTTTGTTATAAAGGATGTAACTCAGGAATGGCCAGGGGAAGAGAGCCCTGGAGCAAGATATGGGGAGGGGGTCAGGTACCAAGTTTCCATGCCCTCTTTGGGCATATCCCCCTCCAAGAACCTACATATGTTCTACACGCCCCTCAGTTTGGGGTGTTTATGGAAGTTTTATTACATGGGTTTGATTGATGAATTTATTAGCCATTGGTGATCAACTCAGTCCCCAGAGCTTGAGGTTGTTGAGGGGCAAGTTCTAAGTTTCTGATCAGTTCTCTACCCCCTTAAGCTACATAGAAGCCCTCTAAGAATTGCATCCTTAAACAGCCAAAGACACTCCTATCACCCTTATCATTCTAGAAAATCCCATGGGATTTAAGAAATCTTTGCCAGGACCCCAGAGAAGGACCAGATGTAGATTTCCCACAATGCCATATTTCCTTAGGAGCAAGTCATTCATCCAGTCCATACTCCAGTGGAGGGGCATTGTGCTCCATGATGGAGGGGAGAGCATCCAGTACTGTGTGAGCATATGTTAGTCAACATATTCTAGGAGAGGTGCTTCGAAGCCGTGCACATATCTCTCTTTCCCTTCAACTCCCATCCACCAGCTTTAACGTTTCTCTGAGGGTCGTGTTGTAGCGATTATTATGGTTATGTTCTGCTTCCTGTATTTCTTGTGCATCTCCTATTTGGTGTTCTTTTAGTGCAGATTTGTCCCTTTCCTCAGGCATTTCTTATATCATGTGGACACTTAGGTTATTCCTTGGGGGTTTTAATCTGTTTTTAATTTGTACATCAAATTCTCCCAACTTTGACCTCGGAGCTTTTTTAGGTTGCCTCCTATATCTGATTTTTTTTCCTTAGCACTTCTTTATTCTCTGGCACCATGAGATGCTCCAGGCTTCTTTTATACATGACCTGTGCCAGCCCCAGACTCAGCCCTTTCTCTAAAGATCCCTGGTTTCTTATTGGAAAATGGGACTAGACGCTAAGACCTGGGTGCTGGAGTGCTTGTTGCTGCCAGACTGCCACATTTCCAGGGCTCTCAGCGGACAGAGCTTGGAGATACATGCATGTATTGTAACCCATATAAACCTGTGAGTCTGTTTCCCTCGCTGTTTGTATATATATAAAAATAACCCTGAGTTCATGCAGGCATCTCTGAATGTAATGCAAGACTGTGGGTCCATTCCATTTTCCTGTGTTCTGTATTTGTCACTCCTTTCTCTGCCAGTGAGAAACCGAACTCCCATTCCCTACGATTTACTCACTTGTTTTACCCTATCGTATGTGTATACTGTTTCAGAACTGCTAACTCCTACCCTGTGAGAAGATAATTTACTGCCTGACCAGTGTCTCTTGTGTATCCCCACGGTGACCAAGCGCTGGTTTCCAGAGCTACTCAGGCAGCTCGCCCTGCCCCCACGGGCATGGATCTGTGGCCTATTTGTACTTGCATCATTAGTCATTCATTCCATGGTTTGCATCCATCCCGCTTTCTCCCAGTATTCCAGCTGGCTTTGGTCTGTCTGTAGGTTGGCAACAATGAAGTTCTCTGTGGTGAACCTTTTTTTAACGTTTTTATTTTAAAATTCCAGTTAATTAATGTAGTGTTCTATTAGTTTCTGGTATACACTGTAGTGTTTCATCACTTCCATACGTCACTCAGTGTCCATCATTACAAGAGTGCTCCTTACTCCCAACCAACCCTTATGTATCCCACCTGTCACCGCTGCCCCGCCCCACATGGTGAACCTTTCTTGTATAGGGATGATGGAGAAGAGGACAGAGGAAATAGAGAGGGGAGACAAAGGCAGAAAACATATGGGATGTTGGGGGGAAGACTGGGGAGGACATAGCCATCACTCAGGAGTTTTGATGATACAAGCTGGTCAGGGCAGAAATATGCACGGTTGCAGTGGCTAAGTCATTCATGGAGATGGGACCATTCAAGTTATGAGATCAGGCGGTACTGGAACACTGAGGTTGAATCATCTGAAAACTGATAACAAAATTATAAGAATAATATTTAAGAACAAGTGTGAGGTTTTTGTATTTGCTTTGATTTTTGAATAGCAGAATATGGAGCTTTACACTTCTTGCTCAGTGGTTTCAGCCCAGCCCTAGGCAGGAATAAGCAACTACTGTTTTCATATGACAAGTTTTTAGCTGCTATTTGAAATGCTTTTTTTTGTGTGTGTGAGGCAAGTTGTGTTCACAGACTATCAGTAGATGACTGTGTTCCTGCATATATCTTTGTGGGGTTGTGTTATTTTCATTTTTTTAAATTTTTATTTATTTATGATAGTCACACACACACACACACAGAGAGAGAGAGAGAGAGAGAGAGAGAGAGAGAGGCAGAGACACAGGCAGAGGGAGAAGCAGGCTCCATGCACCGGGAGCCCGACGTGGGATTCGATCCCCGGTCTCCAGGATCATGCCCTGGGCCAAAGGCAGGCGCCAAACCGCTGCACCACCCAGGGATCCTGGGTTGTGTTATTTTCAACCACAACTACACAACAGATTGTTTAAAGAGACTGAAAATAGTTTTAGATAGGATGAGGTAAAAATGAACACATGCTAGCCTCTTAAATCTATTTTGGGGAATATATCTAGGCTATTAAAATCTAAATGTTTCTAAAACAATCCATTATTCACTTTAGATTAGTGTTTCCTAGAGATAGTACTGCCTCCTATGGGATGTTGGTGGAGTCATTTCTAGTGGCTCCAGTGAGGATAGTCATTGAGAGGATGGGAGCCAGGCTAGACCACCTGCAAGGCCCAGGATGGTCCTGCATGATGAAGGTGGCTCTGTGCTCTCATATGTCTTTCACATGTCCCCTTGGATGTTTACAGAGTTTTTTTTTTAAACTCTTCATCATTGGGATCCCTGGGTGGCGCAGCGGTTTGGCGCCTGCCTTTGGCCCAGGGCGCGATCCTGGAGACCCGGGATCGAATCCCACATCAGGCTCCCGGTGCATGGAGCCTGCTTCTCCCTCTGCCTGTGTCTCTGCCTCTCTCTCTCTCTCTGCGACTATCATAAATAAATAAAAAATTTAAAAAAAATTAAAAAAAAAAAAACTCTTCATCATAGAGCCTAGTATTCCATTTTTTAAATAAACATATAGCACTTTTGCAGTGTGTTAACATGTACTGAAATTCTCCACAAATGCAATTACTGAGTAAATTGAGGGAAAATTGTACTTTGTTTGCTGGGAACTTTACCAGGAGCCACTCACCATTTCAGCAATGCCCTGTGGAGTGTGAGCTGCCAGTAAAACACACCTGTATCCATCTTCATTTCTGGCTGTGGCATGCAAATATGTAACAGAGGGGATTTGAATTTCACTGTAACAGACTTAGAACCAAATGTTTTTTAATTAGTGGAAGAGCATGAAGTGTGAAGATATCACATTTTAAAGAAAAGCACCTGTATCAATAAATGTTTTTAAGATGTCATTGATTGCCGTCATATGTTCCCATGAAATAGGTTAAAAAGTCACATAATTCAGTGGTTGATTTGGGGGGTTGCCCACTGTTTTTCAGTCTTCTCCTGGGACTGCCCCCCATAGTCTACAATGTCATTGTGTTTACAGCCTCTCGATTCTTCCCTGTTAAGTCTCAGAGACCTGATCTGATACGTTGGTTGGCATGTGATAGGGATTCGAGATGTGAGCTGTGTATATATTTTTAAAGATTTTATTTATCTGAGGTGGGGGGGGAGGGGCAGAGGAAAGGAACATGTAGACCTCCTGCTGAGCATGGAGCCCAATGTGAGGTTTCAATGCAGGACTAACGGGTGCTCAACTCAGGACTCCATCCCAGGATCCTGAGATCATGACCTGAGCCAAAGTCAGATGCTTAACTTGACTGAGCACCCAGGTGCCCTTAGATGTGAGCTGTTTTCTGGGATCCTTTGTCCATAGCCAATCCCTTGTCAACATGGAAAATTTTTGATATATTGCATTTAAAAATAACCCTCAGTATTCCTGAGAATGCCATGTATTTCTTCGCTTAAGTAATGTATCATTTGTCTAGGAACTTTATTTCAATAAATATCATTTCTTCTTTCTCTTACCATTTGCAAATAAGCCTAGCCTGTTACTACTTAGGCTAACCTTGGTATTTTTAATATTTTAATAGTTTAAATTTCTTCTTGGGATATAACTTACATATAATTAAGTACACAGGGGCACCTGGATGGCACAACTGGTTAAGTGTCCAACTCTTGATTTGGGTTCAGGTAATGATCTCAAGGTCATGAGATTGGGCCCTGTGTTGGGGTCGGCACTGGGGCTTGGAGCTCCTTGACATTCTTTCTCTTCCTCTCCCTCTGTCTCCCTTCTCATGCTCTCTCTCTCACTCTCTCTCTTAAAATAAGAAAAAATTACTGAAGTACACAAAGCTTAAGTATACAGCTCAATGACTTTTTAAAATATTTTATTACAAACATTTTAAAATGTAGAAAGATTATAAAGTAAACACCCTTACACCCACTGTAGATTCTACAGTTAACATTTTGCTATGTTGGCTTCATCACGTGTCTATCTGTCCAACCATTCCTGTTTTTCTACCAGTCCATCTTATTCTTTGATGCATTTCAAAGTTGCAAACATTAGTACACTTTATCCCTAAACACTTCACCACATGTACTATTAACCAGAGTCAATATTTGTTTACTTTTTTTAAAGGCAAAATTTACACAATTATGCATAAGTAGTAAGTGTACCATTTGAATCACTTTTACAAATGCATACCTGTGTGCATAGCAAGCCCCAACACTATGGACAATCACAATCACCCTGAACAGTTTCCTGATGCCCCTTTCCCATCAAACCTGTCCTGACTGCCAGAGGAAACAGCTCTTCTGGGTTTTGTGGTTCATTGGTCAGCTTAGCTGTGGTCTGGGATTTGTGGTGACTATGAAACCCTTGAAGGGAGATCACAGGGTCAAAACTATTTTTGTAATACTACTTAGATATTTCTTATCCTTTTCCATCTCACTCCCTACTGAGTGTCCAATGGGGTTTCCCAGTTCCCATGTTTTGTGTGGTGGTGTCCTTGCTGATAGGGTCCTTATTTCAGTGAGGATAATGAGCTAAAGGAAGAAGTACTTAAAACATGATCCAAGGCACTATTCTCAATCCTCCTGGACAAAATAATCCCCCTTTTTTATAACAAATATTTAATCACACTTCCTTATTCTCCTGCAATGAAATTCATAGATTAAAAAAAAAAGCCTACACATATAATTTCAGAAAATCAATATAATGTCCTCGCCTTGATAGTAAGGAGAAATAAAAGAAAGCAATTTGTAATGAATATGTATTTTAATATGTAAATTGAATGCAGAAGCAGATACGAGAATCCAGCTGTCTTCTATTAGACCAAACATTAAAGGGATTTTCAAAAATGTAAAGCAGTACCATTCTCTTAATGATTTTTTGAAACTAAAATTATATTTCATAAAATATATATTAATATGTAAAGTTTGATATTATCATTTCTGATGAATTAATAAATATGTTTAAGTGTCTCAGTTTAAAATTTAATATGATAAATAGAAATAGATATCAACATAAATTAGAGCTTCAGGGAATTCTCAGAATCATAATTTTAGGGCTGCATGATAACACTCAGACCAAAAAATCTGAAAACTATCAGTTTACTGTACTAGAACTTCATATAAATGGAATCCTATGAATGTTCATGCTTTGTATGTATACAGTAAAATAAGCAGTTGAGTAAAATAAACTCAGCATAATGGTTTTAAGATTCATCCATGCTGTTTGGTATACCAGCAGTTAGTTCCTTTTTATTGGTAAATAATAATCTGTTGTATGAAGACACCACTGCCAATGAATTTTCAAATATATATATACATCTATGAAAACCCTGTCCAGACAGAAATATGAAGATTTCCATGATGACTGACCCCCTGAAGGTAGCTTTTATTCTGACATCTAGGAACTTCCTGTGAATGGAAAATAAGGGATACACTCACTTTTATGTCTGTCTCCTTAGCACGGCGTGTGCCTGAGAGATGCTGCTGTGTTGATGTATACAATGGTCACATGCTCTATTTCTGTACTTCCAACACTGGTTCTTGCTCTATGGTCCACCTTAGATACCTCTACTCTTTTGTCTCCCTGTACTTTCATATAGAATGCTTTTTAAACTTCTATTTCTACATGTAGACATATTCATTATAAAAAGGTACAAGCATGCACCAACCTTATTATGCCTCTAGTGTCATTGAGCTTATGCATTTACAGGTTGAAATGCATGGTCATTGTACATTGTTTCCCTCTCCCCCTCCTTTCCATTACCATTTAGGTATTATATTGGTTTTTTGAAATTATATATGAAGGCTGGTTATTTTATCTATGAATTTCATCTCAGAAGAGTAAACTGGGCATTATTAAATATTTGTTGTAAAGGCATTAGGATTGAGAATACTTCTTGGATCATGGTTTAAATTATTTATTTTCTTCTTAGCTCATCATCCTCACTGAAATACAGAACCTAGTAGCAATAACATCACAATGCAAAGAATCATTTGCTTCATAAGGACTTGTTTATTTATTTATTTATTTTTTTAAGGACTTGTTTTAAAAAAACGTAAGGACTTGTTTTTAATAAGTGCATCATTTATTTTAAAATGGCATTTTCCCAAGAGATGACATTTCTGGCCAACTGGCCAAGATTTGCCAGTGATGGATAGAAATGTCATGTTTGAGGAGTGGCATCTTGAGTTATGTACAAAATTCTCATATTGATTTATAGAGGGCATTATTCTTGTTTTGTATGGTTATATGTATCTCCTCAGTACCTGATTTGCATTGTTTAATATAAAATAAGAAAACTAATTATCCATTTTTTCTCAGTCTGAACATTTTCTGAATTCTTGCCTTAGGAAGTTCTTTTATTCCAAGAAAATGATCCAGCCACCATGAATTACAAAGAATGTTATTGTATTTTTCACCTTGGGAAGTAAGAATGGTAGCTACACTTGAGATTTCTGAAGTAAAGGCGGTTGATTTTTTTATGCTGGCTCTACCAGACAGGTCACATCTCTGCCTCAGTTTTCTGATCCATTAAATGGGGGTAATTATTCCTACTGAATATGGTTGTCATAATTAGTAAGTGGAATAGTATAATGCAAAACAGTGCCTGAGTTTTAGTAAATAATGGATTAAAAATAGCTTTTGGTTATTACTGATTTTAATCACAAATAGTAATTAATGGTGAAATTAGGGATTGTGTTGCTCTGATGGGTTTTTTGGAATTAGATTTCTCAGTAGACAACAAATATATATTGAGCCTATTATGTGTAGACACTTGGGAATTAAAGATATGAAGGGATAATGATTATTCCTTGGAGCAAGCCTAGGAAATTGCCTTTACAACAATATACCCAAAGGTGGTTGTATTTAAATATCACCAAAAAGAAGTAGTAATATCAGGTGAAGTGTTAGATTCCAGTAGTTGCTGCTTGAATTTGGAAATTAGGAACCTGTTAGTAATCTTAGGAGGAATTTGGAATAGGAAGGAAGTAGAAACAGTATCTCCATTTTGGGAAGTTTAGAGAAGAATGGAATGGAATGGTCATCAAAGAGGTCCCTTGGTAATAAAGATGGGAGAGCAGAAGGTAGGGGCCATGCAGGCTTGCGGGACTGCCATGGAGGCCCTGGGGAGAAAAGGTTGGACAGGCCCATTGAGGGCCGTTGAGACCTGCTGGGGCTGGGAATCACACTTAGGCTCTGAGAAAGGCTTCACGGAGGTGACCTGGGGGCCGATGGAGGAGGTTTGAAATCACCACTGTAGAGAATGAGAATAAGAGCAGCCCAGAAAGATGTGTTTTTAAAAGTCCAAGAAGATGCTGAGAGCCCCCGAGGAGGAAACTGGAGAGAGTAAGGGTATGGTAAGGTTTCTTCCTCTTTATTTCCCATTATTTTCATTGTAATTACTCATTTTGACACAAAGTGAAATCCATGATAACTAAGGTCTCCTGGACACAGGTACCATTCTTGTCTAAAGATTTGAGATCCTTTCGCTGCCAGCTACCCCAGGAGGTAGGAACTTCACAGGGATGCCAGGTCTTGGGCCCAGGAACAAGGTTTAGGCAGAGTTGCTGGGGCTGCAACCAGGCAATCAGAGGCCTGACTCTAGGCTCTAAACTGTGATGTGCCACCTCATAAAACAAAGCAAGACAAGAAAACTTTGGAGTTCTCTAGAAGGAAACAAAAAAATGCAGAAAGACAAAGTTACGGTTTTCCTCCTTCAAAGTCATCATTGTCAGGGGGTGGCTTCTTATCAAAGCAAGAATAGATGATTTCTGAACACTTACTTGGGACAAGTTACTATTCATGTCATTTAGATAACACTCCCCTTATAGCCCTCAGAACAGAGAAGAGTCGGCACTGCTGCTTCCACCCTTGCTCGCCCCTCCGGAGAGCAGAGAGCAGTCATGGAAGCCCAGTGCGGTCCTGGCCCCTACCCACAGACTGGCAGTCACTCACACCCCCTCCATTCTTGGGCTGGTTAGTTTTGTTCTCCTTATGATGGCTATGTCTGCCATTGTAGCAATGATTACCCTCCTCTACCCAAGTTTCACTTGAGACAATGTTGTTTTGAAGGGCATGTGGTAGCATAGATGTACTATATAAAGAAGGTAGGGGCACCTGGGTTGCTCTGTCAGTTAAGCATCTGGCTCTGGATTTAAGCTCAGGTCCAGGTTCAGGGTTGTGAGATCAAGCCCTGTGTCAGGCTCTGCACTTAGCAGGGAGTCTGCTTGACAGTTCTCTATCCTCCCTCTGCTCCTCCTTTTGCTCACATGCTCTCTCTTTTTAAAATAAATCATAAAAAAAAAATAAAACTAGAGTGTAAAGGCCCCCAGATTTAGGAGAACATTGTCATGGGCATATATAGCAGATTTAGCATGCCAATTAAATATTTCATGATCATCCGGATTCTTTTTTTTTTTTTTTTAAAGATTTTATTTATTTATTCATGACAGAGAGAGAGAGAGAGAGGCAGAGACACAGGCAGAGGGAGAAGCAGGCTCCATGCAGGGAACCCGATGTGGGACTCGATCCCAGGTCCCTAGGATCACGCCTTGGGCTGAAGGCTGCGTTAAACCACTGAGCCACCCAGGCTGCCCGATCATCTGGATTCTTAAATTTTAAAGAAATGAAATAAAAAAATCAGTAACTTCAAAGACAGTATGGCATTCAATAGGTAAGTCTTGGTTGTGAAACTTCTCAGTACTACTTGGCCCAGCAGCCGTCTCAGAGGCTATCTGATAATTTGATAGGAGCGTGCAGGTGTGGGTCCTACATTTGGAATGTATAGAGCTGCTGCTTGAAAACTCCAGCACCACCGGATGTCTGCAGTGAAGTATATGCATGGTCTCACATACTGCCAGGCATTTTCACAACCTGCCTTATGCAGAGCCCAAAGTTCTGGTACACAGCTATAGGAGTCCTGAAAACATGACTAGAAATAGTCAGCAGCACTCACCTTTTCTGAAGCCCCCATGCCCATCCCTCTGAAGCCTGTTCTCCCTCCTTCCCTCTACTCTCTCCCATGACCCAAACTGTCATTTCTCCACTTTTTCCCTCCCCCTCCCTAAGATCCTGTTTGGTGCACCTGCTGTGGGAACACCACAAAGTAGAATGAAGCACTTCCTTGGGGGGTTGTCAGTCCCCAGTGGGTCTGTTCACAATTTGTGTGCTGAGGGACATGCAGTGACATTGCTCGCTGCAAGTGCCCTATCTGTGTCTTCCACAGAGTTCTACACAGTTCTGGACAATAGAGCTTCTTAAACGAATCCTTTTATTTTGAAATAATTGAAGAATCACATGCATTTGTAAGAAATAATACAGAGAGATCCCATGTCCCCTTTACCCAGCTTCCCACAATGGTGATATGTTTCCTAAGTGTGCAACAGTGTCACAGCTGGGATATCATCAGTGAAAAAACTCACCGCTTGTATTTGAGTTCCCTAGTTTTACTTGTACTCATCGTGTGTGTGTGTGTGTGTGTGTGTGTGTGCATGCGCGTACATGCACGTTTAGATTTCATCATGTGTAGGCTCGTGTGCCTCTACCACAGTCACGATTAAGATGGTGCCAGACCACAAGGGGCCCTCCTGTTGCTGTCCTGTAGCCACCTCACCTGTACTGACTCCACTTCATCCCCTTTATCATCCGGCAACCACAATCTGTTCTCCATTTCTATAGTTATATCATTTCAGGGTTATATAAATGGCATCATATGGCCTTCATGTAGCCTTTTGATACCGGTTTGAGATTAGACGTCAGCATAAGTCCCTGAAGTTCATCCATGCTTTGTGTCTCAATAGTTCATTCGTTTTTATTGCTAAGTAATATTCCAGGGTATGAATACACCACAGTGTGTTCAATCATTTAGCCACTGAACAACACCTGGGTTATTTATAGTTTGGGGATATTATGAATACAGCTTCCGTGAACATTTGTGTATAAATTTTGTATTAACATAAGCTTTCTTTTATCAGAGATAAATATCCAAGAGTGCAGTTGCTGCATTTCATCGTAGCTGTATGTCGAGTTTTATAAGAAGTTGCCAAACTGCTTTCCAGAGTACCTGTACCATTTTACATTCCTATAAGCAGTGTCTGAGTGATCCAGTTTCCATGTATCCTTGCCAGCATTTGGTATTGTCATTGCATTTTAGCCATCCTGATGAATGAGCATTTCTGTATCATTGTGTTTTTAAATTGCATATCCCTGATAGCTAATGATGTGAATATTTTTTCACATGCTTATTGGCCATCTGCCTTTCCCTTAATATATGTCTTCATATCATTTGCCCATTTTCTTTTTAAAGATTTATTTATTTATTTGACAGAGAGGAGAGAGAGAGAATGCATGTGTACAAGTAGGGGAGGGAGAGACTCTCAGGCAGACTCCCTGCTGAGCACAGGGCCCAATGCAGGCCTCCATCCCTTGGCCCTGAGATCATGACATGAGCTGAAACCAAGAGTCAGACATTTAACCAGCTCAGCCACTGAAGCTCCCCTTATTTGCCCATTTTCTAATTGATTTTTTATTATCTCTTGGAGTTTTAAGAGTTCTTTATATGGTCTATATACTAGTCCTTTTTGAATATGTGGGTTGCAGATATTTCCTCCCAGTATGTATCTTGTCTTTTCATCCTCCTGATAGACTGTTTCACAGAGCAAAGGTTTTAAGTTTTGATGATTTCTCATTTATCTTTTTTTTTTTCTTTTTTGGATCATGCTATTAGAGTCAAGTCTAAGAACTCTTCACCAAGTCCTAGGACCCAAAGTATTTTTCCTATTTTTTTTTCCTAAAAGTTGTGTAGTTTTGTGTTTTACATTTAAGTCCATGATCCATTTGAGTTAATTTTGTATAGATGTGAGAGTTAGGTTGAGGTTAATTTTCTTTTTCCTTACGAATATCCAAATGTTAAAGACACTGTCCTTCCTCTATTTAATTACTCTTGTACCTTTGTCAAAAGTTAATTGCTCATATTTTTATATTTCTTGGTTGCAAAACAAAATTTTTGCTGGGATTTTGACCATATTTGCACTAACCCTACAGACCTCTTTAGAACTAACCGACATCTTTCCTGTGTAGCATCTTCTATTCCAAGAACACAGTGTGTCTCTCCATTTATTTAGCTCTTCTCTGATTTTCCATCAACATTGTGTAATTTTTAGTATACAGACTCTATAGATGCTAATTTTATAGTTGAGTTCTTCATTTTGTTTGGAATGTAAATCATACTGTGTTTTTAATTGTAATTTCTACATGTTTATTGTTAGTATTTGGAAATAGAAATGTAATCGATTTCTGTGTGTGTTTATCTTGTATCCTGTGGCTTTGCTCAATTTTTTATTGGTTCCAGGAGGTTTTTTCTTTTTTGGTTCCTTGGGATTTTCTACATATACATGTCATCTTCAAATGGAGATGATTTCACTTTTCCCTTTCCAATCTGTGTGCCTTTTATTTCTTCTTCTTTCCTTACTTTCCTTCTTCGTTTCCTTGCCGTGGTGGTTAGAACTTCCAGTGCTACACTGGATAACAGTGGTGAGAGCAGACATCCTTGCTTTACTCTCAACCTCAAGAAAAAACATTATCTTTCATCCTTAAGTATCAAGTTCGATGTAGGTTTGTGATGGATACTAAGTTGAGATAATTCCACTCTATACTAACTCATTGTGAGTTTTATCAGGAATGTTGCATTCTGTCAGATGGTTTTTCTGTGTCAATTGATATCATGTGATTTTTCTTTTAGCCTGTCTGTAATGGATTGCATGAATTAATTTCACATGTTGAACCAGACTTGCATACTCAGTATAAGTCCTACATCTTATATGTATGTAATTTTTTATACATTCTTGGATTCAATTCACTAATATTTTATTGAGGATTTTTACATCAGAGTTTATGAGAGATACTCATCCATAATTTTCCTCTTTTGTGCCATCTTTGGTTTTGGTATCAGGGTAATACTGGCATCATAAAATTAGTTTGATGTGTTCTTTTCTATCTTCTTAATGAGATTATATCAAATTGGTGTTAATTCATCTTTCAGTGTTTGGTAAAATTCTCCAGTTTTTTGGTTTTTGTGTTTTTTTGTTTTTGTTTTTGTTGTTTTGGTTTTTTTTTTTTTTTTACGAAGTTAATTTCTTTAAAGGCATAGGACTACTCAGGTTGTCTATTTAATCTTGGTTGAATTTTGGTTATTTGTGATTAAAAGAATTAGTTCATTTCATTTGCATGGGCAAATTTATGACAATGACAGTTTCATTTTCAGAACCTTTGTGATGCTATTTCAGTCTGCTGGGTTTGTCTGATGCCTCTGGGTCTCCCACTAGTTTTCTGATACTTTCTAATGGGACAGAAAGAGTTCTTCTAGGTTGGGCTGCCTGGCACCTCTGTGTTGGGAGAGCATTCCCCAGCTTGGGGGAAAGGACAGAACTTCTGATACTGAGCTCTTGTTTTGATTGGATTCCTTTGCCTGTTGGGAGTGAAAAGCACTTACCAGGTTTGTGCCGCCTGACTACATGGAGGAAGTGTGAGATCTGTGAGAACAATGGGACTCTCCAGCCTGGGTATTTGGGGAAAGATCTCCCTTGTCCTGACTGCCAGCCACCTGCTGCTATCTCTTGGTGAGGAAAGGAATCTTAGGCCTGGTAGGGAAGGAAAGCCTTTATTTTGGCTGCTTTTTTTTAGTGGGCTTCTGACTAATGGACCTCTTGCCTGTTTATAGGAGCCACTGGGCTCACATTTTGTTATTGATGGAATTCTTGTCCAATTCACGAGAGGGAGGAAACTGCCTTGACTGCCTTCTGTTGCCATGTTGGGGACTGGGCAACACTAACTAAGCTGGAGTCACCCTCTTTTGTTGGTTGGAGTGGTGATAAAGGTGTCATGCTATCTTCCTCCCTTCTAGAGTCTCAGATGGTTGGCCTTCCTGTTCACAGTAAACATTTATTGTTGCACATGCATCTCTGAGTCACCTGAGTGTGTTTTCTGGTCTGAGCTCAGCTCAACCATGTGGTTATGGTCAGCTGAAGGTCAAGTGGGTGGTTCTGTTGATCCAAACTGGCTCTCCCAAACATGTGGGGATTGACTGGCTGTGGGCCAATGGAGGGCAGCCTCAGTGGAGGCAGCAGTCCTCTTCCTAGTGTGGTCTCTGACCCTTTAGCTGGCCAGCTAGCCCTTGTCTACATGGCAGTTGCAGCATTGTAGGACAGCGGACCTCAGCTTAGAACTGGCACACCACCCCTTCAGCTTCATTGTGTCAGCCAAAACAGCTCACAGGACCAGCCCAGATCCCAGGGAACAGGTGATAGGTTCCATCTTCTCATGAAGTGCAGGCACTTCAAAACCATTGCAAAGAGTATAGATCCAGGGGAGGATGAAAAATGGAGGCCATTCTTGTAATAAATTTACCTCCTCCTCCCTGCCACCCATATGAGTGATTGTGTTAGTCTCTTGGGTTCTGAATCACTTTAACCGGTCTGGGGGCTGCTTACAGAGGCCGACATCTGTGGCATTTCTCTTTGCTTCATAGAATGGGTTTGATTTCTAAACAAACAAAATTGGTCTCTTGCCAGATTATTTCTTTTTTTTTAAATTTTTTAAAAAATATTTTATTTATTTTATTCACGAAAGACACAGAGGAGAGAGACACAGGCAGAGAGAGAAGCAAGCTCCATGTAGGGAGCCCAATGCGGGGACCCAATCCCGGGACTCCAGGATCACGCCCTGGGCCAAAGGCAGGAGCTAAACCGCTGAGCCACCCAGGGATTCCCTGCCATATTATTTCTTGACAGTTTTCTGCATTTTCCAAGTTTTCTAAGGAAAGTATTCATTGATTTCATAATCTAAAAAATAGTTCTAAAACTTGGAGGTGTTTTTCCAGGATTTATGATCTTCTGAATTATATTCTTTGCCTGAGCTTTTAAAATTATATTGTGATATTCATATCCTGGTAACTCTAATCTGCAGTCTGACAAACCATGATGGGCCACTAAATGAGATTATGAAATTGTCAAACTCATGCTTTCTTCTCTGAGGGGAGCCTGTTGCCTCTGTGGTAATTCCTTTCTGGAGGAAAGGAAACTAAGGAGTCATGAAGGTTGAACAGTGCCCAGATGCTGGCTGTCAGAGTCAGCTCTGCAGGCAGCACCGGTCCTGGAAGAAATCCGCTTCTCGAATGTTCAGTCTCAGTTATTTTGGATACCTGGGTCGCTGCTCTGCGTGTGCTAGTTTTCAGTAAATACAGGTCAAATTAGAGGTTTTTAGAAATAGTTCTGGGTGTTTGTTCTTATGAGCTCCTAATAGTCTCTCTTCACTGTTTCTGCCTTTTTTAGGCCATCTTAAATTCTATTAAGTTGAACCCTGTGCAGTGGCCAGTTTGTAGATCAAAAGCAATTGAAGTTGGCAATTGCATACGATTCAACCTAATATTCTGCATTTTACCTGAAGCAGTTTGTGGCTTTGCTTGGGTGGCTTTCCCAACCTTCCAGGGAAGCCCGTCCTTACTATCTGTGAGCAGGCTCTTCCCAGGCCCATCATCTTTCTATCCTTGACAAACATGCATGTCTGCCCAGGCCATGCAGGCTGATATATTTTTTTTTTAAACTTTTATTTATTTATGATAGTCACAGAGAGAGAGAGAGAGAGGCAGAGACACAGGCAGAGGGAGAAGCAGGCTCCATGCACCGGGAGCCCGATGTGGGATTCGATCCCGGGTCTCCAGGATCGTGCCCTGGGCCAAAGGCAAGCGTTAAACCGCTGCGCTACCCAGGGATCCCCAGGCTGGTATTTTTAAAGTAGTTTTCAGCCTTCCATGACATTTTTATTCTCTTCATTTTTTTCCTGTTAATTCTTATGCTCAGTCATTATTACCTCTTTAAATGAAATAATTATTTGATTAATGTCTTTGATTCTCCTTCTCCTACAACTTAATTGCTTGTGACCAGTCTTTGCGATGATTCACAAAGCATGTTCCTTTAAAGCATGTTAGTCAGTTGTCTTCTATTCCCCACCCGGTGTTCTCCCTAGTATCCTTCATTTGGCACCTACTGTGCCTCAGTCAGGTCTCAGGCCAGGCCCTTGGGTAGTGAATATAATAGGAAATAGACCATGTGTGCTCAATAAACATTTGTTGAGTGAATATATGAGAGCAAGTAAGTGAGTGAAAGCTATTTGCTTTGGAGGAGCTTTCTGTCCTTGGGGGAGATAAACTTATAAGCAGTTTCAGTCCAGTGTGCAGAGGACAGTAATAGCTGTACACACAGGGTGTTTTGGTAGCACAGAGACTTGCTTTTCATGCATACAGTACCCACATGCTGCTTCCCAGATACATCCTGAAAAGATACTCATTTAGACTCATTTTTGGATCATTTAAGGCCTCTGTTTTTATCACCTGAACAAATCAGGCCAGTTTCTCTATCTCATTTGACATTTCTCATGCTGCGTGAAGAACCAGGTCTGGTGGATGGTTGTGTAACCCTTCTCCACCATGTGCCCTCCTCCACCTGTTGCAGAGTTGCTATAAAGCTTGGATGGAAATGATACAGACCTGGGTGTAAACCACCCAGCACCCAGCATGGATTTTCAGTATGCAGTCACTATGTATGATAGCAGTCGATCAAATAAATATATTAATGGCCAATAATAAAGAACCTGAACAACCACTAGAGAAAAAAGAAAAGGAAGTACTTTGCTAATGTATATTTTTTTCTGGAAGAATGAAAGCAGAGAACTAAACCACATACCTATTAGATGGTTTCCTGGCCAAGGATGAATCTGGGAAGGGCATACAACAGAAACTGACCTTGGTTTTGTTACAGAGACCTAAGAATGCCATGCAGTAGTCTTGCATAACCATATAGTAAAACTTCTCAAAATCTCCATGGTAACACGCAGAGAGCTGTATCACTGAGAGCAGTGTATACCTGTGTGAATGCCGATCCAGCAGGAGATCTGTATCTATTCCCCACTCAGCACTTGCTCATTTTCATCTCTGCGCTTTCCCAGTGGCTCAGACACTGGCCTCCTCATCACTAATAATGATGATATTTTTGTCTGGAACCTATTTCCTAGTTCACCCTTTCTGGTGTTACTCTCTACACCCTTGGCACTTCTGTAGGACGAGATAAAGGTGTCACCGTAGGGCTGCAAACTTTGTATCATGATAAAAACACTTGACACGCAAAATGAGTGTTTTAACTGCAGATATAAGTGAAACACAAGTTTGATCTTCAAGTGACTTTTGTCCTATCCTTTATATTCAGATGACTGCGCTAATTTGCCTTTATTAGTATGCTGCTTAATAGATACCCCTAAGTCTTTTTACAAATAGTCTAATGTTTGAATAAGACTTTATGGCCGTCACAGTGTTTACTCATATAATCCAACTTGATCCTCACCTTGGGTGGTAGTCAGGGCAGGTAGTGTGCTTGTCATTTTATAGGCAGGGGAACATCCTCTGATGTGGATTAGCAGATCCATGGTGGAGCTGGAACCAGAACCAAGGCTTGTGTCCTTGTACTGATGCTGCCACTACAGACTTGTCTGACCCCTCTTTCTCCCATCTGTTCCCTCTCATAGGGAACTCATGTGCTACCCTGAGCCCAGAGAAAGCTTGCCAAGGTTTTTGATTAACTGTCACTTTACAGCTTTTCATACCATCCTATGATGTATTTACATATTATTTTGCACTGACTTTCTGAAGCTTACGGACTTTGCAGAAGTCTTTAAAGTATTGCTACTTTAAGGAGATTATGAAAGGAGATGCAGTCCCTCACCCCAGCCCAGTTGTTGGTTGTATCAGTGCTGGCTTCCTGCTGAGAAGTGATCAGCAGGGGACAATGGACATTGTTGTTTGGTAGCTAGCCTTTGTTGACATGGTATGATTTAAGTGAGTGGCTGGAAGTCTTTCTGGACATGATTCTACCTTTTCCTTTCAGGCAAAGAAAATGTTTTTGCCTGTGTTCAGAGAAATCAAATGGTGCCAAGCATTTTCCATGACATTATGACCACCATCTTGGGGACAACTACCCATGCATAAGATGAGAGATTTTTCTACCTCCAAGAAAATTTTGTTTTCCCTATTAATAAAGAAGGTTCATCCAAAGCCATAATTTTCTGTATTCACATTAGTCCATGTCTTAATAGCATTTTCATGAAGAAAATCTTTTAGCACAAAGAAGCAAGGTGATACTCTATGTTAGAACAAGGCTTCATGGCTTAGATGTTAAAAATAATTCTTTTGTTAAGTGCTTTGGACTTTGAACAAAAGTGTCCTTGAGAAACTCCATTTAGCTGGCTGTGTTGAAGTTCATGTTCTTTATCTTGTTATATCTGACAAATATAGTCAGAAAATGTCTGTTCCACCTAACAGTTATTTCTACACATCCGAACAGACGGCCTACATGCATCTGTATTTATGCATCAAAAACATGAGTGTGTATTTCATATTTCATTATTGCCTAGTACACCACATATGTTTCTAGTAAGGCTCCAGTATATTTAGATCAAACGTGAATCTAGCAAGATCCATAAACTGAAATGTATTTAAGCTTAACAGAATAGACTTGATGAAAGGGCTGGCTTTAAACATAAGCTGGAACAAAATGATGAGCTCATAATTATTTAATGTAAACTGAGTAAGGTTGAGGGGCCCTGTGGGGTCGATTATTTCAAGGGCTTCGGTGATTACACATTGCAGAGCACCTCTCCAGGTGAAACACTACTCACTACTTGGGTGGGAGGTTAGCCGGCAGTCCCGTAAAGCACCTGAATGGTTTCAGACTAAAGAATCTGTCAGTTTTGTACATTTAACATCCTTGACACTTAATAGGACTTGGGATTTCACTGCAGCCACAGCTTCGTTGTGTGACACTTTAATTGAATGTCTTGGAGTAAAATGAAATTAACAAAGATAGTATTAAATTATGGATGTTCCTTTTTTATCATTTGGCTAATAATTCTACAAAGTTTCTTCTCTAATTATATTATTTTGAATTGATTGATACAAAAAAATTAACACACTGCCTTTAAGACTAAGGGTACCATCTGGTCTGAGAAATTCTGACTAGAAGTAGTGCGTAGTTGAAGTTAGCCACAGTGTCTCTCTGGAGCTTTGGGAAGCTACTCCTTCAGGGCCAACGTCGTTTAAAGAGGGTCTGCAGTAAATACCCATCCCTGAGTGGGTGAGGGCCAGGCATACCTGTCTTCTGCGCTGCATCCAGCAGAGTTACAGATGGCTCTAAGGATAGATAGGAGGCACTGAAGAGCACTTGGTTTTTGCTTATGAAGTCACACTCTTTTAGTGTGGCAAATGCAAACAACATGTTATAGTCCAGGGCAAAGTCAGGCAAGTCCACCCTGGTTCTGTGTAAGCATCCGTGAATGAAAACCGGTTTTCGTATTGGGATACTGATGATCTTGATACAGCATCTCTTTTAATGCCACTTAAAAGGAAATCTTCTAAGTGAAGATCTGGGAGAAAAATTATATAGTTAATCAGCTGAGGCCAGTCCACTTAGAAAATGTGAAAACAGGAAAGAAAATGTAGGAAAACATTACAAATTAAATAATTATTTTGTTAACAGAATATTGGTGTAAATGCTTCATAAAGTAATTGTCTGCTAGAGGGAAAGGAGGGTAGGAAACAGAATACATTTGGGAAATTACTCAGTAAGAGCAGACGTTTAGCTTGAAAAACACAATTGCCCATGATTACAAGCACCCTTCCAAGCTCTGCATCTGAAGAGCATAAGGAAGAAGCAGGCAGTCTCTCAAAAATGTCCCATAGCACCACAGATTCAGAAGCCACCCCCCATGGTTGGTGCTCCCCCTGGGACTCACATCACTGACCTCATCTTGCTTCCCCATACGGAATCATAGGTAAATATTGAGTAAATACGGTATGAATCTCAGATAAACACAGTTTTAGTGAATTGCCTCCTTTTATTAGGTCATGGATCTGGTCTTCTGGTGTTGTCAGATAATAGGGCTGTGATCAGGGATGTAACACACACATGTTCCGAGCAGGAAAAGCTAGTATTACCATGGAGCACTCAGAGGGCAGATTGTTTCCCTTGTTTTGCTTTTCTCTTTGGGTTCTGTCTGTTGGCCTCACTATCTTTCTCCCTCTCCCTTCACTCCTTCCAGTATGCAACATTTATAAGGTTCACAGAAGCACGTTGAGGCTGACTTGGGGCTCAGTCCTCTCGTAGAACTGCCATCTTCGTGGACAGTCAGGAACCGGTGTTGTCCACTGTTGCATGGTCAAATAGTGTTTTCTAGTGCCTGCTACTCTAGGATAGAGGAATAGTGGTAGCACTTGAAATAGACCACCTGTTTCGTAGCTGCTACTTAGTACTCTTTCTCTTTTCCACCTAAACACATACCAGATGGTTTTGGGTTCAGGATCTTAAATTCTGGCCTAGTGGCAGTCATGTATGTGGAACATAAAAGGAGAGAAGATTCTAGTGAGTGCCCTTATAAGCCTCTCTGTATTAAAGGATGCAGTTAAAGATGCAAAGGATACCACTGGCTGTCTTGTGATTAGTGAAGCTATTCTCATGTACAGTGGATGGACTGAAGCCATGTGCCATCTGTTTGCTCTGATAACAAGTGAACTTTATACGATAAATGCTTTTTATGGTCTTTATTTTTCTGACATAATGCATGCTTGCATCCAGCCTACAGGGAGAAAAAAGGTAAGCTTATCTGTTCCTGAGTACTTTCCAGTTTGGTCTTCTTTTAAAAAAAATGTTTTTTGAACATGCATAAGTAGTGCTACTCTACAATTAGTACCTTACAGATCCTTTTGGCTCTTCATATCTTCCTCCGAAAATACACTGGCTCATGTAACCATCAGTGGAACTCTGCATCATCTTTTTAAAACAATAACAATGGAAGTAGTAGTAGGTTTTAAACTGTGTTGTCTGCATTTGCTCAAACCAAGTTGATAGTTTCCCTGACACTTTGGTGGTGGCTGACGAAAACATTGCTCTTGTTCTCAAGTGGCAAATAAGAAACGTGACTTCTCTTGACAATATGTTCATTGTCATTTTCTCTCATCCCTGAAAAGACTCACTATTGAAATCATTTTTTAAATCCCATAAAGAAAACTTTTCTGCATGTAGTGTGGTCCTTAATCTTCTTTCCTTTCTTTGCTCATTTAATTTAAATTTTCTGGCATTGTTTGAATGCTAATTATACTTGACAAAACTGTTTTCTAAATATCTGCATCTAGGGGGATCCCTGGGTGGCTCAGCAGTTTAGCCCTTGCCTTCGGCCCAGGGCATGATCCTGGAGTCTTGAGATCAAGTCTCGGGATCGAGTCTTGGGATCGAGTCCCAGGATCAAGTCCCACATCAGACTCCCAGCATGGAGCCTGCTTCTCCCTCTGCCTATGTCTCTGCCTCTCTCTCTCTCTCTGTCTCTCATGAATAAATAAAATCTTTAAATAAATAAGTAAATAAATAAATAAATAAATAAATAAATAAATATCTGCATCTAAATTCTGATTAACTCGGGAAAGTACAAAGAAAATATTTCTTTCATTTACAAAAACGCAAGGGTGGCAAAGCACAGCAACAAAGTAAAAATGATTTCACTGAAGACATATTTGAATTCGTCCTATTTCACTGGTTTGAAGAGCATCTTCTTAGCCTAGACATGAACCTATATAAATAGAAGAAATAAGTACTTACAGAAACTAGTTTTAAAACATTGGTTTTTCTAAGACACTGGTGCAAAATCTCTTCTGATTCCCCCAATTTCTGTATCTCAGGGATTCCCAAAGTACCTTTTTATAACAGTAAGACTTGTTCCTCTAGGTGATGATTCCTTTTTTTTAGGCTGGCCGTATCCACATTTGCCCTTTCTTTATATGTTGTTGGCCAGTTAACTCAGAGATGCACTCCTAAAACCCCAGTGAAGTTAACCCAGTTGGAGGAAATGTAACATATCTGCTCTCTCTACTATGCCTCAGACATTTGGGTGCTTGGGGAAGTTCTGCATAAAAGCATTTCTAAACATAAGAGGTCATTTCATTGGGGTTCTCCTCCCTCAGGATCAGCAGTTTTGTTGCTGCCATTGTCAGAGACAGACAGATAGAAACCACCCTCAGTTGTCAGCAGAGACAGGAAGTGAATGAGAGGTAGGTGCTCACAGAGCCATCAGGAGGGCTTCAAGGGCAGGCTCTGGATGGAGCTTGAGAATGATTCCCAGGTTAATGCCAAGGGATTGGCCCTCTACAGGGAGTGGGGTTCCTGGTGGGCAGTCTCAAAGCAGTGCTACAGGTGCTGGCCCCAGGACCACACTCCCTCTGCTGGGATGGGAAGCAGAGGCTACCTGTGCAGCCTGCTAGCTCCATGGTAGAGCAAACCTCTGGATTGCTACAGCTCACAACGGGAAACTCCCATGTCTGTGCTTGTCCAGAGAAGCAGCAGACATGTGAGCCCCTCACTTCTCCACCACCTGCAACAATGCATGCAGTTGACATGTGAAACCTAGAGTCTGCACATGCAGTCTTGAGCTTTCTAGCTTCTGTCGAGCAGGAGTGTCTGCCACAGGGCAATGGGATGAAGTGGAGTAACCATCTGTGATATTGGCCACCTTATCTGCATTTGAAATACAATTAGCTCCTGTAGGCAAATAAGCCATATTTTATAATGCTTTCCATTAGAATTTTGCATGCTGCACTGTTTTCTGCACATCATCTCTATACCTTTAGGTTATTTGTATGCTGTACTGAGCATTGCTCTCTGAATGCCCCTCAGAAAGCATTATAAGGACATGGCATCTCCCAGTAAAAGATGAAGAGGCAGAGATTGGGCCTGAATCTTCAGGCTACATGGGCCTCCTGGCCAGTCCTGGGAACAGGCTGCTCAGGAAGCTGGGGAGTGGAGTGGCAGGGCTCCTGGGGCTCACTGCCACAGCCAGCAGCCCCAACAGCTGATTAGGAGGAGTCCCTTCCCTTCTCCTGGCTTTCAGTGCCTCTCTGGCTGATTGTTGACAGAACTGAGCCATTTCCTGGCTGGCAAAGGAGTCTGCAACTAGTCTGCAGAGCCCTAGCCCAGCATCTCAGGGCAGGGGACCATCCCAGGGTGGGTTTGGGCCTGGGAGATCATTGGTAACTGGCCCACACAGAGGCAAATAACAAATGCCAAGGCTAAAAGACATGAAAGTGACTATCCCTGAGAGTGGGCTTGGGGGCCAGGGAAGAGGTGGGACAGGGGACTGCTGTGGTCAGAGAGGGTTATAAGGTGGGGAAATTAGCTAGAGTTTTCACAGTGGTCAGAGGAGCTCTGCTCCAGAGCCTGTGCTTGGGTATGAATCACAGCCCCACCACTCACTAGCAATGTGACCTTGGACAAGTTACTTAGCCTTTCTGAGCCTTGATATCTAATAACAGTGCCTAGCCCCCAGCGAATTATAAGGAATACATTGTGTTTGTGCGGTTGAGCAGTGTCTGATACTTGGTAAATATTATGTAAATGCTGGCTAAGCAACCCCTGCAACCATAGCTTATACTGCTGAGGGCTGAGCTGGTAGACAAAACCAAAATTTAGGTAAGCAGGAGCATTACGTCACTAGATTAACTCACCTAATAGGACTACAGCTAGTAATTCGAGAGTCTGGAAGCAGTTAGCCCTTGGGAACTGATTTAAATAAGACATATGTCAGGGCTTCAGATACTCTGAGGGAATTGTGGCAGAAACCATGTCATATGGACCGAATCATGATACAGACATGAGGAAAGACTTGGTGACCACTGTTGTTCTAAGGTTCCTCTAGGCCCATTGGTCATGAGGCCAAAGCAGTACAGTGTTCCAGATCCGACTAGGTAGTAGAAGAGGGAGCTGATGTGATTCTTCATTCCTTCAAGAGCCAGTCTGAGACTGAGTGGGATGATGCCGGCAGGGGCTCACACTAAGTGCCCCCTCAGCTGCAAGAAACCTCCATTTCCCTGTCTCTGAAAGGAGAATCCATTTTGAAATAGACCTTACTCAGGGGTGATCAGTGCAAGATGTGTTCCAGGAATGTAATCAATTCTGGATCCTTTGGCCAAACCCAGAGCAAAGCTCCCAGATACCTGGAGTAGGCCTCTTAGAAATACCTGGCTCCAGACTGTCCTGGAACCCTACTTTATGCCACTAATAGCTAGATCCTGACCTGCTGCTGCCTCTGAGGATGGGAGCCTTGCACTTGTGAACCACAGAGTGCCTGAGCACCTGCCTGTATGTTCCACTCCCACTATCCCTTCTTGCATTCCTCCTCCCTTTCTTCTTATCATTTCTAGTGAACACTGAAGGCTTCATTTTTTCATTTGCCTTACTAAGATATATTTTCTTGAAGGTATGCTGTGTCATATGTTTCCCTGCCAAGTAGGCCCAGCAAAAAGCTGACCCTTGTTTGTTGATGAATAAATGAGTTACAAAAACCAGCCTTTGGGATCCCTGGGTGGCGCAGCGGTTTGGCGCCTGCCTTTGGCCCAGGGCGCGATCCTTGGAGACCCGGGATCGAGTCCCACGTCGGGCTCCCGGTGCATGGAGCCTGCTTCTCCCTCTGCCTGTGTCTCTGCCTCTCTCTCTCTCTCTGTATGACTATCATAAATAAATAATAATAAAAAAACCAGCCTTTTATGCTGTTACTCTCCTCCCACTGTCCATTTGAATGCCTCTTTCTTCTCTCTCCCCCATCCATCCATTTATCTATCCACTTATTATCTGTGCATTTACCCATCTATCCATCCAACCCCTCACCCCCCATCCATTCACCTGTCCACCCACCCTTCTGTCCATCCATCCACCCCCTACCCACCCATCTGTCCACCCATCTACCCACCCTTCTATCCATCCATCCATCCATCCACCTACCCACCTATCCATCCACCCCCCACCCCCATACACACTCATCCATTTACCCACCCTTCTATCCATCCATCCACTTACCCACCTATCCATCCACCCACCCTTCTATCTATCCATCTGTCCACCCACTCACCCATCTACCCACCCACCCACCTCCCCACCCCACCTTCCATCCATCCATCCATCCGTCCATCCATTAATCCATCCATACATCCTGTTTCTCTGTACATCTCACTTTGAACTTGTTTACTTAATATCAGAGCCATTTCGGACTCCTGCTTAGATTTCAATACACTGTAACCTCTTCTAGCACATATTCTAGTCTAGCTTTTGACAGAGAAAGCTTAGTGAATGCATTTAGGTGCAGCTTTGAAACAATGAAATATTAACATTGTACTACCTTGAGCCTTTCTTAGATGGGAAAGAAAAAATTCACAATAACACACAGAATTATGTGGGAAATAATGAAAGAAAGGTCAAAGGCTAGAATCCTACAAACAGAACGAGGATTCAGTTGCTACAATTAAGAAGAGTGGTCTTTTTATGAAAATCTCTGCCCAGTGTCCTTTTAAAAGAAGTAACAGTAACATGTAAAGGGTATAGGTTTAATACTGTGGTCTGTTTCTATAAAAGAAAATTTCTAAATTTGAAGGCAATCCTTCACTATTGTAAGATCCTATAAATGATTCACTTATTTAGCTTTGAATCTTGTCTTCTTATATTCCTCTTTGAAAAGATGTGATCATTATTAATATATTAATCAGCTACACAGATGTATTTTCTAATGAGTAGAAAAGCTGTGTGTATTTGAAGATCTTCATACTCTACAAAGAGAAGCCTGTCCAGCCATTGACATGACTAACACCAAATCTTTCCTCATACAATGATGATCACTTTTAGCTTGTGAAAGGCTTCCGTGTGCCTTAGTCTTTACGTTCCTTTCTGAGTGCAAACTTTTAAGTGGACCCTTGAGCCTCTGCCCTTTATGGCTTTCGCTCCCTCCTTGTCTGTCTGCTCTATAGCTATTGTCAGCAACTCAGCAATCTTGTTTTTTCCTCAGATTTGGGAAGCTATAAACGATCTTTTGTAGCCTTCCACTCCTCTGCCACTTAGTGAGCTGTTGGAAGCGGGATTTAAAGTATAAATGGGTGTCAGTCAGAATGCTGGTTCACTAATGGCTGTGCAGCTCGGTTATCCTGGGATCACGGAAGGGGAAGGAACTGAGTCTGCAGTGGGGGGCGGGGGCAGGGCTGCATTCTTACTTGGCTGCAGTTGCCTTGGAAACCAAAGTTTGGTCCCCTGAGCCCGATTAGGACCCTTCCCTGTTAAGTTTTAAAAGGGATGTGTGAGAACAGGACCCTCCCTGCTCTGCTCTTGGGAGAGCAAGAAAATCCTCTCTGGAAGCCTTTGTGTGAGAGTGGGATATCCTAGAATAGCACAAGCCCAATTGTCCTAGTTGTTTTTTTTTTTTTTTATAAAAGATTTTATTTATTTATTCGTGAGAGACACAGAGAGAAGCAGAGATATAAGCAGAGAGAGAAGCAGGCTTCCTATGGGAAGCCTGATGCAGGACTCTATTCCAGGACCCCCGGGAATCATGACCTGAGCCAAAGCAGACACTCAACCACGGAACCACCCAGGTGTCCCCCAGTTGTCCTAGTTTTAATAAACATGTTATCTTTTTTATCATTTTATCTTATTTCTTCATGGTAAGTGAGCTCTTTCATTCCCACCCACTATGCCCTCAGCCCACACCCCGTCCCCTCTGGAAACCATCAGTGTTCTCTATATAAACATGTTATCTTTATAAAATCTCTCTAGTATATTCCTTGAGTTCATTTTCTGTTTTATTATCTAATTCCTTTTAAAAATATGTTATAAATTATTTCAATTCTACAAAAAGAATTTAAAGGTGTGTGTCATGAATGCCCATCTAGCAGCTTGCAGTTTGAAGGCATATGGCATTGGCCCTGTGAGGTAGCCCAGCCTCAGGTCACAGACATTATCCTGAATTTCCTATTTAACATGCCCATTTTGGCAGCTGCTCCTTTCATTTTTCCATAATTTTTTTAAATAAAGGAAAGATCTTAATATACCAATTATACCTTAGTAAGGCTGGAAAACTCTTGAAAGTGAAAAAAAAAAGGAAAGAATGAAGGCAGGAAAATAACATGTAGCAAGGGGTGGAGCTCTGGGGCACACCCCACTCTACTTCAGGGTTTGGACCTCATCATCACTCCTCCATGCGGCAGGCCCAGAAGGCATCTGCTTTAGACTCTGTGTCACCTTACATGAATTCTTAGGTACTCAATTTGTCCTTTAAGGAACGATGAGTGGGCTGATTATAAAAAATATCTGTAGAATTGTATTGCTGTTGTCATTACTATTAGGCTACGAAGTAAGAACTCTGTGCTGGACGCTCTGCCCATGCCAGTCATATCCTCTCTCTGGCAGTCCTAGGAAGCATCTGTGTTCTGCTTCCCAGGTGGCTGATGGAGCCTTGATGAGATCAGGTAGCTTGTCCAAGGTTAGTGGACCAGCTGCCTGACTCCAGGGCCTCTCAGCCACACCCAAACGTCCTCATGTGGGAGATGGACTTTGTTAGTGGGGACTCAGCCTCCTCCACCTTGTATCACACTTCCATGGAACAATGTGCTATGCTGTGATCTTTTTTTTCTGTATAGGAATATTGGATATGATGTCTTGTAAACTGATGCCACCCAGCATGCTGAGCCATACAAGACTTGGCTGTCAGTGCATTACCCCCCCCCCCCAAGCCCCTCCTACAGAAGAGCAGTCAAGTCTTACAAATATGTCTGTGAGTTTATGACAGAGAGGGCAGTGTGAGGGCCTAGAAACAGATACAAAGTGCATAGAACTCCTTCAGAAATGGAGCCCAAAAGGGGCGTTGGTGCCCATAAAGAGCAACAGGAGGAGGATTGGCTGCACTCAAGGAAAATCTTCTTTCAACCCTCACTGGGGGGCATCTGGTTGTTAAGTGTCTGCCTTTCAGCTGGCATTCTCCCCTTTCTAGTATTTATCATGAAAAGTTAAATTATAGTGAATTAAAAAGTGACAAACACGTGTTATAACACGTAGATTGGGAGCTGAGACCTGATGTAAAATGTCCCTTTCTAAAGTGTCAGCTCTAGGAAGTGGCAGGTGTTCTCCCCACACCACATGGTTACAGCATAAAGTCACAAGTGTGGGTTTGTACCCATTTGTATTCTTCCTTGAGTCAAGTAGTAAAATCTGTGAAATTGACTGATTACACTCAGAATAATATCAGTGAGAACAATAAATCTAGCTTCAGCTCTCATAAAATGTGTTTCTGGGAAGGTAATGACTCATGATCAGACACGTGCATAGACATCATGAGAATGCAAGGAAGTAGAATTTATAACCTTTGGCTTTAAAAACCACAGACTGTTCTGTGGGCCCTGGTGGCCTACCGGGGGCCAGTAACATGGAGCGTGACAATCTGTGCAGTCTTCTTTTCCTTCTCTGGGTTCACTCTGATGCCTAAGTTCTGCTTCCTGTGACATGTTAGGGAGGAAGGAAAAATGATGAAAGGAAGAGAAAATACTTCTGTAATTAGTATAGATTAGTAAAAGGAAGATGAATGAGAGAATGGGGTGCCCACGGATGACCAGCAAAAATGGAAGAGGCATCAAAGAGAGAGGTTTCTTTGGCAGTGAAAAAGCATTTTTTCCTTAAAAAAGAACTAGAAGGTAGCAGAGGCTTTGAGATACTTTCCTGTTTGCATGTTGGTGTCCTTCACTGGAAGCAGAGCTCCCTGAAGATAGGGGTATGCTTTGTGCCTCATACCCAGCATGGTGCTGGTCCCATTCAGCCTGGACCCCCCAGCCCAGAGCACTCCTGGTGGCCCCACCTCAGCAGACATCAGGACACAGCCACTTCTGACTGATTCTCCATAGCCACTGAGGTCTTAACCCCTGGATGGTTCTGTGCCCCTCTGGTTTGATGACTGTATTTATTCACTGTTTTTGTTTGTTTTCCTTTGGTTATTTGTCATGCTGAGCACTTTTCAAATGTGTGATATTCATTTTTAATCTTTTACTGAATTTTGTGTTTGTTTTATGCATTCTAGCCAGTTTGCCCTTTGATTTTCTTGGGGTTTTTTTAGATAAACTAAAATTACAAATGTTATGTCATCAGGTTTATAAGTCTTTCTTTGTTATATTACATAGTTTTCATACTATGTAAAAGTACATTTACCTTCAGCTGTTAGGTTCTTAACTAAATTTTATTCTTGTTTTATATAATGTTTAATTTTTAAAATTCAATAGCTTTAAACATATACATCATAATTTTAAATGTGCATAAATATGTTCATATCTGTATTCTTCAGCACATCATTTCCTCTTTTCCTTGTTGCTGCCTTCCCTGCTTCTCCTCCTTCTCTTTTTGTCCATCCCATGTTGGTAGCCTAAACTCTATCTTCTCTCTTTTTTTTTGTATAGTCATGTAGTCCCATGTATATACACACACGCATGCATACACATGTACACACACACACACAATTTTTATTGCCACCATTTGTAAAAGTTAGATGACATATTATATGCTTTCCTATATATTGAACTCAACTTGTATTGCTCCAATTCAGCCATTTATTTATTTATTTATTTATTTATTTATTTGAGAAAGACAGACAAAGAGAGGTGGGGGAGGGACTGAAGGAGAGAGACATAATCTCAAGCGTACTCCTCACTGAGCATGGATCCCAGTGCAGGGCTCCATTTCACAACCCCAAGATCAAGAGTCGGGCACACAACTGACAGAGACCCCCAGGTGCCCCTCAATTCAGTCTTTTAAATGGTTTGTGACGTACTGCGTGTATATGTCATAATTTGTAAAATCTTCTTTCATAATTTCTTTCCTCGTTGGAATTTTATATCATTGTATGGCATGAGGTAAGGATCTAATTTTCTTTCCTGAATGGCTGCTAGTATTTCCTTGATGTTTTGTTGAATCATCTCTTCCTATCCTGGTGACCTGCACTCTTCCTGTTCTGTGTGTTAATTGTGTGTGTGTCATGGTCCCTTTGGAGGCTGTCTGCACAGATGTCAACTTTTTGTCATTTTTGTTCACTTTCATTTTAATGCACTTTTCTATTCTGGAATAATTTTACAGTGATAATGAGAGCTGTAGGAGAGTTTGGCATTCCCTTTTCCCAGCTTTCCCTACTGTTAGCATCTTACCTGACTCTGGTGCCTTGATCAAATCTAAGAAATTCACTTCAGTACCATGCTGCTGACTGCACTAGAGGGCTCCGTTCAAATTGTCCTAGTTTTTTCCTCATGCCCTGTTCCTGGTTCAGGTTCCCAGACCCTGCATGGCATTTTGTCTCATGTCTCTTTGGTCCCCCCCAAACGGTGACACTTTCCTGTCATTCCTTGTCTTTCATGACCTTTACATTCTTGATGAGGAGCACTGGCCAGTTGTTTTATAAAACATCCCACAATTTGGGCTTATCTAGTGTCTTCTTATATTTAGGCTGTGTTATAGAAAAGGAGAAAGAATCCCAGAGGGTGAACTTCTCACTTCGGCAATCAGGGCCCATGACACCAGTGCCGGTGATTGCTGCTGACGTCAACCCTGGTCACTTGGTCCAGGTGATGTCAGCTGGGTGCATTCCCTGTAAAGTTCCTGTTTCTTCTTTCCCTTGTTGTGTCCTTGGTCTGGCGACATGCAAGCCAACCCACTGGAGAGAATTTGTGGACATAAGTTAAAGACACCACAAACAATAAATATTTGGGGTAGATACTGCGATTATACAAATATCCTGTTTTTCCTTAAAAGTTCTGCTCACTAATTTTACCATTCATCAGTGGCTCTTGCCTGCATTAACTATTTCTGTGAATTCCTTGCAGAGGTTTTTCCCATTCTTTCTACCTTTATTAATCCAAATCCTCCTGTAAGGAAAGTTTATCCTTCCTCCTTCAATCTTCTATTATTTAATCATTATTTATAATAGTATGGGTTTATTGTCATTCTAAAACTTAATAGAATCTTTATTCTTCCTTTAAAAACAATTTGGGGTCTTTTATTACTTTTTCATTCGTCTTACAAACTTAAAAAATATCTTCAATTTTCAGAAAGTTTGACTGGGGTGTTCTTTAGAACTTTGTTAAACTTTTCAACTAAATCTGGAAAGAAATTGTATCATTGTAATCCAGTAACTATCTTACCTGAAAATGTGGCACATCTCTCTGTGTCCCTACCTTCTCCTAAGGCCTCTTTTGGCTTTTCCATGAAGGCACAGGACCCTGTTAGATATCATTTATTGTAGGTTGACAGACAAGGCTCCATAATTTCTCTCTACCCTTGCCTGGGTTTACTTGTTCTTCAGGATGATGAATTTGGAGCTTTCTGCTTTCGGTATCTATTTAGACATTTATTTATCTTACTGACTAGATTGGCTATATCATGGGTACTTGAGTTCATTTTTTTTTCTAACTTTATTCTACACTTTTCTTCTTTCCTTTTCTGGATTAAGCTTTGGTTCCTTGTCTCTATGAGATGGAACAATATACCTTTCCCAGACTGATGTAACTAGTTAGGTTTTTGCACGGGCTTCATTAGAACCTTCAAGTATGTACAATAAAAATCAGATGACTTTGCTTAGATTAAAATGGAGGGTGGATTTAGCACCGGATCCCCAACCGTTTATGAGCAGGCTTTAGTACAATAGGCTTTTTGCTTTATAGTCTGATGAACTAAAGGGAAGGGAGCGATTCTATTTTCTAATTAAAAAATTAAAAAAAAATCTTGTCCTGTCACCTCTTAGCCAGTTTGGTATTTGAGTAATGATATACATATCTTTATTCCTATTATTCATTGGTGAAAATGTCCAGCCGCATTGATGTGCTCTTAGCTGTGAGTTATCTTTTCTTTTTGTAAAGCAAAGTGCTGCTTCCTCTGCTATCACATAGCAAATGATTCATAAAGGACCACAGTATTCAGGGTTTTCAGTATCACTCCTACACAGCTTATTCCTACATCAAAAGAGGAAAGTCCTTTGTGCCCTTTGAGATATCTTATCCACCTGCAGAGGCATGCTGGAAGCCCAGGTATACCAGCCAGCTGGTTTCGCCTTTCCTTGACTTGTCCCTGTCCCAAGTCTGGGTTCTGGTTAAGCTAATTCCCTTTAAATTTCTCTTCTTGTCAACCCCTTTATTCCTCCTGCCCTAACTGAAATGTCCCAAACTCAGATCTTTGTAGTGAAATGTACATGAAATATAGTTTTTAGCAAATTCCTTTATTTTACTAATACATCCAAGCACAGTTGAACTAGCTATACTAAGCTGAGCGTTTTGGAGCAAAGGAAGACACAAATGGAGATGACAACATAAGACACATCCCTTTTTCACTTAGGGGGGATTCTTGTGTAATTAGCTATTTCATATAACAGTATTTTTTTTAAATAGCCAAACGTAATACTTTAACACCATAACTTTTTTAACACCATAACTTTTTCTTCTTCTTCTTCTTCTTCTTCTTCTTCTTCTTCTTTTTTTTTTTTTTTTTTTTTTTTTTTTTGCATACTTTCTCTTTTTCTTTGTGGTAGCTTTAATGAAAACTTTTCTAATATGTCTCTACCTTTCTTTGGAACATAGTGCATATAATTTATTCTTTTTCAATATCGCTGCAAGGTTATAATTAAAAGCATAAATTCCTGTTTCATGACCCTGAAAGTCTACAGAATTGTTCAGTTCCTTTTTTTCTTAAAATTCATTAACTGGCTTCAGCTCTGCATTTTGCATTCTTGTAACTACATTTATGTACTTTTTTATATCCACCGTTGATTGTCACTGTGCTGACAGTATCACTGAACCTTTAATCCTTCCTCCTCAGCCCCGAGGGTCTGTCTTCAAACTTGATCAAAGAAGAAATCGGCTTCCCATTGATAAAGTCTGAAAGGATCTGGATGACAATGTGCTCTCACCTCTTTGGCTTCCTTGGACATCCTATAACGCACCAAGCCTATCCTCTCTTGGGGCCTATCTGGATCTTCCAAACTTGGTTTCATGTGGCACATCCTGTTTTATTATTCAGTTCTCAAATTCCACCATTTGTCTCTCCTAGGAAACTGCAGTGAGAACTCTGGACCACTGGTATGCTCTAGAAGGGTAAAGCAGCTTGTTGGTTTTCATTTCCAAACCATTCTATCCCACAGAATGAGTTAGGACTATTGCTTCTTTTGCTTTTCTCTGGCATGGTTTTTTGGTTTTGTTTTGTTTTTATTCTGAAATAATTATATATTATACATTCACAGAAAGTTGCAAAAAAATCATCTTTCCTCAGAGAGGCCCCATGTATCTTTCATCCAGTGGTTATATTTTACATAAATACAGTAGAATTTCAAAACTGGAAAATTGGCATTGGTACCATGTGTGTCTCTAGTCCTGTGCTCTGTTATCACATGTGCTGCATATTTGTGTACCCACCACTGCAGTACAGACACAGAGATGCCCCACCTCTTCAGAGATCTCCCAAATGCTGCTTCCTCCCCTACAACATCCTTTACCAGTAACCGCTAACCTGTTTTCCATCTCTGTAATTTTGTCATTTCAAGAACAATAATATAAGTGAAGTCATACAGTATGTGACCCTTCAAGATTGGCTTTCTTCACTCATCATAGTGACTTTGAGATCCATCCAAGCTGTGTATATCAACAGGTAGCTCCGTTTCATTGCTTAAGTAATGTTCTACAGTGTGGTAGCAAAGTTTGTCTAACTCTTCACCTGTTGAGGGACATTGAGTTGTTTCCAGGTTTGGGCTATTCCAGATAAAGCTGCTGTGAACATTTGCATATATATAGGCTTCTGTGTGGATGTAAATTCTCCTTTTATATGGGATAAATATCCAGGAGTACAATTACTGGGTCAAATGGTAAGTATATGTTTAACATTTTTAAGAAACTGCCAATTTTCTGGTGTGGCTTTACCATCTTATGTTCTCACCAGCAGCAAATGAAAGATGCAGTTTCTCCACATCACCATTTTTAATTTTAGCTGTTTTAATAGGTCTGTGGTAATAGCTCATCATGGTCTTGATTTGCATTTCCTTAATGGCATCTTTTCATGGGCTCATTTGCCATCCGTTATCCTCTTTAGTGAAATGTCTCTTCATGTCCTTTGCCTGTTTTCTAATTGGATTGCTCTTTTTTCACTGTTGACTTTTGAGAGTTCTTTCTATATTCTAGATATATGTTCTTATATCAGATTTGTGGTTTGCAAATATTTTCTCCCAATCTGTAACATGTCTGTTCCTTTAGAAGATTTTTCTTCCTTTATAGAAGTTTTTATTTTGTTCAAGTCTAGTTTATTGATTTTTTTTTCATTTATGGGTTGAACTTTTGTTGTCATATCTGAGGACTCAGCACCAAGCTATAGGTCTCAAAGATTTTCTCTTGAATTTCTTCTAGAAATTTTATAGTTTTACATTTTACATAGAAATTTTAGATCTATTATGAGTCAATTTTTATAGAAGGTGTATGAGAGTTAAGTTCAGGTTAATTTTTCCCCCATGAGTGTCCAGTTGCTCTAACACCATTTGTTGCAAAGACTCTTCTTGCTCCATTGAACTGTGTCTTCACCCTGGTGAAAACCATTTGGACAGACATCTATGAGTGTGTTTCTAGATTCTGTATTCTGTTCCATTGATCTGTGTATCTGTTTATCTACCAATACTATACTGTTTCACAAATTTTAGAAAAATCTTTCATATAGCTACAAAAAAATGGTTCTGGGAGCTTGATAGGAATCACATTAAATATATATGTCTGTTTGGAAAAAAAACCAATATCTTTGTTGTTTTTCAATTTATGAAATCAGTATGTCTTTCCATTTAGAACTTTGTTTTCTTCCTCCATCGTTTTTGTAGTTTTTCACATATAAGTCCTTGTCATGATTGTCAGATCTTCATGTAAGTATAATTTTAACATCTGTTGAGTGATTGTTAATGATTTTATATTTTTAATTTTTGTTTCCAAATGTTTGTTGCCATTACATGGAAATACAGTTGGGTTTTGTGTACTTACTTATCTTATATCCTAAAACCTTCATTTCTGATTTATGATGCTGAAGTCATGCCCTTTTAGGGTCCTGGGAAATTCCTTAGTTGAATCCTGAGTCCTTGCGATGTGACCTAGCCTTTGATGGTTTCCTGCCTGTGTGATACACCATGTTCAAAGCTTATCTTGTACATTTCCTGGCACAGACCCATCACAAACCACTTCTCCACAAAGAACTGGTTTCTTCATGTGGAAATGGCATTTAGAGACCACATCTGGTATCAGGAATTGGAACCATCAGTTTTAACCACTGTGAGAGACTGCATGACTCCACAATTCTCTGCTGGAATGTGGTACCTAATTAAACTCCTTAATATTCTCTTACCTATAAGGAAATTCCCTAGTAAGGGTTCAATATCCATTTGTTAGATGAATGAGTGAGTGAGTAAGTGAGTGAGTGAGTGAGTGAGTGAGTGAATGAATGAATGAATGAAACATCTTGTACTAGTTTCTGATGGTGGCAAAATAAAAAAATATAATATGGCCCATCCAACAAAGAAATTGTCAAAGCAATTCAAGTCACTGCCAGTCTTTCAAAGAAGTCCAGAACTCCTTCAAACCACAGAAATTCTTTCCACCTTTCTTCCTCCCAGTGACCTCTCCCCACTGGCCTGGCCTCTTGGCTCTCCCTCTTCCTTTCTGAATTCATTCTAGACTTTGTGTTTCTCTCCTTGGTGTGAATTCACAACACTCTCCCTTCCCTAGACTCTGCTGCCAGCGCAAATTGCTTGGTAAGGCCCCGCAGGAAAGGAGGAGAGAGATTGCAGATGCTCTTGATTGAAAGTCTTCTCTCTATATTCACCACAAATAAGTACGTGGATGCCGACCCTTGATCAAAGGAAGCTCTGCATCCGTCCTGCAGTGTGATAGGGGGACACACATTGTAAATATATGCTCAGCACATGTATGTACTTCAAACTTATTTTTTAATACACAGGATGGCCCTGTGAGAAAGGTAGAGATCTCTCATTTCAGCGATAAAGAAACAGAGCCCAGAGAACTGAAGTTTTTAAGGCGTTTCTTTGGCTGCTGTAATAAATTTTCACAAACGTAGTGACTTAAAACAACACAGATCTATTTTCCTACCATTCTAGAGGTCAGAAGTCCAAAATGGGTCAGACTAGGCTAACATCATGGTGTTTGGAGGGCGGCATTCCTCTGGAGGGTCTTGGAAAGAATCTTTTACCTTTCCAGCTCTAGAGGCACCTGTGTTCCTGGACTTGTAGCCCCTCATCCATTGTCAGGCAACAGAGTTGTACCTTCAGATCTCTGTCTGGCTCTGACTCTCCTGACTGTTTTTACTTTTAGGGACTCTTGTGATTACTTGGACCTACCCAGACAATCCTGTATCATCTTCCCATATCAGGGTTCTCAAGCACATCTGCAGAGTTCCTCTGCTACATGAGGTAACATATTTACAGGCTCTGGGGGTTAGCATGTGGCCAGCTCTAGGGCCATTATTCTGTAGACTCAGGGAAAGTGCATACACTCTACACTGGGGCTAAGAGTTGGGTCACACCTATTCCTGCCTCTCACCCTGCAAGGCTGGCCTCGCCTTCAGGGAATCTCACAGGGCTTTAACTTTGGGTAGCTCTGGCAAAGAATCTGCTGTAGTCTTTCACTCTGTTCAAATCTAGTGCCTGGTTCACGGTGATCATTTTGGGCCAGGGTGCTGGCTGAAAACTGCTTCTGGCATACCTGAAATGCTTGTTGAGAAACGTGGCCAAGGACTGAGAACAAATACATCAGCACCTAACGAACAACAGTGCGGTTCTCCAGGAAGACAAATGGAGGCAATTACATTTTATGTTACCGTGTTATGTTTGTCATGGAAATGAACTGCATGATCATTAACAATGACAGGAAGTGGAGACAGTAGGGAAAAGCAGCTGTTACCCTTTTTTCTATTTTTATCCATTTTCCTCATTTCGTTTTCATGTGGGGTGTCTAGGCACTATGAGTGATACTACCTAAATATGCACACTGACTATCTCACAGGTGTATTGTCATGGTTAATAATGTTTTCAATATTCTTAGACTTTCCCAAAATGGTCCTCTTTAAATTATTTATGGCTTTATTTTGCACATATCTCCATTTACCTTGGCAAATCTGAAGTTGCCTGCCTGTTTTCTCATTTTAGATACATCCTAATGTCCAAATCAAATGATTTTATAAAGCTTTTCCTGGGAAAGTCCGAAGTGGGTAGTTCTTGAGAAAAATGATTGCCTGTCTCCAAAGGAAATGATCACTAATCTTCATAGTCGACCCCAAGCCTCCGATTTCTGCCTCTTGTTAGCAGAAGCATTGGCTGGACCTAGTGGGGAAGGTAATTCCTAACAGAATGATCAAGGAGGCCTGGCTTTCAGGTTCTGCCAGGATAGGAAGGGGAACCCCTCACCTCCAGCTTATATACCACAGAGGCCCGGGATTCCTCCATCAAGATATGGTGTGTTGTGGGGCAGTTTTCCTCCTGGTAAGTGTCAATACATGGGACTTTGACAAACCCAGGTGTATCACCAGTTCCATGGCTTCTGCCTCATGCTGGACACTGTCTTAGCTACTGAGGAGACAGATGTGAGTCTGAGAGAAGCAGGGGAGAGAGACAGAGAGGGAGAGGTACACACTCAGGCTGCAACACACTTGAGTGCCGGGACAAAGGTTTGTGTCAAATGCTGTTCTGGCCTCATGCCCCAACAGGTCTAGGGATAGGGAAGGCGGCTAGACTCAGGTGAGGGAACTCAAGAGAATTTGGGGTGGGTGGGGTAGAAAGGACTGGGTTAGAGTCCTGATTCTTCCACTTTCTTTGGGAAAGCTTCTTTTCCTCTAATAGCTTCTGTTTTCTGTCTGTAAAATGGGGCTGATGTAGTAGCTCAGCATTTTGGGGTTGGGGGCATATGCCAGGCGTTGCACTACTCAGCCTTTATGTAATCTTATTGGTTTCTCATGCCAACGCTAAGCAATGGGTGCCTTTGTTATTCCCACCGATAGACAAGCAGCCTGCTCAGTGCCCACAGCCAGGTGGGTGGAGGAGGGCTCCCCTGCAGTGATCCCTCTGTCCACTTCTTGGTGGCAGCCACCAGGTGCTGGGAGAATCAGATGTGGTAATGGGTATGGAGCACTGAGCACCGGGGCCAGGCCCAGAGAACATGCTCAGTAAAGTCTGCATCTTATCATCCTGTGAGGAGGGCAGAGCAGCTTTGTGGAGGAGGCTAGTTGAAAGGGGCTTCTTGCTCCTTCTGTGAAACTATAAGCAGTTGAAGGTAGTAGGACAAATGAGGAGTGGCCAGGGGTCAGTTCTCAAGGAGACACATCTGGAACAAACAGGTTTACCCCTGCTGAAAGGGAGCTCAGAAAAGGCTGTTAGAACTCAGGAAAAAACACCAGTGTCCATCTCCCAGCTATGGCTCATGGTTCTGTTGGATTCACTGATTGGCACCTTTGGAATAACTCCCAGGGCAGGGTAAATAATGCAAGGCCTTCTGGGCCCTTGGCCCAGCTTGTACAGGGGTGGCGCCTCTCCCAGGGGATACTTTCATTTCGCATTAACAAGGGATGCAGTAATCCTTTCTGAGGGTTTAGTTTAGGAACCCTGGGTTTTAAATACCTCTTGGCCTTATTTATAAATTACTTGCTCTCTGTTGACTGTTTTACCATTTCCCTGCGCCTGTTTGCCAGGCTGTGTGTGTAAGAGCAGAAGGCTCATGGGTCGTATGATGGAGTGTCTGTTTATACACAAATGCCATGGCCTGTACTGGTAGTTTCCAGAAGGAAAAATAGTTAAAAGAAAGTTGGGTATTCTTCTAGATTTATATTCATCTCCATTGCTGACAGAGTTCTGTCCTTGAGCACAAGGCTCTCACCCCATCGTCTGCGGTGTGTGTGTGTTCCAGGAGCACGTGGAGGGGCACCACCACTCAGTTTTACACTGAGCACCAGCTGTAAAACTCGAGGCATGTGACTCTGCTGTGGCCATGTGTGCTCTGCGGGCACAGCTTTGTCCCTCAGTCATCAAAGACAGTTTAACAAAGAGTAGAACCTCTTTGTAATAATTATGTTCCTTTAAAGAGGGAACTAATGCTGTGACTGACTTGCAAGGGAGAGAACGTTCCAGAAGCAGTCTGTCCCCCAGTGATCTGACAGCCTTCCTTGCTATTGTTTGCTCTTCAAGAAGCTCTCTCTTTCACGGCTGTTACTCCTTGTGCTTGATCCTGTCACGAAGACATGACCCCACACAGGTGCTACCATGTGGAGCCAGGGTCAAGTGCTCTGCCCATTGCCCCTGTTCTGCAGGAGGAAGAAAGCCTCCATGTGCCTTGTTCTGAAGAAAAGGAGATCTGACTTGTCTGGATGCTTGAACTGCCAGCCTCTGCTTTCCTGACACAACCTACGAGGCAGAGATAGCTGAGTGGGGGTGACTGGCAGTCACAGGGACTGCAGGGGGACTGCACATGCCCTGCAGGGGCCTCCACTTGCTTGGCAGTTCCCCATTCCGCATGCCATCAGTTCAGGCAAGAGTATCTCACTTGGCCGTGGCTCGTTTAATTCTGGGCTGACGTACGTATTGTTTTTATTATGCTATATATAAAGTGAACTTAGTTCAGATTTGTCCGCTATTTGGAGAGGATCTCAGAAGAGCCCCCTCTGGGGAGGGCTTCACTGGGGCCTATCCAGGTGCCATATATCTTTCTGCCGTCTTTTTTAATGGTTTCTGGTTTGAGTGGATTTTACGGTCTGGGTAAGTTCCAATGTTTAAGGACCTGACAACACATTCTACACATTTTGTTGAATCTTGTTTCTTTTTCTAAATGTTTTGTTTTAGCAGGAAATAAAAACAAAACTAAACAAAAAAGTGGCTGGGAATTTTTATGCCTAAACTTCAACTCTGTTTGAAGCTTCCTCATTCAACTTCATTCTCTTGCACGTGACCATGCCAGAATTTGGGCATGACCTCTTATTTGTGCCCAGAGCTGGAACCACTAACTAAAATAACACAAGGCCCTGGATAGAGTATAAATTGATTAAAATGCTTTTTAAAAGTAGCCAGAAAAAAATAAAAAGCAAAATAAAATGAGTGAACTCTGAAAACTAAATAAGTAAAAGTAGCTAGAAATTTTAAGAAGCACTGCCGTATAAATAAATATGTTTCTCCTGGGTGAAAATCCCTGATGGAATACCCCATCAGTTGTATCAGGTTACCCTGAAATTTCTCTATTTCTTTCCCATCTCTCCTGTTGTATGGTATCTTTCCAATAGGAAAAGGATTGATTCTGTTTATGACACATCAATATGTGTTGAGAAGAGGCCAGGGATTTCCTAGCATTAAAGTCTTGTATCGTAGGTATTGCAGTTGGAGTGGTAGGTGGGTGGAAATACCTGCAAATGTAGCTTTTCTAGGCCTCCTTGCCAGAGCATTACTCTGGCTCCAGTGCACATGACTTTAGGGAGTAGAAGCTTCGGATGATTTTATGATGTTAATCTGGTAATTCAGTGACTTGGCCATATTTGCAGGGTAGTCTGTTCACTTAAATTCTAAAAAGTATTTGATACTAGCCCTAGAAGGAGGATGGTTGACTGCATGTATTATTTGACGACCTGCCATCCATATGCATCCCACCTGAGGAGCCGTATTCAGACCCAGCAAACACTGAGCGAAAGACCTAGTGTCAGTCCCACTCAGGTGACTGCCTGATTTGCACTTCACGAGGATCCTTTTGATATGAGTACTGTCACCCCTGTTTCACAGATGACCAAACCAAGTAATGAGCCTGAAGGAACAAAGCAGAGCCAGACCTGACTCCAGGCCTGTTGATTCATCCAGGTCACACTTGCACATTTCAAGGACCTTTCTTTATCATTCCAGAGTATTATGATTACTTCCGCCTAGGTTTACTTGAGGACTTACTGCCTATCACCTGTAATCATCTTGTCCTGGTAGAAAGAGAGGATGTCTTCTCTGTAGACCACTTAAGATTTTAATTTGAAGGCAGGCCATGTTTTACCTCAGGCTTCCAGGAGCTGGTCTTGGAGAAGATGAATGAGCTCTGAGCCCTGGTGTCCCTTCTGCTTTTATTCAGAGACAGATACTGTGCACTCAGGAGGGTGTCCCTCTTTCCTTCTCTTTATGGCTCACTGAAGTTCCCTCTCTGCCACAGCTAGGCCAGCTGACCCTGATGCTCACCCAGTGCTGTGCTCCTAGTGAGCAGTCTGGGAGGCCCCAGTCCAGGCCCACAGTTTGGGGGAAAGTTGGATGCATTGTCCTTTGGGACAGTACAGATAAGAGCCCTTAATCAGAGCTTCAGGTGGAAGGTGAAACATGTGGGGAGGAGGCTCAACTGAGGTGAGGATGGTACTTCATTCCATGTCACCTCCAGAAACAGCCCTCCTATTCCTGAACTAGAACATGTGTTCTGGGGTAGGGATCCTGCCTATCTTTCTGTATGGCATCTCATCTGCATTTTACTTTTTAAGCAGCTGTTACCAGGAAGATAGATGTGGTCAGACCTCCACATTTTCAGCTGCCTCTTTGGCTTCTCTACTCCTTTAGAATTCTATAAAATATATATCTGAGACTTCAGAGATCTACCATTTTCTTTTTCTGTCTTTTGGATGTGTTCTTCCCATTGAGCCACCTCCCTGTGTTCAGTAGCTGTATTCCCCAGTTACCTTCCCTGGACAGGGCCACGCATCCTACAGGTGCTCCATGCAGACTCACTAAATGGTTGGATTACTCCTTTCCTTGCCTGCATATTGGCACCAAGATGGAGTTGCAAGCTCAAAAATGAGCAGTCAGAGAAAAAATGTGAATATGAATAAAAGGTGCATGTTTTCTTCTTTCTATTCATTTAACATGCATATATTGGTTACATATTGTTTATCAGTCTCTGTGCTTAAATGCTGGGGGGCAACTGTGTCTAAGGCAGAACATATGTGTATTAAATATGCTTCAGATCCAAATGGTTTTAAGGGAATTACCATCTTAGAAGTCGTATCCTATAACTTATCCCCACTTGTATCTCTAATTTAGAGTTGACAGCTAACGTAGAATAGAATGTTAGTTTGAAGAATTTATATAAATTTAATTATATTTCCTCATATACTTTCCCTAATGAAATTAACTATACATGCTTTAGAAAAGAGGCCCTGCATGTACTAAATTGAAATGTTTGGCAAGACATGGACCACGACGGTAACTCTGCTGGTGGAAAGCTTAAATGACCCCTCTCTTTCTCTGCATCTTCCCATTCTTAAGGGAAAGTCCATAAAGTGTTCGTATTACTTCTTATAGTTTATAAAAACACTGAATCTAAGCTCCATGGGACATGGGCATTGTGTACATGGTTCAGGCTTATATGCCTTCCACTCTGAGTTAGGCCTGGGGACTCACATCTGATTAAATAATAAGTACAATTATTTGGTTCCCTTCCCGTGGCAATCTGGACAAACATCTATCCTTACCTTCTTTCCTGGTCACAGGCAGCTGTGAGGAGAGGTGTAAGCAGGGCTGTTTTCATCAACCACCAAGCTGGTGCTTCCATAATTAATATGTGAGTGCCACAGGTTGGAAAGTCAGTGTTCTTTGTGGCATTGAGAATGTGATATCCCCTGGACATTGGCAGGTGTGGCAGGAAGCTCACTTGTAGACACGCCCACTGCTTGCACCCCCACCGGCCCCATACACCAAGTGTGTAAGCCCTTGGATCTAGACACCCAGGGGCATTTCCCCTCATGGGTGATCTTGACCAGAGCTGATGGTCAAAGACCCCAGGGAGCTCCTCTGAGGTTTTAACTTTACCAAAATAGAGAATTCTTACTTTGCCAACTGCCTCAAGAAAATCAAGTGTAGAGCTGAAAGCACCTGGAATGTGCCCTTTCAAATGAGTCATCTTCTGAACCATCCATGTGCTTACCATCAGCAGTAAGCAACCCTTCCATGTGTTCTCATGAATCCAGCTCTGCTTTTCAAGCTCAGGTCCATCGTAGCCATAGTGCACTGAGCTTTTAAATCTCTGTGTTATTTTCTTTATTACTATCCCACAGAACTGGAAGTTAGAAGGTTTCATTTTGAAATGTAGAATTAAGATGGGGAAGACTAAGGAAATAATTTTATGTAAAACCATATATACATTTATTTTAACAAAGTGAAAATAAAAGAAAAATCTCTCTGGCATAATGCTATAATTTTCCTGTAAAGTCAATGTGAAGTTTTAAATTAGTACTTTGGAATTATGTAATAAAAAAGCCAAGTAGTCTGCATCGTGGGCAATATTTTTTTAAAGATTTTTATTTATTTATTCATGAGAGACATACACAGAGAGAGAGGCAGAGACATAGGCAGAGAGAAGCAGGCTCCATGCAGGGAGCCTGATGTGGGACTTGATCCATGCTTAACTGCTGAGCCACCCAGGCATCCATTGGGCAAAAGATTGAACACATGCCCTTGCATTCATTTTGAAAGTTGTTCTTCTGTAACAAAAGTGATTTATTGCGGAAAAATGTTTTAAAATACAGAGATCAAAAGAAAACAAGTTATAATCTTACCACTCAAAGTTAACTGCTGTTACCATCTTATATATACACATATAGAGAAATATACACAGAGGATTATTTTCTGTGCACTGAGGACACACTCTTCTTTTTTTGAACCCCAGATGGATGCTATTGCATATGCTGTTTTCCATCTGTATCAGGATTCATATGACTTCCAGAAACAGAAACCCCTATTTAAACAAGTTTAAACGTGAGTGAAGTACATCATCTCATGAAACAGGAAGCCCAGAGATAGGATGGGCTGCAGGATGGTTGGTTCATTAACTCAGGTTCTCAAGATGAAGGACCTAGGGACTTTGTTTTCTCTCTCTCCAGCCACCAGCATCATCAACTTCATGTTAAGGCTGTTTCCTTCCAGGCCATACAATTGCCACTATGAACACCCAGACAGCATGCTTCCTTATTCACATGTGGTAGAGGGAGAAAAAGCCTGATCCCCCAACCAAGGAATAAAAATCCTACCCTTTCATCTGGTGGGACTCACTTAGGTGTGGCTACCTAAGTGCAATGATAGTCACCAGATACTTGCCATGGACCAGCTGGTTCAAGCCTGGTTTCCTCTTGTCAGTCGTGGCAAGAGGGAAGGGATTACCATGATTGGTTTAGACTGGTTAGGGTTAATTCTTTAAATCACATTACTACTATAAAATGAAGATATGGAATAAATGTCAGAAGTCAGCGCCCACCTCAGTAGCCTGACATTTCCTCTTTTTAAAAAAAATTATTTATTTATTCATGAGAGACACAGAGAGAGAAAGAGGCAGAGACACAGGCACAGGGAGAAGCAGGCTCCATGGAGGGAGCCCGATGTGGGACTCAATCCCTGGACTTCAAGATCACACCCTGGGCCGAAGGCAGGTGCTAAACTGCCGAGCCACCCAGGGATCCCAACATTTCCACATAATATTTTTTGGACCACATGTAAGAGTCACGTTAAAGGATCATTTAGCTTACTTTCATATAATCACCTTCAGGCTATTATCTAATTTGCTCTGACTCTAAAAATTCTCTCTTCCGGCTTTTGCCTACACATTGCCTTCCTCAGCATTGCAACGGTGGCTGCCGGCCGCCAAATGTGGGACAGCACATTTCCGGCCTGGCCTCCAGCAGGGGTGAGGGCTCTCCCCCAGGCGTGCTTCTCCCCTTTGTCCAACCGGGCAGCTTGGGTCCCATGCCAATTCCTCATGTCTTAGATGGCACTGGTACCTGTACTGGCCTCTGATGACCAAAATCCAAACCTGGTGTTGGGAGTAGGCCAGCTTCCTCACGTATGTGGTGGTGGGCAAGGTGTGAACACAGCAGATTCAGTTTGTGAGGGAGGACTCAGAGAACCAATGCATGGTACCCACTTCAGTGTCTTTAAAAATTGCTCTTCTCTTAAGCATTATAACAATTATCTGAATTATCTGAAATTAAGATGAATGTCCTTAGATGGTTTAATTTTCATTTTAAACTCGGTTTCTTTTGTGGAAGTGTTCTGTTCAGAAAGAGCTGGATAGGAAGAAAGAAAAAAGTCTTCCTGGGAACTGATCCTCATTAATCTAATGTTCTGGAAAGCTTTGGCATTTTTGTGCTGTCTGTTTTGGCATAGACAAGTTTTTCTTTATAAATTGTGACTTAAGATGGTCTAGAAATTAAAACCTAGAAGAAAAAAATGAGCTTAAAGATACAAATTATAATGGATGTAAACTTTAATATTTTTATTCCTTATGTACTTTATATTTTCAGTACCCTTGAGACAATGTCATAAATAATACAGAGAATTAATAGGCATTTTTGGAGAATAATTCTGAGAAATAATAGGCATATTTGAAATTATGATGGCGAAAATCAGATGTTAGGGAAAAAAAGTTATGACATACTCAGTTTTTTAAATTGTACTATTAAATGTATAACTTCGTGTGTAATAAATATTCATATTTAATTTTAGGTGCCAGAGTAACATATACTAAAATAAAATGGAACCATTTCTACAGTTCTATAAAGGAATCTATAAAAGAGTCATAAATAATTATAGTAAAACTTCTTTGAGGTATTTTTATGGGACTAAAAATTGAAAACTTGTTAATAGGGAAATTATCTTAAGTGGGAGGAGATAAGTTAGTAAGAGACCTCAAACTGCAGTATATCCTATGGGAACCCTGAATAAGCAGTAACTTTGTAAAATAATCTCGTATAATGCATAAAAGTCGTGAATGTCTGAAGAAGCTTTCCAGAAGGTATCAGGAAGAAAAAGATGATTATCATAGTAAGATTCCCCATTACAGGTCACACAGTTTGCATGTTTTTTATGTTACCAGAACAGAGATCTTATCTGAATTTGGAAGGGCTATGACTATCTAGGATTTAAAATGAACAAAGAAACGTATTCCCTGTAAAGTAACAGCCTGTGGGTAGCAAAGCAATTCAGTGTGGATCCCAGGTACTTCTGGCGTTTGAATAAGCAGGGCCTACATGGCACTTGGGTGCTCAGAATGTATTTTACCTGCAATGCCCAGACCGCCCTTTGTATCGTTTTGTTTTCTTTTAACAAATTATGCAAATTTTAGCAAGAGCAAAAGACAATAGGACACATATTTTCATTAAAAGCTGCTTAGGTTTATGGAAGTTGTATCTTTGTTATTTTTTCCTCCTCTTCTTTTAAATAAGTCATCTGGTGAGTCTCTGTGTGATCTGCCTGGCAGAGCAGCAGTCCACATGTGGGAAGGCAGGTCCTCCCTCCGGTATTGTTACCTTGCTGTGTTACCTTGAACAAATGACCTGTCTGAACCTCAGTTTTCTCATTTCTAAAGAGAAGGTAGTGGGTCAAATGTGTCTCCAAGATTCCTTTCTGCAGTAGAATTAGGGTATACGAGAAGGTCTCAGTGATGATGGACTAGACTGCACCTCCGGAATGTGAGGAGGTGGCCCAGATGGAAAATCAAATCGAAGGGGTCAACACCATGCCCACTGGCAACTTTTCTTCTACCCACTAGTCGAGAAATAGAGGTATAGAGGCTCTAATGAGGCACCTTAGGAGGTGGAAGAACTTGCTCCCATTCCAGGTTTGGGGTAGTGCAGTCCTCCACCTGAGAGGTTTGTGACCCTTGTGTGATCACACAGCCCTGCTTGAAAGCAAAAGACTAGCTCTTCTGGAATGTCTCCTAACTTGTTACAAAGTCCCAGAGGAAGCTTTGTGTTTTAACAAACCTTGGATACATATGTTCCAAAATGTTGTCTTCCTCACAACAACAAAGGGTCAGAGGGCTCAGAGGCTCCCCACAGGACTGTGAACGGGGCCAGAGAAGGCTTAGCCATGGCCATCTTTCTGAGGTCCGCCCATACGTTCGCTTTTGTCCTTCCAGATCTTTTTATAAACCCTGGACATTTCTTTCTTGGCTTAATAAATTAATTTGCCTTACAAACCAGAAGTCCTTTGGAGTGCCTTTGACACTGTCTCTTGTCTGACACAGAGCCATCACGCTGGAAAATCAACTGGTGATCCTTGCTACGACAGCGGGGGACACTGGGGCTTACTATGCACAGGCCGTCAATGAGCGAAATGGAGAGAACAAGACCAGCCCACTCATTCACTTGAGCATCGCGAGTGAGTTTTGAAATTACAAATGATAATTCTGAAAGCAATAAAATCTTGATTTAATTGATATATGTCTCATGGGGCATTTTGCAATAAATCTCTAAGATAGTGGCTATGGTTTAATATTGATCCAGTGTCAATAGTTGTTTTCTTTGAAGTGCTATGCAGAAAATGTGGGCACAACAGATAATTCCTACTGCAAGATCTTGTTAGTTTGGGGGATTTAAAAAATTATTTTTGCTTTTACACACTGCTATTGCATATTGTTTTTAACAACAAAAAACCTTGATTCATAAGGAATTTTATCTGTGAACTTTGAAACTAAACACAGGTTATGTTTAATTTAAAAATAAAAATCTTTGAGAAAATATATATATTGTGTTAAAATTAGCAGTATTTTTTTTTTTTTTTTTTGAGAGAGAGAGAGAGAGAGTGCAGGTGGGGGTAGTGGGAGAGGGAGAAGGAAACAGGGAATCTTAAGCAGGCTCCACACCCAGTGCAGAGCCTGACACAGGGCCTGATCTCATGACCCTGATATCATGACCTGAGCCTAAATCAAGAGTCAGTTGCTTAAAGGAATGTACCACCCAGGTACCCCAAATTAGCAGTATTTCTTAATTATAATCTACTGACCATTTTTTCTACCTGACTTAACTGAATCATGATGAGAAGACACACCAATTACAGTTACACTTTCAGTTTATTTAAGGAAATTTTAGTTTGAGGAAACTTAGTTTAAACATTTGGACTTTGAAAGAAGGCTCTAAAAATTCTACCAGAGTTGATTGCTGGAGAAGGGGAAGTGGCCAGAAACAAAAACTCTGAGCTAAAAGAGATGAAAGCAAGCACTTCACAGGGCAGGTCACCAGCTGTTGGCAGAGTGATGTTTCATGGGATGAAATGCTGTGACTCTGTGCCTGAGAACACACAGCTGGGAAATGGTTGTAAATTTCAAAATTTGATGATCACATAAAACAAGGGGGAATTAAATGAGTTTATCTGTCTCATAGTAGATGTCATCTTTTTAAGAAGCACCTCAAAGGAATGGCTTTCCCCTCAAGTGGTTTGAAAAGTTTCATGTGGTACTTCGGATAGGATCCTAGTGGCTGCTCCTCATACTCCCTGAGGGATAGTTGCATGAAGCCAAGCAGGACTGACTAGGTGAATGTCCGTAGCAAACATGGGGCAGGAGACCCCGGGATTCATTGAATGCTTTCACATGCCTGTCACCTCCCTGGTAAGTGCTCCTGGGTGGCCATCATCCTTCTGTCAGCATCTCCATTCCTAGAAGTTGAATCCTGACCTCCAGACCACAGAGAGGGTGCGGATTGGGCTGTCACCATAGAGTTAGGTGCATTGACTGGGTGTGGGGTTCACAAACTACAGGCCATGATGTGCTGCCATTTAAAGGACCCTCTGAATCAAGAATCATAATAGAAATAAATGTGACTTATCAAGACTTTTTTCAATATTGATCAAAAAGGATGGAAATTATGTTATCAAATTGATTATTTTAGTGATTTCTGAGTTTTACAGTTAGAGCCATTTATTGTTTAGGAAATTAATTTAGCACTCAATTGTGATATACATACCAGGATAATAATTGATCATATTGGTAGAATTCTAGGTCAGAAGCAAGGAAATTGGTTTGAGCCTGTTGGAAGATGGGGAAAAAATTCCTCAAGTAGCTTGGTTAACATGATGCTAACATCACAGAGTTGTGAAATCATCTGTACCTGTGCTTTCCTACATGCCTCTTCTAGAAAGGCCAGTAGGAAATAAAACTAATACAGTGAATTTGCAAGTTGCCATCCTAATGCAGTACCCTGGCTTTAGATAATTGGAATATGTAAATTCTTTTTCAATAACTTCAGATTCTACTCCAACCAAGAAGTATATTGGAAACAGCTTATAAATATTATAATTAACTGTCTTGCATTTTGTTCCCTTGTATATATTTATCTTTTCACTGGCACCAGGTAAAATGTTTAGAAGGTGAGATATAGAAAGATTGATGATATGGATGGACTTATTTTAAATCTTGGGAGAAAACCTGCATACTGTTTCCTTATATATTCTTTGCTTTTTATTGGGACCAACTAACATGTGAAGAGTCAGAAGGTTGAGGAAACCACCTTATTTTGATTTTTCAGGATAACATTCTGTTGACATATTGGATTTAGCTAAAAGTTAAATGGTACTCAATTATGCATTTTCTCACTAAAAATTCTATTTTGAAACCTCTAAAGATCAGAAATATTGATAAATCTGCAGAAGCTGCCAGAATTGTATGTGTAAGGATTGTTCCTTTCTGGACTGCATCAAATGCTATCAGCAACAGTACCTGTACTCAGGACCACCACCAGTACTAGGTGGGGCTGGGGAGGAGCAGAGGTACAACACCTCTAAGTTTACCGTGAGATTAGGTATCCTCAGGACCTGTTCATGCTGGTAGTAGGATATAGGGTATGCTGCAGACTTAGAGAACTTGTTGTCTGTTTGTTTGTTTGTTTGTTTGTTTGTTTTTCTGAGGTAGGCTTTGTTAAAAACACCAAACAAGATTGATGGAATTTCTGAAAAACTTGCCAGCCAGTATTTCTGAAGAATCAAAAGATATTATAGCCAATTATCATTTAACAAAGATAAATTTTTCCTCAGCATCAAGGAACTTTAGTGAATATGATTGAGGTGATAAGGTACTGGAAATTAAATTCCTAGTAGATCATACCATAATTAATTTAAAATTAGAGAGCACCAGGGAGCCCCACCTCTTGTTTCCTGTCATAATAATAAAGCTGCTCCTCCTGCAGGACAGCAGTCCAAGTGAGTAGCTCCCAGGGGCCAGCCTTGTCTCAAAGCATCTATGTGGAAAAAAAAAAAAAAAGCATCTATGTGAGTGATGCCCTAACACCCAGCTAACAGGAGGAAATCGTGTATCTTCCCAAACAACAGTGGACCTGAGAGTTCAGAACCTCACCACCTTCTCAGTTGCTCAAGGTTTTGACTACACTTCAAGCTTATGGAAAGCAAAAGATAGAGAGGATTCAGATAAAAATAAATAAATGTTTAAGAAAGCTTGACAATTACAAGGGAAATGCAGCCCCTTCCCTGTGCCACCTGCTGTTCTCTGCATGTTTAGTTGATGGCATTATTATCTCTTTACATTTCTTCCCCTTTTGTGTGGCTAAGAAGATAAATTGCAGCATGTTCTGCACAGATATTTCCTGTCCAGAAGGAGAGGCCATCTCCAAACTATCCATTCTCCTGCTCCCCAGTGAAAGCTTGCTGCCATCTCAGGGTAGATTCACTTTGAAGTTTTAATGTGACGTGAAGCCAGCAGATGTTAAGGACATAGGTGGGACTGTTGAAACGTCCTGCATGAATTTTTCATAGCTGGCTCCTGCAGCTCAGGTGCGTGCTAGAAAAAGAATGGGCTGAACTCACCGGAGAGTAGACGTTTCTATTCTGAGGTCAGACCCAGGCAAGCTTTATAAACCTGTCAACCTGCTTTTGGTTTTCACTTTGAAGATTTTACATTGAGTTAACTTTTGTGAATCAGATCTTCTGAACTGAATTAATATGTGAATAACTGTTTCTTCTTAAAATCAGAAAAAAAGAGTACAGTCAGGAGATGAGAGGAATTCTGATGATGATTAGTCTGTCATTGTGTAAATGCCACTATGCACACCTTGACACATCACCAGTTCTGACCCAATGTGCAAGATGTACAGTGTAATGAGAGCCTCTGGTGGGGAGGAGTATTGAAAAGAAAGCGGTACCTGTCTCCTTCCTGTGTTTCACCTTTCATTTTAATGCCTCCTCTTCAAACAACATCAGCAGATAGGATATCATTTCAGTTGATCCTCCCTCAGGCTGACAAACCCTTGCTTTTCATATTGAAGACCACTTAACATTCTTTTGTCCTCTATAATGCTAATTTAACTGCAGACCTCATATATGTTTAGTAGTTGAAAGTGGATTCCTGAGAATAATGTTCAGGAACCATCCTCTGAGAGAACCACCCTGTAAAACATGGTTTTTGTGTGCCCAGATAAAATTCTCTCTTATTTTCTTTGTGCCTTAAATATTTCAGGGAGAAAGGGGCAAGGCAGATGCCTTTCAAGTGACATGAGTTGGATTCCCAAAGCAATAGGAACAATTTGAAATATTACTGGAAACCTATCTAGAGACAGTGTCCATAGCACAAATAATCAATTTAGCTTTATACATTACATGGAACTTTACTGTCAGAATTTTCAAAAACATAAACAGGAAGTGTACTTTACGGTAGAGAAATGAGTTAATCATTTGGGATGCATTGAACCTTCTAAGTGGGGTGTGTAATGAAGCATAAGACATGCTCCAGTCCTGGCATCCTGGAGCTGATCATGAGCAGAATTGAGCATAGGCTATGATCTCTAAAGCAATTCTGTAGGCCCTCCATCAGTAAATAAGTCTTGAGCATTCACCCCTAACATATGCATGCTCAGTTGTTTATAAATTCTAAGCACAATGTTTCGTACAAAAGAGGTAAAGGTGAAATAAATGGTATCTTAAGTATCTTGCTAATCGTGACCATCTTATTAATCTCAAAAAAATAAGTTATTTTACCAGCAGAAGTGGGCTTATTCAGGAATAACAGAGAATTGCAATTCAGGACAGGCAAACTATGGCAAAACCTTAGGCAAGTCCAAGAAACAAAAGAAGAACATTATTTTTGGAGAATATGGAGGAAATTGCATCAGAGTGTAAACAAAAGTCTATGGGAGAAAAGCAAGAGTTCATAGTGGTGACCATTCCTGATTGGCTGAGTTGCAGGGATGGTTGATTTTTGTTTTGTTTTGTTTCATTGTTTAAAGATTATTTAGGAGAGAGAGTAAATGAGGGAGGGACAGAGGGAGAGGGAGAGAGAGAGACAGTATTCCAAGCAGACTCTCCACAGGCAAAGAGCGTGACTTGGGGCTCTATGTCATGACCCTGAGATCACAACCTGAGCTAAAACCAAGAGTCAGATGCTCAACCAACTGAGCCTACCCAGGCACAGGGTGGTTGACTTCTTGCAGGAGATACATTGCACATCTCTCCCTGTTGGGCTCTATAGTTCTTTCTTGTTGACCATTCTTCTCTTGGCTCTATAATTGACAGTTCCTCCTGTCATTGATGTCAAGTGGTAAGCTCCCCCTTCCCACCCTCCCCTTCTAGCCTCCTGAGCCCACTTTAGTGAGGTTCCCCTTAATTAATTTCCAGATACATTCTATTTTTAGTTGATGTCTCATGGCACAATAGACACTTTGTGAGTAGAAATCCATATTTTCTGTGGTCTTCCTAATGATGTTTAGTTTTTGGATTAATTTTTGTGATACCTGTTTGAGGAGAACTATTTATCTGGCATCGTTGCTGAGGAGGAGCCCGCACATGACATAAGCCCTGGTGCTGCCATTTGTTATCTTCATTTGTGCTCAGAGTAACTCAGGTCTGTGCTTCTTCCCAGGGGCACTTATATCCAACTATCTGTTCTGTGAATTAGTTTAGTTAAAACCAAATATATTTGTCCCTTGAGGAACACAGGTTTGAACTGCACAAGTCAACTCATACACACATTTTTTCCAATAAATATGGCATAGTTCTACAAATATGGTATAGTTCTACAAATGTATTTTCTCTTCCCAGTGATTTTCTTTTCTTTTTTTTTAAGATTTTATTTATTTATTCATGAGAGACGCAGAGAGAGCGAGAGGCAGAGACACAGGCAGAGAGAGAAGCAGGCTACATGCAGGGAGCCTGATGTGGGACTCAATCCCAGGACTCCAGAATCATGTCCTGGGCCAAAGGCAGGCACTAAACCACTGAGCCACCCAGGGATCCCCCTCCAATGATTTTTCTTAATAACATTTTCTTCTTTGGCTTACTTCATTGTAAGACTACAGCATTATATATATGTGTGTGTGTGTGTGTGTGTGTGTGTGTGTGTGTATGTATACACACACACATATATAAAACATACAAAACATATATTAGTTGACCATTATGTAATTGGCAACAGTAGGCTATTAGTAGTAAAGTTTTGGAGAAGTTATCCACAGATTTTCGACTGTGTGGGGTGTCAGCAACCCAAACCCACATGTTGTTCAAGGGTCCAGTATACACAAGTACACCTACTCACTGGCGAGTTCTGAGAGAAGACATACACAAAGGCATCCTGTCCACCTTCTTGAAAGTGAACATTTTTAGCTCTTCCCTTGAAGTAACGTGCATTACAGTGTATGACAAGGGGCCATCCCACTGGGAGACCTGATATGCATAATAAATGGCATTATTATTAAAGATCAGTTTTCTTCTTAGCTCTCTGATTTAAAAACAGATAAAAATGCCAATTCTAATATTTCGTTTCTGAACCTCAGATATATGTTTATATGGGTTAGCAATAGGCTTAGAATCAAGTACAACTGGTGATTTGCAACCAGACTTCAGCTTTAAAAAAAGAAAAGAACAAAAATGATAAAGACAATAATAAGGCCATAATTCTCTCCCCAGCCCACAAGACAAAACTATGTTATTCCTGTTCCCTACCCCTGCTCTCGCCCATCTTCTTTTCCTAGGCTGCTTTTCCCCTTTGTGGCTGATTTGAGCCTAATCTCTTCCTTGGTAGATCTTAGGGAATCAGGTTAAACCGTGACTTGTAATTTGCCCTCAACTTTTGAGTGAATTTGGGATAGCCCAGTATCCCCAGGCTCCCAAAGCAGCCATCTTCACACTGGATAATGCAGACCTCTTAGGGGGCATGCAGATTTCTGAGGGGGCAAGCAGGCACATCTAATCTTTGGACAATCTATTTCCAGGTGCTGTCATATTGTCTTCCTAAAACCAGGTCTGTGTGTGTGTGCCTGAGTTCCAGGGGCTCTCTTCCCCGATTGCTTCTCTTACAGGGTGCAAGTCACACACACATCTTGAATCTTTAATACAAGCATTTATGTGAGGGAATAAATGTCCAGGCACCAAAAAAAGGGAGAATTCTGTCAGTGTCAGAATTGTGCAAGTGAAGTACTCTAATAACTGGGAAATAAATCATTTTACAAATTAGATGTTTTCAGTTTCTTGCTGTCTACAAAATGAGGCAGGACCCAAACACATTGTCAGTTGACATCTTATTACAAATAATTTTTGAAGATTGCTAATACAGTACAGCATCTACTTGTAAGACAAGAAGACATTTTCAGGTCTTTTCCAGGCCAGGGACTTAAGAGACAGCAAGTCACCTTCACACTCTCCCCCCATGGCCAGGCCACTTTGGGAGATGATGGAGCCACAGGCTGGAAGCTGCCCAGATCTCTGAATCAGCCCTGGAGAGTCATCCTGATGGAATGGGGCTTTATAGAGTAAGGAATAAACCTCTGTGTGCTAAGCACTGAGACTCCAGGCTTTGTTTGTTATCGGAACAAGAAGTAATCTATCCTAACTAATAAATTACATGTGGAACTCAGAAGGGGCTAAAAGAATTGAGAGAAATCCTTGAATTTTATTCCTTCCATCGGCACCTGTTTTTCTACATGAACATAGTTTCATAGGAGTTGTATTTACAAAAAAGAAGTAGGATTAGAATCAGGGTAAACCTCTATCCATTTCACAGAGAGATATATTTTCAAGGATTTTTTTCTTTTATATGTAATATTCATCAAAATTAGGTTATACATGTGTTTTGATTAATTGAGTACAAATAAAAATTGTAACAGTAACTCAATCCAAGATAACTTTTCTTTTCAACTCCAGAGCCATATGGTTGCTGGGAAATTTTAATTTATATGCATATTTTATCAGAGGCTATGATAGGGTGATCAATAAAATACTTCAAATCATTAACTGTAGTAAATTAGAATAAAATTCTGTGGGAAGTGTAGAACAAAAATACAGGTTCAAGAAGAAAAAGGAATGAGGTCAGATTTCTGGGCACTAAACATTAAGAGTTAGGTCATGTATTTTTCTCAGTGCTAGGTGATGTGTATCAAATCTTCGATTTGATATCAAAATATCTAGATTCCTTTGGACACATAAAAGAGTGCCACAGACTTCTATTTTATTAAAATATACCAGCACAGTCAAATATTAAAATACATGAGAAATTCTGTTCTCTGTAGACCTTCAAATTGGTCTTGGAAAACATGAGGTGTTAAGATTGTTAACGTCAACTGTGGAACAACACAGGGTTTTGCAAAATTCTTCTAGGTGATGTAGGAGCAGAAACTATTCCAAGCTATATGCAGATTTGATGATAATTTATAAATAAATGTGCTGTTCAGTGATTTCCCCAAGGGAAAGACAGAAGTAGGGCCATGATGAGCCTTGAGCTTTAGATCAGTGGTTCACATTTTCCATGTTCAAATTCCATAACCACCTGAGTCAGTGATCAAGAGCATTTCAAAGCTGCAGGTACCAAGGCCCCAAGAAGTTAGGGATCCACCAGAATTACAAAAATAGTGAATGTGGAGTTACAGATTCAAGACAGGGTTTCTTTGAGCCCCAACCCCCCTAGGTTTTCCTGTAAAAAGGGAACAGCATGTATTTTGGATGCAGGGTGTGCTTTGGTGTCAGAGTCCAAGTGAGGGAAGCAGGAGGAGAAGGCCAAGCTCAGGGGAAGTAGCCCTCTCATTGTATGGAAGATTTGGTTAAGAGCTTTTCCGCACTCAAACCTCAGAGGAGCTTGGTTTTGTTTTAAAAAGGGAGGCTGTTTAACTGACTGAGCTACTCGGATGCCCCTTAAAAAAATAAAATAAAGTAAAAAATTAAAAGAGAGGCTGTTTTGATGCCAGAACCATTCCCAATAAACATTCAGTCTCAGTAAAGTCAGCATATTGTATATGCGCAGACAGCTCAGAGGCTGGCACCCTTTTGCAACCTACAGAGGTACATGTGGTGGCTGTGATGAGACTCCACCTCCCTGAGCACAGGTTTGCAGAAGGGTGTTGGGGGGTTGGAAATAGCACTGACAGAACAGCACCGGTGGTAACTTACGATCCATAACAGCACATATGTTGTCACCTGTCATGCACGATATACAGTAAGACATGGTCTGCCCCAGTGACATGCACAGCCGTCCTCATCTTCCCAGCCATTACTGGGGACCTGCTGCAGCAGATTCTGCACTGGGAGTAAGCCACAGCGGGGAGCAGTGGGCCAGGTGGATTCAGTAGACAAAGCATCAGTATTCATTTGTTTCTCCCAATATGAGATGATTCCTTAAGGGCACAAATTGTCATCTGTTAGTGACTTACCTAATCAGATCTTAAAACTCCATCAAAAGCCCATCTTTACTATTTTTCAAAACCACCTCTCCTCCTGACTGTGGGATCACATTTCTTCATCTTAACCAACAAATAGCCACATGCCCGCATTCAGGCGGGCTGCCATTGCAGGCTCTTAATAATTAAGCATAACATTTCAAAACTTGTCATGTATTGGAAGGGACTCCACACTGTGACTCACTCCTACAGTAAGTACCTTACCAGCCCGGATCCCTTCAGATGCCACATTCATGGAAGTGCTTTGTCTGCTTTCCCTATCGCTATAATTGATATGAAAAGATAAGCAATTTTTATAGGGCACTAACAAGGGGGATAGAAAATTGATTTTCCTTGCAATCATTTTATCAGCTCTAACATACATCCATCACCCATCTCGTCTGCGGAAATCCTAGCCATCTCATGGTTATGAGCTGAGAAGAGGCCACATAACCAGTTGTTAGTTGTAAATAGAGTTTTCTGTGAAAAACTATGTTTACTCAGTAGCTGGATACAGATGACGACCGTGGTTAGTTCCCTGGTGTGTGAGCTTTTACTCCATTTTGGATGAGATAATCACACACTGTTCTTCCTGATGTCCTCTTTCCTCTTGTGAATGGGCTCAGTGTTCTGATGAAACACCTATTCCATGTCTTCCTTCAGAACTTCTGAGGTTTGCAAGCTCCACATTGTCTGACTTCCTGGGCAAGTCTTTGTAGTTCATCCTTCAGAAAAATGAGAATAGATGATTTTCTGATTTGGAGGGAATGTGGGAAGTGCAACCAACCTCTTTAGTAATATAGTAATCTTTTGTAATAGTAATCTTTTGATGTCAGAACCATTCCCAATAAACATTCAGTCTCAGTAAAGTCAGCATATTGTATATGCGCAGACAGCTCAGAGGCTGGCACCCTTTTGCAATCGACAGAGGTACATGTGGTGGCTGTGATGAGACCTTTAGTAATAGCCGGTGTTCTGGAGGGCAGGCCTGATACTCAGGATCCTAATGTTGATTTTGAGCAGTCAGGTAAGGTTGGGAAGTCATGATCTAGCCTAATGTGTGATGAAAGCATGTGATAGTGGTGATTGTAGTTTGGGCCACTGCAGCAAAATGCTACAGACAACAGACATTTCCTTCTCACAGTTCCAAAGGCTGAGGAGTGCCCATGTGGTCACGTTCCAGTAAGAACCCTCTTCTGGGCTGTAGACTTCTCAACACCTCCTCACACGGCAGGAAGGGCTCTTCTTATAAGGGCCCTGATCTCCTTCGCAGGCTCCATCCTAATGACCTGATTATACACCAAAGGCCCCACCTCCTGATGCCATTACCTCCTGTCTCCACATCAGGGGTTAGGATTTCAACATCAGAACTTAGAGGGGACATGAAAATGCAGGGCCCTGTGATAGGAGAAGCAGTTGTCATTTACTGAGTGTCTCTCTGTGTAAGTATTATACATAATCTCAGCCCTCATTTTTAAAAAGCCCTATGGGGTCAGTATTATACCTATTTTACAAATGAGGAAACAAATGAAGGGAATAAATAGCTTGTATAAGGCTACACAGTTAATTACATGCTTTACTTTCAACCCCAGTCTGTCTGCTCCCAAAGAGATTTTCATCATTTTATTTGTTGAGATTATTTATATTGCAGATCATTTTTGGCTTTTAAACTCATGTTGAAAGTTCTTAATCTGGTCACTGCTTTTCTGTTTGCAGCCTAACAACTGGTCACCTTCTGATAATGGTTCCGTTCTTCCTTTACAACTTCGTCATAATGTTTTATTGCTGATCACTGTAAATGATGTTCTTTTGGCTCTTATGGAAGGCAATTATAGCAGGTAATTAAAATTGTAGATCTTTACAGTGTGCTTGTGAACATTAAATCGAGCCTTAAGAAAATCAGGTATAAAGCATCTGTTAAAGTAAAAGGTCACTGGGCAACTCAGAAGACCATTACCAAATCCAGTGATCCAGACTCCCTGCTTTTACACAACCCTTGTATCTGAGGTGTAAAAACCAATTGAATTTTTAAGACTTTTTTCTTTATTTATGAGACACATACACACAGAGGCAGAGGGAGAAGCAGGCTCCCTGTGGGAAACCCTGATACAGGACTCAATCCCAGGATCCCGACCTGAGCCAAAGGCAGAGGCTCAACCACTGAGCCACCCAGGCACCTGACCTTGTATGTTCTAATCAGCAAGCTCTTAGCAATAGCCCCACCTATGACTCTTTGTTCTTTCAGCTAACTATTCCACCTGTACCCTCTCATCTTTCATGATCTCTGTGAATATCCTTTTGCGCAAAGTCAGTTCCTACCAACAGAGCCTAGTGTAGCTGTGTCTTTGGTAAGGCAAGTTACAGGGGCTGTAAGAAACACGATTGCTCATTGTCACTGTCTGTTGCTGTTTGCCCGGGAATGTTTGGTTAGTGTAGAATTTTCAGGTGGAATCCCAAAGGCTATTATTTTACATGGTTCCATTGAGTAGGAAAACACGAGCTGAGAATTTTCTGGTTCACCCTGCCTATACACCTGAATGACCATCTGGGAAGTCTGAAGGCTGTCATGGTTTTGTGATTTTCCTAGCAAGCAAGATTCAGACAGTAAACCCAGAGGTGCATAAGCTCCTAGTGAAACTCCCAAAAAAATAGCTGGTATTCCATTTGGTCCCCAATGTGGACTTAGGAGTCCGTGTCAGAGCTGGAAAGGCAGGAAGCCAGTACTGGTGACCCACTCATTTGGCCCCATGGGGTTTGTTGGTTGTTTGCTCCATTTACTGAGAATGGATTTAGGGGCTGTATCCCACTTGGTATGGCAGGCCCTACACTGTGCTGCTCCCTTCACTTCCCTCAACAGACTGTAGCACATTCTAATTTATTTCCCCATCAGGATGTCACCCTGTGACTATGTTAATGCAGACAGGGTTGATTATACCGAAGTTTGCTCTCCAGTGGGAAGGTTTCCAGCACAAATGTGCTTCAGAATTCAAACTTCTCCCTTTCTACTCCTTAAGACTCTGGGAAGCACCTTCATCAGAATAACTTATGTATGAGACCATATGCAGGAGTTGACCTTTAGTTCCAGGTCATTTCAGAAAGTTAACATGGATTCACTTTTTTAGCCTATGTAGGGAAACTTCTGAAATGAGAAAATAGCCTCAGAAAAAAATCATGCAAAGATGTTACTATCATAAAGAAGTACAAAAATGGGTAGGCAATGTTCTGAGCCTTTCATGTCTTTGTTCATTTTAGTTATAGTATTCAAAAAATCATGACAGTAAGCGTGTTCTTGATAAAAATTCAGGATTTCTAGTTAACTGAACCCTGCACTGGCATGAAGATTAGTTGGATCATGTCTACCTCTTAAGTCTGTACCTGACAGATGGGTACCGAGCTGTTATTCCCCCACCAGCTTCTGTTTTGACTGCTGGTCAGTATATATTTTGAATATCAGTCCAGCCTGAAAGAATACTCAGGGATTCATTAAAAAAAATACACTTCTCATCATTGTGGAAACATCCTGCATACTTCGACTGCTGTTTTGGAGTCACCAGGCACCATTCCTCTGTATGCTGCTGTTCGTCTCTAGACAACAAGCAGCTGCTGGAAAGGTTGCAGTGTAATTCCTTTCCACCTTTAGGATCCTCATATCTCATTTTTGTACCAAAGTATATAATCCCTCCTTTTAAAAATTCAGATTTAATTTCTGCTGTTGCATTCAGAAAACACCGAGCATCTAGTATGTACCAGCATTGTGCCTGATGCTGAGAAAACTAAATGAGTTAAGACACACATTCTTGCCATTCACAAGCTCAAGCTTTGCTCAGCAGAGGCCGGGCGCGAGTGAGTGGCAGGGATGTGATGTGTGGAATGCCCAGCGGGAGGACGTAGGTAGAAGTGTTGTGGAAGCACAGGCCAGTGAGCAGTAAATTCTGCTCCCAGGTTGGAAAAGGATCATTAGCAGAGCTCTATAATCTTTTAGTTCATTTCTGGAGAGATGCTACCCCCAGTGACATGATGAAGGCAAGGAGGTTCTCTACGACCAAGGATGTCCTGTTGTTCGCTCCTTGTTTTCGATACCAGGGCCCCCAGCCAGACTCGTTTCGTTTCTGACACACTCGTTCTAGTAAGTGTCCCGTCTTAATCTCTTACCAGAATGCACATTCCACGAGGGTTGGCCTTTGTTCTCATCCCCCAAGTAGCGAGAAGCATGCCTGAGAACCAGCAGGGCCTCAGGAGTGCTAGTTCAGTGAAAGGGCGAGAGCACTTAGAACTCAGTGCACTGCCTTCGCATCTCTGCTCCTCCGCCCTGGGTCACATGGCTCTCCATGGACCTGCCCCATCCTGATCTTCCCTCCGTCTCTGCCTTCTCTTGGACCTGCTCACCAGCTTTTCTAGGTCCTTCGTCCGGCTCCTTATCTTTGGCATTCATAGCTCCTCCTGCTTCTCCTTACCCCCAATTATAAGGATGCTCCATTGTTCAGACTTTTGGTGCAATATTTTATTTTGTTTTCCTGCCATTTGGTTTTCTCCCTGGAGAACTCATTCGTTCTTATGATTTTATGTATCATTTTGATCAAATGTTATCTCCAGACCAGAATGCAAGTCTGAGCATTCAGTCTTCAAGTGGAAAGTTACATGAAATGATATAAGTCCTCTATGACTACAAGATTCTGATTGCCTCCTATATGCTCACCTTATTGGTCTGATTTAGTCAGGTACCCTGAAATGGAAGGCATGTCCCCAAGCATGTCCTTGGTTACTGACTTCCTCTCTTCCAGTGGGTGACCTCGCTTGGCCCGCTGGTCACTCTCTGGCTTCCCTCTGTGTGGCAGTGTTGCTCATCCAGCTGGCCCTGCTGCTGAGGGCGCCCAGCCTGACGCAGTGCTCGGGACACTGTGCCCTGAGGATGACATCCACTGTACCGCTGTACAGTTTCACTGGGAAATTAAATTTGCCTGTCTTCTTAGACTTCCTATCCAAAGCAGGCTCTTCTCCTAAGTTCCCTCAGGAGGCCTGTCTCTGCCTGTGTTTCCATCCCTTTCCTGTCCCTGAACATTTCACCTAAAGCCATGCTTCTTCCAGATTTATCCTCCACCAATCCAGCCTTTAATTTGTTTACTCAGCATGTATTTATCAAGTACTTAGTAAATGCCAGCACTGTGTGGGACGTCGACAGTATAACAATGATGGAGGTAGAGTGGTTTCTGCCATCACAACTTATGTTGGTGGGACAGAAAGGCAAACAAGCATGCTTAATATGGTGTGGGATGTCCTAAGTTAGGGAGTAGTAATTGTCCCATTCATCCTGCATTTCTGCCACTTCCATTTCTAATCCTTTGCCTGCTGCAAAAGACTGGGTTGGTAAATATAAAGATATGCAGGATTGTATATTGTATATGTTGAAGGCATACTTCTAGGAGGAAGACCTATAATACTTCTTATTTTTAAATGGCCATTGGTATAGACTTATATAGAGAAAATAGGGAAAATTTTCAAAAGATGGATTAGGTGAGAAATAGAACCAGTCAGTAGAATTACAACCCTCAAGCCTTGGGCCTCATTATTCTCACAACCAGGGTCCTTCTGTGGGCAAAACTGCCTGAACCACCAGAAAGAATGCCAGCACCCATGCTCTGCAAGCCCAGTATGTCAGACTATAATTTAAAAGATGAGTTGCTTTATAAATGGACTATTAATATAGGTTCTTCATCTCTAAGCCATTCAATATGTGATTTGTAAAAATTGATTTCCTTATAACTTATATTTAAGTTATGTATATAACTTATATACTTATACATAAAATAATTCAGATGTATAAGTTAAAACTATGACATCAGGCAGCTAGATCTGCCACAATAGGATACCACTGACTGGTGTTCTAAACCGATGACTTTATATTCTTTTCTCACAATTCTGAAGGCTGGAAGTCAGAGAACAAGGTGCCAGCAGAATTGATCTCTTCTGCAGGCTTGCCAATGGCTTTTCCTCTGCATGTGTGGCTTTTCTTCTGTGCATACAGAGAGCAGGAGAGAGAGATCTAATACCTTTTCCTCTTCTTATAAGGACACCAGTCCTATCATATTAGGGCCCCATACTTATAACCTCATTTTTCCTTAATTACCTCCTTAGAGGCTCTTTCTCCAAATACACACTGGGGATTAGGGCTTCCACATATGACTTTAACGACCACCTCATCCCTGTGGTAGTTTCTTTCCTAAGGTACAGTCTTGCTCTAGATCATACATCACTTTAGCCACTAAATGAAACATGGGCTGTGTTTCATTTAGTCCACACAATACCTTAAAAATACATGAGCCAGTAATTAAAAGTTGAGAGAAACTCATCCAATTAAAAAAAATACCTAATGAGCTGACTGTGCCGGGCCCACCTTCCCAGTTTGGATGGTCATAGGTCACATTCTCTGGGGGCGAGGCTTCTGTTTTCCTGTGGAGTGCAGGATTTGGGAAAAATATTCATGGCGGATTTTAAATGATTGCAGATTTCTTTTTTTATTTTCTTTCTTTTTTTTTTTTTTTTTAGTGTGTGGGGGTGCATGTCATGGAGAACAGCAGAAGGAGAGAGAGAGTCTTAAGCAGGCTCCACAATGGGTGGAGCTTGATCTCACAACCCTGAGATCATGACCTGAGCCAAAATCAAGAGTCAGACACTTAACTGAGCCACCCTAAAATTTAGGTGCCCCTAAATTATTGCAGATGTACAAAAAGAATTCCCTTGGAAACTATCCATGTGTCCCATCATAGATGGAATTCTCTAGGAGTGGTAAAGGCTTGCATGAGCAGCAATACTTTGACTCCCAGGGCCCCTGGAGAGCATGTGTACATAAAAGCAGGAGAGATGCCAAAGGCTCATTTACCAAAGGCCTGGGCTATGGAGCAGTTTGTGCTGGGAGCACATATGGTTGGTCCATCACTTATGCGACACAAGTGCCTCTCATATTTTCAAGGTCTGTAGTAGTCTGTATTAATGGCACCCCTAAAAGTGGGTAGTCAGTGCACAGCCTGCTTGGATGTACATGGCAATCTCAATCACTTTGTTCCACAGTTACTTCTAGGCTATCTCTTGTGCACCAAGCCTTGAGCAAGGCCTTGAGTGCTTGGGGAACCAGGATGAGATGGTAATGTAAAGAGATGATTCAAGCAAAAGCATATGAGCCAGAATAGAAAGCAGCATAGATAACTGGAAACCCAAGCATGGGGCACCCAGCTGGGTCTGAGGAGACCGGGAAGGTTTCCCTGAGGAGCTGATATTTAATATGATCTTAAGGTTCAGTAAGAGCAGTTGAATGAGGAGCTGGGGAGGAAGGCCACCCCAATAAAGGGTAGGGGTTCCTGGGGGTCACAGAGATTTCTCTATCACAGACATTTGACACTCCAGCTTCCAAGGTAAGAATAAAGCTCTGTACTAGCAGAGGGCCCAAACATAACTATTTGGAAATAGGAATAATGCTTTAAAAACCAGGGGATTCCACATAAATGTTGATGATCTGGTGACCTGAATCCACATCCCCTCCAGACACAGTTAGCTTGAGCTGAGTAGATATGGCTCACTTTCCATGGTGCATCCCTTCCTCTGGCCCAGGGCCCAACTCTGCCAGGCTATGTCCCTAATAAGGAGACCAGCCAGGCACGATTGATTACAGTGTTCATCTTCTTGTTTCTCTTATAGTGGAGAAATCTACCCAGTCTCTATCAAAATTAGGGAAATAAAAGTTAGACAAGGAAGGTGGAGAGTATCTCATACTGCCTGATAGGGTTGTGCTGCCTGTCTGCTTGGTACCTGCAGGTAGGAGTTTGGGCGATGGTCTATCAGTGCTGCTCCCCACTGCCTGGTGGGCTAATCTAGATCAGGGATCTCTAATCAGGGCTGTCACTGCAGGGACTTGCATTGGTGGATGCTCTGAGGAACTTGGCTTCCACTACAGACACACATCTCATAGGGCTGTACCCAGGGAAGTGCCTCTTCCCATGACATCCTCTCTCACCTGCCTTCATAGCCCAGAGGGGCGTTCCTTCTAGGACACTCTCATCTTCCCTGGACTGTTGTTCCAGACTGTCAAGCCCTCCGCTTGCCAGACAAAGGACAATTTCAAAGACGAGCCAGTGCTGAGAAAGTGGGTGACTTTAACAACTGGGTAAGAAATACTATTGAAAGGCAGCTTGCAGTTCCCAGCTTTCAACAAAATTGAAGGAGGACCTCATCAAATTGTCAGCCAATAGATCATTAAAAATAATGTTTGATGATAAATTACTGTGTGATTTGGGGCATCATCATTGGAATGATATCAAGGAATTGACACTGTTCTGACAAACTCCTTCCACTCCATATGCTTCTTTATGAAAATAAGTTTTCTCAATGCATACACTTATAAAAACAAAAAATGGAAATAAAATTGATACTGGACGCCTTCTCATTTTAGCTGGAAGTAATATCCATCCATGAATACATGAACTAATTTTTTAAAAAGCCCCATTCATCCACTAAGAGATGGATTTCCAATAAAACTGTACTTTTTCATGTTCAATATCTGTCAAAATTTATCATGATAAATGTTGGTGTGATTATTATTACTAATAATTATAATGGATGACCAATCAGAATTGTTTAACATTTAGAGTTTTTCGATGATGGAATTTGGAAAAAAAAAAATGAAACATCATCCTTTCTTATACAGAGAAGTGTGATAAAAGACTTTCAAATATAACATGACAGTAAATAAAATTGTGTGACTTGAGAAAAAAGAATGATGTAAAATTTCCAGGTATTAAAAAAGGAAATTTTAGAATGAATGTTAGTTGGTATGAAATCATAATCTTAGTTCTCTCTGGAAACATTTAAAAGAGTAATCTAAAGTTTCATTTAAAATATATTAGAATTAAATATAAATATTTAAAGTAAAGTTTATGTGAGGAGGATATAGTTTTTCAAAATTCTTTTATGGATTAAATGGGCAAAAATAACCCATGTGAGTTGTATGCTTGGTTTGTAAATGAAAGGTGAAGCTGGAGGAAGGAGATATGAGAACTTCCAAAGGGTCCTGCCAAGGGTGCCAGGACAGTGGGAAAACCAGAGGTCAGAGAGACAAGACAAATCTAACAAAAGCTGTAAACATGCTGGGCCAATATATTAACAATAGTCATATGAAAGTGACAAAGTTAGAATAAAATATTTTAAATATATGACAGTTTCTTAACACTAGGTGCTCCTGAAAATCACTGGGGCTGGTTCAGGACATTTCTTTTTATTTATTTTTTTTATTTTTTATTGGTGTTCAATTTGCCAACATATAGAATAACACCCAGTGCTCATCCCATCAAGTGCCCCCCTCAGTGCCCGTCACCCAGTCACCCCCACCCCCCGCCCACCATCTCCTTCCACCACCCCTAGTTCATTTCCCAGAGTTAGGAGTCTCTCATGTTCTGTCTCCCTTTCTGATATTTCCCACTCATTTTTTCTCCTTTCTCCTTTATTCCCTTTCACTATTTTATATATTCCCCAAATGAATGAGACCATCTAATGTTTGTCCTTCTCCGATTGACTTATTTCACTGAGCATAATACCCTCCAGTTCCATCCATGTCGAAGCAAATGGTGAGTATTTGTTGTTTCTAATGGCTGAGTAATATCCCATTGTATACGTAGACCACATCTTCTTTATCCATTCATCTTTCGATGGACACCGAGGCTCCTTCCACAGTTTGGCTATTGTGGACATTGCTGCTATAAACATTGGGGTGCAGGTGTCCTGGCGTTTCACTGCATCTATATCTTTGGGGTAAATCCCCAGCAGTGCAATTGCTGGGTCGTAGGGCAGATCTATTTTTAACTCTTTGAGGAACCTCCACACAGTTTTCCAGAGTGGCTGCACCAGTTCACATTCCCACCAACAGTGCAAGAGGCTTCCCCTTCTCCGCATCCTCTCCAACATTTGTTGTTTCCTGCCTTGTTAATCTTCCCCATTATCACTGGTGTGAGGTGGTATCTCATTGTGGTTTTGATTTGTATCTCCCTGATGGCTAGTGATGCGGAGCATTTTCTTATGTGCTTGTTGGCCACGTCTATGTCTTCCTCTGTGAGAACTCTGTTCATGCCTTTTGTACATTTCACAATTGGATTGTTTGTTTCTTTGCTGTTGAGTTTAATAAGTTCTTTATAGATCTTGGATACTAGCCCTTTATCTGATACATCATTTGCAAATATCTTCTCCCATTCTGTAGGTTGTCTTTTAGTTTTGTTGACTGTTTCTTTTGCTGTACAAAAGCTTCTTATCTTGATGAAGTCCCAATAGTTCATTTTTGCTTTTGTTTCTCTTGCCTTCATAGATGTATCCTGCAAGAAGTTACTGTGGCCAAGTTCAAAAAGGGTGTTGCCTGTGTTCTCCTCTAGGATTTTGATGGAATCTTGTCTCACATTAAGATCTTTCATCCATATTGAGTTTATCTTTGTGTCTGGTGTAAGAGAATGGTCTAGTTTCATTCATCTGCATGTGGATGTCCAATTTTCCCAGCACCATTTATTGAAGAGACTGTCTTTCTTCCAGTGGATAGTCTTTCCTCCTTTGTGGAATATTAGTTGACCATAGAGTTGAGGGTCCACTTCTGGATTCTCTATTCTGTTCCATTGATCTATGTGTCTGTTTTTGTGCCAGTACCACACTGTCTTGATGACCACAGCTTTGTAGTACAACCTGAAATCTGGCATTGTGATGCCCCCAGCTATGGTTTTCTTTTTTAATATTCCCCTGGTTATTCGGGGTCTTTTCTGATTCCACACAAATCTTAAAACAATTTGTTCCAACTCTCTGAAGAAAGTCCATGGTATTTTAGGACATTTCTTTAAAGCACTCAGGTGATTTTATTATATAGCCAGGCCTGTGAGTTATTTGGTTCAAGACAATGTGTGGTCCTTGGACCAGGGACATAAGCATCATCTTGGGTGCTTGTTAGAAATGCATCATTTTGAGCTCCACTTCAGCCCTACTGGGTCAGATTCTGCAGCTGAACTAAATACTTAGGAGATTCATATGCACATTCGGGTTTGACAAAGACAGGAGTTCTAATAAGCTGCTGCTACTGCTGCTGCTGGTTGAATAGCAAAGTTCTAGAGCAGAGCTGCTCCAAGGATGGCCCAGGGACCAGCAGAATCAGCATCACTTGGACATTGGGTGGATGTGCAAATTCTCAGGGTCCCACCCCAGACCTACAGACCAGAATCTCTGAGAGTAGGATCCAGGACTCTGGGTTTTAACAAACTCTCGGGTGATTCTGGTCCTCACTAAAATTTGAGAAGGAGTTCTCCAGAGATAATCAACATGGACCAGCTCTGAGCCTCAAGTAAACTTAGGGAGATGGCTAGGAGCTGGATGCCCAGATGCTCAGCTTAATGAGAGAGTGACTGTTAAATCTCCATCCCAAGCTCCACCTGTTTCCAATGCCCAGGCATCTGTTCTTCCAGGGGCCCTGGTCGTATGATCGATTTTTTACAGGCATAACCTGATAGCACCTTATATCTTTCCTTGTGCCATGTGCACATACAGTCCTTGGAAACATTGCCCCTAGCTATGTATTAGGTGATTCAGAAGGCTGTCAGTTTTGAGAAGGAGAGGGACCAGATCAGAGAGGGCTGCCCAGTAGACTCAGGTGCAGACTTCCCCCATGGCTCACATCATTTGAGCCGGCAGATCTCATGGTGTCAGAGGCATCCTTATTGGAGAGGGATGCTGTGTGTGCCTGTGACAGGCCCGAGAAGAGTTACAGTTTGGGGCCCCAGACTGAAGCAAGCCCTTTCCTTCTGCAGCAAAGAACTGTTCATTATTTGAGGACAGACATCTCACTCTAATGAGTTTCTGGGCCCTCATAGACACTGAGCACCAGGTGACCAGTTCCCAGAATTGCCCGTTATAAGCCAAGTATTGTGAAATCCTCTAGGTCTTGAGGATGATCAGGTGGAGGTGGCATATTCTTGGCCAGGCCCAGCCAGGTAGGGAAGGCAGTAGTTACATGAAAGTTAACCCCCTATTCCCCTGTCACTCACCTCATTAACACTGACACCTCCTCCCCATCTCATGACTGTAGCCTCCATGGGAAAGGGTCCTTACAACCAAATGACAAAGGAGTGAAAGCCCTGGGGCTGATTCCTAGGTGGGTCAGAACCATGTGCTGGCCCCAACTGAAATGTGCTTGCATAATGTGCCTTTCTGGGGGTTCTCTGTGAAGATGTTGATAAAGGGGAATCCTCCCCCCATCCCAGTTCTGAGGTTATGCTTCCCATTCCTGAACCTTGGGCTCTGCTCTCTTGAAGCTTCTGCAGCATGGGAGACAGTGCCTCTAGCAGGGGGTACACCAGGTTTCCTTGGACCAACAGACAAGGCCAGAGATTGATGCATGGGAGCATGTGGGATTGGCACCAGTGACCACAAAGAACTCAAGCATTGCCACACAAGAGGGGCAGGGAGGAATCTGAAACCCAGTGACTCTTGGTATGTCCCCACTGCCTCACATCCAACAGCAAAAGACAGTGGACAGTCTTAGCAATTGGAATAGGTCAGCTGAACACTCCAAGGAAGCTCTGGGTCACCCAGCCAGATAAACCACCAGGCCAACTGAAATGCCACTGGCATGTGCCTCCCTCACAATGCTTAACCCCAGTGCAGATGGGACTATCTGAAGCTGTCTAGCAAAGAAAATATGGTACAACATTGTGGTCAACACAAGTACAGCCAAGAAATTTTCTGTGCTATCCTTGGAGGTCCAGCATAAACCAAATGGGTTTCACTGGAAAGGATTCTCGGAAGAACATAGGTCAACAATGGAAAGGAAGGGGGCCCAACTCATAGTCCTATTTGGCGAAGATGCAGCTAGCACTCACCTATGCCCCTCAGCCAGGTGGGACTTAGGAAAAAATGAATTTCATGAGCAGCTTTCAGGTACTTGGTGATGGAGGAGCTTCTGTAGCTCAGGGCAGCCATGCCTTCCCCATGTCCTTGACTTAATGCTGAGCTGCAGCTGGGCCAATAGGCTTGCAGGTCGGTTCTCCTGGTAACATGGAGCCCGATGCTAATCCCACGGAGAAAACCAGGACCACTTTACTCAACTTTCTGTTGACTTATATTTACTTGAAAATTCCGCATAATGTGGGAATACATTGCTTTGTGTTCTGGACTAAGTTGAATATTCTGCTTTCAAATGGTCTTCTTTATGACTACAGACAGGATATGATTTATTAACTACGTCTCTAGCTGTTTAAAAAACGAGCTTCTATTGTGAAGAAGAAATTGTTAAAACCCTATCACCTGCAGGTAGGACTTGGCTCTTTCTTCTCTGAATTAACTAAAATCAGCCTGTTTTCGATTGATGATATTCCTTCATTAGTTTTAATTCATTTTTAAGCACATCTGATTTTTTTTATTCATAACACTTTTGATGAAAATTAATTAGTTTCTTCAAGAAAGGAAACAATATTATCATGGGCACTCAGAGAATGTTCGATAAAAGGGCCCTGTTATAAGGCCAGACTAAGGGTCAAGACTGTGCATCTGCTTCAGAGAGAGCCCACTGTGGGGTGGAGCTCTGCTGGCATTTGGCTGCTGGTGATCTGAGCCTCAGTTTTCTCATCTTTAAAAAGTGGACTATGAGCCAAAACTTTTGTTTTATGGGCCCGACAAAATTAAATTTTTATAGGATATATGAAGATATATATATATATATATATATATATATATATATATGAAGATATATATGCAAAGGTTATGTAAATGCTATACTGACTAAACATTGTCTTAGCCCAGTGTAGAATGGCAGTCAAAATTCTAAGTCATAAAGGCCTAGGGAAAAGTACAGTTGGGTAGATGATGAGAGGAGAACATTAGACTCAATCTAGTATCAGGTCCACCCCAAACTAATGACTAAGACCTAGGAGGGGCCCAGATGTGCTGTCCTGTCCCCTCAGGGGACACCTTTACTGATCTTCTTCCCCAGATAGCCAGCTTCATGCCACTTAATCTCTTTTGCAACAGACAACTATGAAACCAGATTTCAGTAAAGCCAAAGAAATATCCACTTCCTTAATTATAATTTCAATAATAAAGAATTTAGAGAGAGGAAAAAAAAAACACTTTTAAAAGTACCACTTAATGCAGCTCTTCAGCATGCATTTGACATCGATGTTTGCCTAAGGCCTTGGAGACAAAAGTCAAATCTATTTACCTACCACATTTCTGCTTTGGTCTGATTAAACAAGAGCCTTAATTTTAATAAAATGTGTGATCCTGTATTTAAAATCCATTATGAGTAGAACCTCCTGAATTAATCCATTCATTACTTACCCAATAAATGTTGTTGTTGTTTTAAGAAAAGGGCTTTTAGCATAATACTTTATTAGTCAGAATATATGCTTCAGCAGAACATCTATTATCACGTAAAATACAGGGCTAATGGCCTGGTCCAGGGAGGTGAGGCAGGACAGCCCTCAGTGCATCTGCAGAGAAGGGGGTCCCAAGCACCAGGGTGGCTCAGAGCAGTGACCCAGAAAGTTCTCATGGACGTGCCCAGTTGATGACAGCAGAGAGGGAGGGAGCAGAGTTGGAGACAAAGCTACTTCAGGAGGGAGGGTGGGAGAAGAGTAAGAGCTTCATGTGAGACTCCCAAGTCCCAGCCACGCCCACCAGCAGAACAGAGGCAGGAGCAGCTATAGAGCTGGTTAGAGGGCCTCACCTTTATACATGCTGGGCATGCTGCTCACACTTGAAAACAGCCGCAAACCTGCCTTTTAAAAAAAAATCCAGTTCTTGATTCAGTGTCCCTAAGCTGTGGGTCTCCCTCTGGCATTCCAGATAGGATTCTCTTGACACATGTGTTTTTTTTTTCTTCTCAACAAATGCATTCTAGTCAATTAAATTCCATTTGCAGTGAATATTTATTTAACACTGAACAGGTTGCTTGCTTCACGAGCCTCAAAATAATACAAATAAAGTAACATATTTGAGTGGATAGAGAAAATTACTGCATACATTTAGAAAGTGACTGGATCCATCAGTATAAACAGAATTGAAATTGTGGTTTCTGAAATAAGTTCAGTAAAAATGATATTTTATTTGAACTGCTCTCCTATATACAACCTTACAGAAATCCAATTTAATAATTTTAGGCCATATTCCCAATTACTTAAAGAAGAAGGGTGGGTTTGTATTTCTTGATAACGCGTATGTGTTTCTGTTTGAAGTAAATGAGAGTAACTTACACAGAGCAGGAGGAAAGAGAGCCATAGAAATTTTGTTAACTATAAGTTTAGGTTGCTGATAAATGATACTCTCATTTTCATGAGCTGAATAATAAAAGAGTTCACAGGGGACACACACCCAACCACATGGATGTACATATACACAGGAAAAAAACATGCTGGCTTGTCCCTTTGGGTAGGTAGTTAATATACTGCTTAAAGGGATCTCAATAAGGATTTCCTATAAATTATGTTTATTGCATAAAAATAAGAGCATAAGGTTTGAATTCTAAATGTGCTAAGGGAATTTGGCCCTCTAATTTGAAAAGAGAAGGACATTTCTTTAAGTAGTTTGATTACCTGCAATAGGTCATTTCCAAATATGATGTAGAATGCCCATCTTCCAGGAGAGCTGACATTTGAATGCTCATCCCCCAAACCCCAGCTTCCTGGTCACCTGCCCGATTCTTTGAGAAAAAGCTAGCCACCACTCTACAAAGTCCCTCCAAATCATTTGTGTGGACACATCCTGTTTGCCTCCCTCCTGTCCCAGAGAGGTATTTCTTTTTTTTTTTTTTTTTAAGATTTTATTTATTTATTCATGACAGACACGGAGAGAGAGAGAGGGGCAGAGACACAGGCAGAGGGAGACCAGGCTCCATGCAGGGAGCCTGATGTGGAACTCAATCCTGGGTCTCCAGGATCACGCCCTGGGCTGAAGGCAGCCCTAAACCTCTGAGCCACCGGGGCTGCCCCCGCCAGATCCAGCCTGAGACCTGTACCCCCCACCCTCACTTCCCTGACCCTGTCTTCACCAGGGGCTTATCTCTGCCTTGTCTTTTGTCCCCTCACCCTTCCCTGCTGCAAAACTGTAGGCACAGTCTGTGCCTTCTCCACATCCTGTCTGAACGCCCAGTTGCCATCAGATACCCTCAGACTCCCTGGTCCTGAGCCTTCGCCTTCCAAGGTCCTCTGGGGTCTGGCCCTCACTGGCACTGCCACTGACAGGTCAGAAGTGGTCTCTAGATCTTGGGCAGTGGGGCTGGCTGCCCTCCTTGGCGCCCCCTCCTCTAGCTTTTCTAACTTGCAGGAAGCTCTTGCTCAGTATTTCTCTTTGACTCTCTTTTTTGCACCCGCTCCCCATGAAATGCCCTGGTCGGGGAGCTGTCCTTGCCTCAAAGCACTTTCCTGTTTAGCATGGATCACTGAGGCTTGGAGCCCGAGGTCTGCTTAGGTGATTGTGCACTCTGCTGCCAGGGCCTCATGAGGCCAGATGTCCCACGGACTCCTCAGACCAATGTCTGTGTAAAGCAAGGCCTCATCTCTTGCCCAGACCCCGTGCTCTCTCACTAGAACTGAGTCCTCTTAGAACTGGAAATCAGAGGATCATCATAAATTCCTCACCTAGTTCCATGAAGCTCCCACACCCAGTTCTATTTTTGAAATAATAGTAATTTTATTTAGCATTTCCTGGGGCCTGTATCTTGCTATGCTGAAGGAGGTATTTTATAGCAGAACCTGCAGATGTAGTGCTAGTCAAGGCCACAAGACTAGTAAGTGGTGGAGGCAGGATTCCAACCTGTGCAGCAGCAAAGCCCAGTATTTCAGCCTTCCGTGTGCTTTCTTGTTTCCTGCTGCATCCTGATGGCCATGTTCAGGCTCTTATCGTCTCCAGGGCTCCAGAGTGGGACTCCAGACACTTTTGTTGGTCTTCCTCCTGAAAGAAGTTGTGAAAGCCATCTACCTCCTTGCACATTTTTTTCCTTGCACATTTTTAATGACTTTCATAAGTGTAAATGGTTGTGAGGGATATTATAAGTATTGACAATTAAAACTGTCACTTCATTCTTCTGAATGGATAGCTAATTACCATAGGGATTTGATGTCAACATCTATTTCCAGAGTTATGTGAAAAATGTTTTCTTGGACATTTGGAGGTGGTGCTGGTACATTATTGACTTCTGCTCCCCTGCCCAATGGAATTTTATCCCAATTTAATGTTCTTTTATGCTTTAAAAATTGTCGTTGGCCACCCTACCATAGTTTCTTGCAAGGGTCAATCAGAATACCCTTATGTATATTACAAATTTTATAAATGTTAAACAAAATTTTAGTGGAAACACATCTCTTAATGAGATGGGTTCAAGAGCATTTGTGTTTTGGCACCTAAATGAAGGGAACTCAAATTCTTTCTTCAGCTTGGGACCTAGAAGGGTTTTATTCAACGTGGCAAGTCCTTACCATTCAGTATGTAAAGAGATTAGCCTTTCCTTTTCAAGTAGCAGGGCAGTGGTGAAGAGGAAGGCAGGAAAGAGAGCCTGAAGCTCAGACCTCTCAGGCAGATAGTTTTAGGGAAACATACATATGGAAGTTGAGTATCTAGAGATTGGTTCTTTTAAAACTGCCTGTGCTTAGAACATTCCTTAGGTCACCTTACCCACAGGGCAGAGGTGCCCTGGTTTGAAGACCATACTCTGGATGTAGCAGTGGCCTCCTCTCTTGTCCCTGGCAGGTACCCAACACCAGGCAGCAGAGTTCTCTTTCTAAAACATGTTATTTCCATTCTTCAGAACTTATAATCTTTGTTCTTTGCCTGTATTTAAGACTATTCACACCTAAAAAAAAAAAAAAAAAAGACTATTCACACCTGTCCTAGCCTGTATACAGAATTTCAGTTTTTCCAAATTTTCCCTCCTCTCCCCAAATTAATGTACCCCTCTCCTACTCTGTTATTCTTTGAACAAGTCCCACAGCCTGCCCTCAGTCCCCTTATTTCTGCCCTCAACATCTTTAAGATGGCTCACACGTCCCCTCTTCTGAAATTGTATCTAGTCCTGAGCACTTTCATACTTCTGTCCAAATGCCTCCCACATGGCGGTCAGTGTACCTGCCTCACCTGTCAAGGCTTTAGCTCCTTTCCAGACATTACCTCTCTTCTGACCTTGGATTCTTAAGTTAAGCACAATGCCCCACATACTACTTAGAATGGAATGGATATAGTCTCAGATGCCAAGAAATTAATCTTGAATATTTGTAAGAAAATTCCTTATTCTTTAGGAAGATCATTTTTTGAGGAAAATCTGTTTAAATAGTTTGATATTGTATTCATTGAGAAGGTAACTTTTGACTTGAGAGAATATGGCAAGAAAATATTATGAATGTGGAAGAGCTCTTGAGCCTTATATTGACTGGTGAATTTCAGTTTAAAACAGAAAGTAAAACTCATTTTGATGAATGATTCTGACAGGGCACACATTTTGATAATAGATTGGAATGTTGCTGATAGCAGCCATTACCTATAATACAACACACAGTCCTTTGGGTAGTGGGATCATTGGTTTCTTTTCTTTTCTTCTTATTGTACCTATCTATGTAACTTTCAAAAATCATAAATCTTTTTTAAAAAGCTGTTCAGAGCCCATCGGAAGTGTATACTAGAGAAGCCAACAGACCTTTAATTATGAAAGCAGTGTTTGGCACCTCAGTAACATATTAGCTTTACAGAAAGAGAATTCAGAAGTTAGGAATAATAATATATATTTTCACAAGTTGAAATTACCAATAATTCACAAGTTGGGTAGGAACCTGAGGCATAGCAGGTTGTTCGATGTTGCCTAGCAAGTTAAAATACGGAAGGCAGGGGGCGCCTGGGTGGTAGGTTAAGCATCTGCTTTTAGCTCATGTCCTAGTCCCAGGGTCCTGGGATGGAGGCCCACGTTGGGCTCTCTGCTCAGCAGGGACCTACTTCTCACTCTTCCTCTGCCTGCCATTCCCCCTGCTTGCTCTCTTTCTATGTCAAATAAATAAAATCTTTTTAAAAATAAGGAAGACATATCCTTCTAAAATGGAGTCACTGTCTTCCATACTGCTGTCCTGTACCCAAAGTGAGTTAGCAGAGGTGGCCCATTGGGGTGAGGAATACCAGCCATGGGGACAGGCCCCCTGCCTGAGTCTGGCTGCGCCGCCAGCATGTACACGGCCTGCCTGGGCTCCCAAGCATCCTCTCTGCTTCAGCTCCTCATCTTTCTCATGGTGGGGAACAGTGACACCTGCCTCACAGGAGTGTGGGGTGTTCATTAAGTCCATGTAAAGTGTATAGCAGGGCCTGACATGTAGTAAAGTCATTCTTATTTTAATTATTATTTATTACTCTTATAGAATTAAGTACAGTGACACTTATTTTACTATTGTCTTATTTTAATTATTGTATATTATTTTTATTATTAATACAATTTTCCAAAAATTGTCTGATGGACCAGCTTAAAAAAAAAACCCATATATGTGTGTTATTAGTAACTCACAATGCATGTGGGAAGTTTCACTTGTTGGAGTAAAAATTATCGTTTTATTAAAATGCATTTAAAGCTTGTTAAAAGCAGACAAAGATACTATCTACCATGAATAATAAGCTTTTAGGAAACAATGTCTTTCTTGAAGATATGATATAGTCTTTTTTTAGGAATTGAATTATTTGGATGATAATTAACATTTTAATGAAGGAATTATCCTTTTTTCATATTTTTTAAGAAACATATTGAACTTAAGCTTCATGTTACTGATGTTATAAGTATTTAGCATATTCAAAATCTCAGTTAAAACTAATTTATGCTTCATATTTCCATAAAGATAGAAGCATAATATGCTTCTTTGTATCATGTGTATATCACTCTCACTCTGTCATCAATGTTTCCTTTAATGGAGCTATATTTTGAAAATACCAATCCCAAGGAAATAATAATTTAGATAAGTAATATCTTTGATTTGAAAACTTGCCAATCATACAAGTGCTGTGAAGATGTGTATTTTTAAGAAGTGCCTCATTCACTAAGTGACAGTCACTGGCATTGGGCAGGTGGATGTGATTTACAGGAAGCCTCCTTATGTTTTTACTTAGTCTCCCAGCAGACTGTCCTCATAGGTGGGCATGGTAGACATGTGGATGTGGCCTTTGGAGAAGGATTGGACATTGAGGCTAAGTGGCTGAATTGCCTCAGACACCCCTTAGAAGAAGAAAAATAAGATTTAAAGCTTTGTTATTAAAGAATAAGATCTATAAGTAAAGCAGTTCATTCTCATACCCCTGGCAGATTTTGACAAATAAGAGAAAAATGTGTCCCTAATAGGAAATACATGTTTGAGGTATATTTTAAACTACTTATAGCTGCTGGTGCATTGAGAGCTTGCTTGTAGAAATGGAATTAATCTAGATGAGCAAAAGGAGAAGGAAGTGTTGTTTTGGACCAGAGCTCTGTAGAGCATTTTTTGGACAACCAAAAATAAGAATTTCTGGTTCCTCTTGTTCACGATGAGTGATGTGCAAGCCCAGGGGTCTACTCTTGCCCTTTCTTGGGATTATCTAAGTTATTTTGAAATTTTGATTACAAAGATGGTTCTGGCCAATATCCTGTGGAAGCATCAAAATGACCAGCCCAGAGGGATGAGGGCAGAATGTCTTTGAAAGCCACCCTGCCTGTTTGGAAGCTGTGGGTGCCTTGCTGTGGGTACAGGGCTCAAAACTGGAAATACATCAGTTGTAGGAGTCTTGTGAAAGGTGAGAGAGGTACAATTTGTTTTGTTTATTGACTTTTCCTTTAAAACATGCTATTTAAGGAAAGAAAAAATGTTTCTTTTGTCTTTAAATACTATGTACCCTTGTCACAGTAGTCACTGACAACCTGAGTCCTTCTGAGGGAATCACCTCATGTGAAGTCAGAACATTAACCTGTGGTTACACTAACTAGTCCTGCACAGCAGCGTGGGTAAGAGGGTGTGCGCCACTTGGAGTACGCCCTGTGTTGGAATGGTGGAAAGCAATCCGTTGTTCAGACTGCTCTTGCAGTCCTGAGTGTAGGTTCTGGAGTTTGTTCATTTATTCAACAGTTTTGGAGGGCATTTATTAAGTGTCAGCTGTTGGGGATATAGTAATAAATATGATTGTCTTCAAGGACTTCATAACCTATTCTTTCTTACGTTGCACAATCTTTGTGTGTTTTTTTAATCAAGTTATTTTAATATTGAAAGGTTTGATAGGAAAATTTTCTTTTTTTTTAATAAATTAATTTTTATTGGTGTTCAATTTACCAACATACAGAATAACACCCAGTGCTCATCCCGTCAAGTGTCCCCCTCAGTGCCCGTCACCCATTTCCCCCCACCCCCCACCCTCCTCCCCTTCCACCACCCCTAGTTCGTTTCCCAGAGTTAGGAGTCTTTATGTTCTGTCTCCCTTCCTGATATTTCCCACACATTTCTTCTCCCTTCCTTTATATTCCCTTTCACTATTATTTATATTGATAGGAAAATTTTCTAATTAGATTTTGTAGATGTACATGTGTATGTATGCATTACTTTTATTTCTTAAAAAATAAAGCCTTATACATTTCTTAATTTGAGAATAGGGATTATAACTCCAAGGAATAAAGTTCTTGAGAGTGATACAGTAAATCTTACTTTCTTAGGAAAGTTGTAGGAGCCCAATCTGATGCCCCATTTGGTGGAGGAGCAGGGTTTGGGAATCATCTAACCTCTGTTCCGATCTCACCTCTTCTTCCCAGTCCTGTGAGTGTAGGGAGGTTACTGCAACCTTCAAGCCTTAGATACCTCATCTGTAAAACGTGAATAATAAACATAACAGTCCACACCTCACAGAGTATTTGTGCAAATTAAATCAGGTTATGTAATTAGAGCCCCTAGAACATAGACATTCCGTAAATGTTAATTATGTCTCCTCTCTTATCTCCTCACCTCAAGTCTCTGTACTTATTACCAGTACCTATTATTAACTACTGAAGATGATCTGATATCCTAGGGTAGATGGTGACCATATCCCAGAATACAGACAATGAGAATGGAATGTAATTTAAGAAATATTTTGCTCATGAAATTTTAAAGAGTTATGTAACTTGGAGTGCCTGCATTTATTAGAAAACATAAAAATGACAGGTTGACTTTATTTTGCAATATTTTCTTCTGAAAATACAGAAAGAGTATTTGAGAGGTTAGGTCAGATGGCAGACTAAGACTCTACCATAGTCTTTCCCTCTCGCTGCAGATAATAGAAACAAAAACAAAGACAGGTGGATGATAGATAGATAGAGAGCACAGAAAGGATGTAAAGGGATATATTACAAGGAATTCCTAGAGGCCAAAAGCAAGTGGGAGTGCCTGAGAGGAAGCCTACAAAGGGTGGGAGAAGCACTTGGAGTAGGAGATAGGGAGTCAGTGGGACCCAGTGCCCACACAGGGAGACTGATTGAGCTCCGGCAGCTCTGTCCATAGGAGTCTCTATGCACTGTACTTCCTAATCCCACCTACCCTTTGGCCAGATGCATTTGCCAACAGTAAAAGCTGTGTGTCCTGGGGGTGGAGTCCCAAGAGTGGTCGGTTCTGGCCATATGCCAGGAGGAAAGGAGAGTGCTCCTCCCAGAAGATCATCTAGGTAAGCATCCTGGTCAGCAGTGTATCCACCCCTTCTCCCATGGCAGTGGATAGGCATAGCCAGATGCTCTCAGGTGAAATTTCCCAAATAAAGATGGGCATAACATCCAGGGGCACGAGGCACCTGGGAAGCTGGAAAGAGAGACACGAACTCAGCAGAGAGTACTCCTTCAAGGAAGTCCTGAAGAGAGCAAATGGAACAGAACTATAGAGAAGACACAGATTCTTGTTTTAGGACAGATACAAGAAAATATTTCATCAGTAAAAACTGTACATCCTGGAAAGTAAAGACTGGCCATTGAGACAAAAATGCGGTAGATGAAGGAAAACGGTGGACATAATTGGAGGACAAGCTTAGGAATACTCCTAGAATGTGCCACAGACTGTGAGATATTATGTAGATGGGAAAAAGCTAATGGTCATAGAAAATACAGCTGACATTGTGTTAAGAGAAGGCCAGGGCAGGGCGGTGGGATGGGGGAGAGGGCGTGCTACACAAAGAAGTATTAGGGACTCTCCATAATCCAAGCAAAGCGAAATAAAGAGATCATGGAGTACAAGTAGAAATAGCAAAAAAAAAAAAAAAAAAAAAAAAAAAGCAACAAATGTCCCAGCACAATATTCTAAAAGAGCCCTGAAAGGAAAAATGAAATACTTCTAGTCAAAATTCTGAGGGAAAATAACTGAATGTAAAACTCTATGCCATAGTCTTTCGAGTGACAAAGACATCTGTAGACATCCATGGTCTCAGAAATTTGCTACCCTACTCATTGGAAAGAATTGATAAAGGATATATCTCAGCAGTAAGAAAATCTACATACAAGTGAAATAAAAATGAATAAAGAATTTGCTAAACCTTACTATTAAATCTAAAGAACGTTTCATATTGACTGTCAACACAGAACAAAATTCCAAGGATATCAACAATGAGAGGTATTGAAGAGAGGAAGGGAGTGGTGGAAAAATGAATAAAAAGTGTACTAATTTTCTTATTTTGCTCAAGAGAAGGACATACCTTGAGTCTAGACATAAGGAAAAAGTACATTTATATGTTTAATTTATTTGGAATTTATTTTATTTAAGTAAACGTTAAAATGTTGAGGATAGCCACTAGAAGAATAGAAACTGAATGCATAACTTCCAAACACTAGAGGAAAAAATGGAATGAATCAGATAAATCCAAGAAATAGGAAAAGAGGATCAGAAAAAAACAATGAAGAATCATGGGAAATAAATATATGAAACAAGATATCAGGACCACTACAAACAGATGAGTAGTTTCAGTAAATGTGACTAATTTAAACTCACATTTATGAAAGACAAAGCCTTTCTGATTGGTTTTTTAAGAAGCAGTTAATTATATGCTATTTACAGGAAATATTTTCTCACTTAAAGTAGGAAGGTTGAAGTAAAGAGACACAAAGACATATCAGACAAATATTAACCATAATCAATCTGATTTAATAATATTATATTAGATATTAGATAAATTAGAACTCAGGTCAAATGGTATTTTAAAAAAAACAAAGAGGGTGCCTGGGCGGCTCAGTCATTTAAGCCTCTTACTCTTGGTTTCAGTTCAGCTGATGATCTCTTGGGATCATGAGATCAAGCCCCAAGTTGGATTCCACACTCAGCATGGAGTCTGCTTGAGATTCTCTCCCTCTCCCTCTGCCCCTTCCCTCTCTTATTCACTCTCTCTAAAATAAATCAATAGATCTTTTTTTAAGAAAAAGAACAACGAAGGAGATTTCATGCTGAAAAGGTCTCTACCAAGACAGTCTGACAGTCATAATTAATATGGTAGGCTGGACACATGAAAACAGAAGGATGGTTCAGAATTACACTATGAAAAAATTCAATTCCCATTCATTGTCAAAGTTAGCCACTGGGAATAGAAGAAAAGCATATTAACAAAATAGAGGGGTATCTAACAAAAATCTACTAGAAACACCTTGAGTTCAAAGTCTGGATCTGGGCAAGAATGTTGGCTATTATATTAGCCTGAGGACAGTAAATGAAATAACTGTGGGAGGTGGGGGAGTAGAGGTAGTGGCAGAAAGGTAGGAAAGAAAAGAGTTATAGATACTATAAAGAGGCCAGAATATCATTATTTCAGGCAATGTGATTGCTGACACAGAAAATCTAAAATAATCTATTGGGGATTAGGGTTTATGAGAGAGCCCTGAAAGATGCCTGGATACAAGATCAACATGGAAAAAAATAACAGTTTTTCTGTTCATCAGGAATAGCAATTTAGAAAAGACATAAAGGTAATAAAAATTAAAACATGTCATCACTATAGCAAGTTAAACTTTTAAATACTTTTTAAAATAAATCCAACAAGACATACATAATCTGTAGAACTTCACTGAAGATTTTGAAAGAAGGGACAAATGAAGTGGTATAAAATGTTCATGAATGGAAAAAAAAAGTCAATTATGTGAAGATAATGACTCTCCGCAGATTAATCTATAAATTCAGTACAATGTTGAGACTTACAAAGTTTATTAAAGGATGAATGTGGAAGCCTTCAATAAACCCTTGTACCTCCATATGATGGGATACAACAGATCCGTTCTGGGTAATGAGGTAGATTTGTACATATGAGTATGGCTCGAACTCCAAAACATATTTTTCTGTGGAAAAAGAAAGTCATAGAACAATGCATATAGTATGATTAGTTTATTTTTTCCTCTCTCTCTTTTTTTAAGTAGGCACCACGCCCAGCATGGAGCCCAATGCAGGGGTTGATCTCAAGACCTTGAGATCAAGACCTGATCTGAGATCAAGAGTTGGATGCTTAACCTACTGAGCCACCCAGGCACCCCTGATTGGTTTATTTTTAAAAACACAAGACAGTCCTTTATACATTTTACTAGTACATGCATATACAGATAAATGAATTGGAAAAGATCCAGAGAGAAATCACACTCAGCTATTGACCATGGCTTTCTCTGGAGAGAGATGATGAGGACAGAATGTAGAAAAATTTCAAAAGGATGTTTCACCCTCCATTCAGGGGTGTTTTGTTTGTTTGTTTGTTTTTGTTTTTTTTTTTTTTACATAAAGCCTGGGGTTTTCAGGTGTGCTTGTTAGCAGGAGGAATTGGGGAAAATGTGTCTAAGCCGTCTTTCTGGAAGCACAAGTCACCAGCACAAGCTTCACAAGGGCTGTGAAAAAAAGGAAAGAATGTCCCTGTTATCATAGGGTAATAAATTTGTCACATTGGAACAGGCATATACAAATGTACTGTTTGGTTATCTAGGGTAGCAGCTATCCCCATATTTAGTTATTTATAACAACCTCTCTTTTTTTGCTCACAACCTTATGGTTCATGAATTGGTGAAGGACTTAGCTGAGAGGTTTGTCTCTGACCCACCTGTTATCAGCCGAGTGTCTGGGCTAGAGGTCTCCTTGTAAGGTGGCTTTTCTTTGATGTCTCATTCTCTGGGGCCTTTATTTTTGGTGGCTTCAGGGTAGTGGCACTCATATGTGGTAAAATCCACTTTTCAATTAGGTTACTTTAGACTTGAAGCAACAGAAAACCTCCATTCAAACTTGGTTTTAACTATAAGGAGATTTGTTATCACCAAGTCCAAACACAGAGCAGGTGCCTGGTGTGACTCATGCATATGTCATCAGGACCCCAGATTCTTCTTGCTTTTCTGCTGTAGCATCCTCAGCATCAGCTTCATCCCAAATCAAGGTGACTGCTGGTAGCAGTCATGCTACCATGCCTCCTCATCAGGAGACAAAGCCACACCATGAAAATTCCTTCCCTTTTGTTTTACTAGATCAACTGCAACTATGGTCACCAGGAAAGAGCCAAATGGTCATTGGTTTAGACCAGTTTTTTAGGGGTTGAATTAATACTGAGTCAAGTGCAGTGTCCTTGACACCCTCTGTCACTCACACCATACTTAACAGAATAAATTCCAAATAAATTAAACATATGAATGTAAATTTAAAACTGTAAATCCTTAGAAAATATTAGTTTAGTGAAGACCTTTTTAAGAAATAAAAATATAAAGCAGCAAGTCAACTAGGAAAATGTTGCATCAAAAATTAAAACCTCCTTGTAATAAGGAGCCCTATAAGCAAAATTAAGAGACAGACCAGAAGTAAATATTTGCAACACAGTTAATCTACAAAGACTTAATATTCTAGAAGTATCACCATGAAGAAAGGTAACTAAGGGACAAGACAGGCAAAGGATATGACAAGGCAGTTGATAGCAGGTGAATATGGATTGCTAGTAAGCTTATGTAAGGATGGACAATCTCACTCTTCATCTAAGAAATACAAATTAAAATGGAGTACAAATTTTCACTCATTAAATTGTTGAACATTTGAGAAGTTTGATGATATCCAATATCCAGTTTGATAATATCCACTGTTGGGCAGGGGATATGATAATGGAATTTTCAAAATGCTGTAAATTGTTGTATAGATGAGCATTTCAATAAGCAATTAGATCCTATCAGTTATAATGAAGGATGGTTTCCATGCTTTGTCCCTCTTTGGCTCACTGTTCTGAGAAATACTTGTGTGTGATCACAGGGGAGTATATGGAAGGCTGTTCACACTGATGTCAACTGGAAAAAGTCCTCATGTTCCTGAATAGAGGCCAGCCAGGCGACCTACTATGTGTCCAGCACGCAGTGTTTTTGTGTAAAGTTTGATGCAACACCGCACATACAGATGGAGAAAGGTTACTGACAGTTGCTCAAGTGAGAGCTGTTTTCTGTGAACAAAATCCACCCATTTCATTTGATGTTGTTGTAAAATCAACATCTCTGTATGTCCTTGTTATAGTGCTTGCATTGCGGTACTTGCAGGAGGGTAGTAATCACCACATAGACATTTCTGGGTTTAGGGAGTGCTTGTGTGCTTCAAACTGAAGAGGTTTAGTTGACCCCCCTGCTGCTTGGGTACCACCAAAAAGAAATGGAATGAGTAATTTGAACACAAATGAGAGAAAGCAAGACTCATTTTCATCCCATGGAGCACTTGAATGTCTTCACCAGAAGGGCTGTCTGTTATTTGGTGCTCATTCAGGATCCTGTTTGGGGCTAACACTTCTTTCTAAGATGCCTTGGTGCGCCTGAAGTGATTCACAGAGATTGATTTGTAAAACATTCTGAATCAATTAAGGCTTTAATCAGCAAAGTAGCAAACTTCACATGGCTTGTGGACTAATTTTACCGTCTCCCATCAATGTGAACCTAAGCTGAAAAAAGAAGACAATTAGGAGGATGCAATTATCTGTCCTGATTACTGAATTAGAAGTTTGTGTTTATCTGTCCCGCTGTAAAGGTGGGATCTTCTGTGGAAAACAGTCCCAGCAGCTGGTGAGGTGCAGGAGCTCCTGGCTCCAGGGCCCCTTCCCACAGACCTTCTGAGAGCCAGGGTGAGTCTGCATCCAGGAGATGCCAGCTATCAGCTCTGAGTGATGCAGCATAAAACAAAGGCTCCAGGGAATTATTTTGTATAAACATTTGTGAGAGCAAGTTTCCAAAAAGCCCCTTGCCAATGGTGGTGGGAGTTTCCTTCACAAACATCTCATTTGAATTACTGCATCTACAGATCTATCTACTTGCACAATAATCAGGAAATTGGTTTCCTTTATTTAGAACAGCTCAGCCCCTAGAGCCACACAGGGAGCTTTGGAAACTCCCAGAACCCTCCAAGAGCCATTTAATCAGAATATCAAGGGAAGATGCTAGGTGTGGGTACTTTGTTAGACTTCCAGGTGATTCCAATCTGCAGCCAAGATGAAGAACTCCTGGTTGAGAGAGCTTCTCCAGCCTGGTGCGATCTGTCTGCCTTTTTAGGATACGATGACCATGTCTTTTTAGAATGGGATTATTTTTGACAATTTGTTCTTTTCAATAAAGCTGTGTGTTAAGTGTCTAACTAAAGATAACTTTTGCAACCTTATCAGATTTTTTGTTTCATATTTACATGTCTCATATTTACAAATCAGGAAGATCCCTTTCTCAGATAATGGTTCCTAATTCTTATTTTGGAAAAGGTCATCATCTGAATTATTTGTTCGACAATATCAATGAATAGCATGTGAGTGATATTCCTTATATGTACCAGAAATGTCAGCCTTTTTCTGACAAAACTGGAATTTGGATTATGGATTGTGTATCTGAAGCATCTTTCTCTTAGCTCCATATTCCAGAGCCACTGGAATATTCTATTTGGAAAAATGATGCAAACATGTCAGGAGGAATGCCAGGACCAGGTGTTGCCCCCTGAGTGCCCTGCTTCTCACATAAATGGATTTACTAAACATTTTTTTTCTGGGAGGAGTTCTGCAAGAAACTACGTCCCACTCCTCAGCATTTCTACTGATAGCTTAGTGCCCTTTTCAGCACCTGATTGCCTGGCAAGTCCCTATTTTGAAAAAATTGTGGTAAGATATCCATGACATAAAATTTATCATTTTAACCATGTTTTGCATATACAATTCAGTGGCATTAAGCACATTCAAATTGCTATGCAACCATCACAACTGTCCACCTCCAAAACTTTTTTATCTTCCCAGAAACTCTATCCCCATTACAAATAAATACTTGTTACCCCTCCCTGCATTCCCCAGGACTTCTAATCTACTTTCTGTCTGTGAATTTGGTGAACTAAGTACCTCATATAGGTGAGATACAGGATTTGTCCTTTTGTGACTGACATCTTTCACTTGCGTACTGTCCTCAAGGCTCATCCATGTTGTAACAGGTGTCAGAACATCCTTCCTTTTCAAGGTTGAACAATATATTCCACTTGTATATATATGGACCACATTTTGTTTTTCCATTCATCTGTCCAGGGACACTTGGGTTGCTTCCACTTTGGTTCCTATGAATCATGCTGCTGTGAACATGGCTATATAAGTACCTGTTCAAATCCTTGCTTTCACTTCTTTTGGTCACATGCCAAGAATTGAAACTGCTGGATCATTTCACTATTTTTTATATTCCCCAAATGAATGAGACCATATAATGTTTGTCCTTCTCCAATTGATGTATTTCACTCAGCATAATACCTTCCAGTTCCATCCACGTTGAAGCAAATGGTGGGTATTTGTCGTTTCTAATGGCTGAGTAATATTCCATTGTATACATAGATCACATCTTCTTTATCCATTCATCTTTCACTGGACACTGAGGCTCCTTCCACAGTTTAGCTATTGTGGACATTGCTGCTAGAAACATCAGGGTGCAGGTGTCCTGGTGTGAAACTGCTGGATCATCTCATGATTCTGTATTTAACTTTTTGAGGAACCTCCATCCTGCCTTCCATAACAGCTAAATTCCCACTAGCAATACTTAGGGAACCCGACTTCTCCACATCCTTGCCAACACTTAATTTCCTTTTTAACCATAGTGGACATTCTAACAGGCATGAAGTAGTTGGCTGGCTTTTTTTTCATTTTTGTTGTTGTTATTAAGTTTCTCATTTAAATTCCAGTATAGTTAACATACAGTCAGTGTTGTGTTAGATTCAGGTGTACAATATAGTGATTCAGCACTTCATGCATTACTCAGTGGTCATCCTAAGTGTCCTTTAATCCTCATTATCTACTTCCCTCCTCCTCCCACCCACCTCCCCTCTGGTCACCATCAGTTTGTTCTCTAGAGTTGAGAGTCTGATTCTTAGTATCTCTCTTCTGTTTTCTTTGTCTATTTGTTTGTTTCTAAAATTACACATATGAGTGAAATCATATGGTATTTGTTTTTCTCTGACATTTCACTTAGCATCATACCCTCTAGATCCATCCATGTTGTTGCAGATCATCTTTTGTTGTTGCAAGATTTTAATCTTTTTATGGCTGAGTAATATTCCATAGTGTGTGTGTGTGTGTGTGTGTGTACCCCTCGAATGGTCCATTTTTAATATGATTCTGTCTAGAACTGCCTCGCCTCTAATATATTCACATGCAGCAAAGAGATTCTTTTTACGTAAAATTTGTTTGTTTGTTTGTTTTTTAATTAATTTTTATTGGTGTTCAATTTACCAACATACAGAAAAACACCCAGTGCTCATCCCGTCAGGTGTCCACCTCAGTGCCCGTCACCCATTCCCCTCCAACACCCGCCCTCCTCCCCTTCCCCACCCCTAGTTCGTTTCCCTGAGTTAGGAGTCTTTATGTTCTGTCTCCCTTCCTGATATTTCCCAACATTTCTTTTCCCTTCCTTTATATTCCTTTCACTATTATTTATATTCCCCAAATGAATGGGAACATACACTGTTTGTCCTTCTCCGATTGACTTATTTCACTCAGCATAATACCCTCCAGAGCCATCCACGTTGAAGCAAATGGTGGGTATTTGTCGTTTCTAATTGCTGAGTAAGGGATCCCTGGGTGGCGCAGTGGTTTGGCGCCTGCCTTTGGCCCAGGGCGCGATCCTGGAGACCCGGGATCGAATCCCACGTCAGGCTCCCGGTGCATGGAGCCTGCTTCTCCCTCTGCCTGTGTCTCTGCCTCTCTCTCTCTCTCTCTCTCTGTATGGCTATCATAAATAAATAATAATTTTAAAAAATTGTTTAAAAAAATAAATAAATAATTGCTGAGTAATATTCCATTGCATACATAAACCACATCTTCTTTATCCATTCATCTTTTGATGGACACCGAGGCTCCTTCCACAGTTTGGCTATCGTGGCCATTGCTGATAGAAACATCGGGGTGTGGTGTCCCGACGTTTCATTGCATCTGAATCTTTGGGGTAAATCCCCAACACTGCAATTGCTGGGTCGTAGGGCAGGTCTATTTTTAACTCTTTGAGGAACCTCCACACAGTTTTCCAGAGTGGCTGCACCAGTTCACATTCCCACCAACAGTGTAAGAGGGTTCCCTTTTCCCCGCATCCTCTCCAACATTTTTTGTTTCCTGCCTTGTTAATTTTCCCCATTCTCACTGGTGTGAGGTGGTATCTCATTGTGGTTTTGATTTGTATTTCCCTGATGGCAAGTGATGCAGAGCATTTTCTCGTGTGCTTGTTGGCCATGTCCATGTCTTCCTCTGTGAGATTTCTCTTCATGTCTTTTGCCCATTTCATGATTGGATTGTTTGTTTCTTTGGTGTTGAGTTTAATAAGTTCTTTATAGATTTTGGAAACTAGCCCTTTATCTGATAGGTCATTTGCAAATATCTTCTCCCATTCTGTAGGTTGTCTTTTAGTTTTGTTGACTGTATCCTTTGCTGTGCAAAAGCTTCTTATCTTGATGAAGTCCCAATAGTTCATTTTTGCTTTTGTTTCTTTTGCCTTCGTGGATGTATATTACAAGAAGTTACTGTGGCCGAGTTCAAAGAGGGTGTTGCCTGTGTTCTCTTCTATGATTTTGATGGACTCTTGTCTCACATTTAGATCTCTCATCCATTTTGAGTTTATCTTTGTGTATGGTGAAAGAGAGTGGTCCAGTTTCATTCTTCTGCATGTGGATGTCCAATTTTCCCAGCACCATTTATTGAAGAGACTGTCTTCCTTCCAATGGATAGTCTTTCCTCCTTTATCGAATATTAGATGACCATACATTTCAGGGTCCACTTCTGGGTTCTCTATTCTGTTCCATTGATCTATGTGTCTGTTTTTGTGCCAGTACCACACTGTCTTGATGACCACAGCTTTGTAGTACAACCTGAAATCTGGCATTGTGATGCCCCCAGCTATGGTTTTCTTTTTTAAATTCCCCTGGCTATTCGGGGTCTTTTCTGATTCCACACAAATCTTAAAATAATTTGTTCTAATTCTCTGAAGAAAGTCCATGGTATTTTGATAGGGATTGCATTAAACGTGTAAATTGCCCTGGGTAACATTGACATTTATTAATTCTGCCAATCCATGAGCATGGAATATTTTTCCATCTCTTTGTGTCTTCCTCAATTTCTTTCAGAAGTGTTCTATAGTTTTTAGGGTATAGATCTTTTACCTCTTTGGTTAGGTTTATTCCCAGGTATCTTATGCTTTTGGGTGCAATTGTAAATGGGATTGACTCCTTAATTTCTCTTTCTTCAGTCTCATTGTTAGTGTATAGAAATGCCATTGATTTCTGGGCATTGATTTTGTATCCTGCCACGCTACCAAATTGCTGTATGAGTTCTAGCAATCTTGGGGTGGAGGCTTTTGGGTTTTCTATGTAGAGTATCATGTCATCGGCGAAGAGGGAGGGTTTGCTTCTTCTTTGCCACTTTGAATGCCTTTAATGTCTTTTTGTTGTCTAATTGCTGAGGTGAGGACTTCCAGAACTATGTTGAACAGCAGTGGTGAGAAAGGACAGCCCTGTCTTGTTCCTGATCTTAGGGGAAAGGCTCCCAGTGCTTCCCCATTGAGAATGATATTTGCTGTGGGCTTTTCGTAAATGGCTTTTAAGATGTCGAGCAAAGTTCCCTCTATCCCAACACTCTGAAGGGTTTTGATCAGGAATGGATGCTGTATTTTGTCAAATGCTTTCTCTGCATCTAATGAGAGTATCGTATGGTTCTTGGTTTTTCTCTTGCTGATATGATGAATCACATTGATGGTTTTACGAGTGTTGAACCAGCCTTGTGTCCCGGGAATAAATCCTACTTGGTCATGGTGAATAATTTTCTTAATGTGTTGTTGGATCCTATTGGCTAGTATCTTGTTGAGAATTTTTGCATCCATGTTCATCAGGGATATTGGTCTGTAATTCTCCTTTTTGGTGGGGTCTTTGTCTGGTTTCGGAATTAAGGTGATGCTGGCCTCATAGAACGAATTTGGAAGTACTCCATCTCTTTCTATCTTTCCAAACAGCTTTAGTAGAATAGGTATGATTTCTTCTTTAAACGTTTGATAGAATTCCCCTGGGAAGCCATCTGGCCCTGGACTCTTGTGTCTTGGGAGGTTTTTGATGACTGCTTCAATTTCCTCCCTGGTTATTGGCCTGTTCAGGTTTTCTATTTCTTCCTGCTCCAGTTTTGGTAGTTTGTGGCTTTCCAGGAATGCGTCCATTTCTTCTAGATTTCCTAATTTATTGGCATACAGCTGTTCATAATATGTTTTTAAAATCGTTTGTATTTCCTTGGTGTTGGTAGTGATCTCTCCTTTCTCATTCATGATTTTATTAATTTGAGTCTTCTCTCTCTTCTTTTTAATAAGGTTGGCTAATGGTTTATCTATCTTATTAATTCTTTCAAAGAACCAACTCCTGGTTCTGTTGATCTGTTCCACAGTTCTTTTGGTCTCGATATCATTGAGTTCTGCTCGAATTTTAATTAACTCTCTTCTTCTGCTGGGGGTGGGGTCTATTTGTTGCTTTTTCTCTAGTTCCTTTATGTGTAAGGTGAGCTTTTGAATTTGAGTTCTTTCCAGTTTTTGAATGGATGCTTGTATTGCGATGTATTTCCCCCTCAGGACTGCTTTTGCTGCATCCCAAAGATTTTGAACTGTTGTATCTTCATTCTCATTAGTTTCCATGAATCTTTTTAATTCTTCCTTAATTTCCTGGTTGACCTTTTCATCTTTCAGCAGGATGGTCCTTAACCTCCACGTGTTTGTGGTCCTTCCAAACTTCTTGTTGTGATTAAGTTCTAATTTCAAGGCATTATGGTCTGAGAATATACAGGGGACGATCCCGATCTTTTGGTATCAGTTCAGACCCGATTTGTGACCCAGTATGTGGTCTATTCTGGAGAAAGTTCCATGTGCACTTGAGAAGAATGTGTATTCAGTTGAGTTTGGATGTAAAGTTCTGTAGATATCTGTGAAATCCATCTGGTCTAGTGTATCATTTAAAGCTCTCGTTTCTTTGGATATGTTGTGCTTAGAAGACCTATCTAGTATAGAGAGAGCTAGATTGAAGTCACCAAGTATAAGTGTATTATTATCAAAGTATTTCTTCAGTTTGGTTATTAATTGGTTTAAATATTTGGCAGCTCCCACATTCGGGGCATATATATTGAGGATCGTTAAGTCCTCTTGTTGGATAGATCCTTTGAGTATGAGATAGTGTCCCTCTTCATCTCTCACTATAGTCTTCGGGGTAAATTTTAATTTATCTGATATAAGGATGGCTACCCCTGCTTTCTTTTGAGGACCATTTGAATGGTAAATGGTTCTCCAACCTTTTATTTTCAGGTTGTATGTGTCCTTCTGTCTAAAATGAGTCTCTTGTAGACAGCAAATAGATGGGTCCTGCTTTTTTATCCAGTCTGAAACCCTGCGCCTTTTGATGGGGTCATTAAGCCCGTTCACGTTCAGAGTTACTCTTGATAGATATGAGTTTAGTGTCATCATATCTATTCAGTCCTTGTTTTTGTGGATTGTTCCACTGAACTTCTTCTTAAAGGGGAATTTTAAGAGTCCCCCTTAAAATTTCTTGCAGAGCTGGTTTGGAGGTTACATATTCTTTCAGTTCCTGCCTGTCTTGGAAGCTCTTTATCTCTCCTTCCATTTTGAATGAGAGCCTTGCTGGATAAAGTATTCTTGGTTGCATGTTCTTTTCATTTAGGACCCTGAATATATCCTGCCAGCCCTTTCTGGCCTGCCAGATCTCTGTGGAGAGGTCTGCTGTTACCCTAATATTCCTCCCCATAAAAGTCAGGGACTTTTTTTCTCTTGCTGCTTTAAGGATCTTCTCCTTATCTTTGGAATTTGCAAGATTCACTATTAAATGTCGAGGTGTTGAAGGGTTTTTGTTGATTTTAGGGGGGGGATCTCTCTATTTCCTGGATCTGAATGCCTGTTTCCCTTCCCAGATTCAGAAAGTTTTCAGCTAGGATTTGTTCAAATACATATTCTGGCCCTCTGTCCCTTTCGGCGCCCTCAGGAACCCCAATTAAATGTAGGTTTTTCTTCCTCAGGCGGTCATTTATTTCCCTTAATCTATCCTCATGGTCTTTTAATTGCCTGTCTCTTTTTTCCTCAGTTTCCCTCTTTGCCATCAACTTGTCTTCTATGTCACTCACTCGTTCTTCCACCTCGTTAAGCCTCGTCGTTAGGACTTCTAGCTTGGATTGCATCTCATTTAATTGATTTTTAATTTCTGCCTGATTGGATCTAAATTCTGCAGTCATGAAGTCTCTTGAGTCCTTTATGCTTTTTTCTAGAGCCACCAGTAGCTGTATAATAGTGCTTCTGAATTGGCTTTCTGACATTGAATTGTAATCCAGATTTTGTAACTCTGTGGGAGAGAGGGCTGTTTCTGATTCTTTTTTTTGAGGTGAGGTTTTCCTTCTAGTCATTTTGCTCAGTGCAGAGTGGCCAAAAACAAGTTGTATTGGGAAAAGGAGAAAAAGAGAGAGAAGGAAAGAAAAGAGAAAAAGAGAAAAGAGAAAGAAGAAAAAAAAGGGGGGGAAGAGAAGAAAAAGAGAAAGAAAAAGAAAGAAAGGAGAAAAAAGAAAAAAAAAAGGGTGGGGTGGGGTGGGGTGGGGGAAGCAATCAGAAATCAAGAAGAAAGAAAGAAAAAAAGCACAAAACAAAACAAAAACAAAAACAAAAACAACAAAACAAAAACAAAAAAAACACGGGGGAGTATCTTCCGATTCTTTATACTTTAAGTCCCTTGACTTCCCCTGGAACTGGTCCGACTCGCTGGTCTTCTGGGGGAGGGGCCTGCTGTGCTGATTCTCAGGTGTTAGCACTTGGGGGAGCTGCTCTGCCCCTGCCTGGTGCAGGGCTCAGTGGGGGGTGTTCACCCCGTGAGGCCCGGGGAGGAAGCCACAGTGGCGGGGGCAGCTCTGGGACCCTGGAGTCAGCTCCCGCAGTAGCTCCGGGGCTCTCCGTCTGCAGGGCCTGGGGGCTCCCGGGCGGGGCCGCTGATCTGCTCAGTTCCAGGCAGGAGCGTCCTCGCTGTCCTGGGCCCTCCCGGCCTCTGCCTGTCCCTGGGGGAGGCCGGATCCTGGGCTGTGTCCCAGCGCCCTGTGCTCCGGAGCCTGTGCTGTTGGATTTGCGCTCTCGCCCCGCAGCCCCCTCTGCGGAGCCGCCGCCCGAGCCCCTCCGAGCTGTTCCCGGGGCCGCGCCGCCCCCTCCGCGGAGCTTCTTCCTCTGCCCGAGCTGCTGCCGCCGCTGAGCTGTTCCCGGAGCCCCGCAGCCCCCTCCGCGGAGCCGCCGCCCGAGCCCCTCCGAGCTGCTCCGGGTCCCGCCGAGCGCTGCAGCCCTTAGGGAGCTCGGCGCATCTCCCGGGGCGCAGTTCCTCTGTTACTGTCCCAGGGAGCCCGAGGGCATCCCCGCCTTTCTGGGGATCCTGCTCCAATTCCCGGGGAGGCCTTTCCGCGGGGAAGGTTGGTGCTGCTCCTGCTTCTCCGGGACGGGGCTCTCCTGTCCTGGGGACACTCGCCCCGGCCTCAGCCCGACTCCTCGCGGGGCCCCTCCCCCTTGGAGGCCTTTTGTTTCTTTATTTCTTTTTTCCCGTCTTCCAACGTTGATAGAAGCGCGAACTCTTCTCACTGTAGCATTCCAGCTGGTCTCTCTTTAAATCTCAGGCCGTATTCGTAGATTTTCAGGATGATTGGAAGGTTTTCTAGGTAATTTGTTGAGGACAGGTGACTTGGAGACCCTACTCTTCCTCCAACTTGCCCCTCCCCCCCTTTTTACGAAAAATTTGGAAAGAAGGCTCCAATTACTCTGTATAGAGATATGCAACATTTCCAGCCTTGAGCTCAGCCAAACCTTCTGTGACCCCTGCATTCTACAAGCTCTGCCTCTTTTCTGGATTCTACACTGTAAACTGCCTCACCTTTTATTTTTTTTATTTATTTTTTATTTTTTTTTTTTATTTATGATACAGAGAGAGAGAGAGAGAGAGAGAGAGGCAAAGACACAGGCATAGGGAGAAGCAGGCTCCATGCCAGGAGCCCAACACGGGACTCGATCCTGGGACTCCAGGATTGCACCCTGGACCAAAGGCAGGTGCTAAACTGCTGAGCCACCCAGGGATCCCCAATTGCCTCACCTTTTAAAGGTATCTTAAACAGGGGTGCCTGGTGTCTGACTCTTAATTTCAACTCAGGTCATGATCTCAGGGTCATGGGATCTAGTCCTGCAATCGGGTTCCATGTTGGGTGTGGAGCCTGCTTAATATTCCCTCTCTCCAAAATGAGTGGGAAATATCAGAGAGGGTGACAGAACATGAGAGATTTCTAAATCTGGGAAACGAACAAAGGGTAGTGGAAAGGGAGGTGGGCGGGGGGATGGGTGACAGGTACTGATGGGGGCACTTGATGGGATGAGCACTGGGTGTTATACTATATATTGGAAATCGAACTCCAATTAAAAAATGTACAAAAAAGATTCTCTCTTTTTCCCTCTGCCCCTCCCCCTCTAAAAAAATTAAAAATGTTTTTTAAAATAAAGGCATTTCAAACAAGTACTTGAGTTGTACCTTCCCATCAACTTTTTTTTCCAAAAATTTGTTATATCTCCTCTTCTGCTTTGCACTATACTTATAGGCTATAATTTCAAAAATCTTTTACTATCATTTTAGGAGGGTTTTGGGAAGGAGAGAAACTAAATGTATATTAACAACTGTTACAGTTTGTGGAGCACAGGAAACAGCACTTTCTCCATCCAACCCAAGTTCTTAATCTGTTGGAGAACACGACAAATGCTTGGGTGGATAAGAGATTAAAATATTATCTTTATAACTAATAAGGCAGAGTTTGAAAATGCGGCTAAAATCTGCAAGAACATGGGTTTTCCTAACACCAAAACAAGTGTTGAATGTAGCCACTCAGTCTTAGATGGCCCTAGATGGCACATGTGCTAGGCCACAAGGGACATGAAGGAGCAAAGCAGGTGTATGTTCTGGGGATAGCCGTGTAAGAAAGAGTGAGGAGCTAAGCTAAACATCTTGTTTATTTATTTTTCCCAAATTCACTAATTAGTTAAAGTTCTATCTCTTTCTGCAGTGAGGGGGATAATGAGGGAGGAAGAGAAAGAGAGAGAGAGATGAAGAAAGACATCAAGAATGGACTTCTCTCCACAAAAAACAGAAGTAGATTAGAAATATTTTGTCCGGTAGGAATCCTCCATATTTAACAGACTATCTTTTGTCCCTGCTTGAACTTGATCTCAGCTACTGACATCTGGGAGTTGCTAGCCATGACCACATTCTCCATTCATTTATGGAGCTTCCCACTTCTCACACCTCTGCCCTTTGACCCCAGGCCTCATTTCTTCCCACATGTTTTACTGAAAGAAGAATATGTCTCAGCCCCTGGTCTTAGGGGTACAGCATGTCCAAGGAGACAAGATTTACAGGCAGTCATATTGGACCCTAAAAAGTGGACAGGAGTAGGGAAGATAAGAGGATGGTAAAAGCAGAGGTTTGGTTAGATGTGTGGATCCTCCTGGAAAAGTGAGGGCAGAATTAGCTTGAGGGGAGTACAGAAGGGCATTTCATTCATCTCCCTTTGGAGGGATGTTGGAATGTGGTAGAAATAGGACCACAGACTCAATGGGGCTTTTGCTTGTTTGTTGGTTGGTTGGTGGTGGTTTGTTTGTTTGTTTTCCACATATGACTTGGCCATTTACAAAAACTTCTACCTGCAGGAAGAAAGGCTAGAACAGCAGCCAGCTAGACCCAGGAGGCCACTTCACGTCTATTCTTAACACACCAGTTTTGTGGATTTCTTCTGCATCACTTAAGTACAATCTAAGATCCCCAGAAACCACTCACATCTTTCCAGAGGCTATTTTGGGATTCATAGGAAAGGAAGCCCTTGGGATCATTAGTTAACCACAAACTTTAAATATGCATTGAAAAACAATGAACAAGGCGACATGCATATCTGAAAGGTGATTCAGATGCACATTTGAAAGGAAAGGGATCCACAAGAATAGATCAGAAGACAAAGAATAGAAGATTATGATTGTATTATGCTAGTTGATTTTTTAGATATTTTAGAATATATGACATACAGCCTTTTTGATTATTGGGAGGCTGATTTCCATCATGTAGAACAACCAAATCAGAGGTTTCTTAGATTTCAAGCCACTTTGAAAGGTTGATTCATTCAGGTATTCATTAATTCAGCAAGTATTGATTGAGCATCTCTTACTACTTTAGCCTGTTTCAGGCTCTGGGAATTCTGCAGTGAGCAGAACAAAGGTGAACCTGCTCTAGTGAGCACCCATTCCAGAGTGGAAGACAGATGACAAGCAAGTCAACAAGTATCTAACTGGAGTCATTCTAGAGAGTAATGCATGCTTTGAATGATGAGGATGGATACAGAAGAGAAGTACAAAGGCTCCATGAGGAAAGGAATTTGTTAGGTTTAAGGAGAGAAGGCCAGAGTAGCTGGGTTGTAGCTACCAAGGTGAAGTATAGTCTGAGATGATGAATGCTATAGACTGGCTACCAACACACATACTCGACATTTCACTCAATTCAAGAGAGGTTATGGGCTCTCACAACCAAGAATCCATAAACCACAGATTAATTCAAGGGAGAAATTGAACTTTGGTTTTGGCACCCACATAAACCAAGCTGATTAAACTGGGGGAGCATACCATTGTCCCATGTACATGGGAACAACATGTCCTGTTTTAAGGACAGTAACAAAGGAGAAGCAGTTGGGGAGAAAGCTGAAGAGTTTGGACTTGATCCAGCTGGTTGTGGGAGCTGAGTCACCAAGACAGTGAGTGTACCCCAAGTGGGGTGACCTGGCTGTAGGTTCCCTGCAGGGATTCAGACTGGAGGGACATGCCCATCACCTTCTTCCTCTGTCCTTAGGGCAAGTTAAGAGTGATGGGCTAGGCACGAGGGGAGTGTAAACAGGCCAGTGTATATGGGTGTGGATTTTCATTCTTGGGGCTGATAGAAAAGTCATGAGCTTCCAAGTGATGACACAGAATGAAGGCAAATTAAGGTTAAACCAAACACAGAAAAAGCATGTTTAATGATTTTATCATGTTAGATTCAAATGAAATAAAAATCAGCTTTGGTCAGTCTCTCTGAGGAGAGGAGTTCAAACCAGCTGACAAATAAAAGACCTTCAACCCAAGAGAGTGAAAATGGACTCTACATTGAAAATGTGTTTTCCACAAGCACATTAAGAAATTCGAATTTGATCATTTTGGTATTAAGGATTAGAGATACATAAAAATTGAGCTCATTTTGATTAAAACATTTTTATTTTAAAGATTTATCCATGTGTGAGAGAGTGGGCACACATGTGCCCACAACCTGCGGTAGGGGCAGAGGGAGAGGAGAAAGAATCTTAAGCAGACTCCACACTGAGTGCAGAGCCTGACACAGGGCTTGAACCTATGATCATGGGATCATGACCTGAGCTGTAATCAAGAGTTAGATGCTTAACCAACTAGCCACCCAGGAGCCCCTGATTAAAACATTTTTTAAAAAATTTTTATTCATTTATTCATGAGAGAGAGAGAGGCAGAGACACAGGCAGAGGGAGAAGCAGGCTCCATGCAGGGAGCCCCTTGGGACTTAATCCCAGGACTCCAGGATCACAACCTGGGCCAAAGGCAGGTGCCAAACCACTGAGCCACCCAGGGATCCCCGTTTAAAACATTTTTTAAAACTTAAATACACTTTTTGATCTCTGGGCTATTTTTCATCTTTGAGATAATGTTTTCTATCTTAATCACAATCTTCTTTAGAAATAATAGTGTGTTTTATTTCTTAGCTATCATTCATTGGCTATGCATGGTTTACCACACAGTATTAATGTGTTCTTTTTCTTTTATGGAAGAGAGAAATATTTTTTGTCAGACCATTACTTATCCTTTCTATCTTTCTAGAGATGATCAGAGTTCAGAGATTACATAAAGCTCATTAAAAAAAAAACCTATTTCATAACTGAGGAGTAATCTTGATTAGAATGTTTAGCAGAATGTTAATCCTGGCATATTGAGCTGCCATGATGGATTGCACGTGAGTGGCATGTAAAGTTAAGAAGAAATGCCCAAACTGGTGAGTCATAGGTCAGCCTTATAAATTGGAAAGAAATACAATCAAGTAACCTGACATTACCCACTAGGAATGTTATCGTTTATTGTTTATTAATGAGCAATAAGCAAACCTGTCACCAATCATTGACTCTGAAAAATGTGCTACTTAGTTTACTGCAGTGACTGGTACCGTCAGAGCAGGGAAGTGCAGTGATTATTAAATACCATCAAGCAGACCCTTGATATAATGAGATTAAAACTGTCTGTACAGAGGAACTAGCCTTTATTAAAAAAGAAATAGGAAAAGAAAGCTACCTTATCAAAGTTGGCTTTACAGACTGGGTGACATCTGGTTAATAAATTTGCTATTTTTGTTGGAAACATAACTTGCATTACTATTATATTAAAAAATATGTGGAAGTCTTCATAACCAGATAATATAATATGATCTGCTACTATGGTCAAACCCTATTCTTCCCTCTATACTTTCCTTCCACAAGCATCTACTCATATTTTAATTCTTCATTCTACCATGATAAAGAGTCTAGACTTAAATCCTAATATCAGACATTAGCATGAATGTAAACCAACTCTCCTGTTTATTATATTTCTTCAGAAACTAAAGGTTTCTTGTGCACAAAAGTTATATGTGCAATAGCATATACCTTCCCCCATAACAAAAGTTAAACTGCAAATACTCTGTTAACTTGCACACATAGCAATGTGTTCAAGAGCTGCTGTTTATAAAAGGAATTTCGTTTGGCATCATTTTAGCCTTCAGGACAGAAACTTCTACATCGTTTGCTTTTTGTTGCCTGAGATGAATAACTGACACATACAGTATCATTGCTCTATATAAGAAAGTGTAAATTACTGTGTTACATTGTTGAAGGGCAATAATACAAACGGAAATATGAAGTCGATTGACATTTCTCATTTGGGAAAAACAAAGCTAATTCCGGTCATTCTGTGTGGGGCATTCTACTTGGCTGTAGAACATTGTCAATTGAAGATTTCTTTTAAAAAAAAAATAAGGGGAAATGAACACTGTGCACATTTAGGCACTGCTGTATTTTTCATTTCTCTAAGATCTCATTTGAGAGCAAAGCCCAGAGAGAAGTAGCATGGCTAGGAGTCAGGGCAAGCTCCCAGCTTTCTGAAGTCAAGACAACTGAACAAAGCCACTGACTCTAGTTTTCAGCAACCCCTTCTTTTCCTCCTCCCCCTGCACCCACAGCACTCAGCTTCCACAGGCCAGGTGAATTTTCTTTGCAAATAAGAAAACGTAGACACGCTATTTTTAACTCTTTGAAATTTAAGATTTTTAGACCCTACCTGGAGCAAGACATTGGCTCTCTGGTAGTCACCTAGGCATGGGAATATCCTGCTGCCCAGCAAAAGGGAGAAGGCTTAAAGTGTACAGTTAAATTAAAAGCCAACATGACACAGAGCCTGTAACCTTTAACAGATCACAAGTGGCTTCCTTTTGTTCCCATGGGGTAGAAAGTGAAAATTCTGTTTAAATAATTTTATCAAAAGAAATGCCATCTGATATTTACTGTTCCCTGAGTATTACAACTAAAATATCTTGGGGACTTATTTCAGATCGTCCATCTAAGTATACTGTAAAAGGTTCTGTATAAATATCCTTTTGTCATTAAAAGTAAAAAATGATCAAAATAATAAAATGCACTTAAAAATGCATTATTCTTTATTTTTTGTAGTTTTTTTTTTTAAATTGTATTTAAATTCAATTTACCAACATATAACACCCAGTGCTCATTCCTTCAAGTGCCCTCCTTAGTGCCCATCACTCAGTCACCCCATCCCTCCAGCCTCCTCCCCTTCTGTAACCCTTTGTTTCTTTCCCAGAGTTAGGAGTCTCGCATGGTTTGTCTTCCTCTCTAATTTTCTCCCCACTCAGTTTGCAGTATTCTTTAATACAAAGTCTTTGTCAGCACTCAGACAAGTTTATGTAAAGCTATACAATGCTTCATTTTAAAAACTTCATAAAGATGGGGATCCCTGGGTGGCTCCGTGGTTTAGCGCCTGCCTTCAGCCCAGAGCATGATCCTCGAGACCCGGGATCGAGTCCCACTTCGGGCTCTCTGCATGGAGCCTGCTTCTCCCTCTCCCTGTGTCTCTGCCTCTCTCTCTGTGTCTCTCATGAATAAATAAATAAAAATCTTAAAAAAAAAACTTCATAAAGATATTACAGTGTAGGGGCCAGAGTTTCTGTGAGTTTTTGATATATTAAACTTAACTCTCTCTTTCTAATATATCAAATAATTTCTTAATAATTCCCCATGTTTCACAATTCTCTGACTCTTTTAAGCTAAGGCAGCTGAACTTATGTGCCAATTTCCAGGGGGAAGATGGTGGTTATTAGTAATAAAATAAGTCCTCAATATGGGTATAACTGTTGCATTGAGCAAGTAGAACTTAGAAGAATGTAAACATTTTTAGGTAAATAGCTTGTATTCTGGTCTCTAAATATCATTTCAAAGCACTATCCTTAGGGGCGTCTGGGTGGCTCAGTCGGTGAAGCATCTGCCTTTGGCTAAGGTTATGAACCCAGGGTCCTGGGATAAAGACCATGTTGTGCTCTCTGCTCAGCGGGGAGTCTACTTCTCCTTCTCCTCCCCACTTGTGCTCTCCCTCTCACTATCTCTCTCTCTCTCTCTCTCTCAAATAAATAAAATCTTAAAAAAAAAAAAAACAACTTTCCTTAGACTAGTCTCTCCCTGACCCTTTGGGAGAAATCTCCAGCAGATGGCATTTACTTATTTTTAAAAGAAAGTAAACTTTTAATTTTAAGTAATTTTAGGTTTACAGAAGAGTGCACAGTTAGTACAGAGAGTTCTGTATACATTTCATCCAGTTTCCCACATAACATTCACATTTTATATAAACACTTTACATTTATCAAAACTAAGAAACTAACTTTGGTACATGGCCATTAACTAAAATACAGTTTATTCAGATTTCACTTATTTCTCCATGTTCTTTTTCTGTTGCAGTAACCACTCCAGGATGTCACATTGCACTTAATTGTTATGTCTCCTTAGTATCTTCCAATCTGTAATAGTTTCTCATTCCTCCCTTGTACTTCATGTCCTTGATATTTTGGAAATGTACTGGTCAGATATTTGTAGAGATTATTTGATTGATAGTGAATTGTATCTATAGATCAGATTGGAAAGAATTTGACATCTTCACAATGTTGAACTTCCAACCCATGAATATAGTATACATTTCCATTTATGTAAGTCTTTGATTTCTTTCATCAGTGTCTATAGTTTTTAGCATGCAGATCCTGCACATTTTGTTAGATTTATATTTAAGTATTTCTTATCCTTATTGTTTGCTTGTTTTTTGGTGCTAGTGTAAATAATGGATTCTACCCCTTCCCCCAAATTCACCTTGTTCATTGCTGGTATATAGGAATGCAGTTGACTTTCACATATTAGTCTTGTATCCTACCTTCTTGCTAAACTCACTTATTCTCAGAACTTTTTCATAGATTCTTTAAGTTTCCACATAGACATCTGTGAAGAGAGATAGTTCTATCTCGTCCTTTATGATCTATATTTCTGCCTTTTCTTACCTTGTTGTACCAGTTAGGACTGAATAGGAATGGTGAGAGAAGACATTCTTCTGTGATCCTGATCTTAAGGTAAAAGTCCTCAGTCTTTAATTATTAAGTATGATGTCAGCTGTACAGGTTTTTATGGATATCCTGTTTGTTTAATAAAGTTCCCTTCTATTTCTCACTTGCTGAGAGTTTTGATCATGAATGAATGTTGCATCTCATCAAATTCTTTTTCTGCTTCTACTTAGATGTTTGTATCGTTTTTCTTAGCTAGTCTGTTAATATGGTAACTAATGTAGATTTTTTAAAAAAAATATTTAACCCACCTTCCAATACAGGAATAAACTCCACTTGGTAATAATATATTATTCTTTTGTACACTTTTATATATTTTTGTATTCAATTTTCTAATAATTTGTTGAAAATATTCACATCTATATTCATGGAGGATATTTTTCTGTAATTTACTATGCTTGTAATGTGTTTATCTAATTTTTTTTTTAATTTTTATTTATTTATGATAGTCACAGAGAGAGAGAGAGGCAGAGACACAGGCAGAGGGAGAAGCAGGCTCCACGCACCGGGAGCCCGATGTGGGATTCGATCCTGGGTCTCCAGGATCGCGCCCTGGGCCAAAGGCAGGCGCCAAACCGCTGCGCCACCCAGGGATCCCTCTAATTTTGATATTAGAATAAGTAATCCTGGCTTCATAAAATGAGTTGAGAAGTATTTCCTTCTCTTCTATTTTCTATAGGAGTTACATAGGAGAGTGGACATTTTTGGAAGATTTCACCAGTAACACTATCTGAGTCTGGAATTTTATTTTGTTTCATCATTTTGTTTTTAAACTTTACAGTCACAGATGCAATTTTGTTAATAGATATAAGACTATTCATGTTTTTTTTTCTTGAGGGAGTTTTGATAGTTTGTTTCTTTCAAGGAATTGTTCCTTAAAAATTCTAAATTGCCAAATTTATTGACATAGAATTGTTTGTGGTATTTCTTTATTATCCTTTTAAAGTATATGGTATCAACACTGATGTTTTCCTCTCTCATTCAATATTTGTAATTTGTGTCTTCTTTTTTCTCAATCAGCTTGCTTATAAATTGTCGCTTTTATTGATATTTTTAAAAATATCTTTTGGTTTCATTGACTATACCTCTTTTCTGCAAACCTTTTTTCATGGCTGCAATAGAGTTTACAATATACATTTCAAAATAATCTGAGTCAACCTTCAAATAATAGTGTACTACTTCACATATAACCTTAAAACAGAATATTCCCAATTCCTCCCTCTCATCTCTTTTACTGCTATTGTCATATTTAATTTTAAATGTGCTATCAACACACAATATATTTAAATAAGCTACCAACCAATATATTGTTGCTATGACAGCTTTAGACAGTAGTCTTTTAGATAACTTAAAAATAAGAAAATGTACCTTATTTTATTTTAACTTCATTTATTCCTTTGCTGATGTTCTTTACTTCTTTGTATGTATGTATCAAAATTCCTTATATCTATCATATTCTACCTGAAGAATTTTCTTTAATGCTTCTTGTATCAGAGGTCTCCTGGCAATAATTTTCTGAATTTTGGAGGAGAGGGTTGTTTGTTTTTCCTGAAATGTCTTTATTTCTTCTTCACTTTGAGAGGAGAGTTTTACTGGTATAAAATTCTATACTGACATTGCTTTTCCTTCAACATTTGATTAAATTCCATTGTTGTCTTGCTTTCCTGGTTTCTGATAAGAAGTCTTCGATATTTCCTGTTCCTCTGTAGGTAATGTATTTTTTCCCCCTCTTCTTTCCTTCAAGATTTGTTGTCTTTGGTCCTCAGCAGTTTGAATATAATACCTACAGGTTTTGTTCTGTTTTGTTTAGCTTTTATGCTCTTTGATGTTCTGTGAGCTTCTGGATCTGTAGTTTGGAGTCTGTCACTAATTTTGGAAAATGCTTGGCCATTATTTCTTCAACTGTTTCTTTTCTTTTCCTTTTGTCTTTAGGGTTTCAATTATGTATATGTTAGACTATTCGTATTCTCCCAAAATTCTTGCATGCTTTCTTCTGTTTTATTCACCTTTTTTTTCTCTTTAAATTTCAGTTTGGGTGATTGTTATTCTATTTATTGCTCTTAAAGTTCAATAGTCTTTTCTTTCAGAAGTACTCATGAGCCATTCTTCATCACAATACTGTTTTATTTTTATTTCTATAATTTCCATTTAATTTTTTCTTATAGTTTTCATTTCTGTATGAAATTACCTATTTGATCTTGTATGTTATCTCCCTTTTCCATTAGAGCCCTTTACATATCAACCAGAGTTAATTTAAATTTCTTGTCTGATAGTTCTAGCATCAACATCGTTCTTAAGTCCAGTTCTGATGATTATTTTATCTCTTTGTGGAGTGTTTTTCTCTGCCTCTTTCATATGCCTCATAGTTTTTGTCGAAAGCTACCATGTCATATGGTAGATACTTAGGTACCATTTTTTTTTTATGCTCAGAGAAAGCATGCCTTTTCTTCTGCTAGTGCTTTAGTATGAGGGTGTGTTAATTCAGTCAGGGATTGGGCTGGGTTTAAAGCTTGCCATTGTTAGGGTTGTTGCCATCATTCCACTAGAGGTTTCAAATTCCTTTAGTGATATCTTGTGTTTACAGTGTGAGTTCATTTTCCAAGGGCTTTTCTGTTCCCCTTTCTGCTCCCACTTGCCTTTGAGTATTCTCTTTGCACTGCTCCCTGGAGGGAACCTGTCTCTTAGCAGAATCTCCAGTTGTATTCCTCACTTATTTGTACTCCCTGGTTTTTAGTGTGGGGTGGGATACTGGGGCAGAGGGCATTCTGCTGTGTTCTGATTAAGCCTCACTCTTAGGTAGGCCCTGTGAACCTAGGCTCAGGCTTGTGGCCCTTATAAGTTGTTGAGGCTCCTCTGCTAAGTATCCTACTGACTTAGCATATGTTCCAGTCTTCCTCCTGGGGTAGAGTTTCCCCTCACCCCCCACCCCCACTTCCCTGCCCTGGTTACTAGGATTACTTAGTGGGATTCACATAGTGCCCACAGGCTATGGTTCTGTTGCTCTTCTTCATGTCTATTAAGGCTATTGTTCCTTTGGGGATTTAGGAGCTAGAGCATTAGTAGTGATGGCTGCCATTTCCCCTCCCAGGTGCACCACATTTCCTGCAGTGCCTTAAGGCCATGTTTTGTTGTTCTTTCCCCTATATATTATGACTTTGGCTTTTCAGGGGACAGAAGAAAGAAGTCTGGGCAGTTTCAGCAGTGCCTGCTGTTCCCCAGCCCCAGCCAGCACCGTGGAGGGAGCTTTTCTTAGGATCCCCATTGACCCTCCCTGTGAGCACCTGGTTGGATTCCTGGAGGAAAACCCTTCACTAGGCCATTAGCCCCTTTCTGTCTATGACCCCTGGGATGGTACACACTCATGTTAGCCCACTCTCAGCCTTAGGCAATTCATTAGAACTTTTAGCCGAATCTTCCGAATCTTCCGCTGTGCTTGAGTCCTATTCAGTTGTGTCTGTCCCAAATGAGCAAATCCTTGGGTCCTGTTTCTCAACAGAGGTGCCTATCTCTTTCTAGATTTGGGGTTTTGGGGCACCTGGGTAACTCAGTGGTTGAGCCTTTTGCTCAGGTCATGATTCCAGGGTCCTAGGATTGAGTCCTGCATTGGGCTCTCTGCAAGGAGCCTGCTTCTCACTCTCTCTGCCTATGCCTCTGTCTCTATGTTTCTCAAGAATAAGTAAATAAAATCTTTTAAAAAGAAAAAGATTTGGAGTTGTTTGCCTTGCAACTTCTATTCTCTGGCCGGCTCAAGAAGAGTTGTCAGTTTGCCCTTTGTCCAGTGTTTTCCTTGTTGTGAGTGGGAGTGATGGTCTTTCCAGGTCTCTACTTGCAGGACCTGAAGCTAGAGATTCCCTGTACCCAGTTTCTGCCATTTCCCTTTCAAATCTCTCAGAACAATAAATAGTCCTTCACTCACTTGAATACTCTGGACAGTCACCAATTCAGAAATGAGATCATCTGGTAAAACATACAGGAAATGCTATGGAGCTAGTTGACCCTCCTCCCCTTTCAGGCTTGAGTTGAACTGGCTACAGTGGGAGAGGGGACTGTGACTGGCTTCTCCTCTGTCCCTCCAAGCTAGCCATGCTTTTACTGAACCCTCACAGTTTAGGGTGAGGGAAGATTAGGGATAGGGCCAGAAAGGGCTAGAGGTTGGGTGAGGAGAAGGAGTATAAAGAAAGGATGCAGGAAAGTTCTTACTTGACCAGTACTTTCTTGAAGTGGTGTAGATATTTAAAGTGACATTCTCCTGTGAAAGCCCCAAGGATACTCCTGAGTCCCATTCATGCCAGGGAATATTCCCCTAGCATCCCTCACAACGAAAAACTGCATGTCCTCCACCTGTGTGTCTTTGTGTCCCTTTTCTCAGCCCCTAGGTATAAGATGCTATGCTCCTGGCTTCTTTCTTCTGTCGTTCTCCAGGCATTTCTCTTGTAAAAGCTCTTACATGATCTACAGGAAATGTCCACTGTGGTGGTCCTGCTGCCACAGGAGGGAGGAGAGCTGCATTCACAGTAGCTGGTCCCTGGGCCTTGATAAACCAGTCTACTGTCTCCCCTAAACTGCCAGGGACATATGGACACTCTCCCAGAGGTACTGTCACTTGACTTGAGGTGAACTGGGGTAAGGGTCAGAGTCCCAGCATTATGACAACTTTCTCCCCAATTTTTCGTCTAATCTCTAGCTTTTTTGGGTGCCGTTTTCACCAATCTCCTTCAGATTGGGAATTTGTGATCAGCTAAAAATCGTAAGACACATTTTTGACATCCAGTGTTACAAGCCCTATTTTGAGGATCTTGTATGGTGAGATGTGGAAGGAATCATGACTTAAATTTCCTGGGCTCTCAACAAGACAGGAGGAATCCAATGTAAACATCTTCTTACCAGTGCTTGTTCTATTTAAGCGAATAGATATTTTAGTAACTGGTTGCAAAACAGTGCTTTTTATCTGGGTGTTATTTTTATAATTTTAAGATGTGAAAACTGTTAGATGCATAGAGAGCTCATAACATCCTAAGACATCTCAAGTTTAAGATACTGAAAATTACATTTGAGATTTCAGATTTCAAAACTCAAAATGCAATGCTATGGAATATCTTAAGTGGCCAAAGGAAAGAGTTTTTGAAGAGACACGGATACTTATTGTCTTTTCTTTTGTCATAGTGACAAAAGTGAGAGGATCCTCAGACAGACCCTTCCCCCAAGTGCAGAGTCCAGCCTGGGGCTCTATCCATGAGATCATGACCTGAGCCGAAACCAAGAGTTGAATGCTTAACCAACTGAGCTACCCAGATACCTCCAAACCTTAGAATTTTAATACAGCTCTATCATATTTTATTCAGGGTCCCTAAATATATTGTAATATTAATGGGGATTTTCTTTTTAAATGAATTCTACTCTTTTTCATAAAGCAAAGACTTTTTTAAGTAAATAGCTTCCCTCCACTACCCCTTCTGTCTCTTATGTAGAAACCTTAATTCTTAGATTCAGAGGCAATGTGTTCATAGTATAAATGGCACAGTTAAAAGATCCAGCTTTAGAATCAGACACTCTGGATTCAAATTATGGCCAGGAACAGACCCTAATCAATCACAATGGCCACCAGATCTATCAGGATGAATGTCTGACTAATCACAATGGCCATCTGACCTGCCAGAGCCCCTGAGCCCTAGACTGCTCTGACCTACAGCAGCTGATATCAGCCTTTCTTCACTCTCTATGCACTGAGCAGCCATCCTTTCTGAGCCTTGGTTTCTTCCCTGGGTGAGGATAATAATCTCTGCTGTGTAGAGTTAAGAGGATTGCCTGAAGCACAGTGGTTCCTGGCAGACAGTAGGCCCTCAGCAGAAGGTAGCTGCTGTTATGACATTGGTTATGACATGGTTTCAGACCACAGAGAAAGAGTGTGTGTTCCTTTGCTGCCTCATACTTCCATATGCCTACTCTCAAATTCATATCCTTCTAGGGCTAGTTAATTGATTGAGAGACGTAAACTATATCTAATGGAGACATTTCTCTATTTTCCAGCTAAAAATCTTTAGATGATTTCCTCCTTTTAAATTTTTGTTGTGAAACTATAAAACAAGGGGGGATCCCTGAGTGGCTCTGCAGTGTAGCGCCTGCCTTTGGCCCAGGATATGATCCTGGAGTCCCGGGATAGAGTCCTGCATCGGGCTCCTTGCATGGAGGCTGCTTCTCCCTCTGCCTGTGTCTCTGCCTCTCTCTCTCTCTCTCTCTCTGTGTGTCTCAAATAAATAAATTAAAGAAAGAAAGAAAGAAAGAGTGTGGAAAAGAAATGCAGTCACCCATAATCCTCTCCTACAAAGTTAACCACTGTCAGCTTTCAAAGTTTATCCTTTCACATAAGGATGTTCTCATGTTTATGAGAATGGGAACATACTAAACATGATGTGTTGAAACCTCCTTTTCACTCAATTGCTGTATCACAAATGTCCTGTCAGTAAATAACATCATCATAGAATGCCATTATATGAACTTTCCAAATTAAATCAACTGGGGTTAATGGCCATCAGTGGACTTCCAGTGAACTGCTTTAGATGTTTATCTTTTCATTCGTACACACTTTCTTAGAATGCATTCCTAGATGTGAATCTGCTGGACAGAGAGAATGTGTATTTAAATAATAAAACAGGTGACCAAATTCGCTTGGGAAAGGTGGTTCCAAATTATACTCCCCTTAACGAATAGGTAATATCTATATTTCCATATTTAGGGGTTTTATAATAAAATAAAATGTTTCTATGTTCTTTGGTAACTAAAAGCATTTTCTCCTTAAAATTGATTAACACCTTTAAAAAAATGTCTTCATATTAAAGTTTGAAACAAATGCTTTTAACTACAAAGCAAGTTTTTTCAAAACTGCATTTTTCAGAATCTTGGGATTTGGGGTAGCCTGCTTCTTTACAGGTGCACACAGTGAGGCTTGAAGTCACAGGGTTGAGAGGAAGAGTATTCTGAGTCCTGCCAGCCACTTTTCCTTTTCCCCCATCTTCCTATGTTAGGATAGTCCTGGAAGATCCATTATTTTTCTCCTAACTTCAGGACTACCCTGTGACATTTAAGTTTTCTTTTAATGGAAGTATAATATGCATACAAAAAAGTAAAAAAATCTCAACTGAATGAATTATTATAAAGTAAATGCACCTGTATAATTGCCACCCAGGTTTAGATCAGAAAAATATTTTTATTAACATTTTTTAATACAAGTGATTATAATGAAAAATGTAAAATTGTCCTGATAGTCCCTTGGACTACAACTTTTATGTCAGATGGTCAGTCGTGTTTCTTTGGGAAAACGTACTCATTGATCTTGCCTCTTCTGTTCTCCGGGGGCAATGAATTCTCAATATTCTCTGTGTAATAAATTGCCTGGTTTTTAGAGTATCCACGACACTGGAAAAGCTCTTAATAGTTCTGGTCTTTGATGGTGAAACCAAACCAAGAAATTTGAAGTGTAAACATGGTGGTTTGCAACAGTATGTGATTGAGAGTACATTGCTGCACATGGTCGGTCCAAACCCAGATCTGAATGGTTTGGCGCCCGCCATTACTTGGTGTTGACCTCGAGGATACTAGATGATGGTAGAGGAACGACAACAAACCATGTGTTCTGCATCAGGGAACCTGCAGGGAATGAGAAGTGCCTGTAAGGTGATCAGGGCAGCACTTGCCCTCACACTCACCCCGACTCCTGGAGGCCATGCCCTGCCCCAGGTGCCAGGCTGTGCCCGGGAATTCTGGCAGAGAAGATTCAGAGCTCTAGCCCCCCCAGCAGCCAGCAGCCTACTCCAGGTGTGTGCTCAGAGGCCAGTCCTGAAGTCTCACTTAGCCATTCCGGGAGTATTCAGGATAGACACCTGGTTTAATCTTGTTGTTCAGTCAATAGCTTCTGCATTATCTTTCTTTTTTGTGGTTAATGTACCATTTTTCTTCTCTTTTTTTCCCCCATACAAACACCGCCATGCCCAAAGTACTTCCCCTGCTTGTAGAAAAGTTATAGCCTAGTCTGTAGTGGAACAGTGCTCTGATTAAAGTGATTAAAACTATATACAGCATGCATAATTAACCTTTGCGCGGCTGTCATGGCGAGCTGATGCATGGAGCTGATACTGTATCTGTCTGTGGCAGCCGGCGTATGCTACATGACCATTTTTTTTTCTGCAGAATTTTAATCACTTGAGATAAAGAGCCAGGAGAGAGAGATCAAGGCTGTATTAATCCTCTCAATGGCTTTATAATTTCCCTTCTATTCTGCAGCTGGTAATCAAGAAAAATAATGCTGCCTTAATCCTAGATGCCAAGGTCAATCATCTCTGTGCCCTTTGATAGTAAGGATGTCATTATGGAACGATTTTTAATGAATGTAATTCTCGCTCTGCTCTGCAGGGAGAAGGGTATTGTCCCACGACTTCAAGATGGTCAGGCATGCCTCAATTTTTAGCAGGACTGATTTTTAAAAATTAGCTCTATTAGAAATAAATTCCTAACAGCTGGTTGGGGCTGCAGACGAGCTACACGCAGGCATGAGAGATTGAGGAACTCAGGAGAGAGCCACAGCAGCGGGCAACAGGTGAGGAGGGCCTGACCCTGTGATTAGCACGTGGGCCACACAGCCGACTGCCCACGACCACAGCAGCGGGAATGTGGCCCTGCGTGAACTCAACACCTCCCTGGAGTGCTGCCAAGATCAAAATACAAGTGCAGCGAGGCACAGAGGCGTGGTGACATTTTAAAACAATGTCCTGGGTTTTTGTTTTGTTTTGGGTTTTTTTGTTTTTTTAAAGAAGGTGCAGGCAAGTGAAAAACAAAAATCCTTTCAGCTCAGAAGCACCTGAGCCAATTCCCAGGTGGCTGCTTGTGCTTCTTCCACCCACTTCCTCTCTTATTTGGTTTTCCCCCAAACATGTTCTCTTGCTCGAGGTGACGTGACAGGAGCTGACACAGCCTTGACAGAAAGTCACAAAACAGAGGGCTGAGAGCAAGCACCGGTGCTATGGAGGCTCCAGCTCCTGCAGCAAGGCCAGCCATGGCTCTGAACTGCGGAAGGGGAGGGCAGGACTCATTAGGAAATCTTGTGCATCTTGGGTCATCAATCCTGGGGAAGGTCGGACTGGAGGCAGGACTGAGCACAGGCTTCAGAGCCACATATAGTTATGGGACGGTCAGGAGGTCATGCATAACCAGGTGGCTAGCTGTTCACCCTTGGAAACGGGAGGATGTTCTTCCCCTTTGAGGGACGTGGCTGCAGAACAGTCCAGCAGGGCAGTTCTGCAGCTGGCCTGCACACCAGAGGGATTGTGTATATAAATGGTTTTTCTCACAGGTCTTTAAAAATGTGTTAGATTTACCTTCTCCTGAGCTGTCCATGTACTTTCCCTCCATGTTGAAGGGTGCATCAAGGGATTAGCAGGTAGGAGTGGCAGTAGACCTCCTGAGATGCCCTCCGTTCCTGGGATGCTGCATGCAGGCAGGTTGGCTGAGGGATGCTGGGAGTGAAGGTCATGGCCAGTGTTCACCAGGAGACTCTATCCTGGAGACATCCTTCTCTTAGGGCTCTGATCTTTCTTCTCTCCTTTGTAATATGACCCCAAATACCAATTCTGGCCTTCTAGAATTTGTGCTTGAATTCAGTAAACACCTCCTCTTGGATTCTACTCAGTGAGAATTTATGACCATCTAGCCTGGTCTGGAACGAAATTTACCCTTGTACTGTGAGAAAACTGTACACAGAGTTAATTTAGAATATAAATAGCATCGTAGGGGGCATGTTCTGCCTCCTTACACGAACAAACTATTTTTTAAGGATTCAGATACCACTGATGTCACTATTTACAAATGAACCCTTTTTTTTGGTCATTAAAGCAGGCTTAGCAGGGCCTCTCCTTGGAACCACTTTGTTAGCAATTCATTTGAGCAGTTACAAAGAATGAAACTGGATTATTAAAAAAATATTCTGTAATTTAGACTTTTACACTTCCTCTGAACTATGCTGCATGGATGCAGAAAACAATTTAGTCATGCATACTGTAATTCTGCCTTTTGTTCCCTTCAAATATCATTTTGGTCACAGAGCACTTGCTCCATCTCCATAGTTGGTACATGTGTTGGCTGGGAGGGCCACACAGATGGGACCCTCATAAGAAACTGGAGCATAGGAGCTGTCAGTCTGGGTTACAGCATGACTTCTAGGGCCCAGGGGCTTTTCTGCAGAGTTCTCTAGAGCCCGAGGGTCCTGGAGAAGATGAAGCAGATGTGCTGGGTGGCTAGTGGGCAGGGTGCCAGGAATGGCCCCACACACGCTTTATCCGATGAGGCTCCCACTTTTCTGTTTTCTATATTGAAGCTCTCCTAAGATTTATTTGGGGGGAAAATGTTTCTTAAAAGTTTAGCAACTTGTACGGCCGTTTTTGTATCGTCCTTTGCTCTATCTCAAAGGAATTTATATAAAGGAAGTTGGTCTCACAATAAGAGGTTGTGTCTGAAAGAGGAAGTTTTTGGGGCAGTCACAGTTGTGTCTTCCATCTGTGTGTGTGTGTGTGTGTGTGTGTGTGTGTGTGTGTGTAAAGCTCTTTATCATGTGAGGTGCCTCATTGCAAAGCTGAGTTTTAGAAAGTCACCCTGAAGAGTAACCAGGGAGCCAGACACATGGGCCAAGGGAGGATTTCGATGGCCCCAGGGTAGGAAGGCCTTTTATGTCCCTTCTAAGAAATGTGGACTTCATCGTGACAGCAGAACCAATAACCTAAGTTATTCTGCAGACCTGGTTCCCATTTTGCATCCAGCTAGAGATCACTGTGCCTGGGATCTGGAGACAGATCCTGAGATCACTGTGCCTGAGATCTGGGTCTTGAATCTGGCCCTCCCTTCCTCCCACTGCCACCTGGACCTCATCGTCCTCACCGACGCAGCATCGTCATGGTTCTGCTACCCCCAACCCCTTCCCTTTCTTCACGGTCCACATGGCCTCCAGAATCCTACCTTTAAGACACAGGTGCACTCAAGACACCACCCCTACAGATAAATCCTTCATTATTTCCCCTTCCAGAGATAGCATCTGTACCCCTGAATAAGGTGTACGGTCTCCTAAGTGATTTCTCTGTTTACTGCTTTTTGATGGCTGTGCTGATTTTATTCCCACACTTGGGCTCACCGAGCAGAGGGCCTCTGGCATCCGAATTCATGTGCCCCACACAGGAGAGTGTTCAGTGTGCTGGAAACTGAATCCAGTGGATATTCTCCTTTGTTGTTGTTGCTGCTGTTTATTGACGTAAGTGTGTGTACCAGGCACCCCTTGCAGACATCTGCCTCTTTCGAACGCCTCACAACAACCTCAAGCAGAAGGAGGAGTTAATTCCACTTCCTGGATGAGGAAACTTAGTCTCCAGAGAGCTTCAGTGCCGTGCCTGACTTTATGCTTACTGTTATTTAACATCCACAGACGCTAGAGGCTGAGGACAGTGCCTCCGTGGGGAGGCTCAGGGTGGAGGGAGCAGTGCTGCTTGGAGGGGAGGCCCAACACAGGCAGGAGCACAGGGCAGCCCCGCCTCATGTGGGCCAACACACTTGGTCTCTGTAAATAAGGTGCACCTATGATGTCCCAGAAGAAAAGGTGACCCTGTCTCCTTCCCCTTTAAGTCATTACAGATTAGGCAGAGGGGCTTCTCTACCGATGAATGGGCCTTGGCCTTGAGACCTAGGCTGGGCTGGGTGAGAGCTTCTCTCCCTCTCCTCGCCCTTGGCCCATGTCACTCCGGGTAGACAAACTGGAAGATATTTAGGGTGGGAGGAAGGTGCCCTCCCTTGACCACCTGGGCCCTGGGCTTCTCTGACACTAGCCCCTAGGGGCTGCTCTTGTCCTGGTGGAAGCACAGGTCAGGTGTCCCTGAGCTGAACCTGCCCACATGTGAGGCTGCTGTGGCTTGATTTGAATGCAGTAAGTGTAACACAAGGAATCTGAATGAGGGTGGCCTGACATGCTGGGTTGTGACAGCCAACAATGGCTAGTTTCGAGGGAGAACTGTAAATGAACTGACAGTGACTCAGGTCTGGCTGCTTTGTGAATTAATGAAGGTTAGCTCCCTGATGCCGGTGGGATTGGGTCCCTGAGTGCAGCAACTCTGGGCTGACCGCACGGGGGCATGGGGTTGGAACTGACTCAGGACACACAGTCCTCACATTTTGTAGAGAATGCACTGCAGACCTCTATACACTGGGTGTTTATTTATACATAAGCCTTTTAGGTATGTGTCTCTTATTGAGCACCCATGATGGTTTCCAGCGTCAGGTCAGCTGGGTGTAGCAACCCGGCTATCCATCCTGGCTGCCACTCCCGGCCCTTCACCCTTTCCTCTTAATGGCACTGAGAATTTGGTGTGCCTTGTTTCTCACCTAAATTGGCGAATGCTTTGGCATCATTATCACATCTTTGAATGAACACGGTAGATGCTGCTTAATTACTTAGTTGACCCCTGGCCTCCTTCATTTCCCGTTATACCATTATGCCAACCTTCATTAGGCATAGAGTTCCACCGAAGCCTTTCCTATCCCTCATTTCTTCCCAGAGTTCATCATAAATACAATGACAATAATAGATGCTAACATCTATTAAGCTCTTTCTGAAGAGAGGGTACAGGAGTACATTTTGCATGTTGTTTCCTTTTGAATTCTCCCACTTAGACCCTGAGCTGAGTTCTGAGCTTTTACCTTCCCAGAGGCATCCCAGGAGACAAGGATTTCAGTGCAAGGAGTTCATTTAGGAGGCAGTCCTAGGACGGGAGTGACGTGTGACACAGAGAAGGCAAGGCTGCCAGTTGGAGGTTCATTATTTGGCAGTACTTAGAAGACCAGAGCTCGGTGCTAGTACATGTATTGGGTGGTTGTCCCAGCACAGGGCTGAGGGAGGGAACCCGGGTGTTTATACAACTTCTCCTAGCAGCCACTGTTTGAGAGCTGCACAGGGCAGAGGCTGATTCTCTGGCATATGTGGCCTCTGGATGAAGGCAGGGCAGGCTCCAGCCACCAGAGAGGCTGGCAGGCATCACGATCCAGATGTTGGCCACAGGGGGTTGGCGAGATTGGTTAGAGGCCCACATTTACAGCATTGTCTGCATTAGGTTGTCGTATTATTTCCATTTTACAGATAATAAAACAGTCTTAGTGGACTAAGTAACTTGCTTCAGGTAACACTTGTGAGTCATTGATGTTCTTCCTGCAGTAGGAACTTCCCCTTCTTCCTGCCAATTCAGATATTTCACTTGAAATTCAGTTTAGTAGTTGCTTTGTGAGCTTCGTACCTGCCTCTGTCTAGGTTGGATGTCTTTAGCACCTGCCTGTACCCCAGAAGTTGGCGCTTAAGGTACAAAGAGGTATTCACTTCTGCAAAAGAGTAGATATTTCAGCCTGGTTGAAGGGAAACCGATGAGCCTAGCAAATATGCTTGCTGGAGTCATGCATTTGTAATCCAAACTTTGAGTAATAAATAGGCTTGGCTCTGCTGCTGTTATAAACAAGCTCACAATCCCAGTGGTTTCACACATGGGTTTGATTCTCACCCACAGAACCCCCTGCAGGCCCACGTGGCAACTCAGGGATGAGGCAGCCTTGATCTTGTGTCTTCCTTATCCCAAGCACACCAGCACCTGTGGCAGGTCACAAGAGCAACTCAACTGGACATTCCTGCTTGGGCTTTCACTAATTCAGTTCCGAAATGATAATGCCATTTCTATCTCCACTGTATCGGCCCAGCCCTGTCCCATGGCCCCAAGGAGTCACAAGGAGGCTGAGGAGTGCAGCCCCGAGTGCCCAGAAAGGGCTGGGGAGGGACAGCTGGGCACTAGTGAGCACCAGAACTGTCCTCCCCAGTCAGAGCAATAATGATAATTAAGCAATCATGATCAAGGCCCGCCTAGGGCATTTCCTGGGGGTTTCCAAAAGGCTGGAAGAATTTTGCCGTGGGCTGTAAATGTCAGTCGCTCATTAACTCGTCAGAAATGCCCAGAGCCATGGTTGCTATTACTAATAAGATATATTTGTTTGGTTATTTAACAAATCAAAAAAGCATGTTGTCATGTTCCCCTATCCTGAGGATTCTTTATGTGATGAATACCCTGCATCCTGTACATCATATTAGTTAGAACACCTTTTCTCTTCTCTCTCTCCAAGTTATGGCTACAGATAACTCTCCTTGGCATGAAATATATCATCATGGGGTAGCAATCAACAGTTGTTTGCACAGCTGTTTTGAAACCTCAACAACTAAAAAATGCATTCAGATACTCCTTTCTTCCCCACCCCCCCAGCACCTGATATGAGGTCTGCTGGTGTAGGAACTTGCAAATTTTCATTTACACTTGGCAGTCTCTTTCTTTGCTCCATCTGATTGTTTTACAGAAAAAGAAAGTGACAATTATGTAGTTTTTATCACCTTAACACAAAAGATGTACAAATACTTTCCAAAGGGTATTTAAAAAAATAGACGATTCAGCCAAAAGAAGATCAACAGATTTAGGGAGGCCTTGGATGTGTTCTACTGAAATGGATGCTTGAAGTTTGACTTTCCTCTCTCATCAGTGAGTAACAGACACCGTGCCTTCTGCCTGACTTGCACAGATTCCAGCTGATGATAAAGGAGGAAATCATAACTTTACAGCTGTTCCCAGGTTGTTGTCCTCCCTTGGCTCTTTGTTGTGAAAACTGTGGAAATAATTCCTCGTTCCAAATGAGAATGACTTGTCCCTTAATCTGATGCTATTCTCATAACACTGCCCTATCCCACAGCCTGGCCATCGGCTTCCGGGATGGAGTTGGTGGCAGCCTCCACTGAGAGCAGAACAGGACCCCCACTGCGCCCAACCTCTGGAGAGCTTACGCTGTTATTTGCCCTGGTGTAGAGTGGGTTTACAAAGGCTTTTGAAAGCCCAAAGAGAAAATGTATCCAATAAATCAATGGTGATGTATTAACAGACTACTACTGTATTCATTGTTCACAGAATGTAATTCCTTGATAATGGCATTTTGTACAGTATATCATTGCAAAACAATAGCAATATCACCACAGTGGAAATGACTTTGATAAATTATACACGAATAGGATCTTAGAATTCTAGTGTAGATCTAATTTGGGGTTATCAGGACTTGTGGAGCAGTAGATTTCAATTTTGCATTGTACCGAAGAACAAAAAAAATCCCAAGAGGAAGAATGCATGTATTATGAGAAACAGTGTTTTCCACTGTAAGTTACGGGTGCACAATTAGCAAGGTTTTCACCTCTTTTGACTCATTCTCTTTTTATTCTATATAATGTTATGTTCATGTTTGTTTTCTTCATTTTATCTAAAGATGAATCTATGCATACTTCTGAAAATTGCTACAACTTTAAGAAGAAACTATGAAATTTCATCTCTCTCTCTTTCTCTTTCTCTCTCTTTTTTTAGAGAGGGAGAGATGGGGAGGGGCAGAGGAAGAGAGAATCCCAGGCAGGCTCAGCACAGAGCCTGACATGGGGCTCGATCGCATGACCCTGAGATCATGACCTGAACCAAAATCAAGAGTCAGATCCTCAACCAACTGAGCCACCCAGGCGCCCCTGAAATTTGACTTCTTTTAAGTGGATGTATAGGAATAATATAATTTTGTTGCTATTAATTTTTTTTTTGAGAGAGAGAGAGGGCATGAGTTGGCAGGGGAGGAGAGGGTTAGGGACAAAGGGAGAGGAAGAGAGGGAGTATCTTAAGCAGACTCCATGCCCAGCACACAGCATCCCACAACCCTAAGATCATGACCTGAGCTGAAATCAAGAGTCGGCACTTAACCCACTGAGCCACCCAGGCGCCCTGTGTTGTTATTAATTTTTAAATGAGACCTACTGATACTACTTCAAGGATCCTGACAAAATCACCCATAGCTCTTATTGTCCTCTAGACCTTGAAATTTTAAAAAATCCCACAAGCCACTCTTGGCTCCCTGAAGTCTACTAAGAATGGAGGCTGAAAGTGATGTCTGAGGACTGCCTCCAGAATCCAGCCAGATGATAGAATCCTAAAGGATATAAATAGTATTTCATTGAATTCCTGCATACTTCTTAATACAAGGACAGGTGCCTCATGTCCACAAACCCTGACATTGGTGATGATGACATTGAGCCTTAAAGGGAAGTGATTCTCCCTATCCTGGCCTCAATGCATCTAGGACCAGGCATTTCCCTCACTCTGGAAGTTCCAGTCAGGAAGAAGAGTCTTTCCATAGGCCTGTGCTGTCTGGCATGGGAGCCACTAGCCACATGTGGCTGCCAAGCATTCAAAATGCGGCTCATCCATGTTGCAATATGTTACAAGTACGTAGTGCATTCTAGTTTTGAAGATTTAGTTAAAAAAAGATGAACTAGCTCATGTTTATGTTTTTTAGTCGATCACATGTTTAAACAATATTTTAGATATGCTGGGTGAGATAAAATATATTTGCAAGCTTTTTACCTCTTTTTATTTTTTCATTATGTCTACCAGTAAATTTAAAGTTACATGTGTGACTCAGATTATATTTTTATTGAATAAAGCTGCTGAATGAAAATCATGAGAGAAGATGACACTGAGCCTCTACAGGGAGCATTGGGTCTGTTGTAGTTATTATGCCTGAATATTATATTAGTCATTTTTTGCTGTGATAATAAATATTATACAAGTGTTCAGGCAGTGAGTATTTATTTCTCACTGTGGGTCTTCCAGTCAGCTGTGGCTCTGTTGGGCTTGGCCAAGCTTGGCTCAACTTAGCTGGTAAACATGCTTCTTATTTGGGGACCCAGGCTCTGGTGGAACAGCCACTATCTGAGTCATGTGCTCCTCATTGTAGAAGCTCCAGAGGGTGGAAAAAAAAAAAAAAAAAAGAAGCTCCAGAGGGTGAGCAGAAACACAATGCCTCCTAAAGCTCCTGCTGGGAATTACTGGCCAACTGTCGCTTCATCTCCTATTCTGTTTGTTCAAGCAGTTCACATGCCCAAGGCCAAAGTAAACATGGCAACGCTGTATACCCTGCCTGCCGGGAAAACAGCATGGGCAAGAACATGAAGAATGATTGTGAGCATGTGATAGAGCCTGCCACACTCTGCCCTCTTAGTCACACATGTTTACTCTCTTCCCACATGGAAATATACTCCTCCTTACCTCAAAATAGCTTAGAAGTATCATAGGTCTGTGTATGGCATCAGTGTCAAAGTTCAGGCTGTCAAGATCCACAGCATATCCAGATATAGCTCCTCTTGACCCATTTTCTCATGAACCCAAAAAGCAAGTTAACTGCTTCCTCTCCTTCTTTCCCCCATATTCAGTGTTGGAACAAACACAAGATGAACTCAATAGCATTCCCATTTGGAGGAAGGGAGAAAGCCCCACAACAGTCCATGTGAGCGGATCCCTGGGTGGCTCAGCAGTTTAGCACCTGCCTTTGGCCCAGGGCGCGATCCTGGAGTCCCGGGATTGAGTCCTGGGTCAGGCTCCCGGCATGGAGCCTGCTTCTCCCTCCTCCTTTGTCTCTGCCTCTCTCTCTCTCTCTCTCTCTCTCTCTCTCTCTCTCTGTGTGTGTGTGTGTGTGTGTCTATCATAAACAAATAAATAAATCTTAAAAAAAAAAAAAAACAGTCCATGTGAGTCCTAATATCCTGCTGGGGAAATACTTGGAGGCCCCTAGGGACACAAAGAGTGAGGACTAGTCCTCGATGAGGCCACTGGGAGAACCTAGTCTGCTGCTTGCCTCTGAGGAGGGCACAAGGAGATAGGCCTTCCCTCACAGCCAAGCAGATTTCTTAGCCTGTTTCCACAGAAAAGATGGAAGCTAAGGGTAATTTTAGAACTCAGGTAGTCACAGCCTATTCTAATTCAGGCTCCAGTATGTTCAGCGCTTCATGAAACCACTGCGTTTGTTTTCATCTGTGGCTGCAGGCAGCTTCACATGCATGCAGGGCTCACAGTTCTCTCCATCCCAAGGCTTTCTCTCTGTAGACTCAAGCACAAGTACTTTGAGTTCCTGCTGCTTCCAAGAGACCGAATTCTGGGTCTCTTTCCCTAGGCCATTTTGTGCAACTGAGAGATTTCATCGAGGCAACACTAACCCAGTTGGACATTCCAACAGAGCAGGTAACAGCCATCCCTTTGATTTGGCCTTTGCTGGGAGGCTGTGCCTTCATAGCCACCCTTGATTTGCCAAGAAATAGTTCCATTTTCAAATACTGCAAGTCCTGGAATTGGGGGATTTTCTACACTCCCTTTCAATGGTGTTTGCAAAGCAGTGAAATTATTTTTTTGAAGGGAAAGGGCCATTGCTTTCCTGCGTGGGATGTAAAGGCATCCTGTAACAATCAACTCACACTGGTAACATTCTGTTTTGAAACAAGTTCAGTATGTACATTTTCTGCCTTCTAAGTTATCATGGGTGATATTTTTTTGCCAGCTGTTCCAGTACTGCATACCTTGGGTTGCCATCTTTCCAACTTCCCATAAGAGTTCTCTGGCTTCCCATCACCTAGACCCAAAATTAGTGCCCTGTGTATCAGGCTTTGTGTTCTGGCAGCCCCTACATCTGTGTACCAATCACTGCATCAGTCAGCTCTTACTGTAGTAACTTCACAACGCCACAGATCTCTGTGGCATTCAACGACCAATATTTATTTTTCACTTAAGACTCTGGTGAGTCAGCTGCAGCTCCATTGAGCTTGGCTATGCTCCCCATGCCTTCTCATGCCAAGACTGGGCTGAATGAGCAGCCACCATCTGGACTGTGCTCTCCTAGTGGTGGAGGGCAGGAGCTCCAGAGGGCAAGTGGAAAGCCACACTACTTGAGAAGGCCTCTGCTGGGAACTGGCATGCCGTTACCTCCTCCCACAAGGTACATGGCAAGCCCAAAGTTAATGGGGTGGGATGTGCCCTTCACCCTCTAAGGAGCTGCCATAAGGACAGGGTGGAAGCAAATGATTTTGAACAAGTGGTACAGTCTCTCATAGCTATAGACTCCATAAAGGAACCTGGTGGTGAATCATCCAGAAACTCTGGATTGCATTTTTATAGAGGCAGAATCATAGGCATGATAAAATTCACAGACAGGAAGACCTCCAGCCTAGGCAGTCATCCAGCTGTGCATCCCACTCAGTCCAGCAGAAAGAACCTGGTGGTGAGTTCTGGCTTCAGCTTAGCCACCACTTACAGGTACACCTTATGCCTGCAGCTTTCCCTCCATGGATCTCAAGTCCTTCTCAACTATTAGCAGAGTGTTGGATTAAATGGCACCTTGGGTTGCTGTTGACGATGATGCTTTCTCTGCTAAACCGTGGTGGGGAGCCTGCTACACCATTAGGAACCAGGGCTGCAGTAGAAAGAATATCAGTTTAGGAATCAGGCTGATTTGAGTTTTAATCTCACTCTGCCATTTACCAGATGTGGAACATGAGCCATCTTAAACTCTCTGGGTTTGTTTCCTTGCCTAGGAAACAAACATAATGGAACCTCACTCATAGGGCTGTTGTTAGAATTATTATTTTGTTCATTTTGCATTGTGAGAAAAGTTTTTGTTGTGGATAGTCAAAATCGGACCCTCACCAGTGAACTCTGGCCCCAGTTCCACTTGTATCCAGGGACAGCAAAGCAAAGCTGTTAGAAGCATGGGCACTCGATGGCCTGGTTCTGAACCCTGCTCTGCCGGCTTCTCATTTGGGTGGCTGTGGGAAGGATGCCTTGTGCCTTTTGACTTCAGGACACCTAGCTGTACATGAGCTACCATGACCTGCACCCCACGGTCCCCCCATGAGAACGAATGTGCTGGAACCTGCTAGTGCTAGTGACTGTCAGGAAGATTGCTGTCTCTGCCTCACACAGCAGCTCTTCGAGTGCCTGAAGCCAACTCCTATGCCTTCTACACCCTCCCAACACTCTTAGACTGGGCAACTTCCATCCCCCAGTGTCCCCCAGATGTCAGGCTTCCTGCACTCGTCGCCCGCCCAGCTTTCCTCTTGTAAACGGCTTCAGTGGCTCTGGTTGAGGTGAAGGAACAGAGGGTGAATTCCAAGTTGGAGTTCTTGCCCACAGGGTTAGTCACACTCTGGACGCCTCTGGACATCTCCACAGACACTCAGAGTCTGCCCACAGCTCTCACCTGTTGCCCCCTGGCTGGCTTCCCTGGCTTTGGGCCTCACCCTGCCCTCTCCTGATGGTGGTGACTTCATGACCCCACTCACTTATCCCAGTCCTCACCTTATCTGACCTGGCTCCTGGACCACCCACTTGTCAGTTGACATTTTTTGCCTAACTTTGATTCCCTGGGCTGCTATTAAGGATTTTACAGGTTTCCCTTCAATGGATTTCTTAATCATAGTATCATAAACCATGTATTCATTCTTTCCATTAGGGTGCATTTCTTACTTGCCAGTGTCTACTTTAATGTTCTAGAATGGTTAACTTATTGAGTGGGTCCCTAAAAGACTTAATCTAATCAAACAGGGAGAGAAAATTTCAAGTTCTGTTGGTTTCTTTCTCAAGTGGAGAACAAGGAGAAAATATATCATCTTTCTGATATTTATGCAATGGTCACTTATTTCTTATTTTTAAAGTGGGGGTTGATAACTCAGCATTTTATCCCCATACAAGTCAACCTAAACTTCTTTAAAAAAAAAAAAATCACTATCTTTAGATATCAAGCAAACCATGTTAGCATTCTAAAGGAACAGCTAACTCCCACAATATTTATATAAAACTCAGCTGCCTTACAGGAAGCATGGTCTACTCCAGGAATGCAGGTTTTACACGGGTAGAAGCATCAGGGGCAGATGTGCTCTAAGCACCACCTGTGGCACCTCGCCACATGCCCAGCATTTTCCTCTCTGGGCCTCTCTAAGCTTGAGTGACAATGATCCTGGCTGGTTTTGCCATGGCCACCACTGTAGCGATGGGTAAGGTATGAGAATAATTTCACTGAAAGACATGGGAAGTTCTTAAGCAATGTCTCCCAAGGTCCCCCATTCTAAATATGGCAAGGAGGGCTTTAAGTACTTCATGCTTGGAGCTGTTCATGCTTTCCATCATTGGAGTTAGACCAGTTTTAAAAAATATGTATCATAAATAATCTTCAGAACATTTTAATATACTGCTGATAGTATTAAAAGTCAAAGCTTTCATAAAATTTAATTTACTTCTCCATGTACCTTAAATCAGGAGCAGTTTTAAAATGTGCATGGCTCCTGCTAAATTAATAGCTTCCCTTTAGCCTTCTGGGCTTGGGGGCTTCACAGTCTGCACCTGGGAGTTTGATGAGTGCAGGGAAACTGTGGGTTGTGTCTGTAGGGAAACCTCCTTACAGCCTTTGCAGAACTTTAGTGCCAGGCCCCCATGGGGTAGGGAGGGGCTTCCTTCCCACAAAGCCTTTCCAGAAAGAAAACTCCCCAGGTGGACTCAGTTACTGAAAGGATTTCTGTGCCTGCCTTAGCAGCCTTGTGATGCTTCAGGGTCTCCTGGAGATCCATGGGAGCATCTCCCTGGATAGCTACAATGTCAGGGCATCGAATCCATGAAAACAGATGTGCTTTACTATATACGGGGTTAATGGAAGAATGATGTTATCCTTATTTCATACCTGCCTGTTGTCAACATATCCCTGACAGTATAGGTTTCCCTCATTCATTCTTCTAAGTCTTTTGTTGTGTTTGCTTTGAAAATGATGTAAGTTTCTATTATAGGATACGAAGAATAGCACAAAATACCCAACAGGTATGGGGGAAACCATTATAGTTGAAGAAAGAGATCATGATAAAAAGTAGTTCAGGGGCAGCCTGGATGGCTCAGCAGCCTAATCCTGGAGACCTGGGATCGAGTCCCACATCGGGCTCCCTGCATGGAGCCTGCTTCTCCCTCTGCCTGTGTCTGCCTCTTTCTGTGTGTCTCATTTAAAAAAACAAAAAAGTAGTTCAGGAGCTTGGTACCCATAGATTCAATTTTATAATCACTACATAACAATTGATTCGTATTTGGTTATTGGGGCATAATTAGGCTAATCCTCACTTTTGTATGCTATTTATGGTGAATTTGGTACTTTCACCTATGAAGTCAACACTAGGTTGCCTGGCCCAGGGTGCAGTCCCAAGGCCTTTCCAGCTAGACATGACCATGTGACAGAGTTCTGGCTGATGAGAATTTAGTGGAAGTCTGTTAGGTAGGATTGCCAGGAAAATGTTCTGTTTAGAATAAAGAGAGAAAGACTTGGGTAGCACCACGTTGCCATTCTCCCTTCTTCCTGCCTGTAACAAGTCTGTAAAGCTGGGGACAGTGCAACCATCTTGCCACTAAGAACCAGTGAGCCTGAGGACAAATGCCAACACCCTGAAGGACCTAGGCACCATAGCTCACTCTCCTTCTCCTTCTCCAATCGTAGTGATCTTTGTGTTTGAAGTTGCATAAAGTGGATTCTTAGATCACTGATTTGAGGCCTTTCTTCTTTCTTTTTTTTTCCTTTCTTCTTTTCTAATATAAAGGCTGTACATATTTCTCTAAGCACTGATTTAGGTGCATCCCAAATTTTTAATATGTTGGATTTTCATTTTCATTCATGACGAAATATTTTCTAATATCCTTTGTAATCTCTCCTTTGACCCATGGGTTATTTGTGTGATGTTAAACTCCCAACTATTTGGGGATTTTCCAGGTGGCTTTCTGTTATTGACTTCTGATTTAATTCTGTTGTAGTCAGAGAATATACTTTGCATGATTTCAACCCTTTTACACTTATTGAGATTTGTTTTATGACCCAGAATTTATTGGCAAATGTTCTGTGTGCACTTAAAAAGAATTTGTATTTTACTGTTCTTGGATGGAATGTTTTGTAAATATCACTTAGGTCACGTAGGTTATAAAACTGTCCCAGTCTTCTGTATCTTTACTAATCCTCTGATTTTTAAAGAACTTCTTTTAATGAGAAACAAAAACTTTTTTTTCTTATTCACATATTTACCATCTGTGGTTCTTTTTATCCCTTGTGTACATCCAGCTTTCTGTCTAGCATCCTTTTTTTTCTGTCTTAAGGCACTGCTTTAACAGTTCTGGAAGAACTGGTCTGCTGGTGATAAAGTATCCAGTGCCTGGCGTCGTGGGAGTACAGACCTTCTGGCCTTGTTGGGCTCTGGCCTCCTTCCTCCATCCTCTCAGCACCCTCAGCCTTGGTGGTTTTCTGCTTTACACAAACTCCAGGTGCACAGCTCAGCCCTCAGCAGAGACTGGAGGCAGTTCTCCGGGGCTATGTGTACACTGGCTCCTCCCTGGGTTCTGCCCTCACAGTCTTTAGCCTCCTTGCGGCACGACTCTTTGTCAACTCAGGAGGCCCACTGGGATCTGTTTGGGTTCCCTCCCACTGGGCTGGAAACCCATTTAAAGTAGTGAGCTGGGGCACCCATCTGTTTTCTTTTATTCAGGAATCACTGTCCTGTGATGAGGCCAGTGGTCCAGCATCTAAAAATCATCATTTCATATATTTTGTCTGATTTTCTGGTTAAGGTGGCAGGATAAATAGGATTCCTCTTATTCTTTCATGGCTGAAAGCAAAAGTCTTCTCCACCTGCCTTTTAAATTAAAAAATTTTAATTGTAATAAAATACACATAACTAAGTTTATCATCTTAAACATTTTAAGTGCACAGTTCAGTAGTACCAAGTACATTCACACCTGCTCCCCCATCCACCCCTAGAGGCTTTTTATCTCCCCACCTGAGACCCTGTCCCCATGAAACACTCACTCCCCACCTGCCCCCCACTCCCCTCAACGCTACCACCTACATCTTGACTCTATGAACATAACTCCTCTGGAGACCTCACAGAGATGGATCACAGTTGTCCTGTCTGGCTGATTTTTCCACAGCATCATGTCATCAAGGTTCATCCTTGCCTGGCACGTGTCAGAACCCCTTCCTTCTAAAGACTGAACCCCCATTGTACATGTGTGTGGACCACACTCTATGCACTCATCTGTCAGTGAACATTTGGGTTGCTTCCACCTTTCAGCGACTATGAAAAATGCTATCTTCTGTGTTCTCTAAATGTTCCACAAATGTGTTAAAATTCTCCAGATGCACATGGCCATGCAGCCACGTTGTCCAGTCTGTGTTTGTAGGAGTGTGAGAGTGCATGCATTTTCATGTTGCCCTGTGGAAGAAGAGCACACGGAGGGATGCAGCTTGGCCACGTGTGCTCACAACCCCTTGCCTCACCCTTCTCATCTCCTTTTCCCTTCCTTCTCTTTCTCACCTTCCCCTTCTCTCTCTCCCTCCTCCTCTCTCTGCTCTTCCTTCCCTGATTCCCCCCACTCTTGCTCCAGCGCACCACTGCTGTGCTTACCACATGCAGACACCGTGCACAGGGGTGCCAGTGAGCATAGGGGCGTGCAGGCCGTGAGCGTGCGTGGACGGCAGGGTGAGCGTGGGCGGCTGGCTCTCAGTGGTGAGCTTACGCAGTCCGTACCGGAGCATCCTTGGCTGTGACAGGAGCTGGGATGGCCGGAGGAGCAGGGCTCCAGTACCTCCATTATTGGGGAAGCCGGGTTGTTTCTGGCTGGGGACGATCCAGGAAAGCCGGGGTGAAGGGCTGGCAATGGACCACAGGCCCAGGAGCCAGGCACTGTCGGGCGCATTGCGGTGGGAGAGATTCCCCAGGTGAAAGGAGTGATGCGAGCAAAAGCAGAGCCAGGAGAAACCTTCCACTTTTTCCTCCTGTGGCCTTGTGACTACCTCATTCCCATTTCTTTGCCAAGAATTCTGTTTAACCAGCTTTTAAAACTTCAGATAAAATATGGAAAATTACATATGCATGTGATAGCTAAAATAAAACAATGAAAATTATTTATTTTTCATGCACTTTGCCCATTTTTTATTGGTTTTAGACAATGTGTATTGCCAATATGTTTTCTGACTTTATCATTTGTCTTTTGCTTTTTACATGCTGTTGTCCTTAGGAAAACAATGGCTCCTGAAACAAAAGAGCAGGCACTCAGTAATTCTAACTAATGATAAGTCATCTGAATTCATAAAAAGTTTGAATGACTAATTTAGAATTTTAGTTTTATTGTGTTCAAGGCATCTTGTCATGCTTGATTGTCAAACTAAGTCTTAGCAATTAGAGCTCTTTGGGAACATGTTTTAATAAATAGATGGTGATTTTATTTCAGTGAACGTTTTTCATTTACAAGTGCAAAGAAGTTCTCAACTCTCTGATATCTTGTTTATATTTTTGATTTGCTGAGAGAAAATTTTATTTTTATACAAATGTAGATTTTCTTTAGCCCAGTCCCTAAATGAGTTATCATAAATTCTGCATTAATGGTTTTCCAATTATACAGTAAGGTAAAACAGTTCGTATATGCCTTATTTTATTATTATATCAGCACAATTCTAGGCTTCTTTTTGGTTTTAGTCTCAATTATGAGAAATGTATTAAAATATCATTTTTCCTGTAATCCTCCCAGATGTGCTGGCAGCGTCAGCATCAGTCAGTACATGAGAATGGTTTTGGTAAACAGGTGCTCGCCCTCCTTGGCCTGGCAAGCCAGCCTTCACTTTTTTTTTTTTTAATTTATGATAGTCACACAGAGAGAGAGAGAGAGAGAGAGGCAGAGACACAGGCAGAGGGAGAAGCAGGCTCCATGCACCGGGAGCCCGACGTGGGACTCGATCCCGGGTCTCCAGGATCGCGCCCTGGGCCAAAGGCAGGCGCTAAACTGCTGCGCCACCCAGGGATCCCCAGCCTTCACTTTTGATATCACACTCTCAATCCTCTATAGAAGTATCCTGCCATAGAACATCCACCAGGAGTTTCCAAGGCACATCGTTCATGCCCTCCTCTGTTGAAGGTTCTTGAATACCAGGCTCAGAAGGACCTGTATGCAAGTCCTGTGTCTCTCAGTCCCATGTGACTTGCAGAGAACTAGCCATCCTCTCTGGGCATCTGTCTCCCTGTCTGTATGAAGTTGGGGGGATTGAGTACAAATACAGGTAAAGCCCGCAGCTTGACTTCTGGTCCCGGGGTAAGCGCTCTGGAAATGGAGTGGCTGCTTCTACACGGTCTAGGCTGATTAGGACACCCCCCCACCACCACCACAGACCATGGTCTGAATGTCCTGCTGTGTTGCATCTGTTTTTGCCCCCCTGCTTCTCTCTCCCCTGATGTCTTTGTCCATTGTCACATGTCCTCAGGTGTCACTGTAAGCTAACACTCCTCCAGGGGCCATCCCCGATCCCGAGAACCCTGCTCCCCCCAGGTCTCATGCAAATCTCAGCTGCACGAATTGTCAGAGCAAATGGCAGTTCTCCCCCTCAGCCTTTGGTTCTCTTGCTCACATTCTGCCCAACCACATGAATTGAAAAGTATGTGAGTGGATTCTTTTTTAAAATTTTTAACTGTGGAATATTTCTGACACGGAAGAAGCTGTAATTTGGTACTGGTGTACCCTACCAACATGTAACAAATACAAACATTTTAAATAAGGTGCTTTTATGGGAAAACAAACCCCTCCCACCCCTTCTTCTCTCTTTGCTGATTCATTAACCTGAATTTGGTGTGCCTCCTAATCCAGGGTTTCCTATTTTATTACACATTTCCATCCCCATGATTCTATAGAATAGCATTTGTGTATTTTTAAATTTACATAAATATTTCAATTTTATAAAGCAGTTACTCAAATATTTATCATGCACAATTGACTTAATGGAGTCTAAAATTAGGCAGCACTTTCTGAATATAAATGGACTTTCCAACTTCCACACTAATCAAACTCTCTCCTATATTTCCTCTCTCTATGGTCTTCTATGTTAGGTCTGTCTTGCTTTTAATCCCCAGGTTAATTATAATAATATACAAAATTACTTTTCACAGTTAATGTTTATTTAGATTTGCCAGCATGGTTTACTCCTCATGGCTTCTCACGGCCCCTCCTTCCTTGCCTACAAGTACTTCCTACAGAAGTCGCTTCCTGTGGAAAGCCTGGAAACCTTAGTTCATCTCACTCCCATTCTCCCTCTTCCATTTGGGGAAGTTTCAACCTACAGAAATGTAAGAAGAATAAACTGTGTATCTTACACCCTCCAGCTAGATTCAGTGATTGTGAGCATCTTGGCACTTCTGCTTCCTCTCTGTCTCTCTCTGTCTCTGTGTATTGGTCTTTGTATTTCTGTCTGTCTGTCTGTCTGTCTCTCTTCCTCACCCCCACACACTTTTTTTCCCCTGAAGCATCTGAGAATTTGTCATAGACCCCCTCCACCCTAAATACTCCAGCATCTATTGCATCTATAGACTCTGATAAAGAGCATTCTCAAAAAAAAAAAAAAAAAAAAAGCCTTCTCCTCCATAACCAGAACAGAATTATCACTCTTTAAAGTTTAGGACTTATTTAGCATTATTATATAATATATAGCCTACATCCAAATGTCCCTAATTATAGCAATAAAGAGCTTCAGAGCTTGTTTTCAGTTCTAGTATCCAGTCAGGGATCATGCTCTGCATTAGTTCTCATGTCCTTTTGTCTCCTTACCCTGGTCTTCTGCATTTTTGAAAAGTTCAGACCTGCTGTGTTGTAGGCTATTCTTCAATCTTGAATGTATCTGTATTAGGTTCAGGTGAAACATCCTGGTGATAGACACTGTGCCCTACACCAGAGCTGCTGGGTATCACTTGTCTCATTATTGATGATTTTGGGTGAAGCGATTACTTGGTCAAATGGAGGCCAGCAGATTTCTCCAAAAATGAAGGTGCCTTTCACCTTTGTAATTAGTTAGAAATCTGTGTGGTGATACTTCAACATTCTCTAACTCCTGGGTTGCCCAGTAGTCTGTACCCAGCTGTTCAACTTTCCTGGAACACTCTTGCCTCAGTCCGATACCATGACGACTGGGTACCACCACAACCATACCCTGAACTTCCACCATCTCTCTGCGTTTGTTAGGTTAACACTCTTTTGCAAAGAACTACCCTTCCTTCTCCATATCTCCACCCTTAAAATTCTTTATAAGGGCCCCGTGTGTTCTTTTTATTAATTCAATATTATATGATGTAATCTTGCAATTACTTACTTTGAGTCTCCAGGTTCCACGTTTGGTTGGTGGGAGTTCATTCAAAGTGTCTGCTCTGTCTTTTCAATGTGCTCTGATCTGATTCTGAGCGTTTCTCACTTTCTAGCAGAACAAAGTGTTCCAGGCTCACCTTGAATTTTCCCTGCCAGAGCCCTGGTGTCAGCCATAGTTCCAAGAAGCCTTGGTTCCTTTGAGTGGGGTGTGGCCCCTAGAGCCCAAGATCTGGGAACTAGGTGTGCTCATTACTACTGAGGTGTTATTTCTTCTAGACTCTTTCAGTGGACAGAACAAGGATAGGTATATAATATATATATAATATTATGTATGATATATAAAAACCACATGTTATATTTTGATCTTTTTAAGTGTATATTATGTATATGTGTGTATATATGTATATGTATGCATATATACATATATATATGCAGTTCTGTTTTTTAATATTTTATTTATTTATTCATGAGAGAGGCAGAGACATAGGCAGAGGGATAAGCAGGCTCTTCAAGGGGAGCCTGATGCGGGACTCGATCCTGGGACTCCGGGACCACACCCTGGGCCGAAGGCAGACATTCAACCACTGAGCCACCCAGGCATGCCTGAAGCTCTTGTTTTAATAATGAGTTGATACTGGCATCTCAAAATTCCAGTTCAATATCAATATCCTACGATTTTTTCTTCTCTTCCCCATTTTATATTTGTATTCCCTTCTTCCACAATGAAAAAACCAATTTCCAATAGCATTAATTTATTTACTCATTTTCTCAATCCTACAGTTCACACTAAATTGTTTTGGAATTGCCATACCAATGCAACCACCTACTTCAGAGTCACTAAGCACAATTCAAGATTTCTTTCTTGTTCTTTTTGTGCTTAGAAGATATCCTCTTGAGGGTTATAATCAGATACTGAATTCTAAGTTTTCTTGGATTAATTCTTTTTTTTCTTCTGTGTATTATGTTATCTATTTGATGGACTGTTAGGTTCACTCATTTCTACATGAATTAATTGTAGGAAAACTTTTCTATCCCCATTGATTCAGTAATATATTTTTGGAAACATAAATCAGAATAGTTCAAAAGTCAAAACTACACAAAGAGACACATTTAGAGAAGTCCTGCCCCTTCCCTATCTGTACCTTATACCCCATTCTCAACCATGCCCCCATACACAGCTTCATAAGTTCCTGGTATATCCTTTCTATGTTTCTTTTTGTGAAAATAAGCATATAGAGGATGGGAGAAAACATTTGCAAGTCATATGTCTGGCAAGGTCTTGTCCAGAACATATAAGGAATTCTTACAACTGAATAATGAAAAGACAATCTAAGGTAAAAATAAAGGATTTTAATAGACAGTTCTCAAAGAAGAAAAACAAATGGTCAGTAAGCAAATGAGAAAATGCTTAACCTCATTAGTCATTAGGGACATGCAAATGAAATCACACACACAAAAAAGAAATCACAATGAGATATCACTTCACACCCACTAGGATGATGATTATAATTTTTTAAATGGAAAATGACCAGTTTTGACGAGAATGAGGATAAATTGGAATGCTTATGTCTGCTTATGGGACCATACAGTGGTGCAGCTGTATAGATAACATCTACAGCTCCTCAAAAAGTTAAATGCAGAGTTAACCATATGACCCAGCAATTCTGCTCCTAGGTATATCCCAAGAAAAGAGAAAGCATGTGTTCACCCAAAAGGTGACATGTGAATGTTTTTAGTAGCATTATTCATAATCGCCAAAAGGTGGAAATAACCTAGGTGTCCACAACAGATGGTTGGATAAACAAAATGTGGCCTTTCCGCACAATGAAATATTATTGGGCCACAGAAAGGAAGGAAATACTACTACATGGTACAAGATGGATGAGCCTCAAAAACATTCGGCTATGTGAAAGAATCCAGACAAAAGACCCACATGCTGTGTGATCTCCTTGACACAAAATGTGCAGAGTAGGGAAACCCATAGACACAGGAAGTCAATTAGCAGTTTCCAGGGTCTGGGGACAATGGGGTGTGAGTGCTGGAAGGTGCAGGGTTTCTTCTGGGGTGGTGAAATGTTCTGGAATTAGGTAGTATTGATGGTGGCCAAACCTTGTGGATATGATAAAAACCACTCACTTGTAGACTTTGAAATGGTGACTTTTATGGCATATGAATTATATAAATAAAAATATAAGCATTTCATTTCTTAGATACTCATCACCATCTGGTTTCATTTTGTTTTATTTCCAATTACTGTCCTCAACACTGGTTCACGGAGGCCTTCATCGTTCCTTTTTTACAGCATTATAATGCTCACTGTACCGCACTTCATTCTACCTGTCTCCTCTATATGGATACTTAAATGATCTCCAGTATTTTTCTATTATAAGTAATGCCTCAGTGCATACTTGCTACACACATTTGTGTGCTGTTGGAAGTTATCTTAACCTTGATGCTGAATGATAGTCTAGATGTGTATGAAGTTCTAGGTTGATAGTTTTCTTTCTTTTAACCCCCTGATGCTACTACTCTATTTTCTTCTAGCCACTTTATTTTTCTGATTAGAAATCTGCCAGTTCAAATATTCTTTTGCAAGTCAGCTTTCTCTGTGGCTGCTTTTTAGGATTTTCTCCTCATCTCTGCTGTATGCAGTTTCACTCTGTGCTTTATGTCCTTCTACTCCTCAATCACTGTGCTTCTTAAGTCTGAGGAATCATGTCTTATCAGTTCCAAAATTCTTAGCTTTTTCTTTTTTCCAAATATTGCTTTTCTATCTCTGGTTGTCTCTCTTTCTAGAACTCCTAGGTAAATGTATCTCAGACCTCCTCATTTCACCTTGCTTTCTCTTACCCTCACTTTCATAGTTTCTACCTCTTTACCTGTCTTTGCTACATTCTGGGAAACTTCCTTGATCTGTCTTCCATTCAATTATTTTCACGTTAGCTCTGTCTTATCTGGCATTTATCCTTACTTCAAATTTTTTGTTCTGATGGCTGCATTTTTCACTTGTAGAAGTTCTATTTGCTACTCTCAAAATCTACATTTGTCTTTCATATCATTGTATTTTTTGTTAGAATTTCCATTTTTCATTTGTTCTTCATAATTTCAAACTTCCTTATTCTACAGTGTCTCTCAGATTACTCCATTATCTCAAATTCAGGTTTGTGAAGCCTGCTGTTTAATATATTGGCCCTTCCTAATGGTAGCTACGTATCGTCCATGGGTGAGCTCATCCTCATTAATAATCAGTTCTTACCTTCATGGATAGTAGATGTGTTGTTATGGAAAGGTTTTGTGTTTCTTTGGGCCACTGTCCCAATGGTTTTATTGATCTGAAACTGGTTTAAATTAATTTTTCAAGTTAAGGAGTCCCACACAACACAGGTGGTACTTCTTTGTCTTGTTGATCTTTGTTATTTTCTGGCACACACTACTTGTCTTTTTCTTTCTATCAAGCTTAACTCTGAATTTTAAATGTCTTTCCTGTATTTCACCTAGATTTTTATGCATTTATACCAGGAGTAGGGTTCATGATTGCTAAAATCAGAAATCTAAATATATTCTTTTTCTACTGTGGTAGAATGTATATAACACAGACATTTTAACCATTTTAAGTGTATAATTCAGTGGCATTAACTACATTCATATTGCGTGACTGTCACCAGTATCAATTTCCAAAACATTTTCATCATGCCAGACAGAAATTCTGCATGTGTTCAGTAATAACTACCCATTCCCACCTCCCCTGCCACTCCTGCTCACCCCTAATCTAACTTCTGCCTCTAGGGATGTACATAGTGTAGATATTTCATATAAGTGAAATCCTACAATATTTGTCCTTTTGTGTCTGGCTTATTTCAATTAGCATGACATTTTTCCAGTTCATCTACCTTGTAGCACATGTCAGAAGTCTGTTCCTTTTATGGCTGAATAATGTTCCATTGTATGAATGTACCAGAACTTGCTTATGCATTCACCTGTTGATAAATATTTGGGTGATTTCCAGGTTTGGGCTCTTGTGAATAGTGCTGCAGTGAACATTCATGGACAGCTATCTGTCTTAGTCTATTTTCAGGCCCCTGGGGTATATGCCTAGGAGTGGGATGGCTGCATCATATGGTAATTCTATGGTTTTTAAAAATATGTTCTTAAAAAAATAAAATGAGTCATAGAGATGTAGCACTCAAACAGCAGAGGTAGTGAGGGTCTTATCTTAACTTGCTTCTATTTTGGATAACATTTAGGACATTCAGGGTTTAGACCAATACTTCTTAGCCCCAGATTGCCCAGTTATTATGTATTGCTCAGCTGTGGGCACCATGTGCATCCAGTGTGATATTAGATGGAACTAAAATAGTTTGAATGTGTGCTTGTGGATGTATTGCTTATTTTATTATTCCTTCAGGTGGGTGTTTGTTTAGGGTATGTGGTGATACCTGGATACCATACTCACTCCTTCAATACACTGCTTCCCAGTCTTTCTCACTGCTCTTCTGACTGCTGCTTAGTTTTCCTTAACTTGAAAAGCATTTACTGAGCACCCACAGTGTGCTCGGTTCTGTGATAGCAGTACAATAAAACACAGGTCCTAGTCAGTGAGACAGGCAGAGGAAAGATGATGGCACAGGGTGAGGAAGGCTGAGCAGAGCCAAGCATATGCTTGTGGAGCTCTGCTCTTAACCCAGAGGGCGCCAGGTGTCTAAAATGCTGGGCTGCAAAAAACAAACATTCATCTAGGCTCCAGCAAGTGACGGGACATTCATTGCATAAGCACACGTGGAGATAAGGAAGGCAGGACTGAAGGGAAGGTTGTTTCATCCAGGTCGAGGAGTACTGGTCTGGTCACCTGACATGAGCCTCGGCAGCATTGGCAGAGCCCTTACAGGCTGCTGGCTAGATGGCCACCCAGGTCCAGTCAGCTGTGACCAGAATGTGTGGGTCCTGTGGAAACAGCTTAGTGATTCCCATGCAGCAACCCCATAAAGACTGTTATGGACATCTCAGGATATTCTGATGCCTACTCCAGCCAACACAACCAGCTACTACAGTCCCTTTCTTTAAGTACTCTAGCAGCAGGTCATATCTTATCACATGTAAGCTTCCATTAGATTATTGTCTCTTTCTTCCATATCACTTTTAATACATGTATTGATGTCAAAAGGGAGATCATTCTCTTTTGTAAGTGAATACATAATAAATGTATTTTACCCATGTCTTCCCAGGTATCTAGAGCAAGTATAAGGGAAAGATAGCATCCTTTGGGGGATCTAGGAGGGAAAGAAACCATTTTTTGGATGCCTTTCAGTGAAGAAGGAATAAGATGCTTTCGAGAGACATGGTTTGAAGTGTCCTCCTTCTGTAAGATGTTCTTTCTACCACTGTAGGTCATTTTGGAGTTCTAGGATGGTCCATCAGGAGCTGAACATGAGACTGTATCTGGATGGTCTTTTTCTGCCCAGCCAGACAGGGGTGGGGAATAGGTTAGGAAGGCAGCCCTTTGGCTGTCCATCTTGGCCCATTTTCCTCTTGGTTGTCCTGAGTTTTCTGGAAGTCACTTTAAAAATAAATATGGAATTTCTTGTCACAGGTAATGGAAGGGCCTAGGAGCAGATGGTCTTCACACATAGCTAGGCCCATATACTAGATTTCAACAGACCAGGTATTTTTCCTTGTCAGGCTCATCTGTCCTCTAGCTTGGCTCCATTCTCAAGCAGGGTCTTCAGTGGGGACCACATGGCCACCAGTAACTCCAGTCTTACTTCCTGCCTCTGCCACAGAGCACATGCCCCATCTGCTCTGTGAGTGATGCTATCAGACAGTGTGAGAAACACCCAGTATAGGGTATATATGGGGTGGGCACATCCCAAGGATTACCCCTAATTCTCTTGCTGTGGCCTTTGCTTAGGTCGGCATTGCCACCTTGCAGCGCTAGTCCACCATTCTTACTTTAGTGTGTCCCAGCTCTCCTAAACATGACAGGCTGGTGACACACCTAGAAGGCGGGAGCCATGTGCATGGTCCTCTTGGTGCCCAGTGCATTATCTTCCAGATATCAAGTGTGATATTTGGATTTGCTCTATATGCGCTATGTAATATGAGCTTATATTATGTCTAATAATAAAGAAATATGCATGTTCTAGATCTAAAATTTTTTTTATTTATTTATGATAGTCACACACACAGAGAGAGAGAGAGAGAGAGAGGCAGAGACACAGGAAGAGGGAGAAGCAGGCTCCATGCACCGGGAGCCCGACGTGGGATTTGGTCCCGGGTCTCCAGGATCGCGCCCTGGGCCCAAGGCAGGCGCCAAACCGCTGTGCCACCCGGGATCCCCTAGATTTAAATATTTTAAAAGTTACCACAGAGAAGTTCAATGATTAAAGAATTTTCTCTTAATTTGAATGATCAATGGCTTTATCTTTTTTGAGTACCTTACTTGCTTAAAGTAATATACATAAGTCAGCCCCTTTTGAGTAAAAGTTAAATGAAAAACACATCCTTGAAACCATAAATGAGCAGTAGCGATCATTGCACACTTATACCCCCCAGAGAAGTGACTATTTTATATGAGAGGAAGTAGACGCCGAGGGTAAGGTTCATTTAAAATGTATAAAAATAATGAAAGCACTCATGGATTGAAAGACCATCTGAAAGGACTGTTCACTTTTTTGGTGATGCTGACGTGGGAACATTGTTTCTTTGCAGAGAAAACAATGAGATGCTGTATGAGTGGCTCCTGCCTCCTGCTGCATCAGCAGACAGTCACATTATTTTTCAGTGGAATGTGCAGTGCTTTGTACCTCTGTTCTCTCTCCAGCGCACAGAACCACAGCAGAGAGAGAATCGGAACATTTCAGAGAGACGAAACAAAACCAGATTATTCTGCTGTGCTGCCGCCTCGCCGCAGCACAATCCTCTGTTCAGAATGGCCTCATGTGAGGCACATTTTTAAACTGTAGTATGCCTATAAAGGCTGTCTGTGTGGGAGAACTTGCACGTGTAGGGAAAAGAACTGCCTGTTGCAGAATATCGCCTGAAGAGGCCGGTTTCTTCTGGCCAGGGAATCTGTTTCCTTAGTATTCTGGAAGGTGCCTGAGCTTTCCGAGGTTACTGGAAGTATTAACTGACTAAACCATTCTGTTACATTGGTGCTATGGTCCTGGTCGGAAGCCTTCCCAAGCCTCTAAGGTCTGCGCTTTGCCCCAGCGGGGCTTTTTTGTCCGAGCTTGGAATCTGGGCACATCCCGTTGGAAGGTGTAGAAGTGAGCATTTATTTCCCTATCGCCCTGCCGTTGTAGCCTGTTGTAAGTAGTCCTCAATGTAACTTTCTGGAGCACAGGTCACCTGAAAGACCAGCCTTTGGCCCTTCTGCCTGAATAGCTGTTGATTCTTCCTCTCAAAGCCATTATGAGCACTTACCCAGAAAAATTGATTATTCAGATCGTTAAATCCCCAATTAGTCTGGATAATCGACATCTTGTTGTATTCCATAAATGTGACACATGCTGTGGGGCACAGTGGGCTTCTTCCTCAGTGGGGACCCCATGGCTCCTCCCTCCTCAGGTTCACATCATGGCTCCCCTGGCTTTCTGCCCTCCTTATGTTGGCTCTGTGGGGCCTTGGCAAGATGTGCCCTTGACCCTGTGCCAGCTCCCTGTTTTGTGGTGGCTAGAGTGGCCCCGCCAGATTATTTCTGTGGGGCCTCTCTTTTTTAACTGGGACAGAAATTGAAATGACACGAAAATAAAACGTGGTTCAACCTGAATGTACATGCCCTCACACAGCCACCATGGCTGCCTGTGGAAGAGCAGGAGTCAAACCCCTGCTTATCTGACACCATGTCTGTACTCCCCATGAGGGAAAATAGCAGCAATAGAACTCAGGTGACCTACTCAAGGTCTTCCAGCTGGTAAGTGGCCCAGGCCAGCCACTTCCTTTATTGGACCATTATTTTGTCACATTTTCTATCAGGTGTTGGAGGAGAGAGGTCACATGGATATGAGAATGAGTGGGATGCATCTGGAACAGGCTCCGGGCTGGAGGCGCTCATGGGGATCATGTGAACTCCCCCATGATGGTGTCTTACAGGAGTAATCTGGGGCCAGGGTGCACATACAGGGACCCAAGGGATGGGATGAAGAGCTCATCTGGCTATGGAGACATTTGAGATGAATCTTGAAGACTGGGAGGAAGCAGAATTTAGAGGTGGGGGAGAAGATCCCAGGAAAGGAATGGGGATGGCACGGCGAGCAGGGCAAGTGGCCCGTTTGCTTGGAACAAAGGGCAGGAAGTAAATGTGCAGGATGAGCAGGTGCCAGAGGAGCTTGGATCCTGTGTCATCCTGGAAGGGTGTGGAGACAGAAGCTCTGTGATGGCAACTAGGTCTGTTCTAGGGAGGTGGGTCTGGTGTGCACAGGGGGCGCCGGGGGCTCAGCTTCAGATTGTGTCTCCTGAGACACAGGAAGTGAAGCTGCCCTCCTGTCTTTCAGATTTTGCTTTTGTATGCTAATGCGCACATGGTGAATTCTGAGAAGGAGAGTTCCTATATTTATATGACCACGAAACCTCTTTTTCACAGTAACAGTGCCTAGTAAGTCCTCAGTGTGTGTGTGTAGACAAATAAACAAATGCGACACCAGTATTCCACAAAATATGGTTCAGGGGTGCTGCATTCTGGAGAGGGAAGAGCCCTGACGGTGACAGGCCTTGGTCATGATCCAGGAAGAAAGGAGCGCTTGCTGGTGCTGAAAGCCCACTGTGGACACCAGGCCCCCAGCACAGCCCCCAGCAGCCTCTAGGGCGTCCTCGTCTGGCTGTACCCTCCTCCCGGCAGGCAGGCAGTGGGGGCACAGAGAAGGAGGAGCACCTCTGGGTCTGGGCAATGAGAGGGCCGCGGGGAACCCTGGCTGCTTCCCTTACCCACTGGCTTGTTGGAGAGATAGAGGAAGCATGTGCCTCGGCCCTGCACTGGCCGTCCCAGCAGATGAACAATGTGGACATGCAGGGCCCAAGAAGCCGCAGAGGGAAGAGGCCAAGCCCAAAGCAGGCTGTACCCTCCTAGTTTCTCCAGATGGCTCTCCCCCATCCCTTCTAAATCCCAAATCTGTGATCCAAAGGGATTGTGTCAGTAAGGATGAGGGCGAGGCCACCCCTCAGGGCATCACCTGGAAGCTCCCTGATTCAGGGGCAGCTGTGGGTCTCTGGCCTCCTCGGATCTGTCCGTTTCTCTCCCTTCCTCTGACCTTCCTCCTCTGCCTGGGCCCCCACACCCGTCTTTATTTTCCCTGGAATGTATCAATGCTGTGGTAGCGACCTTTCCCTCATCAAAACCCTCAGCTCCCCGAAACCTGCCTGGGTAAGTTCACCTCCAGTTATCTCTTCATCTGTTCTTGCCGCCTCTGTGTGTGGTGAAAATAAGGAACCTGATTTGGGGCAAGACCGATGCTGGCCTCTACCCATTTCTCTTGGATTTTCCTTCATGTTTCTCCCTGGCCTTTTTTTCTGTTCACCTCTTGATGTGCCATGTGAGAATCAGGTGAGCAGGAGAAAATGGGGCCCAGAGGATGACTGGCTTGTCCCAGAGGACACGTGTGGCAGTGCTAGGGCGACATCCCAGAGCTTGTCCTATTGTACCTCACACTCTTCCTTGGCAGTGCCTGCTTTTCCAGAAGCTCCCTGCTTTCATTGCAAAGATAGAAGAGTCCCCTCCAAATGTTGAGGAAAGGTAAGGTACAATTTCAGAAGCCCAGACTGGAGGTAGCTTCACATTTTGCATTTAGCAAAAGCCCATTTGCAGTTTATCCTCATATGTGGCTTAAAGTGTGCGCATTACACAGTTCATTTATGCCTTTATTTTAATTAGGTGCAGGTAAGTTGCACTATTACCCTGTTTGCCTTTTCTCTGCTTATCTGCTTATGCTATTTCATCCTATTGGCTTCATGTCAAATCTTTTAAATGGTTATAATATTCCCCTTTCTGAGATCAACAGGTGGGGAGGCACAGACTATGTCAGAAATTCAGGGAAATGAAGAAATGTGCATACATATGTACACACATAGAGAGACTGCACCGAAGTCACAGCGAGGTTGTGCAGAGATGAGATAAAGTGAGGTTAGCCACGTGAGGTGTTTTCCTGCTTCTGGAAGTCAGAAACACTATGTTTGCAGCGGCCACACAGACACAGGCTTCTTGGCTGCAGTGAGGTTCACAGAGGATGGTCAGATGGTGGAGGCAGGTCTTTGAGGCTTGCTCCTGCACATGCGGTGTGCTCTCCCAAGTCTCATTTCACAGTGATGTTTTGCTTGAGGGCAAACTGATGGTGGGAATCTGTGAGAAACACCATGAGGTGAGCTGACAGCTCCAGCCCTTTGGGTAATTAAAAGCTAAATGGAATGATGAGAAAACGTCCAGACAATTTAATTGGTTAATTTACTTGCTTTTTGAGAATTTCAATGAGACCCCTGGCGTCATTTGAACTTTTAAAAAGAAGTCATATCAGAAGTCTCCAAAAGTACGTATTTTTGGTGGTCTAAATGCCTGTTAAGACTGACCCATTTTGCATGGGTATTGGTGACAGGCTGCAGGTAGTGAGCCTGAGCCGTGTGCCATGTTGGTCTGGTTTGTGAGGCACGTGTCTCTTGGAAATCTCAGAGTCACTGATTACTCACCATTACAGACCCTGTGCTTATGAGGTCCCTGGAGCCTCAGGGGTCAAGGATATTTTTCAAATAACAGAATGAACCATCAGTCAGTGGCAGGCAGTGGGATGAGCCTCGTTTCTCCCCCACTCTCACCATCAGTTTGGCAAAGCTGGTGGCTGTGGCCATGAGGGAAGGACCCAGATGGAGCAGGGAGTCCTTGTCCTGGGGTGCAGGGAAAGCACATATCCTATCCAAGCACTCTCTCCCTGCAGCCAACTCTAAGGTATGGAAATCAATAAACTGCCTTCAGGAGCTTAGTGTTGAGCCACATTGCAACTCCTTAGTCCTCACACTCTGTATGCACCTTCTACCTGGAGCACTCCATTAAAAACCCTGACTTGGCCAGGTGTATTTGAGATAACTATTCATTAGATATTTAGATATTTTACTTTTTTTCTTTATTTTGCAATCTACTGTTTGTTCATATATTTATCCCATACTGTCTCTGCTAAATGAGAGGAGAGCTGGACTCTCAGAAGTCTATCCTGTTACTTTTTAATGTTCTTGTAGAAATAGGGATTATTTGTACTCCTGTTGCCCTAGACTTTAAAGACAATTGAAAGTTGACTGCTTATATGTGTTATATACACAGATCTGTCATTTTAAGCACTTCCAAGGTAAGGTTCAACATGGCCTCGAATAATCACTTAGAGACTGGCTGGGGTTATTCATATTTTCCTGTATTACACACTTTGCCTCTGTGAGTGTGTGTGCATGTGCATGCATACACACATGCATTGTATTTCTAGGAAAAATACCAAATAGCAATTTTTTACTGATTTATTAGGTATTGAAGACATTTAATAATATTCCTCCCAAATTCTGTACACTTTGTATTATCTTCCATGTGATGAAAGAGGAAAAGTTATGGATAATAGATAAGTAGACACAGACAGACAGACAGACATTGGATTTTAGCCTCTCCAGCAATTCCTGACTTAGGCACAGACATACACTTGCCCTACCAAGTTTCTCCCCAGTCTCCTCAGGCTTGATGCCTGATGGTATATCTCCATTTCAGTGACTTTCCTGGGCCCAAAGGCTCACAGGCCTAAGGCAGCTCTCCATCTGAAGACACTACCATCACCCCTTAACCAACCAAATACAACATAATCAATTGGTTTTTATCAAATGACTCCTGAAATAGAATAGAAAGATTCAGTCTGTGGCATGGACTACACGCATACAACATTATTTTCAGGCTTATCATTTTGAATCTAATTTGGCACTGCATGAAAATCAAACGGTTGATAGCATTAAGTCTCAAATTCCTATCCATTGTCTCGTGCACAAGTGTCTCTATTTCAAGTCACTGTTCGTCATGCATTCAGCTAATGTTTATTGAGCCTCTGCTTTCTGTGAGGACCTGTGCATGCTGCAGGGCGAGTGCAGCCTGGGTGTCCAGGTGTGAGGGTCTCTGCCCACAAGAGATGGAAAGTGTCCTTGCAGCCAGCATGTAAGGAGCATGTAACAGGCTTCCCACAGTGAGGCCTAGGGATGCTCTGAGTGCCCAGAGGAGAGAGCTACCCCATGTTCAGGGGCACAACGGGAGTCAGCATATGAACAGGACCCTGCAGGGTAGGTAGAAGTGGTATGAAGGACATCGTGGCTCCTGTTGGAAAACTGCCAAGTCCCTTACCCAGGCTTAGAGGAACTCCTACTTTAAAATTAAAAATGTAAGTCATGCTTTTTATTTCCGGAGGTCTGAGGAGAGAGAGGCTAAGACATCTAAGAGACTTTCAAAGTTACCTTCCCACTTGTACACACACACACACCCCTCTTCCTGCACTCAGGGTTCATGGTCGCCACAGGAAGATGAGTAGAGTTAGGGCCCATGGATTCTGATCAAACCCCCAATAAAGCTGAAATGGCCTCTGTTGCAATTCTAGTTCTCTATTTCAAGGCCTGAGGAAGTTCATTTCACAGGCTTTGCGTGGAAGTTGTGGTTCTGTAGACACTACCTGGTCAGCAGAGGCAGGGCAGCAGCATTTCCTCTGCTGGGTCTTCCATTTGCTGGTGAGGTGCTGCCTTCCTGCCTCAAATTCAGGGCAGGTCGGGGTCCCGGGAGCAGTGAGGGCCCCTGCATCCTCCATCTCCATACAGTGGCATCATGGGATCAACTGTGTGTCACTCCAGTTGGCCTCCGGGAATGACGTCAGATGAGCTGCTCTATGGAAAGCCTTCCTTCTTCATCTGGCCTGATTCATCTGCTCACTTTTCCACATACATGCCTCTCACTGCCTTTTTCCCAGGGACACAGCCACGTCACTGACAGTGTTATATTTCACTTCTTTTCAGATTGATCTGTGGGCATAGAATTATCCTTCTGTCCATTATTATTACAACTTTCAATGCAATCCTCATTAGCCCACTAACTCATGACTATTACTATCATTGCTAATACAATGACTATTAACTAAATATGAATAATTCATGCTATCACTAATATAATTACTGTTATTAACTATACTTCCTCTCACATAATCTGTCTTTGCTGCCTCATCACCCTCTACTTCTCTTCACCTTCTCTCTGCCTGTGTTCCCTGCAGATCCCAGGAGCCAGGCTTCTCCCTCCTCCCAGAGTGAAAGTGTGCTGGTGACCAACCGGCACTTGGTTTGTCTGCAGAGCAAGGCAAGATGTAGGGTGAATTTCTGGCTTTGTGACTCCTGTGGGCGCACCAGCACTACCAGCATTGCTCTTGTCTTAAAGTCAGACTCTGTCTTTGCTGAGGCCTTGGGGCCTCTCTGATGTTGCAGATCAGAAGTCCGAGAGGCCATGTGCCCTGCTTGCCCCTCCTCCAGTGATGGCAGATGGCAGTTGAAGGGTAACAGTGGAGGTGTCAGGGGGACCAGAGTTATTCCCTCACTCCTGGTAAACTGAAAGAGTTGGGGAGAGAATCAATAATATCAGAGCATTGACCAAAATATCACCATGTGTTTTATGCTCCATAGATTCTATTTCTAAGAGTATCAGCATCTCAATCATTTAAAAAGTCTGATTTATCAACTGTCTGTACACTGCTGTGGTGGGCCCAGTGGGGCAATTAATGGTTATTAGCTTGCAGGGACCTAGAGTCTACTTGGGGACCATCAGGTGTAATTGGTTAGGACCTGCTACATGTCAGGCTGCATAAGACCTCACATGTCAGATAGACTTGCACCCCAGACAGGTTGCAGTCCTCCAAGGGAAGGAGAGCAAAACCACAATTAGAGACGTGGTCAGTGCTGTGACACTAGTATAAGCACAGGAGCTCTTGGGTCACAGAGGAGGGGCACCTCATTAGCCCGAGGGAAGTGCCAGATCTGGGCAGGCTTTACAGAGGAGACAACAATTAGCTGGCCTTTCTGGATACAGGGGTCCAGCAGGGAAGGCTTGGTGAAAGGACAGTGAAGCCAGAGAGAACCCTGTGCAGACAGGCAACAACATCCCAGGAATGGTGATGATCCCCTGCAGTAGCTGGGAGAGGGGTCTGGGATCAGGAGGGAAAGATAGTGCTGTGTGTGTAGTGAGACTTCAGGACTTTATTCTGCAGGTCACAGTAGTTCAAGAGGGAAGGATTTTAAAACTAGGAGTGTTTAAGGAAGATCATTCTGGCTATAGCATGTGGGCCAACTTGAAGGCAGGCTTTTGAATATGTGGATGCAAGGTCATAGGACTTGAGCCAAGATAGCAGCAGTGAGGGTAAAGGGAGGAATACACTTGTGAGTTTGGGGGAGATTGTAGAATCTGTACATATTAGTTTATGGGGCTAGAGAGAGGGCAGTGTCTTCCATGACTTTCATGTTTCCAGCCTGAGTGGCTGCTCGGGTGATGTTCCCAGGGGTCATCACAGGAGCAGGTTCAGGGGGCAGGGAGGAGGCAGGATAGGAAGAACAAGACTGTGGATTCAGCTTTGATACTCTAGGTTTTAGAACCAAGATGGAAATTTCCAGAATGCCAATTGGCACCTAAGCTACCAGGCTGGGGTTGGAGACAGAGATTTAGGGGTCATTACTTTAGGGTGGTTTTGATGACCCCAGAGAAGATAGCCCAAGAAGAGGGTGGTGGGAGGATATGTGAAGGACAAGCCAATACTGAATAGTGAAGAAAGAGGACAGATACTGGTGGGAAGCAGTAGGTGGCAAGTGTCCAACAGATACAGCACAAAGCAGGGGCTATGGAGCTATGGCATAAAGAGGGAGGAAAGACCCTTGCTGAGGTAAGGAAGGCTTCGAGGTGGCTTCGGTGCCCTTGTGGCAGTCCCAGGAACTGCAGGCACAGGTACGCAAGCACCATCCCTGTCTTCAGGTGAAGGCAGCAGAGACTTAGAAATTTTAGCTCAACTCTCTGCTTCCTGTTGCTGAGATATAAGTAAGAGGCTATTGGAGCAGAAAGTTTTCTTTGTTTCTTTATTATTAGAAGAGTAATAAATGTTAACTGTGGAAAAGTGAGAAAAGCAGAAAAAAAGATATCCATAACTTGCAACTCTGTAGCCCAGACTCATGACAGTTAACATTTACCGGTTTCATGCAAATAGAAAACAAACATTTTTAGCAAAACAGAATTATATCATAGATACTATTTTGTAAGACTTATTACTTAATATTTCATTATTTATACAATGTTGACTACAGTATCGTTTTAAATAGCTGCCTGATTTGCTTTCTTAAGCAAACTTATCATAATTTATCAACTAGCTCTCAATCATTGGACATTTAGATTGTCTCCAGATTTTCACCGTTAGAGACAGAATGGTGAATATCTTTTAGCTCCATCTGTGTGAACATCAAAATTATCTCTTTACAATAAATTCCTAGAAGTGGAGCTGTTATGTTGAAGGATGTTGTAGTCAATCTTTTGAGTTACAAGAAATAGACACCCATACAGACTTGCTAGCTCCAGTATAAAAATGAAGGCCGGGGGCTTATGTGAACAAAAGGAAATGAAGCGGGGGTTCTCATGGAACTTGAGAGCAAGATTGAGAAGGTTGAGAAGGCAGAAATACAAACTCCCTGAACCCAGAGCACTTTTCCAGCACTTTCTTGGCTACTCAGGAGTCATGTGACCTCACACCTATACTCTCTGCTCCCTCCTCTTCTTCACAAGCCTCTTATGCTTACTTCTTTTGCCACCAGACTCAATTTTATATCATAACCACACATCTTTGGTGGTTGATAGTTGTGTCTTTTAGTTAGAGTGATGAACAGATTCTTATAGTCATGTGTTCTGGCCGGGCAACTTTGGGCAGCCCCTGGACCTGGGGGTTGAGAGAAGGGTTTTGGTCAGTTGTGGAATAGTGAGAGATGACTGTAGGTGTCTCCTCCCAGGCTCCTCCAAAATCCACACTTCGTGACATCACATTTGCAGCTTAAGATCTGCCATGGTGGGAGTGCTTGCACCTTGGAAATCAGCAAATACTGTGGATCAGGGCTGGTTTTCCCCTGTTTATCAGGAACCCACTGGGTGTCCTATGGAACAGTCAGACTGCTTTAGAAAAAGGTATGACCAGTGACTGGCACCTTTAGAATGTTTTTGATGGGTCGCTTGGGTGGAACAGTTGACTAAACATCTGATGCTTGGTTTTGGCTCAGGTACTGATCTCAGGGCCATGAGATCTAGCCCTGAGTCTGGCTCTGTGCTCAGTGCAGAATCTGCTTAGACTCTATCTCCCTCACTCCCCCCACCTAAAATAAATTAAATGTAAATTTTTAAAAAAGAATAAAAGGTTGTTTTTGACAATTTAATTCCACTAAATGCTGTAGATGTTACTTTATTCTAGCATTTCATACTGTAGAGAAGAAATTGAAGGGTTTTGTTTTCTTCTGGCTGATACCATGTTTTTTCTATCTGGACTCTTTGTAAGTTTTATTTATTTGTACTGAAGCTCAGACACTTTGCTGGCATATGACTATAGTGGCTCTCTCTTTCTTGGTACCCAGTAAGCCCTTTTTATGTGAAGATGCAAATCTTTGTTCACGTCAGGGAATGTTTCTGCGTTGTTAATTTGATGGATGTGTTTCTCTCACAGACTCTATTTTCACCTTCTGGAATTCCTATTGTGCTCACACTGGATCTGTTGGATCAGTCTTCCATTTTGCTCATCTTGTCATCATAGCTCATTTAATCTGCTTTCTGTAAATTCTAGGAAAAACTCTCAATTCCAGCCAAATTCACTGATCTGATTTTATGCACTATCCAGTCTGTTCTTTGGGACTTCTGTTGCATTTTTAATTTTGGCAATTTGTATTCTCATCAAAAAAACATCTTTCCTGATCTAAGATCTTTCGTTTTCATATTTATAGGATGTTATCAACCTCTCTCAATGGAGCTTTTACTCAATTCAGATTTTCTCATTCATCTGAATCAATTTGATTTGGAAATTTCCTGAAGGGTTCTTTTTTATAAAGGAGATACCTCTTCATAGTCTTCAAATTAATCGATCTCTTTCTTATGGACTTTTTCCATTACACGCTTTATTATTAAGATTATTTAGCTTTTATTTTGCCACAATAATGAACATGTAGATTGTTGTGAGGTATCTATAGTTCACCCTAATGGGATGAAGATGGTCTTGTTTCAAGGCTAATAGAATTCTTTCCCTCTTTAGTTTTAACAATCCAGAGATTGCTAGGGCCCTGCTCTTCTCTCATCTGTGCTCACTGTGCTCAGGAAATTCTCAAAGTGGGGTACCCAGGCCAGGAGGATCATGTTAGAAGTACGGATTCTCAGACCTCACCCCAAATTTACTGGTACAGAAATTCTGAGGGCAGGGCCTGGAAATCTGTGCCCTCACAAGCCCTCTGGGGATGTGATGGCCTTCAGGGATGGGGAGCTGCTCACCTGCTGTCACCGGATTTCTGTACAGAGGGAGTTCACACCAAGTGTGAGTTTATGTTTAGCTCCTCATACCAACCCCAGTGCACTGTCCTGAGGAGGTCACAGATGGGCCCCCCAGCCCCACAGACTGCTCTGACTTGCTCCCTGGTGCTCTGACCTGAGTGACATTCCTTTGGTTGTCCAGCAGGAGCTGGGGGCCATCCTTTTGGCTTTCCTTTTACAGGTGGGGAGTTTCAGATCAGAGTGGCTTTGCCTCAGACAGGTCACATTTAGGCCCTCTTGCAAAAATTCTTTTGTGCACAGTGGTTATCTTGATTCTCAGTATTAATACATTTATTTCCTTTTTTTTAATCCTCCAGACATTTCTGTAGGGATTTAAGAAGTGCAAAAATAGGTAAGTCCAAATATCCTAGGGACAGAAGTTTGGGGTTTTTTTGTAATGACAGTGTTTAAGATGCTCTGAGGACTGTAACCTCAGAGACTTACAGGGCCGTGGGAAGCTGTGATCTTGAGGTGGGAGGTGAGGACGGCCTGGGGCAGTGAGTCTTGTGGGGACGGGGAGAAGCCAGGTCCCCACAAGTGTCTGAGGGCAGGGCTCAGCCTGATTATCAGTGGGATGAGAGGAGTGTGAGAGAGGACAGAGGCCAGGAGGACTATGTTTTCTGCTTTGGCCCCTGGATGATTTCTGGGAAAAGAGGCAAACAGGACTTGGCTTCAGCAGAATGGTGGCTCTGGATGTGGGAATGGGAGGAGGAGACCACTCCTGACCTGGGGTGACATAGCTGAGTCATCAGGATGAGCAGGTGCATGTCATGCTAATAAGTACAGCCTCACCTGCTCAGGCGCATCACCAGTGGTCCTGGTTATGAGGTTTGTGTACTGAAGTACACAAACCAGATGAAGAGCCGTTGCACCCACAATTCCTTTTGGGCCTCTTCTGGTGTGTTGCAATGAAAATAGTGTTGAGGATGTTCTCCAGGTTCCTGGGAGACACAAGGAGAAACCGCAATGCCCTCAGGCTCACAGCCCCTCTGCTGTGTCCATGTTTGAAGTTTTCCCTCAAGCCATCCTCGGAGTTTGGCATGTTAATTTTCAAGTTTATCAAGTGGCTCCGATGTTAATAATGACTTTCTTCACCCGTTCCCCTCCTCCTGTCTGTTGTAATTCTTCCCACTCAAAGTCTTTGTTTTCCTGTTCCTGTGTGTGTGTGATGGGGGTGAAGGGGCAGCCTTCGCAGGAGGTATTCCTCTCGCCTGGTCCTTCGGCTCTTGGATCCTCAGTCTTGATTATGGCCATGGTAATTTTCACCTGGCTGTGATGTGGGGATGTCAGCTAGAGTCTCAAGTGCTCCATGACCTGCTACATCCAGCCTCTTAATTTGACCGTTGACAATTAATTTTGTCCGCTTACTTTCCCTCTTTCTTTGTGTCCAGTTGTGGCTTAAAGATATGTCTGCTTACGCTGAGCATATAATAAAGGAAATGGGACAGCCAGCCCGCTCTCTGAGGAGCCGGTGAGGCCGAGTCCAGGTGTCCTCAGGCTTCACCACTGCCTGGTTTAGAATCAAAGCCTGGCGCCCTCTTGCCAGGGAAGGGTCAGAACGCTGAAGCTGGCAGAAATGCAGACCACGCTATCTGCAAAGAGCTCTCGACAGCTTGGGAATGTTGCACCCTCTGTGAACACAATTGGTGTGGAAAACAAGGAAAAGCAATGAGGAGAAACTGAGAGATAGCCCTCGCTCTGAGCTTGCTTACAGGACAAAGTATGCTCACGTTTCCAGATGGAAGCTGTAGTCACTGATGCACACACAACCTGTTCTAATGCTCAGGTTGTAATTGACAAGAGTGATGGTGTGTCCATCATCAGGAGAGATGAGCACTATGATCTCTAGTCACTAAAGTAAACAGTTTTAATCCAGAAATAGAACAGAGGTGAAGGAACACAAGGAGATGCTTCCATGGATGCCTCATGTTTCACTGGCCAGTCTGCCATCCTGCAGGACTCTCAGCAGGCCCGCCGGGGCTTCCTGGCAGTGGGCAGGATGCTCTGGGACACATCCTTTCCTTTCTCTGCAGCTGAGGAAGTGCTAAAGGAAAGTGTCATAGGATGTGTAGCTGTCTCGGGGGGAAAGCTGATGTGAATAACTGCTGTGGGCAAGCTCTGGAGATATGCTCTATGATCTGCTAGGAAGACACCCAAAGTTTTCCCTAAAAGTGGAAAAGAAATTCCAGTTAATCTCCTACAGGCTGGCCATTGCTCTGCTCTTCTCCCATTGCCCATTGATGAGATGAAAATTGTCTTTTAGGAACTGTGGGGTTATGTTTATTTTTAAAGATTTTATTTATTTATTTGAGAGGGAGAAGAGAACATGAGCAGGGGGGAGAGGAAGAGGGAGGAGAGGGAGAAGCAGACTCCCTGCTGAGCAGGGAGCTGGATGTGGGACTCAATCCCAAAGGAAGACACTTAACCAACTGAGCCATTTAGGCACCCCAGGAGCTGTGGTTTTAACAACGCTGTGTATTTCCACAAGTGAATGTTTACAATAGTAAGTCCTATAAGCTCTTTGCCCCTTTCGTGTCCTCAAATCAAGGGGAACTCCTGAGCGTGTGACCATGTGGGCCCAGAGCCTGGGAGGAGTCTTTGCCGCCACTCCCGGGGGAGGGGTCAGTGCCACCTGCTCACAGGAATAAGCCCCACCTCAAATACATACACTGGAGGCCCCGGGGCCAGGAGTCTGGGTGGAAAGGATAGTGGCCATGGTGCTGAGCAGACCTGTCCATGGTCCTCACCAGGAGAGGGCTGCCTCATCCAAATTCCCATTGCTGGGAGAGCAAGCCTTTGGCGTGAGCAGCAAAAATGACCTCATGGTGTAGACAGCCTGGTGCAGAGCAGGTGCCCACAAATATGGGTTCATCATTGTCTTCTGTTCCCACCGTTCTCTGGGGTTGGTTGCAGAGAAATGTCATGAGATGGTCTTGAGTACAGATTCACCGCTCATACCTAGGCTGTCCCTAAAGGGGTTTCTAAGAGGCGGTAAAGTTGGTGGTTACACACACAGGCCCTGGGTCATATGGATCTCGGTTCACGTTCTAGCTCAACGCCTCAGTCACTAGGAGATGTGGGCCAAATTGCTCGACTTTCTATATATCAGTTTCTTTATGTGTAAAACAGGAACAATAATTCCTAGTGTTTGTCAGAGAGAATAGGCAAAATCCAGATTTCCAGCAGGACTCCTGGGAACCTAAATGCAAAGGAAAGCTGGCCCAGATCTCCTGGTCACCCTTAGGTCCTCTCAGGATACCCAGTACTGGGTTTCGGACCACAGATGAATTCCTGATCTACCTACAGTGGCTTTCCATTGGCTCATGTTTTGCATGATGGGCTGCTAGGGGCTGACATTCTTTCTCCCTTAGATTTTACAGCGTGGTCTGGGGTGTCTTATTGAACCTGGTCTGCCCTTACGTTACATATATGTAAAGGTTATTAACATGCTGGTATTTAAGAACCCTTTAAAAAATATATGACATTCCAAAGCAATCACATGACTTTACTAAGAGAATCTGTTTTCATTCAGTAAATGTTCTTTAGTTAACATCCTGTTTTTACTCAGATATTTCAGGGCATTCAGTTTGTGAGTACCTACTGTGTGCCAGATGTGTGTTATAATCATCTTGCATATGTTCTTTTCTTTAATCCACAGACAGCATAACCTACTTCTCTCACAGTGAACAGAAGCTTAGGGGTGGGTAAACAGAGAGCTGGTGAGTCAAAATGTGAGAACTCGACTGCTGGGCCTCGGGACTCCACCCACCCTGCCCTGGCACCATCACCAAACAGGGCCCATGGCATGCCATGGCCATAGAGCACAGTCAGGCCCTGACTGCTATTGGAGAGGACTCGTTTGCCACAGCCCCTACTCGTCGTCACTCCAGCTTGTTTGTCTGAACTTTCCCTAGGCCCCTTCAGAGAGTTCAGTAAAAACAGTATCCTCTAATTTCATAAACAGATTGGATTTTGAGGCATATTTCTTTGTGAGAATCTTACTCATTGAATGTCTTTAGAGTGGAAATTGTGGTCACACCTGAGGTTCTTATGTAAGTTAACAAATGATTATTCTTCTCACAAAACTACAGGAGTGACCCATACAAATGAACACATTCTTTGTTTTCTCCTGATTGCTGACAGCGGCTGCTGTGCGTTCTGAGTAGAAGAGTGTTTAGTGACAAAAGCCAGGCGGGTGTTGCAGCAGGGGGAAAAATTAGGAAATTGATGAATTATCTTTCCATTTGCACCTTCCGAAATAGGTTAATTGTTTCGGTGACTGGCTCCATCTTGATTAGGAAGCATTAGTAGCAATTAATGATATAACTTCAAAAAAGGTATAGGAAAATTAACAGAATTTTCAGTTCACATAAATTATAGTCATTATCTACTGTATCCAGAACCATCAGGACTGCCAAGCCAACTGATTAAAGTCCAAGTAGATTTTTTTGGTCTGAATTCTCTGGATAATTGAACAAATCTTTTTGTTAACACTTTCAGTATATAATTCCCTATAGTGAGCTAATAATAATATTTAGTTTAAAATGCCTCAATTCTATGACATAATTAAACACCTTTCACAAGTTACCTTTATTAATATATGCACATTTTACCTACATGGACAAATATTTGATTATGGTGATGAATCTTTTTAAATAAAAAGGCAGCTACCAGAGTGTGGCCTAGCACAGTTCAGGTCAAGAGACACGAAATTCTAAGACTGATTTTATGTAGCCTTCGTTTCAAGCAGCTGAGAAGCAGTGGCCCTCAAGGACAGGCCGGCAGGAACAGCAATGTGAGTGCTGTTGAGCAGGGGTACTGAAGAAACATGGAGAATATGGCTGGGTTATTGGAGTGGGGATGGATATAAGGGGAAGTCCAGTGAGTCCGTCAGAATAAACAGCCCTGAAGATCTCAGTGGCTTAGACAAGAAAGTTTCTTTTCACTCATATTACTTACATACTGCAGGTCTTATAGGGGACCCGGGTCTGCTCATGGTAAGTAAGGTGCTCAGATCCGGGCTGTCACACATGCCACTGTTCCATGATGCAGCCATGTCTACAGGAGGCTTTAGGCTCTCACACAGGGCACAGAGGTCTCGCATTCCATGAATGTGTCTGCATGGAAATGCCCCAGGTCTTGTCCACTCGTAAACATGGGCAAAACCTGTCACATCACCACGTCCCCTATGAGTGCTCGCCACTCAGGGGATGGGGGAGCATGATCTTCCCCTCAAGCCAGGAGGGAGAAAAGAATTCAGAACTGTGGCAAACATCATCAGAGTGATGTCTCCCACTCCAGCTAAGGGTGAAGCTTGAGTTGGCTGGCGTTGGGGCAGTTGTCAGGGTCTGAGTATGAGGAGCTAGTGTTCCAGGAAGATCAGCCTGAGTTCCGCTCAGAAATGACTGCTCCAGCTGCAGAGTTCCTCATTCTCTTTTCTGTGGGTTTTTACCTCTGCTCCTCAGGCATGGCTGCACCTTGGACCTTTTCATTAGAGTCAGGATGGGGTAGCAGTGAAGAGCACAGATTTTAGCCAGAAAGCCCTAGGTTCGCATCCCAGCTCTGCACTGTGATGTTGGGTGGGTAACCTACCTTGGGAGTCTTTGTTTTCTGTCAAAATGGGAACAATAAAAAATATACATAATGGTAAGTGTAATGTGATTGGTCTGGCCCATACCAAGCAGTAAATAAATGTTTGCTATAATTCTTATAATCTCTGAAAATGTTCCACTGATGGGATCTGTAATTGTTCAGTTTCCTTCCTGTCTACCTTCCCTAACCCTTGCCCTCTTTGCCTAGTTGAAATCTAACTTGTGTTTGCTCACGCAATCCAGTAGTCTCTTCTTGCACACCATGGCATCCATGTTTTAATTATTTCCTTGTGCACATAAGTCCTCTCTTAACCTTCCAGAATGCCCACCTTGTCAAGGCTCTGCCTGTCTTCTACCTGCTTCCTTTCCTGCTGGGCTGAAGTTCCACAGACGGGTGTTGTCTAGACTCTCTGGGCACATCAGTGCTGCACAGAAATCCTTGGGCTCATCTCAGGTTCCTCCTGCCTCTCCCCAGTGCTTATCCCAGGCCTTGCCTCCTTCCACACCCTTCGGGACTGCTTCCTAATAAGTCACGTTCATGAGAACATAGTGTTTTCATGTGTTTTCTTTGACCTAATTGGTGAACAGGTGACTATAATCCTACTTGAAGAATATCTCTGAGTGCAGAATTTCTCAAATGGAATAAGCATGTACATCATCTAGTAAGCCTGTTAACAATTAGGTCTTGATTCAGTAGGTCTGGAGTAGGGCCCAAAACTCTGCCCCTCTAACCAACTCCCAGAGGAGGTCTGTACTCTAGTCCCAGCTCCACTTTGAGGAGCAAGGAGTTGGTTGCCTTGTATTGAGTGCATTGAGTACTTGGCCATGTGCCGAATAGCTCGAACTTTCCCTTCGATGACGTGGGTGCTCTGCTACCAGAGCATGGCCAGCAGCAGACTTCACTTGGGAGCTGATTAGATGTAGAATCTGATTTAGAAACTCCATGTGCACAGGGTATGCAAGTGGCCCCACACGTTCATTTGAAGGGTTGAGAAGTGCTGACTTAGAAGACATAAATAAAAAGATCTTCAGAGTATTTGTAAAACCATATGTGGTTTTCTGTGCTCTAAAAACTGAAAATACTGATGTCAGATTAAGCTAATTAGTGAGTGGGTTGAAATTAATTAACCAGAAAAGACCCTCTGAGGAAAACACATTTTGGGCCAGGTTTGGGAAAAGAAAAATATATTTATAAATGTATTTAAGACTGGTTACTTTTATCATTATTTAGGAGCATCTTCATCTATAGACGAAGATTTTTTCCATTACTTAGAAAAATCTGGTTGTAAAAGAATAATGATTTCCTCACCTGGCTTACTGAATTATTTTTATTTTGTTATTTCTTTTTCTTTTTTTATTTTTCTTTATGTAAAAACAAATATGCATGTGTAGTCTTAGTTCTGTCCCCTTTCCTACCGCAAAAGCAACACATTGTACATACTTTGCAGTACTTTGCTTTTTTTCACTTATCCATGTATCTTAGAGACATCTGTGTCGGCCTGTGAAGAGCTTTCTCAGCATATTTTCAGCTGCCCAGATCCAGCAGGGTGGATGCACCACATTCACATTTTGCTTTTCAAATGACATTTAAAAGTCTTTTACACAACAATAACCAACACTTACACGTGAGAGGTCATTGCCCCAGAAAATAATTAATAAGCTTGTGTTAAATTTCTGTGCCTTTTCTAAAAACTGACTCCTTGGGATCCCTGGGTGGCGCAGCGGTTTGGCGCCTGCCTTTGGCCCAGGGCGCGATCCTGGAGACTCGGGATCGAATCCCACGTCAGGCTCCCGGTGCATGGAGCCTGCTTCTCCCTCTGCCTGTGTCTCTGATCTCTCTCTCCCTCTCTCTATCATGAATAAATAAATAAAAATCTTTAAAAAAAAAAAAAAACTGACTCCTTCAAGGAACCACCACAAGCTCCAACTGAGGTTATTTTAGGCTATCATGCCTTTCCCAGACAGTACTTAAATTTCAAAATAAATATTTATTTCTTTGAGACACTTTGCAAAGACTCAACCAAAAGCAGGTCTCTCTTTCTGGAGAATAGTTCTGGGGAGAATTCTTGACTTCTATTCCAGGTTCCTCTGTCTCCCTCAGTGAGTTTCTCCAAGCATCCTGAGGCTTAGTGACCCCGTGCTGGTTACCCAGAGAGCGCCGTCCTTCCTTCAGCCCCTTTCCCTGTTTCCCCAGGTACAGGCTTATCGGGCATTTTACTGCTTATTGATGAGTTGTCTCGTGGATTGAACAGAAACTAAGTCAAATATTTAAATAAATAAATGGCATCCTCTTATTGGAAGCTTTGTGAGAGGTTTGGTGGAAGTGCCTGTTGTTTAATGATTTGTCATAATTGCCTTTGGATTTCCTATAAATTCCCTATAAATCTTTTGTTCATGCCGCCTTACAGAAAGCCAAACACCCACACTACTTTAAAACTGCAGAAGGCTGCTAAGTATGTGAAATGCCCTCTTACTGTTCATTTGTTTGAGCTGATAGTTTGCTCAGTCCAGAATTGCCGAGTAATCATCGACCTTCCACATTTTAAATAGGCCCACACTGACCAGCTTCTTTCTTAATATATTTGAACAATTGCATAAATGGGATTAGGACTTTATTTTTTATTCACCTGCCTTCCTGTTTATGTGAACAGACTTCTTATGTTTCCACCAACAATACACTCCCCTCTCAATAACACTTGTGATAATGTATTTGTAAGTGTGTATCTTAAGAGGGATCTTAGCTGTGTTTTTGTACACTTAATTCTTTATATACACAGCTTCTGCTTTATATATTCTCTCTGTCTCTGTCATCAACCTTAGATTTATTGTTGGTGTTGATTTTAGACCAAAATATAAATGAGATTGTGTTGACATTTTAAAAAACTTGCTTCATAGCAGATTGAGTAGAGAACCAGTTGGTTTAAATAGATAACCTTGGGTCATATCAGAAAATGTCTTGTTCTAGCTGAGTATTCTATTCTTGCACTGTGGGACTGACTTTATTCATTTAATGGAAGCTAGGGCAGACAGGAAAAGAAATATTTTCTTCTCTTAAGATTTCCTGATTTGTTTGTACCTGTGTTGTGACACCCAAGGGTAATTCTGATATAGCAACTTCCAACAAAAAAGAAAAGAGATGGGAAGCAGAAGGGGAACTACCTCTACAGTTATGATTTCTCATTCTTCACTCTCAAAGCATCTATGTGCTCTGCTTCATTCCGTGGCTTTGTTTGCTGTCTCCTCATCAAGGACAATGACCCACCTAATTCCCAGAGAGAGAGAGGGAGGAGTGCCCACGATGAATGTGGGAGAGAGAGAGAGAGCCAAGAGGCGTATTTCTGTCCTACCTTGTGCTCAGACTAGATGTAGCACTGTTCTGCAGCCAAATGCTGAGCCCAGTTATTTATTCAGCTTGGGGTCAGGGCTCTCCACTCAGGATGCTACATGACCAAAGAGGCCATGCCCAGGACTTGCCCTGGTGCATTGTGACTGGTCAGTGCTGCCATGTTGGTGAAGGGTACAACCCTTGCTAGCCCCACCTAGGGATGAGGTAAGGTGGAGTCCCCACTCCTTCATCCTAATGTCAGAAAACAGAAGGCTGTTCCATTCCTGAACTTATTGTGGAATGCATATGACCAAAGGACTTGGTTGTCTCTCAAGTTGTTTACTTACTCTTTATTGTTTGGGAACAGTTACATTTCACAGTTGCTTTGAGATGGTTAGGATAGAAATCTGGCAAGATTTTCTGTTTCAGAGTTTGACCTCCTCCAGGATGAACTAAATAAGAAATTGATGACCTAGAAACACGGCAGAGGAAATGTTCATCAATATATTTGTGTTTAAGGTGGGGATACATAGGAAAATGCAGAGATTGATAAAATCTTTCTTCAGTTCTGTGTATAACCACCTTTGAGAATTTTAGTTTCGTGAAAACACTAAATGTGTTAATGAGAGGTTTATCTGACTTTGGATTTCTAATTTAAGAAGCTCTGGTTTTATTAAGATATCAGCCTGATATGGAAAAATTAAGAGGGTCATCTGTTGGCCCATAGGCAGTGCTCCTGGTAAGAACCAGAGCCTCGAGAAACCTGTTTCTCCCAGTATTGGCCCTCAGCTCTGTGTGTTTCACATGGCTGGGGAAGGATATAAAATACAAAGCTTTCTATTTTATATTGCTCCAATCAGGCAAAGTCTTCAAAACCTAACAGCCCTGGGACTATTCGCCAGCAGCATGGCTTCTCAAGCAGGCTTCTTTACAATAGACTATGAATTTACCTTGAGCTTCGATTGCCATAATTTCTAGTCCGTGAGTTGAACAGTAGTATCTGTAGCAAGGGAAAATAACTTCAATTTAGTCTGGTTTTCTAAAGATCCTTATTGTATTTTAAGGAGGGCACAGTTGTGATTTTCGAGATCTGTTCTGCTGAACAGACTGTGACCCTTTTCTTTCTTATTTATCTCCTTTTTAGTTTTTTCTTGCTCTCATGTGCTCAAAAGCATTTGTTAAGTTAATTTTCTGTTTTCTCCAGGGACTCAGGATTGAATTTCTTTGTTCTTGGTTTTATCTATTAAAGACACTTTTCTAGTTCCAGATTCTGTTTGTGAGTCACATGCTTTGTAAAGAACATCTGATTTTTCTGCAAGATGTGGGCTTGGCACATGGTCACAGACATACCCCAGGAGCCGAGCTGTGCTGCTCTCCAGACACCTATATGTAAAACTCTTGTCTTGGGAAGAGATGTTGATATTTTAGGGATAGATACTGAAATCTATTTCAAAACTGTGAGTTAGGTTCATTCAATTTGTCAAGTATCTATTAGGCACTTATATTTACCAGGGGCTGTGAGCATAAAGGGGTTTATGAGCATCGCATACCCTTAAGGAGTTTATAGTGGATGGAGCAGGTATGCTTATACAGATGCTCTTGTTTGGAGGAGAGAGATTCTCATCCTACTTCCCTCTAGAAACTAAATGCATAAGTCCAATGAAGATGTGAGTGCAGTAGTGTACTTAGTCATGGTCCCAGTGTGTACAGGTAAAGGAGTGTGTAAAGGAGATGGGGAAGAGCAAGACACCAATACAGGGAGCACCAGTGAACCCATCACCTCTGGGAACACCTGTTCTCAGTACCCAGGAGATCTCAGGTAGAGATTAGAAGCCACTTTAATGCCACTTATGCTTTATCAGTTGAGAACAACTTTCAGGGACACTAATATACTGGCTTTCTGGCCTGTCTATACACCTCAGCCTTGTATGCCAATGTAGTGGAAAGCCCTGACAGGTGTTTTTGTTTTTCCTTTTTGTAATACAAGTGACTGACTTAAGCTGTGATGCCCGGGCACCCATTTCAAAGATGGCTATCTTGGAATAAACACACTGCCAGCCACAGGGCTAAAGAGCCAAGCCACCTCCCACACTGAGGCTGCTGGGTTTTTTTTGTTTTGTTTCTTTTTGTTTTTTTTTTTTGAGGCTGCTGTGTTGTAGAGCTCTGAGTTGATTTTGATCACTGACCACCTGGGCCACTTATTTTTTCTCCTCCTGTATTTTAAGTTATTGCTTTTATGTTTTAAATGCATCAGTGAAGGGCAGCCTGGGTGGCTCAGCAGTTTAGTGCTGCCTTCAGCTCAGGGTGTGATCCTGGAGACCCGGGATTGAGTCCCACATTGGGCTCCCTGCATGGAGCCTGCTTCTCCCTCTGCCTTTGTCTCTGCCTCTCTGTGTGTGTGTCTATCATGAATAAATAAATTAAATAATATTTTAAAATAATACATCAATGAAGAGTGAGCCTATGCAACCACAGGCCCCCACCCTCTTCCCCAATAGAAGCAGAACCCCTAGCCTGTGCACTCTCTCTCTTTCTCTCTCAGTCTCCCTCTACCTGTAGCCTGCCAGCATAGCCCCAGGTATGCTGTGTAGTTCTTAAGTCTCGTGAGTAATAAACCTTCATTTCGTTAAAGTAGCCCCAATGGTCATTGTTGAAGGGTGTTTTCCAATCACAATAGGCCCACAAGGGCCAATCCAAGCATGATGCTGGTTATTGATAAGCTGAGACTGGTACAAACGACCAACCATACCCCTGACCAAAGAATAACCTCAGGTGGGAACCCATAGGAGCCAGCAGAAAGCCCTGGGTTTGCATGTGAGCGGTGAATGACACAGACTGTAGGCAGGGCACCACAACACCTGCCACAGAGTGGTTTTAACAAAGGTAAAAAGTGTACCACACGCCTCATACCGTGTTCAGCATATTCACATTCAAAACGATCAAAAGCCAAAAACTATAAAACCTTGGGAGAAAACACAGGGGAAAAGTCCATGACGTTGGATTTGGTGATGATCTCTTGGCTACAACACCAAAAGCACAGGCAACAAAAGAAAAATAGACAAATTGGAATCCATCAAAATTTAAAAGTTTTACATCAAAGGACACTATCAACAGAGGAAAAAGGCAACCCATGAAATAGGAAAAATATCTGCAAACCCTATGTCTGATAAGGGATTAATATCCAGATTCCGTAAAGAATTCCTACAACACAACAAGCAACCAACTAGACAAACAGCACCCCAATCTGAGACACCAAGCAAAGGACTTGATGACCCCTTCCTGAAGATGGCGTACAAATGGCCAACAAACACGTGGAAAGACGTTCAACCTCACTAATCATTTGGATAAACAAATGCAGTCCTTCCATACAGCAGAACATTACCCAGCCTTAAACAGGAAGTAAAAATTGACAAATGTTATAGCATGTGTGAGTCTTGAAGACTAAGTAGCATAAACCAGTCACAAAGGGGATAAATGCCATGTGGCTCCACTTAACGAGGACCTAGGGTCAAACTCACAGAGACAGAGGGTAGAAAGTGGGAGCCAGGGGCTGGAGTTGGCGAGAGGGGATCAGGGTGTGATGGACACAGAGTTTTAATTTGGGAAGATGAGAAAGTTCTGGAGAAGGATGTCAGTGATGGTTGTAAAACAACATGAATTAATAATGCTAAAGAACAATACACTTAAGAATCGTAACCTTCAGGTATGTATATTTAACCACAATAATAAAAAAGTGCACCACACATAACTAAGAGGGAGGATCATCATTACCGAGGGCTTGGGAAGCTTTCTTGGAGGAAGTGACATGTTCTCAGGCCCGGGTACATGGGTGGGACTCAGGAGGAACCAGTGTGAGTTGGGGAAGGTAGGAATGGAGGAAGTTTTATAGGTGAGAGTACTCTTGTCAGAAGGGGGCAGCCAGGATACTTCAGGGTGCTGCTATGTGGTCTGTGATTGAAGCTCAGGAATATGGAGCCATGAGGAAGACACCCCAGAGAAGACCTGGCTGCCTTTATGTCTGTGGTCACTGGGGCCTGGCCTCGGCTGGCATATCTGGGAGTTCTTTGCAGAGTGGCTAGGGGTCTAGAGTAGGATGGTCCTCAATGAGACCTCTCTCGTGATCTGAAGATGTTACTCCTCAGTTCTGTTATGTCCAGCCTGGTGGAGTTCTCCTGTAGACACAGGAAGGAAGGACTTGTCCCCAGGCCTCCTCTCTGAGATCACTCGAGGTTTTTACTGCACACCTAAGTAAGCATCATGCCTTGTCTGAGGCTGGGGGAGTATGGCCCAAACAGAACTGATAATAATGCCTGAGCTCCTGGTCTTTCAATCTCATGAGATCACAAGACACAGACAAGACAAGTCCAGCAAGCAGTATGTCAGAAGGTGAAGGACCAAAGGAAGAGCAGAGCAGGGCAGGGGAACGGGGCCTTGTCATGGAGCTCTCTAGCCGGCAGAGGCAGAGATCACCAGGCAGCATAGCTTCAATCCTCAAAATGATGGGTTGGTGGCCATTAGGGAAAATCAAATGTTCTGATCTCCTTTACAGTTTAGTAAGTGCAATGCTGTTCTTCCTACAGATCTACCAACTTCTAAATATTTTGTGTCTCTTATTTGAACTTTGAAGAGAACTTTTTGCCAGAGAGCTCCTCCAGCTTGGGGGGTGGAGGAGGACTGAGCCTTCAGAGGCCTCTTCCAAGGTGTCTGCATTTTCACATTGTCCTTGCTAACAGCCTCAGATGGTCAGCAATTGCCCTGGTGGGCTTGACTGCATGCCCAGATTTGCATATTTGGCAAATGTACTCAAGGGAATTTGTTCATTAAAGCTAAAAGTAATCTGTTATTGTTCCTAATTACATTCTCAATAATTTTAGAATGCCATTCAGAAAATTGACCTAATCTTGTGAAAAACATATTCTCTTACCCCTCTGGCCCACCCAAACTGCTTATAGTCCCAGTTTTTCTATTGGTTATGGTTCTTCTACTATTAAGTGGCAGATTATGCATTTATGTGTTTAAATAAAAGGCAGGTTATCAGCTCCTATATTTTGAATCAGATATTTGGATCACTCCAGTGTCTAGTCATGCAGTTCCTAAATCCTGTCTTCTGTATACCAATTTGCGCTCATCCCCAAATAAATAGATAAATAAGCCCACTGTAGAGCTATCTCTATTACCTTCATTTTTCTCTGCCCAGTACAAAGCTGATGAAAACACATTCTTTGTTACATTCCATTCATTTCCAAATGTGCAAGTTTTCAAATATTTTATAAATGAGAAGAAAAGAAACTCCTGGATTGTTTGTCAAACTGTCATATTATTTTATTTATCGTCTCTTGTCTATAAAAAAGTCCAGAAGTGTATTGAGATAAAAATGGAAGTACATGTAAAGATAAAATTGTAAATGGCCCAGAGTGCTGTATTTCCTCCCATTTTTCTTTCCCTCCTCCTGTTGGACAGTAAACAAGAAGAATCGGGTCAGCTGGTGCACACTCCTCTTCAGAAAACCACGAGAGCATTTGTGATTGGGTTTGCCCCCGTAAGCATGCCGCCAGTGCCACACACCCACTGCCTTCTCCCTGCACTGGTGTGATGCCATTGTGGTTTGTGCCCAGGTTCTGCTGACAAATGATGAGGGACATGGCATCTAAAAGAACAGGAAAGTATCCTTAGACACCTCCACACACAACAGATTATTAACCCAGAAATTAATACTCCAGCTTCACCTCTTCAGATGCTGGCTGACTCCAAATTAAAAAGTGAACTTGGCCAAAGTAAGAAGTAGAGGAACCTTCTACTTAGTGAAGAAGGTTATTTTTCCCCCCTATGAGGAAAGAAATCATGTTTATTCAGTTGTCACAAAACAGTGTCACAAAACAGTGCCCATTGACATTGCCCAGGTTCTGCCGCGAGGTAATCAGCTTGTGCAGTCTTAGAGAATGACCTGGTCTGTCTGTTGCTGACATACCTTGCACTGTAGCACATTTTAATGAAAAAAGTAATATTGATTTCTATGAATTCTTGGAGATATATATAAATATAAGTATATATATGTGTATGTCAGTCTCTTAAAAATATGTATCCTGGGTTGGTTCAGCATTACAGGATTTGAGCTGTTGAGATGCTGGCTCCCCAGGGTGGCAAGAGATCAGATGTACCTGTTGCCATGCTTCTGCAGGCAGGAAAGCACTTAATCCCTTTGCCAGGCCACTTTAATAATGCAGGGAAGGATGATAGACTCCAAGTAGCTGCAAAAGCAATTGATAAACAGAAAAGCCACCTGATTTTCTTTAAATAGAATATCTTGGAGCTGTTTTTACCCATCCCCTCAGAAGAGCACCGGTGTCCCTTGCTGTGCATGGGAGAAGGTCAAGAATCACAAAAGACTGACCAATTAAATGAGGCTTTTTATTGTCAGAGAGCAGGCTGAGAGGGGTCAGAACCAGCCTATTTGCAGAAACTGAACAAAGAATGTCTCCAGCTCGACGGTTCTCCATATGTTTTTGATGCAGTGAAACCCTTGTTGCTGAAGATCAGGATTTTTATCTACATATAGCTCTGCATTCCTCAGCAGTTGTCCCACATTACAAATTCGAAGATTCATCTTCAAAAACTGAACAGAGCAAAGGATACAAACATGGTGATCCTAAGGGACCTTTGGTCCCCAATGTTTATAGCAGCAATGTCCACAAGAGCCACACTATGGAAAGAGCCCAGATGTCCATCAACAGATGAATAGATAAAGAGGGTGTGGTGTATATATACATACAATGGAATACTACTCAGCCATCAAAAAATGAAATCTTACCATGTGCGTCGACGTGGACAGAACTAGAGGATATTGTGCTAAGCAAAATAAGTCAGAGAGAAATTATCATAAAACAAAACAGAGGAACAGAGAAAAATGGAGGGAAAAATAAAATAAGATGAAAGCAGAGAGGGAGACAAACTTTAAGAGACTCTTAACCATAGGAAACAAACTGAGGGTCACTGGAGGGGATGAGGGTAGAGGGATGGGGTAACTGGCTGATGGGCATGAAGGAGGGCATGTGATACAATGAGCACTGGGTGCTAAATGCAACTGATGCATCTGATCTCTACCTCCGAAACTAGTAACACGCTATTTGTTAATTTACTGAATTTAAATAAAATTTTTTAAAAGCTGAGCAGAATTTTTTAGCCTCAATTTTATAAATGTAAATTCCAGTCCACCTGGAAAAAAAGAATGGCACAAAGTCTCATTTCTATAGTGTTATAACCTCCTCCTCTGACCACTCCCCTCGCAGTGCTTTCTGGCCTTGGCTGCCTGCCCATCAAAGGTTGGCAAAGGTGCTTCTGGGGTTTTGTCCCAGGCCTAACCTCCATCCTCGTTTCCCCTGCTTTCCCAGAGAGGCCTTCCTGTTTTGGGATTTGTCCCCACTCCCACGCCGACCAGCCCATGCTCCCTGCACCTGCCCCCTAAACACCCCACAGGCACCTGAGCATGGCCTTCTCTGCAAACTCCTTCCTGTATCTCCATCCTAACCTGCCCATGTCCTCACCCCCAATCCTTCTCTGTTCCAAGTTTTCACCCAAGTCGCTCTGCCACCCACCCAGACCACTCTAGCCAGCAACCTGGAGCCCTCCTGTGCATAAACCAGCTGCCTCTACCTCCTCCCTGTGGCATCCCTCTATCTCTTACTCATTATAGCCCCCTTCTTAGGGTCCTCTGGTGACAATTCCATTCCTTACTGGATTGAGTCCGCGGGTCGTGTGGACCCTGATCACGCCACACTTAGACCCACTTCCCCTTGACCTCCAGAAGGACTTGCACTTTTCCACATAGGCTGGATGGGTTTCTGCCTTCTTTGTTTCCTGTTCCTGTTCCTTTCCTTCCTCCTCCCCCTGATGAGTGCCTGTCCATTTTCCAAGGACATGGCTTAGGCTTTCCTCATTCCCCTGGAAGAGTTAAGCTCCCCACCACATACCCACCAGGTCCTGCTATGCCCCACCCTGCTCCTCTTCTAGCCCAACAACCTGTTGATACTCACTCTGTTTACAGGACATCTTCCTCTGCTAAACACACCTCCTTGATGACACTGACCTCGTGCCATTAAAACTTGGAATCCCCAGTGCTAGTGGAGTGGGTGGTTGCAGTGCACTTGAAATAGGGCATTGTTACTGTTGCTGTGATGCTCTGTAGTGGTCATATAGCCGTAATGCTCTGCTGTGATGCTCTGTTAGCATTGTCCTGAACGGGTGATGCTCTGCTGATGGTAACCAACCCTGTTCTATTTGGATAAGACTTAATTCTCCATTTAACAAGTACTTGCCAAATGGCTGTTAAGGCCAAGGCACACTGTTTCATACCAAGATGAATGGCGCATTTGTCCCTCATTCCAAAGAGTGGACAGGCCTATAGGCCCCTGGGTGGCTCAAGTTGTCAAGTGTCTGCTCAGGTCATGATCTTGGTCCTGGGATCAAGCCCTGGGTCAGGCTTCCTTCTCAGCGGGGAGTCTTTTCCTCTCTCTCCCTGTGCCTCTCTTCCTGTTCGTGGTCTTTCTCTCAAATAAATAAAATCTCTAAAAAATTTTTTTCAAAGGTAGACAGACCTACCAGCACATCGTGATGTTGCAGTGAGCTGAAAACCATGTGCCAGAGGAGCCAGGGCACCTATGGTGCTGGCTCAGGAGGGGCCACTGTTGCTCTGTCCAAATAGCCAGTTGCCTGAATTTTAAAGCATTTCTGTAACTGTTATGTCATCTGCTCAGCACAACCAATATATGTTATTATTAATGGTATTGAACAAAAATTAAAAAAAGAAAAGCTAAAGATTGATTGCTTAATACTGAGAGCCTTCATTGTCTTTTACTCCCTGGTTTGTTTTCAACCCTATTTTCTCTTTTGTTCCTCCAAATTTGGGGCCAGTTGTTTTTGGAGCAGGAATATTTTGAGGTTTCAAATAGTCCTGTAGATTGCATTACCTGCCAGCTTCTTGATGAGATCCTATTTTCACAGAAATAAAAACCCTGTAGCTGTAGACATACTAAGAATCGAAGAGCCAGAGTTTCCTTCTAATCTTAGAAAGTGTGGCAGCTGTCATACTAACATTTTTTCCACTAACAAAGGCGTTCATAGAAGAAATCTACTTGTATGTCAGAAGGGCGCGTGGTTTGCTCATCTTGCACATGTTTATGTGGCAATTGTGCCTGGGTTTTGTATCTCAGGGCAAATGTGACTCAGCACCTTTAGGTTGAGGGCAGCGTTCGACCTCATTATTTTCTGGTGTGGCCCGGAGAAGATTGGGGTGGCATGCAGGGAGCCGAGTCTATAGCCTCAGCCCTGTTGGAGCTGGCTGCTGCAAAGCTTTCTTGAGGCGTATTTGCCAGGGGCACCCACCTATGAATCAGGAAACTCAAGACAGTGGTGCTATAGAGGAAACCCAAACGTGAGATCCGCTTTCTCAGATGTCCTAGAAAATCCCACTGCTTTCAGGCACAGGCTCTTTCTTGAAAGAAACAAGTCTGTATTTTTTAAGGAGATGTTGATATGTTTGTAAGAAGAGGGTGGGGAAATGTGCCTGTGCTGAGGATCCAAGTGTAGCTGTGCCTCTATGCTGAGAATGGGGCTGCAAGGTGTTCATCTTACGCCCGTGGTGGGAAGAGCAAGGACAGGGCCCTGTGGGGAGGACAGCACTGGCAAAACAGAGGCAGCCGGGGCACAGAGCTGGGGGGTGGGATGAGGGCTTCCTTCGCAATCCCACCATAGTGCTGTTAGCCTCCAAGTTCACACAGTGCCTTCTGGGCTCACGCATCCCTATGGACATGCAGATGCCTACCCTCCCTGGTAATGGCCCTGCAAAATGCCTGTCATTTGACAAATGCTCTGAGAAGTTCAGTGCCTTGTTCCCAATGAGGAGCTGTGGTGGCATTTCCAGGTTGATTGGATTCAAAACTGTTTTCGTCATAATTGTGCCTTTCAGGTGCTGGGCATGTGGGAACCTCGTCGCGGATAGTTGGGGGCAGGGAGAAAATCTTGCAGTGAGAAGGACCAAGGTATTAGGGGTACAGGGCAAGGGGAGCCCGATGGAGTCTGTTCCCAGGGACTGGGCCAGCACCCCACGTCACTATGTCTACGTGTCCAACAGAACAGCTTGAGAAGAAGGGGCTGGCGGTCAACAGCAAGCACATCCTCACTGCGTGTTCTCCTCACAGTGGAATGCAAGGAAATAGGAAGCAAGGAAGTCACGGTTATGGGGACAGTTCGGGGGCGGGGGGGGGGGGGGTCAGGGGGAGACCAGCTGCATGTCAGAGCGTTTTAGGCTCCAGGTAAGTGGCACACCCTGCTTCGGGCCTCAGGCCATTCCGGGCTCTGCCCAGTAAGGACGGAGCTGGGCCTAGAGAGGCTCAGGAAGCGGAGTGCTCAGACCGATGCTGGATGTCATTCATTAGTCTGGTGTGCCCTGCTGGGCCCGAACCCTTGGGGGCGGCATTCCCGGGCAGCTGTCTGGATGGGGTTATCCGGGCTTGCCCGCAGGCTGCAGTGCTTGGGACAAGGAAGAGTGCCCAGGTGGACGTTGAGACCCCAGTTAGGAGAGTCTGTCTAGTTATCACTCCACAGCAGAAGGCTTGCTTTCTTTCCTTTTCTTTTTCTTTTTCTTTTTCTGTTTTGTTTTTTTTTTAACAAAGAAAGAATTTTTATTCCTGCCCATATCACTGACCAGGAGTATGACCTAGAACCAGTGGTTCTCAACCTGGCACAGTTTTGCTATGCAGTGGACATTTGGCAATGCTTACATACTTTTTTTTTTTTTTAACATTACATCCTCAGATCTTCTTTATCCTATAAATGAAAGTTTGTCCCTTTTGACTACTTTTACTGGTTTCTCCTCCTCCCTGCTTCTGGCGACCACCTGTCTGTTCTGTTTCTAGGAGTTCCACATTTATAGATTCCTTATGTAGGTGAGATCATACAATATTTATCTTTCTCGGACTCATCTCACTTAGTACAAGGTCCTCAAAGTTCATCTATGTTGTACCAAATGACAAGATTTCCTTCTTTCTCGTGGCTGAATTATATTTCATAAATGCACCACATTTTCTTTAGCTATTTATCTACAGACAGACACACAGTTCGTTTCCATGTCTTGGCTGTTGTGAATGATGCTGCCTTGAACATGGGGGTGCAGACATCTCTTTGAGTTAGTGATTTCTTTTCCTTTGGGTTCATACCCAGAAATGGATTGCTAGATCATATGGTAGTTGTATTTTTAATCTTTTGAGGAATGGGCAGAGGTGGTGTTGAAAACAAGACACAGAATGAACTTTGGGAGCATAAAGGTAAAACCCAAGTGTGAAGGAGTACACTGGGGTCGCTGCTGACCCTAGAGATCAGTAGGCATCCCATTCCATCCAATACATCCAAAACCCAGTTCCTGAACTGCTTCCCAAAAGTCCACCCGCCTGGTCTTTCCCCCTTAGAAATGGCAGCTTCTCTCTCCACAGCTCCTCTTCCACAGACATCCCCATATCCAATCATCAACAAGCTCTGACTCTGCCCTTTAAAAATGCCCCAAACCTAGTTCCACCTCCAGCACACAGTCTCTGTTACCTGGCTGACCTCTCGTGCCCTCCTTTGGTCCCTGCAATGGATTCCAGAGTTTGATTCTTAAAACTGACATCATATCACCCTCTGCCCCAAACGTTCCAGCGCCTTCCCATCCACCCTTAGGATACTGCCCAGAAGTCTCCCCAGGTACTTGGCTCTCCCTGAGCTGACCCCTTCCATCATCACACCTCGCCCCACATCTCCCCTTGCCCTCTGGGCTCCAGCCTGCAACCCCCAGCAGCCCCTCCAGCACTCCGAGCTGCTGTACAGTGAGGGCTCTGCAGCGCTGTGTCCCCTGCCTGGAATGCCCTCTGCTTGGGCATCCCAGAGATAGCTAGGTTTCCTCCTCACTCCCCACCACTCCTGGGTTCCTGATCCCCGTCTCTCTCCCCATAAAGCAGCACAGCAGGGCGTCTGCCATTTATCCTCCTTCATCTGTAGCAGTTCTGCAGCTTAGGAGTTCAGGCAAACTTTGAATCTTTTTGTTGTTGTTTGAGAGATTTGATATTCTTTAAATGTACTTTTAATTAAATGCAACCTAGACAGCTTCTCCCTACTCAGCTCTCCAGCGATTAAGGGGTTTGAGCCGGGGGATTGACTAGGATTAGGTGCTGTTTCCGGGCTCAAATGCTGTGTTTCCGCAACTACAAAGAGGCCTCCACTGAAGCTGCCTGGTGTCCATTTGCTGCTGACCTCTGCAGAAAGCCTCTTCAGATTCCACATCTTCACTTCCAAGCACCTAAAACCAGCCTAGGACGTGTTCTAGTGAAAAACTATAGTAAAGTCTCAGGGAAATGGTTGGGGGAAGGAGCATTCTAGTTAATTTAATTTTTGGTTAACTGAGCACCATCCAAGTCTCTATTAGGAGCAGACATCATTATGGGAAAAGAAGTTGACAAATTTCGGATGGAGACTTTCCTTTATTTAAGCCCTTTCTCTGCCATTTGAATTCATGTGACACTCAATTTTCTCGTCTGTAAAAGGGGAGCAGTAATAGCTCTCTTATCTTGTTGTTAGATTCAACGTTCGCAGTCATTTAGTAGGAGGTGTGGTGGCTACGCGGGAGCTTTGGAAAAGCTCATTCCCCTCCCGCTTCCTTCTGTTTTCATTCTTCTCAGAAATAATTCTTAATACACTGGCATATAGTGTTTAAACCAAGTTGTGTTAATGTAGACCATTGAGGGAAGGGGTTATATCTGTGGTGGAGGGAGCAGTGACTCATTATTGTGGAATATTTATGAAATATTTATGAAAAAATAACCAATCATTAAGGATTTTGAGTGCTTTTGTATCTCGGTGCTGTGGAAGAGCAGAAATAAAGAGGTTGTTTTATTCTTTTTGAAATGCCTAGATATTCTTCTTTACATCTCTCTTCTAAAAATTGAATGTGGGGGGAAAAATGGGTAGATAAGTCAGCATGGCAGGTTCAAAATGGCAGATAAAGCACCTCTATTACCGCCTCTCACTGAAAAAAAGAAAAGAAAACCTCTGAAAAGCGGTAAAGGAAAAAGAGACTGAGGAGCATAATGACAAGGAGACAGGACGGATTCGCAGATGGCAGGTGAAACCAGTTTCTGGAGAACTGCTCAAGGAGGAAGGAGTGGGGGCCGTGGGGGCAGAGGTACATGCCTGGGGGCAGCTGGAGTGGGCTGGGCCATGGAGGGGCCAGTTATGACCTGGAGCTGGAGATGGAGGGAAGAGTTAATAGTTTGTCTCTAGACCCATCTACTTCCTACCCCGCTACTGTATGCAGCTGCTCAATAGGACAGGCAGAGGGACCCATAGGTCAGGGTCTCCTCCACTGAAGATGAATGGCCCAGAGGACAGACCCCTGCATCTGAGACCCAGGGTCTCTTCAGAATAACAGTGAATCTCCCACATGACCGAAGCTGCCAGGTGACAAGTGAAGTGTTCATGCAGGGGCAGGTGCATTTTGAAGCCTCTCTGTGCTGGTCTGTTTCACCCATGTGCTCATGCAAATTCAATTGAAATTTAAATGCTTCAGAAGAGTGCCCCTAACATTGTGTCCTGTCATGAGCAATGTCTCTGCTGTTGGGAGATCTGCTTTCTGGGCACTTAGGTAAAATTTTACTTAAAAGTCGTGACAGCAGTGTCAATAGCAAATGCATGGCTTTGCTCCCAGGAGTCAAGATCACCTCGCCACCAGTATCATACATACTCCACCTAGGAGCAACCATGTGTTAATCTGCACCTCCTACCCCTACTTTTCCAACAAGTGTCCTGTGCCCTGATTCAAATCCAAGTCGTCATTGGACTTGTCCTGCCGACCCCGCTGGGAGGTGCCTGGGGAATATTGTGTGACATAAATACCACTTGCTGTGTCTGAAGCCTAACGAAGGACTGCTCCATCTGCTGGTGTAGCTGGCACCCACGACAGGATGGCACTGCCCTGTCCCCTGCACCCCTGAGGGTCCGCAAGCTCAGCCCTGGCATTGCTCTGCATGGCATGCCATCTCCCAGGGTCCACGTGCGCCAGGGCCTGTCCTCCCTCCCCAGGCGGTGACAAGTGCTGAGCATGGGCTTCCTTTTCTGCCACTGTGGCTGAGTGGTGATTAATGCCAAATTAGCACCTTGCTCAGTGACCTTTGAGCATTCGCTGCTGCTCTCCTTCACTTCACATAACTATTTGCAAATATTAGCTTCTCAGGTCATTTCTCCTCATCAGCAACTTTCACAGATGACAGGCAGATTGTTAATCTGATTGGCAGTCAGCCTCTGTCCTTTGCCCCATCCTGAAAGTATCTGCACTCGGGCATCTCCTCAGGAATCTGACAAGCAACACAGCGGCCTCTAGGACATTGGTAGCAGAGAGCATCAGAAGGAGGTTTTCAGGTCCTGCTGGGCTCGCCTTGGAGGCAGAGAGGCTGGGGAGGCCCAGACTCGTGGAAACTGGTCTCTATCCACGTAATCAGTGTATAGGTTAAAAAATTAATGTGTTAGCTCTGCCCACATCAAGCTTTTTTTTTTTAAATTCACATGAACTTTTATATTTTTTTAAAAGATTGTATTTATTTGTTCATGAGAGACACAGAGAGAGAGGCAGAGACATAGGCAGAGAGAGAAGCAGGCTCCCCATAGGGAGCCTAATATGGGACTCAATTCCAGGACCCAGAGATCATGACCTGAGCCAAAGGCAGACGCTCAACCACTGAGCCACCCAGAAGCCCCCATGTGAACCTTTCAATAAAAAAATCACATACTACTTAAGCAGTGAAGCCAGAACACAGACAGGGCCAGTTCTTGTTTTCCTTCTGTGCTCACTTAGCAGCACTAACCCCACTGCAGCTCCTGGCAAGAGCCTCACTGCCAGAGCTGTCCCCAGCGCTAGGCACAGGGGCACAGCTCTCCAGTGTCAGGTACTAGATGAAGCATTTCACGTTTGTGGGACCTAAATTTATTTTTATTTCCAGTCTCTGCCTTCTCTACCATTTATTGAAATCCCTGTTCCAAAAATGTTTGATCAGTCTTCATAAACAGCAATCAAGTGGGCTGTGGGTAGTTTAATTTTGATATTACATGTATTTTAGAGAAAAGTAGTAAAAATATGTCATATTTTTTTCTCCCTTGTCACCAGAAGTATGAGATAAATTATTTATAATTTGATACACACAAAACAGAGTGGATTCAGGATATTTACTTTTCAGAGAAGAAAAAGGGATTGAAAGTACACAGACAGGACAGAAAACTCTGTTGATTGAATCCATTTGCTCCAGGGAGTCAAATTTGGGCCCAAGTGAGAAAGCTGGCCACTTTCTAACAGCACACGTGCCCGGCAGAGGGCCTGATACATGGAATATTTGTGGAATTGAGCAGATTTGAGAATAGTGGGTGGACTAGGTAACTCAATAAGCAAGGTCTTAAGTCAATAAAAAAAAATAAAGTCAGCAAGCATTTTGGAAAATGCTCACCACTTTAAAGCCCTTATGCACACAAGGTACAGATGTCAATGTAAGGCTCTGGTTCCCTTCATTTCCAGTCATAATATTTGCTTACAGGCTGTGGATTCCACTGCAGGCTCCTACGGTCTGATGAAGACCAGTGACAGTGACCACACCTAAGGGCTCCCACAAGTGGTTGGGGTGGGATTGGGACATTCGGGTGTCCTATCAGAGTGGCTTGACATGATCCCACATTTGTTATGTGCCAGTCTTCACATCTTCCATACTTAGGAGAATCCCGTGGACTTTTGCTTTCTCTGCCATAGGAGATGTTGGCACACCCGAAACCATGGCTCCCGTCATTGTGGTCCCCCCTGGCAACAGAAGCGTGGTGGCTGGGTCCAGCGAGATCACCTTGGAATGCATAGCCAATGCCAGGTATGTGGTTAGTCATCCCCTGAGGATACGAATCCATTATTACTGTAATGAGATGACTCTGGTGGAAAGACACATCACCATGTGCTTCCCCTCTAGCAGTGGTGGTCTGGTTGGTCCACCAAGTCTACATGAACAACATGCATGGGAAGATGGGGAACTGAATCTCCAAGCCTGGTATCCCAGTACTTACGTTGAATGTACTATTTATACTAGAAAGCCCTGCTTTCAGTTTAGCTGTGGGTGCTGGCAGAGGGCCTCTGGGAGTCCAGCTGAATTCAAGCCAGGAGTTTAATCCCATGGATACAAAGGAAAGAGTTAATCCCTCTTCTCTTCTGCAGTCCTGGGTGTTCTTGGCCCAATGAGTGGTCCCTCCAGAATACGGTTCCCGTCATTGTGCCTCCCATGCAGCCAGGTCCCCTAATAGTATTTATTTTAAACATTCTTTTCCTGAGCAAATGGAATCATTAGCACTTATGGTCCATTGCTGCTGCAATTAGCTATCCTTGCTCAATAGCCCTTGAGCAGAATGTATTGTTGATGCATGCCGTAAGGGAGTCAGGCCGTATCGGGATTGATTTTTAAATGTCCATTGTTCAACCCGCCATGGTTCCTGGTAGAATTAGCTTTGTCAAGCTTGTGCTGAGGGCCTGAAATTATTATTATTGCCATCTGCATGATTCACCATCTTTGTCACTAATGCCCTGCGTCCTCCCAGGCCCATCCAAGAGCTGCATGTAAACTGGAAGAGGAACGGGGTGAGGATCAGTGGTGGGCTCCACAGCTTTGGGAGGCGCCTCACCATCGGCAACCCGACGTCTGCAGACACTGGGCTGTACGTCTGCGAGGCAACGCTGAGTGGGAGCACCTTCGACGCAGCCACAGCGAAAGCCTTTCTGTCTATCATAGGTAATGCTGGGCGGCAGACGGCACACAGTCCCTGGGGAGCAGTCCACACCGTGCTGCCTCAGAAGCAGCCTGGGAACATCCGTGCCTCACCTGCTCCCTTTGTAACTCAGAAAATGAGGGTGAAGTGGAGACTACCTTCCAGATTCACCCCATTCTTCTTTTTCCAAGAACATAAGCCTGCTAGACCCAAAGCACTGATGTTCTAAATGCTTCCAAGAAATGTTATTCTGGATACTAATGATCACCAAGCTTGGGGAGTGGTGTAGTAATGTCCTTGTCACATATATCCCCTTCTTGTACTGGCCTATTTGCCACTAAGCTTCTCTGTAGCCCTCACGGGGCTGTTAGAGTCAGTTTTCAGAGATTATGCTATTACTGGTAGTTTTTGACCCAGAAAAAAACAAAACAAAACCTTTGGAATACTAGCTTCTATTAAATTAAAAGGTGAGAATAGAGCTGCTTTCCAGGACATGTGTGAAGGGTCCAGGGAGAGCAAGAAGATGAGATTGGGCACACAGGACTCGCTCTAGACACTGGAACATGTCCGTGTTCAGGGTGAGTGTGTTGTACAGTGGCTAAGGGGATCCTCAGTGTGCTTTCAGATTATGGTAAGATTACATTACATTGTGAAGCAAGTGCCTTTATTTCTCATGCTTCTTCAGCCTCTGTAATACCTTTAGTCTTATTAAGTAGCTGTGGTCACTATCGCTGTGACCCATCCAGCAGGGTGGTGGCTGCTGCAGATAAGAGGTGCCATGGCAGCTGACCCCAGGGAGCAGAATCTTTGCCTCTTCTCTCCTTTTCAGGAAGAAGGGAAAAGGATGAGAAAGGTCAAGTCAGCAAGGAGCCCTGGGGAGACCAGTGGCTCCTCACATGACATATTTTGCGGTTTGCCACTTTACCAACTAAAAAAGAATAAAAGCTTGTATTTTCCTATGAAATGAGCAAGAGTATCAAAAACAAAAGAGTATCAAAACAAACTGCATACTGCAGTTTGCCTTGCATGCATCATTCCTTTCAATCATGAAAGGAGTGGCCTGAAAACAACTCTACCAAATACACACAAGCCTGTCGGTCCCTCTGAATGAAGCACAAAAATCTTTAAAGTATCAGGAGAACAGGCCTTGAGTCACACGTCGTGGCTAACTCCGCATGAGGGGACTGAGCCAGTTTTCTTGCTGCCTCTCTCATTGTACTTCCACATGGAGAGCAACACCAAGGTCCAATTCCCTGTGAAGACTTTCCCATGACGGCCCTTCCATAGCGACATGAGCACAGCACATTATAGACTGAACCAAAATTAAAATGTGTGACATGTCAATCTCCAGGAGACAGGACTAGATTGTCTTAAAACATCGTAAGGTAATTTAAACAAGAGAAGAAATCTATCTTCCCGTAAACTAGAACATTTGTTTCCATCATACTTCCGTTTAGAAATATTTGAATCTATGTTATGAACTTTGGTTTTGCACTTACAACTGAATTCTGAAGCAGACTGTTCATTGCTCTGTATCCCAGCTTTGAAAGGTACACAACTCTGTGTCTTTATGATGTTGATTTACATTCCCTCTTATTTACAAGGATGTGCTCTGACAGGTAGGATTTTGTGGTGGAATCATCTGGGGAGAGCCCTGAGAGCACCTCTGTGAATCCCAAGTGGCGGTCTAGGAGAGAGGGTCCCCCGAGCGCTATGAGGCCGGGCAGGGAGTTATCCCCGCAAGCAGGTGGATGTCAGAAGGCGGAAACATGCTGCCTTTCAGTTACTTTCATCTCAGCTGACAGACAAGACAGGGCAGTGGTGGCTGTTTCTTCCGCCTGTCAACTCTCCTGGCATCTTGCTTAATTTCCAAGGCCTGAACAGGAGCGCAGACAGCGTCATCCCGCAGGCAGGCCTGGTGGCTGTCCATGCAGCAGGGGGCACAGGCCTCCTGGGTCCACATTCCCCTCTGTCTCTGCTCCACTCCGGCCTGCTGCTATTCCTGGGCTCTTTGCCCTGCTGTCCACCTGCTCCCTGAAAGCCCCCGACTCCCTGCGCCACTCAACACCCCATGTGCTGAGGCAGACACCTGACGGGCCCCCTTCCCCTCCTGGCTTCAACTCCTGGCACCACCATTCCCTCCTCATGCCCCCATCTGGCCACTGGAGCCAGATGGGTTGGAAGAACTGGCTCTAACGGACAGGTGGATAAATGGCAGTGCTCTCTCCCTGCTGTGATGAGATGCAATCTGGAGGTTGTGCTCCCCCTGGCTTCTAGTGTCCCCAGTAGATGAGCTGACTTGGTCGCATGCTCATGTCAGCTCACCTCCCTCTCCTGGTGGTGTTTCTATCACCTATCAGATAAACCAGGGGCAGCGAACCTTGTCTTCCTGTCTGCTTCTTGGAGAGGCCAACCCAAGGCTCTGAGTGTTATCCATCAGACTCTGAGCATCCGTGCATGCCTGTGCTTGAGATGAATGCCTTTCCGCCCCAGGACTCACCTTACCTGGTTCATGAATCTGTCTGTCCTTCAGCACTCCTCCCAGCTGTTGCCCTGCTCTCAGCTGTGCTCCGGAGCGTGTGGGCACCCTGGGGGTCAGCCACACACCACATGTGATGGGCTGGGCTGTGGGGACACACTTGGGCTCAGACTCTCTCAGCACCACTCACGGACTCAAACGAGTCCCTCTGCCTCTGTTGGCCTCAGTTTCTACAACTATAAACTGTAGACGAGGTAGGAAATGAGACTGGTTCATACTGTGGACAGTAAAAGTAGTTTGGGCCACAGAAGCACAGAAATGGCAGCTTTATTAGTTCTTGGTAGTTATATCACCTGTGGCATTGAATTAGTTGTTTACCAACAATTAGTTGACACACATTTTCCACCTTTACTGTACCTGAAATCAGGATGTGTCTCACAATCCCTGGAAGCCTTTTTTCTCGGGGATAAGTAAAAGGACAATGGCTTTTACCCACAACTGCAACATCTCAGATTCAGTGAGAAGCAGCGTGTATGTCTTCCCATCCAGACTCACAAATGACATTGTCTCCTGTCACTGCCGTTCACACACTTACCTGCTTCTGTGAGTGGCCGTGTCCCCACGCACTGGCTCCTCACCCCCCACCCCCAACAGCGCACTCAGACAGGCATCAGGGTGAGTCTCTGTGTGTCTTGGTCAGTTCTGGTTTGCATACACAGATCATTCAGGAGTTCCAGTACCATAACTATCAAAAAATCACAGATTATGTGTATCATCTCCTGGCTGATAGGAATACCACAGTCAAGAAGTATATTTATTCCAGAAGGTCTTCTAGAGCTGAGACTGAGCCACCCTTTAGTGTTTGGATCCCAACATAAAATGCTTCCCTTCCTTCCTTCCTTCCTTCCTCCCCTCCTTCTCTTCCTTCCTTTCCCACTACTACTCCTTGGGTCTACATCTTCTACACTGTGCGTAGCCGTGGCCCCCACATCAAGGACTCCGGTGTGGAAAGCAGGCTGTCACAAGGTGCTTATGGCAGCACAGAGAGTGCGCCAATGGTGGGAAGGGGCACCTGACCTCGTGCACCAAGTACCAGGGGCGGAGGCCCTCTGGGAATCTGAGCGTGTGGCCAGAACAGAGCCCTGTGGTGGCCAAACCCTCTACTCCTGTCTTATAACCCATTTGTGTTGGTTTGGGTGAACTCAAAATGTCTTCTTCCTGCTTTTACATATGGCCTGCATGGGCAGTGCCCATGTTAATCATGAGTGCCCTGTCACAGCTGGAACTTACCTGTACAGCAGGTTAGGACCACATGAAGCCCAGAGGCAAACACCAGTGGTGCTTGGGTTGTCTGCTCTGAATGGAGGATCGGCAGGCCAGCTGTGACCCTGTGGGACGGAGCAGGGTGCACTCGGTAGGGAGCCACAGGGATGTGCCTTCATGTACCATCTGTCCTTCTGGGCTCCCTGGCTGTCTCTGCCCCTTGCTTATCTGCCAGCCATCTGTGGACCCCACGGTGTGTGCAGGACACTGCTAAAGTGCCAGCCTGGCAAGAAAGGATGAAGGGAGGATTTGCAAAGATGAATGGAACACACCTGCTCCCCTGGAAGGCTTCAAGGATTTAAGATCCTTGGTAATCTGTAGCTCTCCTTCTAGCAGATAGTTTTTAAGTGTCTCCTTGGAGGGACACTTGGGTGGCTCAGTGGTTGAGTGTCTGCCTTCAGCTCAGGTCATGATCCTGGAGACCCGCGATCAAGTCCCACGTCGGGCTCCTTGTGGGAAGCCAGCTTCTCCCTCTGCCTGTGTCCCTGCCTCTCTCTCTCTCTCTCTCTCTCAAACTCTGTGTGTGTGTGTGTGTGTGTGTGTGTGTGTGTGTGTGTGTGTGTCTCTTAGGAATAAATAAATAAAATCTTAAAAAAAAAGTGTCTCCTCGAAAACTGTGCCAGGCACTCCGAGGAAGGCCCAATGTGGAGGGGGCATCCTGCGCAAGGAAGCCAGGAGGACCCTGCCAAATAAAGAATTCTAGGGCTGATCTTGAAGGCCGACTCGGGATTTGCCAACAAGGCGAGTGTCTGCTGTGCAGGAGGCAGTGTGGCTGTGGGGCTGCTTGGGCCCCACAGTCCTGGGGGCGGGCTCCGTCAGTTTCTCTGCCATAGCCTGATGAATCCAGTGTCAAGCCTTTGGGATGACCACCTTCCTGGGGGCTTTCAGGGAGAATCTGCTTCCTGGTTCACTCAGGATGGGCAGGATCCAGGGCATAGGATTGAGAGACTGGGTCCTCGCATCCTTCCTGGCTATTTGTTGGGGCCACTATCAGGTCTCAGAGGCACCCTGCTCCCTGTGGCTTAGGCCACCTTCTCCACAGCCAGCAGCACCAGCCAGTTCTCATGCTGTGGATCTCTGAATTCCCTCCTTCATCTCCTCCTCCAGCGGCAGCAAGGACACTGCTTTTAGAGGCTCTGGTGATGGGACTGGGCCTGCCCAGCAAACCATGACCACCTTTCCATTTTAAGATTGACACCTTTAGCCACACCTGCAGAGGCCATCTTGCCAGGTAGCAGGACGTGTTCACAGGTCCTGGTGACCAGGGAGGTGAACGCCTGGGGGCCATTCTTCCCCTCCCAGTGGACCAAGATACCATGTGTGGATGATGGTGACAAGTCAAGGACACACCCTGGGATGAGATGGTCGTTCTGGAAAAGAATAGGGAGCATCCTTGGGTCTTGTGGTAAGTCCTACATGTGAGGCCTTTGGCAGGAGAGCATGAGGAATCCTTGGGACACATGGACCGTTTGCCGTAGCTGCCTCCATGAGGCCATCATGAGTGCTGTAAGGCCCTGGCATTTGGGAGAATGGAGGAATTGACAGAGGCCCCAGGTTCAGGCGTCCTGGAAGGCATCCCACCTCCTGTTCTGAGACTAGGACAGTGGAGCATGATCAGCATGGCTGGCTGCTTCTCAACACGGGATGGGAACTTTTTCCTGATGTCTTCATCTTGTTTCAAGAGGGGGAAAAGTGTGAGTTTCAATCCTCAGTTTTATTGGCTACACTTGTGATAAATTTTTAAGTCTGGTGTGCACCGATGTTGGCAGTATGCCCTTTCTAGAAAGGGTTGCTTCCAATTAGCTAAGACACACACTTCCCCCTCGGAGGTTAATTGGTTGCAAGAGTCTGTGCACAAGACAACTAATTCATGACACATTATTCAACCCACAGCCCTTTCATTGTGGATATGCCTGGTGTGCCCCCTACTTTTGTCCTTGCAGCTGACTACGTGTAAAAGTAGCTGTGGGTCAAGAGAAAAAAAATCTTCTGAGTACCTGTTGAGTTACGTTGATATGAAGGGTCAGAAGTGAGAGAACTCATAACACATGGATGGTAGGAAAAGAAATAAAATTACCATCAGAAGCCACATGGGCCTTTCAGGACCTTGGCAGCTGTGCACCTACTCTGCTTCACTCACCCACCTGGAAAAGTTTCAGGAATGAGGCGGGAGCATTAGTGAATGAACAAACATGCTCTGCCCACGCCACTCCTGGCCTTCCTAGTTGTCAGCTACTAAAACCTCCCTGATCATTGGCTCCAGAGGAGAGAGATGGCACTTTGCAAGCGTTGGCAGGATGCCCTTCCAGACTGTGCCCAAGGAGCCTGGCGGCCCTGCAGTTGGTACTGCAGAGCATGTGGGGCAGGTGAGTTTGTGCCAGGCTCCCATGGTAACTGTCTAGGATGGGGAATAGCAGTGTTCACACGAGTGACCTTGGCCAGGTGTCTCATGTGTCCCTGCCCCAGAGCCTTGCCTCTGCTCAGCTCCAGCATGCTTCGGGCAACTGTGTGATGAACACTCTTGTCTCTGACCCCACGCTAGGTTCCTCCCCAGGCACTTGGGGGAGCCTGGGTGGCATTGCAGAATAAGGAAGAGTGGCATCAGGACACTGGCCATGGTGCCAGATAGTATCTGTGCCCAGTGCCTGGGGGAAGGCCTTTTGGTCCTGGCGATATTACCATTTATATGTGCTGGGTTTTGTTATCAAAGTGTACTTCTCTGGGATGAATCCCAAGGGATTTGGGCCAAATGAAAATCAATTCAAAAGGTTACATACTGTGCATGATTCCATGCTTATATTATTCCTGAAATGATAGGATTACTGATGAAGAACAAATGAGTGGTTGCCAGAGGTGAAGGATGGGATGTTGGGGTGGCCATGGTCATAAAAGGGAAGCATGTGAGACCCTCGGGTGATGGGCCCATTCTGCCTCTTGACTGTGGGTAAATGGGCCCACGCATTGGTGACATTGCCTAGGGCCAAACCTGCACACACCCATGTGTGCCCACATATGCGTACAAGCAGAACCAGGGAGGTGAGAGTAGGGTAGGTCCCCTGTTTTGCTGTCAGTGTCTTGGGTGTGATGTTGGGCTGTAGTTTTGCAGGATGTCACCATTGAGGGAAATCAGAGGAAGCCTAAGATCTCTATTATTTCTTACAATTGTGTGGGACTCTGCAATTATCTCAAAACAAAATGTTTAATTTAAAAAAGGACAACCGTAATTAGCCACGGGCAAATGTTGACTCTGTCACTTAGTCTTTTTTTTTTTTCTTTTCCCTCACATCCCTTTCATCACACCATGGAGGTAGATATCGACTTTAGTATTCACTGATGAATATAGGGCATGACCCGCACACGAGGGCTGCGACAAGATGCAGCTCCTGTATAGTTGGAATATAAATTTTGCTGCTGTCATGATTATTAATGAAGGAAACATGGCTGAATGTGAACATGTGAGTGTGCAGTGGAGACCAGCTTGAAAAGAGACCATGAATCTTTGCAGTGTGTCTTTCAACCCAGTCTGCACACACCCAAAACCCATTAGAGGGCTCTGCAGCCTCCTGGCGAGTATACAGCCCCAGCCTCAGGCAGATGACCTGAGTCCAAGTGACCCAGGTCATTGCAGACGGGGTGCCAAACTCCATCTCCATGGAGAAACCTCCAGCCTTCTCTCCTTCATTGCGTCTTTGAAACACTAAGTGTTCATCGCTCTTTGCTCTCCTGTGTGTTCCACCCTGTTTTAAAGACCTGGTCAGGGCAGCCCCGGTGGCTCAGCGGTTTAGCCCCACTTTCAGCCCAGAGCATGATCCTGGAGACCTGGGATCGAGTCCCACGTCGGGTTCCCTGCATGGAGCCTGCTTCTCCCACTGCCTGTGTCTCTGCCTGTCTCTCTCTCCTCTCTGTGTTTCTCATGAATAAATAAATAAAATCTTAAAAAAAAAAAAAAAAGACCCAGTCAGTGCAGGAGGCATTCCAGGCTGCACTACCCACATCACACACAGCCACAGTGGAAATCAGCCACACAGGAAGACAGTGCCCCGAAATTAATTATCACACAGACAGTGAATACAACAGCCTTTTGTTACCACAATAATGAAATCACTAGCACCTTCATACTGGATGAATCTGCCCATGCCACTCTGGAAGTTCTGCTGAATAAACTGAGGAAAAATATTGCAATTTACTCTCCAAGGAGATTCACTGTTTAATACACCCACTATTTTTTTGTTGAAAAGGCGAGGGGAGTATCTAGAGATATACAAGCGGTGGAGTTTTCTCTGCTCCTAAAGACGGATGAGAGGCCCTTTTTCTTTCTTCTCTTAGCTATTATTTAGCTTTCCATTGAAGTATTAAATCTATATTTTGGAGAAGAAGAACTGCTAAGACTTTAAAAAAATATGTTAATGGGCCACCCCATTCCCTGACACAGGCCCCGTCCCCGGCTGTGGCGCTTTATTTGACATGCTCCACGCATCAGAGTTTGGTTTAGATACTGAAACAAACTAGCCTATAAAACACTGTGCTGTAAATATAAACTTTTATGAACCTCCCGGGATAGTCCTTCTAAAATGTGAATTAAGATATTCCATGATTCAAGCCCGTAAACAGAAAAGTAGCCATCACCCTGAGTAGTAATTTGCTTTCTGAAACCCTAGAACATAAACCACCTTTGGACTGAATTCTGAGTTTGTGTGTACAATGGCGATTAATGAACTTTCCAGAAATAGTTTTTAAAAGGAGTTCCAACTCTTGCAGATCTCCAGAAATACACCTTTTGCTTAGGGGCTATTTTGTTTTTTTTCTTTTTTAAAGAGCCACCGTATTTCACTGCTGAGCCCGAGAGTCGGATTTTAGTGGAAGTGGAAGAAACTGTGGACATCGTGTGTCGAGCCATGGGTAAGTGTGGGGAGGCTGTTCCATAGGCTGTCGTGAGACAGAGGAATGGAAGTGGCACTTTCATCATCATAGGGACACACATTGACTGTGATGTTAGTGACAGGGCTTTTGGATCCTAGTAGAACTCAGTTACCGGCCATGTGACCTTGAGGAAGGTGACCTTGATTTTGCTGAGCTTATCCTCACCTGCAAAGCAGAGATAGTAATCCTCACCCAAGAGGACAACAAGGAGGCCTTCACCCCATCCATCTCGACAGAGAGAGACAGCCTTGTCCTCTCCACCCCTTCAAGTGCCCTGGTTACATGACTCCCCAGGACTTAGTGCAGGAAACACTTTCTCGTCTGCAGGGTAATTGGGACTGGTGACCAGGTGTGCTCTGTAGTAAGAGAGATTGTTTTAAATTCTTTGAACAGGAAATCTTCTTCCCTTTTTCTCTTTTCTTTTTTCCTTTTACAGCTTTGGGTTGCCTTTTCTTTGTTATTCCTGTAATTTCGCCCCTCATCCCCAAGCCATGACTGGGAGCTATCCACTGTCACTAGTACCCTGTCAGGCAGCACAAATAACTATACTAACCCCCCTAAGAGAGACAGGCTTTTTGAAGGCAATTTCATTAACAAAAGATATGTTAGTGCCCTGGAGACTGTCAGTGAAAAGGACCTATTTTTTTTTTTTTGTTTTGTTTTGTTTAAGCTGTCCATCTTAAGGATGAATATTTTATTATAAGAGCTCAGAGGGTAAGGATTACTAACAATTTTGTAAATTTTCAAAACAGCTCCATAAAACAGATACTATTATCTCAGAGTACACATACAAAAATAAGACCTTAGAAAGCGAGGTTAAGTAACATGCTCGAGGCACAGAGCCAGGGAGATGAGATGAGATACTTTTTAAAATCATGGCTGGGCATCTGGCATTTAGGAGCTGCTCATTAAATACTTGGACAACCTGCCAGGGGTCACATTGCAACGGAGATAGGATCCAAACCGAGACCCATCACCTACCAAAGCAAGGGCTTTGGCCATGGCACCTGGCTTTTCCAGGAGAGCCAAGGTCCTGGGTCCTTGAACCCATGCCACGGATCCACAGCCATGGGCATGCCATTTTCCATCTCTGAGAAGTTGCTGGGGTGTCCTCTGAACAGTGCTGATGGCTCCTGCAGAGATTGGGGTCTGCTGTAGGCACCCTTCTCTACCCACTGTGCTTTGGCCCAGAGCATGTCTCCTGGGCAGCTTGGTTCCCAGCCCCGGGGCAGCTTACGAGTTCGAGTTTGCTGCTGACAGATCAGCTCTGCTGCCATCCTTCTCTGTTCAGGATCCTGGGGAGGGGTGGGGAGAGAGGAATGTGAGCTTTACGTGGAAATAGCTCCCTCCCTGTGGGTAGCACTGCTCTCTTCCTGGTATAAACACAGGTTTCTAAGGTCAGCGGTGGTCTGGAAATGAAGCTCCACAGTATTTAGAGTGCTCAGATTTTAGAAACCAGGATCTACGCTACTGCAGTGGATAAGACTCCTGTTAATAACACTACATCACCCCAAAATAGAAAGACTTCCAGTTCCGTGTATACTAACAATTATTTTTCGATAAATGACAATCTTAATCTCTTCCCTTGACAAGAGAATGTTCTCTTTTGCATGATTCCTACAGGGTAAACTGCTTGTTAAATACAGACTTGTAAATATATACTGAGCAGGCCTTTCAACGTTGCCATCAGATAATTTACTGCTTTCTTTTAATTTTGACAATGAAACTATAGCAGCATGCGAAGTGGTTACTCTTCATGAAAGCTACATCATGTAATTGCTCTTAGGAGATTTTACATGAATTGGTTATGCTTTTACCTTGAAATGGATTTTTTTTTAATTTCCTGATTTAATGAAAAGTGACAGGAAACATAATTAAGGCAAAGAACAGAATCTGAGAATACATTATCTTGAAATATTCCACATTAACTTTATTTATTAAAGAAGACATCTTACACCTACATAGCATCTGAAATCAAGGCACTTGGGTGTGCTTTTCACCATGAATCATGTCGAGAGGTGTTGTGTTTAAATTAATTTCCTAGGTAGGGAAACCAAGGTACAGAGCCAGCCTAGACATTCCTGTGTGTTTCCCGTGGGCCCAGAGCAAGTGCACACACCCCCTACATAGTTCAGGACTTTGTTGTCTTGTGTGCTTTGGTGGAGTTTCTGTGTACAATCTGTCATGTCTATCCCACTTAGCCCTCTTAGGTGGCTTAGGATGGTTAGAGAAGTGCCACGGAAGCAGTGTCCCCTACCGCTCATCACACAGGCCTCCCAAGGGCACTGCCCAGGGAAGGAGACTGGCATCTCCCAGGTTGGGGCTTGTCCCATGCATCATCCTCGCCCAGGTTCTGTGTGCTGGGCACAGCCGTGTGGCAACCAAGCAACAGAGGTCCTCACACTCTGAGGCTGAGGACAGTCCTATCCTTTACAACTCTGGTTCTGCCCCCATGAGCTTGTCCTTTGTCTCCTGCTGCTTTCCTCCCAAACCCAGCCTCACCCTCCATCAGGTGGGCCCACGGGGTGGCACAGAGCTCCGGTCCCAATGACCAAGGCCTGGGCTTTCACCATGACATTGTTAGGATGAAGAAGCCAAGCCCAACCTCAGTCTGACTCTCCTATCCTCCTGGTCAAAGCATTAGCCTAGCTCTGGATGCCACCAGCTACTAAGGACAAAGATGGCACCTGATGGTCTCACATTTGTCTCGGGGGCTGAAGCAGCTCTTCCCGCGTGCACAGTTGAATGTCACTCATGTCTCCTCAGCCTCTACCCCCATTTATCTTCTTAACTGCAGCCATCCTCCACTGCTTAGATCCTCAGCAGGGGGCAGCTGAAAAGACAGGACGCTCATGTGGTTAATCTTCCCAACAGCCTTTTAAGGTTGCAATGACTACTTCCTTTCCAAATGTGTCTTCTGCCCTGGTGGCCCTTCCCCAAACCTCGAGTGGCAGAGTCAGGCACTGCGGAGCATCAGGAACCTTCCTCCCAATCCCTGTCTGCCCCCAGGTCTGTCACGGTCATGGCCAGAATCCCTTTCTCTCCAGACTGGTGCAGAGACCGGCACAGGCTCGGGATGGGGGTGGGTCCAGAACAGTCTGTAGCCCGGCATCAAGAGTTCATCCTTGCCCTTCCTCTTGCTGCTTTACTGTGTCTACTTCTTCCTAGAAATGAGAAAAATAACACTGAACAGGGTGCACGAAGGGAATCAGACTAAAGATATCACTGAAGTATTGCCACGTAGCCTTGGAAACATTTCACCTCAACCTTCATGTAAAGTGTTTGAGATTTAATTTTTTCAAATGCCCAATTATTTCCACTTCCACACAGGAGTCCCTCTTCCCACCCTCCAGTGGTACAAGGATGCCATCTCCATCAGCAAGCTCCAGAATCCCCGATACAAGATGCTTTCAAGCGGAGGCCTGCGTATCCAGAAGCTGCGCCCAGAGGACTCCGGGATCTTCCAGTGCTTTGCCAGTAATGAAGGAGGGGAGATCCAGACCTACACCTACCTGGATGTCACCAGTGAGTACTGCCCCTCAGCAAAGCCAGACCATCCAGGCAGGGCCCTCAGGCCAGAGCTTCCCGGCCTTTGTGTATATGATATGCTCAGAAAATGGCAGCATCTGCTCAGCCAATGGACAGGGTGCAGAGGCCAGAGGCAACCATCTGTGAAGAGCCACAGCTCAGGCCAATAGGAGCCCACTTGCTAAGCCCCACAGAAGCCCCTGGGCAGCAGATACAGCCTGTTGTCCCCAAGCCCTGGAGTCCAACCTGCTCTCATGCGAGCCGAGCCCTCCTCTCTACTAAGAAGCAGGGAAAAAATAATATCTCCATTTTTCTGGACAGAACTAGAAGGACTGTTCAGTGAATAGTTCATCCCTAATCTTTTTCTTTTGATCTTTTCCCCATTTTTTATATTCATTTTCTATTTTAGTTTTATTGAACAATTATAGTTCTTCTCTAGGTTTCTTTTATTATCCCATTAGCAGAAATACTTTGGCACTCTGTCTTTGAAAAATAAAATGAAGGCAAAGGTTTTCACTGTATCTGTGAGTTTCCTTTCTCATCTCCATGGTTGTAATATTATTCTTCTAAAATAAAGTAGAATCATGTTTGCCCTTTTGGAGGCAAAATGCCGATATCCTCAGGTATGAGAGCCATTGGAAAAAGTAAATCATATAAGTATGCAGATGGCTCTTATCTACCAGAACTTATGAATTTAAGGATTCCATGCATCTATTTTGGTCAAGTAGGAGTCACTTCCTTGAACCTTACCCAGGGGTCAAATTTGGCCTCTGGTTTGGAGCATAGGAAACCAGTATCACTACAAACAGCAGGAAAAATATTGGGTACTTAAGCTGGAGCTGAGTTTTGATCAATTAGAATTATTTAAAGCATATGTTATGAGTGTCAGCCGGGAGGGGCACAGATGAGCAAACTTTTTCTTCCTCTCTTTTTTTAACTTTATTTTAATTGCAGTATAGTCAACATACAGTGTTAGATTAATTCATTCATTTAACAAACATTTACTTAGCATCCGTGTCAGACACTTGGGTCTGTCACGCTTGGGAGCAGAGCTCGAGGAAGACATGCGAGGTTCTTGTGCTTCCACAATAGAGGTCATGAAGTAGGGAGACAGATAGCAGAGGAGGAGATAATTTAGTCAGGGATAAGGGCAATGAAACAAGCAAATAGGCAAGGCCCAGGGTGATCAGGGAAGCCTCTCTGAGGGTGGTCAGGGAACATTCCCTGAGATGGTAACAGAACTGAAGCCCAAAGGTACAAAGGTACAAAGGCACATCTTAGGGGATGTGCGTGTCATGGGGTAAGGTGGGGGGGGGGGGGTGCTACAAGTGCCTTCCAGGGACAGGCTTGGGGTGATGTGTGGACAGGGAGCAAGGAGACAAGTAGGGACTCAGTCTGAGGAGGAGCCAGGGGTCATGGTAGGAGGTAGGTTGGAGGGATAAGCAGGGCAAAGGCCCAAGAGCCAGTGGGAGGATTTCAAGGGATTTTATCAGGAAGTGGCAAGGTGTCCTTTATAGCTTCCAAAGGGCACCCAAGGCTGAGTGTAGAACGACCAATGCCGGGAAGAGTGGAAGGCTTGGGACCAGGTAGGAAACCACTGTCCTGTCCATGTGGTAGCCCCAGAGATGGAGGGAAACTGTGGGCTCTGGGATTTGCTGTAGGGGTGGCACCCGTGGGACTTACATGCTGTAGGGATTCCTGCTGGTGAAAGGAGAGGTAACACCAGTGCTTTGGTCTCGAATGCCATCCACTCGAATCCCCCAGTGCAGGCTCCACACGGGCCCGCACAGGATTTGGGACATGCAGATCCCCATTCTTCAGAGGTTTCCAGTGTAATCATTATTAAAGTAGTACAATGTCACATGAGCCCTTGCTGAAGCCAGCCTGAGCTACCCCGACTGTCTCAGTCTGATTCAGGGCTCTTGGGAGCTGGAGGCCCAGGCCGGTCCCCCAAGGACAAGAAGAGCCCCCAACACTTGGGCCTAGGACACTTCCTGGAAATCCCTCACTGAAGTGCCTGAAATCTGGTTATTTTATGAAAGTGTCATCTCTTGGGTCATATTTAATATTCAAAAATCAGCTTTTTCTACTTTTTAAAAGTAATAAAAGCGAACTTGTTAGATTTATCTAAATAAATGTCTCCTATCTCATTAATGTTCATCTAAAACAGCACTCTCGGGGCTTCCCCACTCTTGCCCTTGTGTGTCCATCACATCATGAAACTGGATTTCTCTTTAAGCCGTAAACACAGGCAGCTCCTGGGGGACACATGATAGAAGGTTATAGTCACTCTTGAAAGGTTTTCCTCTTTCATCGCTGCACTTACTTCTGTGATTAGTCCTAGGAAAGTCCATATGGGCCGCCCCAGCAGGCAAGTCTGAGCATGAGTGAGGGGCAATCCACTGAGCATCTCACTCTTCACTCCCACTTAGATGTTGCTCCAGCATTTACTCAGCTTCCTGTGGACACCACGGTTACTGATGGGATGACAGCCACTCTGAGGTGTGAGGTGTCCGGGGCCCCCAAACCTGCCATCACGTGGAGGAGAGGTAGGTAGCCTTTGTGGCCTCTACAGCCTGACCAACATGGGACATGAGTCCATCGGGCTGAGGCTCATGTCGTTTCCTTCCCACAGTCCTTCATTCATTCAGTAAAGACTAGAAGCTGTCCATGGGGCACCTGCCAGGTGCCAGATGCCAAGCTTCCAGCATGAGTAAGACAGGCAAGGCCCCTGTAAGCCTCATGGAGCTTACCTCCACACGATGAAACAGACATGTCTGAAAACCTGTGACTATCCTTATTTCCTACTTAAGCCTTCATAGGGCACCTTAGGCTTGTGAAGGGGCTCCCCCAAATACCAGGTAATGGATTTGGAGCAGAACCATCAGGACTCAGCATCCCCACTTATGAAATGAAGGTCCTATTAAAAATTAAGAATAATACCCTTATTCTTTTAAGAAAGAAAGATGCCTAAGATACACACCTGAAACCAATAGGATATGTATGCCAATTATACTTCAATTTAGGGGTGCCTGGAAGGCTTAGTGGTTGAGAGTCTGCCTTTGGCTCAGGTCATGATCCCAGAGTCCTGGGATCCAGTCCTGCATCAGGCTCCCTGCAGGGAGCCTGCTTCTGCCTCTGTTTGTGTCTCTGCCTCTCTCTGTTTATCTCTCATGAATAAATAAATAAAATCTTTAAAATAAAAAAATGAATAAAGGCAGAGACACCAAAGCCCGGCTTCTGCCAAGGTGCCTTCTCTGTGTGTCACTTAGCAGAGTGGTGGCAAAGGAGTGAGCTTTAATAAAATAGGACACAGGGAGAGAAAGATGCTTCTGGCTCACTTGACACACATGATGCTCTCAGTTCACCTGTTTTCAGACCCAGTGAGGAGAAGCATCACGTCTAGGACTTTCTCTGCAGTCCCAGCCCCTTCCACATGTGAGCACCCGTGTCACTAAACAAACAGCACACACAGTCCCTCCTTAATAAATATGTGCTGAGTTGTGTCACTTCACGTAAATGGATCTGTCACAGTCACTGGGCCCTGTCGGGGTGAAAGTTCAAGACCTACATCTTTGTCGTCTCTCCAGAGAACCCTACATAGGCTTCTCACCTCCCTTGGGTGTAACTCATGCCCTCAGATGGTAGCTCTTACACATGAAGATCAGAGCAGCTGCAGGCCACTAAGCGAGAGGGCATTCTTCTGTGTTCTACATAGTTTTTTCTCCTGGTTCAGAACATAACAATAACTTTATATAGATATAAATACATACAGATATAAAGGAAACTGAGAATTAGTCACCCAAAGATAACAGTTGCATACATGAGTCACAATTTGTTTAACCAAATTTCTCAATTTTGGACAATTAAGATTTTCTTGATCTCGTTATCCTAAATAACACTAAAAGGAACTGCTTTGGTTATTTTTGTACATACAGTTTCCACTTTATTATGATTATTTCTAATTATTTTCTTGGTTTTGGTGCTAACACTCCTGTCTTCTCTAATTTTCTTCAGGAAAGCATATTTTGGCCAGTGGCTCTGTGCGGATTCCTAGGTTCATGCTTCTGGAGTCTGGGGGTCTGCAGATTGCCCCCGTCTCCATCCAGGATGCTGGCAACTATACCTGCTATGCAGCCAACATGGAAGGGTCCCTGAATGCGTCTGCAGCGCTGACCGTATGGAGTAAGGACCACAGGCCATGTGGAACTTCCTGTTAATCACCATGTCAGCTGTGCTTAGGGATGTCAATATGCCCTTGGACTCTCTAATTGAATCATAAGAGAATGATTATTTTTACAACTAATTTATAGAAATCTATTGAGTAATTAATTTTTCAGTTTCTGAAAGCATAATTAGAAACTGTATTCAAATATTTAATGGGGATGTTTCAGGAAAGTGAGAAGAGTGACTCTTAACAGACAGTGCCATAGAGTATATTATCCCAAACTAGTCCAAAAACTAAAGTGATAAGCGGGTTAATTTTGTGAGCTTCATAAAGGAAATAGCATCAAGAGTTAACATTTTTGATAAAGTAAGCTTTTTCAATAATATCATTAAAACCCACTAAAACACTCCTAGTATATTCAATATGAGTGTTTTTTATATGATAGAAGCGAACTGAAGAAAAATCTTTGTTATTTCTCCAACTTTTGTTTCTTTATCAAGCACACAGTTTTCTGAAATGGAGAATAGATTATTCCCCAGACATAAGGATTCATAACCAAGTATTTCTGCTCCCAGCCCCCCAACTTTTGGTCAATTTTCACTCTTAGCTTTACTCGCCAGCATATCTTTTCTTCTTTGCTTCATCCATAGCTTTATTTAAAAAATAATAATAGTAAATAAATAAAAATTGTTCAAAAAAGCAAAAGACAGTGCTTACAGATTTTTATAAAGCTTATCTATCTAAAGAGAGGAAATTTTTAATTTTCTCTTTGATTTGCGTCCATAATGGATTTATGAAAATATGATCCTGGAAGAGAAACTGAATTATTATGCTTTATTTTGTACCATTTAGTTCTCTATCACATAGTTTGTGTCCACTTTCATATGACCTTTACTAATTTATTAGGTATTCTAAAAACACCGGGAGTTTTAAAAAGGAATAAATTCAACCCCCCCCCCCCCACCATATTATCAGGTACCGAAAAAGAAGTTTTGTCGTATTTCATGGCCCACTCTGCCCACCACTTCCCATTCGGCATGTGTCCCTAACACGTTAACCTTATATTTAACAACTTGAGAAGAATTGATGTCTATATCTTTGTAGGTCACTCACCAGAAAGCTCTGTGGATCCGTTAAGATTCACATTCTCATGTCACTAGACTGATAGATATGCTCTTGTGGCCTACATTCCCCATAGACAACAAGCTAAAGTTCACTTGTTTTTCTGGACACCCCACTACAAACAGGCTGGGCCCCAACTAGTCTTAATGACTCCCACATTTCGGGCTCCCACATTTTGGTTTGTAGGACCAAAACAGCATCCATCTCAGAGGTGTGCAGGCAGGGGACCTCTACCACAGGGCCTTTGCTGGAGCCTTTGCTGTGGGGTGGTGGCTGCAGGGCACACTGGGCCCTACCCTGACCACCACCAGAGCCTGGTGTTGGGTGAGCCACTGTGGGTCTGAGCTCCACTTTCTATTCCTGAAAATTGGGAGCAGTGCTCTCACAGCCCTCCCAAGGTTGTTGTGAGCATTAAATAAAACAATATAAATGGAAGCACTTTGCAAAGTCATGAAGTGCTGTGCAGACAGCAGAAATGACCAGAATGTTAATGATCTTGGGAAATAACAAAGATTTTAACCTAAGACTACAGAACCTAATAAACCTTTGCACATGATCTTCATTCTCAATGTCTTTCAGAGGGCTTAGAGGTTTGGGGAGGGCAGGCCTGACTCCTGTGGCTGCTGCCTGGGAAGGGCTGGCTTCCGATTCCCTGAGTGTTTCCCAGTACTTCCATTTACACTTGTTTTGCCACGATGAGAGAAAACTTGGAGGTTTTTATGTCAGATGACCAGTTCCATACCCTCTGAGGGAGGAAACTCTAAAGCATGTAGTTTTGTCTGAACTGTGACTTGTGTCTTCACAGATCGCACGTCCATCATTAACCCTCCTGAGGACCGCGTGGTGATTAAGGGGACCACAGCCACACTGCGCTGCGGAGCCACTCACGACCCCCGGATCGCTCTCCGGTCAGCTCAGTTACTCTCGTGTCTGGGGCTCATTTATGTTCTGGGAGCTTAGGAACCAAAGTGGAGATAAGAAGGCAGAATTTGGGGAACTTTGATTTCAGTCACAGATCCCTGATTACGACATCTCACGGTCCTGGGCTCCATCATTAATCACATAAATCCCATTTTCCACTCCAGCCTTATGTATTATTTACAGTGAGCTATGTTCCACTTCATGACTTCAGTGCAGCTTTTCATGATTTTTCTGCCAAGGTTAATACACTATCTGTAAAACGTACTTGTCAGAGGCTGATACTTAATGAGAGAAAAATCCGGGGGGATCGAATAGGATTTCAGCAGTGTTTACCCTGGGCTGTGTGATACTTGGGAGGAGTTTTCTCTGCTCCAGGATCGTTTCATTGTGAAATGGGGAGCAAGGGAGACCCACACCCAGAAGAAAGGCAACCACAATCACCTGGTGCACGTCAAGGAAAATACTCGTAAAGACGAGAACTAGATGTCTTGAAGCTCCACTAAAGAATTATAATATCCCATCCTTTCCCGCTTTCACACAGGAAAGTCATGGTGGAAAACATGACCCCCCCAGGTAAATCACGGCAGCAGATATGGGTGACTATGGGTGGTGAGGTTCTTCCCCAAGAGCTGCCACTTTCAGAATAGTTTTTAATTTTCAGAACCAGCCTTGAAAATCAATCTAGAAAGAAAGATACAGTCATCCCAGAATTTTCATTCTGGCCTTAGCCCAGAAGGCACACGGTTAGCCAAATGGATGGAATTGTGATGCCTTCCTTTTTTCTGGAACATCTCACTCTGAGCAGAGGGAGTTGGCTGCTGCTGCATACATTATTAACTGGATTCGGAGATTAATCTGTTTTCTCACTCTTCTTGGGCAGGTGTTTGGCAAATCGTGAATTTCTGTGCCTCCACCTGGCTCTCTGGAGTTCTCCAGAGCTCAAACAACCAAGTTTGGTTTAGTCATAAGAATGTTGAATGCAAAACCAACAAATAAAAACTAACAGGTTCAAGATTACCTAGAGAATCCATGGAGGCCATCTCAGAGACAGTTGTCATGCCCAGAAAAGAACTCATTCATTTCTAAATGGGTTGGGAGTATGATTCCAGAGAGAAAGAAGGACAAATAAGCTGGTTTACTGCTACTCTGAGAGCTTACATGGAATCCCTCTGGATCTGTGTGTTTTTCTCAGAGCTTTTTATATGTGACTAGACAGACAGAATTGGAGCACCCTTCTTGAGAAGGGCTTAGATTGCTCACTCTGAGGGCACTTTTTGTCCCAGGGCTTCTCTGTCCCAAGAGCACCAGGCCTAAGGGACAATCTGCAGCTAACATTATACCCTCAAGTAAGCAGTTTATTCCTTTCCTTCTTGGGGTACCAAGTCTGTTGTCTCAGAGTAGTTCCAGATAAACAGTTTATTGATCTCTATGCTCTGTGCCCATTAAACCTTTAAAGAAATGGGTACATTTTGCAAATCTAAGCAAATTATTTTGGGAAGGAAAGCTAGCACCTTCATCCCATTCACCGACACCCAAAGTCTGGACAGGTTCCGAATGGCTTCTATGTTTGAAAAGAAAAATGTGCTAAAATGTTCATAAATAAAGAACCAAATGAGAAATAAATGCAATTTTTAAGGACAATCTGCCAGAATGGTTGGGTTTCAAGAACACATGTTCATGGGATATAATCTATTTTTTCTAGAAGTTGGGTAGATCCACTCAGGAGTTTGTGGACAGTCATTGCCTCCTATCCAGTCAACACTCCTCTCCTCCAGGCACCTTCCTGGGTGGGAATGTGAAGTCAGTTATAGTAAATGACAAATAAAGTATGATCATGACACGACAGACTTCCTGTCTCTAAACCTAAAGACCAGATCAATGTTCTTAGTGATCTTCACTGACCCCTTTATAACTTTAACATCTGTTTTTGTAGTGTGACCAAGATACCCGGTTGCTTTTCCTTTTTCTTTCTTTTAGATCTATTCACATGTCATAAAATTCACCCATTGAAAGAGCACTGTTCAGTGGCTTCTGGTACATTCACAAGATGGTCAGTTGCTTGCAGCCCGGATCCTAACTCTAGACTCTTGGCTGGATCCTAACTGGGTATCTTGCCTCACTCATGACTCCCTGCTTGGCCCACAGCTATGTCTGGAAGAAGGACAACACAGTCATCACCCCATCTAGCAGTTCCAGGATTGTGGTGGAGAAGGACGGCTCCCTCCTCATTAGTCAGACATGGTCGGGTGACATCGGAGACTACACCTGTGAAATCATCTCTGAGGGAGGGAATGACTCCAGAACCGCCCGGCTGGAGGTGATGTGAGTGTTGCCTCTGTGTAGTGTTAACTGGCTGCCCATTATCTGCAGCACTATGGTCAGCTCTCCCGACTCCAAGTGACTGGCACTTAACATGCCTGGCACCACAGTGGGTCCCAAGCCAGAGGTCAGAGGCCATGGCCTTATGCCTCGTAGGCGTACACTTACAGGGTTTGTTGGAACCTCAAAATTAACCTCAAAATTTCGCTCTTCGTTTAGATGATTTGATGCTTGGTTTTCCTCCTCCTCCTGTCTGTTTTTCTTATTTCCTACTTGGCACCACATCATGGTGGGCCCTATTTACCACACTGCATCCACTTTGCCATGTGGTGCCCATCAGCACTTCCGGTCGGAATGTCAGGGCCGGCTCACTGAGGCGAGACCTTTCCATGAGAGCCCACAAAACATTGTGCTGAGGGCAGAGCCAGCTGCATCTCTGCGGGTAAACAGACACTTTCCACTAAATCTCTGGAAATCCTGAAAATAACAAGCAGCTGATCTGGACTCCCTGGGGGTCTCCTAGGCCCAGGTGGGAAACCACCACCCTCCTCTATCTCTGGGAGCTCTTTAGTACATCTGCTTTCTGTTCACGGGCAGGGGCTGAGGAGCCTGCTGATAATTTCTCTTTTTCTGACATATATTTATTTGTTCTTTAAAAATGGCGTCCTCCTGGACAGTGCCTGAGCACATCCAAACAACAGTAAAATCTGGAGATAAGGCAGCAGAGCAGGGCTGGTGTCCTGGCGGCAGCCAGCTCCAGGGGCACAGGACAGCAGCTAACATGGCTGTGCTGGGCCATTAGAAAAGGCAATTTTGAGAAGTTTTTCTTACTAGTCTCTGTCCACCTTGATCCAGGATAGGTTCTATAGACAAAAGCCACTCCCTGAATATACAATGTGAACGGTTTGCATACAGGGCCAAGTCTCATTTGTCTTTGGATCCCTAGACTCCAGCCAAGGGGATTAAAATGAGAAAAATGCTGGCTCCGTGCTGAGCACATAGGCTCCTGTGTTTGTTGCACGCACACATGAGCAAATGAGCAGACAGGCAGCTTTGCATTAGCCTCTGTTGGTGGGATTTGATGGGTTAACGAGTAGCATCTAGTCCAGAAAAGTCTCATGTGATGCCTCTAGGACCTGGAAAAGCCCTATGCTACCTCCTCATTGGCCTCTGTAGGATGACCCCTGGTTCTCGTGTGACTAGACTTTAGTCCCTTGTCAGTCTCAAAACATCGGATGCCGCGTGGTCCAAGGGGACCTGTACAGACAGCCCTCCAGCTCCCTGAGTGTGTGTGGAAGTACCAGGTCTCCCCACCCACCTCTGGGCCCTGGACCTGCTGACCCAGGGCCCTTCCTGCCCTCCACTTTTGCCCAGCCCTTCATCCAGGGCTTCAGACTGCTGCTGCCTCTACAGCCTGGCTTCTGTCTTCGGCCATTCCCACCTGAAGGGCTCACACCTCCTCTAGGGCTCAGCCACAGGGTCACCCCTGTGTGGGACACCAGCCTGCGGGTGTCTCCCAGCCTCCCAGCCCTTGCCTGTACCCTCTGTCAAAACACTGATCGTCCTGGGTGGAAAGCACCCATTTTCACCATTTCTTCCCTATGAAGCAGAAGCACCAAAATGGCATGCACAGTTTGGCATTTTGAGTGCCTGGCAGTGCTTTGGGACACCATAGGGGCTCAATAAATACATGTTGGTCAGTTGAGGCACACATGAATGAATAAATGTGTGTAGGTGACCGGCCATTGGCTGCTCCTCCTTCTGATTGGTTCTTCCCTCTGAGACTCACACGCCCCTGGCTTTTCTTCTTGAGGGCACAGGGTCAGATCCCACTGTGGAGAGCCCTGGTGGAGCCACTGTGGAGGCCCCTGGTGCCCAAACAAACCCCTGTTTGGCTCTGACCCTGTGTCTTTCTTCCTCCCATCTTTTCTCCTTTTGTCATGTTAAAAAAATCTTTTTTTTTTTAATTTTGATAATACTGGAGTACATGACCAGCAAATTCACATAATCCATGTGCTGTTCACATTTTTAAAACTACCTTTGAGAACTCTTAGATCATCCATCATTGGTATCAAATAAATAAGTGTTAGCATTTCATAAAGACTCTGTCAGCAGAAGCCAAATTGCATGCTTCCAATACAGTACATGCTTTTTTATTCTGCAGTTTTTATGTTCTACTGATTTACATATCTTCCCTTCTATTTGCTTATTTGATTTCCTCTGAGTAAAATACATTTTTCAGCAAATGTTGCTGTATCTATAAAATAATAGGCTTTCTGTAATGGTAAAACACCTCATCTCTAAATATAGAAATATTTGCAGATTTGTGATTCAAACCAATTTAGGTACAACCGAGTTGCAGAACTGATTTGGAAGACAGTGGTTCCTTGTGAATTGTGAGTGTAATAAACACTCCACTCTTGCAAATCTGAATGAATTGAGAGAGCCGTAGGTTATAGCGTGGCCTATCTTTAGATCCAAATAGGTCTTAACTCTACGACATCAGTAATGACAACAGTAATGATAATAGTCATAAGTCACCATTGCAGGGCATTTTGTGCTTCCCAGAGAACTTTCAAATCAAGCTCAGTAACATTTCTGTGATTTACTCAGATGACAAAAAAAAAAAAAAAAAAAAAAGGTGGAGGGAGTCTCATATTGCAGAAGTGACTGAGAGGTACTTACAGCTAACTAGTGTCCTTTGAAAGAGGCTGAAAGCCTGCTTCCTCTGCCTCCCTACTTGAGTTAAAAGCTACTTTGTTACATATAGAAATGAGGAGCATCAGAAGTGGGCTTTGCTAAAGCAGAGGGTGTGTGTAGCATATTCCAGCACCATTCTCTGCGCCAGCCTGGGCAGACACAGCAGGAGGCACGGTCCCAGGTGGGCCACAGGGGCCAGTGGTGCCTTGGGAGGTGCTGCCCACCAGCCAGGTCGGGACTGGACACCCCTCTCCAGCTCTGAGTGACTATGGGCAGGTTAGCCACCATGTTTCAGCCTCGGTTTCCTCAACTGCAAGCTGCACCTGTTATCATTGCCCTATAGGGCTGTCATGTTTGACCAAACCAGCATTTGTAAAACCCTGGCCTGGAACCCAGCTTCAGGTGGGTACTCAATAAATCATAGCTCCTATTACTCCCTCACCGTCTTAGCAGGAGTGCCATTACTCCTTCATCAGGAGCAATCCGCCCACACCCGGGACCAGGAAGTTTCTCTTTTATCCTGCCTTATTTTTTACCACATTCTGTGGTATGTGTTGGACACACTATGTCTGTTTGGTGCTAAGCCCTCGATGCCTGGAATGGTGCCAGGTGCATAAATGTCCAACAAATGTCAGAGTGAGCCTCACCCCCCTTATGAGGTTGAACTGGGCTTGTGTAATTGGTATCACGGAGAAGGACTAATTTATGAGAGGTCTGCCTTCATCACCTCCACAAAAGGCTCCCACAAATCCACACGGTCCCAGGATGTTCCCTATAAATGAACCACATGCAAGTCATCATGAAATGCCCGTCACTGATTGGCTGGCTGTGTCTTTCCCACTAGTTTGCTAGTGCTAAAGCAGAGGGTGTGTGTTTGTAGCGTCCCCCCAAAGGGTCTTGCTGTATTGAACACACCAGGGGGACCAGGCTTCTAGGGCTTTATGTATAGAGTAATTATTAATCATTTAAAGACCCAATTAGCTTTGAATCTTTCCTTCTGAGATCAGAGACTAATTCTTAGGAGCCTTAAGTACAGAGAAAACCTAATTTATGGAGCAGACTTGCAGACCCAGACTCTGAGGCAGTGGGAGAGGTTTCTCTCAATAAAGCTACACCTGACAAAGCCATAATAAGGAGAGAACAATTTAATACCATTTCTATAGAGTTGTCAGGCCCCCACCATCTTCATCCACAGAGCGAAGTCAGAGAAGATGGCTTTGACCGGGTTATCATTTGTGTGTTAAAGGGGCAGTGCTTCCACATAGAAAAATACTCACCTGACCCTCTATCACATCGCAAGTCCCCCTACAGCCACAATTTTGCCAATTGCTTCAAATCTTTTTCAAAGCTGTTTTCCCCAAACACACTTGGCTTAATCTCCTTGCCATACAGTCTTGGTTCCTTGTTGTTGTTAATCTCCGATGGTCTTGCAGTGTAATTCATTTGATGGGGACTTCCCTCCTAGCTTTCTTGAAATTACAGAGTGACTCAGCACCTGCTTCACTCCCATTGCTCTCAGATCCCTTTCATTTGTCACCCTGTCTGCATATTCCTGTCTGTGAGTCACTCTGGTGATCATTTATTTCCTTTCAAAGTTGGCAGAGAAACGCCAAGACACAATCTATTCCTATTAGATAAGATTCTCTCAAATGAATTCAGAATATATTAAAGCCTCATTTATTGGTTATTGATGGGTCAGTCAAGTATTGCACAAAGCTTAATTTTCCTGATAACCAAAACTTATCATTTAAAGAAACAGTTTACATTTCCATATTAAAAAGCTATTTGCATTGAGAAACGGGAAAGAGAACACAGGAGATATTACAGAGGGTTTTTTTTGTACAGGACAGAGGCTGGAACTAGGAAAAATCTCAGTTTCCTTCTGACTCTGAGTCCTGTGATGTGTGTAAAACATCACATTGTGTGTTGGGCCACCATCTTGGGCATGACTGTGAGCCTGTGAAGACTCTGTGGGGCAGTGGAAGAGGGGGGGCTCGTTATTTCTTGATTCATCATGTCATGTCCTTGGGCACCACTCGGCTTTTGGCTCCCTGTTCCTATGTTAAATGTCTCAAGGCTACTTTGTCTTCACGGTTCCAAAGTCTTTTCAATCTTCCCGCCATCTCAGGCCTCTGGCTGCCATTTTTTGCAGGCTCTAGGGCCTTTTTGTTGGTGGCTTTTGACCAGCTAGGAGGAGGGACACCAGAAACCCCTCTTACTAGAATCACATGTGGAGTGAAAATCAGCAAGCTCTGAGGGGCAGACAGAGAGACTGCACAAGCATCCTCTAGGGGCAAGTGTTTGAGGAGTACCCTCTCACTCCAGAAGTGGCTGTAACTTGCCCACAATCCACAAAATGCTCCATCCCTTAGAAAAAAAGCTGTCTGGTCACCTGTCACAGGGATCATTTCTTAGCCCTCATTTTATTTTATATTATTTTATTTTTTAAAAAGATTTCTTTATCTATTCATGAGAGACACACAGAGAGAAAGAGAGGCAGAGAGACAAACAAGCTCTATGCAGGGAGCCTGATGCAGGACTCAATCCCGAGACTCCAGGATCAGGCCCTGGGCCAAAGGCAGGTGCCCAACCACTGAGCCACACAGATGTCCCTTTAGCCCTCATTTTTGGCTGAGAGAAGCATGATATGAAATGGAGTGTAAGATCCCCATACTTTCCTAGCTATGGGAAAGATGTACTTTTAAGATTTAGAACTGGATCCAGTGTGGCCCTTGCAAGACCACAAGACAAGGTGTGCAGAGACACAGTAGTGTTTAAGGGACCAGGTTAAACACTCCTATTGTCCAGGAGGGGCCTGTCCCTCTACAGCCTTGGGTCCAGTTCATCCCAACTCAAGGTCCAGCATGGCCACCCTGCAAAGCTTGTCCCCAGCAAACAGTGTGCCCCCACCATCCTCTCTCAGAGCCTGGATGTATATGTTGGCCATGGATTCCTGGCTCCTTAACCTCTAGCTCAGCTTTTGTCTTGGGGTCTGTCCTTTCTCCTGAACATTATGCAGATGTCATATGATATTTTGTCCAGTCCCTGGGACATTTTCCAATGAGCTGCCTTTGGGGTTCCAGCCCTAGAGAGCCAGTGTCACACAGATAACCCAGAAATATTTAACTTGTGTCTCTTACTTCCCCTCCTCTGTGACCCAGTGCAAACCCTGCATTCCCACCAGTGCCCCCAGCATTCCCCCCGCCCAGTCTTACCCATGCCCTCAGCAGGCCATTCCCCTTCCTTATCCTTCCAGTCCAAGGGAGCTTCTCCTCCCTCTCCACCCGTCCTGACTCCTCCAGCCATGTGGCCCCCACAAGGTGACCCTCGATGCAGCCCCGCCCTACATTCCCACCCAACATTTTCAGAACCATCTTGTGGCTCCTGATCCGAGGTGCCTTACCCTGTCCCAGTCTGTATGTGGACCTCGTGCCCCTTCTTAAGAAATTCAGTTTGGGGAGAGCAGGGCAGTGGCAGCCTCTCCGTGTGCCCACACTCCACATATGGCACCAGGCTTGCAAGGTGTCATTTGTTAACCCATCCACTCCTGTGTTGGCTGATTTATCCATCCATCCCGCATTTACTGCATGCCCACTCTGTGCCGGCATTGGTAATGCCAAGGTTAAGGAAAAGAGGCAAAGAAGTGGGAAGAGAAATTTCTTACCCTAGAGAAGGGAGGCAGATCCATAATCAGGATGCAGTGGAGTTCCTGTTTCTGTAGGACTATAGGAGATGTTTGGTGAACTGAAAAACCTATAAATTGCAATCATAAAAGAGGTAGAAGTGATTGGTGCTGCTCAAGAATTAGTCAAAGGTGAGAGGGAGGCTGAGCCTTGGAGGCTGATTTTCTGAATGGCATGAGCCTTCAGTCAATGGGACATCATGTGTGCCCACACACAGGTCACAGAATGGCTCAACTCAGGAAGCTGCTGGAGGGGACATCCAGTGTGGGATGGGAAGGAGTCATAGTGATGCAGGGGGTGGCTCATGGCATGACCTGTACAATGGCAGCAAGCAGGACCATCCAGAGGGTTGCGTGTTATGGGTCTTGGAAGAAGTGATGTCGGTTGGGCTGAGGCTGATCTGTGGAAATGAGGGGATGGTGTTATGACATTCTTAAGATACAGTAGGTGAGACGTGGCTACTACTTAGGCACTTATGAGGGTGGACAGGGGAGTGGAGATGGGAGTGTAACCACTGAAAGAAGGATGAGCAAACCAACATGGTGGTTCTGGTGAGAAGAATGATTCATGGCTCACTGTCAGCCCCAGAGATCACTCCCCTGAATGTGTCATTGAACTTGCCTCCTGCCCACTGTAAGATCCTCTCAGAGCCTCTCAGTGCCTCATCTCTGTGAGCCTGGGGCCTTCCAGCCTCTCACAGCTGCTGTGGCCGCTTCCAACCCAGGGGGCTACACATACACGGAGGGTGGTTCCCCTCAGGCCCATGTGGGGCAGTGTCACATGTGAAAAGTGGCCCAGAACACCAACCTGCCCTGTCAGTCTTCCTAGTGTTTGTCGTGTCAGAGAACCTCACATTCTAGGGGAATCTTTACAAGGCAATTCTAAGCCCCTGGAGTCAGCATGCACCCCTGGGGGAATGGCATTATACCTCACCTTAGACCCCAGCCACCGCCCCACGGCTCCCAGGTGACCCTTGGCTCTGACTGACTCACCAACTTTTGGAGCTTCCCACCCCCCAGGAGGAAGGAGGACTGTCTGGAACGACTCACAGAACTTAGGCAAGGGCCCTACTTAGGATTTCAGTCTTATCATAAAGGATAAAGTCAGGTCCAGACACCAGAAGGGAGGCCAGGGCAAGGTCTGGGAGGGTCCCACAAACAGAGCTTCCACGTTTTCAGGAGACGTCATCCTCCCGGCATGCAGATGTCCGATGACTGACCAGGAAGCTCAACTGAGCCTGGCATCCAGAGTTTTTATGGGGTGTCATTATCACTGGCCACATGACAGAGCTCACTCTCCAGCTCCCACCCCTCTGCTTCCAGGAGATCAGAAGGTTTGGTTGATGTTGCTCACTCCAAGCTCTAACCACATGGTTGGTCCAGCCTGACGAGTCCCCTCCTGGGACACTCGTGGCCGTGAGTGCCACCGTCAGCATAAACTTAGCTGTGGCCCTATGGGCCCCCAACGAACAGCTAAGACAGCCCTTCAGGAGATTCAAACCTGGGTAAAGACCAGACCAACTCTGTATGATACCACAGTCTTATTTGGACATATTTATCCAGTGTATCTCGGTTTGTTTTCAGGGGGGACTATTTGAACAACTTTGGTCTGTTTCAGAACAAACTAATTTCAATAGGAAATGGGGCGTGGGAGAAGAATAGGTATTTTATCCTGGCATTTCCTTCATATTGATCTTCACTGGGAATTTAAGGGAGAATCAGTTACTGGAGAATTCACTCCCTCTCTGATTTAAAACCTCATTCACAATTAAAGAGAAAACAAGCCAACATTTCAAGCTCAAGTTGATTCTTTAGTGTACTAATTTAAAGTTTCAGTCTACACTGGAAATATTAGTTTGTTTATTAACGGTGTGCCTGGGTTACAGAGACCTGTGTTTCTTAGGTGGCTGTGAGTATGTAACAGCTTAATAAATTTCACAGTGTAATGAGTACATTTTTTAAATTAAAAATATCAAGTATAATTATGGCTCTCAGTGCTGACCTACGTGGGCCAGCAGTAATTGATGCCTAAGAGAGACCAAAAACTAGCCAGTGGGTGAATCAGGTCCACCCAGCACCCTCCTCCCAGCACCGCATGGGATGTTTCTAGAAGCCACATAACAGGGTGCTGCTCCCAGATCCTTGAGATGGAAAGGTCCTTAGGATTGTACAGCTGCAGACTCTTGCTGGTAGAAATCATGCCATTGGAATTTAAAGTTTTGTCACCAGTAAGTCCCAATATATAGTCTTCAGTATGCATTTGCTTTAATTGTGCTTCCGTTCCATAGCCTTGCTGATGTGTTATTTGCTTTTTCCAGGAGTTATTAGAGTTTTCTCCACATTCTCCTGAGTCCTTCCCCCAAACTCTGCTACCCAGCCGAAGACAGAACGACAGCACAGCTCCATGCTGTCAATAAAGAGCCAGCCCCTCTCTAGAAATACATGTGGGCATTTTGGCTGGTGTGACCTCACATGCTAGTGTCCAAAACTTTAATGTTAAATCTTATTTCCTAGGCCTTTGACTGTTTACACGGCTTCCTGCATTTCCATTAATAGCTTTGGGCTATAAGAACTAATTGCTGACCCAGGTTTTCTCAATTAAATAACATACTGTGTAGAAATTGGCCCTCCCCACCCGCTTTAAGTCATCTGCTGTGTAATCTCCACCAGAAAGATTTGATCAGATTTCTTTGGTAGGAAAACAACACTGTGAACAGGGAAGGGTTTGGGGTTTCAGTATTTGTGTTTGGGGCATACTTTATGTTCTCCCATTTTCTGAACATTGCCCACCAGGACTGTGCGGCATAGGAACCAGGCTAACCATCGACTCTGATATGCTCTGTCTTCTCTTTTTGTTCCTTTTTACCCAAGTGAACTGCCTCACTCACCTCAGAACCTGCTGGCCACCCTGAACTCTTCCCACAGCCACACCGTGATGCTGTCCTGGGTTCGACCCTTTGATGGAAACAGCCCGGTGCTCTATTACATTGTGGAGCTATCTGAGAACAGTAAGTAGTGAAGCAGAGTTTGTCGCCTTGGATGATAATCACATTGCTCTCTGCACGATTATTGTCCTCAGCCTTTATTTCGGGCTCAGACCCTGAACAACTAGTCAAATGCTATGATGCTTTACAGAGTTCAGTGAAAATCCCTGCTCTGGCTTCAGGAGAGATATAAGGGGACGTGGAAACCTGAGAATGAAGAGAAGGGAAGGGAGCCTGGGGAGCTTCCTGTGAGAGCTCAGATCTGGGGGCTCCCCAGGGAGGCCATGCACACCCCTGTCCCCAGGCCTAATTCGGACGTGAGAAGTGAAGCCTCCACCTGGGCCTGGCTGGGAGCCAAGGACAGTAAGAGTGAGGCATCTTTGCATGCTTCCTCTGGCGCCGAGCGTGCTGAGTATTCCCAGGACCCTCCCTTCTCCCCTCTTGGCCCCAGCCAGCACATCCTATCTTTGCTCCAGCCCCAACAGCTGCTATGTCCTCTCCACAGGCCATGGAATGTGCTCTCCAGCACCTCTCCTCTTCTGCCTCTGGCAGCCTCCTCTTAGGAGGTCAGGTGCACCCTGTGATTTCAGGGGGTATCTTTTCCCCCCAAAAAAGATCTTGGTCTCCAGCATCCTTATCCAGACCTCGGGAGGCCTGCACAGAGCATCATCCCTCCTCATCTCTGTCTAGTGGTCTCACACATGCTTCCAGTGTGAGTTCTTCACACTGTGATTTTGACTCCTTTTAACCCTGAGGGTCCTCACCACATTGATGTGGGCCTTCACATCTTGATTCCAACCCCTAGGCACCCTTAGTGAGGCCTGTTCGAGCTGCAAGGCCAAGAACAGTCCTCGGCTCTTTCTCCCTCACTGGGCCCAGGCTTCCAGTGCAGTTCAGCCACCCTGTGGATTTGTGTTCTAGGACGAGCTGGACCCTGCTTCCCTTTCTAGCTCTGTAGGCCCCGTCTCTCTCACCAGGACAGCCTCTAACTGGTCCCTCTGCTTCTACTACTCTTCTATTCCAAAGTGTTCTTACACAAGCAGAAACACTGGTCTTAAAATATGAAGGATGTGTCCTCCCTGGATATACCCCACAGGGCTTAGGATGAAATCCACCCCCCTCAGAGCCCAAGTGGGGTCATCTACCCCACCACCCCCACCCCTGCCACTCTGCTCTTTGCCAGGCATGTGCCAACTGCACTGGTTTCACATTGGCTGTGTGTACAGGCCTGGTTTCCTTGGTTGGAATGCCCACAGGGCTGGACTGTTACCCTTCATGCTTACCCAGAACCTCCCAGAAGAAGCCTTCCTGCACACTAGTTCAGTTTACGCTTTTACTACCCAATAAAGTCATCCTCCCTTTATTATATTATCTCATGCATTATTCCAAACTCCTTCCCAGGCCTCCCCTGAGGGACAGTAAGCCAGACCACAGGGAGCTGGACTCTTATTATGGTCAATGTAATGGGGCCCATGGCTTGTCTTGTCATGCTATTGTTATCATAAATGGGTCCCTGTTCAGGACAGCTAGGCATGGTGCTCTCTTGGGGTACCTCCACTGAAACCCAAGTCAACCTGGCAGAAATCCAAGTGGCTCATTGGCACTGCTTACCCATGCAGGTGGAGGTGTCCCACAGCTCTGCTACAGCTCTTCCCAAGCCGACCCGTCCGCTTTTCCTATAATTAGTGACTTCACTCACCAAGTCTCTTCTAATTATCTTTTATACTTCCCCTTCGTCTCGTGTGTGATCCTTCTTCTGATCATCACATGCTCACACCACAGCAGGCCCTGTGTGACGCTCATTTCCCAACAGAGGAAGCTGACATGCAGAGTAAGTCACTGGCCGAGGTCACATAGCTGGTAGGAGGTGACAGTGGGTTCCACCCAGGGCTATCTGCCTCTTAATGAGTATCAGCCATCTACAAAGAAGTTCCATGGGGCACATTCTCCTCTATGGCACTTCTGCAGCAGCTCTAAGGTAAATGCCGACCCACAATGGTGCACTTTGGTCTCCGTCTGTGTGGAGATTAAAGGGACCCACTTTGCGAAGCTGCCTTTATTTGAGTGGGACAGCTCCCGAACCAGTCCACTGAGGGAGAGCCCAGAAGCAATATTTTAGTTTCATCTCCTGGGTTTCTAAATTTACACCCATGGCTCTCTCTGTGGGCTTCAGTCTTGAGCACCATCTGAGAACCAGGTGCCTGAGATCCAGCTCCTGGTTCCCCTTTCTGGTGGACTTCTCTGATGGCCCATCTGGTCCCTTTCCCCAAATTGTGGGGCAGGGGTATGAATGGAAACTGGTCTGTGTGCCGCCGTCCATCATCTCTTCAGCCCAACGGCTCTGGTCAAAGTGGGAAGGCATTGGTGTTATTTATTAAAATAACCTTTCTGAGAAAATAAGGATTTCCTGAGGATCTCATGGTCATGCGGCCTGTAAGAAATGTAGGGCTTGATGGTCTGTGTGAAGACAGTGACACATGAACAGAACTCTAGCCATTCAAATTCAGACAAACATGAGTCCCGCTGGGTGTCCATGTCCTTGAGACCAGGACCAGGTTTCCCTCATCTCTGTGTCCTTGGTCCTGACACCAGGTAGGCACTCAGCAAATGAGCTGAAATGGATCTCCCTGGAAGAGCACCTTTGGGATGGACTCAGGCTATAGTCTTAGACCCTCTCCCAAATGACAAGTGCTCTACCACCCTTGGTTTATGAAAAGAAGACATTGTTTGAACACACCATACCCACCATTTTCTCAACAGATTGCATGGGTGATAAGTTCTTCCAGTCAGACATCTTGCCCGAGTAGGACACAGGCTTTCTATGTGTCCTACCCATGCATTCATTCACTCAACACTAAATTCCGGCTGGGTATCTGCTTCCCCCAGGTGCTCTTCTCAGTGCTGGATGCAGAGCTGAGGTGACTGCTCTCCAGGCATTAACAGCAAGGGGAAGGTCAGGCTCATCTCTACATGGGGCCACATAACGAGCTCCCGCTGAGCTCTGTGTCACTGCTGTGGGAGCATGGTAGGAGAGGGACCGGCTGGGAGGTGAATCACAGAGCCCTCAGAGTGGACAGGCCCCAAGACTTGGGCCAGGCAGAGGGGGCAGCAGCATCAGCAAAGCCCCAAAGCATAAACATGGAGGTGTGGAGAGAGCAGCCAGCTTCTACAGGGACAAGAGGGGAGTGGGGCCAGGACATTGCCCAGTGCTATAGGAGTGTCTGCCTGGGGAGAATCTCTCTTGCTCTTCGTGCCACAGCTAACTATGGCTCTCCTCCGTATCTCTTCTTGACTCAGAACCCCATCATGCCCAGGCAGGCTTTGTCCTTCTCTCCTCGGGGTCCCTACACCCCTAGATATATTTCTCCTGGAGTATTTGGTACTGTATAATAGTTCCTGGTCTGTGTGTGTGTCTCCCGGCAAGACTATGACCCCCGTAAGGGCAGGCCGGGCCCAAGTTCTCTTTGTATCTGTGACAGCCAGCGGAGAGCCTGGCATGCACAGGTTGACTCTGTGGGGTTCAGTGGCTTCACGTCACTTCGAAAGGCTCTAAGAACATCATAAGTCCCTCATTAGCCTTTGGCTCTCTCCACTGGACCTTTCTGGAGCTGGCTCAGACTCCCATCTGTTTTTCCTTCAGAGACTGTGATGTGGAATAGTGTAGACTACTCTAAAGTATTCTACACTATTATTATTATTACTGTTGCTCAAAGTATTATTATTACACGAAGAAGCCAGAGTGGTAAGATGGTTATCTCTGGGATGATTCTGATTTCTACTATGCAAAATAAGTCTGTGGGCTTTCCTGAAATAGTTCATACCACTGCCAGTCACATGGTTGCCTGTCTTCCTGCTGCAGCAAACGGGAAGACCAGCGCTGTCCCCCAGGCCAAGGATCTGGTTTTTATTTTTATTAGGAAGCAGTGCCCTTAAGAAACAGCTGAACCCACTAGCTAATTATGGTCAGAAAGAACAGCTTAGCAGCAATACACTAAAATGGAAATATTTGGCCTACACTCTGTACTATGCAAGTGGATAATTCTGAATAACTCCATTCAGCAGTCCATCGATCCGGCTGCTCCGGACACTTTCTGCAGCCAGCTTCTCCTGGCGGGCTGATGAGGATGCCATTCTCCTGAGGCCATGGCTCCTGCAGGGGCCAAACTGGTATGGTTCTTTGCAACACCTGCCCTTGCCACATGCCAGACATCACTAGAGGGCCTCTCCAGAGCTTTTATGAAGCAGAGCTCTGGAGTTTCATTTGAGCCTTTGTGCTCTTGCCTGGAGTCAGAACTCTCTGCAGAAAGCACATTGGGCCTCTCAGGCATCTGAGGATCGCCTCTCTGGAGTTTGATAGTTCTCCTTGCTGAGCTGGGGCCCAAAGAGGGCAGCCATGTCCACAGCCTGCTTCTAGGTACACGTCTTGGGGGCTAAGAGCACACAGGGTCCACGGGAAAGGGGACTCTGGGGTTCCTGGGTTAAGAGAGCTCAGGGATTCTCGTGGCCTTGATAGCAAGGACCCTGTAAACTGGTCGAGAATTCTGGTGAACAGCTAGAGCATTTGGCCCAGTCTCTTAAGTGCTCCTTGAGTTGGATCAAAAATAATCTTTCTTTGAGATTATTATGATAACAACGCAGGAGACTGCCAGAAGAAACTGTGAGAGGCTTTGAAGTGGACTCAGAGACAGATCAAACACACATTACCAGGCATCTCATCCAGCAGCCTTTGGGGCTGGCTGCCTCTATAGAGACCCACACTTTTCACAGCTTTCAAGCTGTTTCACAACTCTGTAGATAGCACAAAACTTAAGAGTAATGCAAATAATTCTCATCCATAGAAATGCAAATAAATTTGCATTTGCACAGAAGAAGGGGGAAATTAATTTAAAAAACAACAACAACTGATTAGAGGCTATAAATAGAAATAGGGAGGTGCAGTATTGTTTCGAAAGAATCCAAGTTTGATGACAATATTTTTTAAAGCCAAATACCCTAAGACCTCAGTATTTATCTCAGAGCCTCATGGATTGCCAGCCTAAGAATGCAGGAAATCAAACTGTTGTCCTGACCTTCTTAAAGCTTGGAACAGGGAGAGTTTGACTCCTGGCCCTAGTTCCTTGCACCATGAGATCAAAAGATTGTCTCCACATTGGAAAGAAATTGGGGGGGAGGGGTGTGTTCATGGAGGCGTGGCTCAGCTAATCAAGTTTCCTGGAGTTGTGGGGAAAGTGGGGCTGGTTTCCCTCCTTAATGACGCACCACTGTGTACCGGTCCATCTGTTCTCATGGTTCAGTTCTCAGTAGCCACTCAGCATCCCTGCGCTCTTGCCATCTTCCATCCACGATGTGGGAAGGGACCCTTGTTAATAAGAAGAGCAAGTGTCCTAAGCAACATCATCCAAAGGTTGTCCTTTCCATCCTCAAATCCTGTGAGTGGGATCACTTGTCAGCACTGTGATGTATTATTTTCAATGAGGTGCCTTTCTTAACCGACCAAATGCTGCCTTGTTAGGCCCCTAAATCAATAAAGTATGTTAAAAATTTGTAAAAAAAAAAAATGTCTGGGTTATAAGCGGTTCTTGTACTAACCAGTTATCACTCTGTAGATATTACCCAGTTTTGCATCTAGCTGTAAATTCAGAGTGTGCTCTTTGAATTCCATCTTGAGATAGTCCTAGCACCTTACTGGTTCCTTCATGATTTAGTGATCTACCTAAAATCTTTAGCACATGTTCATTTTGTATTTGGATGAGAGCCATGATTTTACTTTTAAAAAATGGATCCTTTCAGATGAGTGAATTGGCCTCATATGGTATTAGAAACACATCTACTCATGGAATGAGCTTGTGCGATAACCCTGATATTTGGGAGAGGCGATCCTTGTCTTAATCTAATCATCAAACTGAAACCTTTCCATGTGAGACCAAGGCATTTACTCCACTGATAACACGAACCCTTGAGGTCTTTCACTAACTAGAAAGATTTCCTTTTTCCTATGAATCTTTTTTAAACCTTAGCAGGTCTCTCGGTAAGCAGGTAACAACCGCACTTATGCAAAAACCCAGGCTTAGTTCCTCTATCAGCCTTTCTTAATAAATATGGGTGTTCACAGTTATGCTTTTGCCATCTCATGTTAAAAATATTTGAATTTAATTAAAAGATAAATTGTCATTTTTATTATTAAAGTTAGGCATGCTCACTAATAAAAATTTAGAAATTACTTGAAGCACAGAGAGAGATAGTAATCAGGATGGTCCCTTGTGAGTTGAAAGCCAGCCCCTCTGTCCCATGTCCTCTGGGACTTCATGCCTGCCCACCTTCTGTCTGCCAGCTCTCCTTCCCTGCTGGCTCTTTTTGCCTCACCGAAGGATCACTGCTGTCTCCTCATCTCTCCGCCATAACGCCTGCACTTCTCGGCGGAGACAGAACATCACCTGAAGGACAGGTGCCTGAACAGTCATGGTCCTCCGAGCAGCTGTTGGCTTGACTCCCACCGCCTCTTGTTTCTTACCCATTATTCTTACGTCTTGGGCCATTGTGTCTGCCATTCCATCGGACTCATCTGGAGACTTGGTTTCCCATCCTCCCCTAAATTGCTGGCATTCTGTATTTTACTTGCTCAGTCCCCAGAGCTTCCCATCTGGGACCCCACTAATGACCCTGTGCCACTGTAGCTCACCTGTCACCCATGTGCTGTCGTGCCCTGATTTCATGTTTGCCACCTAGACCTCAGCCCTTAGCCCCAGATGCATATAACCTCATGTCCCCCAGCCACTCTTGCCCTGCTGTCCCATGGGCTCCGCAAACTCAAACAGTCAAGATAGATTCATCCCGTTTCCCCTGAAGTTGTTCCTTCTCCAAGTTAGAAACACAGACATCATTTTGACTCCCTCACCATTCCTGCCCCCACAAATAGTAAGCTCTGCCACCTAAATGTGTATCCAAGCCATTACACTTCTCTATCCCCACAGCGCCTGTCCTTCCAGTTAGCCTTCTCAGGTCTGCCCTCCCCTGAGCCATCCACTGGAGCCCCCCAAATGTACATGTGCCTGAGTGAAGCCCCCGTCCCACCGCTGGAAACCCTTCAGAGGCCTCTCAGAGGAGGTGTCGCAGTGGGGCAGGGTGTGAGCCCAGACTTCCTTCATGGTCTCTGTCGTTCCCCAAGCGTAGGGCTCAACACAGCCTGGAGACTGGTCCCCAGCCCATCTTCCAGCCACACTGCCAGCCCTAATTCCACCATAGAGATTTCATTGCTTAAAGAATAGATTCAAGGCTGATTAGCATGGTATATAGCGCTATTCATCATCCACCTGCCACCTGCTTCTCCAGATTTATCTCCAGCCACTCACTGCTTTGCCTGTTAAGCTTTAGCAACAAAGCATTGCTCATGGATCTCTGTGAACACCAAGCAGCCAGGGCCAAGGCAACCAGGCTCCACCTGTCTAAGGATTCTCTCCCTGTCCCAGCCCCTCTGTGCCCCATCTCCTCCAAGCAGGGTCCCCTGTCTCCCCTTCCAGGGTGCACTGTCCCAGGTCTCCTTCTCTGGGGGGATCACTGTCCCAGGTCACCTTCTCTGGGGAGGGGTGTGCTGTCCCAGCTGTCCCACTCTGTGTTGGAGGGGCATTGTCCCCTGTCTTCCCTTCCAGGGGTCACTGTTCCCAGGTTTCCTGCTCTGGGTGAGGGCGCTGTCCCAGGTCTCCTCCTGGTGTGTGTGTGGGGCTGTCCCAGGTCTCCTACTCCAGTGCGGGGATGCACTATCCCAGGCCACCTTCTCTGGGGAGATCACTGTCTTCAGGTCTCCCCCTCTGGCTGGGGCACTGTCTCCCAGTCCCCTTCTCTGGGGAAGTGCGCTGTCCCAGGTCACCTTCTCTGTGGGCATCAGTCTCCAGGTCTCCCCTGGGTTGGGGGTGGGGGAGGGGACACTGTCCTAAGTCTCCTGCCCCAGCAGTGCTGAATTACCCAGTAGGCAAATCAGGCCCTTAGGACACAGTGAAGGCAAGACACCAACACATGAAAATATCCAGACGGAAACTTTTAAGAATATTTTTCCTATTCCCAAGCTTGCAAAAAATACTGAAAGTTTCCATTCAGAAGATTTTTTACTTCACATTTCTGATTACTGGTCCTGCTGAACACATTTTTCCAAGTTCCTTGGCTTTCTGTGCTTCCTGTCTATGATCTATCAGTTTCCTTTCCTCTGGTTTTGTATCAGAGCCTTAGGGTTTCTTCTGTCATTTCTGACACATATTCTTTCACTTTGCCTTTTACTTTTAATTTTTGTGCATTACTTTTTGACATACAGAAGTATTTGATTTTTATGTACTTAAATCTATTGATATCTTCCTCTGTGATTTCTTTCATTACTTTTATGTTGGTTGCATGTTTCAACACAAGCATAGATTTCACATTATTATAAGTTTCCCTCTTGTTTTTAAAGCTTTACATTTTAATACATTTAACTGAAATTCATCCAGAATTTATATGAAAATTCTGACATATGATTTTTATTCTTTCCAAATGACCGTCATTTTCCCAACACAATTCATTGAACAACCCATTTATTTATGGGTTTTTTTTCCCTTTTCTATACATTTGAAAGACCTGTTTCTATCAAGGTCTGTCTGGGGTCTATTTGGACCCATTGATTCATCATCTGTTTTCCTGCCTGGTCTCTATTTTAACTGTTTCAGTTCTGAAACATGTTTGAATAGCTGATAAAAACAAGTTCCTTCATCTTTTCAGAATTTTGCTAGTTCTTGTCACCTGTTTATTGTTCTGAAAAAAAAGTAGGAATTATTTTGTCAGGTTTCAATAATAGTCCCATTGACTTTTTAGTGATGTTAAATCTATGATGAGTTTTATGAGAACAGACTTCTTGGAGAATCTGTCTTTCTACCCAGAAGATAACAGCTTCTCCATTTCGTTAGCTCTTCGTTTACATCCCATAGGGAAGTTTGCAGGTTTGTGTGAAAGTTGTGCTAAGATTCCATCCTGTTCCTACTGTAGGTAGGGTTTTCTCTCTATTCCATCCATTCCATGTTATAGCCAGCTTATCATTGTTGGGGTACTGCAACAGCCCTGATGTTCGGGTGTTTGTCTTCTTTCCAGCCACTTTCTAGATCCTCTTACTATTCTAATGACTTTCCAGTCAATCCTCTTGAGTTTTTGAGGTAGACAATCCTATCTTCTCCAAATAATAAACACTTACTGTTTCCTTTTTTTTTTTTTTAATCTTACCAGGTTGGTCAGAATAATTTAAAAGAATAATCAGTGTAGTTGTGAGTCTCTTGTTCATCCTCTGATCTCAGTGGAATGTCTAGGGGTTTACTGTTACATATGATCCCGGGGTTTTGTTGCTTAGTGATATATAATTTGCATATCATGAAATTCAGGGATCTTAAGTGAGTTTTTACAAATACACTTATACCATGTATCTCATACCTCAGGCAAGGTACAAAAGGTTTCCACCCACGGGGAAGTTCCTCTGTGGCTCAGGTCAGCCTGTCCTCCTCCTGCAAGGGCAAGCCCTCAACAGCCCTCTTTCCCCATGTAGCCTGTTCTGAACTTCATATAAATGAACAGGATATTGATTAGAAACAAGTTCTTTAGACCTAGTATATTCTTCCCATTTAAGATTCTTATGATTTAAAAAATATTTTTAAGGAAATTTCTTCTAAGCAAATTATTCCTAAAATAACAACATTCTGTTTGACAATACCTCACAACTTCTATACATGAATATCCTCAGCTCCACAGCCCTGAGGCAAATTCCTTTTTTTAAAAAAAAGATTTTATTTACTTATTTGTAAGAGATACAGAGAGAGAGGCAGAGACACAGGCAGAGGGAGAAGCAGGCTCCCTGTGGGGAGCCCGATGCAGGACTCCATCCCAGGACCCTAGGACCACGACCTGAGCCGAACGCAGACGCTCAATCACTGAGCCACCCAGGTGCTCCAGGTCCCACCCTCCACACAGCTTTTGGAGGTGACAAGCTAAGGGACTTGGTCACCATCATGACACCAGATTCCTGAGTCTCAAACTCCAAATGAATGTATTTTTCCTTCACTTGGAAAGGAACACTCTCTTCCATAAGTTAATACCACATTTCCTCTTTTCTGAAGACATGCTAGAAAAAACGTGAGTTTGAGAGGACATGCCTGGGTCTTCTGCATCTCTTAAGGTGTCTCAGCTGGAGGATCCATGTGGTGGGTGTCTCTGCCACCAAGAAAATACCTGTTCCTCCCGAGTGATTTAGCAGCTTCCTTTTCAAACTCTGCCATCCAGTCCCTTTTCCCTTTGGTCTCCAGGAAACCCAGAGCTAAACTGAGTGCTTAGCTGGATGACCTGAGTCATCCCAGGTGCTAAGACATGGCTCTGTCTTCTCCTCCTTAATGATTTCAGATTTGTTTATTTGTATTTTCATTTAATATCCAATTCTATGTGTATTTTCACTTTAGGTGTGTCTTCTTTAAAAGCACTAGACCTCTCTCTCTGTGCATGCACACACACACACACACACACACACATATGCATGTGCACACACACACACACACGGAGTGCCCCAGCGATGCTAGACCAAAGTCCTCCTCTTCAAAGAGCCATACCAGGTCTCTGAGCAATGTGGCGTGAGAACAACCTGAACTGGCAGGCTGACCTGACGCTGGTGTGAAGGCAGCTTTGTCCTTTGTCGGTGTGAGGTTCATAGGCGATGGAAGAGAGCAGGAAGGCTGCTTATTCTGAATTGGTGATTGAATTTCCCTGGAAGGAAGGAGGCCTGGGAACTAGGGGCTGGGCCTGGAGACTGCAAACCCACTGACAAGCATTGATCTGGATGGATCATCAGCTCACTGGGCTGGAGCATGCTGAGTCTGAGATGATATTTTGGGGTTCAGGTGGCAGTTTCCTACAGGAAGTGTGTCTTTCCTGGAGCATAGAAAATTCTAGTGGCCACAGCTTTCTTGAGCTGGGTATCTTCTATCAGCTGCTGGGCTAAGACCAGCTTTGGGGGAGCATCCTCTGGGGCCCAAGGCCTCCCCCAAACCCCCTCCCAGCATCTTTGGCGGGGTCAGGAAGGGTGCCTCATCCTTCACAGTGATTATTTCTAAGCCATGTGGCTCAGCTCTTTCTTCTGTGGCCACAGAGTCTTTTCAGAAAGGGCCAGGCAGCTATCTTGCACACTGCTCTCCATGAGCTCATTTGCTCCTGTGTGAAGGCCGCTCCTGACTGGCACTACACAATATGTTCAACATCTTCATCCCCACTTGCTATTATGTGCTTAAAGGCTGACGGGCTTTGTGCTGTTTTGCTTGCCAAAATTGCAAAGACTTTGTTCTTTATACTTCAAATCGTTTTAATGCTGTCTTTGAAACATAGCTCACACAGGTATCTACTAATAGCCTCAGAGTTGTTAGGAAGTATTTTATGTCTCAGCTCATTTTTCTCTGGGCTTTTGCATACTGAACCTTCACATTAATGGCATTTGCTCCCATTTTAAAGTCCATGCAGGAAGAGGGAGCGTGTCACAGACACTTACTCATCTTTGCTATCCTGCTGTGCCGTAGGCCCAGAAAGGGGCAGAGGTGGAGGGCTTGGGGGTTCTCTCCCTTTCAGCTCATTGCTCTCAGGTGAGATGCAGGGAACCCGAGGTCTCTCCCACAGCCCTTGCTGGTGCTCACCTCGTGGCAGACTCTCTCAGAGCCTGTCCCACACGCCGATGTAAATCCCTGCACCAGTTTGCCTGCTGTGACCACTCAGTGCGAAATACAGAGTGGCCCCAGTGATGTGTCTTCCATAAGGCTGGGGCAGCTTCTATGCAGAGAGGGCGACCTGTGTCTACTTTGTCACCTGCCAGCCACAATTCGAGCTCTCTGAGGTTTGACCAGTTGTATGGGGTGCACCACCACCATCCTAACATGGCTCCTGCCTACAGCCCAGTTCACCTACACTTCTGGATCCATCCAATCCCTGTTCCCAACCTCTGTGGCTTCTGCTTCCCCAACTCAGTGTCCACCCATTACCAGGAGTGTGTGTCCCCTTGTGGACCTAAGCCTCAGGCACATTTGGAGTCTTACCCACAGTTCAGAGGCCCCAGGCCCTTGAATGTGAACAGTGTAAGGTCCCAAAGCCTGTTCCCAGCATTGCTTTGGCTGTGTTCCCCAGTGAGGGGAGGGGGGCTCATTTATTTCCCAAATGCTCAGCACTTTCATTCTTAACTTTGAAGGTCAAACTTGGTGCCTTTTCCCTCTGGCCTTGCACATTTTCTCATTGCTCCAAAGAAGTCTACAACAGAGAAAGCCCTCCCAAATGGAGGATGTCAAACTGTACTTAAACTGTCTGCTCCTGGGTGTTTTGTCTCAGGTAGGACAGAGCCACCTGTTACCTACCCCCTCCCAGGCCAAGGAAGTTCCCTGACAGGTGGCTCTCTGTGGGCCTCCCCCATGCCAAGCAGGTTATGACCATCCCTCCTGTGACCTCAGGCTTCTCTCCCAGGGTTGCCACGAGCAGGTCTGAGTCACATCATTCTTTCAAACTTGTGCTTCAATTCACTCATTTTGGATATGTATGATGCTTTCGTGGCATCCTGTCCATCCTGAGGACTTTGTCTCCTTTCGTGAGCACAGCCCATTCTACAAATGTGCCGTCTACCAGCCACGCCTGACTCTGCAGCACTGCTACAAATTCAAGTCCTCTCGTCTCATAGCAATTCCTAACCAGAGCCCTACAAAAGTCTTCTTTCTTTAACCTTTGCAGAACTAGTTATTATCTGTGCTTCTCTTAATATCCAGATGAGCTTTGAATAAGCTGAGAGAAACTGTTCTTTAGCATGGGCTGTGCCTGCCTATGAGTCCCTGCCCCCGCCTGAATGGAGGGGCTTGGAGGGGATTAACTCTCAGGCAGAGCAGCTGAGCTGTTGGGGCGTGCCCGTTATTTGTTGTCCAGCCCTTAAAACCACGTTTCTCGGTTCACATGATGACAGGAACTTTAGGATACTTGAATGTAGAGAAGCAAACGGTGATCATCCCACCAAATTAATTTCAGTAACTCAGTGAGCTGGATGCTGAAATGGAGGCCGGAGTGGTCTCTGAAAAGCTTGAAAGTAATAGCACAAACCACTTGAAAAAGCATGAAAATGGTTTGAAAAAAAACGGGGAATGCATCTATGCCTGTTTTGTTTCACTTTTTCTCATGTTCTATTTTCCAAGTTTTTGTTAATGAATATGTATCTTGTGATGTGTTTTATAGATATATAAATAATATGTGTCTATAAAATTTATATGTAATTATATATAATATTACATATATATTTTTTTACCTTCTCACATTACTTTGTGGGCATATGGTTCTGTGGGTGGACTCAGATTTTGGATGGCTTATGTAGTTTTGGAAGTCTTGTTAAAGTATTCAGAAGCGGAAGGGCCTCTGCTAGGCCTTAGGGCAAGGGCAGATGCAGGCTGAGAGCTCAAGGTCCCTCTGTCCCTCCTTCCAGAGCTGCTGCTAGACTCCTACCATATGGGCACCTGGTGACTACTGTTTACAGCTGTGGAGGACACAGTACCTGGCTGTCACTCCATCCCAAGACAGCAGGCCCCCAAACACCAAGAGCTACAAGTGAGCTGCATCTGGGACATCCCATTGTCCAGGCTCCAGCGTCAGGAAGGGTCACAGTGCTGGTGACATCCTATTTGAGCACTGTGACCATCGTATCTGCCCCACGGCAGCTATGAGTCTGCTGTCCGTGCCTACCTGTGTGAGTCACATACCCAGCCTCATTCTCTCCCTCTGCAGAGCACAGGGGCCTTCCAGGGTGGGTCGCACTCTGCTTGTCACAGCTTGTCCCTCCCTTCCTGATCCACTCCCTTCCTGATCCCCTTCCTGATGGACCTTTTCTTCTCTTATGATTGATTTTAGAACAGTTTTAGGTTTACAGGGTTATTGTGAAGATAGGGAATTTCCAAAAGCCTTTCACCTAGTTTCCCCAATTATGAACATTTTGCACCCATGGGTACATTTGTCACAATTAATGAACCAATGTTGACATTTTATTATTAACTACAGTTCATGCTTTCTTTGAATTCCCTCAGTTTTTCATAAATGTCTTTGTTCTGCCCCAGGATCCCATCCAGGACACCACACCTCATTAGCCATCGTGTCTCCTTAGGGCTCCTCTTGGCAGGGAAGTTTCTCAACCTTTCCCTGTTTTTGATGACTTTAACAGTTTTGAGGTATGCTGCTCAGGTACTCTGTAGGACGTCACTAGGTTGGGATTTGAGGATATTTTTATGATGATTAAACCAGCTTTCTGGAGTTCTGAAAGAGCGCTAAGGTGGTGCCACCCCCTGTCCCTTCATATGGGTGGGTGGGGGGGTGGTGCCATCAGCATCCTTATCACTGTTGATACTGGAGAGGCCTTTTAACTGTTGGGAAGAGCAACTTAATTTGTGCCCAGGGCTAGATTCTCACCCATCTCAAGTCTGCGGTATCTTTCTAAGAAGCCCAGAGAACTAACATTCAGTGTCTAAACAGCCCAGTGTGGGGAAGAAGAGCCTCTCACAAATGTGGCATGGCTGAAACCCTTGAAAGATGGGCCAAGAGCATTGCTCTGCTTCTGGGTCATCTTGTGACTATGCCCTTGCCTTGCAAGCTTGAATACTAACTATGACCAGTAATGAGTCCAAAGAACAAAGTTGCCTTTATCTGGGGGTGTCTACCAAGGTGGAAAGATCAGACCAGAATCTCTGATTCATCCCTCTGAACCTCCTTTGCTCATATGAACATGAGGATAATCATACCTGCCACAAGGTTATTGTGAAGGTTAATTGTGTACTTATAAAGTCACCCCAAGTGCCCAGGACATGGCAGGTACTTTCACTGAACAACTATTTTTTGAGCTCCTGCTGTATGTCATTCATTCTTCTAGGTGCAAAGCATCTAACAGTGAGTAAAATTGATTTAATGGAGTTTATCTTGTGGGTGGCTATTTAAATGGGTGGTATTCATTATGTATATTATTATTATAACTTACAACTTATATTTTAGGAGCTACAGTATGCAAACACTTGTAGCCAAAACAGCAGTAGAATCAGAATTAGGGGAAAAAATAAATGTGCATCTTAATTCTTTCACTTAACTTGCTCTGTAACCTAGGGAAGTTGTTTTAATGCAAGAATGTTCATTCTCATTAATATAAAAAAATACAAGGCAAAGCATCAGTGAAATCGCATATTTCATCTGCCAAACAGGATTTAAGATGGTCACGACGCTCAATGCTGGCAATGTTGTGATAAAACAGTCCCTTTCTAGAAACTTTTTGTTATGAAAAGTGCTATACATCACAAAGGTACAGGGTATTCTTGTGCTCACTTTCAGTACCATTAACATATTACCATATTTGTTTCATCAAGTCCCGACCTGTGTTTTGCTTTGTTTTGCTAGGGTATTTTTAAGGAAATCCCAGACATTATATCATTTCAACCATAAATGATTCAGTAAATAGCTCAAGTAATGACATCACATGCAACAAAATTAAATGTCCCTAACTGCTTTTTAAAAATGTGTTTATTTGGGGATCCCTGGGTGGCGCAGCGGTTTGGCGCCTGCCTTTGGCCCAGGGCGCGATCCTGGAGACCCGGGATCGAATCCCACATCGGGCTCCCGGTGCATGGAGCCTGCTTCTCCCTCTGCCTGTGTCTCTGCCTCTTTCTCTCTCTCTCTCTGTGACTATCATAAATAAAAAAATAAAAATAAAAAAAATAAAAATAAAATGTGTTTATTTAAATTCTGGTTAGTTTACATACAGTGTAATGTTAATTGTGGGTGTGGAATTTAGTGATTTATCACTTACATGTGGCACCTGGTGCTCATCAGGACAAGTGCCCTCCTTACTGCCCATCACCCAGTTCACCCTTCCTCCCCACCCAACTCCCCTCCAGCAGTCCTCAATGTGTTCTCTATAGTTAAGAGTGTTTCTTAGTTTTTCTCTCCCCCAACCCATGATCATTTGTTTTGTTTCTTAAATTCCACATATAAATGAAATCATACGGTATTTGTCTTTTTCTGCCTTATTTCACTCAGCATTATCCTCTCTAGTTCCATCTGTCTTGTTGCAAATGGCAAGATTTCATTCATTTTTATGGCTGAACAAAATTCCATTGTATATATAGACCACTTCTTGTTTATCCATTCATCGGTTGATACACACTTGGGCTGCTTCCATAATTTGGCTATTGTAGATAATGCTGCTGTAAACATCAGAGTGCATGTCCCCTTTGAAACTGTATTTCTGTATCCTTTGAGTAAATCCCTAGCAGTACAATTACTAGATCATAGGGTATTTCTATTTTTAACTTTTTGAGGAATGTTCATACTGTTTTCCACAGTGGCTGCATCAGCTTGCATTCCCACCAGCAGTGCAAGAGGGTTCCCCTTTCTTTGCATCCTCGCCAGCACCTGTTATTTCTTGTGTTGTTAATTTTAGCCATTCTGACAGGTGTGAGATTCCAATTTTGATTTGCATTGCAATTTTGATTTGCATTTCCCTGATGATGAGTGATGTTGAGCACCTTTTCATATGTCTATTGGCCCTCTGGATGTCTTCTTTGGAAAAATATCTATTCATGTCTTCTGCCAATTTTTTAACTTTTATGGGGTGATGAGTTTTATAAGTTCTTTACATATTTTGGATACTAGCCCTTTATCAGATATGTCATTTACAAATATCTTCTCCCATTCCATAGGTTGTCTTTTAGTTTAGTTGATTATTTCCTTCACTGTACAGAAGCTCTTTATTTTGATGAAGTCCCAATAGTTTATTTTTGCTTTTGTTTCCCTCGCCTCAGGAGACATATCTAGAAAGGAGTCGCGACAGTGGATATTGAAGAGGTTACTGCCGATGTTCTCCCCTAGGATTTTAATGGTTTCTTATCTCACATTTAGGCTCTTAATCCATTTTTAAGGACCTTAATCTTTTTCCCATTGGATACTCTTTCCTGCTTTGTTGAAGATTAGTTGACCATATAGTTGTGGGTCCATTTCTAGGTTCTCTATTCTGCTCCATTGATCTATGTGTCTGTTTTTGTGCCAGTACCATACTGTCTTGATCACTATGGCTTTGTCATATATCTTAAAGTCTGGAATTGTGATGCCTCCAGCTTTGCTTTGCTTTTTCAGGATTACTTTGATTATTCAGGGTCTTTTGTGGTTCCATACATATTTTAGGAATGTTTTTTCCAGCTCTGTGAAAAATGCTGTTGGTATTTTGATAGGAATTGCATTAAATGTGTAGATTGCTTTGGGTCATAGAGACATTTTAATAATATTTTTTCTCTCAATCCATGAGCATAGAATGTCTTTCTATTTCTTTGTGTCATCTTCAAATGCCTTTTTAAAAATTGACCTTTCATGGATGATACTTTTGAATCCAGATCCAAACAAGGTCTATCCATCGCTTTGGTGGTTCTGTCTCTTCATCGACAAGAGCCCCACCTCTCTGTCCCCTGCTCTTGTCTGGTGCAGAGGCCAGGACATCTGTCCTGCAGGATGTCCCAAGCCAACTCTTTCCTCCTGGTGTCATTTAATCTGTTCCATCTCTCTTTTTAATTGCCAAGAGAACAGAATGAATTTGCATTCAGCTTTGGTTTTTGTGTGATTCCTTGGATCACGTGTGTGTGTGTGTGTGTGTGTGTGTGTGAGAGAGAGAGAGAGAGAGAGAGAGAGAGAGAAAATGTGTGCTAATGTCAGTGGTGGCTGGATGTTGCTGGGTACTTCCCACTGCATCTCACAAGGAGACACTGGAGGCCCAGCTGCTCTGCTTTTTAGTGATGTTCGATCTGTCCCAGAGTCTGGGAAGTGGCAGCCTGGAAGGTTTGGAGGATGTTATTTACACATCCCTGAGTCTTGGTTTCCTCATCATAAGAAAGGAGATAATACCTCTTCCCCAAGAAGATTCCTGTGGTTACAGATGGGGATGCACTCCCAAACTGCGTGCTGCCATGCAGATGTCAGGTGTCAATAATTATGGTCCTTTTGGCAATTAAAATTTTCTTTGAGAAAGCATTTTCTTTCCTCAGATACCTTTAATTGAGAATATGGTAAGGCTCTTTTTAATTGAAAAAAAATCTTCTAGTACATTTGTGAAGACTGAAAACCACCAGCTTTTCACCAACAGACAGAGCGAAGAAGTGATTAACTCCTCCCAGATTCTGGGCACTTGAAATTGAGCAAAAGATTAGCGATGCCCATGTGGAGCAGAAGTTTGTTTAATAGCCTGACTGGGGAAGACTAAAATTCCTTAGGCTTCTAGATCAGAGGAGCAAGAGGCATCTCTGAAGGCGAGGAAAAAAGCTATTGAAACTTTTATGGGATGGTTTCCTTTATCAAAAGAATCTTCCACATTCCAGCCTCTCTGACAACAAGCATCTTGTAGAACTCCTTTCTGAGGACCAGGAGGAGAATCTTTTAAAGGGATTTTGCTTATAGATTGTCAGGAACAGACTTGCTATTTAAATTTTAACAGTTCTCAGCAAGCTTGCAGTTCAGAGGCTTGTGAATGAGCCAATCCTTCCCAAACCACTTTAGAAAAAAAAATACAAATCAGAGTGCCCATGAGATGGATCGAGTTCATTTGTATTAGTTTTCGGTTTAATCTCTCTTCCGGCCAGACCTTTTATCTTCTAGTAGAGAGTGGGAAAAGAATGAATAAAGAGCTCTGTGGATGCATCCGGAGGACTGAATGGAGCCCCAGGTCCAGGGCAGAGGAACAGACCCTGTTGCCAAGTCAGACTGGGCAGCTGATCCCACTGTTCGGGTTACACACTCTGAGTCCCACCAGGCAGCACCTGGGAGGGAGGGCGCTGGAAGCAGGAAAGGCGACGGCAGATGCTGACCCTCACTGTCTCCGTCTGTGGGCTCTGCCACCGTCCTGACCTTGCAGTCATATACTCTGTACCTGGCTGAGCAGGTGAGCCATTCGCTTACAAACCCTGAGACCTGCAGAAAGAGAGGGACGGAAGGTAAGTTTTATTAAGCACTGCCATTAGTCAGGGTCCCCCCAGGAAGCAAGTGGCACTCTTAAATTAGAACTGTTGAGGTGCTGTAGCTGGCTGGCTCAGGACACGCAGGCAAGGGGAATTGCAAAGCCCAGAGGGAGAGAGGGAGAGGTGGTGTGGCGCTGCCCCCATGAGAAGAGTGACAACCTCTTGGTGAAGAATGAGATAGTCCGGGGCCCCTGAGTAGTGAGGAAGACAGAGCCCCTGCCCTGCCAGGCAGGCTCTCCAGGGCACAGAACAGGGTGGGGAGGCAGCAAGGGATGAGGGGCCGTGGGAGACAGACAGGCCTCTCCAGCACAGGTACCCACCATGGGCCAGGCTTTGCACTGATGGGTCAGCACACAGCTCTTACTTCAGACCAATGACGGTCTCAGAAGCTATACATTATTTCCCTGGTTTGTCACCATTGAAGAAAATGTGTCATTGTGATAATATACACATAACATAAAATGGACCATCTTAACCATTTTTAAATGTACAGTTAAGTGGTGTATATTCACATTATGCCACTAGTCCAGAATTCTTATCTGGTGAACTGAAACCCTGAGTCTACTACATGTGACTCCCCACCTCCCGTTCCCCCCACCCCTGGCTCTATGTCGGTGGGTCTGACTCCTCCAGGGACCTCCTGTAAGTGGAATCCTATACTACTTGTCCTTTTGTGACGGCCTTATTTTCAAGGTTTAACCCTGTTGTGGGTGTGAGTGTCAATTTTTTCTTTTTCAAAGCTGAATACTATTCCACTGTATGGGTGGACCACAGTTTGTTCATCCATCTGTCCATTGATGGACACCTGGGGGTGCTTCCACCTTTTGGTTGTTACGAATAATGCTGTTATGAACATGAGTTCATACCAAATATCTCTTTGAGACCCTCCTTTCAGTTCTTCAGGGTATATATTTTGAAGTAGAATTGTCGAATCATATGGTAGTTCTATTTTTAGCTTCTTGAGGAGCCTCCATACTGGTTTCTGCAGCGGCTGCACCATTTCACATCCCCACCAACAGCGCACAAAGGGCTCCAGCTTCTCTACATCCTTGCCCACACATGCCATTTTCTTGCTTCTTTTATAGTAGTCATCCCAATGCTCGTGATGTGGATCTCATTGTGGTTTTGACTTGCTTCCCCTTTATAGACGTGCTCAAACAAAAGTTAACAACTGTAAGTGGAAGAGCTGTAGCCAACTGTGACTACTCTGTATCTGTTGTATTCAGAATGAAAACCATCTCTATGAAGTGTGACTTGGCGGGGAGAAGCACTGCTCCCCACCAACCAGTTACATGATATGAAGGAAGGCTCTTGCATTATCTATGTGGACAAATGGCTCTTTCCTGTAGGGGAGCATGCTTAGCAAACCAAATCGCCATGAGCTATTTGATGCTTCTAGAAGGGTCTCAGACTCCCAGAGCAAAAAGAGAAATTGGTGTGAGTTTTTCCATAGTTAATTGGGGATGCACGCATTGCACTTTTAAGGAAACATGAAGAGCGGGGGGATCCTCATCAACCGTAGATTACTTATACCACTGAAAATCAAAAGCCAAGAACACTGAAATGCCCAGCTGGTGGTGAGGACTGCATTCCCAGAAAGCCATTTTTGGAAGCAGCTTTATTTGAAATAATTAAAAAGATTCAGCCTTTGTAGCCCAACTGGCATCATGCTCCAGAACAGCATAACTTTTTGTCGAGGAATCCAGCTAACAAACTCCAACTTGGTGATAGACGGTTCTGTATGATAGCCAATACGAGTTGCTCTTGAGAGTCTCATTTCATTTCATAGCACTTTGTGGCTACATCTTTGTGACTCATAAGGAAGCAGAGTGCATTTCTGATGAGCTCCTGGCACAGTCTTGTGAATCCTCAGTTGGGTCTTTAGGTTTTTGCCAAAGTGGCAGTGATTTTGTATGTGGAGGGTGCCCATTGCACTGTCTGCAATCTGAGCATCGCCCAGCGCCATAGTGGAAATCATGCATCTCCTCATTCTGACCATCTCCGATGTGGGTGAAAGGGATTTTAGCACCACGTCCAGAGAATGAGACAGACAGTCTGATTTCCACAAGAACCCCCCAATTTCACTTCACTGATAACTTGAAAATGCAGTTCAGGCATCATGACAATTCCAAATGAGAAGTGACTGTGGGTGTACAAAGTCATTGCCAGGTCTTGTTCATTCCAGGGCATCATTCTATGAAATGATCAGGCCAAAAAGCATGTTTAAACTCTGGGGAAAAAAAAACAATCCCACCAAGGTGTAGGAGCCCAGCAGAATCCTCTGAAGCCTTGCATGCGAGAGCCCATTTGGCTGGCAGAGCCGCTCTTCCACACCTGCTGGAAAGCTGGGTGCAAAGATATTCTAAACTAGCTGTGAATTTCATTACGTCTCTCTCCAGCCAAAGCCACTCAGGGGTGCGGTGCTGTAATGGGCCGCCACGCAGATGGGTTGCAAAATGCACAGCCCATCTGTCTTTATCATGCTCATTTCCTCTTTTATTAAAATGTTAATGAATATAGTTTTTATTTATCATTTGGTGACATGTGCGGCATCCTTTTCTGGGAGACAAATCTGCAATCTGCCTAACCGTGTGAGCTGACAGAGAACACGGGAATGAGGAATATTTTGGTTCCATTCAAAGTATTGTAGGCAGGTTGAAGGAACAGTTCCTTTACTTGCTGACAGCAGCATGAGGATGACAGGAGGTACACTGAACTTGAGGTGGACGCCCAAGTTTAAAGGCAGGCCCAGGGGCTACCGAGCGCTAGCCACGTGGCCACGAGTCTTGGTTTCCACGTCTGTTAAATGGGGACAACCGCTCCATGTGCCCAGGAAAACCAAAGAGAGAACCTATGGGAATGTATTTTGCATTCCCTTATTGTCATTCAGACATGTGCTGATATGATTCTGAATTCGTTTTACTCATTCTTTCAGACTCTCCATGGAAAGTACATCTGTCAAATGTCAGCCCTGAGATGACAGGCGTCACCGTGCGTGGACTGACTCCAGCTCGCACCTATCAATTCAGGGTGTGTGCTGTGAATCAAGTGGGCAGGGGCCAGTACAGCGCAGAGACAAGCAGGTGTGTGATGGTGTAGCCCTCGGCACTGATGAGGGGGAGCATGGGCCTGAAAGCAAAACCATGCATCCAGTCAGGAGGAGGAGGTTGATCGAAGTAATCAACCTCCATCCCTTGGATATGGGCAGAATTGTGTGCAGGAAAGGCTGTAATGAAGAGAGAAACACAGTCGCTCATGTGTTGGGCTAGCTGGGTCTTCCTTAATTGCTCTGAGGGAAGTCTGTGCTGACACCAAGTGTTCCTGAGAGCAGAGCCCCCTGTACACATGAAATGAGGAGCTGACAGTGTTTTCATGCCCTCTCTCCACCCTGACTGCCAGCAGGATGGGAGCTGGTGCCACCATCCTGACAGGCAAACACCGAGCAGGGTTCAATGCCTTCTGTGCGGTCCCCATACTCCCCCAGCCCTGGGGTGGCTGCTGGGAAGCCCGTTCAGATGTGACCTGGTGTTCCAGTGTGCCCTCCCAACCGACCTGAGCATTCACTGGACCTGAGTTGTGGCATAGTTGGGATCCAGAGGACTTTTTTTCAAAATGTGGGAGTTTGAGATGAGAAATAGTGAAAGAGCCAAATAAAAAATAATTTGAAAGGAGTCTCAGGCTATGGACCTGCAGCCTGGCTCACTCAGGCTTGTAATCCCTTTAGGACTGGGGGTGCTGTGGGTTATCTAGACAGAACAAGGTCACCTCCTGTGTCTTCCTGTTGCTGGCTTAACTGATTCTCTATTATGTTGATTTGCTGTACCTATTTCATGCATGTCCTTTGAGTTTGATCAGCTGTGTGATTTTCTTTATTTATCGCTTGATTTTGATAAATCATTAGGCCCCAGATTCAGCCAGAGATGGCAACTGGGGACCATTTGTATCGGGTGCTGATCTCTCTTTCTCTCCTCCTGTTTTATTTCTAGGTTAATGTTACCTGAAGAGCCACCCAGTGCTCCCCCAAAGAATATTGTGGCCAGTGGGCGTACCAATCAGTCCATCATGGTCCAGTGGCAGCCGCCCCCAGAAACAGAGCACAATGGGGTGCTGCGTGGGTACATCCTCAGGCAAGTAACCTGTGTTTGGCCATTTTTAGACTGTCATTATAAAGAGTCAGGGGTCTGTTTCGCTGGGGTCACAAACTCAAAGGTCTCTAGGAGCCCAACAGTCATCAAGAGAATCTGGCCAGTGTCAGATTCTAGGGAGTGGTAGAGACTATGGCAAACAAGTGACCATGGGCAGCCTTGCAGGGGTGGCCTCTTCATATCCAACCATAGCATGTCCATGTAAGTATCAATGGTTACATTGTGGTAGAAGAATGAAGAGAGATATTATGAGGTGGTGTCAAGGTGTGCTATTCATTCTAATTCTTTTCTTTGTTTCCTTTTTTTTTTAAACCAGGGGCATGCATTATTAATAGAGTAATTTTTAATTAATAATAATGCAGTTGATTTCATTATTAACCAGTTGTTACCATGCTAGCTACTATGTTGTTCAGTATTGCCAGGTTTTCTAATGTTTCAAAGAAATTTTCAAAAATCTAGCTTGTGACCTCACAGTCTTTAAATGTTGGAAATGAAGTCAGTACGTTTGGAAACATTGGGCAGGCCAAAATCACACATCAAAGGCCAAATAAGGCCCAAAGGATGGCCAGTTTGCTTTCTCTGCCTTATAAGAGGTAGTCGGGCTTCTAAGAATGTTGTGGGGACTCTACAAGAACTTGACTGGGTTGGAAAGAAGAAATCTGTTTTGCCAAAACTACTGCTACTCTTGAAATTTCACCACATGTGTTAATTACAGTGGTTTGTTGACACAAGTAGTGAACAGGAAAAAGCAAAGCGATATTAAAGGGTACTTAGGAAATCTCTTCTAACAGACGGGATAGCCATGGACATATTCATTCATCGACATGCACTTTGTCTCCTTCCCCAGCCTTATGGGGTGAGAACTGTGGGTGTCCCATCACTATCTTCCTCCCAGTGCCTGGCCCATGCCCATTCTGAGCATGTGATCAGAAAATACTGGGTTAACAAAGGTTTAAAGTAGCTAAATGTAATGTCTTAGACAAATGGGAAAAGTTATAGAAGTAACTTTATAGAAGTAACTCTTTAGCTCTGTTCTCTTTGCATATGGAGGACTGCTCCTTCCAGTATCTACTGCTATAATCATCTACTCGTCATTTAACACACCTTTTTCCACGTGTACATCATATTAGCCCATCACAACCACTTCACTGCTATTCTTGGATCTTCCACAAGCATGTGGATTATCCTCTAATTATGCACCTGAAGTGGTTTAAATGTGGCCATCCCTAGGGGTACACAGTGGCTAGAGCACTCAGGGCCCCTTTGGTCACTCTGCCCCTCAAGTGTCCTCTCTGCTTTCAACAAGAGACTGTGGTCTGACCTTTATGGGCTCAGGGCAGTTCTCAGCCTCCAGAAAACAGGCTGGGGCTTCCCACTGCCATAGGCCCTGATTTCCTGTCCCTGTGTGCTGCTTGCCCCTCCTCACTTGTCACTCTTGTCGCAAGCTTATTAGCTAATGAAAATAATTTCCTTGCCCTCCCTTCCCAGCCCTACGCACACTTGTCATCCCGGCTGCCTTTGTCTTTTCTTGAGCACACAGAGAAGGTTCCTCATGCTCCAGACTCCAAGTAAGGACTTTAAAAGTCAGCCTGCAGAACCAAGCTCGGGGTGAGGAGTTTAATAATAAAATCTCTCTGATGATACAAGGCCCCATCAGGAACTGCACATTTCTCTATTTTGTGGGATTATCACTGTTAAAAGGATTTTCTGTGATGGTGTCAGTAGAGTCGAGTGCTAGGAAAGAGGGTGTCTGTATATGTAGGGTTTTAAATCAAGAAAGTCCTAAAATGAGTGTGCACTAACCCAAGGCCTGTGAATATCAAAGTTTTCAGAAATTAAAGACCCATGCCAAAATGAATTTGCTTGGAAACATTTCCAAATAATCCTCCAGCCTGCAAATCAGCACTGTTTGTAAGTGTGTATCCTCCAGGGCACAAGCCTCTGTGTCAGATGTACAGCAGAATCCATGGAAGAACAAAATGGAAATAAATCATCATCGTGGCTCCAGCCATAAGAAGTAGTTAGGATGTGTGCACAGTCATAAAATATTTATAATAATGGGCAGGGTGCTTCTTTGAGAGGAGCATAGGGGTTATGTCCTTTAAAAACATTCTCCTGTTTATTTCCATATAAAAAAATCATCTTGTTCTGTCTAAGACAGTCTCCCGGGCAACATATCCTACCAGTCAGAGGACAATGCCCTGCACTTTCATTATTAATTGTGACCTTCCCAGACATCCTGTGAATATTACAAAAGCACCCTGAGCCATGGGTCAGAGTGGACCAGCCTGCCTGCTACAGAAAGGAGGGCAGCCTGTTTCCAAGACACGAATCCCAGGGTTTGTTTTGCATGATCGTATGAATGGAGGTCTAGGAAAGGATACGGCTCATGCAGGCTTAGTTTCTTCACTTAGCATACTTCCTAGATGAGATGTGTTTTCAAACCATAAATATTTACAGGGTGCTTTACACGGTCACATCTCTTTGGCACCCAATGTTTGATTTTATTCTTGTGACAATCCTGTGAAAGGCCATTATGATTCTGTCGTTTTGGAGAGTTAAAAACCAAGGCTCAGAGAAATTAAAGCTTTACTGGAGGCCACCTAGTTCATCAGTCTTCTTCCCAACCTAAGCTTTTTGAAGCCAACTTCTCTGCTTTTCCTTGGAATGTGTACTGGGTAGTGATGAGTCCACACTAATGAGCTCTTCGTAAGCGATCTTGCCCAGTATGTACCATATTGGTCCTAAGTGGTCTTGGGTGCCATTCATATGCAGATAACCTTGGTGCCCCTGTGGGAGTGGGGCCGATCCTTGCCTTCTTCCAAATGGCTGTCTCATTGTTGCAGTGCCATTTATTTTGCAGACGGGGAATTTAAGTGGGAATATCTGCCATGTGAGTTATTCGATGAGAGGCCTCTCTCCCTGTGGGCTGCTGCCTTGAAAACCATGATGTCGTATAAACAAGCTGAACCGCTGCTAGGAAGTGCACCCACACTTGCTTGGTGCAGGCCGTTCAGTAAAGGAATGTCAGTTCAGTAGGTGTAAGCAGTGGATGGAATATGAAGCAACAAAGCGGTATGAGGCATTAGCTTGCGTTTTTGCCAAAGAGGAGCATGTCCTTCCCCCACACCCCTCACCGGGCAAGCTGCTACCACCTTGAGGCAGGAGATATGAGGAGGCCTGGGACCTGCCTGCTGTTCCATGCTGCCCGCTCCTGATCATGTGTTTCTCCCACCACACAGACCTCACCTGTACAAACGGTCTGTAGCAAGAGGAGGTGAAAGACTGCCCTCAGAAAATCTGGATTTTTGTGAAGAACCTTTTATTGCCTTCTCCGTGCTTCCATACCATATTTTCAGCTGTCATTCTCTTCAGAGAGCTGTTTTCCATTGGAAGGCCTGAGTTTAGGGGTTCCTTCTTTCTCCTAATGGCAGCAGCCATGCTCGCCTTCACCTTTGTGCTGGAGGCCCCACCTGGGATGGGCCAGACTCTGCAGCCCGCGGTGCTGCTCAGTGTCAGTGGGGATCCCTACCCCCACCCGCTGTCAAGAGTCCCCTCACTCAGGGTTCCCCCCATTTCCACTCCTCCCCGCTCATCAGACAAAGCCACGTCTTCCCAAAGCCACTTCCCAGGGCAAGAGCCACTTCATGGCCAGGATTTGGGTGCTTTTGAAGCTCCATGATAACCAAGGCAGTTACTCCCAGCACATACCCCTTGCCCTGTCCTGAGAAACCAATTCACTTCTAACAACAAAATCAGAAAAACCATTTGCTATCCCAAATAGTGCTGCAAAAGTCCTTTTGTAGTGCACATGGCAATTTCTTAAATTATACATTTTCTCGGTCTAGAGTCCTGTACATCACTTTTAAAATAAATACAACTTTAAACTTATGTCTTTTGTGGGGAGAGGGGATTGTTTATTCTACATGTTTCCTTTTTTACATCGAAGTAAAATTGGCATATAACACTGTGTGTCAGGTGTACACCATAATAATTCCACTTTGTTACACTGCAAAGTGATTGCCATGCCAAGTCTGGCCACTGCCTGTCACCATACAGTTGACCCCTTCACCCATTTTGTCTGCAAAGATCCCCTAAAGAGCAGCTTGGCCTACTTAGCACTGGACCAGTATTTTAGAGGTGGGGACACCACGTAGAGCCACTCATTTTGGTTCTGAGACTTGTGTGAACAAATCTAGAATCCCCAGATGGAAGAGGAGGCCAAGAGGAAGGAGACTACAGCTTTTCTGCTTCTCCCCACATTTCAGAGCCACAGGAAAAAAGTGTGCTCCCAAGTTGTCATTTATGGCAACACCCAGGCAGAAATCATGTCTGGGATTTTTGGTACTAAGTCACTGTGCTCCCTGGATAGCTACACTTAAAAACCTATCCTTTCTCCTTAACCATTACACTGTTGAGATGTCAGTTCCATTTTGCCACATCTTATAATCTCTGTGATATTCTCACAGAGATAATAATAAACTGTGTAATCTCACAGCTTATAATCTCTGTGAGATTCAATGACACCTCTTTGGAATGGTTGGCTTAGGAAGCCATGTGGTCTGGGGCTGAGCTCTAGCTTCACTCCTGTGTGTTCACTTCCTTTCCCTCTGACCATGCAGTGTAACTGTGGGTACGCCCAATCCCTGATTCCAACTATTTCTCCATGCTCTGTTGCAGGTACCGCCTAGCTGGCCTGCCAGGAGAGCACCAGCAGCGCAACATCACCAGCCCAGAAGTCAACTACTGCCTGGTGACAGAGCTGATCATCTGGACGCAGTATGAAATCCAGGTGGCAGCCTACAACGGGGCAGGCCTGGGCGTCTTCAGCAGGGCCGTGACCGAGTACACCCTACAAGGAGGTGAGTTTGCCTTCCTGCCATGTTGGCCGATCTTTGCTGGGGAGTAGGACACACTACATTTGACTAGAGCATATAAGAAATAAAAATCAAAGAGCTCGAGCCTCTAGGGAATAATTAGAAGGAAACTCATCAACTATGTAACTCAATCTCTCTGTCCCTAAACTATGGCAATACTGTGGAAGGGACACAGAGAACATTCTATCTGCTTTCTTCTGGGTACTAAGGCCAGGAACTGTCTACTCGAAAAGATCTGTGCGACTACCTGCTTCTGAATGGAATGATGGTATATTCCATCAGAAGTCCCGAGGATACTATGAATGTTTTTCAAAGAGAATGGTTATTTGGAATTTTGTCTTTAGTAATGCACTATGATTATTGGTAAAGGATTTTGCAACTTGGTACTTTTTTTTTTTTTTTTTTTGGTTTTCTTTTTCAGTTACACAAGCCAAACAATTTACTAAATCAGTAAAAAACCTGTCCCCGCACTCACCACCCGCTCCAAAAATGACCAAGCAGTCCTAAAGCCAGTGAGGCCTACACCTTCTGTGTTATGACCCAACCTCATCATTTGAAGACCGATCCCCCTCTGTGTTCTGGAGGACCCGGGTCTCAGCCACAGGGAGAGCTGGTGTCCCCAAACACATTTCGCTGTTGGTACCATCAACAGGAATAGATGGGCCCTGTCATGGCATAGCTATGTGTGCCCACAACACCCAGGTCCTCGTCCAGGGAAGCCATCTCCCCACAAAATCGACAACTTCTTTCATTCAGCAGTTTTAGCCTCTTCTGACTCACAGGTGTGAGTTTATTTGCGTAGGCATTTTTATTGCCACCAGGCCTCGACCTTCTTCAAATGATAAGGTTTCTAACTGCCCACTTCTCTCCCCAAATCATGCCAGAGACCTAATGTTCCTTGATATTACATACTGTTATCATCACCCCTTATCGATTGGCTGTCTGTCATCATCCCTAAGTCCATAAAGCCTCCTTTATAAATGAAGCACAGTCAGTTCTGCTTCCATAGTGAAATATTTCACTGGCAGAAATATTTAAAATGCAAGACAGCCAGGGATGACCCACTCATCTGCACATGAGGCTTGATTACTCACAGAAAAATGGAGGCAGCTGAGCACCTGGACAATTAATGTTTGCTTTAATTCATCTACTTAATAAAATAACAATAAATTTGGAAATAATTAAAATAATGAATATTGCTATTAACACTCCCCTATTGCTGTTAACTCAGACTGCTTCATTTTAGTACTGGTGAGTTTGAGTCCCATGCAGAGTGCAGGGAAGTACAGCTCCACCTTGCAGGGAAGGGCTTGCAGCCTTAGAATTTGGCTTTGACTCAATTGGCACTGGGGAGCCGTTAAAGGTTGAGAGCAGTGAGTGATGGGAGCAAAATGCTGTACAAGGAGGCCAAATCTATCAGTGGGCTTGCAGGTGAGCTGAGGGGGAGCCCCAGCAACCACAGTGACCCAAGTCAAAGGGCAATGATTGGGCCATGAATTGATGAGTTCCCTGCAGCTCTGATGCTGGCCATGAGAAGGGTGGGTTGGTATGTTGGGTGGTGCATCATCGTTTTTAAACTAGCTTTCCCTCTGTTCCCTCTGAGCACCTCTCAACAGCCTGTCCTAGGAGGGCAGACAAGCCCCGCACTCCCACTGTGCCCTGTCCTGGGCCTGGGCCTGGCCATGAGGACTGCTGGGGCCCAGCTCTGGCCTCGGATTGCTGGCAGGTACAGGCTAGAACAGGGCAGGCTTGCTTGCAGCCACTTACACATTAGGGAGCCAAACCCTGGCTAGCTCAAACTTAGCTGGTGTGAAATGACGGGGTGCGTGGGGCTAGGCAGAGGTGACAGGTGTGCGGGCTCCCCACTCTGGGTCAGGGGATCTGCCTGATGGGGAGGCTAACTACAGATGCTTCCGCTCAGTGGAAGGATCTGCTTTCCTCCTCTAGGTGAGCCCTTGACTTCTGTTAGCTCTCTGCACGAGTATGGTTCATAATATTGCTCTTTTTTTAAAAAAAAAAACTATTGATGAACTGACATCCCTGAATGATGCCCAGTGTGTGGATTTTCCTGTCCATAGCTCAGTTTATGCAGCTCGGCTATCTTTCCTTTGTCTGGGCATTGCATGGCTGACATTGGAGCACTGAGCCTGGAGCCCCAGCAGGTTGCAGGTGCACCCAGGGGACATGGTCATAATTCACATTCTCCTTCAATGCAGGCATTTCTGCTTTGACATTCCCTCCTAACCTTGGGGTGGCCTCAGGAAACATGGGCGTCTTTGTCCTCCATCTGGGGGGACACATCCCTTTCCTCTGCCCGTGTTTTAGACTCTTCCTGTGCACTCACATGACTGTAAGGTCCGTGGGAAAAAGACCCTGGGCTTCTGGAATGCAGTGGGTCATTTCATGGCTGTTTCCAGACTGCCCTACACCTAATCCTACACCCATCCCTTGGTCACTCAACAGAGCTTCTCAGGCTTGTGACAGCCTCTGAGTCTTGACCAGGATGCATGGCCCACCCTGACCCTCCTTTGTTTGAGGGGCAAGCCTGAGCCCCAGGACAAATTGGGAGTGAGACCTTTGTTGACCACAGCATTGGGATACTGTCCATTGGGCATGGCTGTGGCACATGACAGGTGTCGGGAGGGGTATGTCTACGGGGGAGGCAGCCGGCCCCCCAGCATGACATGTACTCACATGGCGCTGGCCCAGCCCTGCTCCTCGGGAGCATCCTGGTCAACCACCCACAACTGAACAGAGGGGACCCGGCTTGTAAATTCTGTCTCTGAACCAATGTTCCTACTCCAGACAGGACACAAATAAGAGAGGATTTAGACATGTGGTTGGGAAGAACTGGAGAGTGGGGGTAGGGGCCTAGTCTGGAGCAGGGGTGGAATAAACCAGATAAAAAATGATCTGATTAGAAGGTGAGGCATTAGGAAGAAAAATGGCAACAGCAGGAGCCCTGAATAATTTAGGGATATGGTGATAGAGAGCAGAGGTTTGTGAGATGTCTTCCTGCACCCACTCTCACCCACATCTATCCAGACACAGCCCTGTCCTGCTAGTCCGTTAGGGTCAGGCTCAATATTTGCTACTTATCTGCTTTCAAAAAACACATCAACCTTTGTGAGCTTCGCGTTCCCCACTATAAAATGATCGTCTATAGCGGTGTCTGCCCTAACTCCTCTATGGGCGGTTGTGAGAGAAGACAAGGTGGATCACACAGCAAGACCTGAGAAGCCCTGAACTCTTACGTGGATACTAATTTGCTGCTCCTGGCCCCATTCCTCCTTCTATGGCAACACCCAGCATCTACTTCATATTTGAATGTTTCTGCAGTGGCAGTTGTACAGGAAGAAATGGGGTCGGTCTCTCTGCTTATGGGAAAATCTCAAGAACTGATGTGAGCACCTACTGTATGCTCAGGGTTGCATGATGGGTCACAGAAGCGATAGTAGGGAAGACACCTGACATGCCGTCAGTCTTGGGGACCTGCAACCTTGCCTGGGAAGAAAGACCAACATTTGTGAAACAGGAACTCAGAAGAAGCCAGCCTTGTAGTCATTCCCCACCTGTCCACAAGATCAGTGTCATGAGCATGCTGCAAAGACTTGCCAGTCAAGAGACTCAGAGGAACGCACCATCGATGAGACAAGGGGCTTTATTGGGGTCTACGTGATGGGACTGCAGCAGAGGAGTTAGGGTTCAGCTGTCTGTAGTGGTTAGAAATGGAGTCAAGATGCTAGAAACAAACCCAAAATACACACAGTGGAGGTGTGTTTTTATCTTTCTCCCATCAAGAGTGGGCCTTGGGCTGTACAGGGTGTTTGTGGCAGCTCCATGGCCACCAGAGAGTCAGGCTCCTTTTTGCTTTGCCACCTTTAGCGTTTGCCTCCTGGCTGCAAGCTGGCTACTGGAATGCCAGATGTTACGTGCACATTCTGGAAGGGGGAAGGCACAGGGTTATGCCTAGAGGCCAAGTTTGGAAGTTTGCTTTTATTTGGAGGACTTTCTTAGAAGCTTCATTTGCTGCTGACTTATGCTGACAGTTCATGGAGTATCTCTGTGCTGGAAAGCCTAGGAAGGTGCTCTTGTGGCTGGATGCATTTCTGCCTGTTGCTAAGAGAGGAAGGGGGAACAAATCATGGAGGGCAGCTGGCAGTTTCTGCCTTGCTCGCTCTCTACAGCGGCCCCTGCTGAGGTGTCAAACCCAGAGGATATGTATTTTCTATATACGAAATCCTATGACCTTCTGGCTTATGGCTGCATTGGAATTGCCCAGGGAAGAATGAGCGGAAACCAGGCCCAAGGGTCCTCCACTTGCCATTTGTTTGGGCACCAGCTGGGTGTGCTTGTTGCCACCGGGGGCCCCTCTCAGCGAGCCTGGGGTGCCCCATGGCTGTGAGGGCCATGGGTTGACAAAGCCTGTAGGACTAAACTAGCCCTTGAAGCTGAAAAGAGAACCCTGTAAACGCTTGTCTATTAGAGGGGAAGAGAAAACTCATAAAATTAATAATTTGTCAGCCTAATTTGGAAAATTATTGGGATGTTTATGCACATAATTCTGGAGTCTGTCAGGACAGCACAGGAGCAGCAGGAAACACCCAGCTTTGGGAAGAATAAAGCTTCCGGCCAGCCCGCCTGATTCTTCCTCCTCCCTCCAGCCAAGCGGCAAGCCTGATCCATCAGGGGAAATGAGATGTAATTTGTCCTGACTTTAATAAGCTCTTCGGATTTAGCTCCTCTTGAGAAAGCATCAGAATGCCAGAGAGAGCTGGTGCCGCTCCCACCACCATGACATGGTGGAGGGTCACTCTCAAAGAGAGCTCACGGATGTCACGGCCTTGGCCGTGGGGACAGAGCCAGGTGCCCACAGGCAGCAGACCTGGGGACACGGGCAGGCATTAGCCCCTGGGGGGGAACAGGTGGCCTGCCTGCTGCTGAGCACACAGGCTTGCTCTTGAGCATACTTACTTCCCAGAAGCTCCCAAAAGAATATGAGCAAGTCATCTGTACCTTGAGTTCAACAGGATGTGCTATCGATTCCCAAAGTAATTTGAACCTACTATTCACCTGTCACATAGCCCATTTTTCTCTTCAACCCAATTTATTATTGAGAGCTATTAAAAATGCCTGGTTTGTCTACTTTGGTTCTTCGCTAATGCCTTGGACATGTGGGGATTATGCAATATAAACTTTCTCACTCCCCCTGCTCTTCACACACACACACACACACACACACACACACACACACACACACCATCCACCATTCTTGTCCACCAGTCCCACTGAAGAGGTTTTCCTTGCAGGGCGTCCATGACCTCTTCTGCTCTAGGTGTTTTCAGATGCAACATAATTAACCTACAAATGGAGCAGCAAAACCCTAATGTAGTCCCAGCCCCATGCACTTTACAGTGGATAAGAGGACAAGTCTCTCCTGTAACAGGAACTGCAGCCTAAAATCCAGCACACGTGGAGCCCGCTCGTCACATTTCCATCATGATTACCCAAGATGAAATGGAAAATAACTTAAATTGACTCTTGAATTTCTTTCAGAATGCTCTGGAAATCAATATGCTTTCCGTAGCAAGTGGAAAAAGCCATAGCGTGTAAGTTCTGCATAACTAAACGTCTTGTATAATTACAGGCATTTTTCTTACTGCCAATGTCGACTTCAGCAACTTTCCTATCATTTAGTAGGAGAAGCAGAGCCCTGTAGTCAGTTGAAGCAATGAGTGGTCCAAATCCAACACCAATGCAGTGTTTGGCTCCCAAATTCGGGTTTTGTTAAAAACAGTTCAGCTCCCCTCAAAAGCCCTGTGCAGACACAGGTGATTGTGAGGTTCTCAGTGAGCCTGAGCATGGACTCCTGCTGGAGTGTGCAGGGTGACAGCCAGATCCTAAAATACACAAGCTTCTTTCTGTTTCTTAACTGTGTTCACAAAGATGCAGATGTTAGTTTTTTCTATAAAGGGTCCAAAGACAAATTATACTATAAATCATCATTTTGAACACACCAAGGTTTTAATTTTTTCTGGTTTATTTCTTTATCATTTTTCTTCCTGTAACAGGTATTTTTGTGCTATAATGATTTATCCCAGTTTCAGAACATTACCTTCTAATAAAAGAGAAATATTTCATATTTAAAGAGAAATGGAAAAAACATTTGGTTATCCACATTTCTAAAACATTAGTAAAAGCTCCTAAATGTTCACTTGGGCTTTGAAAGGTTTCCTAAAGTAAGGGTTATAAATGAACACTCTGTTTGCAAGCTCCATTCGTGTCTCCTCTTGGGAAATTCTCAATGTGGCATAAATGGCATTGCACAAAAGATTTGTTTCTCAATCCTTAAGACTTTCTAGACCTCAGGCTGTGCCTACAGAATAGGATAATATTGCAGATTCTCCCAGAATCACCTACATTAAGTATGAACTGAACAAAATGATGTGGGGTGTTCCATCAGGAATGGGTTTCATTCAGTCTTTTAGAATTTTCAGGAAAGGAAAGGAAAGAATAGGAAACTGGCATTTTGGAGGAAGCCACTCTATGCCAGTTTTTGTTGTCCTCTGCTGCGCATGTATAAGACATGCCTCACCTTGGTCACCGCCTCCCCCCGCGACAGCCGTGAGAGAGAGAAGCCAGCATTGCTGTTCCTATTTCACAGAGAAAAATGGCAGCTCCGAGAGGTAACTAACTTGCCCAGAGTCGCATAGCTGGAAAATGCTACAAATGGTGCTTTTTTCATTCTGCGTGTATCAAACATGGACCGAAATTACTTCCAGGTTTCCAGTGCAGGTTGAATATAGAATAGAAAGGAAGTGAGATCTTATCTTACTTGTGTTCACGTGGCAGGTGGATTTGCAATAGTTTGTGGACATTTTGGATTGCAGTCTACAATAGGAAATCTATTTGATATGGAGACCCAGTACACAAACATGCACACACAAACACAGAAGCACACACATACACACAAACACACGTACACACACAAATTCACATGTACACACAAACACATGTACACACACATACACACAGCTGAAACAAAAGATTCATGGAACAGTAGTCACCTTTACACACTGTGTGATGTTCTTTGATATTTTCTCTTCTATTTCATTCTGTTTCATTCTCCCATTCTTTAACAAACGCTGGCTGTGACCACTAAATTGATTTCCTGGTCTGCTAATGCATTGGTGACCTGGAGTTTGAAGAACACTGAATTCAGGCAACACAGGGCATTTGATTCTGCTGATCTTTGCCTCCCTGTCAGAAGAGGCTCTCACTGGCCTGTAGGGCGCATCAGGGTCCCTGAGGGTGACGAAGGAAATCAATGATAAAAGACCAAACACATGTCCGGGTGGGGGCATGAGTGGGGTGACCCGCCTGGGCTCAAGCTAAGATCTGGGGACTGGAAGAGGGTTCTAGTACCTGAATCTGTGCAGATGACCTCACAAGGGAGGAGGGCTTCCCAGGGTAAGACTTGCCTTCCAGCTATGGCTGGGAGACACAGGGAGAAATCAGACCAGTCTTAAACTGCGGTGGCCAGCATATTATTTGTCAGGTACAGACTGGTCTTCCCTACTAGCCTGGGAAATCTCCGAGGGTGGGGGCTGTGTCCGATTTGTCTGATTTGTATCTGTATCCCCAAATCCAAGCACAATGCCTGATATGTAAATAAACAAGGCATAAATAGATGTCTGATTAAAGACAGATGCTTCTTGTTTCTTATTCAGTTTCCGATGCTGTGCCAAGTTAATCTACATATTCAACCTGGTGCCCTCCCTCCCCCACTGCTGTTTCTTATCTCAGAAGTGCTAAGGAAAGCCCAGTGGCTGCTTGCTCTGCCCCATACATCCTACCTCCCTAGCCTGAAAACTGGTCGCACATGTTTTCGCCTCAATGCCTGGCAAAAAAAAAAAAAAAAAAATGGGGAAAATAAGTTCAGAAAGGGCCATGCAAAGCTTTTAAAGTATTAAGGTATTTTTTTATTCAGGCCATTAAAAAAAAGGCACTCAAGCTTACTTGTCCAAGATTTGTTATCCTAATAATGTGTTAAGAATGTTTAATGCGATGGGAACATTCAGGTGTATCAAAACTGCAAGAACCATAACAACACAAGAACTCATCCACAGCCTATAACGATCTGGAATTAACGATAACACCAGACACACAAATTGTAAAATATACATCCATGCAGCAATGCGTAGCCAGTAATTCTTCCAAATAATGAGCTTGCTTCTCCCCTATTTGAAAGGCATATACATTTAATTCTGTAGGATTGCCTGGAGAACTAGATGCTCATAGATGCCCATGAATCCCCACTAAGTTCCGGATAGACACTACAAGTCCTTAATATTTGAAATCATCTACTTTAAGGCTAATGAAAAACAATGTGCAGTTGTCGTGGAGACATAAAGACCCATGCGCCCTTGTGTAGCACATAGGCACCACTGGTCACTGCTGCCAGCCCGGCAGCAAGTGGGTCCAAGGGGAGGAGACCATTTCCCAGGCAAGATGGGTCCCTAATGGCCCCATGCCATGCTGCTCATCAGCTGGGAAAACTGAAGGCACACTTGAGGGCCACGCAGGATGAACTGTTTCTACGGCAGCACACTGACTTTCCCGGTTTATCTGTAGCAGATAAGGCGGTGCTACTTTAATAGATAAAAATTGTGTCAGGTGAAGCACCATAATTTCATTCCATGCTAGGTTCAGCTAATTTTGCAGCATGGTCAGGAGCTGCCTGGCACTTTTAGCTTGGGTTTGCACCAGTCTGACAGAGGGTAAGAAGCAGGGTACAGAAGACAATCATTGTCCTACCAGAGAGACCTGGACACCCATGGCCCCTGTCCCAGGAGATCCCACGAATTTCTATGCTGGCACTTCCTAGTGTCATGTCCTTCGTTGTATCTGACATGTTGTGAATCTCCACAATGTCAGATAGCTCTGTGGTCAGCACAGCTTTCTTTAGATTAACAATTCCTGTAAACCGATTCTGCCATATATGTAGATTGGGTCACAGATGAATTGTGATGATAGACTAGAATTTACTCAAGGGTGTTGCACATAAACTTTACATAATTTGCATAATATTGTTTGAGCGCTTGCCTGAGACCTACTCTGTCAGCCGCAGAGAATGGTCCAGGAAAAGTGTTCACCCGGCATAATCTCAGATTCTATGTATGGGTTGTTAACAGCAACACACATTCCTGGTAGAAAAGGTGTAAAAGAGGCTTGTGAGCTCAAGTGGGGTTTTCCTGCCAACCCATTAACCAGGTTCTAGATGGAATGAAAGTGATAACCGTGGGAAGGATGGGGGCAGGAAGGGAAAGAGAAAATAAGCAGAAATGATGCCATAGAGCAGTCGTTCTCAAAGTCTGGTCCCTGGACCAGCAGCACCTGCTTGACTTGTTAGAGATGTCAATTCTCAGGTCACCTCAGATCCAGTGGGTCAGAAAGTCTGGGGGATAGGGTCTATGATTCGTGGTTCTATGAGCCCCCCCCCCCCCGAGATGATTCTTTTCTTATTTTTTTATTTTTTTAAAGATTTTATTTATTTATTCATGAGAGACACACACAGAGAGATATATAGAGAGAGGCAGAGACACAGACAGAGGGAGACGCAGGCTCCACGCAGGGAGCCTGTTGTGGGACTCGATCCTGGGACTCCAGGATCATGACCTGAGCCAAAGTCAGACGCTCAACCACTGAGCCACTCAGGCATCCCTGATTCTTTTTTTTTTTTTTTTAAGATTTATTTATTTATTCATGAGAGAGGCAGAGAGAGAAAGGCAGAGACCTAGGCAGAGGGAGAAGCAGGCTCCTTGCAGGAAGCCCAATGAGGGACTTGATCCCGGATCCTGGGATCATGCCCTGAGCTGAAGGCAGATGCTCAACTGCTGAGCCACCTAGGCATCTCCGCCCCCACCCCCCAGATGATTCTGATGACTCTAATCTGAGACCACTCCCCAAGGGGTTGGTGGGTGGTACTAAGGAGTCGAAACCACCAACCCTAACAGCTTCTTCTCCATATTTATGTCTCTGGCATTTTCAAAGGGGGATCATGCCCAAGGAGGGTCAGGACCATATGCTAAAGAAAAGCAGTAATCTCTGTGAGCCAAGGCATGTGTGCTGGGGAATGTAGAAATATAGTGTCTTTAAGGAGCAGTTACAGCTGTGTCTCTAGAAACTCTGATGACTGGATAGGAGGCTAGAGTCTTCCCTAAGATAAAGGTCATGACTTGGAAAAGAAAGGAAGATCCACGCAGTGGTCAATGGCTCCTCAGAAGGAGTGAGTTGTATGGACCAAGGTTGTCACTGAGGATAACATGGATGTTTGGAGAAGACCAGGATCTCAGAATAGCTTCTTTTCCACATTATGTCTCCAGCATTTTCGAAGAAAGTAAGACTACAAGGGCCCCACTTATTTCAAGCCCAGTAGCCTGGTCATATTTCAGGAACCTTTCGCTTGTCGTTTTGATCTGTCAAGGTTAATGGGATTTGTGTTAGAACAATAGGCTTCTGACAAGGGATAGGTGTCATCCCAAAGGATAGGAAGAACATCTTCAACAGAAACTGGTGAGAAATTATGGCCAGAGAAGAAATGCATGCCCAAAACTGTAAAAACACTCGCTAGAGGGCCAGACTGTGGCTTCCACCTCAAGGGCAGAGGAGTAGAGAAACATGGCTCTGTAATTCTCAGGAAGCAGTCACTAGGACTCACCTTTCGTCTTTCAGAATTAGCCATATCCTACCAACCTCTTTTCCTTTTGGAGGAGGGCTACTGACTTAGTAGATCCAAATACCATAGTCATTTCCACTCATTCATTCATTTTTTAAAGATTTTATTTATTTATTCATGAGAGACATGGAGAGAAGCAGAGACATAGGCAGAGGGAGAAGCAGTCTTCTCACAGGGAGCCCCATGCAGGACTTGATCCCCAGACCTGGGATCATGCCCTGAGCCAAAGGCAAACTCCCAAACACTGAGCCATCCAGGCATCCCTCATTCATTCATTTATTAATTCACTAGATAAGTACCCTTGTGGCTAAGGTGGGGAAATATGGATTGGATGATGAAAATAATTAGATATGTTCCTAGGGCTCAGCTTTGCCCATAGAGTGCAATTTACCTGACTCACAGGTGTAAAACCCATCATTCTTCTGGCTCTTCTAGGCCAGCACTTCTGTCAGAGACTTGGAGAGAACAGAGATATGGCATGCCTATCATATATTCAGGTGTCACAGCTGAGGTAATTCATGTATTCTCTCTCAGCTCAGAAATAAAAAATAAATTGCTTTCTTAGATTGATGGTTGAAATCAAGTTGGGACATAGAAGCCAAATACTACATTTATGCACAAACACATCAATCATGTGACCATGGGATGGAGAGATAGGACTTGCCAACTGTCACCATAGAAAGACTGGGGGAAAGGTGAGTCACCCAAGGAGAACTACGACTATAATCTTAATCTCTCTGTGTAGATCACACATTTCCAAATCAAGGCAGATCACAATACCATGGAATCGTATCTTGGCTGGCTGTCTCTTGGAGCACTGAGCTCAGTTCCAGGTGCCTTGCCCTGAGGGATGATAAGAAAACCAAGGCTTTTCAGAGGAAGACAGCCAGTACACAGTGGGCAGTGCTCCCTAAATCCTGCCGTATGGGAAACAAAGAGAAACAGGATGTTTGTTTAGCCGGTAGTAGTAAAGCCTAACTGGATATTGTTGTGATTTTCAAATAGTCCAGCAGCTTTATGTGCAAGGGACAGTTTACCTAGGAGACAGAAAGGGACCACTGGGCCCAAGTTATGGAAGGCAAGATTTTAGCTGAGCATAAGGAAAAGCCCCTTTATCAGGCATAGCAGAGGTGCAAGATCTCCTAAAGAGCAGGGACGTTTGTCTGAGAAGCTGTGCCAACTGTAGCTAAGGGGCCACACATCTGGGTGCTGCAGGTGATCTCATGGCCTCGAGGGCCCTTGCATCTCCTTCTCCAGTCTATACAACTCGATCTGTACCCATCTGGGTCTCTTGTATGGCCCTGGCCTCTATGAAGCTTCACAGAGGAAGTATTCTGTATCGAAGATCTGGTGAGCATAATATCATAGGACAGAACCATGATGTTGAGTCAAATGCATGTATTGGAATCTGTGTCCATGCCTAGGTACAGACTCAGGCACATACTCAGCCAATAACTTTCCAACCACATTTTCACTTGGCAATTCCTACTTATACTTAAAGATTTGGCTCAGGAACTGTCTCTTCCATAGAGTCTACCTGAAGGAAATCTGTGTTGACCTTCCGAGTAGCACTTATTACATGGAATCACATATGTCTGCATATCCCACTAGATGCCAAGTTCCATGAAGACAGGGATTGCAAACCTATACTCACCACATAAACACAAAGAAAGGACTTGGTCTGATAATAGTACACATATGCACATATACACATGCATATGCACATAGGCGTATACATACGCATGTGTACTTCTGTGTTAACATGCCCTTACCAGAGATAAAGCTGACATCTTTTTGTGTAAATGAGAATCTGAAGCCAAAATAAGAAGTCTTCCAGCACATTATACTAATCCTTGTATATTGAACTGGTGTGTTTTATTGTATCATCAGTTTGTGTGATCACATCACAGTGTTTCTAGAGAGGAAAGAATACATTGCAATATTGCCTATAGTAGGGAATCAAGAAATTGTATCAAAAAAGAGGACTTAGAGCTATGTAAATACTTTAGTGTGTGTGTGTGTGTGTGTGTGTGTGTGTGTGTAAATATTAGAACAAAAATACAAACATTCCTAATTACCAAAATATATCAAAAAAGAAAACAGACCACACTGTGAATCATACACATGTGTACATATACACAGAGACATAGCAATAAGCATATGTATAATTATAATATGTATGTAACATATGCGTGTATACAATATACAGAACTGAATCCAAATTTATTGGTTATATCAATAAATATAATGAAATTAATTAGCCTATAAAAAAAAGACTTCCAGATTGGCTGGCAAAGCAAAATCTAACTGGTACTATAAACACAAGATACCCAAAAGGAAGAGACTTAGAAAGGTAAAAAAGTAAAAAGATCTAGAAAAGATACACAGGCCAATACAAATAAAAGAAAGCAGGAGTCATAATCTTGATTTCTGGCCCCTAGATCCCATATATAAAAAAATCAAAAAAGAGAAAGGAGAGCATGTCATAATGCCAAAAGCTGAAGTTCACTGTGAAGTAGTAACATTCACTCATGAACCTAGGAATGTAGCAATGACCTGCATGAAGCAGAAACAGTAAGAGATGCAAAGAAAACAGAGACACTAATGAAAGGAGACTTTAACATGTCTCTCAGCCCAAGGCAGATGTAGACAAAATGTAAAATCAGTCACAGTATAGATACCTAAATGACATGATAAATAAGGTAGAATTTATATATCAACTGTGAACTCTGACAAGAGAAAATACACCTCATTTTACAGGGAGACAGAGAACATTTATGAAAATCAAGTGTGTCGTAGGCCACGAAAAATCCCAAATGATTTCAGAGAATGCAAAGATTGTATCAAAGAAGCCAAGTTACAAACTGGTGTTCCACTTTATGAATATTGATGCAAAAATGCAAAAATTATCAAGCAAAACTCAAACAGCATGTGAAAAAGTAGTAGATCATATGCAAGTGGGGTTTAATCCAAGAATGCAGTTTTGGCATTTGACAATATTCAACACCTCTCCATAGTAAAAATATGTAATAAAATAGGAATTCATACATATTTACTCAGTATGATAAATGGCATATGTACCTCAGCCCCCAAGTCTGTTTTCTCCATTCGCTTAATGTGGAGGCACTGCAGGTGCTCCTGCTAATGAGGAATGATGGGCTGCTCACAGTCTCCACCACCCTTGAATGTTGCAGGGAGACTGTTCACCAAAGCAAAGACAAGAGAAAGCAATCAGAGGCACCAGACCTGAAGAGGAAGTGCTAAAACTATCTCTACTTACAGACAATAAGATTTGATATCTGAAAACTAAAAGAGCCCATGGAGAAACTACTGTCAATGATAAGAGAATTTATCAAACTAGCCAGTTACAAAATCCGCATAAGGAAATGGGAGACTCCATGAGCACAAACAAAACACAGCTAGAAGTTATAATCAGAGAGAAGGCCTCACTTCAATATAGCTGGATAACATTAAAAAAGAAAAGAGCGGAAAGAAATCTGGGGGTGAGCTCAACAAGAAATGTCCAACTACACATATTTCTGAAAGTCATACAAATAGACACAAACAAATGGATAGTCTCATCGTGTTCTTGGGTGAGGAGACTTATCATCACAGTGATTGTGTGCTTCCTACTTTAATTTAGAAATGTCCCATGATCTCAACAAAAACAGTATCAGAATCTTTTTTCTAGCTAGAGAAGTTCATTTTTAAAGTTCATCCAGAAGAAATGAACAAGAATAGCCAGGAAAATCCTGAAAGGGAAAAGCAATGAGAGTGGACTAGTCCTTTAGGAATGAAAATATATTACCACGCTCTGTAATTAAAAGAGTGCAGTATCAATGCAGGAACAGAAGATGAATGGAAAGGAGCAGGAAATCCAGAAATGGACTCAATTACATGTGAAAACTTAGTACACAAAAACAGTGGCATCTCAAATGACTAACCAAAAACACAATTGTTGATAAGTAGTATTGAAGCAAGTGGATTACTCTATGGGAAAAGATGAAACTGGAGCCATTCTCCACACCAGATTCAACATTGCATTCCAAATGGGTCAGAGAGATCCATATTAAAAACAGGAACCCACAGAAGTACTAGAAGAAAACAGTGAATTCCATATAACCTGGAAGCAGGGAAAATTTCTCTATCATTTAAAATCTAGAAGCAATAAATGAAAAAAAATTGATAAATTTCACTATATGTTTATATAGCTAAAATATTCTGTATGTCAAAAAAAGGTAAACAGCAGACAAATTATATCCCAGAGAAGTCGTTACTAACTGTATATTAAGCTGTCTATTAAGAGTTTTAAAATAGAGTAGAAGACCAGTAAGCAAAAGAGAGAAGTCAAGAAATAAGAGAATTAACAGAAGTGAAAGTGGCCTTTAGCCACATGAGAAGGTGCTCACTTTTCCCAATAATAAGAGGAGCACAAAGGAAACTACACAGAGACACCATTTCTCACCTATCATTTTCGCAAAAATGTGAAAATCTGACAGTATTCTGTGATAAGACTTGAAACAGACACGCTTGCTCAGTGCTAGTGGGGAAGCAACATGATACGAATACTGATAGGTCAATCAGCACACATCAGTGGATGCCACAGTTAGTGGAAGGACATTTAATGAGGAACGGGTACCCGTAGTCTCCAAGCATCTCCTCCCAAAATGCATAGGAATTACAGAGGGACAGCGATAACTCTGCTGAGGAGAAACCTCAGGCAACAGGGGGTTCAAGTGAACCTCCCATGATGGGACAAAGCAAAATCGTGTGGCACAGAGAGGACTCTATGAAATAACAGAGCACCACCTCTGTGCTCCCCCTTCCTAAGAGGCATAGCTGGAACCTACCTGAGAAAAGACACCAGACACACACAAACCGAGTGACAATACACAGAAAATAATTAGCCTGTAATATCCTGAAATGCCTAGGCTGTGAAAGTCGAGCTAGGCTGTGAAAGTCGAGGAAGAATTGAGCAACAGCCCCAGGTGGAAGACCGAAGAGATGTGAAAAGTAAAAGCAGCACAGGATCTGGACCGGATTCTTACTACCATGGAGGGGAGGACCTTACAGGAGAAACAGAAGAAATTGTAGATAAGATGCAGTTCTGATGTTCTGGGTTCTGTGGCTGTATTGTGGTCAGGTGGTCTATGTCCTTTCTATGACTTACATGCCACAGATTCTGGGGACTGAGGGACTTAACTTGGTAGCTCACTATCAAACAGTTTGGGGCGGAAAGTCTTTCCATTACTTCAAATGCTTTGTAAGTTTTAAATATGTCAAAATGCAAATTATCTGTCTCATTTAAAAATATTGCTAATTCCTTTTCATGTTCTACCCCAAACTGGTAGAACTCCTGATGCCAATACCTGGCTAAACCGTCAACCCCCTGACTTGTAGGAACTTATTCCAATGAGACACTTGCAAACAAATGGAAAGATGGGAAGGCCCGTACGTGAGACTGTCCACCTCCATGGTAGGATGAGACCTACCAAAAGGCCCTCACCAAGGTCCTGGTGCAAGACTCTGGCTCATAAACCACTGTGCTGTGCTGCTTTCTAGGTTTTCCTAGAAATTCCACAGTATCCCTGCAGAGAAAGAAGAGAGCATAAGAGCAGAAATAGGGCTTCTTAGCAACTTTGAGACCATCTATCTATCTGTTTATAAAACTAAATTAACTTACAAATATTTATAAAATACTAAAAAATTGAAGGTAAAATTCAAAGAAATGAATACAAGCATATATTAAATTGGTGGCATAACCAAACAGAAAGCGATTACTTCAAGTCACTTTAAACTATGATTACTTGACTATACATCCCTAACAGGATATACTCCAGGTATAAAAACAAAAACTGGGGGGCACCTGGGTGGCTCCGTCGGTTGAGCATCTGCCCTCAGGTCATGATCCTGGGGTCTCTCTCTCTCTCTCTCTCTCTCTCTCACACACACACACACACACAAATAAGTAAAATCTTTTTTAAAAATGGGGAGAAAAAGTTCTGAGACTGTTTTCAGCAGTCACATGGTAATGATGGTGTTGGGTTTACATTTTAAGACTATTGTGTGAGAGTTATGAGGTAAAGCAAAGAAGTATTATGTTGATGTTATTGGGAACTGAGATTTTTGTTGAAAGTTGAAACTTTGAATTTGAATTAGCAGTATGATGATTTTGTCTTAAAAAAAAGAATTTAAAAAAAATAATAGAAATAGGAACTAATGCAGTAGCCCTGGGCTTCCCAGTAACCACACACGCACACACACACACACACAACACAGGCATTCTTGGATAAGTAAACAGAGATTCCAGGTCAGGTATCCAGCAGGTAATATATAAGATGAGCCTGCAAGATCTTGACCTCTCGGAAAGCAAAGAAACTATTAAACATTAGGGACAGCTTGTCAAAAAGACTCATCCTCACCTGGAGAGACTCCCCCTACTTAAAGATGGGAAAATATGAAAATCAATACCACTAATAATTGCAATGACGTGAAATGCTTCAAATACCTGTCAGTCCGTGGATTCATAACAGTATTTTTTTTAAGCCTCATTGGTCACCTTTGGAGAATATAAGAGAAACTATTATATAATGAATTTGCATAAACCTTCCCAATCAGAACTCTCAAGATGTATTGTGAGATACTTGACCTTGATTGGTGAACATCATAGTTTTAATATCTGGTTTTATTCTTGATATGGCTCCATTCAGACTGCATGCAGACTTTTAACCTCTTCCAATACATGGAAGCTACCATTGACGAGAAAGTATTTGCACAAGTAGGTAGTCACATGTTAGAAGATTATTTATTACCTTTTCCCCAGTTAGGAGAAACTTCTTCCTTGCCATTAACCGGAATGCAGATAATTCAGCCTCTTTAAATAGCACTTTACGGGCATAATCTTTCTTTAGGTTAACAGCTCTTCCTTTCATTTCTTTGACAGATATAATGTTGAACGTTTTTTTTTTTTGAGTTGAGGTGAATGGATTGGATTCTGAGCAAATGTTTTTCATATCAAGTATTTCAAAATAATGAGTATTTCTATGGATCTACATAGATGTTGTTGCCAGTCTTAATATTTTCCCTTCAGAGTTCAAACAGTGACTCCTTTAGAATTATAAAATTGATCCTGTTATCTCCAGTGCACAGTTAACTCCATAACCAAGGTGAGTTTCTGCTTTGACCCCCGTATGTGTCAGGATGCTTCTACAAGGTTTCAACCATGTCCACTCAGGTGCTCAGAAGTGTCAGTTAATGGAGCCACTGTTGGTGCCAATAACTCATGCTTCCACAAATCTTCAACGTGACTCCAAGTCACCAAAACTAATAGCAACAGTGATAATAACAGTGCTTTGTTTAGCTCACACACTTGGGACCCTTCTTTCTGACAGCCCATAGGCTTCCATCTGCAATTGAAATAGGAAACAGGTAGGGGGGCGCCTGGACGGCTCAGTCGGTTAAGCATCTGACTCTTGATTTCAGCTCAGGTCATGATTTCAGGGTCATGAGATTGAGCCCCACAGCTGGCTCCATGCTCAGTGGGGAATCTGCCTGAGGATTCTCTCTCTTGCCTCTCCCTCTCTCAGATAAATAAAGCTTTAAAAAAACAAAAGAAATATGAAACAGCGAAGTTCCCACTTTTGAGTAATGCTATTAGAAGACTAACGGATGGCAGTTAGATGACCCAGAGACAAACTCGTTCAGATCATTAAATCAGCAAAGCCTCCATCATGGATGGATGATACTGATAGTTCTAACCTCACCTGACATGTAGCATTATCATCAAACCCTAAAAGACATCCTTTTGTCAAAAGGGAAGCCATTTTTTTTTTTTGGTCTTTCACAAAACAACAACAACAACAACAAAAAGGTGGGACTGTAGTGTCCTGGATTTTAGTAGATTTACCATCCCAATAGCATCATTTAATAAAGAGTTCAAGGCCACAGGCCACCTCTTACAGATAATGTCTCTGTGAATAAAACAATGAATTTCTTGAATCTGAGGCTTTTCAGGTTGACTTTTGCAGTACAATCTTTATGCCTTCCTGTTAGCTTTGGTATATAAAACTTATAAATGTGTACTTTGACACCTTACTTATTCCCAATATCCATTTAGCTTTTTGCCCATATCATCCTTCCTAGCATGTCTGGTATGTGGTATACTGCGGTGCTGGTCCCGATCATTGCCTCTGGGCGGCCTGCCCATCCCCAGCACTGGCACAGGGTCTGCTCAGGGTTCACTGCTGTGACCCTTCTGGAACCTCCCACCTCCTCCCCCAGGTCAGCCTATGGTTGGTTAGTGGCTGGCTGGTTTGGGCATAGAAAAGCCCAGTCCCTTGACCTCAGTTGAGGACAACTGGAAGGGATTAGCTGCCCTCTTCTGCACTGTCCTGGCTTCCTCACTTCCTTCTGGGTGTATCTACTAAGCACCCCAGTAAAGCTTATACAGGAAATGACTCACAAACAGGACGCTCAATCTAACACAGGTATATGATTTTACAACATAAGTAACACTCTTTGTTTTGAAGGAGTTAATCAGAAAGTTTTGCTTTAATAGTCTTCCAACTAAGTCTGTCCCTGGGTCATCTGACATGTCATCCACACACCTTCTACCATGTTATTCAGAAGCCGTACTATTTCCTATTTCCTATTTCCTGTGCTCCATTGGTCCCAAACATGTCTCTTACAGCTTCTACGCAGTCTTACAAGAGGAGTGATTCTGCAGCTACAAGGAGGAGTGTTGGTTTTAGTGCTCAACAGCAGGATGTTGTAACCACTTCTCATACTCAATCTGATACAGTTGTAACCAAATTCATAAATACCCTTCCTTCCAATTTTGTAGCTGCATCCAGTTTCCCACTTCTAATCTTTTCTGGGTAAGATCAGCTATTGGGGGAAAGGTGCTGGCATGATCTGCCTGGCATCATCACTTCATCCAATTCCTTTCCCATCAGATATTGAATTTAGGCTAAAGGAGAAGATGATCTGAGCATGCAAATCTCAATTTCAGAGCATTGCCATGACATTCCCTGGGCAGAAAATTCTTTTACTATCTGACTTTTACTACCTGATGATTCCCTTTAATTTTTTTTAAAGATTTTATTTACTTATTTATTTTTGAGAAAGCAAGCAAGCAAGCAAGCACAAGCAGGAAGAGGGACAGAGGCTGATCAGGGAGCCCAATGTGGGGCTCAATCCCAGGACCCTGAGATCATGACCTGAGCCAAGGGCAGACGCTTCACTGACTGAGCCACCCAGGCGCCCCAATGATTCCCTTTAATTAGAAAATTGTTCATTATGCTGGGGAAATATGTCTCTATAAATATAAAATGGTATTACTAATACAGACATAAATGATTTTAATATATATTTATATGATTAAATATAAAGTACATATAGTGGATTGTGGGCTTAGTGACTTCAGAAATCAGCTTTTCAGAAACTTGTGGCTGCATGCATTCTTAAGGATGTTTTCAAATGAGTTGAGTTGAAAAATCCAAGAAAAAAAAAGCATGCAGTAGGCAATATTGACACATTCATTTCTATTTGATTAAAGAACTAAAATTCTGAAAGATTCATGACCTATAAATATTAATTATGTACTCTCTGATCCCAAATATTTCAAATAGTCAATTATTTGAAGCTGTAAAATGCTGCAGTCCTCTTTAATGAGTTGATTTATTTATGTAGCTTATTATTTTAAAACATTTTTAAATTTCTAAAACCAAGGATTCACTTTGAAATCCATCAAGGATCAGACCTTGCTGAATTTACATGACTAGCCAGGAAGAAAGAAAGGGAAGGAGGTAGAAGGGAATTTTTAAAAAGTCATTCATATTTTACTGAGGAACACCTAACACCAGGAAATAAGCATAATCACACACGCCCTCTATATGTGACCAGGCAAAAATACTAGTAAATTAATTGAAAAAAAATTCCATGCACACTTAACAATAACTACAAAATTCACTGGTGATAAGCAGCTTGAACTACCGTAAAAGTGAACTTGAGAGGTTGGGTGAATGGGGATGTAGGGGAGAATGCTGTGGGCTGTGCTGCTCTGAGACCTCCCTGCAGATGCTCCTGAAAAATGTGTAACAATGGCTGGGTTCAGCAAGTGCATAGTAAAGTCATGTCTAGTTTTTGTTGTTGTTGTTTTAAGATTTCATTTGTTTATTTGAGACAGGCAGAGAGAGCGAGAGCTCAAGCACAAGCGGGGAGCAGGGACAGAGAGAGGTAGAGGGGGAAGCAGACTCCCTGCTGAGCAGAGAGCCTGATGTGGGACTCGATTCTAGGACCCTGAGATCCTGACCTGAGCCAAAGGCAGCTGCTTAACCAACTAAGCCATCCAGGTGCCCCTAGTTTTATTTTTTTAATAGACTTTGTTTTTTAGAGCAGTTTTAAGTTCACCACAAAACTGAGCAAAAGGTGCAAAAGTTCCCCATGGACCGTGCACCCCCTACCCATCACAGCCTCCCCCACCATCACTATCCCCTACCAGAGTGGTGCATCTGTTATAGTTGTTGAACTACACCAATACATCAGTGTCACCCACAATCCGTAGTTTATATCAGGGTTCACTCTTGGTGCCATAAACTCTGTGGGTTTTGACAAAAGTGTGATGACATGCATCCACTGTGACATCATACACAATAGTTTGCCCTAAAAATCCTGTGCTTTGCCTACTCGTCCCTTCCCCCCCCCCCCCAACCACTAATGGACTACCTCTGTAGTTTTGCTGTTTCCAGAATGTCCTCTAGTGAGAATCACACAGGATATAGCCTTTTTAGATTGGCATCTTTCACTTAGTAGTATGCAATGCACAGGTAAAGTTTTCAAATGTAATGCAATAGTTGTAAATTTTTCAGCAGCTGTGAACAGCGGTTGACCACTGTGGAGAATCGACAAGACATCATTAACTTTGGTGCTCCTCTGCCATGTGGTGCCTCCTGCTTGCCCATTCCAAGAAATCCCAGCTTCAGCCATTGCTTTATCCCGACCACAGACTTTTCTGTAACAGATTAATTCCTGTTTCTAAAATTGCTCATGTGCTTTCTCCGTTCACCTGTGGTAGTTGTTAGGGGAGCATGGGTGCTAGGTGCTCACAACAGGGCTCCTTGTCCTTGGCTGTGAGAATCAAGACAGAGTTAAAGCTGTGTTGAATTTAAGACTGAGAGTACTAGGATCACTGTAGGGGGAATTATCTAGAAAAAAATGAATTTTCTTTTTGAGCAATGAAAACTACAGAAGAGCATAACACCTGTCACTTTAGCAGACCTCTTCAAGGTCTGCAGTTAGGGACAAGGGAAGAACTGCACTTTAAATGCTAATTATCTGGGGAGAAAATGTCCCTGGAGGCCTTATTGGGAGCAATGGGAGGCCACCGAGGCACTGAGATCTCTTGTGAAGACTGCAGAGAAGCCCTACCTGGGAGCAAGGCCAGAGCCTTTCCTCGCAAGAGGAGGGCTCCATAGCCCTCAATAATTAAGGCCTTTCAGCCTCTGTTGGAAACACTTTCGACAAGGATTTTCTGGCTGTAGCTCTTTCTTTCACTTTAGGGAATTTGTAATTCCATCGTCCTTATATTCATGAGTCATTTCCGATGACAATAATTAGGGTGACAAGAAGCCAAAGGATGGCTAGGACAACTGGTGATTTTTTTGGACAAAGCCCCAGGTGGGCAAGAGGAAGGACTCTGGGGCTCCAGAACCTCCTTCCTGGGACATTGGGATGGACTGTGCCTCTAGCTTCACGGGCTGTGATGCAGGGGTGCTGCAGGCAGAGCCACTCTGAACCTGGTGCTTTGATGTGACCCCAGCTGATGAGAAGGGAGGGCAGAATGAGGCTTCTGGGAGAAGCAGCCAACACGTCAGAGTCTCCTCCCAGGTGCCTCTGATACTTTTCTTCCCTCTCCCTGTTCCTCCTTCCTCGTCTCCCTCTTCATGTCTTCCCTTCTTTCAGTGGAGACAACCAGAGGTTTAAGACAACCACTGTCCTACAGCACCTCCTGGTGCTGTGGGGCTGGAGGGGAGGTCCCCAGTCTGAGGGTGGCCGGGCTGGGCTGGAGGGCAGGACATGGATCCTCTCACATGTCGGGGCCATGGCAGGGAAGGCTCGAGGCTGGGCTCCCCCAGGATAGCCAAGGTGGTGTCAGGGTCCTGGACAGAGTATTTGCTGAGCCCGCATGCCAGGGTCCCAGGCACAGACATCACCTCATGGTGGGAGAAAAGTATCAAAAAACTTACAGCAGGTTTTTATTTTTAAGATTTTATTTATTTATTCATGAGAGACAGAGAGAGAGGCAGAAATATAAGCAGAAGGAGAAACAGGTTCCCTGCGGGGAGCCCAATATGGGACTTGATCCCCAGGATCCTGGTATCATGACTTGAGGCAAAGGCAGACGCTCAACCACTAAGCCACCCAGGTGCCCCCTTACAGCGGTTTTTAAAAGTCAGATTCCCTGTGATATAATTTACAGAAAATTATAGATTCCCCCTTTTTAAGGTACAGTTGTGTACGTTTCAATAAACACACATAGTCCACAATCACAACCGTGATCGAGACACAGACTATTTCCATCACCCGCAGAATCCCATGTGCTGCCCCTCTGTACTCCAGAGGGATTGTATCTTCAGAGTGTATTTTTTCTGTTCTTTTATTTGTAAGTTCTGCATGTCTTCACCTTTAAAGTGAGATTCTTTTAGACACCACAAAGTCAGGTCTCGCTTCTCATCCGATGGCCTGTCTTTTGTTGGTATGTATGGACTGTTTACATTTTATGTGACTTGATAAAGTTAAAATCTGTAATCTAGACAATTGCTTTCTATTTGATCCCTCTCCTGTTTTCTCCTTTTCTGCTCCTTTTGCTTACCTGCTCTGGGATTAATTAGGTATTTTCATATTTACATCATTTTCCCCATGCTTGCCTTATTTTATATCTCTTTTCCAAACTCATTTAGTGATTGCTCCAGAGTTTATGACAGACATCCTTAATGAATCACAGTTTATCTTGAGGCATACCACATGCATAATGTAAGAATCTGGTCAGTGTGTCCTTCCAGAGCCTCCTTCCCAATTCTCATCTTGTCAGGACCACTCATTTCACTCGTACCCACGCTACAGGTCCTGATGAAACACTACCTTTGTTGCTCTAAACAATCAGCTATATTTGAGAGTGAGTCAAAATAAGAAAAGAAATCCATTCTATCTGCCTTCATCTTAGCTGTTTCTGGAAATCACCATTTCTCTGCATACAACTAGGCCTGGTATCTGTCTGGTATCACGTTCCTCCAGGGTTTTTCACAGTGCTGGTGTGCTGGTAATGAATTCTCCCCATCAGCATCTCCCTGAAAACGCCTTTATGGTGCTTTCACAGGACAAGAACCCTGGGACCATAGATTTTCCCATCAGTACCTTAAACATATTACTCCATAGCTTCCTGGCTCACTTGGCTTCCAATGGGAAGGCCTTTGTAATTCCCCCCATTTCTCTGTAGCACCGAACTTGTCTGGGTATCTGCAGCCTCCGAATGCTCTGTCCTACCCTGCCAGCCCGCATTCAGGTGCTGGCGATTCATTAGAAATTTTAGCTGAGTTTCCCCTACCTGGCTGCACAGTGTCCCCTGATCCTTCTCTGTCGCAGGTGAGCCAGCACTTGCACCCTCACCCCTCCAAGAGGCCCATCTTTTCTTAACATTTCAGATTCCCTGGTTGCCTTGTTGACCTTGGCCTTCCTCCAGGCTCAAGGAAATTCAAGATTTAGTAGTTAGTTCAGCTTCAGTACTGGGAAGTGACGTTCTTCCCAGCATTCTACATCCTCAGCACTGTGATCCCCCCTGGCCATTTTTATTTAGTTATTTTTAATCCGCAAATGCTGAGTGGGGAACCAGACCATTGGCCTGGCAGCCAGCATCAAGAGCAGCTGGGAAAAGAGCGTTACTTGAGGAGTACACTGAGGGGCTGGGGTGAATTTTATGTTTTTTTCACTTCTGCCTAATGAGATGAGCTTTTGGAGAAGAGAATAATGAGAGGCTTAGTAATCTTTAACAGTACCATGCTCTGTCCCCGTGTGTTCTGTGCCAAGAAACTGTTGTCTTTATGTCTTTACCTTGAGCCAGAGGATCCTTTTGGCTTCTGTGTCTTATCTTTGAAGCAAGCTCTGAAAGAACAGGACCTTCTTTTGCAGAAAGTTGGATGTCACAGCCAGTGGGCTCATCCCCTCCTTCGAGGCCAGTGGGGTTCTTGTCCTCCAGCAGCCAGTCATGGCTGCCTTTTTCAAAACCCTTTGGATTCCTAATGGTCTGCCGTGTACTTTATCAACCATTGTATTTGGCACATGAAGCAATGCCCAAAGCAACCTATCTACATCCTCAGCACAGCTGCCCCCATGTACCCCATGTCTAGTCATGCTCACTGTTTCCTCACAGTATGCCGGGGTTTTACAGTCCCAGGTCCTGCTCACTCTATTTCCCCAATGGAGAAGGCCTTTCTCAAGGCCTTCCCTCTTCAGACATTTCTGCCAGACCTAGTCTAGGTGCCTCCTGGCCAGAGCCTTCCATGCTTTCATAGGGCAGAGTTGGCTGCTCTGTCCTAGGTGTCTGCTGCTCCACAGAACAATGCACTTGTTTCAGTTGCATGAGTAGCCAACATGACTTCCTGGAAGGCAGGCCATTTGGTGTAGCTGGTCAATAACAGGAAGACAAATGGTGATCCCTGTAATAGACAAAGAGAAATTTAGTCTCCAGATGAATGAACAATCCATATGGGAGGGGATGCTTTTTTTCCCATATGAAGGATAAATGGGCTTGAAACATGGTGGTACCTAGGGGGGGAAGGGGTTTCTCGAAACCTTGCCTGGATCTCAAACACTAAGTCACTGAGAAATGAACCAGAGAAAGCTTTTATTAGCTTTTTATTTTGGGATTCCTGGGAAAGCCTCACCCGTGGAATGAGATGATCCAGTCCACTTTTACACCAACACCTTAAAGAATTCTCCAGCACAAGATGAGAAATAGCCCAGTTCTTTTTCTTTGTAATGCCACTATTAGCTTCCAGAAACATTCATCACACTTCCTTGTTCTCAATGCTGTAATGGCCTGTGAATCAGGAGTGGCAGTTAAGAGTTTCTTTTTCATCTCTTCTCCCTACCGTGCCTCCTACCGTTTGTTTTGCTGTCTTCCACGACTGCTTTGGAACAGTGCCTACTGCGCCCCCACAGAACGTGCAGATGGAAGCTGTGAATTCCACAACCATCCAGTTTCTCTGGAATCCCCCACCTCAGCAGTTCATCAACGGCATCAACCAGGGATATAAGGTACATGGACTTAGTTCAGAGCCCTGGGTGGCCGTCCTGGTATGTCATGGTCTTGTGACCAATGAGAAGGCTGCCCACTCCTCATTTCATAAGGAACCCACTGCATCAAGTTACAGAGTGTGTTGGCTTTGGTGCTAGTGGTTGGGCGGGGGGATGGGGGGGTCACCATTTATCCAAGCCCTTATCTGCTCTACTCGTTCAAAAACTCAAATTATTAGTTTTCAAGTGGATGGTTCATATGTAACAGAGCAATTTCTTTTGAGAAAAGCCATTTATTTTAAAATTAGCAGTGGAAAACCTATCTCAATTGTTTGGAATCAGCATTTGTATAAACCACTTCTTCCTGGAGAGAAGTCCTCTCAGAGGACCACAGACTTAGAACAAAGGGTGCTAGATGCAGTGAATAATATTTCTGTCAGGTAAAGATATTTATTCCCTCCCCGTCTCAAGTTCAGAGAGAGTTCTGTTTATAGAACCAAGACCAGTGAATTCAGGGCACTTACCTGGCTTGAATTAGATACCCAGATTCCCACTATATAATCTCCAGATAACTTTCCTTAATGACCAGAATATGTTACCTTCATAGATGTATTTGGATGCAATTTCCAAAAGTGTAGTTCATCGTGCCTTTTAGATCATCTTCTGGTTAGACTTGGGATCCCGTCTTGGTTTTACCTACATCACAGTCACTAGTGTTCTGCAATAGCAGGTAAGCTCAGGGAAGACCTTTATGGAGAAAGGACTCTATCTAGTCTGCTTGAATTCTTGGTAATTTCAGATTCAGAGAGTATTATTTCCTTAGACACGTGGTTCACTTCTTTTTCCCGTTTGGATTCAACTTACAAAAACACTTTTTTGTTTTCACTAGAAAGGCAGATGTAGCTAGAAATTTGCCCTGCCTTTTCTTTTCCTTTTAGATTCCCCCAGAGGAATCTACACTCAGAAGCTTTTTTGAAAGAAAATCATATTGATCAACCAAGATGATTTTGCCTCCTTGACTTTCCTGTCAAGTCTTATTGGCAAGACTGGAGCATTCATTCAATGGCTCAGTGTCGGTTTGATCTATATAAATACGCTTTGTGTCCTGCAGCATGTCAACCTTCAGACCTAATTAACCCTGGAAATGTTTGGTATCAAAGGAATTAAAAGTCACACTCATACATAATGTTGCCCAAACATTAAAACAACTTCCCTTGGACTGTTTGTATACTATATTTCTTTAAAATTATAATCGACTTCCTAAATTCTTTTCAGAAAACTAATGTGACATAAATCATAAATAATTAAGATTCATTCTCATTGAATCCCGGGCTTCTTTCTGAGGCAGAGTAGGTGCCTATCTGGAAAAAATATCTGTTTTCATGTTTTGTTGATATTTGTGTTTGTTTTATTGTACCGATTAAGTCAAGTAAAGATGGCATTGTCTTTATTGCATAGTGCTAAAAAAAAAAAATGTATGCTCCACAACATCTTTAAGTGAAGAAAAAGTGAAGGTTTGAGGAGTGTCTATTATTCCAACATGTTTAAAGTAGATATTTTATTTATATATACATGTATAAAATATATACAAATGTATATATTTGTGTACAATTATCTGTGAGATAGCCTTTCAACTCCATATTTTTAAGTGAGATTATAAAATGTAGGATTTATGGAGTTAAATGATTAATGTCTTAATCATGACATTGCTTTCTTTGAAGATACAGTAATTACAAGATAAAAATTTGGATACAGACTTGAGAGTGAAGATGTGCAGTTTAAAAGGATCTCTTTGTCCACCTGTCCCCTCACAGCTCCTGGCGTGGCCAGCTGAAGTCCCCGAGGCCACCACAGTGGTCACCATTGCACCAGATTTCCATGGAGTCCACCATGGGTATATAACAAATCTGAAGAAGTTCACTGCTTACTTCGCATCAGTTCTGTGTTTCACCACTCCAGGGGATGGGCCTCCAAGCACACCTCAGCTCATATGGACTCACGAAGATAGTGAGTACTCCTCTGCCATGTGTCTTCTCAAAAGTCAGAAGTCAGGTGTCAAGGAGGTCCAGACTACCTCACTGCCAGTGCTGGTTGAGGTCTGAGGAGGGTCATGAGGAGCTTTCATGTCCTCAGAGTGCTCACAGACTGTGCACCCTAGTGAGATAGGTCATGGACAGTATTAGTAATGAGTGGCAGAAGATGGTTTCTGGGATTCGAAGCCAGGCTAGAGGAAAGATCTCAGAGGGCAAGAGAAACAGTCTGGACTCAGCCATGTGGTCCACCTGTGGTCTTGCTGGACTTCTCTATCCCCAGATTTCAACTTCCAATCCCCTTACCTTCTTCTTGAACACCCCATGAGGCCTCCCAGCTATGCCTTCCCTGACCCTCCCTGGGGCATCTCTCCTGAGTTCCTCTGAGCATCCTGACTTGCCATCACCTCCATCTGGTCAGCTCAGACCAGCTCCTTCTCGGCCTCTAGGCCAGCTGACACCTGTGGAAAGCATCATCTAGTGAAGCTATCTGAGAAAATGACCGCAGATGTACACTAAGACTCGCATACAGGGAGGTTCATTGTGGTTATTTGTAATGGGATAAAAAGAAAGAAAGAAAAGTATGCAAATGTCCCAGATGGGTATAATTTTAAAAATTATAGAATGACAATATACTAAACATTTTGTCATTATTAAAAACTTTTGAGAGAAAATTGTCATGATCTAGTGTTAGGTGAAAAAAAAATATGTAAAACTACATGCGATCTAAATTTTATAGTAGCACACTTGTATAAAACTACCTGAGATGAGAAGAGACCTTGAAGGAAAGATGTCACAATTCTGACAGTTGTTATCTTTATGTGATGTGATCATGGAGATTCTCCACATTTGTTTGAATTTTGCCCCATGTTCTCATTACGCTGTGAATACGTACTCTCTTTATAAGGGGAATTGAAACTAGTACATGTTTAAGAAAAAGTCACCCAGGGCTGCCACTTGTCTGTCCTCCCATCCAGGCCACGGGATTCTGGGTATGGCTGGCCTCCTGTGCCACAGATGGCACAGTGGCACAATGGTGCGGTGGCTGGGCCCTACTCGCTGAGGCCTCATTGTCGCTGTGCTCACAGAGGCAACATGTACAGAGGTCATGGCCATCCAAGATGAGCTTCCTTCCCCTCAGCTCCCCGCTCAGGCCCTTCATTCTCACCCCACTGCCTCTCTCAGAAGATGGAGTCTGACCCTGTTGTCAACCCACAAATGCACTCAGGTGTCTCTCATCTGAAAGTGGCAACTCCCCACCCACCCTGTGTTCCTGGTGAGCTCACTTCCTTCCCGGAGAAGCTATTACTGGACCCCTAACCTCTCACACTCATCATAACCCTCAGCAACAGCTCTCACCCCACCCCTGGACAGTGACCTCCTTACAACCATTGCATTTTATCAGTTGCTGCAACTACATCGACTGATACGATTCTGTGGGTTTTTCTTTTTCGGTGAGTTGTTGATAGAGCAGATTGATTTTCAAATGTTGAACCAGCCTTGCACACTTGGAGTAAATCCCACTTGGTCCTAGTTTGTAATTATTATTTATGTTGCTGGATTTCATTTGCTAATACTTTGTGTGTGATTTTTTTTGCATCCAGGTTGATAAGAGAGATTTCTGTACTTACTATGTGTCTGGTTAAGTGTCAGGGTAATGGCTGGCTTCATAAAATAAGTTTGGAATTGTTCCCCCTCTGCTGCTTTCTTTTCTTTTTCTTAAAGATTTACTTATTTACTTATTTATGTATTTATTTATTTGAGTGCTTGAGCAGGGGGAGGGGCAGAGGGAGAGAGAGAATCTCAAGCAGACTCCATGCTAAGCACAGAGGACAATGAAGGGGTGATCTCACAACCTTGGGATCATAATCTGAGCCAAAACCATGAGTTGGATGCTCAATCAACTGAGCCAGCCAGGCTCCCCAGCCCCTCTTTGGCTCTCTAGAAGAGATTGTGTAAAGTCAGTATGAATTCTTCTTTAAATGTCTGGTGGCATTTTCCAGTGAAATCTTCTGGACTTGGATATTTCTTTTAGGGGAGCTTTTAAATTATAAATTCGTTGTCTCCAATGATTACAGTACTATTCGGTGGTCTGTTTAATTTTGGTTGTGTATTGGCAGTCTGATTTTTCAAGAAACTGACCCTCTAAGTTGTTGAGTCTGTGCATATAACACCGCTGGCAGTATTCCCTTAGTCTCCTCCCATGGCTGCAGGGTATGTTATTGTGTTCCTTGTTTCATCCCTAATATTGCTGATCTCTTTTTCTATTTCTGTCGTTTTTCCTAGAGATTTGTCAATTTTATTGATTTTATTTTGAGGAACCAGCTTCTTATTTCATTGAGTTTTCTCCATTGTTTTCCTATTTTCAATTGCATTGATTTCTGCTGCTAATATTTCCTTCCTTCTGCTTGTTTTGAGTATATTTCTTGGTCTTCCTTTAATTTCTTGAGGTAGGTACTTAAACTATTGATTTGAGGTCTGTCCTCATTTCTTTTACAAACACTTAAGGCTATAAATTTTCCTCTCTACACTGCTTTAGCTGCATCCCACATAATTTGACATATTGGGTTTCATTTTCACTCAGTTCTATATACTTTGATTCCTTTGAGACTTCCCATTTGGCCTATGAGTTATTTAGAAGTGTGCTGTTTAGTTTCCATGTGTTTGGAGATTTTCCTGTTGTCTATCTGCAACTGATTTCTAGCCTGATTCCACTGCTGTCAGCACACTATACAATTTCAATCCCTTTAAGTTTATCAAAGTTTGCTTTAGGGCCCAGCATGTGATCAGTCTTGGTGAATGTTTCATGAGGGCTTGAAAAGAATAATGTGTATTCTGCTGTAAAACCTACTTTTCAATTATACATTTTATATACCACCCCCCACCAGAGTTTAGTATTAAGGAGCCAGTTGATCAAGTTTAGCTTTTCCATTTTTTAAAAAAAGTATGCCTATCTCATCAAGTCTCATTTCTACATAATTATCTTATAATTAAATGTTGCTTGATTGGTTCACTCATCCATCTGTCCAACACAGAGACAAGCTATGGACATTTATGCTCAGATGTCTGTGGAATGCCTACTTTGTGTGAAGTAGCCAGCTGGGCAGTGCAAGGGTTGCAGAGATAAGGCCTCTGCCTTTCGAGCTTATAGCCTAGTCTGACATGAGGCACGTGTCTGAGGCCAGTGCCACAGAGGAGGTCTGGAGAAGTGGCTGACACTGCTCATGAAGAGTAGCAAAAAAGCGTTGTGGAGGAGCATCAGGTGAGTCTTGGAGGCAGCAGCTGAGACAGCTCTTGACAGATAGCTTTCCGTGCAGAGAACAGCTGAGGGTATTCTATGTGGGAGAAGCGGCATTCACCATGGTGAGAAGAGGACTCAAGTGTAAGAGGGCATGAGCGAGCTATTTGGTGTGGCGGTAGCACAGCATTTGGAGGCGAGGGAGGGACGAGCCAGAAAACAAGTTGGGAACTGACTCAGAAGAGTCTTGGCTGCGAAGTTTGGACAAAGACATTCTGGGCATTGGGGACCCACAGAAGGTTCTCCATGATGGATGTTATCTGAATGAATCCATGTTCCAGAAGTTCTGTGTAGGGGTCTTGTAAGGATGCAGTGGAGGTAAAGATGAAGGAAGCTGAGAAGAAGGGAGCCCATGTTGTGGGGACAGTGGTGAGAGGACTTGGAACCTAAAGACATGTCACGGGGCTATGGGGTAGGAGAAAGGAGTTAGGATGACTCACCATGCTCTGGTTTACGTGACTGCAGAGTTGATGATGTCAGTGATCAAAATGTGGGAAATGGGTCTAGGGTGAGGACACCGGGCTGATGTGGGACACACGAGGTATGTGGTGGCTGTGGGGCCTCTGGGCCTACGTGTCTGAAGTGGATCTGGGAGTCCTAGCAAGTCACAGTTATGACCTTACTTTCCAAGGAAAGGTTAGGGAAGGCAACTGAATATGTGGTCTAACCACAGACAGAAGTATTTGAAATCCACTCCATCTCAGGGTGTCTGAGCGACAGGGTCGCCAGCAGGTAAAGCCGCCTAAGCAGATGAAGTCACCTTAGGGATCAGGCAGGCAAACTCTAAGACAAGGGAGCACAGAGACAGGCACAGCCACTGGGCTCTGTCCTGGTCATGTGGGACCGAGGGTGCAGAGGGGGCCATGTAGGGTCTCAGGGAAAGAAGAGAAAGCCTCACTTGGGTGAAGTGTACTGTGTGCAGTCATCTGTAGGGAAGCACAACCCAGCCCCCTTACGCCTTTGATGGGATGGAGAGGTAGCTGATGGGGATAAAGTTCATGAGCATCCTCCTTATAGCGCTTCATTACGTGGACAGTGGTGAGGGATTTTCCTCTATTTCACTTATTTGAGGAAGAGGCAAGGGCAATGTCTCTGCTCAAGCCACAGCCAGGTCCAACTGGATATCAGAATTCAATTTCAGAAGATATTTATTAAAAATACAAAGTGGCAGAAGAAGGTAACTCCTTCCAAGAAAAGAGTGAACACTCCTGGCTGAATTCTTTGCAAAAAGAAAAACCTCAAGTGTTGCCAGTTAAACAAGCAGAAAGAAAAATATCCCATTAAGCTTTGTGGCCAGGAAGCTGAACCTTAAATGCATTTTTTGCCCACCATTAGTAGGGAAAAGGAGAAACTGGAAATTTCTTTCTTGGGAATTGAGAAAACTGGAAGTATCTTGTACTTTTAGAGTTTTCTAATGCAGTCACAATTTTTCAGTAGCTGGGGAACCTGTTGATGCTGTTTGGAGTGTGGACTATCTCACAGAAAGGTTGGGGTAGGGCTGATGGCCCCATGGGTGCTGGAAGCACAGCCACCCGAGCTCTCGGGGTTATGGCGCCTCACTTCCATCTGCATCCAGCCGGACTCCTTTTCCGAAGCTCCAACGCAATAAGAACTCAGGGGTGGGGTGGGGAGGGCAGGCAATGCAGTTAAGAGGAAACAGAATATAAATTCTAAGCCAAGACATTGCCAGCTGGTTCCAGCAGAGCTAGAGGACAGCATATTTGGGCAGGAATCCAAGAAACAGAAACACTGAGAATATAAAAGGAGCAAAAAGCTTTCTTTGCTGCTCTATCGATCGAAAAAAGAACAAGTCAGTTCGAAAATCCGTCAGAATGTCTTTCTGGAAACTCAAAACTGGAGGAAGATGAGCTGGTTTCGACAGCCATTCTATTTTACCGTCTTTCCAGCTCGGAGACTGGCATTTGTGGGTGTTTGAGATTATCCATAAAACGTCTTTTGAAAGTTTCACCCAGATGAGCGTATTTGCTGAGACTGTTTCTTTTCCTTTTTTTTTTTTTTTTTAATTAGAAGTTGTGTTAGGAAGCTTTGTCCAAGTATCAGCTGAGTCCCAGGTACTGAATCCACCATCTATGCAGACAAGGCGACAATGGCCCAAACAGGAACAAGGCTTCTCCATAGGGATCCCCTGAAATCTGCTCGTTGGGAGGATGACCAACACCCTGTCTTCATGCTCTCTTATTTTAAACTTGAAAGATTGAATTGTGTTATGATTAAAAAGACCTCAGTGTGGCATGTTCAGGGCCTGATGGGGGAGTCAGAGGCACAGCCTCTCAGGAGGAGCCTGGTGCCTCCAAGGGGCCTGGGGCTCCTGCCTAATCTGTCTGTGCTGAGGGAATGGGTTCCTTGGCTCCTCTCCATTCTCCTTCAGTTCCTCCTTTGTCTCTGATTCTGCCCCACGAGCCTCCCCTCCTTCTTCCCTGACTTGTCTGGGCATGGGGAAGGATAGGCCCGTGGGGCCTGGCAGAGGCATGCAGAGCAAACCCCAGCAAGCAGCCCCACCAGCTGGAGGAAGTAACTGATGGACCCATGCCTGGCTCTGCCAACAGTGGAGCCCATCTCTGTCCCTGTCCCTTGTTTCATCCCCACATCCCATACCCACTCAGTCCCAGACTCCAGTCTCCTATAAAGCACTTCTTCTGTCCCTGCCCCTGGAGCTGTTAAAGAAGCAGCTCTAGGACAGGGCCAGTGGGGGCTCTGCATCCTCCTCCAATGCCTCCTTGCTGGCCTCCTCGCTGACCCGGCCTGGCCTTGATGCCACAACTACAAAGCCAACGAGGGGTCTGGGCCCTGAGAGTCTATGACTTTGGACTATTCACCTCACGTTGGGCCTCTCGGACTTTATCTCTGGGTGCTTTTCAAAGTGGCAGAAAGCTCATCTCAGAAATGACTTTGTGTTGAGACAGTGAGATATCTAAGAGTAGCAGCTGACGCCCAGGACAGGCCTCAGACCCAGAAACGCCTCTGCCTCCAACAGTAGGGAGAACAGTCACCCACAAAGAAACTCCTAGTGAAGGAGCATACTGTTGCTGGAACAGCATCCTGCCCCTGCCCCACCGTGGGGTTCCTCAGGGAGGGGTGGGGGTGTGGAGCCTGGAGCTCTAGGTTAGGCCTGCAGGCATCACCCTGGAGCTGGGTGTGGGCCGGCCCTGGCTGCACAGAGCAGTGACCACACGCCAGCCGGACACTCGGCTGCAAGGCATGTCCAAGGACATAGGGTGCCAGCTGTGGCTTTTCAGGATCCAGGCAGCCTGGTTGTTCTCATTAGAGTAGATCAAGGAGAAGGAGAAGGAGGTGTGTATAAATCTCCTGCTGCCTGTCTTAAGGTTCTTGGCGGGGCTGGGATGCAGCAGAGTAAAATTATTTATGTGCCCAGATCCAGGATGTCTTTCACACCTCGAATTCCCTTGCCCCTTCTGGGTTTTACTGGCATTGCCTATGACTCTGGCCTATGGGCCCAGCCCCGGCCTCCCTTCCCCGCTTAGAACTGCTTCCCTTCCCTGCTTAGAACTTTCCACACAAATCTGACCTGGAGAGAAGGGGCTCTTGTGTTAACAGATGACTTTATTTTTACCTGCTAGAACCAGGTGCTGTGGGACATCTGAGTTTCACAGAGATTCTGGACACATCCCTAAAGGTCAGCTGGCAGGAGCCCCTGGAGAAGAATGGAATCATTACAGGTGAGTATCCCTGTGCTTGGGAGAAGGAAAAACACGCTCGCCCCGATGGGGGAGATGGGCGTCGCTGGAAGCCACACACCTGGCCGGGTAAAAGGGCATCACGGCCTCTCCAGGAAGCAGCATGTCTGCCGGACCTTGGGCAGAAGGCTCCATCACCACACCCAATTCCGTGTCCCCAGGACCCTACCTCCTGGGGGCATTGCCCTGCATGGGCTGTGGCCTCCTTATGTTAGCTTAACAAACCTCTAAAGCCTTTGATCAGGGAGACTCAGCATTTTGTGGCACATCCCCTCACACTCTGGGTCCTCCACGATTCTCCTAGCCATGCGGAGAGGTGTGTGTCCGTATCATGACCCATTCAAGAGGAGACAGGCCCCAAGAGGCCCTTCCTTAGCAGATGTGCACCAGAAGTCCACCATGTGCAGTCTCTTCATTGAAACACTGCAAATCAGCCCACGGCCAGGTCCGTCCCCGGCCGGGATGGGCCCGACCGCAAAGCCTGGGTGCCCTGGCTCAGTGCCCTAGGGGGACCCAAGGTGAGGACAGCCAGCCTGCCATGTCCCCAGACAGACTCCCCTCAGGCTGCAGGGGTCTTTTATAGGCCTTTGATGATTTTTTTTCAGAGAGCTTTATCCTTGGCTTGAAAAAAAATTTCTGGGTGGCTCTGACTTCAGAGAAAGGTAGGAGCCTCAGCTTACCTCTCAGACCCTCCATTTCTTCGTGGGGCTGTTGGGAGGAGGTACCAGGGCAGCAGCCGCCAGAGGCCCCTTCTATTTAGCAAGCATTACTTGAAATGTCAAGCCAGCCACTCATATTCCCACTGCTCAGCCACTGGGTCTGGGACACATACTCTGTGGCAGGTGCTCTCTGGGGCTCTACCGGCAACACCTCCTGTCATATCCAGGGCTCCTGCCTCTGCCCCCTAAGCCTGGACCCTGAGGCTTTAGGAGTACCCAGCTCCTGAGTGAGCCATGTCCATCCTGTTTCTGAGTCTGCCAGGAGCCTAGGCTGTGTCCGCTGTCCCTCAGCCAACCACCTACAGCTGCCCGTGGAAGCCCTCATGTGCCCAGCCATCCAGAAGCCCACTCATGCTAACAGGTGTACCAGAGAGTCCAGGAATTTTGTCTGTCCCTGATGCCTGGCCTCGGGGTTCAGCTCCCACGGCTCTACCAACCCCATGTCTGGAGAGCATCAAGGGCCACCCTGGGTACATCCACATGCAAGCACCTTAGTATTACAGGATCTTGTTCAAACAGCCAGACAAAACACCTCCTACAATCTCCATCCGCCACCGTGGGTGGCAATGTCCAATGGTCACATGGCCAGCAGACAACCAGGCCAGCACAGGGATGCAAGTGTCCGTATTCTGGCCTCTACATCCTTAGTGTGCCGGCAATGGGATTCGAACCCTGCTCCTAACCCAACCCAGAGGTTCCCGTCTTCCTGGGGTGACAGTCTCTCACCAAGTCTCTCAAGGTCCCCAGGGTCAAAGAAGCACCTGACAGCTGTTTGTCAAGTTACTTGGTACAAACAGCTGATTAATATACTAACAACTTAATAGCTGTTTGAAATTAACTGAAAGAAAAACATTTGTATTTCCTTCTTCACACAAATAGGTTGTGTGTTTCTGATGTTCCCAAGGGAATCTGGCTCTGCCCACCTTCTTAAACATGGAGTCAGAGTGGACCCCACCACCTTCATTTCCTTAATTCCCCACATTGGTCTTCATGCTGTACCTGCCTCTGTATCACAGACACCACCAGAACCTCAGCTTTGCAAAGACAAAGTGTGTGCAAAGACACGTGGCCCGCCCTGATCCTGAAATTGGGAACAGCTAAGGCTGGAGGTCTTCATCATCCCGGGGACACGGGCAAGAGGCACCCAGCATCACCATGTTCCCACGCTGTTTCTGGGGCTCCGCACAGTGTCCCCAGTGGCCTGGGGCATAGCCTGGGGACTGCATTCCTCCCCTAAACTCCCTTTTTTTCTCCTTTAGTGGGGAAACCCCCTGGAGCCAGGCCCTCCCGACCCCCTGCAGAATGGTGTGCTCCGGCCACTACATCCTCTGGGACGTCTGCACTGATGCCGCCTCTCCCTTTGACTTTTAACCAGGGTACATGTATGGGTCTGGTTCGGTCCTCAGAGCTAATGCTTTGAAATACCCACTGTCAATAATATTGCAGCTCCAGGAAAGGGGACTGTAGGAGCCAGGATCTGGCCGGTATTCTGCAGCCTCTCAGCACGGGATCCCAAGTGTGAGTGTGTGAAATAACAAAGGCCTCCTGCTGCCTGGAGCAGAGGCTGAGGGTCACGTGGGGGATGGGCAGAAAGGAAGCCTGGTTGGTTTAACTTTGCTCTAAGCCTTGCGAAGGGAGGAAAAAGCAAACCAGGCTGCGCTTAGGGAAAACAAAAAAGCAAAAACACCAGAAGCGCGTAGAGGGAGGCTGCCGTGGAAAGCAAAGATGCTCCAGCTCAGACCTCTCAGGGACTGGTCAGTGCTGTGGCCGGAATAAGAGCTGCGCTTGCTCACTGTTGATTTCTGAGCCGGGGCGTCTGCGGCTGCCTGCTTGGCCTGTGGATTTCAGGACCCGAGTCCCAGAAATCTGGCTAGGGTTCCTTGGTAGGCAAATGGACACGGAGACTCCCCTTCCTTCAGATATGCACTGGGTCCTCGTTCCTCGTGTAAATCTTCAGGGAAGCCCATGGGCACACGTAATCACTGAGCAGAGCCAGCATCTCCCGGCTGAGTGGTGCTTGCCAATACTTCCAATTTATGATCCTCTGTTCTCGCCAGCTAATAGAGCTTAATGAACTCATTTTCCTATTTTATTTAAACAAATACGTGTAGTTACAAGCAACAGCCTATAGTTTACGTGGAGCTTGGCCTTCTGACTCCTGTGTGCTGTGGACCTGGGTTGGAGGCATTGCTGCGACTTCAGAGCTGCGGGCAGTGCTCTCTGGTCCCTCTCAGCGGACACACGGTCCCCATCTCGCTGTGTCTGACCTGTGCCATTATCTGTCTGGGGTCCCAGGAGCTCTGGTGAAGGCTGCAGAGGAAGAGGGCCTACGGGAGCTGAACCCTACGGCTGTGGTTTCCTAGGCCTAGCTGCACATCTCTCCAGCCACAGCCCCAGTGACCCCTGCCCTGGGCGAGGCCCTCCCTGGACCCAGATGCTCTGCCCCCAACTGACAGTTCCACACCCTCCCTTGACGGGGCTCCAGGCAGCACCACAGGGTCTATCCCAGGCTCTAAGCAGAGTAGCTCACCAAGAGGCAGAAGAAAAGCCTGGTCTATGGGCAAACCCAGCCTCGGGAACCCACAGACTGTCCTGGAGCCTTACTGTTAATGCAGCTGCTGTTGGAATGGCTTTGGGGCAGATGACAACGGCCAGGCCTGGTCTTCTGCACGGGGCACCCGATGCTCCAGACACCTGCTGCCAGCTGTACCTCATCAGCCCCAATCCGCGGTGAGCAGCCCCCGGCCACCCTGTCAGTTTGGGGCCGGAAAGAGAGGGCCATCCTGAGGAGGGGCAGAGTGCCCAAGAGCAGATTGCCCACTGTGTTTATTGTAAATTCCAGCATCTTCCACTCTCCCTGCGTAAACTCTGATTTATGAGGGCCTGGATGCAGACAGACAGCTTGTGATTGGATGTACTACTCTCTTGTAGAGAATTTACTGCAGATCAACAGAAAATTATTTCTGAAGCTCCTGGGGTCGTTAGTCTCAGGCAGTGTTGGGAGCAAGGAGGACCCCCGCTGAAGACGCCCAGTGCTGGCGGGGCTGCCCCTCCTCCTGCAGGCTAGAGCAGGCAGTGAGACATCCACGCACAGCCCAAAGAGCACTGCTCAGGGCACTGCTTCCCTTACGCCCTTCCTGAGGAGGTGAGGGCCCTTGGGCTTTGCATCCACGACAGCAGCCCAGCCACATACCCAATGTGACAGCAGATCCCAGTGCTGCTGCCCCCACTGAGGGTGCTGGAAGTTTGGATTCCGGGTCACTGTGAAAAACAATGTGCTGTATTTTTGTAAATTCTGATGAAGAACAGTGTTTAAGCAAATAAAATCATAACATACAACAAAAACAAAACATAAAGCAAAGTCTTCTCCTCCTGTACATTCAGGGATGACCCTGAGGATCAAACTGTCTCATGATGTATTCGGTGGAAACCTCTGAGGTCAGGGGAGTGGTCGGGTTTGCTCGCGAACATCAAGGCTTCAGAGAGAAGGCCTCGGGAGGTTCCGTGGGAAGTGTGGGGCCCGGCCAACCCTAGAAGTCCTTGCCAGCTTCCAGCAAGTTCACAAAAGGCTCTGCACCTTGGCGTTCTCCATTATAAATAGGGTAGTGACTTCGCAGTTCCACTATGAGATTAGATGAACTAATGTCAGCGAAGTGCTCAGAACACCACAGGAACTTTGGGAGCACTATGTGTGCTGGAAGCTGTTCATACTCATTGCCCAGAAGGCTGGATTTTTAATTGTGTGATTAGATCCGAAATTCTGAATTAACAAAATAAAAAGAACTGATTGGCACATTGAGTGAGGCACGGAGGCTGGACGTGGGGCGGGTGGGCAATGAGGAGGGAGAGTCTGGGGTCCAGAGGGAGCAGGGCAGTGGGTGGTTAGCCAGTAGGAACACCGAGGTCTGGGGGCACGTGGGCAGCCCACAGCCCAGATGGGCTGAGCAGAACACAGGGGCCTGTGCAGAGACCAAAAGGTAACAGGGGAGGTACAATGTGCAGGGAGGTGGCCAGCAGCCGGGTGCCCATCTGCTGCTCCCCCTTGGATGTCCTGTCAGCCTGGGGGCCTGGTGTCCTAGTGTCCTGGAGTAGGTAGTAGCTGGGCTGTGGGACCGCAGACGGGCAGCAGCTTCTGACATTAATTTTTTTTTTCAAAATATTAAAGTCCCGATATACTCTTTAAATTCTTGTTTACCTGCAAGCGCAAGTTTCTAACTATATTTATTGCTTTCATCAGAATGAGCTTTAAGATGCCTCTTGGTGTTTCGGTATCTGTGAGTTTATTGACTGGAAAGAAGGAAGTGCAAGTGTTTTCAGCAGTTCCCCTTTCCTTTGGGCCCTCAAGCGCCTTCCATCAGTGTCTCCCGCTTTAAGAGACCCTCTGCAGGGTCTCTAACCACATAAACTCCCCTCCATGGGGGTCAATTCAGGATCTTGCTGGGGCTTTTCTTCTCTGAGCTTAAAATAGCAGTGGAGTCCAAGGCTGAATAAATTGTGGTCACAAGGCCCCACTGGACTGAACAGAGACCAGGGAAAAATCAGATTTTGGCAGGAAAACAGAGGGTTCAGATATTGGGGAGGCAGCAGAACTCATGCGCTTAGGCAGAGGGACTTTTTAGAGCAAGCACTTTGCACGGGAGAGAGCTTCTATCAATCACTTCATGAGGGAAAAAGTGGCAGTGTTTCCACAAATTAGTTGCAACCCAGGAGCAAGCTCCTGATTTAGAGCAGTGCATAATGAAAATATCAGCGTATAAAAACAGAAATATTGATGAAATGCATCCACATTTTGCCATGAGGCGAAATTGGGCACTGCAGGCTGGCGCCGTCACTCATCTTTCCCTAAGGCAGCTCGGGTGCCAGGGTCACCACCCGCAGGCGGGCCCGGGCTCCCACAGCCCACCAGGTGTCAGGGGGACGGGGACACTGTGGACAGAGGAGGGGCCCAGCTGGGAGTCCATGTGGGCAGAGCAGCAGGTTCTCTCCCAGCTTCAGCACATCTGCTGGGCTTTCATGCTGTTTTAGGTCCTCTGTGACAGCGACAGTGGCATCCAGCACCACCCTCAGCTCACAGGCGGCCCTGCTAATCCTGTGTTCTCGCTCCCCAGGCTACCAGGTTTCCTGGGAGGTGTACGGTAGGAACGGCTCTCGGCTCACCCACACCCTCAGTAACACAACTCATGAGTACAAAATCAAAGGGTTGTCGTCACTCACCACCTACACCATTGATGTGGCTGCTGTCACCACTGCGGGAGCCGGCCTGGCAACCTCATCCACCATTTCTTCTGGAGTGCCCCCAGGTCAGTAAAACCCTGCTGCCGTGTCTCTAAGGGCAGGGCTCAGATATTGCAGGCGCTCTGGGTGGATGGCAGCCCTGTGCACACCCAGGGTCCTTTAGAAGATGGGTGTCTGCTACACTTGCCGAGGGGTGGCAAGTGTACTAGGACTCAACGTCAGCCTTGTCCTCCAGCCTTATCTGCTGTTGAGGTGTGGACTGAGGGAGCGTGCCCCAGAGAGCAAGCTGGCCCCAAAGTCCTGCCCTCCAGGGAGATCAGCAGTCAGGGCCCACACACGGAGACACAGGCTTCCTCCAAGAGCGAGCAGTAGGAGGCGTCGGTATTAAAACCAAGAATAGGAAGCATAAACCTTGATTCACTCAGTGAAACAGTGGAGATTTGGTCTGAGATAAGAAAAAGGAGTAGGAGGCGGTGGGAGGGAGAGCAGGGTGTTCGTGGGTGCCAGTGGCTGCAGACCATCACTCTGTGATGTGGGCATGAGCTGCCCCTACCCTCCTGTCCTTTCTGAGATTCAGATTATCTCCCTAAACACACAGCACACTCATTTCGGCTTCAGAGAACTGTACTTCACTCTTTCCTCTCTAATTTTAAAATTTACATTTAAAATAAAAGTGTCTTTCCTGGGAGTTCACAAATACAAGGGAATGTGAAGAGTTATTTAGGGCTCTTGGTTCAGTTCTGAAATTAAAGCTGTGGGGCTCTTGCTCTTTAGAAGATGCCTGTTGCCCTTGTGTCATTTGGTCTTTGAGGCTAAAGCCCTGAAGCTCCCTCCGAAATCAGCACGTCCTCCTTTAGCACCATCCGCCTCCAGACCCATGTTCCTAGCCCAGCCGTCTTCTGGGAAGGGGGCCACTCATGATCTGCACGGGATGCAAAGCAAATAAAATGCATACAGTAAAGAAAGAAACATGCACATGAATGCGTGTGTCCTCCTCACAGAGACTGCATCCAGAGAGAGTTGGGCAGCCCTACAAGCTCTATGTGGTGGCAGAAGGATGAGGGCACAGCATTCACTATCCCCTGAGCAAGGTGACCTCCTAGGACACTATCTGGAGGCCAGTAGCCTCCCTCTGAGGCAGCAGTTGGCCACCGTCACCCATAGCAGTGTCCCAGGGGCTACTCATAAAGCAGATGGCTAGGCTGCCAAGTGTGGAGCAAGGCTGGAGGATTTGCCTCTGGAGCAGGTACCCTGGGTGTGCATATGCTGCTCATCGGGGACCACACTCAAAGGTAATCTGGTGTTTCTTAAAGGCATTTACAAAATAAGTTTACTTTTTTAAAGAAAGAAGTCTTTGGCTGACAGAAATATTTGTTTATTCTACACAAACAGTGCATTCCCATAGCACACATTTAAAACATTGTTAGCACTCAAGGGCACCTGGGTGGCTCAGTTGATTGAGCACCCGACTCTTGATTTTGGCTCAGGTCATGATCTCAGGGTTGTGAGATCATGGGCTCCGGGCTGAGCTTGGAGCCTGTGTGAGATTCTCTCTCTCCTTCTCCTGCCCCTTCCCACTTGTGCACACACGCTCTCTCTCTTTAAAATAAAAAATAAAAAAAAAAAACCTACATTGATAACACTCTAATACCTAGTGATGCTGGCATTGTAAAGTGTCATTGTTAAAGTCATCTCACACACACAGACTGACAGTAACAGTAACTCTGGGGCACTGGCATGTGTGAGCCGGTTTCCCTGAGATGCTTGGGCTCAGTCCAGGTGGGTGGACCTGCAGAGTGAGGACACCAGGGGACAGGGCCCCACTGCGCCCAGTGAACTTTGATGAACCAAGGTGAAGGAAGCAGTGGAGGTGCTGCTGCTTCACGTCAAGGTCGGGTCCGCCATAGCCAGGGATGGATCCTGGGGTGTCCCTGAGTGCCCTGAGTGTCGGCTGGAAGCAACCTCACAGTGACCATCACTCAGGAGGACTGTATTCTGCTTGCTGAGCTTGAAGTGCACATCCATTAATGTCTGGAGCACCATTAAAGGATCTAGTGAGCTGACACATCCAAAGACAAGAGTCACTTGTCCTTCGATGTAAACATTTTCTGCTTCAGATTCATTAAATGAGACGTGGAAAGGCCCCTCGAGGTCCTAGAGACCCAGGCTGTGCCAGTGCTGACCTGATCACTGAAGTGGTTTTACTGTTCCTGTGCAAGTCCTGGTTTCCAGCACTCCTAGCTCCGGAGGACCCGAGGGTGTTCCCCAGAGCAGTGAAGGCAGCAAAGTGTTTCCACTCCCCGCCTGGCATCCCTCCCCCCTCCCTTCCATCCCACTGTCTTTCTCTAGAGTAGCCCAGTAAGATAAGAGCCCCTGCCATTTCCAACTCATGATGTTTCACTTTTGAGTGGGACAGGTTCTTTGGGGGAGCAGCCAGCCAGAAGGGCCCTATTCGGTGAGTAGGCTCAAGCCCCAGGTAACCTCACAGGATGAAAGCCCATTCAGAGCCCCCTCCTCCCATTTAGTTGCCAGAGCAACTGAACTCAGGCGGAGTGGGGAGGGCTCTGCACTTTCACCTGAATGCTGTTGTCTTGGAAACCAGACCCAGGAGCCTAAGGCTCAGGACCCACACACCTGGCAGCAGATATGTGGCACGTGCGTTCTCCCACCCGCCCCACTCGGCTTGCCCCAGCATCATGGTCACCACCAAAGGAAGGGTGGACATTTGGTTGTGTTCTTTTCGGAGCCTGAAAGAATGATATGCATTCATCCTTTTGTCCTTCAACCATAACCTGCCATGCACAGAGATAAGTGAGTCCTGACCTTCAGAGTGGATCATCTAGAGGCCACGTGAAAATGTGTCCGCACATGGGATATGTCCTCATCCCACTTCAGAGGCCATGATGCCTGATGGGTGACCCCAGAAAGTAAGGATCATGCTGTGGTCATGTTCCCACAAGCAGGCTTCTCACTAACATGGTTTTGAAAACAAATCGAGGCATTTTGAAACCACTTACTTACTGACATGTTTGGTGCATTTCGTGAACTTGCATCTCCACATTTTCCCTTTCCTTTGTCTCTAGAGCTCCCTGGCGCCCCATCCAATCTGGTCATTTCCAACATCAGCCCCCGCTCAGCCACGCTTCAGTTCCGACCAGGCTACGATGGGAAGACCTCCATCTCCAGGTGGATCGTAGAGGGCCAGGTATGCTCTCCTGGGAGTGGACAGCAGGGTTTCCAGACAGGGGACTGATGCTCTGCAGAATGGCTGGTTAGGGGCACAGAGACTCTCAGGACAGGGGGTTTGGGAGGCGGTCAAGTTTGCAGGATGTGAGCCAGGGACTGGAGATGATGGGCTGCCAGGGGCAGGATGTGGAAAGGTAAGAGACAGGATGTTAGGTTGGGGTCTGAATAGACCACAGAAGAAATGATGAGAAGGCTTAAC